>NC_137581.1:0-1200000 GCF_963210335.1 Falco punctatus
TAACCCTAAGAGCCTGACCCTAACCCTAACCCTAAGAGCCTGAGTCTAACCCTCACCCTAAGAGCCTGAGTCTAACCCTCACCCTAAGAGCCTGAGTCTAACCCTAACCCTAAGAGCCTGAGTCTAACCCTCACCCTAAGAGCCTGAGTCTAACCCTCACCCTAAGAGCCTGAGTCTAACCCTCACCCTAAGAGCCTGACCCTAACCCTAACCCTAAGAGCCTGACCCTAACCCTAACCCTAAGAGCCTGAACCTAACCCTAACCCTAAGAGCCTGAGTCTAACCCTAACCCTAAGAGCCTGAGTCTAACCCTCACCCTAAGAGCCTGAGTCTAACCCTCACTCTAAGAGCCTGAGTCTAACCCTCACCCTAAGAGCCTGAGTCTAACTCTAACCCTAAGAGCCTGAGTCTAACCCTAACCCTAAGAGCCTGAGTCTAACCCTAACCCTAAGAGCCTGACTCTAACCCTCACCCTAAGAGCCTGAGTCTAACCCTCACCCTAAGAGCCTGAGTCTAACCCTAACCCTAAGAGCCTGAGTCTAACCCTCACCCTAAGAGCCTGAGTCTAACCCTCACCCTAAGAGCCTGAGTCTAACCCTAACCCTAAGAGCCTGAGTCTAACCCTAACCCTAAGAGCCTGAGTCTAACCCTCACCCTAAGAGCCTGAGTCTAACCCTCACCCTAAGAGCCTGAGTCTAACCCTCACCCTAAGAGCCTGAGTCTAACCCTCACCCTAAGAGCCTGAGTCTAACCCTAACCCTAAGAGCCTGAGTCTAACCCTCACCCTAAGAGCCTGAGTCTAACCCTAACCCTAAGAGCCTGAGTCTAACCCTCACCCTAAGAGCCTGAGTCTAACCCTCACTCTAAGAGCCTGAGTCTAACCCTCACCCTAAGAGCCTGAGTCTAACCCTAACCCTAAGAGCCTGACCCTAACCCTAACCCTAAGAGCCTGAGTCTAAGCCTAACCCTAAGAGCCTGAGTCTAAGCCTAACCCTAAGAGCCTGACCCTAACCCTCACCCTAAGAGCCTGAGTCTAACCCTAACTCTAAGAGCCTGAGTCTAACCCTCACCCTAAGAGCCTGACCCTAACCCTAACCCTAAGAGCCTGAGTCTAACCCTAACCCTAAGAGCCTGAGTCTAACCCTAACCCTAAGAGCCTGAGTCTAACCCTAACCCTAAGAGCCTGAGTCTAACCCTCACCCTAAGAGCCTGAGTCTAACCCTAACCCTAAGAGCCTGAGTCTAACCCTAGCCCTAAGAGCCTGAGTCTAACCCTAACCCTAAGAGCCTGAGTCTAACCCTCACCCTAAGAGCCTGAGTCTAACCCTAACCCTAAGAGCCTGAGTCTAACCCTCACCCTAAGAGCCTGAGTCTAACCCTCACTCTAAGAGCCTGAGTCTAACCCTCACCCTAAGAGCCTGAGTCTAACCCTAACCCTAAGAGCCTGAGTCTAACCCTAACCCTAAGAGCCTGAGTCTAACCCTAACCCTAAGAGCCTGACCCTAACCCTAACCCTAAGAGCCTGAGTCTAACCCTAACCCTAAGAGCCTGAGTCTAACCCTCAACCTAAGAGCCTGAGTCTAACCCTCACCCTAAGAGCCTGAGTCTAACCCTAACCCTAAGAGCCTGACCCTAACCCTAACCCTAAGAGCCTGAGTCTAACCCTAACCCTAAGAGCCTGAGTCTAACCCTAACCCTAAGAGCCTGAGTCTAACCCTCACCCTAAGAGCCTGAGTCTAACCCTAACCCTAAGAGCCTGAGTCTAACCCTCACCCTAAGAGCCTGAGTCTAACCCTCACCCTAAGAGCCTGAGTCTAACCCTCACTCTAAGAGCCTGAGTCTAACCCTAACCCTAAGAGCCTGAGTCTAACCCTCACCCTAAGAGCCTGAGTCTAACCCTCACCCTAAGAGCCTGAGTCTAACCCTAACCCTAAGAGCCTGAGTCTAACCCTAACCCTAAGAGCCTGAGTCTAACCCTAACCCTAAGAGCCTGAGTCTAACCCTCACCCTAAGAGCCTGAGTCTAACCCTCACCCTAAGAGCCTGAGTCTAACCCTAACCCTAAGAGCCTGAGTCTAACCCTAACCCTAAGAGCCTGAGTCTAACCCTCACCCTAAGAGCCTGAGTCTAACCCTCACTCTAAGAGCCTGAGTCTAACCCTCACCCTAAGAGCCTGAGTCTAACCCTCACCCTAAGAGCCTGAGTCTAACCCTAACCCTAAGAGCCTGAGTCTAACCCTCACCCTAAGAGCCTGAGTCTAACCCTCACTCTAAGAGCCTGAGTCTAACCCTCACCCTAAGAGCCTGAGTCTAACCCTCACCCTAAGAGCCTGAGTCTAACCCTAACCCTAAGAGCCTGAGTCTAACCCTCACCCTAAGAGCCTGAGTCTAACCCTAACCCTAAGAGCCTGAGTCTAACCCTCACCCTAAGAGCCTGAGTCTAACCCTCACCCTAAGAGCCTGAGTCTAACCCTAACCCTAAGAGCCTGACCCTAACCCTAACCCTAAGAGCCTGAGTCTAACCCTCACCCTAAGAGCCTGAGTCTAACCCTCACCCTAAGAGCCTGAGTCTAACCCTAACCCTAAGAGCCTGAGTCTAACCCTCACCCTAAGAGCCTGAGTCTAACCCTAACCCTAAGAGCCTGAGTCTAACCCTCACCCTAAGAGCCTGAGTCTAACCCTAACCCTAAGAGCCTGAGTCTAACCCTCACCCTAAGAGCCTGAGTCTAACCCTAACCCTAAGAGCCTGAGTCTAACCCTAACCCTAAGAGCCTGAGTCTAACCCTAACCCTAAGAGCCTGAGTCTAACCCTAACCCTAAGAGCCTGAGTCTAACCCTCACCCTAAGAGCCTGAGTCTAACCCTCACTCTAAGAGCCTGAGTCTAACCCTCACCCTAAGAGCCTGAGTCTAACCCTCACCCTAAGAGCCTGAGTCTAACCCTAACCCTAAGAGCCTGACCCTAACCCTAACCCTAAGAGCCTGACCCTAACCCTAACCCTAAGAGCCTGAGTCTAACCCTAACCCTAAGAGCCTGAGTCTAACCCTCACCCTAAGAGCCTGAGTCTAACCCTCACTCTAAGAGCCTGAGTCTAACCCTCACCCTAAGAGCCTGAGTCTAACCCTAACCCTAAGAGCCTGAGTCTAACCCTAACCCTAAGAGCCTGAGTCTAACCCTCACCCTAAGAGCCTGAGTCTAACACTAACCCTAAGAGCCTGAGTCTAACCCTCACCCTAAGAGCCTGAGTCTAACCCTCACCCTAAGAGCCTGAGTCTAACCCTAACCCTAAGAGCCTGAGTCTAACCCTCACCCTAAGAGCCTGAGTCTAACCCTCACTCTAAGAGCCTGAGTCTAACCCTCACCCTAAGAGCCTGAGTCTAACCCTAACCCTAAGAGCCTGAGTCTAACCCTAACCCTAAGAGCCTGAGTCTAACCCTCACCCTAAGAGCCTGAGTCTAACACTAACCCTAAGAGCCTGAGTCTAACCCTAACCCTAAGAGCCTGAGTCTAACCCTAACCCTAAGAGCCTGAGTCTAACCCTAACCCTAAGAGCCTGAGTCTAACCCTCACCCTAAGAGCCTGAGTCTAACCCTAACCCTAAGAGCCTGAGTCTAACCCTAGCCCTAAGAGCCTGAGTCTAACCCTAACCCTAAGAGCCTGAGTCTAACCCTCACCCTAAGAGCCTGAGTCTAACCCTAACCCTAAGAGCCTGAGTCTAACCCTCACCCTAAGAGCCTGAGTCTAACCCTCACTCTAAGAGCCTGAGTCTAACCCTCACCCTAAGAGCCTGAGTCTAACCCTAACCCTAAGAGCCTGAGTCTAACCCTAACCCTAAGAGCCTGAGTCTAACCCTCACCCTAAGAGCCTGAGTCTAACACTAACCCTAAGAGCCTGAGTCTAACCCTCACCCTAAGAGCCTGAGTCTAACCCTAACCCTAAGAGCCTGAGTCTAACCCTAACCCTAAGAGCCTGAGTCTAACCCTCACCCTAAGAGCCTGAGTCTAACCCTAACCCTAAGAGCCTGAGTCTAACCCTAGCCCTAAGAGCCTGAGTCTAACCCTAACCCTAAGAGCCTGAGTCTAACCCTCACCCTAAGAGCCTGAGTCTAACCCTAACCCTAAGAGCCTGAGTCTAACCCTCACCCTAAGAGCCTGACCCTAACCCTCACCCTAAGAGCCTGAGTCTAACCCTAACCCTAAGAGCCTGAGTCTAACCCTCACCCTAAGAGCCTGAGTCTAACCCTCACCCTAAGAGCCTGAGTCTAACCCTAGCCCTAAGAGCCTGAGTCTAACCCTAACCCTAAGAGCCTGAGTCTAACCCTCACCCTAAGAGCCTGAGTCTAACCCTCACCCTAAGAGCCTGAGTCTAACCCTAACCCTAAGAGCCTGAGTCTAACCCTAACCCTAAGAGCCTGAGTCTAACCCTCACCCTAAGAGCCTGAGTCTAACCCTCACCCTAAGAGCCTGAGTCTAACCCTCACCCTAAGAGCCTGAGTCTAACCCTAACCCTAAGAGCCTGAGTCTAACCCTAACCCTAAGAGCCTGAGTCTAACCCTCACCCTAAGAGCCTGAGTCTAACCCTCACTCTAAGAGCCTGAGTCTAACCCTCACCCTAAGAGCCTGAGTCTAACCCTCACCCTAAGAGCCTGAGTCTAACCCTCACCCTAAGAGCCTGAGTCTAACCCTCACTCTAAGAGCCTGAGTCTAACCCTCACCCTAAGAGCCTGAGTCTAACCCTCACCCTAAGAGCCTGAGTCTAACCCTAACCCTAAGAGCCTGAGTCTAAGCCTCACCCTAAGAGCCTGAGTCTAACCCTAACCCTAAGAGCCTGAGTCTAACCCTCACCCTAAGAGCCTGAGTCTAACCCTAACCCTAAGAGCCTGAGTCTAACCCTAACCCTAAGAGCCTGAGTCTAACCCTCACCCTAAGAGCCTGAGTCTAACCCTCACCCTAAGAGCCTGAGTCTAACCCTCACCCTAAGAGCCTGAGTCTAACCCTCACCCTAAGAGCCTGAGTCTAACCCTAACCCTAAGAGCCTGAGTCTAACCCTCACCCTAAGAGCCTGAGTCTAACCCTAACCCTAAGAGCCTGAGTCTAACCCTAACCCTAAGAGCCTGAGTCTAACCCTAACCCTAAGAGCCTGAGTCTAACCCTAACCCTAAGAGCCTGAGTCTAACCCTAACCCTAAGAGCCTGAGTCTAACCGTAACCCTAAGAGCCTGAGTCTAACCCTAACCCTAAGAGCCTGAGTCTAACCCTAACCCTAAGAGCCTGACCCTAACCCTAACCCTAAGAGCCTGACCCTAACCCTAACCCTAAGAGCCTGAGTCTAACCCTAACCCTAAGAGCCTGAGTCTAACCCTCACCCTAAGAGCCTGAGTCTAACCCTAACCCTAAGAGCCTGACCCTAACCCTAACCCTAAGAGCCTGAGTCTAACCCTCACCCTAAGAGCCTGAGTCTAACCCTAACCCTAAGAGCCTGAGTCTAACCCTCAACCTAAGAGCCTGAGTCTAACCCTAACCCTAAGAGCCTGAGTCTAACCGTAACCCTAAGAGCCTGAGTCTAACCCTAACCCTAAGAGCCTGAGTCTAACCCTCACCCTAAGAGCCTGAGTCTAACCCTAACCCTAAGAGCCTGAGTCTAACCCTCACCCTAAGAGCCTGAGTCTAACCCTCACCCTAAGAGCCTGAGTCTAACCCTAACCCTAAGAGCCTGAGTCTAACCCTCACCCTAAGAGCCTGAGTCTAACCCTCACTCTAAGAGCCTGAGTCTAACCCTCACCCTAAGAGCCTGAGTCTAACCCTCACCCTAAGAGCCTGAGTCTAACCCTAACCCTAAGAGCCTGAGTCTAACCCTAACCCTAAGAGCCTGACCCTAACCCTAACCCTAAGAGCCTGAGTCTAACCCTAACCCTAAGAGCCTGAGTCTAACCCTAACCCTAAGAGCCTGAGTCTAACCCTAACCCTAAGAGCCTGAGTCTAACCCTCAACCTAAGAGCCTGAGTCTAACCCTAACCCTAAGAGCCTGAGTCTAACCCTAACCCTAAGAGCCTGAGTCTAACCCTAACCCTAAGAGCCTGACCCTAACCCTAACCCTAAGAGCCTGAGTCTAACCCTAACCCTAAGAGCCTGAGTCTAACCCTAACCCTAAGAGCCTGAGTCTAACCCTCAACCTAAGAGCCTGAGTCTAACCCTCACCCTAAGAGCCTGAGTCTAACCCTAACCCTAAGAGCCTGAGTCTAACCCTCACCCTAAGAGCCTGAGTCTAACCCTCACTCTAAGAGCCTGAGTCTAACCCTCACCCTAAGAGCCTGAGTCTAACCCTCACCCTAAGAGCCTGAGTCTAACCCTAACCCTAAGAGCCTGAGACTAACCCTAACCCTAAGAGCCTGACCCTAACCCTAACCCTAAGAGCCTGACCCTAACCCTAACCCTAAGAGCCTGAGTCTAACCCTAACCCTAAGAGCCTGAGTCTAACCCTCACCCTAAGAGCCTGAGTCTAACCCTAACCCTAAGAGCCTGAGTCTAACCCTCACCCTAAGAGCCTGAGTCTAACCCTCACCCTAAGAGCCTGAGTCTAACCCTAACCCTAAGAGCCTGAGTCTAACCCTAACCCTAAGAGCCTGAGTCTAACCCTCACCCTAAGAGCCTGAGTCTAACCCTAACCCTAAGAGCCTGAGTCTAACCCTAACCCTAAGAGCCTGACCCTAACCCTAACCCTAAGAGCCTGAGTCTAACCCTAACCCTAAGAGCCTGAGTCTAACCCTAACCCTAAGAGCCTGAGTCTAACCCTCACCCTAAGAGCCTGAGTCTAACCCTAACCCTAAGAGCCTGAGTCTAACCCTCACCCTAAGAGCCTGAGTCTAACCCTCACTCTAAGAGCCTGAGTCTAACCCTCACCCTAAGAGCCTGAGTCTAACCCTCACCCTAAGAGCCTGAGTCTAACCCTAACCCTAAGAGCCTGACCCTAACCCTAACCCTAAGAGCCTGAGTCTAACCCTAACCCTAAGAGCCTGAGTCTAACCCTAACCCTAAGAGCCTGAGTCTAACCCTCACTCTAAGAGCCTGAGTCTAACCCTCACCCTAAGAGCCTGAGTCTAACCCTCACCCTAAGAGCCTGAGTCTAACCCTAACCCTAAGAGCCTGAGTCTAACCCTCACCCTAAGAGCCTGAGTCTAACCCTCACTCTAAGAGCCTGAGTCTAACCCTAACCCTAAGAGCCTGAGTCTAACCCTCACCCTAAGAGCCTGAGTCTAACACTAACCCTAAGAGCCTGAGTCTAACCCTCACCCTAAGAGCCTGAGTCTAACCCTAACCCTAAGAGCCTGAGTCTAACCCTAACCCTAAGAGCCTGAGTCTAACCCTAACCCTAAGAGCCTGAGTCTAACCCTAGCCCTAAGAGCCTGAGTCTAACCCTAACCCTAAGAGCCTGACCCTAACCCTAACCCTAAGAGCCTGAGTCTAACCCTCACCCTAAGAGCCTGAGTCTAACCCTCACCCTAAGAGCCTGAGTCTAACCCTCACCCTAAGAGCCTGACCCTAACCCTCACCCTAAGAGCCTGACCCTAACCCTCACCCTAAGAGCCTGAGTCTAACCCTAGCCCTAAGAGCCTGAGTCTAACCCTAACCCTAAGAGCCTGAGTCTAACCCTCACCCTAAGAGCCTGAGTCTAACCCTCACCCTAAGAGCCTGAGTCTAACCCTAACCCTAAGAGCCTGAGTCTAACCCTAACCCTAAGAGCCTGAGTCTAACCCTCACCCTAAGAGCCTGAGTCTAACCCTCACCCTAAGAGCCTGAGTCTAACCCTAACCCTAAGAGCCTGAGTCTAACCCTAACCCTAAGAGCCTGAGTCTAACCCTCACCCTAAGAGCCTGAGTCTAACCCTCACTCTAAGAGCCTGAGTCTAACCCTCACCCTAAGAGCCTGAGTCTAACCCTCACCCTAAGAGCCTGAGTCTAACCCTAACCCTAAGAGCCTGAGTCTAACCCTCACCCTAAGAGCCTGAGTCTAACCCTCACTCTAAGAGCCTGAGTCTAACCCTCACCCTAAGAGCCTGAGTCTAACCCTAGCCCTAAGAGCCTGAGTCTAACCCTAACCCTAAGAGCCTGACCCTAACCCTAACCCTAAGAGCCTGAGTCTAACCCTCACCCTAAGAGCCTGAGTCTAACCCTCACCCTAAGAGCCTGAGTCTAACCCTCACCCTAAGAGCCTGACCCTAACCCTCACCCTAAGAGCCTGACCCTAACCCTCACCCTAAGAGCCTGAGTCTAACCCTAGCCCTAAGAGCCTGAGTCTAACCCTAACCCTAAGAGCCTGAGTCTAACCCTCACCCTAAGAGCCTGAGTCTAACCCTCACCCTAAGAGCCTGAGTCTAACCCTAACCCTAAGAGCCTGAGTCTAACCCTAACCCTAAGAGCCTGAGTCTAACCCTCACCCTAAGAGCCTGAGTCTAACCCTCACCCTAAGAGCCTGAGTCTAACCCTAACCCTAAGAGCCTGAGTCTAACCCTAACCCTAAGAGCCTGAGTCTAACCCTCACCCTAAGAGCCTGAGTCTAACCCTCACTCTAAGAGCCTGAGTCTAACCCTCACCCTAAGAGCCTGAGTCTAACCCTCACCCTAAGAGCCTGAGTCTAACCCTAACCCTAAGAGCCTGAGTCTAACCCTCACCCTAAGAGCCTGAGTCTAACCCTCACTCTAAGAGCCTGAGTCTAACCCTCACCCTAAGAGCCTGAGTCTAACCCTCACCCTAAGAGCCTGAGTCTAACCCTAACCCTAAGAGCCTGAGTCTAACCCTAACCCTAAGAGCCTGAGTCTAACCCTCACCCTAAGAGCCTGAGTCTAACCCTAACCCTAAGAGCCTGAGTCTAACCCTCACCCTAAGAGCCTGAGTCTAACCCTCACCCTAAGAGCCTGAGTCTAACCCTCACCCTAAGAGCCTGAGTCTAACCCTCACCCTAAGAGCCTGAGTCTAACCCTAACCCTAAGAGCCTGAGTCTAACCCTAACCCTAAGAGCCTGAGTCTAACCCTAACCCTAAGAGCCTGAGTCTAACCCTCAACCTAAGAGCCTGAGTCTAACCCTCACCCTAAGAGCCTGAGTCTAACCCTAACCCTAAGAGCCTGAGTCTAACCCTAACCCTAAGAGCCTGAGTCTATCCCTAACCCTAAGAGCCTGAGTCTAACCCTAACCCTAAGAGCCTGAGTCTAACCCTCACCCTAAGAGCCTGAGTCTAACCCTCACCCTAAGAGCCTGAGTCTAACCCTAACCCTAAGAGCCTGAGTCTAAGCCTAACCCTAAGAGCCTGAGTCTAACCCTCACCCTAAGAGCCTGAGTCTAACCCTAACCCTAAGAGCCTGAGTCTAACCCTCACCCTAAGAGCCTGAGTCTAACCCTAACCCTAAGAGCCTGAGTCTATCCCTAACCCTAAGAGCCTGAGTCTAACCCTAACCCTAAGAGCCTGAGTCTAACCCTCACCCTAAGAGCCTGAGTCTAACCCTAACCCTAAGAGCCTGAGTCTAACCCTCACCCTAAGAGCCTGAGTCTAACCCTAACCCTAAGAGCCTGAGTCTAACCCTAACCCTAAGAGCCTAAGGGTTAGACTTCAGGCCGGCACCGGGGCAGATCGGGCAGGGTCCTGCCAGGGAGAGAGGCAATGCCCGGAGGTAGGGTCTGAGGGGTAGGGCATGAGTCCAGCTGCAGTGCCAGATGTTAGTCTGGGCTGTGAGGTGGCAGCAGGACATATGGCAAGAAAGGCCCTGGAAAAATATCAGAGGGGCTGCTGCTGTGTGACGAGGCTTCAATGGGCTTCAGCTTTCAGCATCTGCGATGGCTTAGTCCCTTAAGCGTGGCAGATCAGAGATCCACAGTAACTACATGCCAAAGCAGAACTGTGCTGCAGCAGTCCCTTTCCCTTTCCCTTTCCCTTCCCTTCCCTTCCCTTCCCTTCCCTTCCCTTCCCTTCCCTTCCCTTCCCTTCCCTTCCCTTCCCTTCCCTTCCCTTCCCTTCCCTTCCCTTCCCTTCCCTTCCCTTCCCTTCCCTTCCCTTCCCTTCCCTTCCCTTCCCTTCCCTTCCCTTCCCTTCCCTTTCCCCTTCCCCTTCCCCTTCCCCTCTCCCCACCTCCCCTCAAGAAGGGAAGGGCAGATGATGCACCATGCCAAGAACAGCATCTGGTGACTGGTCTTGTAGTATTGGAAAGGGACAATAAACAAAATGAGACAAGTGGCCTGAGTTCCCTCTTTATTTGTCGAAGCCATCCATTCTCACACAAAGTCATCCCCACAGCTTCTCCCAGCCCTGACTGACTCAGAGCAGTGCTACAGCATGAAGCAGCTGTGGGCTGTGCCGGCACAGGGTGCGGGGGCTGACATGGGGTGCAGCAGCTGCAGTGGCCAGCGTGGGGTGCAGCAGCTGGCAGGGGGTGCAGGGGCTGGCAGGAGCAGCTGTCAGCGCACAGGATCAGCAGGAAACAGGCACCAGCATGGGTTTTGTCAGCATGCTGAGAAATAAGATAAACTAACGCTGGGTCACCGAGAATTCAGAAAATTCACCAAAGTTTACTTAATTGTGGCCAGAACTAGAGACTGATATCACGTGCCTCTTAAGTTTATGCTCTTTTATTTTTTTGTTGTATAAATGTTTCCAGTCTCTGCAATACAAAACCTGAACCCTTGCTGCACCAGAAGCAAGCGTGCTTTCAGGTGAGCTCATCTCTTGCCCACAACCGCTTTGAGCCGTGCCGTGCCGTGCTGTGCCATGCCCTGTGCTGCCCAGCAGTGCCCAGAGAGGCTGCCCGGTGGTGGGGACCCTGCGACAGCACTGCAACCCAGCACCGACGGCTGCTCCATGCTGGCCCTGCTCCTGCACCTGGCAGGAGTGCTGGTGAGCCCATGTCTGGGCTGCTCACCGGGCTGTGGTCTCTGGCCTGTGGGGCTGTGGCAGGTGGTCCTGGCACGTGGTGAGCAGGGTCATCAGCCTCCCCGGCTGGGCTGCCAGCCCCAGGAGAGACCCTGGTCCTGGGGACAGGAAGGCAAAGGTGTCTCAGCAGTGCCAGGTTGGCCAAGAGGACACCATTCCCAGTGCCAGGAACGGTGCTGGCTCTGGTCCCGGCTCACCCATGATGACAGCGTACCCACCAGCCAGCCAGCTCCTGGGGTGGTTTGGTGAGGGCCGCTGGCCCAGCAGCACCTCAGAACCACCCATCTGGACACCCGTGAGTGAATAACTGCAAGCATGCACTTGCTTTACCACCAGTAGTTGTTAACAAGGATATTCAAGGAACCCCTCACCATGTCCTGGTGCACGTGGGAGTCCTGTGGCCCTGCCATGTGAGCCTGGCCCAGTGCTGGGTGGTGGCATTGGTCATGAATGCCAGTGGCTTTAACCCAAGCACATCCCAAACCCCAATGGCAGCACTCTCTCCTTGACATCCTGTGGACCTTATCCTGCTGTCCCAGGGCTGCAGGGTGGAAATCCCTCACCGCCATCAGCCCAGGGCATGGTGTGAACCCTGGGGTGGCACAGTGGCAGGGTCAGGCAGGAGATGGGGGGACATCAGGTGCTGAGGGTCCATGGATGGGAGCCCAGCGCAGCCCACAGGTAGTGCAGACGGAGCCCATGTTTGGGGTATTCAGGAGCTCCTGACCTGCGCAGCCCCCCCTGCTTTCAGGGACCAAGTGACTCTGCAAGAGGGAGCAGCTCCAAGGCCTAGCTGCTGTAGTGTCCATCAGGGTCTGCGCAGCTGGAGAGCAGCCGGAGCCCTGACACGAACACTTTGAGGAACGACCTGTGGGCAGCAGCTTGCAAAGCCGGGGAGCTGCAGAGTGAGCTGCTTGCCCAGAGACTGGTGGTGATACTGGTTCAGCCCAAGGGTGACCTGACCACATGGCATCAGCCTCTTCTGCCCAAAGAGACAAGGAGCACAGCAGATGCTCCCAGGTGGAGCATCTGCCTGCTCAGCTCGAGAGGCCACACACTTGAAGCTGTCGCACCTCTCGCAGCACAGGGAGTGCTGGGGCCCTGGGCAGTCCCCAGGGACCTTCAATTCAGCTCTGGCTTCTGTGGCTTTCTCCTTGCTTGCCCAACAGCAGTGCCCAAGCAGGAACAGAAAGCCAAGTGTGCCAGGCTGACCACCAAGTTCAGCCAGGCTGTGACAAAGAGTGGGGACCCCCGAAAAAAACTTTTCACCATAAAGGTGATCACACATTAGAGCAGGGTCAGAGTAAGGGGAATCTACATCCTTTGAGATATTTAACATCCGTCTGGACACTGCCTTGGGCAACCTGCTCTACCTAGACCTGCCTTGAATTGAGGTGGAGCACTAGCAATCCCTCCCTGCATACACAGCCCTGAAACATCCAGGTCTCCTGGTGACAAGTTATCCACCACTGTCCTGCATAAGTTGTTTGCACAGTTCATCCTCTTTCCTGCTGAAAATATCTGCTACATTTCTGTTTGACATGTCTGCCCTCAGTTCCCAAACACTGCGTTTCACCAGACCCCAAATCATTTCGGTACTCCTCTGGTCTGTGAACTTGGACAGCCGCAGTGTCACTGGTGCGGAGCACTGCAGCATTCACCCCTTCAGTGCTGGTAGCTATGATGCTGTTTAGCCCAGAACTTGGCTTCCTGGCAGTTCCCACAGTCACCCCCACAACCCTCTTCAGCAGAGCTGTTCATCAGGACACCACCTGCCCGATCACAACCTTGACTTGCATTCTTTGTAGCTGAGGGTACGCTCTTGTGCAGATAGCTCTGCAAACACAGGTCATCTCTTGTAAGACGGTAAAACAACTCCAGAAGCAGATTGTGCACCAGGCGCTGGGCAGAGGAAAAAGGTGGCAAACATCCACTAATCTCCACAGGCAGATGACAAACACACTGAAACGCACGATCTGCCCAACAGCAGCCATGTCTCTGCCAGGAGCTAAAATCTCTACATGATGCTTCACTCTCATAATTACATTTTCAGACCTGTCAGTAACCCAGCTTTTACCCAGCTGGTGAAGCATTTTTCATAGACCCACAGAATGGCTGCGGTTAGGGGGAGGGGCTCTGGAGGTCACCTGGTCCAACTCCCTGCTCAAGCAGCATCAGCCAGTGCCAGTTGCACAGGACCACATCCAGTTGGTGCTGACCAAGGATGGAGACCCCACAGGCTGTGCCAACGTATTTGGAAGAAAAGGGACATGTGGCCTATCAAAACTCACTCTTGCCTTAGCAGCTTGATATGATTAAAAGCTTTGCCTGCTCAGCAAGGCCGCAAGGTTGTGAGAAAGACACTGAGAACAAAGAAAACAGGATCTTTGGCAGTTAAGCAGGCAGAAAAACAGGAGCTGAGCTGGGAGCTGATAACTGCAGGAATGTCAACAATTTTAAAGATGGGACTAACTGCTTGTGTGCCTTTAACCAATTAGTTAATTTTAACCAATTAGTATAGCAGTGTCTGAACAGGGTATGTAACCAACAGAATTAAGGTGTGATGTGTGTACGAATATGAAAATTGTATATAAGCTTGCAGAAACTTAAGTAAAGCATCTTCAACTAGGATCATATAGATATGTCATTGAGTCCATTATTTCACTCCTGCACCAGGCAACCTGCGCCACTGCTAGACCAGCCTCACAGTGAAAAAGTTTTTCTTATGTTTAAGTCGAATTTCAGTTCGTGCCCATGGATTCTCACCCTTGGGACACCCTTTCCTCCTCATAGACAAGCCAATGAAGCATGGGTTAGTGGCCGGCGAGGTGGGCTGGCAACTGGCTGGACGCAGAGGGTTGTGATCGGTGGCGCAGGGTCCATCTGGAGACCAGACACCAGCAGAGTCTCCCAGGCTCAGCACTGGGGCCAGTGCTGCTTAATGCTGGATGATGTTGTTTATTAATGACGTGGATGATGGTCATTAATGACCACCCTCTACAAGTCTGCAAGGAGGAATGGCTGATAGGCCACAGGGCTGTGCTGCCATCCAGAGGGGCCTCGGGAGGCTAGAGAAATGAGCAGAGAGGAACCTCATGAAGTTCAACATGGAGAAATGCCAGACAAGGCAAAGGACAGAAATTAACACACATGGAATTTGAACACCAGGAAACTTTTTCATATGAGGGTGGTCAAACCCTGGCACAGGGTGCCCAGAGAGCTGGTGGAGTCTCCATCCTTGGAGACAGTCAAAAGCCATCTGGGCACGGTGCTGGGCAGCCAGCCCTGGGTGGCCCTGCTTGAGCAGGGGTTGGAGACAGTGACCCCCAAAGGTCTCTGCCAACCCCGACTGTTCTGTGATTCTGTTCTGTTACTGGGAACCACCGTGAAGAGTGTGGCCCTATCATCTCTCCCCTCTTTCATCGGCTGTTCATACATGCTGATGAGATCCCCAGCACAGCCTCCTCCCCATGCTGCAAGTGCTGCACTGAAACTGGCAGATTCAGCTGCCCCTCCACCAGGACACGACCTCCCAGCAGGCTGGGAGTGCTGCTGTACTCCCTGCTCCATCAGGGGTTGTCCTGCACCGAGCAGCCCCAGCGCAGGTCCTCCTGCTCCATCAGGGGTTGTCCTGCACCGAGCAGCCCCAGCGCAGGTCCTCCTGCTCCATCAGGGGTTGTCCTGCACCGAGCAGCCCCAGCGCGAGAGCCACATGCCACAGAGGTGGACTCCATGGCATGCTGTCTCCTCGCTTGGGCATCTGCCTTCCATCTCGGGCACTGTTCAGTCTGCAGCTCACCCATGAAGATCTCCTCCCAGCTGCTGCTTTTTAGCAGTGGGGTGCTCAGCCCCATGGAGAAGAGGCATGGGCCTCTGGAAGCTGGCTGTTACACCCATGCAGCTCTGTGGGATGGGGTGATCAGCTGCCAGAGACTCTGCTGTGAGCAACAGTTCCCTTTGCCACGCGGCCACCATCCCACTGCCAGGGAGTAACCGAACCGTTGGGAGAGAAAGACAGAGCAGAGGCAATTCACGTAGGAAGAGACCCAGGCTGTTCTGAAGACGGGCTCTGCCAGGTCAGACGAAGGGCTTGCTTACAGTAATGTTCTGAGAGCTACAAGCAAGAGATGCTTAGGGAAAAGCATCAAAGTAGCTTTTGCCAGTCCCTGCCCAGTCCTCACAGCCCAAAGCCAGACAACTTCATGGGTCAGAGTGCATTTACACCTGTCTCTAGAAAATTATCTTTGAACTGTGAAAATAGAAGAACTATGATCTGGGAAGCCTGGAGCCACACAACAGCTCTAGAAATAGCTGCGTGCTGCCAGGCTCAATGTTTGCCGATACACCAGTGAAATCGTGATTAATTTATCCCAACCCCGGCCTCTGCCTGGCCAGGGCTGATGCAGACCCCGGCGCCCCGGGGAGCAGACAGTGCTGCCGCGCAGAAGGGACAGTGGCGTATCCGAGCACCACCAGCAGGGCGACAGGGGCCAACCTCCCAGCGCCGGTGCTGAAGAGGGCAGCGGAGACAGACATCCCCCACGGGCAGACATCCCTGAGGGCAGACGTCCCCGTGAGCAGCACCTGTCAGCTCTGCTGGTAGTGGGAGCAGAGACCACGGTGTTGCGGGGCTCGGGAAAGGGCTGCCTGTGCCAGTTTGCTGCTGCGGGTGCAGCCCCTGCAGTGCTGGCACTGTGCACAGCACTGCTGCTAACCCAGGTGCCACCGAGGCAGGGGCTTGGGGAAGGGGCTGGGAACACCAGGGGCCTGGAAAAAGTCTCTGGAGGTGGAGAGCGTGCACCTGGACTGGAGAGGCTGCGAGAAGGGGTGGCTGGGGCTCTGCTCTCCCTGCCTCCCAGGCAGGATGAGGGCAGGCAGGGACCTTGGCAGGGAGGGAACACCCAAGCGTTCTGGACCCTTACACCAGGGACAAGGCTTGGCTGAGCCCAGGAGGGCTGTGTCCCTCCCTGGATGCCAACGGGTCTGTAAGGCAAGAGGAAACAGCCCCAAGTTGTGCCACGGGAGGTTTAGATTGGATATTGCAAAAGACGTCTTCGCTGAAGAGGTGGTCAAGCACTGGAACAGGCTGCCCAGGCAGGTGGTGGAGTCGCCATCCCCAGGGGTGTTTAAAAACCATGTGGATGTGGTGCTCAGGGACGTGGTTTAGTGGTGGGCTTGGCGGTCCTGGGTTAACAATTGGGCTCAACGACCTTAAAGGTCTTTGGCACCCTAAACAACTGTGTGCTTCCAAGGCAGGCTACAGCCCTGCCGCAGGCGCTCAGAGGAGGGGTGCAGGATGGAAACCCCCTTCTCTGGGGTCCGGGGTGACCCTTCTGCTGGCAGAACTGCAGCCCTGCACTGCCCATTGTGGCAATCGCTGAGATCAGCTGCAAGCAAGCTGTGCTGTGGATCTGCTCCCCACAGTCAGGGACAGGAGCTGCAGGAAGCTGGCAGGTTGTATGGCTTCAAGGACCTTTAAATTAAATATGTTCAGGTGAACAGTCCCCCCAAGCCCTTTCCCAACCATCCAGCACAGGTGGCTGTCCCTTGTGGGGGTGGCAGTCCTGGCTGCCTTCCAGCCTGAGTAGCCTACAAGCCTCAGTGGCTGGGCCTGGCACGCCCAGAACCACTGCAGCCGTGCACCCATCACATGACCAGGAGAAACTGACCCCTCTCTGAATCCCCACCGGGTTCGGCCACATCCAGCACCTCCTTGCTCTGCCCAGGGCCAGAGTTGGCTGCACTCCACGAGGATGCTTCTGCTACCTCCTCGAGGAAGGACTCGCACCTGCAGAGCCACAACCTGCAGCCAGTTCCGATGCCAACAGCCAAAGTGGGGACAAAAAGGCTCCCAGAATGAGCAACACTGACCCTTGGCACCAGGGAGAATGGCCCATGCCCCTGCAGGGTGCACCACCCAGTAAGACCAGAGGAGCCAGGGCTCTACTCACCCTCATGATGCGTTAGTAGCAAGACATTAACAAAAAAACCATTTTATTAGCCCTAGGAAACCGTTTCCTAGAAATACAGGCACCCCAGTCTAGAGCAGGAAAGCCCAGCATGGGAGCCATTAGGACAGAGTTTAGGTGGGATCCCACCCAACCGGAGAGCCAGGCACTGTGATTTCTTTCTTGGTGCCCCCCGTGCACACTGTTGGCCCCACCAGGCACAGAACAGACTTGAGCACTGCCACGAGGTTCTTGATGCCGACGCATAGAGGACACAGATCCACAAGGCTGGGTCTTAGTGCAGGGCAGATCTGCTGTTCCAGACCACTGGCAGCATGCAGAGGTCCAGACTGCGCTGCAGTGCTGAGACGTTACTTCTCCCACTGGTGATGCAGGGCCTGGATCCATCCTGCAGCCACCCAGCCCACCGCTGCTGCCAGAAGGCACAATCCAGATCAAGAGCCATGCTATGTGCCAGTGCCTGGAGCCCCCTGCAAGGGCTCACCAGGGTCTGGAGCTGCTGGTGGGCCAGGAGAGGGGTTGGGGCCCCCAGCCCCAGGCAGGGCAGTTACTGGCGCTTGTTTCTCCTGGGCTGAGCTCTGGGATGCTGGGGCTGCACCGGCCTCATAGTCAGCGACACGGCGCTGCATGATGGAGGGCATCAGTGCCACGTAGGCACGCATCAGGCGGTGGTTGGAGTGGACCAGTTTTCCAGCACAGCTGTCGAGGCACGTCTCCTGCAAGATGGGGAGGATCAGTGCAGCTCGCAGTGGCCAGCCCTGCCAGACCCAGGGGCTCTGGCCACCCCGGGGCCTCACCTCACGCCCAGTGAGCAGGCGGTAGTTGAGGTTGGAGACGCAGTGCCGGAAGCAGAGTTCGGTCATCCGGTTGTAGACCAGCAGGAAGTCCCGCAGCTGGAAGAGAGGTGACACCGGCACATGCTCGCTCACACCGGTGCCTGTCCCAGCCAAGGCAGCAGCACCTCTGGGACCCCCACCAACCCGGGGCTCCACCAGCTCAGCCGGCCCGACTCCGGACCCCAGCGGAGCCCCTGCATCCCCACCGGCCCCCCCAGCCCCGGGCCCCACCGACCCCTGGCCCCCACCAGCCCCAGGCGCCACTAGCCCCCCCCCGACCCAAGAGCCGAGGCTCCCGCCAGCCCCAGGCCCCCGCACTCACGCTGCGGAGCTGCTGCTGGTGCTCGGCCGCCGGCTCCATGCCGCAGAGGCCTGCCAGGCCCTGCCGCTCTCGGAGGGGCCCCACCACCGCGGGCCGCCCGGCCTCCGCAGCGGCGCTTCCGCCGGGAGGGTCCGCTTCCGTCCGGCGCCGCCGGTGACGCCACTTCCGGCCCGTCTCCCGGCGGCCCTCGCTCGTGGCGTGACGCGGCTTCCGGCGTGCCCGGGACCGAGACGGAGCGGGGCTGTCGACCTCCGGGCGGGGGGGCCCGGCCGCGGCCGGGGCGGCGCAGGTGGGCGGGGGACGGGCCGGGGCTGGCGGTGGAACCGGGGGCCCGGAGGGGCCGCCGGGAGCCCTGGCAGGGTGAGCCCAGCCTACGGGACAGCGACGGCCGGGGCCGGGCGCTCCGCGGCGGGGCTCGCAGCACGGGGCCGCGGCGGGGCCCCGTCCGGGACGGCCGGTTCCCGGGGCGGCCGTGCCGAGGGCAGAGCAGCGGGAGGGCTGGGGACGTGTCTGACCTCGCGTCCCGCCCAGGACGGGGTCTGGGGGGGTCCCGGCCCCCTCGCCCGCGGAGCCCCCCGCCGGGCCCTGCGGCCCCTCCCCGGCTGCACTGGGCTGCAGCCGCCCCAGTTCGAGAGGGAGCCAGCTCAAGGCCGTCCCTCGGCGCCGGGGAGCGGGGAGGTTTGGCTGAGAGAGACTGGGAAGCGGGGCCGCCGTCGCAGCCTCTGCCTCTGGCCGCCTGCCCGGGCCTGTCCCGCCGCGCTGGGTGCTGCGTCTCGCCGGCTTTGTGCGGGACCGGCTCTACAGACCTCCTGCCAAAAGCGGCCACTGGTGCTGGCCGTTGCCCCGGGGCAGCCGGCTCTGCCGACCGGCAGCTGTGTGGCCTCACAGCCAGGGGCGCTGGGACCCAGAGTCCCGGCCCTGCCAGCTGTAGCTCTTCCCACACTGTCATCTCCCCGGCTGGGCCATCGCGGTTCCCCTTCAGCCAGGGCCCTCTCCCGGGGGTCCAGCCGTTGGGGCAGTGTCCCCATCTAGGTAGGCAGGTAACGGAGCGTGGGGCTGTTGGATCGGGCCGGTGCTCAGGTGCCTGGCATCCTGCCCTGGAATGTGCTCTGACCGGTCTGGGTGCAGTGGGGCCCATGCCACTCCCCCCTCTGGTGTTTGGCCTGGCTGCGGACGTGGCTCTTGGCTCTGTTCTCCTGGGCTCAGGGCCAGGAGCTGCTGTGCTGCAAAGCCTCGGTTTTCCTGAGGCAGGGTCTGCCACCCAGTCCGGACAGACGGACTGCTGCTGTACCCAGAGATTCGTGAGGGGTGGGGGAGTGCCATCTTGTTCAAAGGCATGCAAGCAGTGGGTCAAAGGGATGGGAAGAACAGCGCAGGATGGCTGGCAGCTGCTATACTCCAGGCTTGTGAGGAGTGGGGCTGGGGCTGGCTCCTCTGGGACATGCAGCTCTGCTGGGAGCTTGCTGGGAGCCAGGGTGGCACATCCCAAGGGACCGCTGTGCAGTGTCGCAGTGGGCAGTGACTGCAGGAGGCCCCTAGGCAGGTGGCAGAGGCTGCTCAGTGCACAAAGCTGCCAGTGCAGCATCAGCTGCCTGCTGTCCTCTGCCTGCTAGCTGGCCATCGCGAGCTCAGCCCAGGCCTTGGTCCTGTGGAGTCCTCGCTTGGAAAGCCCAGGGACCCTGGCCTCAGGGGGGTGGTCTCTATGTTTCCATGGTCCCCAGGCTCCAGTGCAGTGTTTGTGTCCTTGCAGGCCCTGAGGATGTCGGATGGGATCATGAGCAAGGCTGCCACCATGGAGATTCCCATCAGCAGCAATGGGGACACGGGCAGCCTGCCGGAGGATGACAGCTTGGAGCAGGTTTGTGGCTGGGGCCAGGTGGGGACGTGCTGGACCCGCGGATGTTGCTTTCTGGGCTGCATGGGGCTGTGCCACGCTGCTGTGCCCCAGGCTGTATGCATCAGGGCTGTGCTATTCTCTCTGCCACGTGCTCTGGCTCTGCGCCTCAGCTGCCTGCGCTGCTCCCTCTGTTCCAGGACCTGCAGCAAGTGATGGTGTCGGGGCCCAACCTCAACGAAACCAGCATCGTATCTGGCGGCTACGGGGGCACAGCAGAAGGCATCATCCCCACCAGCACCATCAAAGGTAGGCTGGACCACAGTGCTGGCTTGCGTGGATGAGGCTGGGGCAGTGGAGGAAAGCTGGGGCTGCCTGGCAAGGGCAGTGCTGCTCCTTGTGCAATGGCAGAGGTGGGAGGGAGAGGCTTCATCACGGGAAGGACGGCACAGCTCATTTCCTCACTGGGCCGTGGAAGCCTACAGGGAAGGGAAGGAGTTATGCTTCTCAAGCTGCAGGGCCCAGGAGCCTGCCCCCTCTGCCAGGCCATGGTCTGCAGTGGTGCCGGGCAGGTCTCGTGTGGGTCTTGTGTGGGTGCATGGGCAGTAGCTCTGTCTCCAAGCTGGACTGTCGCCTGGGCCCTGGGGTGTGTCCCTTCTCTGGTCCTGATATGCAGTTCTGCCTCAGCCTGGCCGCTTGGCACAATGCCTCCTTCCTTCCTGGGAAGGCAGCTCCTGCCAGCACAAGGCAGCTCCTTCCCTTTCTTTCCTGCTGGGCTTGGGCTCTGCTGACAGGCTGGCACACATGTGCCCCTGGCAGAGCCTGGCAGCCTTGGAGCGAGGGGCTGCCACTTTGCTAATTGTGCTCCTCTCGTGCTCTCCATGCACAGGAACTAACAGGGAGGTACCACAGGAGGGCTGAGCCACAGGCACTTCCCTGTCTTGCAGGCATGGGGTCTCCCACTGGGGAGGGTCCTTTGCATAATGCTCCCGGGGCCAAGGGCTGTGGCTTGTGGCACCTGGGTTTTGTGCCATGCTGAGGTGGGGTGGGTCTCGAGTCCTTCCTCCAGTGAACAGGAAGCTCTGGGGGTGCTGGTGCCAGCAGTTGTGCGACGAGGACGGGAATAGCTTGCTCGTGGCAGGATGAGACAGGGTGGCTCTGAGCCCCCTGTCTCCACTTACTTTCTCTTCTTGTTGCTCAGGCCAGTCCTGGAGTTGCAGATGCTCTTGACAGCAAGGCATGGCTGTGAGCATCCTGCCTGCCAGGCGGTGGCATGGACAGGCATTCCACAGCCCCGGGGCCCTGCTGGTGCCTGCACCCCCCTGGGATCACTGTCCAGGTCCAGTGGGTCTGTGATGATCATCAGTGGTGATGGGCTGGGTCAAGCCAGCACTGCTGGGGCAGCTCTGGCACAGCCATATCCCTCCTGGTCCTGTTTCACACAAGTTTTTGTCCCCTGACTCTTGCTCCAAGCAGCTGTTCCACAGCAGGCTGTTGCTCAACCCTGGGCACTCTGTGCCATGCTGGGCCTAAGCGAGTGGATTTGCACAGGTAGAGGGAATGTATGCATTTGCTCCCGGCCTGCTGTGCCAGAGCAGCATGGGTGGGTGGCAGGAGGGGGCATGCAGGAGTGAAATAATGGACTCAATGACATATCTATATGATCCTAGTTGAAGACGCTTTACTTAAGTTTCTGCAAGCTTATATACAATTTTCATATTCGTACACACATCACACCTTAATTCTGTTGGTTACATACCCTGTTCAGACACTGCTATACTAATTGGTTAAAATTAACTAATTGGTTAAAGGCACACAAGCAGTTAGTCCCATCTTTAAAATTGTTGACATTCCTGCAGTTATCAGCTCCCAGCTCAGCTCCTGTTTTTCTGCCTGCTTAACTGCCAAAGATCCCGTTTTCTTTGTTCTCAGTGTCTTTCTCACAACCTTGCGGCCTTGCTGAGCAGGCAAAGCTTTTAATCATATCAAGCTGCTAAGGCAAGAGTGAGTTTTGATAGGCCACATGTCCCTTTTCTTCCAAATACGTTGCCACAGGGGCATGTGTAGTGGTTTCTGTCCCCATGTCTCTGTCATGCCAGGCCTGTCCAGCTCTCAGCTCACAGGACACAATGGTGTCAGCTGATGGGATGGAAGGAGTGGGGAGGGAACGATTGGTATGGGAGGTTGCCGTCTGGCAGCCAGCTGTGCCTTCTGATTTCACTTCACACTCATCTGCTCCCATTGCTCTCCCCTGCTGCCATCCTACCCGCACACTCATCCTCTGTCCTGCCCATTCCTGCCCCCATGCCTGTCACACCACCCCATCTCCTCTCACCCCTCTCTGCTCGACACCTGCCAGCCCCTCCATTTTCAGGCTGTCTTGTCCAACCTCACCCACCCCGAGGACCATCCGTCTCCCCCAGTGCATCTGCCGCCAGCAGGATGGCCAACCAGGGTGGTGCTTCAGCAGGTACTGTGGCCATCTGGCCCCTGGCTGGTGCTCCACAGCCCCCCAGCCTGAGCTTGGGCTCCTCACCCTGGGTTTAGGGCACCTGGTTAGTGCTAGGGTCCCTCGGGGCACCTTCACAGAGATGGCTGCAGCCCCATGTTGCTGCCAGCGTGCAGGCAGGCGAGCCCGCCGCTGCAGGAGGAAGAGCTTCCCAGTGCTCACCTCCCATGGCAGCTGTAGCGGGGTGTTTGTCCCAGTGCTCTGGGGTAGAGGGTGGCGCTGCCAGGGCCCTCGGTGGCTCAAAGGTGAGACCCAGGTGGTGCCTGATTGTGGGAGGTGGTTCCTGCAGTGAGGAGCCCATGTGTGTGCCTCCCCAAGGTGCTGCCGGTCGCCATCTCTGCCCTGGGCTGCTCAGTGAGGAGGGGAGTTGGGCAGGATGCTGCTCAGGGCTGCAAGGAACAAGTTGGGAGGCACCGGGGCCCGTCTGTGAGAGCAGACGTGGCTGGGCTGGTGGCAAGTCAGCCCCAGGGCTGGTTCCTGCAGGCAGGCTGAGGTTGCTGCCTTCCTTGCCGGGTTGGCTGCCAGCACTACTGGGACCCTGCCTGGAACACTCTGGAAGGGCTTGTGGCAGCCGGTTCCCTGAAAGCACGCACGAGGCATCAGGTCATGATGCCAGCAAGACGGTTAACTGGTGTGCAGCAGTGCAAGGCTGGCTGGAGCCTGTTAACGCCAGCAAGGGAGAGCTGCTCCAGCCCAGGGCCTGAGCAGGGCAAGGTGCCTGGCACTGTGCTGCAGCAGGTGCAGCAGCAGCTTCCTGGACAGGAGTGGGTGCTGCTTGGACCATGAGTCTGTTGTACGTGGGCTTTGTCAAGCCCCACTGCAGCCCTGTGAAGCCCTGTGCTTCTTGCACTGCCCTTAGTGCTCCAGGCAGAACCACGGTGCCCTGGGAGGACACCATTGCTTTTGGGTGAGCAGCCTGGCTTGTGCCCTCGCACACGCTGCTGCCTTGCTGAACTGATGCCACACAGGGCTCTGTCTGTTCCAGGCTCTGGGCTGCACCAGCCCCACCCCAGCCCAGCCACTGGAGGAGAGGAAGTCGTCCGTGGCATCGCCGTGGAGAAGTTTGATATCGTCAAGAAATGGGGTATCAACACATACAAGGTGAGCTGCTTCTCGAGACCATCAGGATAGCCCAGCTGGCTGCCAGGGGCAATGCAGGAAGCTCAGAGTTGGGCCAGTCCCTGCACTAGGGGTGAAGGAGTAGCAGGAGGTGGAGGATGCCCCCAGGGGTCTCCCCGCAGAATTTGCAGAGACAGCTCTGCAGCTTTCTGCTGCCCATAGCAGCAAGGCATGCTTTGTCCCTGTCAACCAGGCACCCGGGAGCTCCTGATGCCTCTTTCCCTTGCCCTGTAGTGCACCAAGCAGCTGATCTCAGAGCGGTTTGGCCGGGGCTCCCGCACCGTGGACCTGGAGCTGGAGACGCAGATTGAGCTGCTCCGGGAGACAAAGCGCAAGTACGAGTGTGTGCTGCAGCTCGCACGGGCTCTCACCAACCACTTTTACAGCCTGGTGCAGACACAGCACGCCCTGGGGGATGCCTTTGCGGACCTCAGCCAGAAGTCTCCTGAGCTGCAGGTATGCCCACTGGGGAGATGGCGCATGCCTCACCTCTGCCTGTGCTGCAGCCCCTCGTGCCTGGGAAGGAGAGCTAGACACCCAAATCAACCTTGGGCTCTGCAGCACAGCTGGGGGCGGCTCTCTGCTCCACAGCACCTCAGGTGCGTGAGGAGGAGGAGGCTGGGGATAACTATCCTCGGTGAAGGCTGTGGGGCCAGGGAGAGCGTGAAAGGCCGTGTCGCAGCACCTCCTAGCAACACCTGGGGCCAGGCTGATTCTGGGTGTGTGGGAGGAGAGAGGGGGCCTTGCTGGTATGGACCCTGACTCATCCTCCTCTCCCAGGAGGAGTTTGGTTACAATGCGGAAACGCAGAAACTGCTCTGCAAGAATGGAGAAACACTACTGGGTGCTGTCAACTTCTTTGTCTCCAGCATCAATACGCTGGTGAACAAGACCATGGAGGACACGCTCATGACAGTCAAGCAGTATGAGACAGCCAGGTAGAATGGCGGTGTGGGCTGGGGCTGGGTTCGTGACAGGTGCACGGCATTCCCGGGGCGGGGGATTGCAGGGCTGCAGCGGAGCTCTGACACCGGCTGTCCCTACGCAGGCTGGAGTACGATGCGTACCGCACGGACCTAGAGGAGCTGAGCATGGGCCCTCGGGATGCCAGCACCCTGTGCCGGCTGGACGCGGCCCAGAGCCAGTTCCAGAGTCACAAGGACAAGTACGAAAAGCTGCGTGCTGATGTGGCCATCAAGCTCAAGTTCTTGGAGGAGAACAAGGTGGGGCTGGGAAGGGGCCACGGGGCGCAGAGTGGGGGTCTGCCATGCACCAGTTGTGTCCCTTGGCTGTGCTGCCTTGCAGCCGCCTGCCCAAGACCTGTCTTTGGGTGGGCAGCACCAGCGGGGAAGGGCAGGGGAGCACCCGTCTCTGCCCACCTCTCATTGTGGCTTCTGCCGCACGGCCTTCTCACAGCTTTCAGCTTTTGGGGGCTGTCAGCAGCAGCACTGACCTCCCGCTCCTGCACTAGGTGGGGGCCATGTCCCTGCTGCCTGCCCCTTCTCCTGGTGCAGGCTCACGGCGGGCTGACCCCTCCTGCTCTTCCCAGATCAAGGTGATGCACAAGCAGCTACTGCTCTTCCACAATGCCATCTCTGCCTACTTTGCTGGGAACCAGCAGCAGTTGGAGCAGACCCTCAAGCAGTTCAACATCAAGCTGAAGACCCCTGGTGCTGAGAAGCCCTCCTGGCTGGAGGAGCAGTGAGCCGCCCCCACCGCCCCCCTGTGTGCTCTGGCCACGGGCACCATGGACCTGAATTGTGACCTCTGGCCGCTGGCGTGGGGCTGGGCCACGTGCTTGGGGGTGAGCGGGGGATGCAGCCTGGGCCCTGCTGCAGCCAGGGGCTGCCCGCTGAGCACGGGAGGGGGTCTGGTTTGGCAGGGAGCGGGAGGCTGCAAGCAGGGCCCTGGTCCTGCCTGGGGAGAGGAGCCTGGGGAGGCTGGGGCGCTCCCCATCCCACATCTCCCCTTCAGGGCAGAGTCCAGCCCTGCCTGGCTCGTTTGCACTCTCTCCGCACAGACCCCTGGCACTGCACGATGGCTGGGAGCCCCCCCTGCCTCCCGGCACCCCTGTGGGCCATCAGACACCACCTGCGCCGGGCCCGCATGCCCCAGACCCCACTGCACACCCTGGGGTGGGACAGGACGCCCCACAGTTCTCCCTCTGCCAGCCCCCAGGGGCAGAACAGGAGTGCAGCCCCCTGCCCCGGGCCTCCTCCCTGCCCACCAGGAATAGCCCTGCCCTGCCGCCTTCATTTCCAGATGAAGACGAAGCTATGGAGGGGCTGCGGGTTCCCACCCGCTGCAGCTGGCAGCCTGGGGGCTGGGTCCTGCCTTCTCTCCCAGCTTTGGGGTTGCTGCAGCTCCCTCCTGGCTGATCCCTGGTGTTTCCCAGGCAGCTGCTCTTGCACTCCCCCGCCAAGCTGACCCGGGGGCCACCCCCCCAGCCTCACACTACACTCCCTCATGCGCAGGGTGGGCTGTGCCGGCTGTCTTTGGGCCTACAGCATGGCTGTCCTCCCCTCCGCATCCCCCAGCCTGGGCTGTGCTTACCCGGTCTTTGGTGGGGGGCCCTGTGCACTGCTGCTAGCCAGGGGTGGGTGGGCAGGTGCTGGCCAGGCACGGGTCCTCTCACCGCCCTGACGCTTGGAGGCCAGATGGCTGCCAAAGTGGGGACTCAAACCAAGGACCAAACGCCGGCCGCGTCCCAGGAAGGTGCATGTGCATGCCTGCGTGCGTGTGCAGAGGGCACGTGTGCCGAGGGCATGTGTGCCACGTGCAGCAGTGCCAGGGCCTTGGCCGGCGTCCCAATGAGAGAGCTCTGTCCTGCTCCAGCTGAGTGTTGCTTCCAGCCCTGGCCACATGCAGCACTTGGGCACTTTCTCCTGAGACAAAACAGTTATGTTTTTCTTGCTAATTTAATCCCTGATAATTTAATATTAGTCTGGATCTGACAACCCCTCCCCCCGCCTTTCCCGGTGAAGGTCTTCCCTCCCTACTTGTGTAAGACTCCAGAATAAAACGGTACGGATCACTCTGTGTGTGGAGCTACAGGGCTGGTGGCTGGCTGTGGGCCTGGGGGGCGGCGAGGTGAGGCTGGCCCTTCCCATGGCTGTGGGCTGGGGTCCTCCTGCAGCTGCCCTCTGGGGGGGCAGCAGGGGCTGTGCCCCTCCATCCTCCTCCCCACTGCCAGCACTGGAGCGAGGGGGCGTTGGTCCTCGACCCCCTGCCCACTCTGTGCCCAGGGCCAGAGGCACTGCTTGATCCTGCTTGCGGGCAGCCTCGCCCAGATTGGCGGTCCCGGGGACGTGTCTCTGGGGAGCTCGGGGCTCTTCCGGCCCCATCCTGCCCTGTGGTAGGAACGGGGCTGCCGGGGGCCGACCACAGGCAAGTCCCCAAACCGCCCCTAAAACAGCCGGGGGCTGGGGGTCGGGCTGGGCCAGGAGCTGGCGCTGGGAGGGCCCGCGGCCGCCGTGCGGCACCTGGGGGGGCCGGGCGAGTGAGCCGGAGGGAGTGCCGGGGAGTGCTGCGTCTGGCTCGGAGGGGCGGGAGAGGGCTCCATCCTCCTCCTCGCTCCCTGGCCGTGAGGAAGAACTTTACAGAGGGTGGCGGAGCGCTAGGACAGATGGGCGGTGGGGTCTCTCTCTGGAGACGTTCAAACCCGCCTGGAGGCGGCCCTGGGCAGCCTGCGCTGGGGGAGCTGCTGCAGCCGCGGTCGGGCTGGGCAGGCCCCTCCAGCCCCGGCCGGGCTGTGACCCCGAGACGTGCTGCTGTTCGCCGAGTCCTGGGGCGACCGGCCTGGCCCTGATGCCCGCAGCCGTTCCCCCCGAAGCACCGGCAGGCACCGGGACCCGGCTGCCGGGACAGCGCCGCTCCCGCCTGGCAGCCAAATGCGTGGCCTCAGGGGAGGGGGCTCGGCGGGGCTCGTTTCCCGGGGACGGGCGGGGGGTCTGCTGCTCCCGGGGGAGGCCGGCGCTGCCTGTCACCGCAGTCCCGCCGGCCGCACCGGGGGCTCGGAGGGTCCCACGGGGTGGACGCCTGCAGCGGGGCCGGGGTGCCCGGGGTCCAACCGAGTGCTGCACCCCCCCAGGAGGGCAGCGGGCTGGGCATCCGCGGCCCCGGCGCTGCCCTCGGCCGCCAGCCCGGGGTGGGACGGGACCAGGGCGGGGCGGGGCGGGGTGGGCCGAGCCGAGCCGCAAGAGCCACGGGGCGGCCATTGGCCCCGGTCCCATCCCGCCTCGGTCCCATCCCGGCCATTCCGGTCCCGCCCCGGTCCCGCCCCGGCCATCCCGCCCCATCCCGCCCCGCCATCCCATCCCAACCCGGTCCTGTCCAGGTCATCCCGGTCCCGTCCTGCCCCATCCCCCCCGCGGTCCCATCCCGGCCCGCCCCGGCCATGGGCTCCTCGCGCCGCACCGCACCGCCGCGGCCCCCGGGGCCGCCCCCCCGGCGCTGCCCTCCCTTGCCGGCGGCCGCTGCACTGGGAGATGGTGCCCGCGGCGCGGCGCGGGCGCGGGACCGCCGCTCGGTCTGGACCCGGCGGATCCCCCTGCCGCCGATCGACCTGCCGCGCCTCCGGCTGCTCTTCCGAGAGCCCCGCGGGGCCGACCGGGGACTCCCCGCCGCCCTGACCGCCCCGTGCCCACCCTCCCCCAGGCCGCGCTGCTGGAGCCCAAGCGGAGCCTTGCCGTCGGCATCTTCCTCCAGCAGATCAAGCGGTGAGAGCTGCTGCCTCCCCCGGGACGCCCCCTGGAGACCCCGCCGACCCCCGCCAGAACACTGCCCCACCCGCCCGGGAGACACCCCAGCTCTGGCAACCAGTACCCCCGCCCCAGGGCCCCTACAGGGGTGGTGGGGAGACACCCATGTGATACATCCCCCCTCCCGGGTCCAGCCCGTGGTGGGGGCAGAACGAGAGCTGTCCTCACGGGGGGGGGGCCCGTCGCAGGGGTGGGAATAGGGGCTCTTGCTGCTCTGGGCACCAGGCATGGACGCGGACGGGTGCGTGCTCCCACCGTGCCCACTGCAGGTGGTCAGGGTGTCCCTGCCCCCCTGGGAGGGAT
This sequence comes from Falco punctatus, assembly GCF_963210335.1. NCBI lineage: Eukaryota > Metazoa > Chordata > Aves > Falconiformes > Falconidae > Falco > Falco punctatus. Next base: position 28,562 of record NC_137581.1, read on the forward strand.
TGAAGGGGTCTGTTGGCCGCCAGCGGTTGTTACCCCACTGCGGGGGGTGCAGAGCACTGCCCATGTTTCTGGGCCGGGGGGATCACCAGTGTCTGATGTGCCCCCCCAGGCCCATCCACCAGATTGTGCAGGACATCCAGGAGGGTGTCGGGGTCCCTGAGGGGCAGAGAAGCTGCTGGAGCTGTCCAGAATGCTGCTCAGTTCTGCAGAGGTGAGGGCTGGGATCAGAGGGGGGTCCCTGGTGCCCCCCCCGACCCCCCACCTCTGCCCACAGGTGTCCCAGCTGCACTTCTTCCCTGGCAGCCCCCACCAGCTTGCTGACCCTGAGCTCTTCATGCTGCTGCTGACAGAGGTGCCCAGGTGGGAGCCAGGGGGAGGCAGGTCCCGTGCACCAGAGGGGTCCCGTGCACTGGGGGTTCTCACGACCCCACCCGCTCACCCTGCACTTGCCCCCAGCTACACCCGGCGCCTGGAGCTGCTGGTGCTGAAGGAGGACTTCTTCCCCCAGATCAGCACCCTGCACAGCTCCATCCAGACCCTGGCGGACGCTGCTGTCTGTGAGCAATATCATGGGGGTGCGCTGAGAACCATGGGGGGGGGGGGGGGCACTAACCCTGCCCCTGCTCATCTCCCCAGCCACTCCCCAGAGCTGCTGGAGTGTGAAGAGCTGCACACTATCCTCCACCTCATCCTGAGTGTTGGCAACCACCTGAACTCGGTGAGCCCGTGGCACAGGGGCCCTGCTGCCTGCCCCCACTCCCCCCTGGCACAGCAGGGCCACAGCAACTCCCCTGCTCTGCTCCCAGGGCAACTATGCTGGCGGTGCCACCAGGTTCTGCCTTGCCTCACTACTGAAGCTGCCCGATATCAAGGCCAGCAAGCCAGGCATGGACCTGCTGCACTTCGTGGCTATGATGAGGCGTGGTGGGGCTGAATTTTCTGGGAGGGCAGCCATTTATGGCAGAGCTTCTGGTCCGTGCTTGGAGCGGTCTTTTCCCTGGTGGTGGTCCTAAATGGAAGGTGATCCCTGTGCACCGCCGCAGCTCCCCTCCACAGTCTCATCCCAGTCCCCTGCCCACTGTCCCTGTGGCAGCACCCACAGTCTTGTGGTCCTTGTCGGGGTGCCAGGCTCGCTCCCGGGCTGCAGCCACCAGCCTCTGCAGGGACTGGGCTCTGCAGCAGCTCCTCTGCCCACCGGCTACCAGCATGCCATCACTGGCCCATCCTCAGCTGCCTCCCCATGCTTGGGAGCCACAAGGTGCCACCGGAGTGGGGTTCATCAGAGCAACCCCATGGCTGCAGGCACTGTGTGTCCCTGGGGAGACACTGCTCCCTCCTCTGCCCTGTGCAAGGTCACTGCCCTGACAGCGATGTGCCCGGCTCGCATGCAGGGGTGGCTGTTTTCCCTGTCAGGCAAGCTCCCGTGTGGTTTTTCCCATGCTTGCCCCTGCTGCCACCTCCTCACCTTCCTGCTCTTGGTTTGGGCTTGTTTCTCCTTGGCTGGGTACCACCCTGTTGCCACTGCCATAGCGCCCCCTGAAGTCCCCCGTGCCTTCAGGGATGTTTTGGCCCTTCCTGGCCGTTCGGTTATGGGTGCTGGTTCAGGTCAGTCCCGCAGTGACCTGGCAGCATATCTAGCTGGGGATGCATGCCCCAAGCTGTCCCCCAGCCCCGCTGCACAGATGGGGAGTCACCTCCACCCATTCCACCAAGATCCAGCTCTGCCAGGGCCCTGTGGGATGCCCCTCGGCCATGTGGGGGCTGATCGCTGCCCCTCTCCCCGCAGGAGGCAGCCAGGGTGGACAAGAGCCTGCTGGACTTCCCCAATAAGCTACAGCATGTAGGCCCAGCCTCACGGTAAGGGCATCCCAGCACTGAGCTGGGACCCTGCCCTGGGGGCTGGCACCCACCGAGGGTGGGAGTGGAGGGGTAGGAGGGGTCCTGGCTGCAGTTTGCATGGAGGGGGGGGGCGGGGCAGAGCATCGTGGCACAGTGGGGGATGGGTGACCCGGGTATGTTGGCAGGATTGAGGTGGCAGAGGGGGAGGGGGAGCTGCGGCAGCTGGCGGGGCAGCTGGTGGGAGCACAGAGCCTGGGCACGGAGGGGCTGGGGCTGCAGCTGCAGCCCTTCCAGTGCACGGCTGAGGAGAGGAGGAGCTATGCAACACCTGGGATGCACTGGAGCAGATGCACCACGCTGCAAATACCACCCTTGATTTCTGCGAGGATGCGGTGCCCCACGGCTTGCAGGAGCTGTGTGCTATCCTGCACAGCTTCGCAGGCCAGCTCCACACTGCCGCGAAGGTACCAGCCCCTGCAGCCCCATCGTGTGTGGGACCAGCCCCGGCTCTGCCACCCTGCACCTGGCTGGCCCTGACGCTCCTCTGCCCCACAGGAGAACTGGGTGCAGGAGCAGGCTCAGTGCTGGTGGCAGCAGCTGGAGCGGGACGGGCTGAAGCGCCGCTCCGTAGCCATGTGCTCCACGTGGGACACGGCCCCCCAGCACGCAGAGCCTGGCAGCCCCTTCCCGCTCACACCACAGCATGGCATCCACTCCCTGCACCCTACTTCCGAGCCCTGCCTGAGCTTGACCCCCCAGGACAACCGGCCTGGTCCCCCAGGCTGCTGGAGCCCCCGCCTGCCCCTGGCTCTGCAGAGTCCCACCTGGTCACCTGGAACCCCCCTGGCCCTCCTCCGGCGGCACACGGAGCCGGCACTGCCACCCCTGCCCATGGTGGGGGGCTGTGACCAGCCCTCCCTGGGCACCCCGGCCAGCAGGCATGGGGGGGCTTTTCGAGCCCAGTCCTGAGCTCAGGCTGCCGGACCCCCCTGCCCCAGTGGCAGCCTCAGCCCCCTTCAGCCTGGCCAGCCTCTTCAGGCAGAGAGGGGCCCAGAGGGGTCTTGAGTGCCCCCCACCATCCCCAGCCACCCCCACTGAGGGCTCTGCCCTGTGTGGCTTCCTCTGGCGCTTGGCTGGTAGGAGGGGGTGCTGGGCCTCCCCTAGTTGAGGTGCTGCAGGGCTGCCACATTCTGCTTTTGTCCTTCCCCATTTCCCTGCTCCCCTCTGGTTTCTTGTGGTAATAAAGGCTGAGGATCTCCCTGGCTGCCTGCTCAGGACCTGGCTGCTGCGCTGCCCTGCCTGGCTGTCACACAAGGCCACGGCGGTGCCTGGCTGCCTCCATCCAGCACAGCACAGCGTGGTGCTGGCCCTGCTGCCCATGGCTGCAGCTCCCTGCCTGCCGCCCCCATGCCACGGCTGTGCCACAGTGCCTGGCACTGCAGCTGCAGCAGCCGTGTCCCCGGCCCTGCACTGGACAGTGTCCCCACTGAGCAAGCCATCCGCCAGCCCCATCACTATGCCCTTTGTTGTGGGGCTGGTGCTGGCCGTGCCGGGCACGGCTGCAGATGCCCTCCGTCGCCATGGCTGGTTCCCTCCATCCTGGCAGCGGGTCCTGGGGGGCTGTTGTGGGGGGCCCAATGCAGCCTGGAGCGTGACCGGGGAGGGGAGTGGAGCCGGGGACCCCGGGGGTCTCTGGTGCAACCTCCTGCCCGAAGCAGGGGCAGCTGTGGGGTCAGACCGGGCTGCTCACAGCCTCATCCAGTAACGCCTTGGAAAGCCCCAAGGATGGAGGCTGCACAGCCTCTCTCGGCAACCTGCTGCAGTACCGGACGGTCCTCACAGGGCACAGGCTTCCCACTGTGCCCGCCCAAAGTTCTCATTTCAGACGGTGCCTGTGGTGTCTTGTTCTCCTGCTGTGCACCCCTGTGAAGAGCCTGGCTCCGTGTCCTCGGTAAGCTCACTGTCGGCGCTGGCAGCTCACTGCGAGGTCTGCAGCCTTCTCCCCTGAAGGCTGAGCGAGCCCCGGTTCCTCGGCAGCTCCTCACAGGGCAGGTGCTCCAACTCAGCGGCCGGCCCCGAACTCGCTGCAGTTTGTCCAGGTCTTTCCAGAGCTGGACATGGTGTCTGGATGCGGTTTAGCAAGGGCTGAGGAGAGGGGAGGAGAATCCCCGGCCCCGGCCTCCCGGCAGTGCCCCCATTGGCACCGGCCGGGGTTCTGCCGGGCTCTCCTGGCTGCCGGGGTGCCCTGTGGCTCGTGCCCAGCTCACTGCCCACCCAGACCCCCAGGACATTTTCCCTGGAGCTGCTTCCCCGACCCGTGCTGTCGCAGCGGTGCTCTGCTTCCCGGCCCTGGCGTTTGTCCTCGCTGCATTTCACGCGGTTCCCTGCGGCTGCCCTTGGGGTGCAGTCCTGCCCTCGAGCGTGTCAGCTGCTCATCCCCCCACACCCCCGGCTGGTGTTGCTTGTGACCATGAGGAGCGCGTGACCATGAGGAGCGTGCACTCTGGTCCTGCACGGGCCGTTGCTGAGGCTGCTAAGCAGGAGAGGTGCCCGGGCTGGCCCCTGTGGTGCTGGTGCTCGGCTTGTCACCAGCCTCCAGGCAGAGCACAGCTCCCGAGCCACAGCCCTCTGAGCCCGACCCTCCAGCCTGGCTGTGACCCACCCCCTGTCCAGCCCCCCAAACCGTAACACCCTGCCTCGGGTAAGACGATTGTGGGAGAAGGTGCCAAGAGTCATGGCTGCTGTCACCTGCGGCCACTGTTGCTGTACCACAGAGGGCAGACAAGGCGGTTGGGGGTGGCTTCACCTGGGTCACCTCCCAAGGCCCCACGTGGCTGTGGCGGTAGTGCCATGCTAGATGGCAATAGTGTGAGGTGGGAATGTCACCCAGCCGGTTGCTCTGTGTGGTTGGGGCCAGGCCGTCCCGCAGGGCCGCCGCACCCAGGGGCAGTGCCAGCTCAGGGACCTGAGCACCCCACCTGCACCGGCGGCCCTGCGCTGCGGCTGCTTGCACGCTTGCACGTGGGTGTGTGCACACCCCAGGGCCTGCTGCATACCTGGAGCCCACCTGCCTGCCAGTGGCGCGCCGGCACACGGCACACAGCAGCAGCACGGTGCGCAGCCAGCCCCGGCGCCGCCGCGGGGATCCCACCAGACCCTCCATCCAGGATGGCTCCCGGGGGCAGGTGAGGTGGTGTGTGCCAGGGCATGTGGCGTGTAGGTGGGGGACAGTGGCACCGCAGATTCACCCCGAGGGTCACCGGGTCACCGCCCTTGTGCCAAAGGAGCGGCAGAGAGCAGGAGGGCACACACAGGCAGGGCACGGGTGTGCATGCGTGTGCAAATGGGCACGGGAGCGTCCCGAACACGGGTGAGAGTGCATACCTGCACACGTGGAGCGTGTGCACACAGGCGCAGTGTGTGCAGCCCTGGGAGGGCAGGAGTGCACACACACTGCACAGTGTGTGCACACACCCCCACCCCCCACCCCCCGCACAGGTGGGTGGGCGTGCACACGGGCACTGCCTGCACACTTACACCATTGCACGGCAGGGCGGGGTGGGGGGTGGGGGGGGGCATGCACGTGCCCCGGCTGCAACCCCCATTCAACCTACTCGTGGGCTCTACCCCACCCGTGTCCGTGTCCTCGGGACAGCCCCGGCCCCCACACTTAGGGGTCTGCCAGCCACGAGCCCCCACACTTTGAGGGCTCGGTGGGGGGACACGACGGGTGGGATGCGGTTGCCGTGGTGACAGCCGGGTACCCCGGGGATGCAGGGGGGCGCGCCCGGAGCCCCCCCTACTGCAGAGCCACAGCCCGGACCCCACCATTCGCGGTGAGGGGGGGTGCTGCTCTCTTTCCCCGGTTTCCCACGGGACCCCCCGCGCGGGTCGCCCACTCGGGAACGGCGCCCCGGTGCGCGGCTCCGCGGCGCCGTTCCCGAGTGGGCGACCCGCGCGGGGGGTCGCATGCGGTCCTGGGGGTGGTGTAACAAGCGTGTGCACCCCCGCTGGCGGCATGGTACGGTCCGCTCTGGCAGCTGCCTCCCCTGCCCAACCCTGGCGCAGTCCCCGCCGCGCCGCGCCGAGCCGTGCCGGGCCGAGGATGCGCGCTGCCGGCCCTCGGCGGGGGCTGGGGCGAGGAGGGGGCTGCGGGGGGGGTGAGTGGGGCCTGGAGGGGGGACACACACGGGTGGGGGCGCCTGGGGACAAGGACACGGGGTTGGGGGGCGGGGGGACAAGGCGTCAAGGGGGAGAAGGAAGGCGGGGGGGCGCGGGGATGGGCCCGCAGCATCCTCACGGTGGGGCCCGCGGGCGCTGCCCCCTCTCCCCCGCCCCGTGGCGGTGCCGGTGGGGGGGGGGGCGGTGCCGCACAATGGCGGCCGGGGCGGGGCCGGGGCCTGGAGCGCGGAGCCGCCGCATCGCCGTGAGCAGGGCCGTGGGGCGCGGGGAGGCGTGGGGCAGGGGCTGGGGGCCGTGGGGCAAGTAGCAGATGCTGTAGGGTAGGGGCTGGGGGCCGTGGGGCATGGGGTGGGTGCCACAGCGGAGGCAGGGAGTGGGTGCTGTGGGTCGGGGAGCAGATGCTATAGGGCAGGGAGGTGGATGCTATGGGGCAGGCAGCAGGTGCTGTGGGGCACGGGCTGGGTGCCGCAGGGCAGGGAGGTGGATGCCATGGGGCAGGCAGCGGGTGCTTTGGGGGAGGGGGTGGGTACCACGGGGCAGGCAGGGGCTTTGCATGTATGTGGTCCAGTGCTGTGGGGCAGAGATGTTGTGCACCCCGCCACTGGGATGCAGGGCAGAACTGTGGGTCGCGGATGTGTGTGGGGCTGGGCCAGGCAGCTCTGGGGCTGGCTTGGGGCACCCAGGGACCATGGGCAAGGTCCCGTCCCCCCCTCCCCGTGCATCCTAGAGCATGTAGGGCCAAGGGCTGTGGGGCAAGCACGCTGCTGTGTGTCCAGCATGGGGCAGGTGTGGGGCGTGATCTGGCAAGGCTGGGGGCTTTGGGGTGCAGTGGAGCTGCCTCGGCCTCGCTGACCCTCCCTGCCCCCAGGCTGAGCACCGTGGGGCCGCGGGGACGCCGCCATGGCCAAACGGGAGGCCAGCGCCAGCCCGGTGGTGCGGCAGATTGACAAACAGTTCCTGGTGTGCAGCATCTGCCTTGACCGCTACCGCAACCCCAAGGTGCTGCCCTGCCTGCACACCTTCTGCGAGAGGTGAGAACCCAGCCCCCCACACCCCACTGTGTGCCCTGCTGCATCCCCGCTGCATCCCCACTGTGCCCCACTGCATCCTTGTTGCACCCCACTGCAGCCCCACTGCATTGTCACTGCGCCCGACTGCATCCCCCCAGCATCCCTGCCGTGCCCTGGGGCCCCACTGCATCCTGACTGCACCCTAGTGCATCCCCACTGCATCCTATTCTGTGCCCGCTGCACCCCACTGTCTCCCCAGCCCCGCTGTGCCTTGCTGCAGCCTACTGCGTCCCCCAGCTTGCACCCCTCTGCTGCGCCCTGGGCCCTGTTGTGCTCCTCCCGGCACCCCCCTCGTGCAGCCCCTGCAGGAGGGTAGCTGGAGTCCCCGCACCCCTGACATCCATGCTGCACCCCACCATGTATCCCCAGCACTCCCTGCCTGCACCTTCAGCAGGGGACGGGCTGGGGCCGCTGTGCCCCACGGCACCCCTCCTGCACCTTGTTGCACCCACGCTGCCTTCCAGCTGTACCCCACTGCATGCCCCAAGCATTCCCCAAACCCACAGCGAGAGCAGAGCTGCCCTCCCCACGTGTCTCCCGTCACCCACCGTGGGGCAGCCAAAGCCCCCTCTGCCCCCAGGCCCCCCCACAGCTAGTGGTGAGCCAGGGCCCATCGGCACACTCATGCCCCCCAGCCCTCCCCAGTGAGAGATGGGGCTGAGCCCTGCTGTGCCCCAGGGGTGGGGAGCTGGGACCCTGGCACTCCGCAGTCACATTCCCCCCAACACTTGCTTGTGGGGGGCTGGGATCCCCACTGACCTCACACCCCCCAGTTCCCTGTAAGGGCTGCACAGCCTGTCCCTGAGCCCCCCACCCGTCTTGCCCCCATGGCCTGTAGCAGCCGGGGCTGATCAAATAGTGGTGCCCACCAGTGCCAGGGGGCTGGGGGCTGTGGCTGCGGTGGGCAGTGGTGGACTCTCTACTGATGTCTGCTCTCTCTGTGCCTCCCCAGAGACCCACCACCACCCCCTCACCCCCAGCCTGGCCTCTTCTGTCTGTCTGTCCATCCACCCCTCCAGGTGCTGGCAGTGGCTCCTCATGGCACCATGGTGCAGCCCTCCTGTCCATCTGTCCTGCCGTCTGTCTGCCCCTCCATCCCCCACCCTTGTTCCTGCAGCCCGGTGTGCCGCAGCATAGCCCTCCTGTCCATCCGTTCGTCCCACCAGCTGGCTGCCTCCCTGGCCCTATGGCTGTGCTCCTGCCCCATGCACCCCGATCCCTCCTGTCTGTCTGTTCGTCTCACTGTCCGCCCCTCCAGCCTGGTCCCTCTGCTATTGTCCTGCGCACCCTGATCCCTCTGTCTGTCCATCCCGCTGGCTGGCTGCTCCCCTGGCCCTCTGCTCCTGCCCTGCACACCCCTGGCCCCGTCTGTCCATCCGTCAATCCTTCTGTCCCAGCTCCCTCCCCCACTGCGTGGGTCCTGACCCTCTGGTTGTCCCCGTTCACCCCAGGTGTCTCCAGAACTATATCCCGCCCCAGAGCCTGACCCTGTCCTGCCCCGTCTGCCGCCAGACCTCCATCCTGCCCGAGCGCGGCGTCGCCGCCCTCCAGAACAACTTCTTCATCACCAACCTGATGGAGGTGCTGCAGCGGGACCCTGAGAGCTGCGGCCCCCACCCTGGCCGCGGCCTGGACCCCGTCAGCGCTGTCACCGGACAGCCTCTCTGCTGCCCCAACCATGAGGGCAAGGTGGGTCGCCCCTGCAGGTGGGGGGACTTGGGAGAGGCTCGGGGGGCCGTGGGTATCTGGGGGGACTGCAGGGGCTGGGGAGGGGGTGCAGGGATCTGGGAGCACTGTGGGGTCTTGGGGGGCTGCTGGGCCGTGGGGGAGGTGCGGGTATCTGGGGGCGCCGTTGCAGGCTGCCCTGAGTGCCCGTGCACAGGTGATGGAGTTTTACTGCGAGCCGTGCGAGACCGCCATGTGCCGTGAGTGCACCGAGGGGGAGCACCGGGAGCACATCACCGTGCCGCTGCGCGATGTGGTGGAGCAGCACAAGGCGGCCCTGCAGCAGCAGCTTGATGCCGTCAGAAGCAGGTACAGGGCTGGGGGCGCTGCTGGGGCCAGGGCGCTGCTGGGGGTCCCCTCCAGCAGTGCCCACCCTGTGCCCGGCTGCCCTGCAGGCTCCCACAGCTGGCAGCGGCCATCGGGCTGGTGTCAGAGATCAGCCAGCAGCTGGTGGAGCGCAAGAACGAGGCGGTGCTGGAGATTGGCAGCACTTTCGAGGAGCTGGAGACAGCGCTGCGGCAGCGCAAGGGGCTGCTGGTGCGGGACCTAGAGGCCACCTGCGGGGCAAAGCAGAAGGTAAAGTGCCTGCGCCGCTGTGCCCTGCGCCACTATTCTCTGCACCACCATGCTCCTGTGCCGGCATCCCTCCCCTGCGCCTGCCTGCCACCCCAGCCCTGCCGGTGCCAGCAGCTGGGCTCTGGGCGCAGGGCCATGGGACCAGCTGAAGCTGTGGCCAGGGTCGGGGTGCCAGCTCGGGTCCCAGCCCAGCGGTGAGGGTGACCTGCCCCATCCCGGCAGGTGCTGCAGGCACAGCTGGACACCTTGCGCCAGGGTCAGGAGAGCATCCTCAGCAGCTGCGCCTTCACTGAGCAGGCACTGCACCACGGCACTGCCACTGAGGTGCTGCTGGTGAAGAAGCAGATGAGCGAGCGGCTGAGTGAGCTGGCCAGCCAGGAGTTCCCCGAGCATCCCCATGAGAACGCCCAGCTCGACTATGTGGTGGAGACTGAGGGTGTCCGCAAGTCCATCCTCAACCTGGGCGTGCTGATCACCACCAGTGCCACAGCCCACAAGACGGTGGCCACTGGTGAGGGGCTGCGGCATGCCGTGGTGGGGCAGCCCTCCTCACTCAGTGTCACCACCAAGGACAAGGATGGGGAGCTGGTGCGCAGTGGCAGTGCCAGCCTGCACTTCCAGGTGACAGCGCCGGACGGTGGCGCGGCCGAGGCGGAGGTGCAGGACAACAAGAATGGCACCTATGAGCTGCTCTACACACCCCGTGCTGAGGGCGACTTCCTCCTCTCTATCCTGCTGTATGGGCAGCCCATCCATGGCAGCCCCTTCCGCGTCCGCGCCATCAAGGCCTCGGACGTGCCCCCCTCTCCTGACGACGTCAAGCGCCGTGTCAAGTCCCCCAGCAGCGGGCACATTCGGCAGAAGGCCGTCCGGCGCCCCTCCAGCATGTACAGCAGCGGCAAGAAGAAGGAGAACCCCATCGAGGATGAGCTCATCTTCCGTGTGGGTGAGCGGCAGGGGCTCCCCGGGGGTGGTGGGGGCTCCCCGGTGTGAATGGGCCCCCCCGTGACCCCCAGTTTCACCGCAGGAAGCCGTGGCCGGGAGAAGGGGGAGTTCACCAACCTCCAGGGCATCTCCACCTCCAGCAGCGGCCGCATCGTGGTGGCTGACAGCAATAACCAGTGCGTGCAGGTAGGGCCCTGGCCCCGGCCCCGGCCCCGGCGCACCCTCCCACCTGACTGACACCCCCCCTGCTGCCCCCTCCCAGGTGTTTTCCAACGAGGGGCAGTTCCGGCTGCGTTTCGGGGTGCGGGGCCGCTCCCCAGGCCAGCTCCAGCGCCCGACTGGTGTCACCGTGGACATGAATGGGGACATCATCATTGCCGACTATGACAACCGCTGGGTCAGCATCTTCTCCCCCGAGGGCAAATTCAAGGTGAGGGGGGAGCTGCCGGGCAGGGGGGCTGCAGCTCCATACCAGGCCCTGACGACCCTCCCTGGCTGCAGACCAAGATTGGGGCTGGGCGGCTGATGGGCCCCAAGGGCGTCGCCGTGGACCGCAATGGCCACATCATCGTGGTGGACAACAAGGCCTGCTGCGTCTTCATCTTCCAGTCCAATGGCAAGCTCGTCACCAAGTTTGGGAGCCGTGGCACGGCCGAGCGGCAGTTTGCAGGTACACTTGATGGTAATACACCGACTGGCAAGTCCCCTCTTCCTTACTGCATGCCTTTGGCTTCCCGCTGTGCCGGAGCCGGGCTGGGACGGTGAGTACAGCACACCTCGCTGACAGCGGCTGGTGCCCCACCAACACTAGGACGCCTGGGGCTGGGCTGAAGGCCCTGGGTTCAGGTCCTGGGCTCTGGCTCTTCTTTCAGGCTCAGGTTTGGGTTCAGGGCTCTGGGCTGGGCCTCTGGAGCGAGACTGGGGCTCTAGGTTTGGGGCTCTGGTTGTGGCAGCAGGCTTTGTCCCTGGGGGTCGAGGCTTTGGGGTCTTGGCCCATCTCCAGCGCTGATACCACTGTGGAGCTGGGTGCCCCCCCAAGCCATGGGGGGCCGAGCACTGCCTGCGCTAACCCCCTTGTGCTGGCCTCACCGGCTGCTCGCGCGGCACTAACCACACTAACCGGCCACCTGCTGTGGGACTGAGGGGCATCCCTCGCTCTCCGCGGCGCTGGCACTGGACCAGGCCCCCCCATCCCTGGCTGGGGCTGAGCCCCCTCCTCTCCCCAGGACCCCACTTCGTGGCGGTCAACAACAAGAATGAGATTGTGGTGACCGACTTCCACAACCACTCAGTGAAGGTGAGTGCTGACGTGGCCACCGGTGTCCCCGGCTCCGTGCCATCCCCGGTGCTGTGTGCCGGGGGAGCCCACGGTGACCCCCGCTCTCCCCAGGTGTACAATGCAGATGGTGAGTTCCTGTTCAAGTTCGGGTCCCATGGTGAGGGCAATGGCCAGTTCAATGCTCCCACTGGTGTGGCTGTCGACGCCAACGGCAACATCATTGTCGCTGACTGGGGCAACAGCCGCATCCAGGTACTGGCACTGGTGCTGCTGCCCCCGGGGCTGCCAGTGGGGATGACGTTTGTGTCCCAAGCGCTGAACCGTGCGCAGGGCAGGGGGACAACCTCCATTGGGGCAGGGAGTCCCAGGGCAGCGGGGCCATGGGGGACGGTGGGTGCAGCACATCTCTACCCACCCCACAGGTCTTTGACAGCTCGGGCTCCTTCCTCTCCTACATCAACACGGCTGCTGACCCCCTGTACGGGCCGCAGGGCCTGGCCCTCACCTCTGACGGACACGTGGTGGTGGCTGACTCCGGCAACCATTGCTTCAAGGCCTACCGCTACCTGCAGTAGCCGCCACGGGGACAGGGATGGGGATGCGGACGCTGCCAGTGCTGCCCACGCCATGACAGGGCCTGCGGGCCCCTGGGAGAGTACCCACAGCGGGATGCCCTAAGCAGTGGCTGCCCCACAGCCCTCACTGCCCCGTGGCTCTCGCTGCCCCCCAAGCGCTGCCCCAACCTTCATGTGCACTTTATCCTGGGGGGCAGCCAGGCCCAGAATGGGGGCAAGGACGGGTCCAGCTGGGGTGGGGGCTGCCTGGGGACTGTGGCCGAGCCCTGCCTCTGGCCCCACAGCAGGCCCAGCAGCCCCACTGCCCCTGCTGCCAGGGGTCCTGGGGGCATGTGGGGCAGGAGGAGCCACCAGGCAGAGCTGGGGGCTGTGCGCACTGCTCGGGGCTGTGGGGCAGCTGCGGGGCAGCCAGTCCCGGAGCTCCTGTGCCCTACAGGGGCTGTCCCCCCCAGCCCTGCTCCCCTGGCACTGTGGCCCCGCTCCCCCAGCTCAAGCCCCAGCTGTGGGATGACCACGCGTGCCTGCCTGCCCCACAGCGGGGCTGTGTGGGGCTGCCGCCGTACGCTGACAAATTGTATGTACAAAATAAAGTATTCTGGAAGTACTCTGTCCCCCAGTGCTGCCAGCCCCACAGCAGGGGGAACAGATGGTGGGAACAACGGCAGCTCACACCCCACGGACCGACTTTGCGGCTATGGCACCATGTTCTCCGGGGGTCCTCACCAGGTGCAGTGGTGGGTGCCCCTGTCCTGGGGGCTGGGGGGCATGGGCAGGGGTCCGGGACCAGGGGAGGTGGGACCTGAGCCAGGCTGGGTGCTGCTGAAGCACTCTTGGGGATCCCCAGGCTGTGGCAGGACCCCCATGCCATGGCAAGACCCCCAGGCTGTGGTGGGACCTTGATGCTGCAGCGGGACCCCTGTGCCATACTGGGACCCCAGTGCTGTAGCAACATAGTGGGATCCGGAGGCCATGGTGGGACCCCAGTGCTGTAGTGGGACCATGATGCCACAGCGGGACCCCTGTGCCATGGTGGGACCCCCAGGCTGTGGCAGATACTGGCAGTGCCAGGCCGGGCAGGGATGGGCACAGTGTCTGGAGCTCCCTGGCAACGCTGAGCACCTGCCTGGCACAGCCTTCTGTCAGCTGTGACCCTGACCCGTGGCGCAAGGACAGGGTTGGAGTGGTCCATACTGGGAGCGGGAATGGGGTTGGACTGGCCCATACTGGGTCTGTGCTCACCCTCCCCACGGGGAGGGGGGTGAAAGGGGGGCCTTTCCCACGGGAGGTTCACTCACACACAGGGGCTGCCCCCCCAGGCTATGGGGCACATAGCTGCAGGATGTGCGCCCCACATAAGGGTGTGCCCCACCGGTGGCAGCCCCCTGACCCCCAGCACCGTTGCCAGCTGCCCGCGCCTGGCTGCCTGTCCAGGCCTGTCCGTGCCCATGGCTCGTGGCCAGAGCAAACAGGCGCTGTGGGGCCAAGGCCCTTCCCAGCACTGGCTGCTGGGAAGAGGCTGGGATGGTGCCAGACCCCCCTGCTGCACCCCCAGCCCTGGGCAGGCCGCTGGGGGATAGCGTCTTCCCCACCCCACCACATGGAAGGCTGGCCCCTGGCCCCACCCTGCCACATGGGGGGCTGAACCCCAACGGGGTCTGAGCCCCCTCCCCAGCCCCACTGCATAGGAGGCTGAGCGCCACCGGGGTCTGGGCCCCCTTCCCTTCCTTGCCACATCAAAGCTGAGCCCCCTCCCCAGGGCTGAGCCCTGTCCGTCCAGGCCCTCTTGGAGTGGGACCCTCACCCTGTCCCTGCCACATCAGTGGCTGAGCTCCCCCCGCCGGAGGCTGAACCCCCATGTCAGGGGCTGAGCCCCGCTGGAGTTGGACCCTCGCCCCTGTCCCCTGCCCCACCACAGTGAGGTCTGTCTCTAGCCCCACCACACTGGGGTCTGACCCCCATCCCCCCTGTGCTGCCCCAGCCAGGTTGGGGGGCAATGATGGGGGTCCCTGTCCTGCCCCCTCCATGCACTGCCCTGTCCCTTAGCCATGTCCCCCCCCCAGCCCCCCCGTGCGGATGAAGGTTGCGTGGGGCAGGCCAGGTTAAGCAATGGGGCAGGGCAGGTTGTGCAACGGCCTCTCCTGCTCTATATAGGTCCAGGGACCGCAGCAGCCCCAGGCACACCATGAGGGTCTCCACTGCCGCCCTCTGCCTGGCCTGGGCCCTGGCCCTGGCATGCGCCCACCCTTTGTGTGTGGGGTGCTGGGGATGGGTGTGGGGCAGGGGGCTGCGGGGTGCTGTGGGGGGCTGCGGTGGCTGCATGGGGCAGGGGGCTGTGGGGCAGGGGGTTGCTGTGGCTATGTGGGGCAGGGATCTGTGTGGTGCAGGAGGAGTATTGGGGCAGGAGGCTGTGGGGGGCTGTGTGGGGTGGGGGGCTGCGTGATGATGTGGGGTGCGTATGCGGCTGTTTGGAGGGGCTGCATCATAAGCCCATGGTGCTGCCTGTCCCCAGGCCCCACGGCAAATCAGAGGCAACTGGAGGAGGGCACCCCCATGAGGCTGAGCCCCCCAACAATGACACTGGTGAGACCCCAGGGATGGGGGGAGGAGGGCAGAATTGCATGTGGGGCACGGGGGGTGGGGGTGGGGGGGCACAGCAGGTTCTGGGGGTGGGACATTGGGGGAGGTCTGTCTGGGGGATCCACACCATCCTGACTTGCCCCCCGCCAAGACCTGGCCCAGCTCTGCGTGGATGAGGGCAGCTTCGACGCCGCCACACTCAATGAGAATGGCACCATGCTCTTCTTCAGAGGTGGGGCTGGGGGGGCAGGGGGGGGTGTGCGTGGGGTTGGGGGGAACAGGACTGGGAGACATGGCGCTGGGGGACATGGGGCTAGGGGCACAGGATGGGGGCCATGGGGGTGGGGGGGCAGGGGGCACTGGAGGAAAGGTTCTGAAGAGGATGGGGTCTGAATGTGGGGGGGAACTGGATATACAGGGGAGGGGAATGGAGTTTGTGGGTCTGGGGGAACTTGGAGGGGGGACAATGACACATGGGTTCTGGTGAGTCCATGAGAAATGGGGTACGGTGAGCTGGCACTGGGAGGTTGGGAGGGGGGATGGCATGGGAGTGTCTGGGGGAGATGGGGGAGGGATGGGGGTGGGAGGGGGTCTGTGGGGATAGATTGCAATGGGGGTCTGGGAAAGGGGTCTGAATAAATGTGGAAGGGGGTGGAGATGGTGCCCTGGGGGACAATAAGGGGCAGGGGGCGCTGTGGGGTGCCCCGGGGCTGGGGGCTGGGGGAGTGGGGTGTGGGACGGTGTGGGGCAGTGTGGGGCTAGCTGCTGCCCCTGCCCAGGCGAGGGAGTCTGGGAGATCTCTCGGGGGGCGCACCGGCCCCACATCCGACCCCTGGCTGCATCCTGGCCTGAGCTGGGGGGCCCCGTGGATGCGGCGCTGCGCCTGCACCGCCGGCAGCACCCCCAGGAGCACCAGAACCTCTACCTCTTCCAGGCACGGCCACGGGTGGGGGGCGGCAGGGGCAGGGCCTGGGCTGCGTGGGGGCTCAGGCAGGCTGCTTGGGGGCAGGAGATATTGCCTCTCTGCCCAGACCCCCCTGTGGGTCCATGGGGCTGGGGGAGGGATGGAGCTGGGGGTCCCAGCCTGTGGGTCAGATCTTTGGCCGAGGGGGGGGGGGGGGGGGCTGTCTTGTCCTGGCTGGGGGAGCTTCTGTCCTGGGGGTCTCCCCCCAGGTCTGGCCTCACAGGGGTCCTGGGGGTGGTGCCCGTGGGGCTCACCCTGTGGGGCTCACCCTGTGGGGCACTTGCAGGGCGAGCAGGTCTGGGCCTACGCTGGGGGGCAGCTGCGTCCTGGCTTCCCCCGGCGTGTGGCAGATGAATTCCCGGGGGTCCCTGGGGGGCTGGACGCCGCCGTCGAGTGCCACCCTGAGGAGTGTGGGGGCGAGAGCATCCTCTTCTTCAAGGGTGAGTGGGGTCCGGGGGGCTGCTGCGGGGTGCGTGGGGGCTGCTGGGCATGTGGGGCTCAGGTGCTAGAAGCTGCACCGTGCCAAGCCGTGCCGAGCTGTGCCATTGCTGCATGCAGGGGACACGGTGTACGCCTTTGACCTGGAGCTGCGGGTGACGAAGCCACGCACATGGCCGGGGCTGGGCCCCTGCACTGCTGCCCTGCGCTGGCTGGAGCGGTACTACTGCCTGCGCGGGACCCGCTTCCAGCGCTTCGACCCCCGCACAGGCGAAGTGCCCCCAGGATACCCCCGCGACCTCCGCGACTACTTCATACCCTGCCCAGGGCGAGGTGAGCACCTGGCCACCCCCATGGAACGACGTGCATCCTGGGGACCCCCCCCCCATGGGGTCCTGAGCTCCAGTTGCCTGGACGCCCAGCCCCACAGTGGCAGAGGGGTCCCAGACCCCCACCCCAGTGCCTGCCCTGGGGTCTGGCCCCACTGTCAGTGCTGACGCTGCTGTCAGGGCACGGGAATGCCTCGTGGGGGGACGCCGGCCATGGCTGCAGCAAGATGCCCTTCCAGGCCCTCCTCTCCGATGACACCGGCCGCATCTATGCCTTCCGTGGTGAGGGGTAGCGTGGGGCTGCGGGATGGCTGTGCTGGGGGAGTTGGGGGAGGGGCATGACCATGCTGGGGGCTGTGGGGTACAGAACTGTAGTCCCAGCCATTCTGTGGGGCCACAGACCATAGAGCTGGCTGTGGGGTGGGGTTGCGTGGGGCATGATCATGGGGCAGGTCTGTGGGGCAGTTTGACTGACACAGTCCGCAGGGGGTCTGTCATTCCGCCTGGACTCGTGGCAGGATGGGCACCATGCCTGGCCCCTGGGACAGACGTGGCCAGGGCTGGAGGGGGAGGTGGATGCTGCCTTCGCCTGGGATGGACGCACCTACCTGATACAGGTCTGACCCTGCTGGCTGCCCCCTCCCCCTCCTCTGCCCTGTGGGTCCTGCCCCCCCCCCCCCGTCCCAGCTTGCTGCCCCACTGCCAGCACTCCTGGGCCGGTGCTTGAAGTGGGGCAGCTCAGGGACTGCTGGGAGACATCCCTCCTGGGACCAGGGGACCTCGGGGATGTTGTGTGTGTGTGTCCCTGCCTCAGGGGCAGCCTGGGGACTCTCTGACGCTGTGTCCCCACTACTGCCCACGGCCCACACTGCCTGCTCTCCCCAGGGCTCCCAGGTCTCCATCTTCCTTTCGGAGCAGGGCCACCGGCGGGTGCTGGGGTACCCACGGGCGCTGCAGGAGGAGCTGGGGGTCCCCAGTGCCGACGCTGCCTTCACCTGCCCCGGCTCTGCGCACCTCTACCTCATCACAGGTGGGCAGCAGGCACACCAGGACCCCCGGCTGCTGGGGTCTCTGCCAGGGTGCAGGGCTGATGGGTGCTGTGTTGGCAGGGGACCACATTCGGCTGGTGGACCTGACGCAGACGCCACGGCACGTGGGCGAACCGACACCACTGCCCCACGACCACGTGGATGGTGCCATGTGCACCAACGATGGTATCTTCCTCTTCGATGGCACTGGCTACTACTGGTACCCCAGTGTGGCCCAGCTGCTAGGGGCACAACAGCCTGCCCCCCTCCAGAGCATCACCACCAACTTCTTCCACTGCCCACAGTGACTGGGCCCGGTGCCACCGCCCAGGCCCCTGCAGCACTGCTGGCACCGGGACTCTGCGGGCCCCAGCCAGCCTGTGCCTGGGACACAATAAAAGCCAGGGAGACCCTGAGACCCTCCCTGCTTTGTCTGGGGGTGCCGGGGGGTGGAGGGGATGGTGCATCTGTGTTGTGGCAGCTGTGGGGTGGCGTAGCACTGTCCCTGTGCCACTGGGCTGGGTGTGGCAGGGGCAGTGGGGCATGACCTGCTGGGTGCAGGAGCCTCTCGATGGTGTCCTGGTAGATGACTCCTGGGGGATGCGGTAGAGGGGTGGGGGGGATGTCCAACGGCTGTGCTGGGCTTTACCACACTGTGCCATACCACAAAGCATCGTTTGATGCTGAGCCACACCGTACTGTGCCAACTGAAATGTGTTGTCCTGTAATGTGCCACAGCGCACCGTGCTGTGCCATGCCCCATGGCACTATGTCATACCGCATCATACCATGTCATACTGTACTGTACCATACCATACTGTACCGTACCACACTGTGCCGTACTGTGCATGCCTTGCTGTGCTGTGCCACACCACAGCCCTGTGCCATGCCGTGCCACGCCGTGCCATCCTGCCCTGCGCTGCGGGGCTGGAGAGGTGCCAGCCGGGGTGTCACATCCGTGGGCATCAGCACCCGCGGGGGGCAGTGGGAGCCGGGCTCTCCCCGGCAGTGCCAGAGTCATGGCACGGGGGCCCCGCCGAGCAGCCCCAAAGCCTCGTCACCGAGGCGGTGACACGGGCCAGGCTGCCCAGGGCGGTGCTGCAGTCGCTGTGCCCGGGGGCTGGACGCGTCGCCGGGGGAGAGGGGCTGGACCAGAGGAGCCTTGGCGCGCTGCCAGCATCACCGCGCTGTGGCCGATGCCGCTGGTCCCTGCCAGCCCACCCTGCGCCCGCCGTGCCGTGCCAGCACCCCGTGTGCCCCCGTGCCGTGCTCTGCCGGTCCCGGCTGCGCCCCTCGCCGCTGCTGCTCCAGGCCTTGTGTCCCGTGCAGCGCCGTGCCGAGCCGTGCCGTGCCGTGCCGTGCCGTGCCGTGCCGTGCCGTGCCGAGCCGAGCCGTGCCGTGCCATGCCGCTCTGCCCCGGCCCTGCCCAGGCCACCCTGTGCTGCGCCCTGCGGACCCACCCCTGCCGGTGCCGGTGCCGGTGCCGGTGCCGGTGCCGGTCCGTGCCGGTGACAGTACCAGTGGCACGATCATGCCGCGCCGCGCTGTGCCAGCCGGTGCCGGTGGCAGAGGAGCGGTACCGTGCCCTGTCGGTGGCACTGTCAGTACGGGGACAGCGCCGGCACCAGTGCCGTGCCGCTGTGTGCCAGCCCCGTGCCGGTGCCGGTGCCAGTCGGGAGGGGAGGGGCTGCGCCGCCCGCGGAAGCGGAAGCGGAAGCGGACCCCCGCCCCCCTAGCGGAGCCGCCGCAGGTACCGGCCGGGCCGGGGTTCGGGCTGGGGGGGGTGATCGGAGCCTGCGGGGATCCCGCAGGCCCGGGGTGGGGGTGCCGGGGCGCGGCGGGGGGTCCCGGGGCTGTGGCGGGGCCCGCGGGGCTGGGGGGCCGGGCGCGGAGGGCCGGGCGCGGGGGGCCCGGTGCCGCAGCTGCCCACCGCCCGCTGCCCGCAGGCCCCATGGACGCGGAGGTGCCGGCGCTCCGGGGGCTGTAGGAGCCTCCCGCCAGCCGCAGGTGAGGGTCGGGCGGGGGCTGGTCCGGGGGGGCACCCGCCGTGTCCCCCGGTGCCGGCGGTGCCACCTGTCCCCGTCCGTGCCCCCCCCCCCCCCCCCCCCCAGGCCCCGACGATGTCGGGGGCCTTGAGCAAGCGAAGCGACCTGGCAAACGACAACAGCTGCCTGGGGCTGAGCCTGGGGCTGCCGGGCGCCCCCGAGCCCCTGCGCCCCAAGGCCCCCCCCGGCTCCCCCCAGGGCCCCCGCCTGTATGGCAGCACCGAGCTGCAGGGCGGGGGGGGGCCGCCAGGCCCGGCCGGCGAGGAGCCGGCCAACGCCAAGTGGGTGAAGGACGGGCAGAACCAGCTGCGCCGGGCAGCTGAGCGGGACCAGAACCGCAACGAGCTGGCCCCCCCCCCCGAGGAGCTGGAAGTCTCGGCCCGCAACGCCCGCAACGCCGGCAACAACGCCGGTGGGGGGGCCCTGCCCCTGCTCATCGACCTGCGAGGTGCCGAGGAGGAGGAGGAGGACGACGAAGAGGAGGAGGAAGGCGACGGGGACTCCACGCCAGTGCAGAGTGACCCCATGACGGCCGAGTCGGAGCAGAGTGGGGAGCGGGCGCCCCGCGAGCATGGCCGCAGCGCCAGCCTGCTCTTCGGGGTGCGCAGCGGCACTGCCAGCGATGAGGACTCCAGCTGGGCCACGCTCAGCCAGGGCAGCCCCACCGGCAGCTCCCCCGACGATGCAGGTGGGCACCCGCGGGCACCAGGTGGCCCCACGGCTGCCCCACAGTAGCCGCCTGTGTCTGTCCCACAGCTGGTCCTGGCTCCCCTGTGGCTGTCCCTGCCGACTCTGCCTGTCCCGCTGTGGACCCCACCTGCCCCACAGCTATGCCTGCCTGTCCTATGCCTGCCCCTCATTCCCTATGGCTTGTCCTGACTGCCCCACGGCGGCCCCCATCTGCTCAGTGGTGGCCCCCGCCTGCCCCACAATGGCGGCCCTGCCTGCCCCCCATCTGTCTCTGCCAGTCCCACAGTGGGCCCTGTCTGACCCATAGCTGCCTCTGCTTGCCCCATGGCTGCTCCATTTCCCCCACCGCTGCCCCATGGCAGCCCCTGCCTGCCCCCAACCTGTCATGCCCAGCCTGGTCCTGTCAGCTCTACATTTTCCTCTGCCTATTCCTGGCTGTGTGCCCACAGCTGCCCTCCAGCCTACCCATTGCTGCCTGTGTTCCTGATCCCTGCTGGGTGCTGTTCTTGGCCCCCCAGCCCCTGTCAGCTCCGTGGCACTCCACTGTGTGCCCCACTGATGTCCCCCCAACCCCCTCCATGACCCTGTGCTGTTGCTGGCAGCTCTGTGCCCCATGGTGCAGGCCCTGGTGTGCCGTTGCCTACCACCCCTCTCTGCGGCTCTGGCCCTGCTATGTCCCCCGCTACCTCTGTGTGCCTGTCCCCTTCCCCCCTCCTCCAGCCAGTAAATGCCCCCCTGTGTCCCCACGGTAGGCAGTGTCACTTTCATGTGCCCCACAGCCTGCACTGTACCGTGCTGTCCCCCCCATCCCTGCACTCCAGCCTCTCCCCCATCCTTCTGTGCCCCCCCGCCCTCCATGTCCCCGCCCCCCCGCGCATCCCGATCCCTCTGGCGCATCCTGCATCCCGCCGGCCCCGGCGCTGTCGTCAGCGGTTGCCGGGGAAACGCCTGGTCCAGCCCCGGCGCAGGTGAGCGTGGGGCGGGCACCCCCGCCGCCACCCGGCTGCCCCACAGCTGCGTGGGGCCGGGGCTGCGGGTGGGGCAGTGTGTGTGCGGGGGGCTGCGGCAGGGCAGGCCCCACGGGTGGGCCCGCGGGGGCTGCGGGCTGCGCTGTGGCCGGCAGCCGGCCCGACCCCCGGCATGGGGCGGGGGCACGATGTGCAGCGCGGATTTCTTCGTGGCCATCGTCCTGCTGGACCCGCGCCCAGGTAGGGCCGGGGGGGGAGTGGGACGCAGGGGCTGCGGCTCGGCCCAGCCCGGGGCGGGGGAGGGGGCTGCTGCCCTGCTGCGCCTCTAGGTCCTCCCGTGGGGCCCGGGTGGGGGCCCCCGTCCTCATAGCGATGTGGGGTAC
Source organism: Falco punctatus (assembly GCF_963210335.1). Classification (NCBI taxonomy): domain Eukaryota; kingdom Metazoa; phylum Chordata; class Aves; order Falconiformes; family Falconidae; genus Falco; species Falco punctatus. Next base: position 50,175 of record NC_137581.1, read on the forward strand.
CCCCATCTTACGCCACCGGGAGTGGTCCTCAGCCCTGCCTGTCCACGGCCCCGTCCTCATGGCGATGGGGGAGCCTGGAGCCCGTCCTGAGGCGTCCCCACCTTGCTGGGTGGGTGCCCCATCCGGGGGGGCTCCCTGGGGCTGAGTGTGGGGGCCGTGTCCTGCTGGGGCTGCCTGGAGGGGCCCACCCCCGTGGCACCCGGCCCCGACCGCGCCCCTCACCCCGCCCCCCCAGACTCCTTCTGGACCCGCAACTCCTTCGAAACGGACTCGGACCTGCCTGCGGGATGGATGCGGGTGCAGGACACCTCGGGCACCTATTACTGGCACATCCCCACCGGCACCACGCAGTGGGAGCCCCCCTCGGGGCTGGCCCGTGGCTCGGCCCCTGGCTCCCCGGGCATCACCCCCTCCGAGGAGCCACCGGTGAGTCCCGGCCAGCCGTGGGGCGCCATGGGGCTGCCCCACAGCACTTGCCTTGAGCTGGCCCCGCTCTTCCCACAGCTCGCCTGGACGGGCTTCGCCCCGGCTGAGCGCTTCGGAGAGGGGGATTTCTGGAAGGTGAGGGGGGAGGGGGCAGTGGGCAACCGGGGGGGCAGCACGCTGTGGTGCCCAGCTGCTGCCAGCCCCCCCTGCTCCCTCCCCAGGACCCTGCGGCAGACGAGGCAGATGATGAGCCTGGAGTGCAGGACACGGAGCCGCCGTCGCCGGGCCTGGCCTCGCCGGGCACTGGGTGTGTGAGGCACGGGGGACCTGGGGGGTGTGGGGCTGCGCCTGGGCCCTGCAGGGCAGTGGGACCCTTGGGAGGGGGGCTGCCAGTTTGGTGTGGGGCCAGAGCTGCGCCCCGTGCAGGGGACCAGGGTCTCCAGGAGGCATCAGCCAGTGATACCCCCTTCGCTCTTGCAGCGCGGCGCTGGCCGAGGAGGACAAGCTGGGCTCCAAGGTAGGCTGGGGGCCCAGCCCGGCCCCTCCCTGTGCCCCAGGGCCCCCACCGGCTTGGGCCCCCCCCCGGGGTTGCAGCCCGGTGGTGCCATGATGCTGTCACCGCCATGGGAGGGGGCTCAGCAGAGTCTGGGGCATGCGGTGCCTCCACTGCGGGGTTTGCCCTGCCTCGGGGGGGCGGGGGGCAGGTAGGTGGCTGGGGTCCCCACGTTGGGGCCATGCCTGCCCCATGCCGTCCCCCGCAGCGCTTTGCTGTGCGCTCGCTGGGCTGGGTGGAGATGAGCGAGGACGAGCTGGCACCGGGCCGGAGCAGCATCGCTGTCAACAACTGCATCCGCCAGCTCTCCCTGCACCAGCGCGGCCCCCCTGGCTCCTGGGGGGAGGTGAGTGCCCCCCGCCCCGCCTGCTGCTGGCAGCCCCCGGTACAGCCCCCGCACACCCTGACGCGGCTACCCCCAGGGCCGGGCGATGCTGCTGCTGCTGGAGAGCCAGACGCTGAAGCTGGTGGACCCGCAGGATCAATCCCTGCTGCACGCGCAGCCCGTGGCCAGCATCCGTGTCTGGGGTGTGGGGCGTGACAGTGGCAGGTGCGGGGGGCACGATGGGCTGGGGGGTGCAGGTCCTGGGGGCAGAGGGTGTCTGGTGCCTGTGGGAACATGCAGGGGTCCCGGTGCACATGGGGTCCAGGGCTGATGGGGGTCCAGTGCACGTGTAGTGCGGTGATACAGGTGTGCATGGGGTGTGGGGCTGGGGTCTCCCATGCATCTGGGGTGCAGGGGTGTGCGAGGATCTGGGTACATGTGGGGCATGGGGCTGTGGGGGTCCCGTGTGTGGAGTACAGGGATCCAGGTGCACATGGGATGTGGGGGTCCTGTGCGTGTGGAGTGCAGAGATCTGGGTGCACGTGGGGCTCAGTGCCATGGGGGTCCTGTGCGTGTGGGGTGCAGGGATCCAGGTGCATGGGGCTGCAGGGGTCCCGTGCATGTGGGGCTGTGGGGTCCCATGTGCATGGGGTGTGGGGGGATGTGGTTGCACACAGGGTGTGGGGCCCTGGGATCCTGCACAGTGTGCGGGCATGCGGGATCCCAAGGCTGAGCCCCCTAGTGATGCTGGGTGTGTGTGTGTGTCTTGTGGTGCCATGGGTTGGGCATGACCCTGTGTGGGCATGGGGGTCCCACATGGGGGGGACCAGGGGTATGCGTGTGCCCCGGGCCCACTAACTTTGCTCTCTGGCTCTCTTCTGCTGCGCTGGCCGGGGATGCAGGGAGAGGTATGGCAGCCCAGCCCTGCACCAGTCCTCCCAGTCCTGTCCCTCACTGGGCTGGTGGTGGAGACACCCGGGTTGGGGAGCTCAGGCAGCTGGGTAGCTGGGGGGGGTCCTGAGTGCAACCCCTTGCCACAGGGACTTCGCCTACGTGGCCCGGGACCAGCTGACACAGATGCTGAAGTGCCATGTCTTTCGCTGTGAGAGCCCTGCCAAGAACATTGCCACCAGCCTGCATGAGGTCTGCTCCCAGGTGAGCCCCCCCAGCCCCAGGTAAGCCCCTCATGGACCCCCCAACCAGCTCTGAGGTCTGTTCCCAGGTGAGCCCCTCCTCACCATGTCCCCAGGGAACAGCTGGCTGGTGGCTCACCATGGGGTGCCATGGCCCCTTGTGGGGGACAGGGGCTGGGGGCTGTGGCGTGACAACCTGCGGGGGGCGGGGGCGGTGCCCCTCATGCTCTCCCCAGATCATGGTGGAGCGGCGAAGTGCCCGGGCCCTGGCTAATGGCCTCTCCATGGACCCCTCCAGGCTGGTGGAGATCCCCTTCCAGGGTATGGTGGGGCAGGGCGGGGAGGGGATGGAGGGCACTGGGAGGGGATGGGTGTGGGTGTATGGCACTGGGAAGGGATAGGGGGTGTTGGCAGGGGGGGGATACGCAGGAAGGGGATGTGTGTGTGTGTGTGTAGAGGGGGCACTGGGATGTGATGGGGGGCATGTGGGACACTGGGAGGGGATGGGGGGTTGGACTGGGGGAGGGAGCTCGTATGTCCCACTGCCACATGTGCTGGGGTGGGGGGCAGTGCTGGCTGTTGGGGGCCAGCTAGGGGGGCCAGGCATTGGGTTACAGTGATGTCGGTGGGGGCTGACCCTTCCCTGTGCTACAGTGGAGTTCCCGGCGCCCAAGAGCGAGGTGGTGCAGAAGTTCCCGGTGTGCTACCTGGGCTGTGTGCCCGTTGCCAAGCCTGTGGGTGAGTGGGGGGGCACTCGCACCTTGTGGGGCTGCCATGGGGTAGGTGCCCTGGCCCCATTGGCCGTCCCCGAGCCCCCTGCCCATCCCTAGGCATGGACGTCATCAATGCAGCACTAGAGGCAGCACTAGCCACCAGCAGCAAGGAGCACTGGACCCCCATTGTGGTCAATGTGGCACCTGCCACGCTCACCATCATCCACGAGCAGGTGGGTCTGGCCCTGCGGTGCTCCGTCCCCATCCTGTTGCCATGGTGGGGATGGTGGTGACCCCTGGCCACATGACTGCAGACGGAGGCGGTGCTGTGTGAGTGCCGCGTGCGGTTCCTGTCCTTCATGGGGGTGGGCCGGGATGTGCGCTCCTTCGCCTTCATCATGGCCAGCGCCCCGGGTGCCTTCCGCTGCCACATGGTCTGGTGTGAGCCCAACGCCGCTGGGCTGAGTGAGGCACTGCAGGCCGCCTGCATGGTGAGTGTCCACCTGCTCAGCCCCTTCCCCGGCCCCACTGTCCTGGCCCCACTGCTGACCCCGCTCTCCCCAGCTGCGCTACCAGAAGTGCCTGGATGCCCGGCCCCAGGCCTCCAGCTCCTGCCTGCCCGCACCGCCGGCTGACTCGGTGGCACGCCGGGTGGGCTCCTCCGTCCGCCGGGGCATGCAGACCCTCCTGGGCAGCCTGAAGCCCAAGCGCCTCGGGGCCCAGACGCCATGAGCCAGGATGGGGGGAGCAACCAAGACCCCTTCCCCATCTGCCACCCCCGGCATGGGACAGGGGGATGGGACGGAGGGGGCGGCAGCGCCTCGGAAGTGCGGGGCACCAGCGGGGGGATGAGCCCGTGCCAAGCGGTGTGCGTGTGTGTGTGCAAGTGTCCCCATGCGCCGAGCCATGTGCGAGGGGCTGTGGGGCACGTACCTGCACAGGGGGTGCGCGCCGAGCATGGTGCCGTGCTGTGGCTCTGCCCCCCCCGGCCATGCCCCAGGGCGGTGGGCTGGGGTGTGTGTCCTGCTCTACACGCCGGGATGAGCCCCCCGCTGCCCTGCGGGGACAATGGGGCTGGCGTGGCGGGGGTGCAGGGCCCACCCTGCCCCGATGCATGCGGTCTAACCTGCAGCGTGGGGCTCCCCGGGGCCACCGGCTCCGGAGCTGCCACTCCTGCTGTAATGAAGATCTGTGTCGTACTAAATAATTAATAAACCCATTCCACCAGCCCGGCCTTGCCCCCTTCCTGCAGCACTCTCTGGGAGGATGAGGAGGAGCAGCAGGCACCCTCTGGCGGGGCCTCGGGCAGGAGCCGCTGGGTCCATCACGCCTTTATTGTGCCGCGGTGGGGGTGGCAGCCAGCAGGAGCCTGGGGACAGGCAGGGCCCTGCCTCAGCCCCTGCCGAGTGTCCCGGTGCCCGGTCTGCCCTCAGCAGAGCCGCCGCTGCCGCCAGAGCGCCTGGATGCGTGGGAAGGGCAGTGCTGGGCGCAGGGCCTGGCAGAGGCTGGGGTCGGCTGAGCGGCCGGTGCGCAGGGCGCAGAGCAGCGCTGCCTTGCAGGCGGCCAGGCAGGGCTCGCGGGGCGGGTGGCCCTTGTGAAAGAGGAACCAGAAGAGCTGGAAAAGGCGCTCATCATCCTGGAAGCGGCGGATGAGCTGGTCCCAGTCAGCGGGGAAGGCGCTGGGCAGCCCATAGGCCTCACGGGCACGGTACAGGCGCTGCCAGCGTGGCTCTGCCCCCGGCACGTTCGCCTCCGTGAGGTTGAGGATGAAGGTCTCATGATCCAGCACGGCGTGGGAGCTCCCGGGGTAGGCGCCGTCCACCTCGTACACACGGTAGCCTGTGGGCAGGGCAGGCAGGGTCAGGGGTGAGCACTGGCACCACCACCAGAGTGGTGGGCTGTAGGGGGCTGGGGGTCCAGGCGTACCTGGGTTGAGGTTGATGTAGGTGGTGACACTGGGGGCCACGAAGGCGACAGAGACGGGGCGTGTCAGTGTCTCCTCATCGTAGAACATCTCAAACTCATCCACGTGTGTGTGCCCAAAGAACTGAGCTGCAATGGTGCCCTCAAACCTGCGCGGGGCCAGGGCGTGAGTGCTGCCAATGCCCACACCCCCATCCCATCCCCGCTGCACCACTCGGCAGCTGGCGTGGTGCAGCTGATCCCATGACCCACAGCCCCCGCATCGCGCCAGGCTCAACTGACACCCCATGTCCAGGCCATGCCCATTGGCTCTGGTATGGCCCTGCCTGGCACAGGCAGCTTTGGGATTCTGACTCTGGACACTCTGGCGCGGCACCATCGCCCCATCCCCTCCTGCGCCTGTGCCACCGCAGGCTGGGCAATGCAGGGGGGGTGCTGGGCCGCAGGGCTGACCTGCTGACAATGCGGTAGTAGTTCCAGCTCCAGCTGCGCAGGCAGTGGGCCGGAGGGATGTGCCCGATGATGTGCACCTAGGAGGCAGGGGAGGACAGGGCTGGGGTGTGCCTGGGACCCCCCTGCATGCAGGGCCAGTCCCCCTGCCACCACCCTCACCTTCTCCCCGGCCTGTTCGGCAGCAGCCAGGACCCCCACCAGCCACTGCAGCTGCCCCGCAGGGTCAGTGGAGTTGATGAGGAGCCAGAAGTTGGCCTGGGAGCAGAAGTTCATGTTGAGGGAGACAAGGCGCAGCCCAGGCCAGACCTGTGCTGTGTAGAAACCGGCAGCACTGCAGGGATTTGGGGCAGGGAGTGAGCACTGCTGGCCCCCACCCCTCACTGCAACCCCTCACCACAGCCCCGCGACATGCCCTAGGCCCAGCTGGCTGCCTGCCTGCCCCTGCACCCCCTCCCGTCTGCCCACAGCATGCCACACCCCCCACCTGGAGCCCCCCTTGCCCCTGCCCACCCAAAGCACCCTGCACCCCTGCCAGCCATGAGCCCACGCTGCTGCTCCTCCCAGGATGGAGACACCTGCCCTGACCCCTGCTAACCCGACACACCTGCACCCTGCCAGCCCCTGCCAGCCTGGGATCCCCCTTGCCTCCTCCAGTCTGAAAACCACTCTGTGCACCCCCAGCCATGAGCCTCTGCTAGCACGAAGCCCCTCAGCCTGGAGCCCCCCCAATCCCTGCTAGCCCAAAGTCCCCCAGGCCTGAGTCCTGCAAGGCCAAAGGCCCCCCTTTCCCTCCCAGCCTTAAGCCCCTGCTAGCCCAGGGCCCCTCACCCAACCAGTACGGAGACTGCCCTGTGCTCATCCCTCAGACCTCTGATCCTGCTAGCCCAGGCCCCCCACCCCAAGCCCCTGCTAGCCTGGAGACTCCCTTGCCCGCCCGGCCCCTGCTGGCAGCTGCCCTCACCGGAGGGTCCGCAACGCTGAGGGGGGCAGCCAGTCCTGCCAGGCCTGGGCCATGGCGTCGTACAGCCAGGCAGAGGACTGGTTGCCCTGCACATATGGTGGGGGGAAGGCGTTGACGGGGGTAGCCTCATGGTTGCCCACGGCTGGGTAGACGGGCAGGTCACCCAGATACTTCTGCAGCAGCCTGCTGACAGTGCGCAGGGCCAGCAGCTGGTCCTGCCGGCTCTGTTGCCAGACGTCGTGTGCCGGGATGTCACCCGTCCAGTACGCAGCAGCGAAGGTGGCCGCGCTGGGCAGCTGGGCCAGCAGGGCCTCGATGGTGTGCAGTGGCAGGTCGCACTTGCCGTACTCGCCCCAGAAGCCGGCACCGCCAGGGCCAGGGTGGGCAGCTCCGCGGCAGCAGAGTGGGTCAGGGCAGGCAGCCTCGCTGCCTGGCACATAGTGGCGGTCCCAGTGCAGGTCGGTGAGGAAGAGGAGGCGGGCGGTGGGAGCGCCGGGTGGGGGGGGCACCGGTGGTTGCACTGGCGGCTTGGGGGTGGCAGGTAGGGTGACGTTCCAGGCACCGAAGATGTCCCAGTGGCCGCAGTGCTGGCCCAGCAGCAGCCCGCAGGCCTCGCCAGGCCGCAGCACCGAGCGTGCCCAGGCTGACACCATGTCCTGCTGGAAGAGCTGCACGGCCTGCTGGCAGATCTCGGGGCGCGCCAGCCGCAGGTCCTGGCACAGCCGGGCCGCCAAGTGCCCCACACGTGCCACGTTGGGCTCCAGCTGTGGGGCAGGGACCATTTGGGCTGCCGCGGGGTCCCCAGGACGGCCCCACCGCCTGCCAGCCACCCCAACCCACTCAGCTTGGCTCGGTCCCCTCCATTGCCGTCACCCCAGCCCCAGTCCAGTTCCCCTTTGGAGGAAGGAAGGGGGGCCTCGGCCTGTCCCTGTCGCTCAGAGCAGAGCCGCTGGCCTGTCCCCAGCCCTGTCACGAGGTCCTGTCCCATCCCTGTCCGAGCTCCTGTCTCCCGCCCTGTCCTGACCCCTTCCCTGTCCCCATTGCTAGCCTGTTCTCCCCCCCCCCGCCACCCCTTCCCTGTCCTCCCTTCACTCCGTTCCTGTCCCGGACCCACTGGCCCTGCTCTGCCTGTTCCCATCCCCTCTCGTCCCTGTCCCAGTACACCTCTGTCGTCACCCTGTTCCTGACCCCGTTCCTGTTCCTACCGGTCCCCACCCTGTGCCATCCTGTCCCCGTCCTCCCTCGTCCCGCCCCTGACCCCATCTCTGTCCCTGTTCTCCCCGTCTCCGTCCTCCCATCTTGTCCTGTCCCCACCCTCCCCCGCCCTTGTCTCCCCCGTTCCCCCCCATCCCCTCCCTGTCCCATCCGGTCCCTGTCCCCGTCCCCCCTGTCCCGTCCACTCCCCGCACCTGCAGCGCCAGGTCCAGCACCCCAAAGAGCAGGTGACACACGGGGCACGACACGTTTCGCCAGCCCCAGCGCGGCGCCGCTTCGAGGAGCGCCCCCCCCGCGCCCGGGGCCGACCCCGCCGGCAGCGACAACGACAGCGATAGCGACAGCGACAGGGCCAGGGCCAGGGCGAGCGGCAGCGGGAGCGGCGGAGCCGGGCCCGAGCCCTCACCCCGCGCCGCCATGGCCGAACCAACGCTGCGCCGCGGGAGGGCGGGGCCGGGGCGGGCGGCGGGGCGGGGCTCCGAGGAAGGGGCGGGAACACGTGGGTGACGGACGGACACTGGGAGTAGGCCACAGGGGCACGGTGGGAGATGGAGTCCGGTGGGAGATGGAGTCTCTCGGGCACGGTGGGAGATGGAGTCACTTGGGCATAGTGGGAGATGGTATCTCTTGGGGGTCCTTTCCCTGTCGCTTTGGGGTCCCCACACCGATGAGTGGGTCCCTGCAGCCACTGCAGGTGAGGACATGCCTGTAAGTACAGGCGTCTGTGTGTGTGTGAGCATGTGCACACCTGTGTGTGGGCTGGGGTTGTGTGCAGCTGTGTGTGCGCATGTGTTCATGCATGGGCAGGTCTGTGCGTGCACGTGTGAGTGTGCAGGTGTGTGCCAGTCTAGTCCTGGTCACAGTGGGCACGGTGGGGTAGTAATCCCCCAGGGTGGGTTGGGAGGTCTGGCAGGGCCCACTGCCCAGGAACCACCCAGCCACGCTGGGGCCAGTGTGGTACCATGCAGTGTCATGCCAGCGCCATGCTGTGCCATGCCGGTGCTGGTACAGAGCCTGGTGACGCTGCCTCAGACCAGGCCATCCCCAGCCCTTTGACATGGGGTGCACCAGTGCTGTTGGTTGCACCAGCCACTGCCCCAGGATTCCCACAGTGGAGGGGCCTGGCCCCTGGCCCTCCCGAGTGCTGTGGAGCCCCCATCCCACCCATCTCTGGCCTGTGGACTCCCAGTGCTGGGTCAGGCTGAGAGCAGTGGGAAGCAGTGGCGCAGGTGGGTGCAGGCGGGCACAGGGCAAGTTTATTGCGTCCGGAGCCAGGGAGAAGCATAGGGAGTCGCTGGGCTTGGCTGGGGGCATCTCACTCTCCCCCCTGCCCCCAGCTGCCCGGCCCGGGAACCCCTGCCCTGGCTTCTTGCCCCCAGCCCAACCCGGGCACAGCGGTGTGTGGAGCTGGGGGCACTGGGGGTCCAGGGGCTTGTGGGACAGACTGGTGTGGCCCAGTGGCAGTCGAGTGAGGCGGTACTCGGCGGGAGCATAGAGGCTGGTGGTGCACTGAGCTGTGCCAGGCATGGAGGGGGGCCCATGGGGAGGATGCCAGGGTAGGTGGGGGCACAGGGGGATGCAGACAGAGCCTGGGGGGGAGCAGGGGGGGCCGGGGGGGGCAGCTCAGGGGGGTCCAAGGCTGCTGACAGTGGTGTAACTGAATTTGGAGAGTGAGGCGTTGGCATTGGCAACCTCCTCCTCAAGTGGTCGGTGTGGGCAGGCATGGCGACAGCCAGCACAGGTGGCTAGGAAGGCTTTGCGGAAGCGGCGGTTCATGAAGCAGTAGATGAGGGGGTTGGCGCAGGCGGAGGTGTAGGAGAGGAGGTGAATGAATGAGATGGGTGTCCCCGAGAGTGCTCGCTGGGCCGCCCGTGGGGCGAAGGCACGCCACGTGTTGGCAGTGAAGATGGGCAGCCAGCAGAGGAAGAACATGGCCACGATGACCACTAGCATGCGGATCACACGCCTCTTGGCCACCAGCTTTGCCTCTGAGCTGTTGATGCGCGCTCGGTCTTGCTGCGCACCTGCTGCACCCAGTGCCCGCAGCTCCAGCGCACCACCCGGCCGGGAGAGCTGCAGGTAGCAGCCGTCCCCCTCGTCGCAGGTGGGCACTGGCTCCCCACTGCCATTGCGCTGAGCTGTGGGGCAAAGGGATGTGGTCACAGCCGTGGCACCATGGGGACCCACATTACCCTGAGCACATCCTCTGCTGGCATGCAGCAGGGTGTCAGGCCCCTGCGCAGGGAAGGGGTCCCCAGGGAACCTCCCAGCTGCAGGGAGCTGGGGTGGGGGCTCAGACTTCCCCCTTGTCCCAGGGCAGGGAGCTCTGCCCACATGGGGGCCATGCTGCAGGAGGCAAAGGCAGGGCCAAGTGCTGCCCTCAGCCCTACCCCACACCAGCCCAGCCCCTCACCTGCAGCCTCCCCTTTGATGTCCAGCTCAAAGCGGATGCCTCGGTAGAGCTCACGGGAAATAAGCCCATAAGCCACGATCATCACCACACCTGGGATGAAGAAGAGGATAAGGAGCAGCAGGACGTACCTGAAAGACATGGTACCCATTGCTCAGTGGCTCCCTGCCAGCCCAGTTGCAGCAGCAGGGCTGGCAAGCAGACCATGTCCCTCGTCATGCGAGGGTCCTGGGGGTGGGTGGGAGTCCTAGTGCCGACTCACCAAGCCTGTCGAACATGCTCACTGGGCCAGTTGTGGGTGCACTGGCTGATGGGCAGGCGGGTGCCACGGGTGGGCATGGCATGCGTGGTGCTGTAGACGGCGTAGGGCAGCATGAGCAGTGCTGAGAAGAGCCAGGTGCTGGCAATGACCCGGCAGGCATGTGAGCGTGTCTGCCAGACACGGGACTGCAGTGGGTTGCAGATGGCACTGTACCGTTCGATGGCAATGGCCACCAGACTGAAGGTGGAGACCGAGACGGAGACGCCTGTGGGTAGCGAGGGTCAGCACCCATGGTATGGCGTGGCTCAGCCCTCCCCCGGCCCCTGCCTGCCCACCCCCTCTTACCCATGAGGTAGGCCATGAGCTTGCAAATGGCCTCTCCGAAGATGAAGGTGCCCATGAGGTTGGGAACAAGTGTGAAGGGCATGCAGCAGACTGCCAGCATCAGGTCGCTGAGTGCCAGGGAGAGCAGGAAGGAGTTGGTGACGGTGCGCAGGCGGCGGTTCAGGAGCAGCACAGCCACGACCAAGGCATTCCCGCAGACACTCAGCACAAAGATCAGCGTGTACAGCAGGATGCGCACCGTTAGGTCCAGGTCTGTGGGCATCAGGGTCATGGGTTGCCACGTGGGCACCCCGGTGGCACCCCAACATGGGTGGGCAGCGTGGCCAAGCATGGTCCAGGCACCTGGGCTCCAGCTGGCTCCAGCTGTGTCCAGTAGACTTGGTGGGGAGCTGGCAGCCAGGCACCTGGGTTCCCTCCGTGTGGCTGCTGCCGCAGCAGACATGGGACCAGGATGCTCCACCTGCCCCACTCACTTGGCTCCAGGGGGGTGCCGCTGGCTGGGCTGGGCTCCAGTGCTGGGACACTCCGAGCCTGGTGGGTGCCGCGGCTGGAGCCACGGTGCTATCTGTCCCCAGGGCTGAGCCCGCTGCCCAAGTCCCCACTCCCTTCGGCCGCGCTGGGACGTGACCAGGGCTGTTTATCCCCAGGAACCGAACGGCAGCTGGTGCTGGTGCCGCATCTCACTGCCCGCGGAGCCCCGGCTGGCGCGGTGGCGTGAGGTGGGGGTCCCGAACCCCGGCAGTGGAGCAGACAGTGGCTGCACTCCGTGGAGTCCCTGCCAGGGTCCCCTTCTGCCTTCCCTGTATCCCCTCCCCGAGCAGCCCCGGGAGCCGACACCGGGACCGCTGGGCAGTGCCCGTGCCGCCAAGCCCCCAGCGCGGGGCACATCCCTATGGGGACCGGTGACCGAGACTGGGGACAGCGGTTGGCTAGGCATGTCGGGCCCGCTGCAGCGGGACGGTGTCGCACGGGGGACACGACGGGTGCTGCAGGCTGCACCGGGGATGCAAACGGGGAGCGCCGGGGCGCATGGCAGGATAAACCGGGGTGCGTCGGGCAGCCGGATGGGGTGCGCCGGGGTGGGACTGGGCGGGTGGACGAGAGCACCGGGGTGCATTGGGTGGGCGGCTGCACCGGGAGGCACGGCGAGGTGCACCGGGAGGCACGGCGAGGTGCACCGGGAGGCACGATAGTCCGAACCGGGGCAGGTTGGGTGCACGGGGGCGCACGGAGGGACAGCGAGGGTTCCCTCCCGTCCCCTCCCGGTCTCACCTTTGGGCGCCGGGGGCCCGCGGAGGCCCCTGCGGAGGAGGTCGCAGGCAGAGCCGTTCCCGGCGGAGCCGGTGCCGGTCCCGGTGGCGGAGCCGGAGCCGTTCCCGGGGCGGCAGAGCAGCTCCTGCAGCGACTCATTGAGGCGCCGGGGGTCCATGGCGCCGGCGGAGACGCCGTCAGAGCCGCCCCGCGCCCATCGCAGCGGCACCGGGAGCAGGCTCCGCTCCGCTCCGCTTCGCTCTTCTCAGAGCCGCTGGGGGAGTGAGCGGGGGCGGTGCCCGGCGCGGGGCGGGTCGGGGGGCGGTGGCAGGGAGCGGGGGGAGGCAGGGAACGGGGCTGCCAGGGCCCCGGGGGGTTCGGGGGACTCGCATGGTGCTCGCCGGGGGCTCCCGCACGGAACGCTCGCGGAGTACCAGGCAGCCGTCACCGTGGTGGCTGTCACTGTGCTGGCTGTCACCAGGCGGCGGTGCCGTCGGCCGCGGCTGCTCCCTGCGGGTGCTCCTGGGGCGGTACGGCAGGGCTGGGGGACCCCGGCTGGCCCCGGCCCCGGCTCGCCCCCCCCCGGGCCCGGGTCTCGCCTCTGCCCACCCTCGCCCTGCTCGGGCCCTTCTCCCTGGCCGGCTCCTGCCCCGACCCCTGTCCCTGTCCCTGCCACATCCCTGTCCCCACCCCGGTCCCGGTCCCTGCACCATCCCTATACCCATCCCAATCCCGATCCCGGTCCCTGCCCCATCCCAGTTCCGGTCGCGGTCTCTGTCCCATCCCTGTCCACCTCCCAGTCCCGGTCGTGGTCCTTGTCCCCATCCCAATCCCGATCCCGGTAGCTGTCCCACCGCCGTCGCAGCGCCGTTCTGGATCATGAACAACTCATTGTTACTTAGCAACAGCTGTCAGTGTTACCTAGCAACGGTTGTCACGGTCATCCAGCAGCTGTAGTCGCTGCTGTCCCAACCTCAGGCAACCCTCAGCGCCGGGGGCCTGTCCCCCGCGTGGGACCCCGGCCCCTGCTGGGACCCTGCACACCCCTGGGACCCTGCACCCCACTGGGACCCTGCACACTGGGGGGACCCCGCACTCTGGAGGGGCCCTGCACCCTACTGTGACCCTGCACCACACTGTGACCCTGCAGTCTGGGGGGACCCTGTGCCCTGGGGGGCCCCTGTGCCCCACTGTGACCCTGCAGTCTGGGGGGACTCTTAGCTCTGAGGAGACCCTGCACCCCACTAGGACCCTGCACCCTGGGGGGACCCTGGACCCCACTGGGACCCTGCACCCTGCTGGGACCCTGTACCCTGGGGGGACCCTGAGCTCTGGGGGGACCCTGTGACCTGGGGGAGGGCAGTCCCCCAGCAGGACGCTGTGCCCCAGTAGGCTGCTGCGGTGTGGCAGGACCTGGTTTTTGTGCAGGACCTGCTTCCCCGGCAGACCGCTGGAGCTGGCACTCGAGGTGCTCAATGCGCAGTGCCAGCTTGAAGGCACTGGACTCCAGCTGGGCCAGCAGCCGGGCTGCCTGGGTCTGCAGCCCCTCCAGGGCCACCTCCAGGGCCTGCACCTGGCGCTCAGCCTCCTCCTCTGCTGCTGCCGCCACCGCCTCAGCATGCACATCCAGCTTGCCCATGCGCAGCAGGAGCTCGCGGCCCTTGGCCTCCATCATGGCCCGGGCGCTGGGGAACTCGACCAGCACCTCTGCCAGGTCCTCCTTGGAGAGGCAGAAGAGGTCCGAGTAGCCAATGCTCATGATGTTGGCTGTGCGCCGGTTCCCTGAGATGTTCCCTGGGGAGGCGGGGGCTGCGGTGAGGCTGGGAGTGGAGGGGCAGGGGAGCTGTGGCAGGGTGCAGCGGGGTGGGCTTACCTTTGATGTTGATGAGGCTGATCTCCCCGAAGTAGAGCCCCTCACCCAAGACAGCAAGCTGTGTGATGCCATCCTCTGCCACCACAGCCAGCCGCCCCTCGCGGATGAAGTACATCTCACGCCCCACATCACCCCTGCGGCAGACGAACTCGCCGGGTCCGAAGACCTGGGGCTGCAGCCGCAGCACCAGCTGCTGCAGCACGCTGCGCTCCCAGCTCTGGAAGAGTCCGACACGGCGCAGCGCTGGGAGGTGGACGCTGGCTGCTACCTCGGCCCGCAGCCCCCACGGCAGGTACTGGAGCACCGCCCGTTCTGCCGGCAGCTTCTGCTGTGCCCGCAGGTGTTGGTGCCAGCGGGCCACCCGCCGTGCCAGCCGCCTGCTTGCACCCTGTGCCTGCAGGTAGTGCCGCACCGGCTCAGGGTCGGGGTAGAAGGCAGCATCGGCCGCGTTCATGTTGGAGATGACGGAGCTGATGCTGCCTGTGATGGTGGCAAAGCCCAGCACAGCCAGGAGGAAGCCAGTGGTGACGAAGAGGAACTCCTCCTCGCGCTGGGGCTCTGGCGTGTCACCCACAGTGGCGAGGATGAGGGTGGAGAAGTAGAAGCTGTGGAGATACTGCCGCAGTGGGCGGGCAAAGCCAGGGCGGCTGGCATTGGGGCAGACCCAGCCATCGGTGCCCAGGCCCAGCCAGGCTGAGAGGGCAAAGTAGAGGCAGCCATGCCAGTGTATGGTGATGAAGACATAGAGCATCAGCTTGGCAACACGAAAGGCATTGGGGTGGGCTGTGCGTGTCTCCTGGCGATCAAAGGCCTCGAAGAGCCGCGGTGCCTGCAGGCAGCGGTTGGCACGCACTACCGGCACGCCCAGCCCCAGGCGCAGGTAGAGCAGGTCGGTGGGCAGCACTGCAGCCACATCCCGGGGGAAGGACAGGGAGCGCAGGTAGCGCCACTGGATCCGGCCATGGTCCTGCACCAGGATACCATCCTCCAGGAAGCCTGGGAGCAGTGGGTCAAGGACCCCAGTCACTGCCAGGGTTCCTGGGTGGGGGGCACGTTGGCACTGGGGGGGTGTCCTAGCGGGGGGGGCTAAGAAGTGAGGTCTGACAAGCTCAGGGTGCCCAGGGTTTCCCTGTGCAGGAGGAGGCTACTGATGGAGGACCAGGTGGGTGCCCAGCACAGGGGGGTCCCTGGGCCTGGTTCTCCTGGAAAGGACCCAGGGGGTCCTGTGGAATGCTGCTGTGGGCTGGGGCTCCTCTGTGCTGTCTGTAGGGCTGAGGGGCTCAGTGGTGGGTGGTGGAACCCCAGAGTGCCCACCCTGTGCTGGGCTGGCTGATGGGTGACAGCCATGCCTGCCTGCTGGGAGCACGTGTGCATGGACGCACACATGTATGTGTGTGTGCATGTACATGTAGGCATGCCCATGCAAGTGCATGATGCATGGCTGCTTGCCACATGTAGTTGGGAGTGCACGTATGTGCTGGTGTGCATGTGTGGGCATAAACATGTCTGTGCACACAGGTGAGCGTGCATTTGGGTGTGCAATTGGGGCAGGCATGGCACAGGTGTGGGACCAGGGCATGGCAGGGGCATGCTGGGGCACGGGCACCAACCGGTGTGGAAGTGCACAGCAATGTCCAGCAGATAGAGTGCGTCGCAGAGGTAGTCCAGGCTCAGCCACAGCACTGCATGCTGCTCCTGCAGGTCAGGGAAGCAGGACCTGGCAGTATGAGCGGTGTCACCAGGGCTGAGATGGTGCCAACAGGTGCCAGCAAGCCCCGTGCCCTCATGCCGGCCCCCACCCTCGCTGTGGGCACCAGGGGCCTTCGGTAGCAGTGCCTGCTTGGGTACCTGCAGATGAGGAAGATCCAGTTGTAGAGGACGGGCAGCGCCATGATGCTGATCCACCAGTAGTACCAGTCTCCAGAGGGGTCTAGGATCCAGGTCCGGGAGCGGGTAGCACTGTGCGGGGGAGGCAAAGGGACCTCAGAGCCTCCCCATCCCCAGCTGGCTGCAGGCTCCCGCCCGGGCGCCCCTCGGCCGGCACCCAGCCGCTGCTGCCGGTGGCTCCCCGGCTCCGCCGGCCCCTCGCCCTGGCACAGGGTGCTCCGCGCCCGCAGCTCCCACGGGACCGAGGGGGGTCCCTGCTGCGCGCTCCCGCCCCGGGCCCCATGGCGGGCAGCCGCGCCCTGCTCACCCCGAGGCGCGTCCGGTGTCGGTGCCAGGGTCGGTCGTGGCGGCGAGCTCGGTGCTGCTGCGCCGCCGGGGCCAAACCCAGCGGCGGGACAGCAGGGAGCCGAGGCCGTGCATCCTGCACGGCGGGCGCGGGTGCCGGGGAGGGTCCTGCGCCCAGTGGGTGCGCAGCGCTGCTGCGGCACCGAGCACGGTCCCTCGGCGGGACGCAGCCGCGTGGCTCCTCCAGCGCTGGGCGCATCCTGGCAACGCGGGGCTCCCGCGGGGCTCCCCCGGCGCTCGCCGAGCCCGCCGGGGCTGCAGGCAGCCGCCGCCTCAGCCACGCCGGTGTGCCGGGGCCGTTGCCCGGTTCTGCCAAAGGCTGTGGCGGACCGGAGCGGGGACGCGCTGTGGGGTGGTGCAGGAGGCCCCGGTGCGGGGGTGTCCGGCGCGGCGGTACCCGAACCCCGCGCCGCCGACCCCTGCCGCCGGCCGCCCGGTACTCCTGGCCCCGCCCCTGGGCCCCGCCCCTGCGCGGCGCAGCCAGTGAGCGGCGGCGGTGCCCGAGCCCCGCCGGGCCGGTGCCACCTCCCGCGGCGGGCGGGGCGGGGCGGGGCGGGGCCTGCGCGGCTGGTGCGTCGGGCGGCGGCGGGAAGATGGCGGCGGGCGCTTGGGGCCCGCAGCGGGGGCGGCTGGTGAGCGCGGGGGCGGTGGGGCCGGCGGAAATGTTGCCCGTCCCGGGGCCCGGCGGGGCTGTACCCGGCCGGGCGGAGAACCCTTCTGCCGGTTGCCACGGGGGCGGCCCGGGTGGCCGCCTGCCCTTGGCCGTGCCGTGCCGCCCGGCCCCGGGGTGCGGCGTGTGCGGGCCGGGCCGCGGAGCCTGGAGGTGCGCGGGTGCCGTGAGCTGGGGCGGGGGCGGCCGGGCCGGGCCGCGACCTGGGCCGAGACCTGGGCCGGGCCGGACCGGGCCGCCGCGGGTGTGGAGGGGTCAACGGCCCGGGGGGGCCCTGGCCGGCGCTGGGGCGGGGGTCCAGGCGCCGCGTCGGACGCCTCTTCTCCCCCTGCCCAGGTGCGGCGCTGATGGGACCGGACCCACCGCGACCTTGACCCCACAGGTAGGCAGCCCTGCCCTGGGCTGGCGTATGTGTGTGTGTGTGTGATTCCCCGGGTGGGGGGTGCCCTGGGTGGGCAGCACCTCGGACGGCGCGGGGGGACCCCGGACCTGGTGGGAGGACGGTTGGCAGCAGCCCCGGGCAGCCAGGGTGTGATGCCCGCCCGGCAGTGGGGACATGGCGATACGGTGAGTGTCTCTGTGTCGGGGGCCCTACTGCAGCTGGAGGGACCCAGCACCCTGCCCGTGACCTCAGCCCCCCGGCTCCTGGTGGCTGCCATTGACAGCCCCTGCCTCGGCACAAGGGCCCGGCTGGCAGCGAGATGGGGCTGAGCTCCGGCCTGGCGCCTCCAGGCTGGTGCCTCCAGGCTGGCGGTGGGCACAGGCAGCTTGCTGCAGGGTGGCCTTTGGCCTCACCAGGTGCCATGGCAACCCCGCAGCTGCCCTGTGGTCAGCAGGGCCAGCCCTGCGCTGTGCTCTCGCCTGCTGGGGTGCAGAGGTGGGGGGGGTCTGGTACCCACCGAGTACAGAGATGGACCTGAATGCCTCCCCTTGGGAGGTGCTGCCACCCCTCTGCCTGGGGCTGCCCACCTGCCCCTGCAGCCCCTCATCCCTCTCCACCTGTGCGGGGCTTGGTCCCTGTCCCTGTGGGGGCTGGGGCTGCTGGGCACTGGCACCGGGCTCTATGCTGGGCAGCTCCCCAGTGTGCAGCCCTTGGCAAGGGCAGGGCACTCCGTCTCTGGTGTGTGGATCAGGGTCAGGGCGGGCAGCCGTGCCCCCAGCATCCCAGCCCTGGCTGCGGTGGCACCCTGGCTGCCTCCCTGTGTCATCAGCCACTGGATAGCTGCTGCCTGCAGGCAAGGCTGGCCGCCTCCTGGCAAGAGGGTGCTCCCTGGCAGCTGGGATGCCTTGCTGCAGACCGACCCAGGATGCTGGTGATGATGGGTGAAACACATGCTCCCGGTGTATGGGCAGGCTTGACAGCACCATACTGTCCCTTTTGGCTCTTGACTGGCAGCTGGGTCCCCTCCGTGTGTGGTGGGAGCTGCTGGGGTTAGGAGGTGTGGCTGGGGTGAGGAGGGAGCCGGTGCTGGGATGGAGCTGGTGAGTCCCAGCTCTTGGGGCTGTTGCGTGGCGGCAGCCAGCATCCCGCTGGCACGAGTCTGGCCACGTGGCGGATGGGTCCCATGCCAGCTTGGCCATGGGGCTGCACGCCTTTGTGCCTACTGCATGGCTGGGGATGTCCCATGGTGTGCGCTGCACCTTGGGTTTTGCTGCTCTTTGCCATCATGTCCCTGCTTCAGTGAACACTTTGCTTTGGCTTGTCGCCCACCCCACTTCACCAGCTCCCGTGAGGGGCTCATGTGGTGACACCGTGCCAGGCAGTCTGGCCGCAGCCCGGTGTGGGTGTGAGCTGTGGTGCCGGTGCCCCTACCCCTGACCGGTCTGCTTCAGAGCTCACCCCAGCACGCTGGCATTCTGCGAGGTCTAACTTTAGCAACTGCATCAGACCTCACCCGTGCTGGAACAGGACGCTGGTCCTGCCGTGGTATAAATATGCCTGGCCTGTGCCTGAACCACAGGGGGGGTGTGTGCCTGCCTCCCGCTGCTGGCGCTGCTGTGCTCAGCTCCCCAGGGCCGTTGACCTGCTCGTTAATGTGCTTTGAGAAGGTGCTGGGCCCTGCCCTGCCTGTGTTGGCTTTTGGCTGTTCTTGCTCCAGCCCTGCCACCATCAGCTTCCCTCTTTCTGCCTCTTGTGGTTTGGGTTCTCTTTAATGGCCGTTTTCATTTCCTCCTGCCCATGCTGCTGCTCTGTCCCCTCTGTCATGGGGCTGTGTCCTCAGGGGGCAGCTTCAGGCTCAGCCCTCCGTGCTTCCTGGGCCACCGCCTTCCTGCAAGGTGCTCCTTGCCGAGCCCTGGTGTGCGTGTGCTGCTGGCGGTGACTTGCCAGGCCATGGTGCTGCTCCTGGCCCAGTGGCAGGAGGTGGAGGCCCGGAGCCGTGTCCTGGTACAGGGGCTGTGTGTGCTGGCTGCTCCTGGCCACATCTGCACCGGGCTACCATCCTCAGAGAGCACCCAGTGCCTGCCCTCCCTACCCTGGCACGCTCTGGCATGCCTGCTGTGCTCGGCACGCGTGGCGCCTGGCCCTAATCTGGCTGTCCCTGCAGTGTGTGCTGCCCGGCCACCCTGGGAGGTTATTTCTGGCAGGTCTGGGCAGCTGCCGGTGTGGGGGGGCAGCTGGCGCAGGGGCTGCCGACGCCAGCTCTCTGTGCTGTCACTCTTTCCATGCTCCACTGAGGGGGTTGGTGGGGCCCTGCATGGGCGCAGGGTCTCTGGGACAGGCGCTGTGGTGCTACGGTGGCTTCTCTGGGGCCAGCTCCCGCCCCACGCTCCCCAGGGGCCCCAGCAGCAGTGGTGGGTGCAGGCAGCTGCCTCCCTGGGCATTGCGGTGCTCCGGGCCACTGTGCGGTGGGCCCAAGCAGCGGCGGGGTGCCAGGGCGCAGGGCCCTATAAATATCCATCCCTGCTGGTTCCCTGGCAGCAGCATCGTGCCGCACCGTCTGTGGGTGCGCTGTTGGTGCTGCTGCAGCCGCCAGGCTGGGCTTTCCCCACCTTCCTGAGGGCCGATGCTGCCAGTGCCTCCGTCCCTGAGGTGACAGTGGTGGGGGCCGGTGGGAGCCCCGTCCTGCGTGCTGCCTTGGGTCAGCCCCAGCCTGCTTGCATGTCCCACCATGGGCTCTGGTTGTGATGGCAGCCAGCTGCCCCAGCCTCACTGCCTTCCCCAGCTCCCTTGCAGGGCAGGGAGCATGTGCTGAGACTGGTGTGGGGTGGAGCTGGGGTGCTGGGAGAGCAGACCCTGGGCTGGGCTGAGGGGTCAGGATAGGTGCCTGTGTTGGTGCTCGTGCACGAAGCCATGTCCCCACCACAGGACTGTTGGTGGCTGTGGGTGGGAACAGGGGATCCCATCTCTGAGGGATGGGGACCACCAGTTGCGGGCAGCAGGGGTATCCACTGCTCCCTGTCACCGTTGCTGTGGTGGCAAGGCTGGTGGTTGGGCTGAGACACTGTGGTCGAGGGGAAGGTGCTGAGCAGGACCTGTGCCCAGTGCCATGGAAGGGGCCTGTGGGCATTCTGCTTCCCATGGCAGCGGCTCTGGGGGCACCTCATTCCGCTCCTTGCCTGCTTGCATGGCAGTGGTGCAGCTGGTGGCTGCTGTCAGGCCAGGCTCTGGCTGCAGTTGTCAGGGGGTTCATTGCCCCCCAAGCTGGTGGCTCCTGGGCCATTGGTCCTGCTGGGTGCAGGATGTGGGGGTGGGTGGCTGTCCCGGCTGGCTGCTGGGTGCTTCCCACACCCCTGGGCTGTGCCGGCTCCTGGGTTCAAAGTACAGGGCTGGGCGTGGAGGCAGGGCTGGCAGCCAGAGCTCTCCCGGCCTGTGCCGCCCTGGCACGCTTGCCTTTCCTTTTCCCCAGCCCTCCTCCTGGTGCTCCAGCACTCCTTCCTCTGCCAGGCCTGGGGTCAGCTGCGGAGCAGCACCCCCCTTCCACAGCGTGCATCCTTTTGGGGCTGACACAGGGCTGGCAGTGCCTCGTGGGGCAAAGCCACCAGGTGCGGTGTTGCTGCTGGCTCCTGTGCAGTGCTGGGGAGCTGTGGCCCTGTGGCCTTGCTCACCAAGGTAGGTGATGTGGCTGCTCTGCCTGACCTGTCCCATGGCTGCTTGCCCAGGGAGCTGTGCCTGGCACAGGGTTGCGGGACGGTATTGGCACCAACTTTGCTTCTGTGTGCTTCCGTGCCTCCTCTGGCCTGGCTGCCTGGCTTGCCACCGTGCTGCCTGTCCCGCTTGATGGTGACAGCCACAGCTGTGTGGCTGTACCAACCTCGGCTCTGGGGCCTGGGGCCGGCATCACTTGGCTGCGTGCCGTCCTGATGCTGCTTGGTTCTCAAGGGCTTCCCTGGTGCCTCCCCACTGGCTTGTTGCTCCTGTGGTGACCTGCCTTGCCGCGCCAGTGGCTGCGGCTGAGCTGGTGGTGCCTGGCAGGGTGGTTGCTGCCCATCACTGTGAGGAGTTGCCCCCACACTGCTCCCCCCACGCTGTGCTCTACCTGCCCATCCTGTGGTTGGCGTGGCAGCTTTGGCCTCGGGACAGCGTGGCTGCACCTCCAGCTGCCCAGGTACCCCAGGACGATGCTTCTCCCGAGTGCCCTTGGCCAGGATCCTTGCCCCCTGCTGCCGTGCTGGCAGCACTGTGGCTGTGCTGGACAAGCCAAGACAAACACAGGGGTGTGGGCAGCACTGCTGCCTGCCATGGCCCTGCCCTGGGGCAGAAGCAGCCTCTGGGTGCTGGGTTCCCCTTGCAAGGTGAGGTTTGGTGGTGGAAGGTGATGCAGGGAAATGGGCAGCTGCCTTCGGACAAGGCAGGGTGGGGAGCTGCGGGGCAGGCTGGACAGGGCTGTTGCATTCGCCAGCCGTATTGGTGCGGAGGGAAGAGGCAGCTTGGGGGGGCCTGGGCTGGGACAGGGGTGTTAAGAAGGAGCCAGGGCGATCCCGTGCATCTCAACTGCTTGATGGGTTGTGCTGCCAGGCCCGGCCCATCTGCCTGCCCCCTCCTCCTTGGTCATGGCGTTGAGTACCCCAGCAGTGCCAGGTGCCTGCCGTGACTGTGTCTGCTCTGAGCCACCACTCTCCCCGCAGCCCAGCCCGGGGTGGCAGCAGCATGGAGAGAGGGACCTGGTGGCCCGCCTGCTCCCTCATGCCCCGACGGCACCTCGAGGCAGCAGTTCAATTTGGTCCAGCCCACGAGGTGCCCTGCCGCTGCCTGTGACCGTCCCCCACACTGCTGATGGAGAGGATGAGCTGGCTGAGCAAGCTGAACCCGCGGGCAGCCGGGCAGCGTGCCCCCCGCAGCGCCAGCCTGCAGAGCCCTGTCACCGCTGACCCAGAGACCTGCCTCATGGTTTTCAAGAACCACTGGTCCCAGGTGAGCCGGGATGGGGGGCTGGGGCGCCGGGCTGGTAATGGGGACCCCCTGACCCTCCACCCAGCACTCACTGCTGGCACTGTGCTTCCCCTCGCCTCACCCAGGTCCTGCGCATCCTGGAGCGGCGCGGCTGCAAGCCGGCCCCTGATGACCTCAGCGCCGTGCGCAACAACACCTACCAAATGCTGAACCTGCTGGCAGAGGACCGGCCACGGGGAGAGGCGGCGCGGGGGCCCATCCTGGAGTTTGTGGCCTCAGAGAATCTGCTGGAGCGGCTTCTGTGCTGGCACCTGCAAGGTGACTTCACCGAGGAGCGCAAGGTGGAGCAACTGAAGCTCTATGAGATGCTCATCAGCCAGGCCCGGCAGCCCCTGCTGCGGCATAAGCCGGTGCTCACACCATTGCTGCGGCTACTCAGCCTCTGTGCTGAGCCCAGCTCTGCCCTGCTGGAGAACAGCCTCGTCCTGCTGCTCAATCAGCTCTGCGTCTCCGTGGCCAAGGAGCCCTCCATCCTGGAGCTCTTCTTCCACAGCCACACGGACCAGGGCCCCGCCAACCTCATCATATTCTCCCTTCTCATCCCCTTCATCCACCATGAGGGTGTCCTAGGGCAGCAGGCCAGGGATGCGCTGCTGCTCATCATGGCGATGTCTGCCAGCAACCATGCTGTGGCCAAGTCCATCACCGACAACTCCTACTTCTGCCCGGTACAGCACAGTCCATCGTGACAACTCCTACTTCTGCCCTGGGGACCTGATGTGATGCCCCCCTACCCCAAAGTGGTGCTGGGAGGTTGAATTGCTCCGCTGCTGATGCAGGGTTGGATTTGGCTGTTGGGGCAGGAACCACAGCCACCCCTGGAGGGAAGTCCTGCCCTGGCTGGGGAGCCGGGACTGCTGAGCAGGGAAGGCTTGGAGGTGGAGGGCTTGGCAGCGGGCTGGAGACAAGGATTCCCTGGGGACAGCGGGAGATGTAGGACCCAGCAAAGCTCCCCTGCTTAGAACCGGGATGGAGGAGGGCAGGCTTCCCTGTGGGATTGGTGTTTGGGGGAGAGTGGTTGGGTCTGATGGCTGGAGACCCAGAGCCTCCAGCATCTGGCAGGAGCAGAGCAGGCAGGGCTCCGTGGCATATGCCAGGGCAGTGTTGCAGTCACCTGCACCCACTTTCCTCCTGCTGCCTGCCCTGCTGCTTCTCTCCTTCTGGCTCTGGCAAACTGTGGCTCCAGTCCTGGCTGTGTGCTGGCTGTGCTGAGGGCTGGAAGTGGATCCATACGTGCAGACATGCTGGGCTGTGGGGGTGGGACCTTCCTGGTGGGCTCAGCGTGAGTGGGGCACTGTGGTGGCTGTCCTTGTGCACGCTGCCTGGTGCCACAGCTTCCTGGCAGTGGGGCTGGTGGCTTGGGGGGAGCTGACTGCCTGTGTTCCCAGGTCCTGGCCACGGGCCTGAGTGCCCTGTACTCCTCCCTGCCCCGCAAGATTGAGGTGCGCGGGGATGACTGGCACTTCCTGCGCCGTGAGGACTGGATTGGCGTCTCCTCCCTTGTTCTCTTCATGAACTCGCTGGAGTTCTGCAACGCTGTCATCCAGGTAAGGCTGGGAGGCTGCCAGCCCTGAATAGGACTGGCCATGGCCCTGACATCCCGTGCTCCACAGGTCGCCCACCCCCTCGTGCAGAAGCAGCTGGTGGACTATGTCCACAACGGGTTCCTCGTCCCTGTCATGGGGCCGGCGCTGCACAAGGTGAGGGACCTCCCCACAGCGGGCTGCCTGCCAGCCTGGGCAGGGGGTTTCCTGCCTGTACGTGTCGGGGAGGGGGGCCCAGGGGTGCACGTGTGGCCCAGCCCTGTGCTGAGCTTCTGCTACCTGCAGACCTCCATCGAGGAGATGATTGCCAGCACAGCCTACCTGGACCTGTTCCTGCGCAGCGTCAGCGAGACGGCCCTGCTGAAAACCTTCCTGCGCTTTGTTCTGCTGCACCGCCACGATAACAGCACCATCCTCGACACCCTTGTGGGCCGCATCAACAGCAACTCCCGGGTGAGAGGTGCTGGGCTTCCCCCACGGACCCCCACAGCTCCCTGAACTGCTGCCCACCCAGGGCGCTGTTGTCCTGCCCCACTGCAGCTCCCTCACCTCCAACTTGTCCCCAGCTCTGCATGGTGTCCTTGAGCCTCTTCAGGACGCTGCTCAGCCTCAACTGCGAGGACGTCATGCTCCAGCTGGTGCTCAGGTAACTTCCCTGTGTCGCTGATGCCAGGGGCTGACCTGCTGCTGCCCAGCACCTGGGGGCTGCCACGTCTGGGACATGGCCTTGGGCATCGCTCCCTGCTGTGCCTGTGGGTTTGGGGCAGCTGCAACTTCTGACCCACAGCTGGAGGCACTGGGGTCCAGCGCGGTCGCCCATCCCTGGCTGTGTCCCGCTCCCCTGCCTGTGTTCCCCCTGCCTGCGGCCCCTGCGTGCAAACCCGTGCTCCCCCAGGTACCTGCTGCCCTGCAGCCATGTCATGCTGAGCCAGAAGCGGGCAGTCAGGGACTTGGACATCTATGGGAAGACAGCTGCCAAGTTCCTCTCCCTCATCCCACGGTGCTGCCGTCCCGAGAGCCTGCTGCTGCCTGACCGGGAGGAAGAGCATGCTGCCTGGTCCAAGGGTACGGTACCGGGGTCCCCTTGGACCTGTACTGTGGCTGCTGCCCCATCCCCATCCCGGCTCTGTGCTGAGCCTCCTCTGCACCATTGCCTGCAGGCCATGGCAGCCCCAACGTGGACACCTCCTCGGTGGTGACGGTGCCGAAGCCCTCCACTCCCTCCCGGCTCTCCTTCTTCATGCGGCAGCAGAGCACAGCCCCTGAGGCTGCCGGCCCGGCACCCCGCTCCCCCAGCACCCCGTCCGGCAGCCCCTGCCACCGGGCTGGCAGGTGGGAGGAGGTGTCTGAGCTGGACAGGAACTACCTGGAGTACCTGCGGGATGCGCGCCGCAGCATTGACCGCTGTGCTTGGGCCTGCCGTGTCTGGTCGGCCCCCTATGATGGCGAGGAGCCCAGTGCTGGTGGCTCTGCCCCCCAGCTCGACAGTGGCCCCCCACTTGGCCCTGACTGCCTCGGTGCCCCACGCCCCCTGGGACCCCCCACCCCACGGACTAAAAAGCGGGGCTTGCCGGAGGAGGGGGCGAGGGAAGGGCAGGGGGGTGCCCTTGGCAGCAGTGGTGAGCCCAGCATGGGGGGGCCTGGCCCTGAGGCCCGGGACTCGGGGACCCTCGTGAACGGAGCACATGGGCCAGCAGAGCCGATCCGGCCCGAGGGGGACGTGGTGGTGAAGAAGGTGCGCCGGAGCCCCCAGGGGGAGGGTGATGACGTGGGGGCCCCCCCTGAGCGGGAGCACCGGCCAGTCCCAGCACAGAACGGGGCCACGGTCCCTCCGACTCCCCGGCCGCAGCCCCCGGGCTGGGAGCCGCTGCCCTCGGTGGACTCGCTGATCGAGGAGCTGCTGGCCCGGGTGCCCGCTGAGCCCAATGGAGCTGGTGTCACCATCGAGGCCTTCACCGAGGAGCTACAGGAGATTGAGGCTGAGATGAAGAATGGCAGTGGTGGCGGGACCCTGCCCGCTGCTCAGGACCCCCCCGAGGTGCCCCTGTCCCGTGAGGAGGAGGAGGCCTTTGCCAGCTTCGCCGCCCTGCCCGAGGGGGATACCACGGGGCGGGCACTGCTGCGGCTGCAGGACCCCCTGGCCCAGCTGGTGGCTAGCCCACCGCGGGCGGTGGGGCCGCCCCCCAGCCAGCCCTTCACAGGTGGGGCCGGTGCTGGTGGGGGGTCCCCGCTGCCTGTGGCCCTGTCTGACATGTCCCTTTCCCTTGCCCACAGGCCCCTTCGTCTCGGTGCTGTTTGGGAAGCTGGAGAACATGTTGCACAACTCGCTCTACGTCAACTTTCTGCTGACAGGGCTGGTGGCCCAGCTGGCCTGCTACCCCCAGCCCCTGCTGCGCTCCTTCCTCCTCAACACCAACATGGTCTTCCAGCCTAGCGTTAAGTCCCTGCTGCAGGTATGTCCGGGGCCAGGCAGGCAGAGCTCCCTCTGGACCTCCACGCGCCCAGGGTAGGCCATCATGATGTTCCCTTGCCCCACAGGTTCTTGGCTCGGTGAAGAACAAGATCGAAAGCTTTGCTGCTAGCCAGGAAGACTTTCCGGCTCTGCTCTTCAAAGCCAAGAAGTACTTGATCGCCCGGGGGAAGCTGGACTGGTCAGACACGCCGAGCGCAGTGCCCTCCCTGCGCCGTGCTGAGACCCTGGGTGAGGGCAGGCAGTGATTGCCACGGCGAGGCACGGCACGGGCTGGGCAGCTGCATGTTGAATTTTGCAGCCCCCAAACCCTGGTACACTGCATTGCATAGAGGGCTGGGGGCTGCATGTCGTGTTGCAGGGAGGGCTGGGGGCTGCGCATTGCTTTGTACACAGGGATGTGGGCTGTGTGTGGGGCTGGGGGCTGTATGTTGCATTTCACAGGGGCTGGGGGCTGTGTGTTGCATTGTACAGAGGGCTGTGGGCTACATGGAGGCTTGGGAGCTGAATGTTGTGTCGTGCTGGGGGCTGCACGGAGGTCTGGGGGTTGCATGTTGCGTTGCAGGGAGGGCCAGGGGCTGCATGTTGGGCTGTGCAGTGGGCTGGGGGCTGTCCCCTGCATTGCATGGGCGCTGGGGTCTGTGTGTTGCATGGTACAGAGGGCTGGGGGCTCTGCAGAGGGCTGGGGGCCCCTCTCCAGGGTGCTGGGGCCCTGGGCCGTGGGTGCAGGACTGACCCCATCCCCACAGTGAAGAGCCGGAAGCCATCCATCGGGGAGCTGATCCTGCGGCACACCAACAGCCCGACACGGGCACGCCAGGCAGCACAGCTCGCCTTCCAGCACGTGCGGGATGGGCAGGTGCTGCAGGCCTTGGCTGGGGCATCCCTCTTCCGTGGCTCGGCCGAGAGACAGAGTGAAGCGCTGCGCGTCAAGAATGCTGTCTACTGCGCCGTCATCTTCAGTGAGTTCCTCAAGGAGCTGGCTGCCATCACCCAAGCCCACGCTGTCACCTCCCCCTTCCTGACTGAGCCCCCTGAGGAGTGACCCCCTAACCTGGCCAGCACCTTTTTAACCACCCCCAGGACACGGACCTTTTTAATTTATTGGGGACGAATGTTTGGCTGAGACCTTGCTGCAATATGTACAGGAGTGACCGGTGGCCCGCTGCCCTCAGGGGGGTGGCAGGGCAGGACCCTGGGTGGCCCCTGGCATGGCAGTGGGGGCTCGGGGCGGGCTGGCTCTGCTCCCCTTTGCCTCCCACCACTCACCCAGGGGCTGCACGTGCTGCAGGGCCCTGCTCTGGTGCAGAGCGGGCTCAACAGCACCGCTGTCAGCTGTCACCCCCCCTCCCCGACCCCTCTTTATGCAACGCCTGCCGCCCTTGCTGGCACACTTGCGCTACTGGGCGTGTGGGGCTGTGGGGGACAGGGTGCAGCGGGGCTGGGGCAGTGCATGAGGAGGGCTGCGTGTGTCTGTGCTGTGTAAAAGCCCTTCTGTAATAAAGGGTCTGGTCGAGGGCGTCGCCTGCCGCTGCCTGTGCTTCTGGTGGGGCAGGGGGGGACTGGCCTGGACGCTGACAACCCCCTGCATGGCCAGGTCCCCAGCATTCAGACAGCTGCAGTGCCAGCTCCCCTGTGTTGGAGTGGGCTTCTCATCACCAGCGGCTGTTTCCGTGGGATCCACTGCTTCTACTGGTCTTTAAATGGAAATACGCTGTATCGGTGGTATCTGATGTAACGTCCTGGCGGATACTGCACAGGGCCTCACCACCCCCTGCACCACAGGTTGCATCCACGTTGCACCTACCAGTGACCCAAACCATCGGAGTGCTCTAAGGAGTGGTGTTGATGGGTGTTAATTACCTTTTTGGCCCTTTAAGCCTTCATTTGTAAGTTCCAGCTTGCCCCCACTGAGTTTGGCAGGATTTTGATGTGCCTCCTGCCTGCCTGGCTTCCTTGGGCGCTGGAAAGCTGGATGCAAATCCAATGGATGAGATGGGAAAATCACTGGACCATGCTGCTCAGTGACAGAGGTGTCACTGTGGTCAGAAGTACTGACGCGGGGGACAGTTCGGTTTTGGGGAGAGGTCCCAGATTGGCACCCCTCTGGAGCCTGCAATCCAGTGGGAGCATGGAGCCGTTCCAGGCAGGGGTCCTGCTCCTTCGCTGCTGCCAGACCTGCACTGCGTGTCCTGCACTGTGGGGATCCTTCTACACCCCCATCCCTTGCAGCACAGGGACTGATGCCATCACCCCTCGCACAGGGATGTGGTCCCTGGCGCAGTGTAGTGGCCATTGCACACAGGGCAGGGTCCCAATGTTCCCCACAAAGGCACTTTGTGGTTTGAGGGTGATGTCCCTTCTCAGCCCCCACCCTCCCCTCTCAGTGTCTTGCTGGTCCCTGCTCTGCAGGATGAAGACGAGCAACCTGCCCCATCTCGCAGGAATGCTGCAGTGCTGCCAGGATGGACAGATGGAAACAAGCAGCAGCCTATAGCTTCATGTCCTGCTGGCAGCAGCCCCCCACTGCCCTGCCTGTTCCCGCTGAGGTGCATGCTTGCAGCTGGCTGGTGTTCCTAGTGCTCACCACACATCTGGCCTCCCAGTGGTACTGGGGCAGGCATCTACCACTGGGCCGCCCAGCGAGCGTTTTCTGCCCCAAACAGCCCACTGGCCCCAGCACATGTGGCTCCCTGGGCAGGCAAGTGGCTCTGCAGCCACCACAGCCACAACAGCTTTGGTGTTTGGGAGGTTTTTTGTGTCACCCTGGGGAATACGGGGTGCAGCATCAGCACCCCCAGAAACTGCTGTGGAGGGGACCAGGGAGCCAACATGGGTGGTATCTCTAGCTCTGCACCCTCTGCAGCCCAGGGCTGAGGCTGGACGCTGGGTCAGGAAAGCATCCACTCTGGAGGCTGGGGCCAGCTGGCTAAACCTGCCTGTGCATGGGATGTCGAGCGGGCATCTCTAAACAGCGGGTTAGCTACTGGGAAAAGATGCCCCACATCATGTCAGCACAGAGCAGAGGGGGATCCCTCCTGCTAGGGCTGACTCCTGTGGGAGTGAGAGAAGCTGGAGTTAGGACTCAAAATAAGGATGCTTGTGCACCACAGCATCCCTCCAGCATGTGTCCTGCTGCAGAGACTGCCCAGGGAAGTGTGGGTGGGACAGGGGACACACGTCTTTGCAGGGGCTCTAAGGGCACCTGAGTCCCAGGGGCAGTAGGGGAGGTGCTGGCTGCCATGCCTGGCACATAGAGGAATCTGACATGATGGCACAGATCTACCCCAGGACCCCTGACTCTGGAAGACCCCAAGCTGTTTGTGCCCATTGGCTTCCGGCAACGCTTCTCTCCACTGGGTGCATGGCTTGGGAGGTGGAGGAGATCTGTGGCATGACAGACCATGGTGGGATGGAGAAAGTGTAGGGGACAGACACTCCTGTGCACTGGCTGGGCCATTGCATTGGTATAATATGAAGGGTGAAGCCTGGTGGGAACAGCTTCCCAGGGTGCCCTTTGGCCAGCTCGGTCCTCCCTGGCAAGCAGCACTGGGTGGGTCCTGGAGGGTCCTGCAGAGGGGAGATGTGCCTGCTGGATGCTTTGCTGGCAGGCAGCAGGACTGTCTGGCTATGTTCCCAGTGCTCGTGCTGCCTCAGTGCCCACGGTGGTCCCCCAGCCCCCTTGGTGCTGCTCAGTGCCTGTAGGGAAGGGGCTTCTTCAGGTGGCACAGCTGAGCTCATGGGTATGGCATAGGGCATGTGTGAGGGATGGGTAAATGCAGCCTGGTTTGGCAGTGATGGTGACAAGCAGGATGTGGGTTTTGGCTCCAGGAAATGTGGCTTGGTTTGCTTTTGGATGTCGCCAGCAGTGCAGCAACAGCCCCATGCAAAACCCAAGCGACAACCCCGAAAGCTGTGTGGGGCCAACAAGGGGTTTGACCCTCCACCAAGTGATGCGGGAGATGTGCAGGCTCGTTATGCTGGCGATAAAAATATGGGTGGTGTTTTGGCAGTGCCAGGCAGCCAAGGCAAGGCAGGGAATGAGCCCAGGGTCTGCTTCACACCTCTCCTCCCATCTGGGGCCAGCTCGGGGCGTCTGGCCGGCTTGATTGCAGCTGAGCTGGGCTGAGGGCTGCGATGGGGCTGTGGAGTCCTGGGGGCTCCTTCCTGACTCCCCCTGCAGAGTTGGGGGTGCCATGTCTGTGTGCGTGTGTACATGAGCATGTACGTGCGTGTGCAAGGAGCTGCTGGAGCTATGCTCTCTGTAAAGCCTGTGTGTTGCATTAAAGGGGATGGAGTAATTTAGCAGAAAATACCCTCCCTGCCCCCACCTTCCAACTCTCCTCACCGAGGTGGGAGGTTAGGTGTGCTAGGTTTAAATTCTAAGTGATGTCCAAGTTACCACTATCAGTCCAGTCACATTTAATGTGTCTATTAAACGACCACGGTTCTGGATACACAGATAGCAGTCTGCACTGCCAGTCCAGCCGTGCTCATGAACTAGCACAGCCACACTGTAGGGTTTGGCCGCGTTCAATGAGAAACTGCGACAACCAGCTACTTAACAGTGCAGTTTTATTTGTGCAACAGATAGACAGGGTTTTGGATCGCTGGTGATAGTGACTGTCTGCAAAAAGGCACATGCAATGTTCTAATGTTATAAAGTATAGAACATGTGGAAAAGTTATGAACAATACAGCCTGGCTATAACTGTTAAAGAGTAACTCTCTAGAGTTTAGCACTTAGTTTAAGTCTCACCCAAGGTGTCCCAAGCTGGGGAGAAGAAAGGCTTAGCCCATTGGCTGGTCCCAGGAGTCAGTCTTGGTGCATCTTCCCTTAACCTGTTCTTGGTGGTGTCTTTCCCACTTTTCCCCTCATTTATTCACTTTTTATACTTCTCTTTACTCTCAGGTGGAGCTTGAGTGACTCTAGTCATACATTCTTTGATTGGTGCAAAGTTCTCTCACTGTCATTTAAATATACAGTTCATTTTAAATTTACTGGGCATGCTCCCAGAGCGGGGGATTCACTCTCTTTGGGAGGGCCATTTGAGTAGGAGGTTTCGATCTCCCACTGCCACAATTATTTTACCCTAGCATCTTGAGTCTTATCTCTTCAGCAGTTTGCTTTCTTTTAGCAGTTTGCATGTCCTGGTCAGAAGGCTTTGAAGTGCTAAGGGGGCCTAGTTCCTGACCTTCTCTTGCAGATAATGAGGCTTTTGCTTGGTCTTTGACACATTTGTTGGCCCAGCAACAAACATCTTCTCATATATTTTACAGC
Organism: Falco punctatus; assembly: GCF_963210335.1. Classification (NCBI taxonomy): domain Eukaryota; kingdom Metazoa; phylum Chordata; class Aves; order Falconiformes; family Falconidae; genus Falco; species Falco punctatus. Next base: position 81,606 of record NC_137581.1, read on the forward strand.
CACTATGTAGCTTATCAGCTGTATGGTACCATCAGGTTCCCAATCCTGCAGGGAGCACAGCAGAGCCTGGCCGCGGTGTCCCCACTTCACTCCATCCTCCCCTGTTCCTCTAGGATAGCAGGTTGTGTGGCTTAGGGACCTGTGGTGATGTCAGTTCCATGCATGCCAACCGTCCTGAAGGCGATAGCTGTATTTTACGCTAAAAAGCTTTCTGTAATACTACACTTCTATTAGGACCCAGTTTTTCTCTAATTCCCGACCCCCACCCCCCACCCCCCCCAGGGTGATTTTCCCACCCTGCGAGACCGAGATGTGCTCAGCACCAGGCAGGCAGAACAGAGGAGCATTTACCTTCACCCAGGGGGTCTGGTGCAGGGTGGATGGATGCTGACTCAGCTCCAGGCACCAGCACTTGTTCACTCCAACTCACTGTGTCTTTACTTAATGGGAAAATAATGGTTATATGGTTTTGGTGTTCCCTCCCTGCTGCAGTGGCACCAGGCTTGCCACTGCCCCAGCCCCTGGGCAGGGATGTGCCAGTGCTGATGCTGACGTAGCCAGCACAGGGGTGCTGTGCCTGTGCTGTGGCTGGAGGGTTGGCAGCCCATTGCTCTGCCTGGGGATGAGAGTGCTGCTGGATCAACTGGAGGACAATTCACCTCCTTCCCTGCCACAGCCTCCTTTAACAAAGGGCCAGGCAGAGAAAAAGGCAGGCAGGCAGGGCAGTGGGCAGGCATCATTCCTGGGGCTGCCTGTGGTGCATGGGGCCCTGGACCAAGGGACAGGCTAGGGTGACTGGTCCTGCCCTGACATGCTGTACCAGCAGAGCATGTGCCAGGGGGATGCACCATCCCGTCCCACTGGCAGGAAGGGGCTACCACAAGAACCCTGGTCCTGGTGGGTGCTGGGGGCTGCAGGGGAAAAGACACATGCCCTGGACGGGAGCATGTCAGCATGTTGCACATTTCCTCCACTTTGTTTTGTTTCTTCCTCCATCAAAACCAGCTGGGTCCTGAGTCATATCCTGAGCCTAGCATGGCCAATGGGCAGCACAAAGGCAGCCATGATCCTGGAACCCCGGGACTCTTGAGACACCCAGGACCATGCTGCCTGTTCACAGCCATCACCCAGAGCTTTCCTAAAGCTGCTCCCTGCAGAACTCCAGCAGCCTCCCTCCCTGGCAGCAGAACTCACAGGGGCAGGGGCAGTTTGGGTCCATAGCAGGGAGGCAGTGACCTTGAGCTTGCCCCCATGTTGCCATGCCCAGATTCATGCATTCTGGGGTTGGGACCATCCCCGTGGTGAGTGCTGGCTCCTGGAGGCTTGGCTCCACATGGAGAGCAAGCAGAAGGAAGGGGCTGACTCTGATGGTTGGGACATGGGTGGAGCAGGATGGGATGTGATGGGATGAAGAGGGGGAAGGGATGAGGATGGGATGGGATGAGGATGGGGACCCATCTCCCATTACCCTCCTTGTGTCATATTCCCTGGCGGTGGTCCCCCAGGAGAGCCCTGGCCCCACACCTGAGTCCCAGCATTGGCAGTGGTCTCCTGCTCCCAGCTCTCCTCACAGCCATGAGGATCCATGCTGACAGGGTTGGGAATCTGTGGCTGCCCTGGCAGATCCTGTGGAGTGGTGGCACACCCAGCCCTGGGGAGATGCAGCAATGCCAGACTCACCAAGATGGGCCTCGGACCTCGGACCAGAGCAGGTGGCCACAAGGAGGAGAGCAACCAGGGTGGCTGCAGGGACTTTCACTGTGCTGTGGGTCTGAGGGAACTGTGACTGGGGCTGAAGCTTCGGGGCTGCGGGGCTCTCCTCTGCACGATACTCGTCTCCTGTGGCAATGCACTTCTTTTACCCCTGGCTGTTGTGCAGGCGCAGGGTTTCAAGGAAAGAAAATGAATGCATCATAGCAAAGAAATTATGTTAGGATTGCCCAGGTTTGCTGAGCTAGAAAAGGAAAGGAAGCCACAGAATGGGCAGTGCTGGCCACTGGTCAGTGCTTCCAGCAGAAGCCCAAGCCCCCCTCCTTCTCCAGCCTGGTCCTGGCACCAGCCCCTGCATGTCAACAAGCACACATGGCAAGTTCTGGCTGTTATGAGTCAGGATCTCCAGGTTTCTTGCAGAGGGGCTAGAAGGGAATTTGGGTGTCACGTTGTCCTTGGAAGACCCTGGCTTCTTCTCTCTCAGCAAAAGAATCAGGAATCAGGGCACTAAGCAAGAGTACCTGTGCTGGGGGCTGGAGTCTAAGCTGGCTAGAAGGAAGGACAGGGCATGTCAAGGGGTAGTGACATTCCTTCCGTCCATACACAACAGCCCTGGGCCTGTCCCCAAGTCCCAGATGAAGAAAAGGGGATGAGTGGGTGTAAGGATGCTTGCCAGGTGAGATGGCAGATCATGGTGGTCATTACACAGTCCCAACATCCCCATGCCCAGATAGCCCCATTGCTGCCGCTGTGAGATGGAGCTGAGGTCAAGGTGCCGCAATAGGCCCCATTCCCTGCAGCCCAGTGTTCCGCAGCACGGCGGGAGCAGGGGGCCAGACCCTCCTGTGCGTCCCCCCTGCTCAAAAGGCGGTGTCAGGTCCCCAGGGTGGACAGTGAGAGCAATGCATCCCCCGGGGACCTGCCAGAGGGGCTTCTGGCCAATGCCCACCTCTGGAAGCAGAGGCCACAATGTCCTCCGGCCTCTCCCCATCCACTCGCGGCCTTAGTGGGGTGCAGCACAGGGGGTGACGCTACGGTGCCGTTGTCCCCTGGCAGTGTGCGGGCTGTGCCAGCGGGCAGACTGCGGCCCGGACGTCGTTGGGGAGCTGCGCCAAAAGCGTGAGCTCTGTGTCCACGGGAAGTGCCTGGTGAGTCCCCGGGGCTCGAAATCCCCCGCTCCCCGACAGCCTTGTGCAGGAGCGGTCTGGAAACTAGGACCATGCATGGCAATCAGTTAGCTGAGGGGAATGTGCTCGAGCTTGTAGGTCACGAACCCTGGGAGGACGAGGAGTGTGAATAGACACAACAATTAACATGATGAGGCATGTTTACAGAGCACAGGGGAGTGGGAGACAGATGGTGCCAAGGAAAGATAACACCTTGCAGTTAATTGCTGGCAGTTAACCACCAATCAGGGATTGCCTAGTATGCAAGGCTTAGTTTCAAGAACCAATTAGTTTAAAACGCGCAGCTTCTGAAAGCGTATAAACACTCGTGCTACTGTACAATAAATTGACATTTGCTTGCATCAAGCTGCGTCCCGTCTCTTCATTCGCCGCAAATTGGTGACCCCGACGTGGTGCGTTTAAGGATCTAACGTGAAGGGCTCTCGAATCGCCTATCTGAGCGACATGCAGCGAATCCAACAGAACTTTGAATGATCTGCTGAAAGGAAGCAGGAGCCGGCCAGAAATCCCTCTGGAGTTGAGAGGTGAGCTGTGGGAAATCCGTAATGGGGAATCAGGCTTCGTCCCCAGAAAGAGATGTATATGGACTCATGAAGGGTCTTCTAGTCAGATCAGGGAGTCCGTGCCTCAGTTTCCTCAAATGGTGACCCCTATGGTGGTGTTCCGAAGCCTTGGAAGAATAAGGACGGAACTGGTCGATAAAAAAGACAGCTCGTGGAAGAGGGCTGCGTTTCGAAGGAGACGGCTTGGCTGAACGATCGTCTGGCTGTCTGGACCAGGCGGACAACCTAAACCCCGAGGATAAAACTGACGTGCGGAAAGCAGACTCCACAATCTGTAAGATTGTAAAGTAGGTATGTTTATTCAGCGCTGGGCAGCACGGGGGAGTAGTCCCGCCAAAACCGTGCACGCCTAACACGAAAACTTGCTCTGTTTTTATAAGACAACTCATTACATATTCATAATATGATGTAATACGCCTATACATATGCATTACCTATCCCCGCTTTGTATTAAATTAGTTCTGCAAGTCGTTTCCATATCTCTCTCCCGACTGAGTTTGCGCAGTGTCCCCTGGTGGTGGTCGTCAGGGGTCCTGAGGATGAAGGCAGGTGAGTCTTCCTCATGACCCCCACATCTGGCGCAGGCTCAGTAACGTCCTGCTCTTTGTCCAAACTGCAGAACCAGCTTTGGCTTGTTCTTGCAAGGTTGTAATCTTTCTTTGGACTTATATGGTCATGAAGCCCTTTACTCCCGTACACCTTATCACAGTACCCAAGCAAACCGTGTAAGATTTGGCAAACAGCTTAAATTTTACAACTTTTACCCTAAACAGCTAAACAGACTATTACAATTGTTAAACTCTACCCTATCTCTTACCCCCCCCTCTCTCTCAACACCTGTATTCATCGAGACAGGTGAGCAGCCAAGAAACTTTAGAGACTTTGAAAGAATGAAAGTGTGCACATACAGCAGCCAATTGTATGATGCTGCCGCGGAGGGGAACTCCGTGTCGGGAATGCATTTAGCATCTTGGTGGCAAATTCTGACTACTCTTTGCCAAGTGTGGACTAATTCTACTAACGGTGCTAAACCAGGGGAAGCTGTAAATTCCACCGACAGCGCGACTCTTCTCAAGACAACAGTCAGCGATGGCGATTCTGTCCACACCTCCTCTGCCCCCAAAGCTTCTGTCACTGATTGCAGCGACCCTCACAACACAGGACCAAGCACGGGAACAGGACAACTCGGACAATGATTCCATTGACACTGATAAACCTTTTGATCCAGGTCCTATAGATCTGGAAAAGGAGCTAAACCTTTCCCCCACCCCCTTGTCTCTCCTAATGCATTGATTGTATTTTTGGGGAGGGTGAAAGGGAGTCTGAGGGATTTGTGGCAGGAATGCAAGTGGGAAACACTTAAGTGATGGGATTTGGGAGTCGCTATGGCATGTTCAGTATTTTGTCAGACAAATCAACCTGCAGAGTGGCAGCCTGTGCAATACGAGGCTGTTAAAGAGTTAAGCAAAGCAGTGCGGGAAGGGAGGATTCATAATACATTTGCTATGTTCCTTCTTGAAGTGATGGCAGAGCCTTATACACTCACACTGCATGATTGGAAGTCATTGCTTTGTATGGTACTAACTGATACAGTATATGATGTGGTTATTTGATTTTTGTGAGCTACCTGTAGTGGCCTTGATTGAAAACCTTAATCGGGGAATTGCTGTTAACTATGAGCAGTTAGCTGGAGCAATTGTGCCGATTCTGTGACTCAGGCAAGGTATCCCAGGGACAACTGTTTGCAAATGAATGAGATGGCTATTAAGGCAGCCAGGATGCGGGAGTCTTGCCACAGTCTTGCAGGGTCCTAGAGAGTCACTAACTGTAATACTAACTTGATTGATTGGCTTCAGAATATTTTGCAACAAGTCGAGCAGGAGGAAGCTCAAGGGTTGCTTTTAAAACAGCTAGCTGTGATAATGCCAATGAAAATTGTAAATGGGCAACTTTGACAATCGCAACCCCAACATGTGTCAAATGATTGTAACGCAGAACTCACAGCAGACTGTAATTCTCAGGCTGAGTTCTGGAATGCAGCATAACAGATTTTTGCTTCTCTAATCTCTTCTGTAAGAATAGTACACGCTCTTAACTTGCTTAGTAAATTAGGCTGCTAGCTTGCTAAACAAAGTAATACTACAAATAATATTTTTTTTTCTGGCTTATTAACAGATGTTGATTCTGTCCATCATATGTTGCTACAGAACCGAGTTGCTATTGATTTTTATTATTAGCACAGGGACACAAGTGTGAAGACTTTGATAGGATGTGTTACGTGAATCTGAGTGACCACTGTGAATTAATTTACAAAAGTATACAAAACTCAAAAGCCTTAAAACAAAGATCTGCAACAGAGCCAGGGGCGGGATGCCTTTGGTCTCTTCTCACGGCTGGGAAACTTTGGGCCATGACTCAAAAGTATTACAGGATTTATTATAATTATCTTTAACCACCTTATTGATGTTTGCCTTATGTCTCCCATGCTTTTTTTTCTGTATTCAGTGTTTAGTTGATTGTAACATAAAGCAGGTCATGGTCACCCAGCTACACACACCCTTTGCCTCCTCGCAATTAAGCAAAAAAGGGGAGGATAGAGAATGTCTGAAGAGATATACAGGAGAGGAAATTGGAGAATATTTGACCTAACAAGGGATGAGAGAACAGCTAGGTATTGTGAAGGAGAATAGGAAAGATAAACGTGGTTATCTAGTGTTTAATAGGTGTCTGCACGCTTGTAGAGATACATAGCTGTGTAACTGCATGAATGATTCCTGCCCTGAGCCTGGTGGAGCATACAGCTGCGGTTTGTGTCCGGGCTCAGAGATGTAAATAGGGGCTTCTCTGTTATGGTAAAGTGTTTCTCTTTGCATAAAAAAGAGAGGGAATGAAGGGAATGACCCCAGAGGTATGTTCAGAGAAGGCATGAGATGTTTCGAACTTTTTGACTGAACCAGTTCTTGTTTGGTGTGCCCTTCCACCTATGTATAATGTTAATCCAAAAGAAGATGATACTGTTTACAATTTGAATGTCGATAATTGTCTTTCTGTAGATGCTAATGTAGTAGGAGGCTATGATGGGAACGTATTGCAGGGGTTCTTCTCTTATCCAGAGTAATAGCAGGGAAAGCATTAAAGAGTTAAATTACCTTGTTTGGTAGGCAGTTAAGAATGTAAGTCAAAATTGCCACTGCTTTTTGTTGTTGGTTCAAGGACATGGCTGTGAGGATTTTGATGGTATGTGCTGTGTGGATTTTAGGCGCCCCATTGCAGCAACATGTTGTCAAAATCTGAGAAAATGTCAGCCTTTTTGGCATTCATTCACTCAATTGGCAGTATTGTTTGTTTCCTACTACCTTGGTTGACTTCATGTTTGCAAGGGCCCTGCAGAACATGGCAAACCTGGTACTAGCTGTTCAAAAACAAAAAGGGGAAATTGTAAAATTGTACGGAACAAAGACAGTGGGTTATTTTGACATTAATAATATGTCTCAGTTGGTTTTTTATTTGTTCTATTACTTATACCTTGTTTTCACTCGTTCGGTTTTCAAAGGCTCTTTTTGTGCAACAGGAAGGGGGAGATGCAGGAGCGGTCTGGAAACTAGGACCATGCATGGCAATCAGTTAGCTGAGGGGGATGTGCTCGAGCTTGTAGGTCACGAACCCTGGGAGGACGAGGAGTGTGAATAGACACAACAATTAACATGATGAGGCATGTTTACAGAGCACAGGGGAGTGGCAGACGGATGGCGCCAAGGAAAGATAACACCTTGCAGTTAATTGCTGGCAGTTAACCACCAATCAGGGATTGCCTAGTATGCAAGGCTTGGCTTCAAGAACCAATTAGTTTAAAACGCGCAGCTTCTGAAAGTGTATAAACACTCGTGCTACTGTACAATAAATTGACATTTGCTTGCATCAAGCTGCGTCCCGTCTCTTCATTCGCCGCAGCCTTGAGTCCCCAGCCCCACACCGCCGGCAGCCCCTGGCACATGCCCTCTGTTCCCCTCTTGCAGCACCACGCCAGCAGGCTCAGACAGAGAGGGGCCGATCAACATGGCTTCTACGGCTTTCTCAAGTCTCCACGGCGCAGGCGGGCGATGAAGCGGGCGGCACAGCAGGTGAGGCCAGGGGGCACATGCCCCCAGCGCTGTACCCATGCCTCACGTGCCACACTGCACGGGCCAGCAACCTCTAGGGATGCTCTGGCAGCCGGCTGCAAGCAACCGCCAGGTCCTCCGTGATTCAAAACGACCCATTTCTGTGGGAGTTGGGCACTTGGAGAGGAGCGGTTGCTTTATCAGTGGCCCGGTGTCCTTGGCCTGGTGGCCCCCCAAAACGTGGCACGGGTCTTCATGGTGAGGGCAAACCGGGATCCCCAGGGACATGCGGTGCTGACGCCATCCACCTCCGTGCCGTTCCCAGAGGTGCTGCATCTGCCAGCTACTGGGAGCCTCCATCTCCTGCCGCGGCTGGCGCTGCCGCCGGACGTTCCACTTGCCCTGTGGCAGCGAGCGGGGCTGCGTCTCCCAGTTCTTTGAAGAGTAGAGGTGAGTGTGGCTGCCCCGCTGGGCCCGCTGTGTGGCAGTGGAGGAGGAAGAGGACGAGGATGAGGGCTGCGGATGAAGTGCCACCTCCATCCCGCAGGTCCTTCTGCTGGAGACACCGGCCGGTGCAGCGAGTGAGGGCGATGCAGCGGGACCAGACCCTCTGCCTAATCTGCCGGGATGAGGTGGTGGGGCGGCCCTGTTATACCACCATGGTCTGCCCCGGCTGCGCCAGCGCCTGGTTCCACCGCCGCTGCATCCAGGTAGGCGCCATCGCCCCGGTCCCTGCCATGGTCAGCCCGGTGGTCACCCCATCACCCAGCTCCGGGGAGCGAACGGGTCCCTCCCGCCACTGCTGATGCCGATGCCACCTCTGCCCTAGGGCCAGGCGCTGCGCTCGGGCCTGCACCGCTTTCGGTGCCCTCTGTGCCGGGACATGACAGCCTTCCAGGCAGAGATGTTCCGCTTGGGCATCAAAATCCCCGACAGGTCGGTCCCCTCCCGGCTGCCTCCCTTGCCCTCCGCAATCCTCCAGCTGATCCCCTCCGGCCCTCCTGGGTGCCGACGGAGTGTCCCCCATGTCCCCGGTGCTGAGTGCTCCCCTCTTCCCACAGGGATGCTGCCTGGGAGGAGGAGGGCTCTTTCCTCGACTTGGTGCTCTGGCAGAGCTCCTGCGACGCCGACCAGTGCCTGTGCCCTCTGGGCCGCGACCAGGAAGAGGAGGCAGGGTGAGTGCCGGTGGTCCCGGTTCCTGCAGCCCCAGTGAGGACACGATGCCTTCGTCTCCTCTGACGGGCAGGGGTGGAGGTTCCCTGGGATGCTGAGCCAGGCATGGCGCAGGCTGCGTTCTGGCAGCGCAGCCCCGGCTGCCAGGACGGGAGCAGGGTAGAGCTGGGCTCGGCACAGTGCCGGGGCTGTCAGCCCACAGCTCGGGGACCTTTGGTGGCAGTGGGTACCGTTGCTCTCCGCAGGCCGTGGAGACTCCTGGTCTGCAGCTCCTGTGGCTCCCGTGGGACCCGCCAGTGCTGCTCCGCCCTGGAAGATGCCACCGAGTCCTGGGAGTGCAGGGACTGCAGCGGCACGCACAGCGGTGAGTGGTGCAGCGGGGGCACAGGGTGCCCAGGGCGTGGTGGCTTCCACAGCCACTGGGGACTTGGGGACAGGCGCTGTGACGCGTGGAGGGAGGGAGCGTGGCAGGGGCTTGTTGTGCTCAACATCTCCCTGCCCCTTGCAGTGCCCGACACTGCAGCCGGACCAGACTCTGGCCCCCCTGGCGCAGGGACCCTGGCACAGCGCTCCCAGTAAGGTCACTGGCACAGGCTGCCCAGAGGCTGTGGAGCCTCCTCCTCTGCAGACGTGCCAGCACCACCTGGACACAATTCTGTGCAGCCTGCTCCAGGAGGGCCTGCTTTTGCCGCGGGTTGGACTAGACGATCTCCAGAGGTCCCCTCCAGCCCTGACCGTGGTGTGGTTCTGTGACCCCTGGCACTTGGGCTGAGGAAGAAGAGGGTGCCGCAATAGGCCCCGGTCCCTCACGGCCCAGTGTGCCACAGCATGGCGGGAGCAGGGGGCCAGACCCTCCTGTGCGTCCCCCCTGCTCAAAAGGCGGTGTCAGGTCCCCAGGGTGGACAGTGAGAGCAATGCATCCCCCGGGGACCTGCCAGAGGGGCTTCTGGCCAATGCCCACCTCTGGAAGCAGAGGCCACAATGTCCTCCGGCCTCTCCCCATCCACTCGCGGCCTTAGTGGGGTGCAGCACAGGGGGTGACGCTACGGTGCCGTTGTCCCCTGGCAGTGTGCGGGCTGTGCCAGCGGGCAGACTGCGGCCCGGACGTCGTTGGGGAGCTGCGCCAAAAGCGTGAGCTCTGTGTCCACGGGAAGTGCCTGGTGAGTCCCCGGGGCTCGAAATCCCCCGCTCCCCGACAGCCTTGAGTCCCCAGCCCCACACCGCCGGCAGCCCCTGGCACATGCCCTCTGTTCCCCTCTTGCAGCACCACGCCAGCAGGCTCAGACAGAGAGGGGCCGATCAACATGGCTTCTACGGCTTTCTCAAGTCTCCGCGGCGCTGCGGGCGATGAAGCGGGCGGCACAGCAGGTGAGGCCAGGGGGCACATGCCCCCAGCGCTGTACCCATGCCTCACGTCCCACACTGCACGGGCCAGCAACCTCTAGGGATGCTCTGGCAGCCGGCTGCAAGCAACCGCCAGGTCCTCCGTGATTCAAAACGACCCATTTCTGTGGGAGTTGGGCACTTGGAGAGGAGCGGTTGCTTTATCAGTGGCCCGGTGTCCTTGGCCTGGTGGCCCCCCAAAACGTGGCACGGGTCTTCATGGTGAGGGCAAACCGGGATCCCCAGGGACATGCGGTGCTGACGCCATCCACCTCCGTGCCGTTCCCAGAGGTGCTGCATCTGCCAGCTACTGGGAGCCTCCATCTCCTGCCGCGGCTGGCGCTGCCGCCGGACGTTCCACTTGCCCTGTGGCAGCGAGCGTGCCGGCGTCTCCCAGTTCTTTGAAGAGTAGAGGTGAGTGTGGCTGCCCCGCTGGGCCCGCTGTGTGGCAGTGGAGGAGGAAGAGGACGAGGATGAGGGCTGCGGATGAAGTGCCACCTCCATCCCGCAGGTCCTTCTGCTGGAGACACCGGCCGGTGCAGCGAGTGAGGGCGATGCAGCGGGACCAGACCCTCTGCCTAATCTGCCGGGATGAGGTGGTGGGGCGGCCCTGTTATACCATCACGGTCTGCCCCGGCTGCGCCAGCGCCTGGTTCCACTGCCGCTGCATCCAGGTAGGCGCCATCGCCCCGGTCCCTGCCATGGTCAGCCCGGTGGTCACCCCATCACCCAGCTCCGGGGAGCGAACGGGTCCCTCCCGCCACTGCTGATGCCGATGCCACCTCTGCCCTAGGGCCAGGCGCTGCGCTCGGGCCTGCACCGCTTTCGGTGCCCTCTGTGCCGGGACATGACAAATATTATAGTTATCTGATCTAAATGAGGCTTTTCATTTTTAAGAGATTCAAAGCCTCCAGAAAAAAAAAAATAAAAGGGCGTGGGGGTGGTGTTGAACGATGCCAGTACATAGATAGGGCTCTATACACATTTGTGGCACACTGTTCTGTCAAGGGGGGGTTGCTGGCTGAGCAAAGGGACAAGACGACCACGCTCTGCTGCAGTGAGTGGCTGTAAGTTACAGAAACCGGGGCACAAAGCTGAGGCCGCGCAGGCTCAGGCCTTCAGCCGGCAAAGCGCCCATGCGGCTCGCAGCCGTGCCTGCTGCGGGGCTGGCACACGGCAGCCGCTACAGGGGCCCCGCCACGGAGCCCCCCCGGCAGCGGGAGGGCGGGCTAGACCCCGGCGGCCCGCACAGCCGAGCCCCCGCCGGCGCCGGGCCCCCGCCGGGCTGGGCAAGCACCGGGCCAGTCGGGGACGGACCCGCCGCCCGCCCGCGCTGCCCGGCGAGCCCCGCCCCGCCCTGTGCCCCGGCCAATGACGCTGCGGTAGGAACGCCAGGGCCCGCCCCCGCCGCCTCACCATTGGCTGTTGCCGGGGGGGAGCGCGCCGCGGGTGCGAGAGTGACGGGGGGGACTACAAATCCCAACGGCCGCTGTGCGCGGGCCGAGTCTCGCTTTAGCCGCTTGGAATGCCGGGAGCGCGTTGCATGGCAACGGCTGTGTGCGGGAGGGGGGGCGCTCCCGCGGCGGGTTCGGGGACACCCGCGGGGCTCCCTGGAGCACGACTGGGGCCGGCGTGAAGCCGCGGGGAGGGGGGGCCCTGTGAGGGTACGGGGACACGTGGGGGGGGCTCCAGGCCGTTACGGGACCGGGCGTGAGGCGGAGGGGCCGGGGCTCCCATCAGGGTCAGGGGACACGCGTAGGAACGGGCTCCTGGCGGGGGCCCAGGGCTGGCAGGCCACCAGGAGGGGCTTTCTTGGGGGCAGGGGGCTCCCGGGGGGCCGGCGGCTCCCGGAGCAGATGGCAGTCGGGGGAGCTCTGGCCTGGGAGCCACGCTCAGGGGGCTGGGACGCACAAGGGACCGGGGCAGGGCACACGCCGGCTCTCAACTCCAGATGCCCACGCTCTGCTGCAGCGTGTAGCTGTGCCTTACAGAGACCGGGGTACAAAGCTGAGGCCGAGCTGACTCTCTAAAGCTGTTGGAAGCGGCAAAAGAAGGGGCTTCTAATCGAGGGAGGCAGCCTTGGGAAGGGGGGAGCCAGGAAGGGACGGGGAAAGGAACTCGGTTGTCCCAAGTTACGCAGGAAGAAGCCTCCGAGTGAGGAAGCTCTGGCCCCGAGGGGAGAGCAGCCGATAAGGCCTTGCAACCCACAGAAAGTTGGTCGAAAGTAGGGCGAAGGTGACTGTGGCAGTGGGAGATCGCGACCTCGGACTCACATGGCCCCCGAGAGAGGGCAGCCCCCGCTTGGGGAGATGCGCCCTCAATAAAAACCTTCAGTAGCGCTACCTGAGGGTGCGCGCTAGTTTGCACGACAAGTGAGAAACTTGTGAGCAGTCCTGTGCGTGAATGGAAAGGAATGTGTAATGCACGCTGAATGTGCAAGTGCTCTGCGTGTAGCATGTGTACCCTCGAGTAACCTGGTGAGCGTGTTAGAGGGAAACATTCCCCCGTGCTGCCAGCGCTGTAAGGAAGAATGCCTGCCTTCTAAAACTCCAAATCCAGTCTTAGAGCGATTTTCTCCGTGACCGACTTTACAGTATCACATAAAGTGGGCAACTGCTGCCAGGGCTCCCTGCTGCACGGGGAGCAGCCTTTCCTGATGGTCAGAGGGACCCTCCTGCGTTCCAGGGTGTGCCCATGGCCTCTGGGCCGGGCACTGGGCGGGCACCGCTGTGAAGAGCCTGGGCACGGCTGAGGGGCAGGGGCAGGATCTGGGGGTCTCCCCTGCCCTCCCCGCATCTCCAGCTCAGCGTGGGCTTCTCCACCCAGAAGCATGCTGGTGGCAAAACGGGCCCTGGATGCCAGGGCCACTTGTGTTCCCCAGGCATAATAATCGCGTGCTCGCATCGTTCTTACACATTTGAGTTCGGCCCCAGGGCTTTGAACGTCCCATTTCCCCCGGCTCTCTTCGGGGTCAGCAGAGGCCAATGTTCTAGAGAGGCACGTGGTCGGGGTTTCGATGGCACCACGTAAACCTGCCGTTCTGTGCACATGCAGGTGCGAGTTCATCTCCAGAAAGGACCCGAGGGGCTGGATATTAAACGGTGGAGGGTGGCGACGGGTCGTAGGTTTTTCCTTTTCCTTCCCACACAAAATTCCACTGTGCTTCGTGGGTAGGCAATACTCTACACTTCAACGCTGTTTCTCGATGGACAGGTTTTCCAAAATATGTGGGATCTCCAGGTTTAAACCCTGATGCCGGAAAACCCCAACAAGTACGTATATGCCAAATAAAGGCTCGCAGCTCTGGGGCACACCAGGTTTCCGTCCCTTGGGTCCCACGACCATGTGTCACAGCTCATCGTTTGTGAACAATTCCTTAGGGAAGTGTTCTCATGGGCTCGGGGATTTATTTCCCATGTATCAACTCTGTTACGTGCATTGGACAAAACAATATGGAAGGGACCAAGCCCATACCCCATTCGTTACGAATCCGAACAGGCCAACCCAGGGGTAACAGGACGTTACATTTGTGGTATATGGGCTCACCGTGGGGTCTCGATACATACCGGATCCCACCTTTCCAAGGGGTCCAGACCCCCTGCTCAATGGGCAGCTGGTTGAGGTGCCCACCAGGCCCCTCTCTGCCAAGCTGCTTTCCAGCCGAGCGTCCACAGCCTGTGCTGGTGCCGGGGCTTGTTCCTCCCCAGGGGCAGGACTCGGCACTTGTTGCACCCGATGAGGTTCCTGGCATCCCCTTTCTCCAGCCCAGCCTGGTCCTCCGAAGGCAGCGCAACCACTGGGGTGCCAGACACGACCACCCCCAATTTTGTGGGTGCCAGCAGTGCCCAGTGCCAGCCTGTCCCCACTGGGGTTGGGCACCAAGGGTGTCACACTCCCACCTGTGGAGATAGATGGATGGAAAAGTCACAGCACCGGGGCAGAGGAAATATTTAACATTCCAGATGGGGGGGCACTGCGGGAGGCTCCCAGCCCTGCACTCCTGCAGCCGCTCACTGGCAGGGGAACCTGTTCCTCTTCTGGCACCAGCGCTGCCACCACAGGGGCTTGTAGAAGCGGATGCGGTGGGGCCAGCAGTGGCGTCTCCACCAAACCTTTGGGCAGCCCCAAGATGGGTGCAGCCCTCCCTCATGCACCGTCCTGCCCATGCCACACTCCCTCTCTCCACGCACCACAGCCCCGGGCCTCTCCCCGGGTCCCAGATGCAGGCAGGGGGATCAGTGGGCATGGGAGGCTTAAGACCCGGTTAAGCAAATGCGAAACCCCATCGGTGACTATACACGCTTGCAGTGCTGTGTCATAAAGAGCCAGGGCTCTTGAATAGATGCACGCAACTGCCCCCAGCTCAGGGGTGTGTTTACCAGTGGTGCTGGAGAATAACTGATGTCCCCATGCCCCGCCACCCCCTATTCTGCAGCTGTGCTGATGGACCTGAGGTCAAGGCACCGAGATACGCCCCGGTCCCTCACGACCCAGTGCCCCACAGCATGGCCGGAGCAGGGGGCCCAACACTGCAGCCGGACCAGACTCTGGCCCCCCTGGCGCAGGGACCCTGGCACAGCGCTCCCAGTAAGGTCACTGGCACAGGCTGCCCAGAGGCTGTGGAGCCTCCTCCTCTGCAGACATGCCAGCACCACCTGGACACAATTCTGTGCAGCCTGCTCCAGGAGGGCCTGCTTTTGCCGCGGGTTGGACTAGACGATCTCCAGAGGTCCCCTCCAGCCCTGACCGTGGTGTGGTTCTGTGACCCCTGGCACTTGGGCTGAGGAAGAAGAGGGTGCCGCAATAGGCCCCGGTCCCTCACGGCCCAGTGTGCCACAGCATGGCGGGAGCAGGGGGCCAGACCCTCCTGTGCGTCCCCCCTGCTCAAAAGGCGGTGTCAGGTCCCCAGGGTGGACAGTGAGAGCAGTGCATCCCCCGGGGACCTGCCAGAGGGGCTTCTGGCCAATGCCCACCTCTGGAAGCAGAGGCCACAATGTCCTCCGGCCTCTCCCCATCCACTCGCGGCCTTAGTGGGGTGCAGCACAGGGGGTGACGCTACGGTGCCGTTGTCCCCTGGCAGTGTGCGGGCTGTGCCAGCGGGCAGACTGCGGCCCGGACGTCGTTGGGGAGCTGCGCCAAAAGCGTGAGCTCTGTGTCCACGGGAAGTGCCTGGTGAGTCCCCGGGGCTCGAAATCCCCCGCTCCCCGACAGCCTTGAGTTCCCAGCCCCACACCGCCGGCAGCCCCTGGCACATGCCCTCTGTTCCCCTCTTGCAGCACCACGCCAGCAGGCTCAGACAGAGAGGGGCCGATCAACATGGCTTCTACGGCTTTCTCAAGTCTCCGCGGCGCAGGCGGGCGATGAAGCGGGCGGCACAGCAGGTGAGGCCAGGGGGCACGTGCCCCCAGCAATGTGCCCATGCCTCACGTGCCACACTGCACGGGCCAGCAACCTCTAGGGATGCTCTGGCAGCCGGCTGCAAGCAACCGCCAGGTCCTCCGTGATTCAAAACGACCCATTTCTGTGGGAGTTGGGCACTTGGAGAGGAGCGGTTGCTTTATCAGTGGCCCGGTGTCCTTGGCCTGGTGGCCCCCCAAAACGTGGCACGGGTCTTCATGGGGAGGGCAAACCGGGATCCCCAGGGACATGCGGTGCTGACGCCATCCACCTCCGTGCCGTTCCCAGAGGTGCTGCATCTGCCAGCTACTGGGAGCCTCCATCTCCTGCCGCGGCTGGCGCTGCCGCCGGACGTTCCACTTGCCCTGTGGCAGCGAGCGGGGCTGCGTCTCCCAGTTCTTTGAAGAGTAGAGGTGAGTGTGGCTGCCCCGCTGGGCCCGCTGTGTGGCAGTGGAGGAGGAAGAGGACGAGGATGAGGGCTGCGGATGAAGTGCCACCTCCATCCCGCAGGTCCTTCTGCTGGAGACACCGGCCGGTGCAGCGAGTGAGGGCGATGCAGCGGGACCAGACCCTCTGCCTAATCTGCCGGGACGAGGTGGCGGGGCGGCCCTGTTATACCACCATGGTCTGCCCCGGCTGCGCCAGCGCCTGGTTCCACCTCCGCTGCATCCAGGTAGGCGTCATCGCCCCGGTCCCTGCCATGGTCAGCCCGGTGGTCACCCCATCACCCAGCTCCGGGGAGGGAACGGGTCCCTCCCGCCACTGCTGATGCCGATGCCACCTCTGCCCTAGGGCCAGGCGCTGCGCTCGGGCCTGCACCGCTTTCGGTGCCCTCTGTGCCGGGACATGACAGCCTTCCAGGCAGAGATGTTCCACTTGGGCATCAAATTCCCCGACAGGTCGGTCCCCTCCCGGCTGCCTCCCTTGCCCTCCGCAATCCTCCAGCTGATCCCCTCCGGCCCTCCTGGGTGCCGACGGGGTGTCCCCCATGTCCCCGGTGCTGAGTGCTCCCCTCTTCCCACAGGGATGCTGCCTGGGAGGAGGAGGCCTCTTTGCTCGACTTGGTGCTCTGGCAGAGCTCCTGCGACACCGACCAGTGCCTGTGCCCTCTGGGCCGCGACCAGGAAGAGGAGGCAGGGTGAGTGCCGGTGGTCCCGGTTCCTGCAGCCCCAGTGAGGACACGGTGCCTTCGTCTCCTCTGACGGGCAGGGGGGGAGGTTCCCTGGGATGCTGAGCCAGGCATGGCGCAGGCTGCGTTCTGGCAGCTCAGCCCCGGCTGCCAGGATGGGAGCAGGGTAGAGCTGGGCTCGGCACAGTGCCGGGGCTGTCAGCCCACAGCTCGGGGACCTTTGGTGGCAGTGGGTACCGTTGCTCTCCGCAGGCCGTGGAGACTCCTGGTCTGCAGCTCCTGTGGCTCCCGTGGGACCCACCAGTGCTGCTCTGCCCTGGAAGATGCCACCGAGTCCTGGGAGTGCAGGGACTGCAGCGGAACACACAGCGGTGAGTGGTGCAGCGGGGGGACAGGGTGCCCAGGGCGTGGTGGCTTCCACAGCCACTGGGGACTTGGGGACAGGCGCTGTGACGCGTGGAGGGAGGGAGCGTGGCAGGGGCTTGTTGTGCTCAACATCTCCCTGCCCCGTGCAGTGCCCAACACTGCAGCCGGACCAGACTCTGGTCCCCCTGGCGCAGGGACCCTGGCACAGCGCTCCCAGTAATGTCACTGGCACAGGCTGCCCAGAGGCTGTGGAGCCTCCTCCTCTGCAGACGTGCCAGCACCACCTGGACACAATTCTGTGCAGCCTGCTCCAGGAGGGCCTGCTTTTGCCGCGGGTTGGACTAGACGATCTCCAGAGGTCCCCTCCAGCCCTGACCGTGGTGTGGTTCTGTGACCCCTGGCACTTGGGCTGAGGAAGAAGAGGGTGCCGCAATAGGCCCCGGTCCCTCACGGCCCAGTGTGCCACAGCATGGCGGGAGCAGGGGGCCAGACCCTCCTGTGCGTCCCCCCTGCTCAAAAGGCGGTGTCAGGTCCCCAGGGTGGACAGTGAGAGCAGTGCATCCCCCGGGGACCTGCCAGAGGGGCTTCTGGCCAATGCCCACCTCTGGAAGCAGAGGCCACAATGTCCTCCGGCCTCTCCCCATCCACTCGCGGCCTTAGTGGGGTGCAGCACAGGGGGTGACGCTACGGTGCCGTTGTCCCCTGGCAGTGTGCGGGCTGTGCCAGCGGGCAGACTGCGGCCCGGACGTCGTTGGGGAGCTGCGCCAAAAGCGTGAGCTCTGTGTCCACGGGAAGTGCCTGGTGAGTCCCCGGGGCTCGAAATCCCCCGCTCCCCGACAGCCTTGAGTTCCCAGCCCCACACCGCCGGCAGCCCCTGGCACATGCCCTCTGTTCCCCTCTTGCAGCACCACGCCAGCAGGCTCAGACAGAGAGGGGCCGATCAACATGGCTTCTACGGCTTTCTCAAGTCTCCGCGGCGCAGGCGGGCGATGAAGCGGGCGGCACAGCAGGTGAGGCCAGGGGGCACGTGCCCCCAGCAATGTGCCCATGCCTCACGTCCCGCACTGCACGGGCCAGCAACCTCTAGGGATGCTCTGGCAGCCGGCTGCAAGCAACCGCCAGGTCCTCCGTGATTCAAAACGACCCATTTCTGTGGGAGTTGGGCACTTGGAGAGGAGCGGTTGCTTTATCAGTGGCCCGGTGTCCTTGGCCTGGGGGCCCCCCAAAACGTGGCATGGGTCTTCATGGGGAGGGCAAACCGGGATCCCCAGGGACATGCGGTGCTGACGCCATCCACCTCCGTGCCGTTCCCAGAGGTGCTGCATCTGCCAGCTACTGGGAGCCTCCATCTCCTGCCGCGGCTGGCGCTGCCGCCGGACGTTCCACGTGCCCTGTGGCAGCGAGCGTGCCGGCGTCTCCCAGTTCTTTGAAGAGTAGAGGTGAGTGTGGCTGCCCCGCTGGGCCCGCTGTGTGGCAGTGGAGGAGGAAGAGGACGAGGATGAGGGCTGCGGATGAAGTGCCACCTCCATCCCGCAGGTCCTTCTGCTGGAGACACCGGCCGGTGCAGCGAGTGAGGGCGATGCAGCGGGACCAGACCCTCTGCCTAATCTGCCGGGACGAGGTGGCGGGGCGGCCCTGTTATACCACCATGGTCTGCCCCGGCTGCGCCAGCGCCTGGTTCCACCGCCGCTGCATCCAGGTAGGCGCCATCGCCCCGGTCCCTGCCATGGTCAGCCCGGTGGTCACCCCATCACCCAGCTCCGGGGAGCGAACGGGTCCCTCCCGCCACTGCTGATGCCGATGCCACCTCTGCCCTAGGGCCAGGCGCTGCGCTCGGGCCTGCACAGCTTTCGGTGCCCTCTGTGCCGGGACATGACAGCCTTCCAGGCAGAGATGTTCCGCTTGGGCATCAAAATCCCCGACAGGTCGGTCCCCTCCCGGCTGCCTCCCTTGCCCTCCGCAATCCTCCAGCTGATCCCCTCCGGCCCTCCTGGGTGCCGACGGGGTGTCCCCCATGTCCCCGGTGCTGAGTGCTCCCCTCTTCCCACAGGGATGCTGCCTGGGAGGAGGAGGCCTCTTTGCTCGACTTGGTGCTCTGGCAGAGCTCCTGCGACGCCGACCAGTGCCTGTGCCCTCTGGGCCGCGACCAGGAAGAGGAGGCAGGGTGAGTGCCGGTGGTCCCGGTTCCTGCAGCCCCAGTGAGGACACGGTGCCTTCGTCTCCTCTGACGGGCAGGGGTGGAGGTTCCCTGGGATGCTGAGCCAGGCATGGTGCAGGCTGCGTTCTGGCAGCTCAGCCCTGGCTGCCAGGACGGGAGCAGGGTAGAGCTGGGCTCGGCACAGTGCCGGGGCTGTCAGCCCACAGCTCGGGGACCTTTGGTGGCAGTGGGTACTGTTGCTCTCCGCAGGCCGTGGAGACCCCTGGTCTGCAGCTCCTGTGGCTCCCGTGGGACCCGCCAGTGCTGCTCCGCCCTGGAAGATGCCCCCGAGTCCTGGGAGTGCAGGGACTGCAGCGGCACGCACAGCGGTGAGTGGTGCAGCGGGGGGACAGGGTGCCCAGGGCGTGGTGGCTTCCACAGCCACTGGGGACTTGGGGACAGGCGCTGTGACGCGTGGAGGGAGGGAGCGTGGCAGGGGCTTGTTGTGCTCAACATCTCCCTGCCCCTTGCAGTGCCCGACACTGCAGCTGGACCAGACTCTGGTCCCCCTGGCGCAGGGACCCTGGCACAGCGCTCCCAGTAAGGTCACTGGCACAGGCTGCCCAGAGGCTGTGGAGCCTCCTCCTCTGCAGACGTGCCAGCACCACCTGGACACAATTCTGTGCAGCCTGCTCCAGGAGGGCCTGCTTTTGCCGCGGGTTGGACTAGACGATCTCCAGAGGTCCCCTCCAGCCCTGACCGTGGTGTGGTTCTGTGACCCCTGGCACTTGGGCTGAGGAAGAAGAGGGTGCCGCAATAGGCCCCGGTCCCTCACGGCCCAGTGTGCCACAGCATGGCGGGAGCAGGGGGCCAGACCCTCCTGTGCGTCCCCCCTGCTCAAAAGGCGGTGTCAGGTCCCCAGGGTGGACAGTGAGAGCAATGCATCCCCCGGGGACCTGCCAGAGGGGCTTCTGGCCAATGCCCACCTCTGGAAGCAGAGGCCACAATGTCCTCCGGCCTCTCCCCATCCACTCGCGGCCTTAGTGGGGTGCAGCACAGGGGGTGACGCTACGGTGCCGTTGTCCCCTGGCAGTGTGCGGGCTGTGCCAGCGGGCAGACTGCGGCCCGGACGTCGTTGGGGAGCTGCGCCAAAAGCGTGAGCTCTGTGTCCACGGGAAGTGCCTGGTGAGTCCCCGGGGCTCGAAATCCCCCGCTCCCCGACAGCCTTGAGTTCCCAGCCCCACACCGCCGGCAGCCCCTGGCACATGCCCTCTGTTCCCCTCTTGCAGCACCACGCCAGCAGGCTCAGACAGAGAGGGGCCGATCAACATGGCTTCTACGGCTTTCTCAAGTCTCCGCGGCGCAGGCGGGCGATGAAGCGGGCGGCACAGCAGGTGAGGCCAGGGGGCACATGCCCCCAGCGCTGTGCCCATGCCTCACGTCCCACACTGCACGGGCCAGCAACCTCTAGGGATGCTCTGGCAGCCGGCTGCAAGCAACCGCCAGGTCCTCCGTGATTCAAAACGACCCATTTCTGTGGGAGTTGGGCACTTGGAGAGGAGCGGTTGCTTTATCAGTGGCCCGGTGTCCTTGGCCTGGTGGCCCCCCAAAACGTGGCACGGGTCTTCATGGGGAGGGCAAACCGGGATCCCCAGGGACATGCGGTGCTGACGCCATCCACCTCCGTGCCGTTCCCAGAGGTGCTGCATCTGCCAGCTACTGGGAGCCTCCATCTCCTGCCGCGGCTGGCGCTGCCGCCGGACGTTCCACTTGCCCTGTGGCAGCGAGCGTGCCGGCGTCTCCCAGTTCTTTGAAGAGTAGAGGTGAGTGTGGCTGCCCCGCTGGGCCCGCTGTGTGGCAGTGGAGGAGGAAGAGGACGAGGATGAGGGCTGCGGATGAAGTGCCACCTCCATCCCGCAGGTCCTTCTGCTGGAGACACCGGCCGGTGCAGCGAGTGAGGGCGATGCAGCGGGACCAGACCCTCTGCCTAATCTGCCGGGACGAGGTGGCGGGGCGGCCCTGTTATACCACCATGGTCTGCCCCGGCTGCGCCAGCGCCTGGTTCCACCGCCGCTGCATCCAGGTAGGCGCCATCGCCCCAGTCCCTGACATGGTCAGCCCGGTGGTCACCCCATCACCCAGCTCCGGGGAGCGAACGGGTCCCTCCCGCCACTGCTGATGCCGATGCCACCTCTGCCCTAGGGCCAGGCGCTGCGCTCGGGCCTGCACCGCTTTCGGTGCCCTCTGTGCCGGGACATGACAGCCTTCCAGGCAGAGATGTTCCGCTTGGGCATCAAAATCCCCGACAGGTCGGTCCCCTCCCGGCTGCCTCCCTTGCCCTCCGCAATCCTCCAGCTGATCCCCTCCGGCCCTCCTGGGTGCCGACGGGGTGTCCCCCATGTCCCCGGTGCTGAGTGCTCCCCTCTTCCCACAGGGATGCTGCCTGGGAGGAGGAGGGCTCTTTCCTCGACTTGGTGCTCTGGCAGAGCTTCTGCGACGCCGACCAGTGCCTGTGCCCTCTGGGCCGCGACCAGGAAGAGGAGGCAGGGTGAGTGCCGGTGGTCCCGGTTCCTGCAGCCCCAGTGAGGACACGGTGCCTTCGTCTCCTCTGACGGGCAGGGGGGGAGGTTCCCTGGGATGCTGAGCCAGGCATGGCGCAGGCTGCGTTCTGGCAGCTCAGCCCCGGCTGCCAGGACGGGAGCAGGGTAGAGCTGGGCTCGGCACAGTGCCGGGGCTGTCAGCCCACAGCTCGGGGACCTTTGGTGGCAGTGGGTACCGTTGCTCTCCGCAGGCCGTGGAGACTCCTGGTCTGCAGCTCCTGTGGCTCCCGTGGGACCCACCACTGCTGCTCCACCCTGGAAGATGCCACCGAGTCCTGGGAGTGCAGGGACTGCAGCGGCACGCACAGCGGTGAGTGGTGCAGCGGGGGGACAGGGTGCCCAGGGCGTGGTGGCTTCCACAGCCACTGGGGACTTGGGGACAGGCGCTGTGACGCGTGGAGGGAGGGAGCGTGGCAGGGGCTTGTTGTGCTCAACATCTCCCTGCCCCGTGCAGTGCCCGACACTGCAGCCGGACCAGACTCTGGTCCCCCTGGCGCAGGGACCCTGGCACAGCGCTCCCAGTAAGGGCACTGGCACAGGCTGCCCAGAGGCTGTGGAGCCTCCTCCTCTGCAGACGTGCCAGCACCACCTGGACACAATTCTGTGCAGCCTGCTCCAGGAGGGCCTGCTTTTGCCGCGGGTTGGACTAGACGATCTCCAGAGGTCCCCTCCAGCCCTGACCATGGTGTGGTTCTGTGACCCCTGGCACTTGGGCTGAGGAAGAAGAGGGTGCCGCAATAGGCCCCGGTCCCTCACGGCCCAGTGTGCCACAGCATGGCGGGAGCAGGGGGCCAGACCCTCCTGTGCGTCCCCCCTGCTCAAAAGGCGGTGTCAGGTCCCCAGGGTGGACAGTGAGAGCAATGCATCCCCCGGGGACCTGCCAGAGGGGCTTCTGGCCAATGCCCACCTCTGGAAGCAGAGGCCACAATGTCCTCCGGCCTCTCCCCATCCACTCGCGGCCTTAGTGGGGTGCAGCACAGGGGGTGACGCTACGGTGCCGTTGTCCCCTGGCAGTGTGCGGGCTGTGCCAGCGGGCAGACTGCGGCCCGGACGTCGTTGGGGAGCTGCGCCAAAAGCGTGAGCTCTGTGTCCACGGGAAGTGCCTGGTGAGTCCCCGGGGCTCGAAATCCCCCGCTCCCCGACAGCCTTGAGTTCCCAGCCCCACACCGCCGGCAGCCCCTGGCACATGCCCTCTGTTCCCCTCTTGCAGCACCACGCCAGCAGGCTCAGACAGAGAGGGGCCGATCAACATGGCTTCTACGGCTTTCTCAAGTCTCCGCGGCGCAGGCGGGCGATGAAGCGGGCGGCACAGCAGGTGAGGCCAGGGGGCACATGCCCCCAGCGCTGTGCCCATGCCTCACGTCCCACAGTGCACGGGCCAGCAACCTCTAGGGATGCTCTGGCAGCCGGCTGCAAGCAACCGCCAGGTCCTCCGTGATTCAAAACGACCCATTTCTGTGGGAGTTGGGCACTTGGAGAGGAGCGGTTGCTTTATCAGTGGCCCGGTGTCCTTGGCCTGGTGGCCCCCCAAAACGTGGCACGGGTCTTCATGGGGAGGGCAAACCGGGATCCCCAGGGACATGCGGTGCTGACGCCATCCACCTCCGTGCCGTTCCCAGAGGTGCTGCATCTGCCAGCTACTGGGAGCCTCCATCTCCTGCCGCGGCTGGCGCTGCCGCCGGACGTTCCACTTGCCCTGTGGCAGCGAGCGTGCCGGCGTCTCCCAGTTCTTTGAAGAGTAGAGGTGAGTGTGGCTGCCCCGCTGGGCCCGCTGTGTGGCAGTGGAGGAGGAAGAGGACGAGGATGAGGGCTGCGGATGAAGTGCCACCTCCATCCCGCAGGTCCTTCTGCTGGAGACACCGGCCGGTGCAGCGAGTGAGGGCGATGCAGCGGGACCAGACCCTCTGCCTAATCTGCCGGGACGAGGTGGCGGGGTGGCCCTGTTATACCACCATGGTCTGCCCCGGCTGCGCCAGCGCCTGGTTCCACCGCTGCTGCATCCAGGTAGGCGCCATCGCCCCGGTCCCTGCCATGGTCAGCCCGGTGGTCACCCCATCACCCAGCTCCGGGGAGCGAACGGGTCCCTCCCGCCACTGCTGATGCCGATGCCACCTCTGCCCTAGGGCCAGGCGCTGCGCTCGGGCCTGCACCGCTTTCGGTGCCCTCTGTGCCGGGACATGACAGCCTTCCAGGCAGAGATGTTCCGCTTGGGCATCAAAATCCCCGACAGGTCGGTCCCCTCCCGGCTGCCTCCCTTGCCCTCCGCAATCCTCCAGCTGATCCCCTCCGGCCCTCCTGGGTGCCGACGGGGTGTCCCCCATGTCCCCGGTGCTGAGTGCTCCCCTCTTCCCACAGGGATGCTGCCTGGGAGGAGGAGGCCTCTTTGCTCGACTTGGTGCTCTGGCAGAGCTCCTGCGACGCCGACCAGTGCCTGTGCCCTCTGGGCCGCGACCAGGAAGAGGAGGCAGGGTGAGTGCCGGTGGTCCCGGTTCCTGCAGCCCCAGTGAGGACACGATGCCTTCGTCTCCTCTGACGGGCAGGGGGGGAGGTTCCCTGGGATGCTGAGCCAGGCATGGCGCAGGCTGCGTTCTGGCAGCTCAGCCCCGGCTGCCAGGACGGGAGCAGGGTAGAGCTGGGCTCGGCACAGTGCCGGGGCTGTCAGCCCAC
The DNA here is from genome assembly GCF_963210335.1 of Falco punctatus. Taxonomy (NCBI): domain Eukaryota; kingdom Metazoa; phylum Chordata; class Aves; order Falconiformes; family Falconidae; genus Falco; species Falco punctatus. The sequence continues at coordinate 106,018 of NC_137581.1, forward strand.
AGCTCGGGGACCTTTGGTGGCAGTGGGTACCGTTGCTCTCCGCAGGCCGTGGAGACTCCTGGTCTGCAGCTCCTGTGGCTCCCGTGGGACCCACCAGTGCTGCTCCGCCCTGGAAGATGCCACCGAGTCCTGGGAGTGCAGGGACTGCAGCGGCACGCACAGCGGTGAGTGGTGCAGCGGGGGGACAGGGTGCCCAGGGCGTGGTGGCTTCCACAGCCACTGGGGACTTGGGGACAGGCGCTGTGACGCGTGGAGGGAGGGAGCGTGGCAGGGGCTTGTTGTGCTCAACATCTCCCTGCCCCTTGCAGTGCCCGACACTGCAGCCGGACCAGACTCTGGCCCCCCTGGCGCAGGGACCCTGGCACAGCGCTCCCAGTAAGGTCACTGGCACAGGCTGCCCAGAGGCTGTGGAGCCTCCTCCTCTGCAGACGTGCCAGCACCACCTGGACACAATTCTGTGCAGCCTGCTCCAGGAGGGCCTGCTTTTGCCGCGGGTTGGACTAGACGATCTCCAGAGGTCCCCTCCAGCCCTGACCGTGGTGTGGTTCTGTGACCCCTGGCACTTGGGCTGAGGAAGAAGAGGGTGCCGCAATAGGCCCCGGTCCCTCACGGCCCAGTGTGCCACAGCATGGCGGGAGCAGGGGGCCAGACCCTCCTGTGCGTCCCCCCTGCTCAAAAGGCGGTGTCAGGTCCCCAGGGTGGACAGTGAGAGCAGTGCATCCCCCGGGGACCTGCCAGAGGGGCTTCTGGCCAATGCCCACCTCTGGAAGCAGAGGCCACAATGTCCTCCGGCCTCTCCCCATCCACTCGCGGCCTTAGTGGGGTGCAGCACAGGGGGTGACGCTACGGTGCCGTTGTCCCCTGGCAGTGTGCGGGCTGTGCCAGCGGGCAGACTGCGGCCCGGACGTCGTTGGGGAGCTGCGCCAAAAGCGTGAGCTCTGTGTCCACGGGAAGTGCCTGGTGAGTCCCCGGGGCTCGAAATCCCCCGCTCCCCGACAGCCTTGAGTTCCCAGCCCCACACCGCCGGCAGCCCCTGGCACATGCCCTCTGTTCCCCTCTTGCAGCACCACGCCAGCAGGCTCAGACAGAGAGGGGCCGATCAACATGGCTTCTACGGCTTTCTCAAGTCTCCGCGGCGCAGGCGGGCGATGAAGCGGGCGGCACAGCAGGTGAGGCCAGGGGGCACGTGCCCCCAGCGCTGTGCCCATGCCTCACGTCCCACACTGCACGGGCCAGCAACCTCTAGGGATGCTCTGGCAGCCGGCTGCAAGCAACCGCCAGGTCCTCCGTGATTCAAAACGACCCATTTCTGTGGGAGTTGGGCACTTGGAGAGGAGCGGTTGCTTTATCAGTGGCCCGGTGTCCTTGGCCTGGTGGCCCCCCAAAACGTGGCACGGGTCTTCATGGTGAGGGCAAACCGGGATCCCCAGGGACATGCGGTGCTGACGCCATCCACCTCCGTGCCGTTCCCAGAGGTGCTGCATCTGCCAGCTACTGGGAGCCTCCATCTCCTGCCGCGGCTGGCGCTGCCGCCGGACGTTCCACGTGCCCTGTGGCAGCGAGCGTGCCGGCGTCTCCCAGTTCTTTGAAGAGTAGAGGTGAGTGTGGCTGCCCCGCTGGGCCCGCTGTGTGGCAGTGGAGGAGGAAGAGGACGAGGATGAGGGCTGCGGATGAAGTGCCACCTGCATCCCGCAGGTCCTTCTGCTGGAGACACCGGCCGGTGCAGCGAGTGAGGGCGATGCAGCGGGACCAGACCCTCTGCCTAATCTGCCGGGACGAGGTGGCGGGGCGGCCCTGTTATACCACCATGGTCTGCCCCGGCTGCGCCAGCGCCTGGTTCCACCACTGCTGCATCCAGGTAGGCGCCATCGCCCCGGTCCCTGCCATGGTCAGCCCGGTGGTCACCCCATCACCCAGCTCCGGGGAGCGAACGGGTCCCTCCCGCCACTGCTGATGCCGATGCCACCTCTGCCCTAGGGCCAGGCGCTGCGCTCGGGCCTGCACCGCTTTCGGTGCCCTCTGTGCCGGGACATGACAGCCTTCCAAGCAGAGATGTTCCGCTTGGGCATCAAAATCCCCGACAGGTCGGTACCCTCCCAGCTGCCTCCCTTGCCCTCCGCAATCCTCCAGCTGATCCCCTCCGGCCCTCCTGGGTGCCGACGGGGTGTCCCCCATGTCCCCGGTGCTGAGTGCTCCCCTCTTCCCACAGGGATGCTGCCTGGGAGGAGGAGGCCTCTTTCCTCGACTTGGTGCTCTGGCAGAGCTCCTGCGACGCCGACCAGTGCCTGTGCCCTCTGGGCCGCGACCAGGAAGAGGAGGCAGGGTGAGTGCTGGTGGTCCCGGTTCCTGCAGCCCCAGTGAGGACACGGTGCCTTCGTCTCCTCTGACGGGCAGGGGGGGAGGTTCCCTGGGATGCTGAGCCAGGCATGGCGCAGGCTGCGTTCTGGCAGCTCAGCCCCGGCTGCCAGGATGGGAGCAGGGTAGAGCTGGGCTCGGCACAGTGCCGGGGCTGTCAGCCCACAGCTCGGGGACCTTTGGTGGCAGTGGGTACCGTTGCTCTCCGCAGGCCGTGGAGACTCCTGGTCTGCAGCTCCTGTGGCTCCCGTGGGACCCACCAGTGCTGCTCCGCCCTGGAAGATGCCACCGAGTCCTGGGAGTGCAGGGACTGCAGCGGAACACACAGCGGTGAGTGGTGCAGCGGGGGGACAGGGTGCCCAGGGCGTGGTGGCTTCCACAGCCACTGGGGACTTGGGGACAGGCGCTGTGACGCGTGGAGGGAGGGAGCGTGGCAGGGGCTTGTTGTGCTCAACATCTCCCTGCCCCTTGCAGTGCCCGACACTGCAGCCGGACCAGACTCTGGTCCCCCTGGCGCAGGGACCCTGGCACAGCGCTCCCAGTAAGGTCACTGGCACAGGCTGCCCAGAGGCTGTGGAGCCTCCTCCTCTGCAGACGTGCCAGCACCACCTGGACACAATTCTGTGCAGCCTGCTCCAGGAGGGCCTGCTTTTGCCGGGGGTTGGACTAGACGATCTCCAGAGGTCCCCTCCAGCCCTGACCATGGTGTGGTTCTGTGACCCCTGGCACTTGGGCTGAGGAAGAAGAGGGTGCCGCAATAGGCCCCGGTCCCTCACGGCCCAGTGTGCCACAGCATGGCGGGAGCAGGGGGCCAGACCCTCCTGTGCGTCCCCCCTGCTCAAAAGGCGGTGTCAGGTCCCCAGGGTGGACAGTGAGAGCAGTGCATCCCCCGGGGACCTGCCAGAGGGGCTTCTGGCCAATGCCCACCTCTGGAAGCAGAGGCCACAATGTCCTCCGGCCTCTCCCCATCCACTCGCGGCCTTAGTGGGGTGCAGCACAGGGGGTGACGCTACGGTGCCGTTGTCCCCTGGCAGTGTGCGGGCTGTGCCAGCGGGCAGACTGCGGCCCGGACGTCGTTGGGGAGCTGCGCCAAAAGCGTGAGCTCTGTGTCCACGGGAAGTGCCTGGTGAGTCCCCGGGGCTCGAAATCCCCCGCTCCCCGACAGCCTTGAGTTCCCAGCCCCACACCGCCGGCAGCCCCTGGCACATGCCCTCTGTTCCCCTCTTGCAGCACCACGCCAGCAGGCTCAGACAGAGAGGGGCCGATCAACATGGCTTCTACGGCTTTCTCAAGTCTCCGCGGCGCAGGCGGGCGATGAAGCGGGCGGCACAGCAGGTGAGGCCAGGGGGCACGTGCCCCCAGCGCTGTGCCCATGCCTCACGTGCCACACTGCACGGGCCAGCAACCTCTAGGGATGCTCTGGCAGCCGGCTGCAAGCAACCGCCAGGTCCTCCGTGATTCAAAACGACCCATTTCTGTGGGAGTTGGGCACTTGGAGAGGAGCGGTTGCTTTATCAGTGGCCCGGTGTCCTTGGCCTGGTGGCCCCCCAAAACGTGGCACGAGTCTTCATGGGGAGGGCAAACCGGGATCCCCAGGGACATGCGGTGCTGACGCCATCCACCTCCGTGCCGTTCCCAGAGGTGCTGCATCTGCCAGCTACTGGGAGCCTCCATCTCCTGCCGCGGCTGGCGCTGCCGCCGGACGTTCCACGTGCCCTGTGGCAGCGAGCGTGCCGGCGTCTCCCAGTTCTTTGAAGAGTAGAGGTGAGTGTGGCTGCCCCGCTGGGCCCGCTGTGTGGCAGTGGAGGAGGAAGAGGATGAGGATGAGGGCTGCGGATGAAGTGCCACCTCCATCCCGCAGGTCCTTCTGCTGGAGACACCGGCCGGTGCAGCGAGTGAGGGCGATGCAGCGGGACCAGACCCTCTGCCTAATCTGCCGGGACGAGGTGGCGGGGCGGCCCTGTTATACCACCATGGTCTGCCCCAGCTGCGCCAGCGCCTGGTTCCACCGCCGCTGCATCCAGGTAGGCGCCATCGCCCCGGTCCCTGCCATGGTCAGCCCGGTGGTCACCCCATCACCCAGCTCCGGGGAGCGAACGGGTCCCTCCCGCCACTGCTGATGCCGATGCCACCTCTGCCCTAGGGCCAGGCGCTGCGCTCGGGCCTGCACCGCTTTCGGTGCCCTCTGTGCCGGGACATGACAGCCTTCCAGGCAGAGATGTTCCGCTTGGGCATCAAAATCCCCGACAGGTCGGTCCCCTCCCGGCTGCCTCCCTTGCCCTCCGCAATCCTCCAGCTGATCCCCTCCGGCCCTCCTGGGTGCCGACGGGGTGTCCCCCATGTCCCCGGTGCTGAGTGCTCCCCTCTTCCCACAGGGATGCTGCCTGGGAGGAGGAGGCCTCTTTCCTCGACTTGGTGCTCTGGCAGAGCTCCTGCGACGCCGACCAGTGCCTGTGCCCTCTGGGCCGCGACCAGGAAGAGGAGGCAGGGTGAGTGCCGGTGGTCCCGGTTCCTGCAGCCCCAGTGAGGACACGGTGCCTTCGTCTCCTCTGACGGGCAGGGGTGGAGGTTCCCTGGGATGCTGAGCCAGGCATGGTGCAGGCTGCGTTCTGGCAGCTCAGCCCTGGCTGCCAGGACGGGAGCAGGGTAGAGCTGGGCTCGGCACAGTGCCGGGGCTGTCAGCCCACAGCTCGGGGACCTTTGGTGGCAGTGGGTACTGTTGCTCTCCGCAGGCCGTGGAGACCCCTGGTCTGCAGCTCCTGTGGCTCCCGTGGGACCCGCCAGTGCTGCTCCGCCCTGGAAGATGCCCCCGAGTCCTGGGAGTGCAGGGACTGCAGCGGCACGCACAGCGGTGAGTGGTGCAGCGGGGGGACAGGGTGCCCAGGGCGTGGTGGCTTCCACAGCCACTGGGGACTTGGGGACAGGCGCTGTGACGCGTGGAGGGAGGGAGCGTGGCAGGGGCTTGTTGTGCTCAACATCTCCCTGCCCCTTGCAGTGCCCGACACTGCAGCTGGACCAGACTCTGGTCCCCCTGGCGCAGGGACCCTGGCACAGCGCTCCCAGTAAGGTCACTGGCACAGGCTGCCCAGAGGCTGTGGAGCCTCCTCCTCTGCAGACGTGCCAGCACCACCTGGACACAATTCTGTGCAGCCTGCTCCAGGAGGGCCTGCTTTTGCCGCGGGTTGGACTAGACGATCTCCAGAGGTCCCCTCCAGCCCTGACCATGGTGTGGTTCTGTGACCCCTGGCACTTGGGCTGAGGAAGAAGAGGGTGCCGCAATAGGCCCCGGTCCCTCACGGCCCAGTGTGCCACAGCATGGCGGGAGCAGGGGGCCAGACCCTCCTGTGCGTCCCCCCTGCTCAAAAGGCGGTGTCAGGTCCCCAGGGTGGACAGTGAGAGCAATGCATCCCCCGGGGACCTGCCAGAGGGGCTTCTGGCCAATGCCCACCTCTGGAAGCAGAGGCCACAATGTCCTCCGGCCTCTCCCCATCCACTCGCGGCCTTAGTGGGGTGCAGCACAGGGGGTGACGCTACGGTGCCGTTGTCCCCTGGCAGTGTGCGGGCTGTGCCAGCGGGCAGACTGCGGCCCGGACGTCGTTGGGGAGCTGCGCCAAAAGCGTGAGCTCTGTGTCCACGGGAAGTGCCTGGTGAGTCCCCGGGGCTCGAAATCCCCCGCTCCCCGACAGCCTTGAGTTCCCAGCCCCACACCGCCGGCAGCCCCTGGCACATGCCCTCTGTTCCCCTCTTGCAGCACCACGCCAGCAGGCTCAGACAGAGAGGGGCCGATCAACATGGCTTCTACGGCTTTCTCAAGTCTCCGCGGCGCAGGCGGGCGATGAAGCGGGCGGCACAGCAGGTGAGGCCAGGGGGCACATGCCCCCAGCGCTGTGCCCATGCCTCACGTCCCACACTGCACGGGCCAGCAACCTCTAGGGATGCTCTGGCAGCCGGCTGCAAGCAACCGCCAGGTCCTCCGTGATTCAAAACGACCCATTTCTGTGGGAGTTGGGCACTTGGAGAGGAGCGGTTGCTTTATCAGTGGCCCGGTGTCCTTGGCCTGGTGGCCCCCCAAAACGTGGCACGGGTCTTCATGGGGAGGGCAAACCGGGATCCCCAGGGACATGCGGTGCTGACGCCATCCACCTCCGTGCCGTTCCCAGAGGTGCTGCATCTGCCAGCTACTGGGAGCCTCCATCTCCTGCCGCGGCTGGCGCTGCCGCCGGACGTTCCACTTGCCCTGTGGCAGCGAGCGGGGCTGCGTCTCCCAGTTCTTTGAAGAGTAGAGGTGAGTGTGGCTGCCCCGCTGGGCCCGCTGTGTGGCAGTGGAGGAGGAAGAGGACGAGGATGAGGGCTGCGGATGAAGTGCCACCTCCATCCCGCAGGTCCTTCTGCTGGAGACACCGGCCGGTGCAGCGAGTGAGGGCGATGCAGCGGGACCAGACCCTCTGCCTAATCTGCCGGGACGAGGTGGCGGGGCGGCCCTGTTATACCACCATGGTCTGCCCCGGCTGCGCCAGCGCCTGGTTCCACCGCCGCTGCATCCAGGTAGGCGCCATCGCCCCAGTCCCTGACATGGTCAGCCCGGTGGTCACCCCATCACCCAGCTCCGGGGAGCGAACGGGTCCCTCCCGCCACTGCTGATGCCGATGCCACCTCTGCCCTAGGGCCAGGCGCTGCGCTCGGGCCTGCACCGCTTTCGGTGCCCTCTGTGCCGGGACATGACAGCCTTCCAGGCAGAGATGTTCCGCTTGGGCATCAAAATCCCCGACAGGTCGGTCCCCTCCCGGCTGCCTCCCTTGCCCTCCGCAATCCTCCAGCTGATCCCCTCCGGCCCTCCTGGGTGCCGACGGGGTGTCCCCCATGTCCCCGGTGCTGAGTGCTCCCCTCTTCCCACAGGGATGCTGCCTGGGAGGAGGAGGGCTCTTTCCTCGACTTGGTGCTCTGGCAGAGCTTCTGCGACGCCGACCAGTGCCTGTGCCCTCTGGGCCGCGACCAGGAAGAGGAGGCAGGGTGAGTGCCGGTGGTCCCGGTTCCTGCAGCCCCAGTGAGGACACGGTGCCTTCGTCTCCTCTGACGGGCAGGGGGGGAGGTTCCCTGGGATGCTGAGCCAGGCATGGCGCAGGCTGCGTTCTGGCAGCTCAGCCCCGGCTGCCAGGACGGGAGCAGGGTAGAGCTGGGCTCGGCACAGTGCCGGGGCTGTCAGCCCACAGCTCGGGGACCTTTGGTGGCAGTGGGTACCGTTGCTCTCCGCAGGCCGTGGAGACTCCTGGTCTGCAGCTCCTGTGGCTCCCGTGGGACCCACCACTGCTGCTCCACCCTGGAAGATGCCACCGAGTCCTGGGAGTGCAGGGACTGCAGCGGCACGCACAGCGGTGAGTGGTGCAGCGGGGGGACAGGGTGCCCAGGGCGTGGTGGCTTCCACAGCCACTGGGGACTTGGGGACAGGCGCTGTGACGCGTGGAGGGAGGGAGCGTGGCAGGGGCTTGTTGTGCTCAACATCTCCCTGCCCCGTGCAGTGCCCGACACTGCAGCCGGACCAGACTCTGGTCCCCCTGGCGCAGGGACCCTGGCACAGCGCTCCCAGTAAGGTCACTGGCACAGGCTGCCCAGAGGCTGTGGAGCCTCCTCCTCTGCAGACGTGCCAGCACCACCTGGACACAATTCTGTGCAGCCTGCTCCAGGAGGGCCTGCTTTTGCCGCGGGTTGGACTAGACGATCTCCAGAGGTCCCCTCCAGCCCTGACCATGGTGTGGTTCTGTGACCCCTGGCACTTGGGCTGAGGAAGAAGAGGGTGCCGCAATAGGCCCCGGTCCCTCACGGCCCAGTGTGCCACAGCATGGCGGGAGCAGGGGGCCAGACCCTCCTGTGCGTCCCCCCTGCTCAAAAGGCGGTGTCAGGTCCCCAGGGTGGACAGTGAGAGCAATGCATCCCCCGGGGACCTGCCAGAGGGGCTTCTGGCCAATGCCCACCTCTGGAAGCAGAGGCCACAATGTCCTCCGGCCTCTCCCCATCCACTCGCGGCCTTAGTGGGGTGCAGCACAGGGGGTGACGCTACGGTGCCGTTGTCCCCTGGCAGTGTGCGGGCTGTGCCAGCGGGCAGACTGCGGCCCGGACGTCGTTGGGGAGCTGCGCCAAAAGCGTGAGCTCTGTGTCCACGGGAAGTGCCTGGTGAGTCCCCGGGGCTCGAAATCCCCCGCTCCCCGACAGCCTTGAGTTCCCAGCCCCACACCGCCGGCAGCCCCTGGCACATGCCCTCTGTTCCCCTCTTGCAGCACCACGCCAGCAGGCTCAGACAGAGAGGGGCCGATCAACATGGCTTCTACGGCTTTCTCAAGTCTCCGCGGCGCAGGCGGGCGATGAAGCGGGCGGCACAGCAGGTGAGGCCAGGGGGCACGTGCCCCCAGCGCTGTGCCCATGCCTCACGTGCCACACTGCATGGGCCAGCAACCTCTAGGGATGCTCTGGCAGCCGGCTGCAAGCAACCGCCAGGTCCTCCGTGATTCAAAACGACCCATTTCTGTGGGAGTTGGGCACTTGGAGAGGAGCGGTTGCTTTATCAGTGGCCCGGTGTCCTTGGCCTGGTGGCCCCCCAAAACGTGGCACGGGTCTTCATGGGGAGGGCAAACCGGGATCCCCAGGGACATGCGGTGCTGACGCCATCCACCTCCGTGCCGTTCCCAGAGGTGCTGCATCTGCCAGCTACTGGGAGCCTCCATCTCCTGCCGCGGCTGGCGCTGCCGCCGGACGTTCCACTTGCCCTGTGGCAGCGAGCGTGCCGGCGTCTCCCAGTTCTTTGAAGAGTAGAGGTGAGTGTGGCTGCCCCGCTGGGCCCGCTGTGTGGCAGTGGAGGAGGAAGAGGACGAGGATGAGGGCTGCGGATGAAGTGCCACCTCCATCCCGCAGGTCCTTCTGCTGGAGACACCGGCCGGTGCAGCGAGTGAGGGCGATGCAGCGGGACCAGACCCTCTGCCTAATCTGCCGGGATGAGGTGGTGGGGCGGCCCTGTTATACCACCATGGTCTGCCCCGGCTGCACCAGTGCCTGGTTCCACCGCCGCTGCATCCAGGTAGGCGCCATCGCCCCGGTCCCTGCCATGGTCAGCCCGGTGGTCACCCCATCACCCAGCTCCGGGGAGCGAACGGGTCCCTCCCGCCACTGCTGATGCCGATGCCACCTCTGCCCTAGGGCCAGGCGCTGCGCTCGGGCCTGCACCGCTTTCGGTGCCCTCTGTGCCGGGACATGACAGCCTTCCAGGCAGAGATGTTCCGCTTGGGCATCAAAATCCCCGACAGGTCGGTCCCCTCCCGGCTGCCTCCCTTGCCCTCCGCAATCCTCCAGCTGATCCCCTCCGGCCCTCCTGGGTGCCGACGGGGTGTCCCCCATGTCCCCGGTGCTGAGTGCTCCCCTCTTCCCACAGGGATGCTGCCTGGGAGGAGGAGGGCTCTTTCCTCGACTTGGTGCTCTGGCAGAGCTCCTGCGACGCCGACCAGTGCCTGTGCCCTCTGGGCCGCGACCAGGAAGAGGAGGCAGGGTGAGTGCCGGTGGTCCCGGTTCCTGCAGCCCCAGTGAGGACACGGTGCCTTCGTCTCCTCTGACGGGCAGGGGGGGAGGTTCCCTGGGATGCTGAGCCAGGCATGGCGCAGGCTGCGTTCTGGCAGCTCAGCCCCGGCTGCCAGGACGGGAGCAGGGTAGAGCTGGGCTCGGCACAGTGCCGGGGCTGTCAGCCCACAGCTCGGGGACCTTTGGTGGCAGTGGGTACCGTTGCTCTCCGCAGGCCGTGGAGACTCCTGGTCTGCAGCTCCTGTGGCTCCCGTGGGACCCACCACTGCTGCTCCACCCTGGAAGATGCCACCGAGTCCTGGGAGTGCAGGGACTGCAGCGGCACGTACAGCGGTGAGTGGTGCAGCGGGGGGACAGGGTGCCCAGGGCGTGCTGGCTTCCACAGCCACTGGGGACTTGGGGACAGGCGCTGTGACGCGTGGAGGGAGGGAGCGTGGTAGGGGCTTGTTGTGCTCAACATCTCCCTGCCCCGTGCAGTGCCCGACACTGCAGCCGGACCAGACTCTGGTCCCCCTGGCGCAGGGACCCTGGCACAGCGCTCCCAGTAAGGTCACTGGCACAGGCTGCCCAGAGGCTGTGGAGCCTCCTCCTCTGCAGACGTGCCAGCACCACCTGGACACAATTCTGTGCAGCCTGCTCCAGGAGGGCCTGCTTTTGCCGCGGGTTGGACTAGACGATCTCCAGAGGTCCCCTCCAGCCCTGACCATGGTGTGGTTCTGTGACCCCTGGCACTTGGGCTGAGGAAGAAGAGGGTGCCGCAATAGGCCCCGGTCCCTCACGGCCCAGTGTGCCACAGCATGGTGGGAGCAGGGGGCCAGACCCTCCTGTGCATCCCCCCTGCTCAAAAGGCGGTGTCAGGTCCCCAGGGTGGACAGTGAGAGCAATGCATCCCCCGGGGACCTGCCAGAGGGGCTTCTGGCCAATGCCCACCTCTGGAAGCAGAGGCCACAATGTCCTCCGGCCTCTCCCCATCCACTCGCGGCCTTAGTGGGGTGCAGCACAGGGGGTGACGCTACGGTGCCGTTGTCCCCTGGCAGTGTGCGGGCTGTGCCAGCGGGCAGACTGCGGCCCGGACGTCGTTGGGGAGCTGCGCCAAAAGCGTGAGCTCTGTGTCCACGAGAAGTGCCTGGTGAGTCCCCGGGGCTCGAAATCCCCCGCTCCCCGACAGCCTTGAGTTCCCAGCCCCACACCGCCGGCAGCCCGTGGCACATGCCCTCTGTTCCCCTCTTGCAGCACCACGCCAGCAGGCTCAGACAGAGAGGGGCCGATCAACATGGCTTCTACGGCTTTCTCAAGTCTCCGCGGCGCAGGCGGGCGATGAAGCGGGCGGCACAGCAGGTGAGGCCAGGGGGCACGTGCCCCCAGCGCTGTGCCCATGCCTCACGTCCCGCACTGCACGGGCCAGCAACCTCTAGGGATGCTCTGGCAGCCGGCTGCAAGCAACCGCCAGGTCCTCCGTGATTCAAAACGACCCATTTCTGTGGGAGTTGGGCACTTGGAGAGGAGCGGTTGCTTTATCAGTGGCCCGGTGTCCTTGGCCTGGTGGCCCCCCAAAACGTGGCACGGGTCTTCATGGGGAGGGCAAACCGGGATCCCCAGGGACATGCGGTGCTGACGCCATCCACCTCCGTGCCGTTCCCAGAGGTGCTGCATCTGCCAGCTACTGGGAGCCTCCATCTCCTGCCGCGGCTGGCGCTGCCGCCGGACGTTCCACTTGCCCTGTGGCAGCGAGCGTGCCGGCGTCTCCCAGTTCTTTGAAGAGTAGAGGTGAGTGTGGCTGCCCCGCTGGGCCCGCTGTGTGGCAGTGGAGGAGGAAGAGGACGAGGATGAGGGCTGCGGATGAAGTGCCACCTCCATCCCGCAGGTCCTTCTGCTGGAGACACCGGCCGGTGCAGCGAGTGAGGGCGATGCAGCGGGACCAGACCCTCTGCCTAATCTGCCGGGACGAGGTGGCGGGGCGGCCCTGTTATACCACCATGGTCTGCCCCGGCTGCGCCAGCGCCTGGTTCCACCGCCGCTGCATCCAGGTAGGCGCCATCGCCCCGGTCCCTGACATGGTCAGCCCGGTGGTCACCCCATCACCCAGCTCTGGGGAGCGAACGGGTCCCTCCCGCCACTGCTGATGCCGATGCCACCTCTGCCCTAGGGCCAGGCGCTGTGCTCGCGCCTGCACAGCTTTCGGTGCCCTCTGTGCTGGGACATGACAAATATTATAGTTATCTGATCTAAATGAGGCTTTTCATTTTGAAGAGATTCAAAGCCTCTAGAAGAAAAATAAAAGGGAGGGGGGTGGTTTTGAGTGATGCTGTTGAAGATTATCTTAAAGATTTTAGTGAATCCTTCTATATTTCGTGTTTATGTAGCAGTTATAAGAGCATTTTGATTTGAACGTGTTAACCTCCACATTAGAATTATGTTAGCACTTATTAGCCAATGAAGTATAAATCGTTGTACTGATGTTATCCGAGACTGTCACTTGAAGTCCCTATGCTATAGACCATAGTACTGTTAGTCTTCACTCTCTAGACCATAACCAGAGCACCTAGGTTCTATTGTTGTAGGATGAGTTTTTGGACAGATTGGCAAGGTCGATATCTAGCCTTCCAACCTGGCAACAAAACTAACTTTTAAGGTGTCCTGAAGTGAACTACCTTCATTATAACACTGAAAATCATGCCCACAGGTCATAAGACCCTTGCCCAGGTGAAGACCCTTCCCTTGCGCAAGCGTAGTAACAGAAAGGGATGACACAGCAAATATTGCAATTATATGCAAATGTCTAAGCGATCATTGTAATTGGGAGTGCACGACTTTCTAATTTTGTGTATAAATGTAACGGTAAAATCTACACAGGTGTGCTTGTTTTGTGGAGATGCCACCGAGCACCCAGCGCTGCAATAAAGGAGTAGCCTGCTTCTTAATGCTACATTGGTGTTAAGAGGTTTGATTCCTGATTTTGGTGACAATGCCACCACATAGATACAGCTCTATACACATATATGGCACACGATTCTGTCATCGTTGTCGCAGTATTGTTGACAACATGTAGCTGTATCAAATGGAACCTCCCCGGAAATCTATGTTGCAACGCGAGCAAATATTATAACTATCCTATCTAAATGAGGCTTTTGATTTTGGAAAGATTCAAAGCCTCCAGAAAAAAAAAATAAAAGGGCGTGGGGGTGGTGTTGAACGATGCCAGTACATAGATAGGGCTCTATACACATTTGTGGCACACTGTTCTGTCAAGGGGGGGTTGCTGGCTGAGCAAAGGGACAAGACGACCACGCTCTGCTGCAGTGAGTGGCTGTAAGTTACAGAAACCGGGGCACAAAGCTGAGGCCGCGCAGGCTCAGGCCTTCAGCCGGCAAAGCGCCCACGCGGCTCGCAGCCGTGCCTGCTGCGGGGCTGGCACACGGCAGCGGCCACAGGGGCCCCGCCACGGAGCCCCCCCGGCAGCGGGAGGGCGGGCTAGACCCCGGCGGCCCGCACAGCCGAGCCCCCGCCGGCGCCGGGCCCCCGCCGGGCTGGGCAAGCACCGGGCCAGTCGGGGACGGACCCGCCGCCCGCCCGCGCTGCCCGGCGAGCCCCGCCCCGCCCTGTGCCCCGGCCAATGACGCTGCGGTAGGAACGCCAGGGCCCGCCCCCGCCGCCTCACCATTGGCTGTTGCCGGGGGGGAGCGCGCCGCGGGTGCGAGAGTGACGGGGGGGACTACAAATCCCAACGGCCGCTGTGCGCGGGCCGAGTCTCGCTTTAGCCGCTTGGAATGCCGGGAGCGCGTTGCATGGCAACGGCGCGGGGGGGGGGGGGCGCTCCCGCGGCGGGTTCGGGGACACCCGCGGGGCTCCCTGGAGCACGACTGGGGCCGGCGTGAAGCCGCGGGGAGGGGGGGCCCTGTGAGGGTACGGGGACACGTGGGGGGGGCTCCAGGCCGATACGGGACCGGGCGTGAGGCGGAGGGGCCGGGGCTCCCATCGGGGTCAGGGGACACGCGTAGGAACGGGCTCCTGGCGGGGGCCCAGGGCTGGCAGGCCACCAGGAGGGGGTTTCTTGGGGGCAGGGGGCTCCCGGGGGGCCGGCGGCTCCCGGAGCAGATGGCAGTCGGGGGAGCTCTGGCCTGGGAGCCACGCTCAGGGGGCTGGGACGCACAAGGGACCGGGGCAGGGCACACGCCGGCTCTCAACTCCAGATGCCCACGCTCTGCTGCAGCGTGTAGCTGTGCCTTACAGAGACCGGGGTACAAAGCTGAGGCCGAGCTGACTCTCTAAAGCTGTTGGAAGCGGCAAAAGAAGGGGCTTCTAATCGAGGGAGGCAGCCTTGGGAAGGGGGGAGCCAGGAAGGGACGGGGAAAGGAACTCGGTTGTCCCAAGTTACGCAGGAAGAAGCCTCCGAGTGAGGAAGCTCTGGCCCCGAGGGGAGAGCAGCCGATAAGGCCTTGCAACCCACAGAAAGTTGGTCGAAAGTAGGGCGAAGGTGACTGTGGCAGTGGGAGATCGCGACCTCGGACTCACATGGCCCCCCGAGAGAGGGCAGCCCCCGCTTGGGGAGATGCGCCCTCAATAAAAACCTTCAGTAGCGCTACCTGAGGGTGCGCGCTAGTTTGCACGACAAGTGAGAAACTTGTGAGCAGTCCTGTGCGTGAATGGAAAGGAATGTGTAATGCACGCTGAATGTGCAAGTGCTCTGCGTGTAGCATGTGTACCCTCGAGTAACCTGGTGAGCGTGTTAGAGGGAAACATTCCCCCGTGCTGCCAGCGCTGTAAGGAAGAATGCCTGCCTTCTAAAACTCCAAATCCAGTCTTAGAGCGATTTTCTCCGTGACCGACTTTACAGTATCACATAAAGTGGGCAACTGCTGCCAGGGCTCCCTGCTGCACGGGGAGCAGCCTTTCCTGATGGTCAGAGGGACCCTCCTGCGTTCCAGGGTGTGCCCATGGCCTCTGGGCCGGGCACTGGGCGGGCACCACTGTGAAGAGCCTGGGCACGGCTGAGGGGCAGGGGCAGGATCTGGGGGTCTCCCCTGCCCTCCCCGCATCTCCAGCTCAGCGTGGGCTTCTCCACCCAGAAGCATGCTGGTGGCAAAACGGGCCCTGGATGCCAGGGCCACTTGTGTTCCCCAGGCATAATAATCGCGTGCTCGCATCGTTCTTACACATTTGAGTTCGGCCCCAGGGCTTTGAACGTCCCATTTCCCCCGGCTCTCTTCGGGGTCAGCAGAGGCCAATGTTCTAGAGAGGCACGTGGTCGGGGTTTCGATGGCACCACGTAAACCTGCCGTTCTGTGCACATGCAGGTGCGAGTTCATCTCCAGAAAGGACCCGAGGGGCTGGATATTAAACGGTGGAGGGTGGCGACGGGTCGTAGGTTTTTCCTTTTCCTTCCCACACAAAATTCCACTGTGCTTCGTGGGTAGGCAATACTCTACACTTCAACGCTGTTTCTCGATGGACAGGTTTTCCAAAATATGTGGGATCTCCAGGTTTAAACCCTGATGCCGGAAAACCCCAACAAGTACGTATATGCCAAATAAAGGCTCGCAGCTCTGGGGCACACCAGGTTTCCGTCCCTTGGGTCCCACGACCATGTGTCACAGCTCATCGTTTGTGAACAATTCCTTAGGGAAGTGTTCTCATGGGCTCGGGGATTTATTTCCCATGTATCAACTCTGTTACGTGCATTGGACAAAACAATATGGAAGGGACCAAGCCCATACCCCATTCGTTACGAATCCGAACAGGCCAACCCAGGGGTAACAGGACGTTACATTTGTGGTATATGGGCTCACCGTGGGGTCTCGATACATACCGGATCCCACCTTTCCAAGGGGTCCAGACCCCCTGCTCAATGGGCAGCTGGTTGAGGTGCCCACCAGGCCCCTCTCTGCCAAGCTGCTTTCCAGCCGAGTGTCCGCAGCCTGTGCTGGTGCCGGGGCTTGTTCCTCCCCAGGGGCAGGACTCGGCACTTGTTGCACCCGATGAGGTTCCTGGCATCCCCTTTCTCCAGCCCAGCCTGGTCCTCCGAAGGCAGCGCAACCACTGGGGTGCCAGACACGACCACCCCCCATTTTGTGGGTGCCAGCAGTGCCCAGTGCCAGCCCGTCCCCACTGGGGTTGGGCACCAAGGGTGTCACACTCCCACCTGCGGAGATAGATGGATGGAAAAGTCACAGCACCGGGGCAGAGGAAATATTTAACATTCCAGATGGGGGGGCACTGCGGGAGGCTCCCAGCCCTGCACTCCTGCAGCCGCTCACTGGCAGGGGAACCTGTTCCTCTTCTGGCACCAGCGCTGCCACCACAGGGGCTTGTAGAAGCGGATGCGGTGGGGCCAGCAGTGGCGTCTCCACCAAACCTTTGGGCAGCCCCAAGATGGGTGCAGCCCTCCCTCATGCACCGTCCTGCCCATGCCACACTCCCTCTCTCCACGCACCACAGCCCCGGGCCTCTCCCCGGGTCCCAGATGCAGGCAGGGGGATCAGTGGGCATGGGAGGCTTAAGACCCGGTTAAGCAAATGCGAAACCCCATCGGTGACTATACACGCTTGCAGTGCTGTGTCATAAAGAGCCAGGGCTCTTGAATAGATGCACGCAACTGCCCCCAGCTCAGGGGTGTGTTTACCAGTGGTGCTGGAGAATAACTGATGTCCCCATGCCCTGCCACCCCCTATTCTGCAGCTGTGCTGATGGACCTGAGGTCAAGGCACCGAGATACGCCCCGGTCCCTCACGACCCAGTGCCCCACAGCATGGCCGGAGCAGGGGGCCCAACACTGCAGCCGGACCAGACTCTGGTCCCCCTGGCGCAGGGACCCTGGCACAGCGCTCCCAGTAAGGTCACTGGCACAGGCTGCCCAGAGGCTGTGGAGCCTCCTCCTCTGCAGACGTGCCAGCACCACCTGGACACAATTCTGTGCAGCCTGCTCCAGGAGGGCCTGCTTTTGCCGCGGGTTGGACTAGACGATCTCCAGAGGTCCCCTCCAGCCCTGACCGTGGTGTGGTTCTGTGACCCCTGGCACTTGGGCTGAGGAAGAAGAGGGTGCCGCAATAGGCCCCGGTCCCTCACGGCCCAGTGTGCCACAGCATGGCGGGAGCAGGGGGCCAGACCCTCCTGTGCGTCCCCCCTGCTCAAAAGGCGGTGTCAGGTCCCCAGGGTGGACAGTGAGAGCAATGCATCCCCCGGGGACCTGCCAGAGGGGCTTCTGGCCAATGCCCACCTCTGGAAGCAGAGGCCACAATGTCCTCCGGCCTCTCCCCATCCACTCGCGGCCTTAGTGGGGTGCAGCACAGGGGGTGACGCTACGGTGCCGTTGTCCCCTGGCAGTGTGCGGGCTGTGCCAGCGGGCAGACTGCGGCCCGGACGTCGTTGGGGAGCTGCGCCAAAAGCGTGAGCTCTGTGTCCACGGGAAGTGCCTGGTGAGTCCCCGGGGCTCGAAATCCCCCGCTCCCCGACAGCCTTGAGTTCCCAGCCCCACACCGCTGGCAGCCCCTGGCACATGCCCTCTGTTCCCCTCTTGCAGCACCACGCCAGCAGGCTCAGACAGAGAGGGGCCGATCAACATGGCTTCTACGGCTTTCTCAAGTCTCCGCGGCGCAGGCGGGCGATGAAGCGGGCGGCACAGCAGGTGAGGCCAGGGGGCACGTGCCCCCAGCGCTGTGCCCATGCCTCACGTCCCACACTGCACGGGCCAGCAACCTCTAGGGATGCTCTGGCAGCCGGCTGCAAGCAACCGCCAGGTCCTCCGTGATTCAAAACGACCCATTTCTGTGGGAGTTGGGCACTTGGAGAGGAGCGGTTGCTTTATCAGTGGCCCGGTGTCCTTGGCCTGGGGGCCCCCCAAAACGTGGCACGGGTCTTCATGGTGAGGAAAACCGGGATCCCCAGGGACATGCGGTGCTGACGCCATCCACCTCCGTGCCGTTCCCAGAGGTGCTGCATCTGCCAGCTACTGGGAGCCTCCATCTCCTGCCGCGGCTGGCGCTGCCGCCGGACGTTCCACGTGCCCTGTGGCAGCGAGCGTGCCGGCGTCTCCCAGTTCTTTGAAGAGTAGAGGTGAGTGTGGCTGCCCCGCTGGGCCCGCTGTGTGGCAGTGGAGGAGGAAGAGGACGAGGATGAGGGCTGCGGATGAAGTGCCACCTCCATCCCGCAGGTCCTTCTGCTGGAGACACCGGCCGGTGCAGCGAGTGAGGGCGATGCAGCGGGACCAGACCCTCTGCCTAATCTGCCGGGACGAGGTGGCGGGGCGGCCCTGTTATACCACCATGGTCTGCCCCAGCTGCGCCAGCGCCTGGTTCCACCGCCGCTGCATCCAGGTAGGCGCCATCGCCCCGGTCCCTGCCATGGTCAGCCCGGTGGTCACCCCATCACCCAGCTCCGGGGAGCGAACGGGTCCCTCCCGCCACTGCTGATGCCGATGCCACCTCTGCCCTAGGGCCAGGCGCTGCGCTCGGGCCTGCACCGCTTTCGGTGCCCTCTGTGCCGGGACATGACAGCCTTCCAGGCAGAGATGTTCCGCTTGGGCATCAAATTCCCCGACAGGTCGGTCCCCTCCCGGCTGCCTCCCTTGCCCTCCGCAATCCTCCAGCTGATCCCCTCCGGCCCTCCTGGGTGCCGACGGGGTGTCCCCCATGTCCCCGGTGCTGAGTGCTCCCCTCTTCCCACAGGGATGCTGCCTGGGAGGAGGAGGCCTCTTTCCTCGACTTGGTGCTCTGGCAGAGCTCCTGCGACGCCGACCAGTGCCTGTGCCCTCTGGGCCGCGACCAGGAAGAGGAGGCAGGGTGAGTGCCG
The DNA here is from genome assembly GCF_963210335.1 of Falco punctatus. Classification (NCBI taxonomy): domain Eukaryota; kingdom Metazoa; phylum Chordata; class Aves; order Falconiformes; family Falconidae; genus Falco; species Falco punctatus. The sequence continues at coordinate 124,717 of NC_137581.1, forward strand.
GTGGTCCCGGTTCCTGCAGCCCCAGTGAGGACACGGTGCCTTCGTCTCCTCTGACGGGCAGGGGGGGAGGTTCCCTGGGATGCTGAGCCAGGCATGGCGCAGGCTGCGTTCTGGCAGCTCAGCCCCGGCTGCCAGGACGGGAGCAGGGTAGAGCTGGGCTCGGTACAGTGCCGGGGCTGTCAGCCCACAGCTCGGGGACCTTTGGTGGCAGTGGGTACCGTTGCTCTCCGCAGGCCGTGGAGACTCCTGGTCTGCAGCTCCTGTGGCTCCCGTGGGACCCACCAGTGCTGCTCCGCCCTGGAAGATGCCACCGAGTCCTGGGAGTGCAGGGACTGCAGCGGCACGCACAGCGGTGAGTGGTGCAGCGGGGGGACAGGGTGCCCAGGGCGTGGTGGCTTCCACAGCCACTGGGGACTTGGGGACAGGCGCTGTGACGCGTGGAGGGAGGGAGCGTGGTAGGGGCTTGTTGTGCTCAACATCTCCCTGCCCCGTGCAGTGCCCGACACTGCAGCCGGACCAGACTCTGGTCCCCCTGGCGCAGGGACCCTGGCACAGCGCTCCCAGTAAGGTCACTGGCACAGGCTGCCCAGGGGCTGTGGAGCCTCCTCCTCTGCAGACGTGCCAGCACCACCTGGACACAATTCTGTGCAGCCTGCTCCAGGAGGGCCTGCTTTTGCCGCGGGTTGGACTAGACGATCTCCAGAGGTCCCCTCCAGCCCTGACCATGGTGTGGTTCTGTGACCCCTGGCACTTGGGCTGAGGAAGAAGAGGGTGCCGCAATAGGCCCCGGTCCCTCACGGCCCAGTGTGCCACAGCATGGCGGGAGCAGGGGGCCAGACCCTCCTGTGCATCCCCCCTGCTCAAAAGGCGGTGTCAGGTCCCCAGGGTGGACAGTGAGAGCAATGCATCCCCCGGGGACCTGCCAGAGGGGCTTCTGGCCAATGCCCACCTCTGGAAGCAGAGGCCACAATGTCCTCCGGCCTCTCCCCATCCACTCGCGGCCTTAGTGGGGTGCAGCACAGGGGGTGACGCTACGGTGCCGTTGTCCCCTGGCAGTGTGCGGGCTGTGCCAGCGGGCAGACTGCGGCCCGGACGTCGTTGGGGAGCTGCGCCAAAAGCGTGAGCTCTGTGTCCACGAGAAGTGCCTGGTGAGTCCCCGGGGCTCGAAATCCCCCGCTCCCCGACAGCCTTGAGTTCCCAGCCCCACACCGCCGGCAGCCCCTGGCACATGCCCTCTGTTCCCCTCTTGCAGCACCACGCCAGCAGGCTCAGACAGAGAGGGGCCGATCAACATGGCTTCTACGGCTTTCTCAAGTCTCCGCGGCGCAGGCGGGCGATGAAGCGGGCGGCACAGCAGGTGAGGCCAGGGGGCACGTGCCCCCAGCGCTGTGCCCATGCCTCACGTCCCGCACTGCACGGGCCAGCAACCTCTAGGGATGCTCTGGCAGCCGGCTGCAAGCAACCGCCAGGTCCTCCGTGATTCAAAACGACCCATTTCTGTGGGAGTTGGGCACTTGGAGAGGAGCGGTTGCTTTATCAGTGGCCCGGTGTCCTTGGCCTGGGGGCCCCCCAAAACGTGGCATGGGTCTTCATGGGGAGGGCAAACCGGGATCCCCAGGGACATGCGGTGCTGACGCCATCCACCTCCGTGCCGTTCCCAGAGGTGCTGCATCTGCCAGCTACTGGGAGCCTCCATCTCCTGCCGCGGCTGGCGCTGCCGCCGGACGTTCCACGTGCCCTGTGGCAGCGAGCGGGGCTGCGTCTCCCAGTTCTTTGAAGAGTAGAGGTGAGTGTGGCTGCCCCGCTGGGCCCGCTGTGTGGCAGTGGAGGAGGAAGAGGACGAGGATGAGGGCTGCGGATGAAGTGCCACCTCCATCCCGCAGGTCCTTCTGCTGGAGACACCGGCCGGTGCAGCGAGTGAGGGCGATGCAGCGGGACCAGACCCTCTGCCTAATCTGCCGGGATGAGGTGGTGGGGCGGCCCTGTTATACCACCATGGTCTGCCCCGGCTGCGCCAGCGCCTGGTTCCACCGCCGCTGCATCCAGGTAGGCGCCATCGCCCCGGTCCCTGCCATGGTCAGCCCGGTGGTCACCCCATCACCCAGCTCCGGGGAGCGAACGGGTCCCTCCCGCCACTGCTGATGCCGATGCCACCTCTGCCCTAGGGCCAGGCGCTGCGCTCGGGCCTGCACCGCTTTCGGTGCCCTCTGTGCCGGGACATGACAGCCTTCCAGGCAGAGATGTTCCGCTTGGGCATCAAATTCCCCGACAGGTCGGTCCCCTCCCGGCTGCCTCCCTTGCCCTCCGCAATCCTCCAGCTGATCCCCTCCGGCCCTCCTGGGTGCCGACGGGGTGTCCCCCATGTCCCTGGTGCTGAGTGCTCCCCTCTTCCCACAGGGATGCTGCCCGGGAGGAGGAGGCCTCTTTCCTCGACTTGGTGCTCTGGCAGAGCTCCTGCGACGCCGACCAGTGCCTGTGCCCTCTGGGCCGCGACCAGGAAGAGGAGGCAGGGTGAGTGCCGGTGGTCCCGGTTCCTGCAGCCCCAGTGAGGACACGGTGCCTTCGTCTCCTCTGACGGGCAGGGGGGGAGGTTCCCTGGGATGCTGAGCCAGGCATGGCGCAGGCTGCGTTCTGGCAGCTCAGCCCCGGCTGCCAGGACAGGAGCAGGGTAGAGCTGGGCTCGGCACAGTGCCGGGGCTGTCAGCCCACAGCTCGGGGACCTTTGGTGGCAGTGGGTACCGTTGCTCTCCGCAGGCCGTGGAGACTCCTGGTCTGCAGCTCCTGTGGCTCCCGTGGGACCCACCACTGCTGCTCCACCCTGGAAGATGCCACCGAGTCCTGGGAGTGCAGGGACTGCAGCGGCACGTACAGCGGTGAGTGGTGCAGCGGGGGGACAGGGTGCCCAGGGCGTGGTGGCTTCCACAGCCACTGGGGACTTGGGGACAGGCGCTGTGACGCGTGGAGGGAGGGAGCGTGGTAGGGGCTTGTTGTGCTCAACATCTCCCTGCCCCGTGCAGTGCCCGACACTGCAGCCGGACCAGACTCTGGTCCCCCTGGCGCAGGGACCCTGGCACAGCGCTCCCAGTAAGGTCACTGGCACAGGCTGCCCAGAGGCTGTGGAGCCTCCTCCTCTGCAGACGTGCCAGCACCACCTGGACACAATTCTGTGCAGCCTGCTCCAGGAGGGCCTGCTTTTGCCGCGGGTTGGACTAGACGATCTCCAGAGGTCCCCTCCAGCCCTGACCATGGTGTGGTTCTGTGACCCCTGGCACTTGGGCTGAGGAAGAAGAGGGTGCCGCAATAGGCCCCGGTCCCTCACGGCCCAGTGTGCCACAGCATGGCGGGAGCAGGGGGCCAGACCCTCCTGTGCGTCCCCCCTGCTCAAAAGGCGGTGTCAGGTCCCCAGGGTGGACAGTGAGAGCAATGCATCCCCCGGGGACCTGCCAGAGGGGCTTCTGGCCAATGCCCACCTCTGGAAGCAGAGGCCACAATGTCCTCCGGCCTCTCCCCATCCACTCGCGGCCTTAGTGGGGTGCAGCACAGGGGGTGACGCTACGGTGCCGTTGTCCCCTGGCAGTGTGCGGGCTGTGCCAGCGGGCAGACTGCGGCCCGGACGTCGTTGGGGAGCTGCGCCAAAAGCGTGAGCTCTGTGTCCACGGGAAGTGCCTGGTGAGTCCCCGGGGCTCGAAATCCCCCGCTCCCCGACAGCCTTGAGTTCCCAGCCCCACACCGCCGGCAGCCCCTGGCACATGCCCTCTGTTCCCCTCTTGCAGCACCACGCCAGCAGGCTCAGACAGAGAGGGGCCGATCAACATGGCTTCTACGGCTTTCTCAAGTCTCCGCGGCGCAGGCGGGCGATGAAGCGGGCGGCACAGCAGGTGAGGCCAGGGGGCACGTGCCCCCAGCGCTGTGCCCATGCCTCACGTGCCACACTGCACGGGCCAGCAACCTCTAGGGATGCTCTGGCAGCCGGCTGCAAGCAACCGCCAGGTCCTCCGTGATTCAAAACGACCCATTTCTGTGGGAGTTGGGCACTTGGAGAGGAGCGGTTGCTTTATCAGTGGCCCGGTGTCCTTGGCCTGGTGGCCCCCCAAAACGTGGCACGAGTCTTCATGGGGAGGGCAAACCGGGATCCCCAGGGACATGCGGTGCTGACGCCATCCACCTCCGTGCCGTTCCCAGAGGTGCTGCATCTGCCAGCTACTGGGAGCCTCCATCTCCTGCCGCGGCTGGCGCTGCCGCCGGACGTTCCACTTGCCCTGTGGCAGCGAGCGTGCCGGCGTCTCCCAGTTCTTTGAAGAGTAGAGGTGAGTGTGGCTGCCCCGCTGGGCCCGCTGTGTGGCAGTGGAGGAGGAAGAGGACGAGGATGAGGGCTGCGGATGAAGTGCCACCTCCATCCCGCAGGTCCTTCTGCTGGAGACACCGGCCGGTGCAGCGAGTGAGGGCGATGCAGCGGGACCAGACCCTCTGCCTAATCTGCCGGGACGAGGTGGCGGGGCGGCCCTGTTATACCACCATGGTCTGCCCCGGCTGCGCCAGCGCCTGGTTCCACCGCCGCTGCATCCAGGTAGGCGCCATCGCCCCGGTCCCTGCCATGGTCAGCCCGGTGGTCACCCCATCACCCAGCTCTGGGGAGCGAACGGGTCCCTCCCGCCACTGCTGATGCCGATGCCACCTCTGCCCTAGGGCCAGGCGCTGTGCTCGCGCCTGCACAGCTTTCGGTGCCCTCTGTGCTGGGACATGACAAATATTATAGTTATCTGATCTAAATGAGGCTTTTCATTTTGAAGAGATTCAAAGCCTCTAGAAGAAAAATAAAAGGGAGGGGGGTGGTTTTGAGTGATGCTGTTGAAGATTATCTTAAAGATTTTAGTGAATCCTTCTATATTTCGTGTTTATGTAGCAGTTATAAGAGCATTTTGATTTGAACGTGTTAACCTCCACATTAGAATTATGTTAGCACTTATTAGCCAATGAAGTATAAATCGTTGTACTGATGTTATCCGAGACTGTCACTTGAAGTCCCTATGCTATAGACCATAGTACTGTTAGTCTTCACTCTCTAGACCATAACCAGAGCACCTAGGTTCTATTGTTGTAGGATGAGTTTTTGGACAGATTGGCAAGGTCGATATCTAGCCTTCCAACCTGGCAACAAAACTAACTTTTAAGGTGTCCTGAAGTGAACTACCTTCATTATAACACTGAAAATCATGCCCACAGGTCAAGAAGACCCTTGCCCAGGTGAAGACCCTTCCCTTGCGCAAGCGTAGTAACAGAAAGGGATGACACAGCAAATATTGCAATTATATGCAAATGTCTAAGCGATCATTGTAATTGGGAGTGCACGACTTTCTAATTTTGTGTATAAATGTAACGGTAAAATCTACACAGGTGTGCTTGTTTTGTGGAGATGCCACCGAGCACCCAGCGCTGCAATAAAGGAGTAGCCTGCTTCTTAATGCTACATTGGTGTTAAGAGGTTTGATTCCTGATTTTGGTGACAATGCCACCACATAGATACAGCTCTATACACATATATGGCACACGATTCTGTCATCGTTGTCGCAGTATTGTTGACAACATGTAGCTGTATCAAATGGAACCTCCCCGGAAATCTATGTTGCAACGCGAGCAAATATTATAACTATCCTATCTAAATGAGGCTTTTGATTTTGGAAAGATTCAAAGCCTCCAGAAAAAAAAAATAAAAGGGCGTGGGGGTGGTGTTGAACGATGCCAGTACATAGATAGGGCTCTATACACATTTGTGGCACACTGTTCTGTCAAGGGGGGGTTGCTGGCTGAGCAAAGGGACAAGACGACCACGCTCTGCTGCAGTGAGTGGCTGTAAGTTACAGAAACCGGGGCACAAAGCTGAGGCCGCGCAGGCTCAGGCCTTCAGCCGGCAAAGCGCCCACGCGGCTCGCAGCCGTGCCTGCTGCGGGGCTGGCACACGGCAGCGGCCACAGGGGCCCCGCCACGGAGCCCCCCCGGCAGCGGGAGGGCGGGCTAGACCCCGGCGGCCCGCACAGCCGAGCCCCCGCCGGCGCCGGGCCCCCGCCGGGCTGGGCAAGCACCGGGCCAGTCGGGGACGGACCCGCCGCCCGCCCGCGCTGCCCGGCGAGCCCCGCCCCGCCCTGTGCCCCGGCCAATGACGCTGCGGTAGGAACGCCAGGGCCCGCCCCCGCCGCCTCACCATTGGCTGTTGCTGGGGGGGAGCGCGCCGCGGGTGCGAGAGTGACGGGGGGGACTACAAATCCCAACGGCCGCTGTGCGCGGGCCGAGTCTCGCTTTAGCCGCTTGGAATGCCGGGAGCGCGTTGCATGGCAACGGCTGTGTGCGGGAGGGGGGGCGCTCCCGCGGCGGGTTCGGGGACACCCGCGGGGCTCCCTGGAGCACGACTGGGGCCGGCGTGAAGCCGCGGGGAGGGGGGGCCCTGTGAGGGTACGGGGACACGTGGGGGGGGCTCCAGGCCGATACGGGACCGGGCGTGAGGCGGAGGGGCCGGGGCTCCCATCGGGGTCAGGGGACACGCGTAGGAACGGGCTCCTGGCGGGGGCCCAGGGCTGGCAGGCCACCAGGAGGGGGTTTCTTGGGGGCAGGGGGCTCCCGGGGGGCCGGCGGCTCCCGGAGCAGATGGCAGTCGGGGGAGCTCTGGCCTGGGAGCCACGCTCAGGGGGCTGGGACGCACAAGGGACCGGGGCAGGGCACACGCCGGCTCTCAACTCCAGATGCCCACGCTCTGCTGCAGCGTGTAGCTGTGCCTTACAGAGACCGGGGTACAAAGCTGAGGCCGAGCTGACTCTCTAAAGCTGTTGGAAGCGGCAAAAGAAGGGGCTTCTAATCGAGGGAGGCAGCCTTGGGAAGGGGGGAGCCAGGAAGGGACGGGGAAAGGAACTCGGTTGTCCCAAGTTACGCAGGAAGAAGCCTCCGAGTGAGGAAGCTCTGGCCCCGAGGGGAGAGCAGCCGATAAGGCCTTGCAACCCACAGAAAGTTGGTCGAAAGTAGGGCGAAGGTGACTGTGGCAGTGGGAGATTGCGACCTCGGACTCACATGGCCCCCCGAGAGAGGGCAGCCCCCGCTTGGGGAGATGCGCCCTCAATAAAAACCTTCAGTAGCGCTACCTGAGGGTGCGCGCTAGTTTGCACGACAAGTGAGAAACTTGTGAGCAGTCCTGTGCGTGAATGGAAAGGAATGTGTAATGCACGCTGAATGTGCAAGTGCTCTGCGTGTAGCATGTGTACCCTCGAGTAACCTGGTGAGCGTGTTAGAGGGAAACATTCCCCCGTGCTGCCAGCGCTGTAAGGAAGAATGCCTGCCTTCTAAAACTCCAAATCCAGTCTTAGAGCGATTTTCTCCGTGACCGACTTTACAGTATCACATAAAGTGGGCAACTGCTGCCAGGGCTCCCTGCTGCACGGGGAGCAGCCTTTCCTGATGGTCAGAGGGACCCTCCTGCGTTCCAGGGTGTGCCCATGGCCTCTGGGCCGGGCACTGGGCGGGCACCACTGTGAAGAGCCTGGGCACGGCTGAGGGGCAGGGGCAGGATCTGGGGGTCTCCCCTGCCCTCCCCGCATCTCCAGCTCAGCGTGGGCTTCTCCACCCAGAAGCATGCTGGTGGCAAAACGGGCCCTGGATGCCAGGGCCACTTGTGTTCCCCAGGCATAATAATCGCGTGCTCGCATCGTTCTTACACATTTGAGTTCGGCCCCAGGGCTTTGAACGTCCCATTTCCCCCGGCTCTCTTCGGGGTCAGCAGAGGCCAATGTTCTAGAGAGGCACGTGGTCGGGGTTTCGATGGCACCACGTAAACCTGCCGTTCTGTGCACATGCAGGTGCGAGTTCATCTCCAGAAAGGACCCGAGGGGCTGGATATTAAACGGTGGAGGGTGGCGACGGGTCGTAGGTTTTTCCTTTTCCTTCCCACACAAAATTCCACTGTGCTTCGTGGGTAGGCAATACTCTACACTTCAACGCTGTTTCTCGATGGACAGGTTTTCCAAAATATGTGGGATCTCCAGGTTTAAACCCTGATGCCGGAAAACCCCAACAAGTACGTATATGCCAAATAAAGGCTCGCAGCTCTGGGGCACACCAGGTTTCCGTCCCTTGGGTCCCACGACCATGTGTCACAGCTCATCGTTTGTGAACAATTCCTTAGGGAAGTGTTCTCATGGGCTCGGGGATTTATTTCCCATGTATCAACTCTGTTACGTGCATTGGACAAAACAATATGGAAGGGACCAAGCCCATACCCCATTCGTTACGAATCCGAACAGGCCAACCCAGGGGTAACAGGACGTTACATTTGTGGTATATGGGCTCACCGTGGGGTCTCGATACATACCGGATCCCACCTTTCCAAGGGGTCCAGACCCCCTGCTCAATGGGCAGCTGGTTGAGGTGCCCACCAGGCCCCTCTCTGCCAAGCTGCTTTCCAGCCGAGGGTCCACAGCCTGTGCTGGTGCCGGGGCTTGTTCCTCCCCAGGGGCAGGACTCGGCACTTGTTGCACCCGATGAGGTTCCTGGCATCCCCTTTCTCCAGCCCAGCCTGGTCCTCCGAAGGCAGCGCAACCACTGGGGTGCCAGACACGACCACCCCCCATTTTGTGGGTGCCAGCAGTGCCCAGTGCCAGCCCGTCCCCACTGGGGTTGGGCACCAAGGGTGTCACACTCCCACCTGCGGAGATAGATGGATGGAAAAGTCACAGCACCGGGGCAGAGGAAATATTTAACATTCCAGATGGGGGGGCACTGCGGGAGGCTCCCAGCCCTGCACTCCTGCAGCCGCTCACTGGCAGGGGAACCTGTTCCTCTTCTGGCACCAGCGCTGCCACCACAGGGGCTTGTAGAAGCGGATGCGGTGGGGCCAGCAGTGGCGTCTCCACCAAACCTTTGGGCAGCCCCAAGATGGGTGCAGCCCTCCCTCATGCACCGTCCTGCCCATGCCACACTCCCTCTCTCCACGCACCACAGCCCCGGGCCTCTCCCCGGGTCCCAGATGCAGGCAGGGGGATCAGTGGGCATGGGAGGCTTAAGACCCGGTTAAGCAAATGCGAAACCCCATCGGTGACTATACACGCTTGCAGTGCTGTGTCATAAAGAGCCAGGGCTCTTGAATAGATGCACGCAACTGCCCCCAGCTCAGGGGTGTGTTTACCAGTGGTGCTGGAGAATAACTGATGTCCCCATGCCCTGCCACCCCCTATTCTACAGCTGTGCTGATGGACCTGAGGTCAAGGCACCGAGATACGCCCCGGTCCCTCACGACCCAGTGCCCCACAGCATGGCCGGAGCAGGGGGCCCAACACTGCAGCCGGACCAGACTCTGGTCCCCCTGGCGCAGGGACCCTGGCACAGCGCTCCCAGTAAGGTCACTGGCACAGGCTGCCCAGAGGCTGTGGAGCCTCCTCCTCTGCAGACGTGCCAGCACCACCTGGACACAATTCTGTGCAGCCTGCTCCAGGAGGGCCTGCTTTTGCCGGGGGTTGGACTAGACGATCTCCAGAGGTCCCCTCCAGCCCTGACCATGGTGTGGTTCTGTGACCCCTGGCACTTGGGCTGAGGAAGAAGAGGGTGCCGCAATAGGCCCCGGTCCCTCACGGCCCAGTGTGCCACAGCATGGCGGGAGCAGGGGGCCAGACCCTCCTGTGCGTCCCCCCTGCTCAAAAGGCGGTGTCAGGTCCCCAGGGTGGACAGTGAGAGCAATGCATCCCCCGGGGACCTGCCAGAGGGGCTTCTGGCCAATGCCCACCTCTGGAAGCAGAGGCCACAATGTCCTCCGGCCTCTCCCCATCCACTCGCGGCCTTAGTGGGGTGCAGCACAGGGGGTGACGCTACGGTGCCGTTGTCCCCTGGCAGTGTGCGGGCTGTGCCAGCGGGCAGACTGCGGCCCGGACGTCGTTGGGGAGCTGCGCCAAAAGCGTGAGCTCTGTGTCCACGGGAAGTGCCTGGTGAGTCCCCGGGGCTCGAAATCCCCCGCTCCCCGACAGCCTTGAGTTCCCAGCCCCACACCGCCGGCAGCCCCTGGCACATGCCCTCTGTTCCCCTCTTGCAGCACCACGCCAGCAGGCTCAGACAGAGAGGGGCCGATCAACATGGCTTCTACGGCTTTCTCAAGTCTCCGCGGCGCAGGCGGGCGATGAAGCGGGCGGCACAGCAGGTGAGGCCAGGGGGCACGTGCCCCCAGCGCTGTGCCCATGCCTCACGTGCCACACTGCATGGGCCAGCAACCTCTAGGGATGCTCTGGCAGCCGGCTGCAAGCAACCGCCAGGTCCTCCGTGATTCAAAACGACCCATTTCTGTGGGAGTTGGGCACTTGGAGAGGAGCGGTTGCTTTATCAGTGGCCCGGTGTCCTTGGCCTGGTGGCCCCCCAAAACGTGGCACGGGTCTTCATGGGGAGGGCAAACCGGGATCCCCAGGGACATGCGGTGCTGACGCCATCCACCTCCGTGCCGTTCCCAGAGGTGCTGCATCTGCCAGCTACTGGGAGCCTCCATCTCCTGCCGCGGCTGGCGCTGCCGCCGGACGTTCCACTTGCCCTGTGGCAGCGAGCGGGGCTGCGTCTCCCAGTTCTTTGAAGAGTAGAGGTGAGTGTGGCTGCCCCGCTGGGCCCGCTGTGTGGCAGTGGAGGAGGAAGAGGACGAGGATGAGGGCTGCGGATGAAGTGCCACCTCCATCCCGCAGGTCCTTCTGCTGGAGACACCGGCCGGTGCAGCGAGTGAGGGCGATGCAGCGGGACCAGACCCTCTGCCTAATCTGCCGGGACGAGGTGGCGGGGCGGCCCTGTTATACCACCATGGTCTGCCCCGGCTGCGCCAGCGCCTGGTTCCACCGCCGCTGCATCCAGGTAGGCGCCATCGCCCCGGTCCCTGACATGGTCAGCCCGGTGGTCACCCCATCACCCAGCTCCGGGGAGCGAACTGGTCCCTCCCGCCACTGCTGATGCCGATGCCACCTCTGCCCTAGGGCCAGGCGCTGCGCTCGGGCCTGCACCGCTTTCGGTGCCCTCTGTGCCGGGACATGACAGCCTTCCAGGCAGAGATGTTCCGCTTGGGCATCAAATTCCCCGACAGGTCGGTCCCCTCCCGGCTGCCTCCCTTGCCCTCCGCAATCCTCCAGCTGATCCCCTCCGGCCCTCCTGGGTGCCGACGGGGTGTCCCCCATGTCCCCGGTGCTGAGTGCTCCCCTCTTCCCACAGGGATGCTGCCTGGGAGGAGGAGGCCTCTTTCCTCGACTTGGTGCTCTGGCAGAGCTCCTGCGACGCCGACCAGTGCCTGTGCCCTCTGGGCCGCGACCAGGAAGAGGAGGCAGGGTGAGTGCCGGTGGTCCCGGTTCCTGCAGCCCCAGTGAGGACACGGTGCCTTCGTCTCCTCTGACGGGCAGGGGGGGAGGTTCCCTGGGATGCTGAGCCAGGCATGGCGCAGGCTGCGTTCTGGCAGCTCAGCCCCGGCTGCCAGGACGGGAGCAGGGTAGAGCTGGGCTCGGTACAGTGCCGGGGCTGTCAGCCCACAGCTCGGGGACCTTTGGTGGCAGTGGGTACCGTTGCTCTCCGCAGGCCGTGGAGACTCCTGGTCTGCAGCTCCTGTGGCTCCCGTGGGACCCACCAGTGCTGCTCCGCCCTGGAAGATGCCACCGAGTCCTGGGAGTGCAGGGACTGCAGCGGCACGCACAGCGGTGAGTGGTGCAGCGGGGGGACAGGGTGCCCAGGGCGTGGTGGCTTCCACAGCCACTGGGGACTTGGGGACAGGCGCTGTGACGCGTGGAGGGAGGGAGCGTGGCAGGGGCTTGTTGTGCTCAACATCTCCCTGCCCCTTGCAGTGCCCGACATTGCAGCTGGACCAGACTCTGGCCCCCCTGGCGCAGGGACCCTGGCACAGCGCTCCCAGTAAGGTCACTGGCACAGGCTGCCCAGAGGCTGTGGAGCCTCCTCCTCTGCAGACGTGCCAGCACCACCTGGACACAATTCTGTGCAGCCTGCTTCAGGAGGGCCTGCTTTTGCCGCGGGTTGGACTAGACGATCTCCAGAGGTCCCCTCCAGCCCTGACCATGGTGTGGTTCTGTGACCCCTGGCACTTGGGCTGAGGAAGAAGAGGGTGCCGCAATAGGCCCCGGTCCCTCACGGCCCAGTGTGCCACAGCATGGCAGGAGCAGGGGGCCAGACCCTCCTGTGCGTCCCCCCTGCTCAAAAGGCGGTGTCAGGTCCCCAGGGTGGACAGTGAGAGCAATGCATCCCCCGGGGACCTGCCAGAGGGGCTTCTGGCCAATGCCCACCTCTGGAAGCAGAGGCCACAATGTCCTCCGGCCTCTCCCCATCCACTCGCGGCCTTAGTGGGGTGCAGCACAGGGGGTGACGCTACGGTGCCGTTGTCCCCTGGCAGTGTGCGGGCTGTGCCAGCGGGCAGACTGCGGCCCGGACGTCGTTGGGGAGCTGCGCCAAAAGCGTGAGCTCTGTGTCCACGGGAAGTGCCTGGTGAGTCCCCGGGGCTCGAAATCCCCCGCTCCCCGACAGCCTTGAGTTCCCAGCCCCACACCGCCGGCAGCCCCTGGCACATGCCCTCTGTTCCCCTCTTGCAGCACCACGCCAGCAGGCTCAGACAGAGAGGGGCCGATCAACATGGCTTCTACAGCTTTCTCAAGTCTCCGCGGCGCAGGCGGGCGATGAAGCGGGCGGCACAGCAGGTGAGGCCAGGGGGCACGTGCCCCCAGCGCTGTGCCCATGCCTCACGTCCCACACTGCACGGGCCAGCAACCTCTAGGGATGCTCTGGCAGCCGGCTGCAAGCAACCGCCAGGTCCTCCGTGATTCAAAACGACCCATTTCTGTGGGAGTTGGGCACTTGGAGAGGAGCGGTTGCTTTATCAGTGGCCCGGTGTCCTTGGCCTGGTGGCCCCCCAAAACGTGGCACGGGTCTTCATGGGGAGGGCAAACCGGGATCCCCAGGGACATGCGGTGCTGACGCCATCCACCTCCGTGCCGTTCCCAGAGGTGCTGCATCTGCCAGCTACTGGGAGCCTCCATCTCCTGCCGCGGCTGGCGCTGCCGCCGGACGTTCCACTTGCCCTGTGGCAGCGAGCGGGGCTGCGTCTCCCAGTTCTTTGAAGAGTAGAGGTGAGTGTGGCTGCCCCGCTGGGCCCGCTGTGTGGCAGTGGAGGAGGAAGAGGACGAGGATGAGGGCTGCGGATGAAGTGCCACCTCCATCCCGCAGGTCCTTCTGCTGGAGACACCGGCCGGTGCAGCGAGTGAGGGCGATGCAGCGGGACCAGACCCTCTGCCTAATCTGCCGGGATGAGGTGGTGGGGCGGCCCTGTTATACCACCATGGTCTGCCCCGGCTGCACCAGCGCCTGGTTCCACCTCCGCTGCATCCAGGTAGGCGCCATCGCCCCGGTCCCTGACATGGTCAGCCCGGTGGTCACCCCATCACCCAGCTCCGGGGAGCGAACGGGTCCCTCCCGCCACTGCTGATGCCGATGCCACCTCTGCCCTAGGGCCAGGCGCTGCGCTCGGGCCTGCACCGCTTTCGGTGCCCTCTGTGCCGGGACATGACAGCCTTCCAGGCAGAGATGTTCCGCTTGGGCATCAAAATCCCCGACAGGTCGGTCCCCTCCCGGCTGCCTCCCTTGCCCTCCGCAATCCTCCAGCTGATCCCCTCCGGCCCTCCTGGGTGCCGACGGGGTGTCCCCCATGTCCCCGGTGCTGAGTGCTCTCCTCTTCCCACAGGGATGCTGCCCGGGAGGAGGAGGCCTCTTTCCTCGACTTGGTGCTCTGGCAGAGCTCCTGCGACGCCGACCAGTGCCTGTGCCCTCTGGGCCGCGACCAGGAAGAGGAGGCAGGGTGAGTGCCGGTGGTCCCGGTTCCTGCAGCCCCAGTGAGGACACGGTGCCTTCGTCTCCTCTGACGGGCAGGGGGGGAGGTTCCCTGGGATGCTGAGCCAGGCATGGCGCAGGCTGCGTTCTGGCAGCTCAGCCCCGGCTGCCAGGACAGGAGCAGGGTAGAGCTGGGCTCGGCACAGTGCCGGGGCTGTCAGCCCACAGCTCGGGGACCTTTGGTGGCAGTGGGTACCGTTGCTCTCCGCAGGCCGTGGAGACTCCTGGTCTGCAGCTCCTGTGGCTCCCGTGGGACCCACCACTGCTGCTCCACCCTGGAAGATGCCACCGAGTCCTGGGAGTGCAGGGACTGCAGCGGCACGTACAGCGGTGAGTGGTGCAGCGGGGGGACAGGGTGCCCAGGGCGTGGTGGCTTCCACAGCCACTGGGGACTTGGGGACAGGCGCTGTGACGCGTGGAGGGAGGGAGCGTGGTAGGGGCTTGTTGTGCTCAACATCTCCCTGCCCCGTGCAGTGCCCGACACTGCAGCTGGACCAGACTCTGGCCCCCCTGGCGCAGGGACCCTGGCACAGCGCTCCCAGTAAGGTCACTGGCACAGGCTGCCCAGAGGCTGTGGAGCCTCCTCCTCTGCAGACGTGCCAGCACCACCTGGACACAATTCTGTGCAGCCTGCTCCAGGAGGGCCTGCTTTTGCCGCGGGTTGGACTAGACGATCTCCAGAGGTCCCCTCCAGCCCTGACCATGGTGTGGTTCTGTGACCCCTGGCACTTGGGCTGAGGAAGAAGAGGGTGCCGCAATAGGCCCCGGTCCCTCACGGCCCAGTGTGCCACAGCATGGCGGGAGCAGGGGGCCAGACCCTCCTGTGCGTCCCCCCTGCTCAAAAGGCGGTGTCAGGTCCCCAGGGTGGACAGTGAGAGCAATGCATCCCCCGGGGACCTGCCAGAGGGGCTTCTGGCCAATGCCCACCTCTGGAAGCAGAGGCCACAATGTCCTCCGGCCTCTCCCCATCCACTCGCGGCCTTAGTGGGGTGCAGCACAGGGGGTGACGCTACGGTGCCGTTGTCCCCTGGCAGTGTGCGGGCTGTGCCAGCGGGCAGACTGCGGCCCGGACGTCGTTGGGGAGCTGCGCCAAAAGCGTGAGCTCTGTGTCCACGGGAAGTGCCTGGTGAGTCCCCGGGGCTCGAAATCCCCCGCTCCCCGACAGCCTTGAGTTCCCAGCCCCACACCGCCGGCAGCCCCTGGCACATGCCCTCTGTTCCCCTCTTGCAGCACCACGCCAGCAGGCTCAGACAGAGAGGGGCCGATCAACATGGCTTCTACGGCTTTCTCAAGTCTCCGCGGCGCAGGCGGGCGATGAAGCGGGCGGCACAGCAGGTGAGGCCAGGGGGCACGTGCCCCCAGCGCTGTGCCCATGCCTCACGTGCCACACTGCACGGGCCAGCAACCTCTAGGGATGCTCTGGCAGCCGGCTGCAAGCAACCGCCAGGTCCTCCGTGATTCAAAACGACCCATTTCTGTGGGAGTTGGGCACTTGGAGAGGAGCGGTTGCTTTATCAGTGGCCCGGTGTCCTTGGCCTGGTGGCCCCCCAAAACGTGGCACGGGTCTTCATGGTGAGGGCAAACCGGTATCCCCAGGGACATGCGGTGCTGACGCCATCCACCTCCGTGCCGTTCCCAGAGGTGCTGCATCTGCCAGCTACTGGGAGCCTCCATCTCCTGCCGCGGCTGGCGCTGCCGCCGGACGTTCCACGTGCCCTGTGGCAGCGAGCGTGCCGGCGTCTCCCAGTTCTTTGAAGAGTAGAGGTGAGTGTGGCTGCCCCGCTGGGCCCGCTGTGTGGCAGTGGAGGAGGAAGAGGACGAGGATGAGGGCTGCGGATGAAGTGCCACCTCCATCCCGCAGGTCCTTCTGCTGGAGACACCGGCCGGTGCAGCGAGTGAGGGCGATGCAGCGGGACCAGACCCTCTGCCTAATCTGCCGGGACGAGGTGGCGGGGCGGCCCTGTTATACCACCATGGTCTGCCCCGGCTGCGCCAGCGCCTGGTTCCACCGCCGCTGCATCCAGGTAGGCGCCATCGCCCCGGTCCCTGACATGGTCAGCCCGGTGGTCACCCCATCACCCAGCTCTGGGGAGCGAACGGGTCCCTCCCGCCACTGCTGATGCCGATG
This sequence comes from Falco punctatus, assembly GCF_963210335.1. Lineage (NCBI taxonomy): Eukaryota > Metazoa > Chordata > Aves > Falconiformes > Falconidae > Falco > Falco punctatus. The sequence continues at coordinate 140,717 of NC_137581.1, forward strand.
CCACCTCTGCCCTAGGGCCAGGCGCTGTGCTCGCGCCTGCACAGCTTTCGGTGCCCTCTGTGCTGGGACATGACAAATATTATAGTTATCTGATCTAAATGAGGCTTTTCATTTTGAAGAGATTCAAAGCCTCTAGAAGAAAAATAAAAGGGAGGGGGGTGGTTTTGAGTGATGCTGTTGAAGATTATCTTAAAGATTTTAGTGAATCCTTCTATATTTCGTGTTTATGTAGCAGTTATAAGAGCATTTTGATTTGAACGTGTTAACCTCCACATTAGAATTATGTTAGCACTTATTAGCCAATGAAGTATAAATCGTTGTACTGATGTTATCCGAGACTGTCACTTGAAGTCCCTATGCTATAGACCATAGTACTGTTAGTCTTCACTCTCTAGACCATAACCAGAGCACCTAGGTTCTATTGTTGTAGGATGAGTTTTTGGACAGATTGGCAAGGTCGATATCTAGCCTTCCAACCTGGCAACAAAACTAACTTTTAAGGTGTCCTGAAGTGAACTACCTTCATTATAACACTGAAAATCATGCCCACAGGTCAAGAAGACCCTTGCCCAGGTGAAGACCCTTCCCTTGCGCAAGCGTAGTAACAGAAAGGGATGACACAGCAAATATTGCAATTATATGCAAATGTCTAAGCGATCATTGTAATTGGGAGTGCACGACTTTCTAATTTTGTGTATAAATGTAACGGTAAAATCTACACAGGTGTGCTTGTTTTGTGGAGATGCCACCGAGCACCCAGCGCTGCAATAAAGGAGTAGCCTGCTTCTTAATGCTACATTGGTGTTAAGAGGTTTGATTCCTGATTTTGGTGACAATGCCACCACATAGATACAGCTCTATACACATATATGGCACACGATTCTGTCATCGTTGTCGCAGTATTGTTGACAACATGTAGCTGTATCAAATGGAACCTCCCCGGAAATCTATGTTGCAACGCGAGCAAATATTATAACTATCCTATCTAAATGAGGCTTTTGATTTTGGAAAGATTCAAAGCCTCCAGAAAAAAAAAATAAAAGGGCGTGGGGGTGGTGTTGAACGATGCCAGTACATAGATAGGGCTCTATACACATTTGTGGCACACTGTTCTGTCAAGGGGGGGTTGCTGGCTGAGCAAAGGGACAAGACGACCACGCTCTGCTGCAGTGAGTGGCTGTAAGTTACAGAAACCGGGGCACAAAGCTGAGGCCGCGCAGGCTCAGGCCTTCAGCCGGCAAAGCGCCCACGCGGCTCGCAGCCGTGCCTGCTGCGGGGCTGGCACACGGCAGCCGCTACAGGGGCCCCGCCACGGAGCCCCCCCGGCAGCGGGAGGGCGGGCTAGACCCCGGCGGCCCGCACAGCCGAGCCCCCGCCGGCGCCGGGCCCCCGCCGGGCTGGGCAAGCACCGGGCCAGTCGGGGACGGACCCGCCGCCCGCCCGCGCTGCCCGGCGAGCCCCGCCCCGCCCTGTGCCCCGGCCAATGACGCTGCGGTAGGAACGCCAGGGCCCGCCCCCGCCGCCTCACCATTGGCTGTTGCCGGGGGGGAGCGCGCCGCGGGTGCGAGAGTGACGGGGGGGACTACAAATCCCAACGGCCGCTGTGCGCGGGCCGAGTCTCGCTTTAGCCGCTTGGAATGCCGGGAGCGCGTTGCATGGCAACGGCTGTGTGCGGGAGGGGGGGCGCTCCCGCGGCGGGTTCGGGGACACCCGCGGGGCTCCCTGGAGCACGACTGGGGCCGGCGTGAAGCCGCGGGGAGGGGGGGCCCTGTGAGGGTACGGGGACACGTGGGGGGGGCTCCAGGCCGATACGGGACCGGGCGTGAGGCGGAGGGGCCGGGGCTCCCATCGGGGTCAGGGGACACGCGTAGGAACGGGCTCCTGGCGGGGGCCCAGGGCTGGCAGGCCACCAGGAGGGGGTTTCTTGGGGGCAGGGGGCTCCCGGGGGGCCGGCGGCTCCCGGAGCAGATGGCAGTCGGGGGAGCTCTGGCCTGGGAGCCACGCTCAGGGGGCTGGGACGCACAAGGGACCGGGGCAGGGCACACGCCGGCTCTCAACTCCAGATGCCCACGCTCTGCTGCAGCGTGTAGCTGTGCCTTACAGAGACCGGGGTACAAAGCTGAGGCCGAGCTGACTCTCTAAAGCTGTTGGAAGCGGCAAAAGAAGGGGCTTCTAATCGAGGGAGGCAGCCTTGGGAAGGGGGGAGCCAGGAAGGGACGGGGAAAGGAACTCGGTTTTCCCAAGTTACGCAGGAAGAAGCCTCCAAGTGAGGAAGCTCTGGCCCCGAGGGGAGAGCAGCCGATAAGGCCTTGCAACCCACAGAAAGTTGGTCGAAAGTAGGGCGAAGGTGACTGTGGCAGTGGGAGATTGCGACCTCGGACTCACATGGCCCCCCGAGAGAGGGCAGCCCCCGCTTGGGGAGATGCGCCCTCAATAAAAACCTTCAGTAGCGCTACCTGAGGGTGCGCGCTAGTTTGCACGACAAGTGAGAAACTTGTGAGCAGTCCTGTGCGTGAATGGAAAGGAATGTGTAATGCACGCTGAATGTGCAAGTGCTCTGCGTGTAGCATGTGTACCCTCGAGTAACCTGGTGAGCGTGTTAGAGGGAAACATTCCCCCGTGCTGCCAGCGCTGTAAGGAAGAATGCCTGCCTTCTAAAACTCCAAATCCAGTCTTAGAGCGATTTTCTCCGTGACCGACTTTACAGTATCACATAAAGTGGGCAACTGCTGCCAGGGCTCCCTGCTGCACGGGGAGCAGCCTTTCCTGATGGTCAGAGGGACCCTCCTGCGTTCCAGGGTGTGCCCATGGCCTCTGGGCCGGGCACTGGGCGGGCACCACTGTGAAGAGCCTGGGCACGGCTGAGGGGCAGGGGCAGGATCTGGGGGTCTCCCCTGCCCTCCCCGCATCTCCAGCTCAGCGTGGGCTTCTCCACCCAGAAGCATGCTGGTGGCAAAACGGGCCCTGGATGCCAGGGCCACTTGTGTTCCCCAGGCATAATAATCGCGTGCTCGCATCGTTCTTACACATTTGAGTTCGGCCCCAGGGCTTTGAACGTCCCATTTCCCCCGGCTCTCTTCGGGGTCAGCAGAGGCCAATGTTCTAGAGAGGCACGTGGTCGGGGTTTCGATGGCACCACGTAAACCTGCCGTTCTGTGCACATGCAGGTGCGAGTTCATCTCCAGAAAGGACCCGAGGGGCTGGATATTAAACGGTGGAGGGTGGCGACGGGTCGTAGGTTTTTCCTTTTCCTTCCCACACAAAATTCCACTGTGCTTCGTGGGTAGGCAATACTCTACACTTCAACGCTGTTTCTCGATGGACAGGTTTTCCAAAACATGTGGGATCTCCAGGTTTAAACCCTGATGCCGGAAAACCCCAACAAGTACGTATATGCCAAATAAAGGCTCGCAGCTCTGGGGCACACCAGGTTTCCGTCCCTTGGGTCCCACGACCATGTGTCACAGCTCATCGTTTGTGAACAATTCCTTAGGGAAGTGTTCTCATGGGCTCGGGGATTTATTTCCCATGTATCAACTCTGTTACGTGCATTGGACAAAACAATATGGAAGGGACCAAGCCCATACCCCATTCGTTACGAATCCGAACAGGCCAACCCAGGGGTAACAGGACGTTACATTTGTGGTATATGGGCTCACCGTGGGGTCTCGATACATACCGGATCCCACCTTTCCAAGGGGTCCAGACCCCCTGCTCAATGGGCAGCTGGTTGAGGTGCCCACCAGGCCCCTCTCTGCCAAGCTGCTTTCCAGCCGAGGGTCCACAGCCTGTGCTGGTGCCGGGGCTTGTTCCTCCCCAGGGGCAGGACTCGGCACTTGTTGCACCCGATGAGGTTCCTGGCATCCCCTTTCTCCAGCCCAGCCTGGTCCTCCGAAGGCAGCGCAACCACTGGGGTGCCAGACACGACCACCCCCCATTTTGTGGGTGCCAGCAGTGCCCAGTGCCAGCCCGTCCCCACTGGGGTTGAGCACCAAGGGTGTCACACTCCCACCTGCGGAGATAGATGGATGGAAAAGTCACAGCACCGGGGCAGAGGAAATATTTAACATTCCAGATGGGGGGGCACTGCGGGAGGCTCCCAGCCCTGCACTCCTGCAGCCGCTCACTGGCAGGGGAACCTGTTCCTCTTCTGGCACCAGCGCTGCCACCACAGGGGCTTGTAGAAGCGGATGCGGTGGGGCCAGCAGTGGCGTCTCCACCAAACCTTTGGGCAGCCCCAAGATGGGTGCAGCCCTCCCTCATGCACCGTCCTGCCCATGCCACACTCCCTCTCTCCACGCACCACAGCCCCGGGCCTCTCCCCGGGTCCCAGATGCAGGCAGGGGGATGAGTGGGTATGGGAGGCTTAAGACCCGGTTAAGCAAATGCGAAACCCCATCGGTGACTATACACGCTTGCAGTGCTGTGTCATAAAGAGCCAGGGCTCTTGAATAGATGCACGCAACTGCCCCCAGCTCAGGGGTGTGTTTACCAGTGGTGCTGGAGAATAACTGATGTCCCCATGCCCTGCCACCCCCTATTCTGGAGCTGTGCTGATGGACCTGAGGTCAAGGCACCGAGATACGCCCCGGTCCCTCACGACCCAGTGCCCCACAGCATGGCCGGAGCAGGGGGCCCAACACTGCAGCCGGACCAGACTCTGGTCCCCCTGGCGCAGGGACCCTGGCACAGCGCTCCCAGTAAGGTCACTGGCACAGGCTGCCCAGAGGCTGTGGAGCCTCCTCCTCTGCAGACGTGCCAGCACCACCTGGACACAATTCTGTGCAGCCTGCTCCAGGAGGGCCTGCTTTTGCCGGGGGTTGGACTAGACGATCTCCAGAGGTCCCCTCCAGCCCTGACCGTGGTGTGGTTCTGTGACCCCTGGCACTTGGGCTGAGGAAGAAGAGGGTGCCCCAATAGGCCCCGGTCCCTCACGGCCCAGTGTGCCACAGCATGGCGGGAGCAGGGGGCCAGACCCTCCTGTGCATCCCCCCTGCTCAAAAGGCGGTGTCAGGTCCCCAGGGTGGACAGTGAGAGCAATGCATCCCCCGGGGACCTGCCAGAGGGGCTTCTGGCCAATGCCCACCTCTGGAAGCAGAGGCCACAATGTCCTCCGGCCTCTCCCCATCCACTCGCGGCCTTAGTGGGGTGCAGCACAGGGGGTGACGCTACGGTGCCGTTGTCCCCTGGCAGTGTGCGGGCTGTGCCAGCGGGCAGACTGCGGCCCGGACGTCGTTGGGGAGCTGCGCCAAAAGCGTGAGCTCTGTGTCCACGGGAAGTGCCTGGTGAGTCCCCGGGGCTCGAAATCCCCCGCTCCCCGACAGCCTTGAGTCCCCAGCCCCACACCGCCGGCAGCCCCTGGCACATGCCCTCTGTTCCCCTCTTGCAGTACCACGCCAGCAGGCTCAGACAGAGAGGGGCCGATCAACATGGCTTCTACGGCTTTCTCAAGTCTCCGCGGCGCAGGCGGGCGATGAAGCGGGCGGCACAGCAGGTGAGGCCAGGGGGCACGTGCCCCCAGCGCTGTGCCCATGCCTCACGTCCCACACTGCACGGGCCAGCAACCTCTAGGGATGCTCTGGCAGCCGGCTGCAAGCAACCGCCAGGTCCTCCGTGATTCAAAACGACCCATTTCTGTGGGAGTTGGGCACTTGGAGAGGAGCGGTTGCTTTATCAGTGGCCCGGTGTCCTTGGCCTGGGGGCCCCCCAAAACGTGGCACGGGTCTTCATGGTGAGGAAAACCGGGATCCCCAGGGACATGCGGTGCTGACGCCATCCACCTCCGTGCCGTTCCCAGAGGTGCTGCATCTGCCAGCTACTGGGAGCCTCCATCTCCTGCCGCGGCTGGCGCTGCCGCCGGACGTTCCACGTGCCCTGTGGCAGCGAGCGGGGCTGCGTCTCCCAGTTCTTTGAAGAGTAGAGGTGAGTGTGGCTGCCCCGCTGGGCCCGCTGTGTGGCAGTGGAGGAGGAAGAGGACGAGGATGAGGGCTGCGGATGAAGTGCCACCTCCATCCCGCAGGTCCTTCTGCTGGAGACACCGGCCGGTGCAGCGAGTGAGGGCGATGCAGCGGGACCAGACCCTCTGCCTAATCTGCCGGGATGAGGTGGTGGGGCGGCCCTGTTATACCACCATGGTCTGCCCCGGCTGCGCCAGCGCCTGGTTCCACCACTGCTGCATCCAGGTAGGCGCCATCGCCCCGGTCCCTGACATGGTCAGCCCGGTGGTCACCCCATCACCCAGCTCCGGGGAGCGAACGGGTCCCTCCCGCCACTGCTGATGCCGATGCCACCTCTGCCCTAGGCCCAGGCGCTGCGCTCGGGCCTGCACCGCTTTCGGTGCCCTCTGTGCCGGGACATGACAGCCTTCCAGGCAGAGATGTTCCGCTTGGGCATCAAAATCCCCGACAGGTCGGTCCCCTCCCGGCTGCCTCCCTTGCCCTCCGCAATCCTCCAGCTGATCCCCTCCGGCCCTCCTGGGTGCCGACGGAGTGTCCCCCATGTCCCCGGTGCTGAGTGCTCCCCTCTTCCCACAGGGATGCTGCCTGGGAGGAGGAGGCCTCTTTCCTCGACTTGGTGCTCTGGCAGAGCTCCTGCGACGCCGACCAGTGCCTGTGCCCTCTGGGCCGCGACCAGGAAGAGGAGGCAGGGTGAGTGCCGGTGGTCCCGGTTCCTGCAGCCCCAGTGAGGACACGGTGCCTTCGTCTCCTCTGACGGGCAGGGGGGGAGGTTCCCTGGGATGCTGAGCCAGGCATGGCGCAGGCTGCGTTCTGGCAGCTCAGCCCCGGCTGCCAGGACGGGAGCAGGGTAGAGCTGGGCTCGGCACAGTGCCGGGGCTGTCAGCCCACAGCTCGAGGACCTTTGGTGGCAGTGGGTACCGTTGCTCTCCGCAGGCCGTGGAGACTCCTGGTCTGCAGCTCCTGTGGCTCCCGTGGGACCCGCCAGTGCTGCTCCGCCCTGGAAGATGCCACCGAGTCCTGGGAGTGCAGGGACTGCAGCGGCACGCACAGCGGTGAGTGGTGCAGCGGGGGGACAGGGTGCCCAGGGCGTGGTGGCTTCCACAGCCACTGGGGACTTGGGGACAGGCGCTGTGACGCGTGGAGGGAGGGAGCGTGGCAGGGGCTTGTTGTGCTCAACATCTCCCTGCCCCTTGCAGTGCCCGACACTGCAGCCGGACCAGACTCTGGTCCCCCTGGCGCAGGGACCCTGGCACAGCGCTCCCAGTAAGGTCACTGGCACAGGCTGCCCAGAGGCTTTGGAGCCTCCTCCTCTGCAGACGTGCCAGCACCACCTGGACACAATTCGGTGCAGCCTGCTCCAGGAGGGCCTGCTTTTGCCGCGGGTTGGACTAGACGATCTCCAGAGGTCCCCTCCAGCCCTGACCATGGTGTGGTTCTGTGACCCCTGGCACTTGGGCTGAGGAAGAAGAGGGTGCCGCAATAGGCCCCGGTCCCTCACGGCCCAGTGTGCCACAGCATGGCGGGAGCAGGGGGCCAGACCCTCCTGTGCGTCCCCCCTGCTCAAAAGGCGGTGTCAGGTCCCCAGGGTGGACAGTGAGAGCAATGCATCCCCCGGGGACCTGCCAGAGGGGCTTCTGGCCAATGCCCACCTCTGGAAGCAGAGGCCACAATGTCCTCCGGCCTCTCCCCATCCACTCGCGGCCTTAGTGGGGTGCAGCACAGGGGGTGACGCTACGGTGCCGTTGTCCCCTGGCAGTGTGCGGGCTGTGCCAGCGGGCAGACTGCGGCCCGGACGTCGTTGGGGAGCTGCGCCAAAAGCGTGAGCTCTGTGTCCACGGGAAGTGCCTGGTGAGTCCCCGGGGCTCGAAATCCCCCGCTCCCCGACAGCCTTGAGTCCCCAGCCCCACACCGCCGGCAGCCCCTGGCACATGCCCTCTGTTCCCCTCTTGCAGTACCACGCCAGCAGGCTCAGACAGAGAGGGGCCGATCAACATGGCTTCTACGGCTTTCTCAAGTCTCCGCGGCGCAGGCGGGCGATGAAGCGGGCGGCACAGCAGGTGAGGCCAGGGGGCACGTGCCCCCAGCGCTGTGCCCATGCCTCACGTGCCACACTGCACGGGCCAGCAACCTCTAGGGATGCTCTGGCAGCCGGCTGCAAGCAACCGCCAGGTCCTCCGTGATTCAAAACGACCCATTTCTGTGGGAGTTGGGCACTTGGAGAGGAGCGGTTGCTTTATCAGTGGCCCGGTGTCCTTGGCCTGGTGGCCCCCCAAAACGTGGCACGGGTCTTCATGGGGAGGGCAAACCGGGATCCCCAGGGACATGCGGTGCTGACGCCATCCACCTCCGTGCCGTTCCCAGAGGTGCTGCATCTGCCAGCTACTGGGAGCCTCCATCTCCTGCCGCGGCTGGCGCTGCCGCCGGACGTTCCACTTGCCCTGTGGCAGCGAGCGGGGCTGCGTCTCCCAGTTCTTTGAAGAGTAGAGGTGAGTGTGGCTGCCCCGCTGGGCCCGCTGTGTGGCAGTGGAGGAGGAAGAGGACGAGGATGAGGGCTGCGGATGAAGTGCCACCTCCATCCCGCAGGTCCTTCTGCTGGAGACACCGGCCGGTGCAGCGAGTGAGGGCGATGCAGCGGGACCAGACCCTCTGCCTAATCTGCCGGGACGAGGTGGCGGGGCGGCCCTGTTATACCACCATGGTCTGCCCCGGCTGCGCCAGCGCCTGGTTCCACCGCCGCTGCATCCAGGTAGGCGCCATCGCCCCGGTCCCTGACATGGTCAGCCCGGTGGTCACCCCATCACCCAGCTCCGGGGAGCGAACGGGTCCCTCCCGCCACTGCTGATGCCGATGCCACCTCTGCCCTAGGGCCAGGCGCTGCGCTCGGGCCTGCACCGCTTTCGGTGCCCTCTGTGCCGGGACATGACAGCCTTCCAGGCAGAGATGTTCCGCTTGGGCATCAAATTCCCCGACAGGTCGGTCCCCTCCCGGCTGCCTCCCTTGCCCTCCGCAATCCTCCAGCTGATCCCCTCCGGCCCTCCTGGGTGCCGACGGGGTGTCCCCCATGTCCCCGGTGCTGAGTGCTCCCCTCTTCCCACAGGGATGCTGCCTGGGAGGAGGAGGCCTCTTTCCTCGACTTGGTGCTCTGGCAGAGCTCCTGCGACGCCGACCAGTGCCTGTGCCCTCTGGGCCGCGACCAGGAAGAGGAGGCAGGGTGAGTGCCGGTGGTCCCAGTTCCTGCAGCCCCAGTGAGGACACGGTGCCTTCGTCTCCTCTGACGGGCAGGGGGGGAGGTTCCCTGGGATGCTGAGCCAGGCATGGCGCAGGCTGCGTTCTGGCAGCTCAGCCCCGGCTGCCAGGACGGGAGCAGGGTAGAGCTGGGCTCGGTACAGTGCCGGGGCTGTCAGCCCACAGCTCGGGGACCTTTGGTGGCAGTGGGTACCGTTGCTCTCCGCAGGCCGTGGAGACTCCTGGTCTGCAGCTCCTGTGGCTCCCGTGGGACCCACCAGTGCTGCTCCGCCCTGGAAGATGCCACCGAGTCCTGGGAGTGCAGGGACTGCAGCGGCACGCACAGCGGTGAGTGGTGCAGCGGGGGGACAGGGTGCCCAGGGCGTGGTGGCTTCCACAGCCACTGGGGACTTGGGGACAGGCGCTGTGACGCGTGGAGGGAGGGAGCGTGGCAGGGGCTTGTTGTGCTCAACATCTCCCTGCCCCTTGCAGTGCCCGACATTGCAGCTGGACCAGACTCTGGCCCCCCTGGCGCAGGGACCCTGGCACAGCGCTCCCAGTAAGGTCACTGGCACAGGCTGCCCAGAGGCTGTGGAGCCTCCTCCTCTGCAGACGTGCCAGCACCACCTGGACACAATTCTGTGCAGCCTGCTCCAGGAGGGCCTGCTTTTGCCGCGGGTTGGACTAGACGATCTCCAGAGGTCCCCTCCAGCCCTGACCATGGTGTGGTTCTGTGACCCCTGGCACTTGGGCTGAGGAAGAAGAGGGTGCCGCAATAGGCCCCGGTCCCTCACGGCCCAGTGTGCCACAGCATGGCGGGAGCAGGGGGCCAGACCCTCCTGTGCGTCCCCCCTGCTCAAAAGGCGGTGTCAGGTCCCCAGGGTGGACAGTGAGAGCAATGCATCCCCCGGGGACCTGCCAGAGGGGCTTCTGGCCAATGCCCACCTCTGGAAGCAGAGGCCACAATGTCCTCCGGCCTCTCCCCATCCACTCGCGGCCTTAGTGGGGTGCAGCACAGGGGGTGACGCTACGGTGCCGTTGTCCCCTGGCAGTGTGCGGGCTGTGCCAGCGGGCAGACTGCGGCCCGGACGTCGTTGGGGAGCTGCGCCAAAAGCGTGAGCTCTGTGTCCACGGGAAGTGCCTGGTGAGTCCCCGGGGCTCGAAATCCCCCGCTCCCCGACAGCCTTGAGTCCCCAGCCCCACACCGCCGGCAGCCCCTGGCACATGCCCTCTGTTCCCCTCTTGCAGTACCACGCCAGCAGGCTCAGACAGAGAGGGGCCGATCAACATGGCTTCTACGGCTTTCTCAAGTCTCCGCGGCGCAGGCGGGCGATGAAGCGGGCGGCACAGCAGGTGAGGCCAGGGGGCACGTGCCCCCAGCGCTGTGCCCATGCCTCACGTGCCACACTGCACGGGCCAGCAACCTCTAGGGATGCTCTGGCAGCCGGCTGCAAGCAACCGCCAGGTCCTCCGTGATTCAAAACGACCCATTTCTGTGGGAGTTGGGCACTTGGAGAGGAGCGGTTGCTTTATCAGTGGCCCGGTGTCCTTGGCCTGGTGGCCCCCCAAAACGTGGCACGGGTCTTCATGGGGAGGGCAAACCGGGATCCCCAGGGACATGCGGTGCTGACGCCATCCACCTCCGTGCCGTTCCCAGAGGTGCTGCATCTGCCAGCTACTGGGAGCCTCCATCTCCTGCCGCGGCTGGCGCTGCCGCCGGACGTTCCACTTGCCCTGTGGCAGCGAGCGGGGCTGCGTCTCCCAGTTCTTTGAAGAGTAGAGGTGAGTGTGGCTGCCCCGCTGGGCCCGCTGTGTGGCAGTGGAGGAGGAAGAGGACGAGGATGAGGGCTGCGGATGAAGTGCCACCTCCATCCCGCAGGTCCTTCTGCTGGAGACACCGGCCGGTGCAGCGAGTGAGGGCGATGCAGCGGGACCAGACCCTCTGCCTAATCTGCCGGGACGAGGTGGCGGGGCGGCCCTGTTATACCACCATGGTCTGCCCCGGCTGCGCCAGCGCCTGGTTCCACCGCCGCTGCATCCAGGTAGGCGCCATCGCCCCGGTCCCTGACATGGTCAGCCCGGTGGTCACCCCATCACCCAGCTCCGGGGAGCGAACGGGTCCCTCCCGCCACTGCTGATGCCGATGCCACCTCTGCCCTAGGGCCAGGCGCTGCGCTCGGGCCTGCACCGCTTTTGGTGCCCTCTGTGCCGGGACATGACAGCCTTCCAGGCAGAGATGTTCCGCTTGGGCATCAAATTCCCCGACAGGTCGGTCCCCTCCCGGCTGCCTCCCTTGCCCTCCGCAATCCTCCAGCTGATCCCCTCCGGCCCTCCTGGGTGCCGACGGGGTGTCCCCCATGTCCCCGGTGCTGAGTGCTCCCCTCTTCCCACAGGGATGCTGCCTGGGAGGAGGAGGCCTCTTTCCTCGACTTGGTGCTCTGGCAGAGCTCCTGCGACGCCGACCAGTGCCTGTGCCCTCTGGGCCGCGACCAGGAAGAGGAGGCAGGGTGAGTGCCGGTGGTCCCAGTTCCTGCAGCCCCAGTGAGGACACGGTGCCTTCGTCTCCTCTGACGGGCAGGGGGGGAGGTTCCCTGGGATGCTGAGCCAGGCATGGCGCAGGCTGCGTTCTGGCAGCTCAGCCCCGGCTGCCAGGACGGGAGCAGGGTAGAGCTGGGCTCGGTACAGTGCCGGGGCTGTCAGCCCACAGCTCGGGGACCTTTGGTGGCAGTGGGTACCGTTGCTCTCCGCAGGCCGTGGAGACTCCTGGTCTGCAGCTCCTGTGGCTCCCGTGGGACCCACCAGTGCTGCTCCGCCCTGGAAGATGCCACCGAGTCCTGGGAGTGCAGGGACTGCAGCGGCACGCACAGCGGTGAGTGGTGCAGCGGGGGGACAGGGTGCCCAGGGCGTGGTGGCTTCCACAGCCACTGGGGACTTGGGGACAGGCGCTGTGACGCGTGGAGGGAGGGAGCGTGGCAGGGGCTTGTTGTGCTCAACATCTCCCTGCCCCTTGCAGTGCCCGACATTGCAGCTGGACCAGACTCTGGCCCCCCTGGCGCAGGGACCCTGGCACAGCGCTCCCAGTAAGGTCACTGGCACAGGCTGCCCAGAGGCTGTGGAGCCTCCTCCTCTGCAGACGTGCCAGCACCACCTGGACACAATTCTGTGCAGCCTGCTCCAGGAGGGCCTGCTTTTGCCGCGGGTTGGACTAGACGATCTCCAGAGGTCCCCTCCAGCCCTGACCATGGTGTGGTTCTGTGACCCCTGGCACTTGGGCTGAGGAAGAAGAGGGTGCCGCAATAGGCCCCGGTCCCTCACGGCCCAGTGTGCCACAGCATGGCGGGAGCAGGGGGCCAGACCCTCCTGTGCGTCCCCCCTGCTCAAAAGGCGGTGTCAGGTCCCCAGGGTGGACAGTGAGAGCAATGCATCCCCCGGGGACCTGCCAGAGGGGCTTCTGGCCAATGCCCACCTCTGGAGGCAGAGGCCACAATGTCCTCCGGCCTCTCCCCATCCACTCGCGGCCTTAGTGGGGTGCAGCACAGGGGGTGACGCTACGGTGCCGTTGTCCCCTGGCAGTGTGCGGGCTGTGCCAGCGGGCAGACTGCGGCCCGGACGTCGTTGGGGAGCTGCGCCAAAAGCGTGAGCTCTGTGTCCACGGGAAGTGCCTGGTGAGTCCCCGGGGCTCGAAATCCCCCGCTCCCCGACAGCCTTGAGTTCCCAGCCCCACACCGCCGGCAGCCCCTGGCACATGCCCTCTGTTCCCCTCTTGCAGCACCACGCCAGCAGGCTCAGACAGAGAGGGGCCGATCAACATGGCTTCTACGGCTTTCTCAAGTCTCCGCGGCGCAGGCGGGCGATGAAGAGGGCGGCACAGCAGGTGAGGCCAGGGGGCACGTGACCCCAGCGCTGTGCCCATGCCTCACGTCCCACACTGCACGGGCCAGCAACCTCTAGGGATGCTCTGGCAGCCGGCTGCAAGCAACCGCCAGGTCCTCCGTGATTCAAAACGACCCATTTCTGTGGGAGTTGGGCACTTGGAGAGGAGCGGTTGCTTTATCAGTGGCCCGGTGTCCTTGGCCTGGTGGCCCCCCAAAACGTGGCACGGGTCTTCATGGTGAGGGCAAACCGGGATCCCCAGGGACATGCGGTGCTGACGCCATCCACCTCCGTGCCGTTCCCAGAGGTGCTGCATCTGCCAGCTACTGGGAGCCTCCATCTCCTGCCGCGGCTGGCGCTGCCGCCGGACGTTCCACTTGCCCTGTGGCAGCGAGCGGGGCTGCGTCTCCCAGTTCTTTGAAGAGTAGAGGTGAGTGTGGCTGCCCCGCTGGGCCCGCTGTGTGGCAGTGGAGGAGGAAGAGGACGAGGATGAGGGCTGCGGATGAAGTGCCACCTCCATCCCGCAGGTCCTTCTGCTGGAGACACCGGCCGGTGCAGCGAGTGAGGGCGATGCAGCGGGACCAGACCCTCTGCCTAATCTGCCGGGATGAGGTGGTGGGGCGGCCCTGTTATACCACCATGGTCTGCCCCGGCTGCACCAGTGCCTGGTTCCACCGCCGCTGCATCCAGGTAGGCGCCATCGCCCCGGTCCCTGACATGGTCAGCCCGGTGGTCACCCCATCACCCAGCTCCGGGGAGCGAACGGGTCCCTCCCGCCACTGCTGATGCCGATGCCACCTCTGCCCTAGGGCCAGGCGCTGCGCTCGGGCCTGCACCGCTTTTGGTGCCCTCTGTGCCGGGACATGACAGCCTTCCAGGCAGAGATGTTCCGCTTGGGCATCAAAATCCCCGACAGGTCGGTCCCCTCCCGGCTGCCTCCCTTGCCCTCCGCAATCCTCCAGCTGATCCCCTCCGGCCCTCCTGGGTGCCGACGGGGTGTCCCCCATGTCCCCGGTGCTGAGTGCTCCCCTCTTCCCACAGGGATGCTGCCTGGGAGGAGGAGGGCTCTTTCCTCGACTTGGTGCTCTGGCAGAGCTCCTGCGACGCCGACCAGTGCCTGTGCCCTCTGGGCCGCGACCAGGAAGAGGAGGCAGGGTGAGTGCCGGTGGTCCCGGTTCCTGCAGCCCCAGTGAGGACACGGTGCCTTCGTCTCCTCTGACGGGCAGGGGGGGAGGTTCCCTGGGATGCTGAGCCAGGCATGGCGCAGGCTGCGTTCTGGCAGCTCAGCCCCGGCTGCCAGGACGGGAGCAGGGTAGAGCTGGGCTCGGCACAGTGCCGGGGCTGTCAGCCCACAGCTCGGGGACCTTTGGTGGCAGTGGGTACCGTTGCTCTCCGCAGGCTGTGGAGACTCCTGGTCTGCAGCTCCTGTGGCTCCCGTGGGACCCACCAGTGCTGCTCCGCCCTGGAAGATGCCACCGAGTCCTGGGAGTGCAGGGACTGCAGCGGCACGCACAGCGGTGAGTGGTGCAGCGGGGGGACAGGGTGCCCAGGGCGTGGTGGCTTCCACAGCCACTGGGGACTTGGGGACAGGCGCTGTGACGCGTGGAGGGAGGGAGCGTGGCAGGGGCTTGTTGTGCTCAACATCTCCCTGCCCCGTGCAGTGCCCGACACTGCAGCCGGACCCGACTCTGGTCCCCCTGGCGCAGGGACCCTGGCACAGCGCTCCCAGTAAGGTCACTGGCACAGGCTGCCCAGAGGCTGTGGAGCCTCCTCCTCTGCAGACGTGCCAGCACCACCTGGACACAATTCTGTGCAGCCTGCTCCAGGAGGGCCTGCTTTTGCCGGGGGTTGGACTAGACGATCTCCAGAGGTCCCCTCCAGCCCTGACCATGGTGTGGTTCTGTGACCCCTGGCACTTGGGCTGAGGAAGAAGAGGGTGCCGCAATAGGCCCCGGTCCCTCACGGCCCAGTGTGCCACAGCATGGCGGGAGCAGGGGGCCAGACCCTCCTGTGCGTCCCCCCTGCTCAAAAGGCGGTGTCAGGTCCCCAGGGTGGACAGTGAGAGCAATGCATCCCCCGGGGACCTGCCAGAGGGGCTTCTGGCCAATGCCCACCTCTGGAAGCAGAGGCCACAATGTCCTCCGGCCTCTCCCCATCCACTCGCGGCCTTAGTGGGGTGCAGCACAGGGGGTGACGCTACGGTGCCGTTGTCCCCTGGCAGTGTGCGGGCTGTGCCAGCGGGCAGACTGCGGCCCGGACGTCGTTGGGGAGCTGCGCCAAAAGCGTGAGCTCTGTGTCCACGAGAAGTGCTTGGTGAGTCCCCGGGGCTCGAAATCCCCCGCTCCCCGACAGCCTTGAGTTCCCAGCCCCACACCGCCGGCAGCCCCTGGCACATGCCCTCTGTTCCCCTCTTGCAGCACCACGCCAGCAGGCTCAGACAGAGAGGGGCCGATCAACATGGCTTCTACGGCTTTCTCAAGTCTCCGCGGCGCAGGCGGGCGATGAAGCGGGCGGCACAGCAGGTGAGGCCAGGGGGCACGTGCCCCCAGCGCTGTGCCCATGCCTCACGTCCCACACTGCACAGGCCAGCAACCTCTAGGGATGCTCTGGCAGCCGGCTGCAAGCAACCGCCAGGTCCTCCGTGATTCAAAACAACCCATTTCTGTGGGAGATGGGCACTTGGAGAGGAGCGGTTGCTTTATCAGTGGCCCGGTGTCCTTGGCCTGGTGGCCCCCCAAAACGTGGCATGGGTCTTCATGGGGAGGGCAAACCGGGATCCCCAGGGACATGCGGTGCTGACGCCATCCACCTCCGTGCCGTTCCCAGAGGTGCTGCATCTGCCAGCTACTGGGAGCCTCCATCTCCTGCCGCGGCTGGCGCTGCCGCCGGACGTTCCACGTGCCCTGTGGCAGCGAGCGTGCCGGCGTCTCCCAGTTCTTTGAAGAGTAGAGGTGAGTGTGGCTGCCCCGCTGGGCCCGCTGTGTGGCAGTGGAGGAGGAAGAGGACGAGGATGAGGGCTGCGGATGAAGTGCCACCTCCATCCCGCAGGTCCTTCTGCTGGAGACACCGGCCGGTGCAGCGAGTGAGGGCGATGCAGCGGGACCAGACCCTCTGCCTAATCTGCCGGGATGAGGTGGTGGGGCGGCCCTGTTATACCACCATGGTCTGCCCCGGCTGCGCCAGCGCCTGGTTCCACCGCCGCTGCATCCAGGTAGGCGCCATCGCCCCGGTCCCTGCCATGGTCAGCCCGGTGGTCACCCCATCACCCAGCTCCGGGGAGCGAATGGGTCCCTCCCGCCACTGCTGATGCCGATGCCACCTCTGCCCTAGGGCCAGGCGCTGCGCTCGGGCCTGCACCGCTTTCGGTGCCCTCTGTGCCGGGACATGACAGCCTTCCAGGCAGAGATGTTCCGCTTGGGCATCAAAATCCCCGACAGGTCGGTCCCCTCCCGGCTGCCTCCCTTGCCCTCCGCAATCCTCCAGCTGATCCCCTCCGGCCCTCCTGGGTGCCGACGGGGTGTCCCCCATGTCCGCTGTGCTGAGTGCTCTCCTCTTCCCACAGGGATGCTGCCCGGGAGGAGGAGGCCTCTTTCCTCGACTTGGTGCTCTGGCAGAGCTCCTGCGACGCCGACCAGTGCCTGTGCCCTCTGGGCCGCGACCAGGAAGAGGAGGCAGGGTGAGTGCCGGTGGTCCCGGTTCCTGCAGCCCCAGTGAGGACACGGTGCCTTCGTCTCCTCTGACGGGCAGGGGGGGAGGTTCCCTGGGATGCTGAGCCAGGCATGGTGCAGGCTGCGTTCTGGCAGCTCAGCCCCGGCTGCCAGGACAGGAGCAGGGTAGAGCTGGGCTCGGCACAGTGCCGGGGCTGTCAGCCCACAGCTCGGGGACCTTTGGTGGCAGTGGGTACCGTTGCTCTCCGCAGGCCGTGGAGACTCCTGGTCTGCAGCTCCTGTGGCTCCCGTGGGACCCACCACTGCTGCTCCACCCTGGAAGATGCCACCGAGTCCTGGGAGTGCAGGGACTGCAGCGGCACGCACAGCGGTGAGTGGTGCAGCGGGGGGACAGGGTGCCCAGGGCGTGGTGGCTTCCACAGCCACTGGGGACTTGGGGACAGGCGCTGTGACGCGTGGAGGGAGGGAGCGTGGTAGGGGCTTGTTGTGCTCAACATCTCCCTGCCCCGTGCAGTGCCCGACACTGCAGCCGGACCAGACTCTGGTCCCCCTGGCGCAGGGACCCTGGCACAGCGCTCCCAGTAAGGTCACTGGCACAGGCTGCCCAGAGGCTGTGGAGCCTCCTCCTCTGCAGACGTGCCAGCACCACCTGGACACAATTCTGTGCAGCCTGCTCCAGGAGGGCCTGCTTTTGCCGCGGGTTGGACTAGACGATCTCCAGAGGTCCCCTCCAGCCCTGACCATGGTGTGGTTCTGTGACCCCTGGCACTTGGGCTGAGGAAGAAGAGGGTGCCGCAATAGGCCCCGGTCCCTCATGGCCCAGTGTGCCACAGCATGGCGGGAGCAGGGGGCCAGACCCTCCTGTGCGTCCCCCCTGCTCAAAAGGCGGTGTCAGGTCCCCAGGGTGGACAGTGAGAGCAATGCATCCCCCGGGGACCTGCCAGAGGGGCTTCTGGCCAATGCCCACCTCTGGAAGCAGAGGCCACAATGTCCTCCGTCCTCTCCCCATCCACTCGCGGCCTTAGTGGGGTGCAGCACAGGGGGTGACGCTACGGTGCCGTTGTCCCCTGGCAGTGTGCGGGCTGTGCCAGCGGGCAGACTGCGGCCCGGACGTCGTTGGGGAGCTGCGCCAAAAGCGTGAGCTCTGTGTCCACGGGAAGTGCCTGGTGAGTCCCCGGGGCTCGAAATCCCCCGCTCCCCGACAGCCTTGAGTTCCCAGCCCCACACCGCCGGCAGCCCCTGGCACATGCCCTCTGTTCCCCTCTTGCAGCACCACGCCAGCAGGCTCAGACAGAGAGGGGCCGATCAACATGGCTTCTACGGCTTTCTCAAGTCTCCGCGGCGCAGGCGGGCGATGAAGAGGGCGGCACAGCAGGTGAGGCCAGGGGGCACGTGCCCCCAGCGCTGTGCCCATGCCTCACGTGCCACACTGCACGGGCCAGCAACCTCTAGGGATGCTCTGGCAGCCGGCTGCAAGCAACCGCCAGGTCCTCCGTGATTCAAAACGACCCATTTCTGTGGGAGTTGGGCACTTGGAGAGGAGCGGTTGCTTTATCAGTGGCCCGGTGTCCTTGGCCTGGTGGCCCCCCAAAACGTGGCACGGGTCTTCATGGTGAGGGCAAACCGGGATCCCCAGGGACATGCGGTGCTGACGCCATCCACCTCCGTGCCGTTCCCAGAGGTGCTGCATCTGCCAGCTACTGGGAGCCTCCATCTCCTGCCGCGGCTGGCGCTGCCGCCGGACGTTCCACTTGCCCTGTGGCAGCGAGCGGGGCTGCGTCTCCCAGTTCTTTGAAGAGTAGAGGTGAGTGTGGCTGCCCCGCTGGGCCCGCTGTGTGGCAGTGGAGGAGGAAGAGGACGAGGATGAGGGCTGCGGATGAAGTGCCACCTCCATCCCGCAGGTCCTTCTGCTGGAGACACCGGCCGGTGCAGCGAGTGAGGGCGATGCAGCGGGACCAGACCCTCTGCCTAATCTGCCGGGACGAGGTGGCGGGGCGGCCCTGTTATACCACCATGGTCTGCCCCGGCTGCGCCAGCGCCTGGTTCCACCGCCGCTGCATCCAGGTAGGCGCCATCGCCCCGGTCCCTGACATGGTCAGCCCGGTGGTCACCCCATCACCCAGCTCTGGGGAGCGAACGGGTCCCTCCCGCCACTGCTGATGCCGATGCCACCTCTGCCCTAGGGCCAGGCGCTGTGCTCGCGCCTGCACAGCTTTCGGTGCCCTCTGTGCTGGGACATGACAAATATTATAGTTATCTGATCTAAATGAGGCTTTTCATTTTGAAGAGATTCAAAGCCTCTAGAAGAAAAATAAAAGGGAGGGGGGTGGTTTTGAGTGATGCTGTTGAAGATTATCTTAAAGATTTTAGTGAATCCTTCTATATTTCGTGTTTATGTAGCAGTTATAAGAGCATTTTGATTTGAACGTGTTAACCTCCACATTAGAATTATGTTAGCACTTATTAGCCAATGAAGTATAAATCGTTGTACTGATGTTATCCGAGACTGTCACTTGAAGTCCCTATGCTATAGACCATAGTACTGTTAGTCTTCACTCTCTAGACCATAACCAGAGCACCTAGGTTCTATTGTTGTAGGATGAGTTTTTGGACAGATTGGCAAGGTCGATATCTAGCCTTCCAACCTGGCAACAAAACTAACTTTTAAGGTGTCCTGAAGTGAACTACCTTCATTATAACACTGAAAATCATGCCCACAGGTCAAGAAGACCCTTGCCCAGGTGAAGACCCTTCCCTTGCGCAAGCGTAGTAACAGAAAGGGATGACACAGCAAATATTGCAATTATATGCAAATGTCTAAGCGATCATTGTAATTGGGAGTGCACGACTTTCTAATTTTGTGTATAAATGTAACGGTAAAATCTACACAGGTGTGCTTGTTTTGTGGAGATGCCACCGAGCACCCAGCGCTGCAATAAAGGAGTAGCCTGCTTCTTAATGCTACATTGGTGTTAAGAGGTTTGATTCCTGATTTTGGTGACAATGCCACCACATAGATACAGCTCTATACACATATATGGCACACGATTCTGTCATCGTTGTCGCAGTATTGTTGACAACATGTAGCTGTATCAAATGGAACCTCCCCGGAAATCTATGTTGCAACGCGAGCAAATATTATAACTATCCTATCTAAATGAGGCTTTTGATTTTGGAAAGATTCAAAGCCTCCAGAAAAAAAAAATAAAAGGGCGTGGGGGTGGTGTTGAACGATGCCAGTACATAGATAGGGCTCTATACACATTTGTGGCACACTGTTCTGTCAAGGGGGGGTTGCTGGCTGAGCAAAGGGACAAGACGACCACGCTCTGCTGCAGTGAGTGGCTGTAAGTTACAGAAACCGGGGCACAAAGCTGAGGCCGCGCAGGCTCAGGCCTTCAGCCGGCAAAGCGCCCACGCGGCTCGCAGCCGTGCCTGCTGCGGGGCTGGCACACGGCAGCGGCCACAGGGGCCCCGCCACGGAGCCCCCCCGGCAGCGGGAGGGCGGGCTAGACCCCGGCGGCCCGCACAGCCGAGCCCCCGCCGGCGCCGGGCCCCCGCCGGGCTGGGCAAGCACCGGGCCAGTCGGGGACGGACCCGCCGCCCGCCCGCGCTGCCCGGCGAGCCCCGCCCCGCCCTGTGCCCCGGCCAATGACGCTGCGGTAGGAACGCCAGGGCCCGCCCCCGCCGCCTCACCATTGGCTGTTGCCGGGGGGGAGCGCGCCGCGGGTGCGAGAGTGACGGGGGGGACTACAAATCCCAACGGCCGCTGTGCGCGGGCCGAGTCTCGCTTTAGCCGCTTGGAATGCCGGGAGCGCGTTGCATGGCAACGGCTGTGTGCGGGAGGGGGGGCGCTCCCGCGGCGGGTTCGGGGACACCCGCGGGGCTCCCTGGAGCACGACTGGGGCCGGCGTGAAGCCGCGGGGAGGGGGGGCCCTGTGAGGGTACGGGGACACGTGGGGGGGGCTCCAGGCCGATACGGGACCGGGCGTGAGGCGGAGGGGCCGGGGCTCCCATCGGGGTCAGGGGACACGCGTAGGAACGGGCTCCTGGCGGGGGCCCAGGGCTGGCAGGCCACCAGGAGGGGGTTTCTTGGGGGCAGGGGGCTCCCGGGGGGCCGGCGGCTCCCGGAGCAGATGGCAGTCGGGGGAGCTCTGGCCTGGGAGCCACGCTCAGGGGGCTGGGACGCACAAGGGACCGGGGCAGGGCACACGCCGGCTCTCAACTCCAGATGCCCACGCTCTGCTGCAGCGTGTAGCTGTGCCTTACAGAGACCGGGGTACAAAGCTGAGGCCGAGCTGACTCTCTAAAGCTGTTGGAAGCGGCAAAAGAAGGGGCTTCTAATCGAGGGAGGCAGCCTTGGGAAGGGGGGAGCCAGGAAGGGACGGGGAAAGGAACTCGGTTGTCCCAAGTTACGCAGGAAGAAGCCTCCGAGTGAGGAAGCTCTGGCCCCGAGGGGAGAGCAGCCGATAAGGCCTTGCAACCCACAGAAAGTTGGTCGAAAGTAGGGCGAAGGTGACTGTGGCAGTGGGAGATTGCGACCTCGGACTCACATGGCCCCCCGAGAGAGGGCAGCCCCCGCTTGGGGAGATGCGCCCTCAATAAAAACCTTCAGTAGCGCTACCTGAGGGTGCGCGCTAGTTTGCACGACAAGTGAGAAACTTGTGAGCAGTCCTGTGCGTGAATGGAAAGGAATGTGTAATGCACGCTGAATGTGCAAGTGCTCTGCGTGTAGCATGTGTACCCTCGAGTAACCTGGTGAGCGTGTTAGAGGGAAACATTCCCCCGTGCTGCCAGCGCTGTAAGGAAGAATGCCTGCCTTCTAAAACTCCAAATCCAGTCTTAGAGCGATTTTCTCCGTGACCGACTTTACAGTATCACATAAAGTGGGCAACTGCTGCCAGGGCTCCCTGCTGCACGGGGAGCAGCCTTTCCTGATGGTCAGAGGGACCCTCCTGCGTTCCAGGGTGTGCCCATGGCCTCTGGGCCGGGCACTGGGCGGGCACCACTGTGAAGAGCCTGGGCACGGCTGAGGGGCAGGGGCAGGATCTGGGGGTCTCCCCTGCCCTCCCCGCATCTCCAGCTCAGCGTGGGCTTCTCCACCCAGAAGCATGCTGGTGGCAAAACGGGCCCTGGATGCCAGGGCCACTTGTGTTCCCCAGGCATAATAATCGCGTGCTCGCATCGTTCTTACACATTTGAGTTCGGCCCCAGGGCTTTGAACGTCCCATTTCCCCCGGCTCTCTTCGGGGTCAGCAGAGGCCAATGTTCTAGAGAGGCACGTGGTCAGGGTTTCGATGGCACCACGTAAACCTGCCGTTCTGTGCACATGCAGGTGCGAGTTCATCTCCAGAAAGGACCCGAGGGGCTGGATATTAAACGGTGGAGGGTGGCGACGGGTCGTAGGTTTTTCCTTTTCCTTCCCACACAAAATTCCACTGTGCTTCGTGGGTAGGCAATACTCTACACTTCAACGCTGTTTCTCGATGGACAGGTTTTCCAAAACATGTGGGATCTCCAGGTTTAAACCCTGATGCCGGAAAACCCCAACAAGTACGTATATGCCAAATAAAGGCTCGCAGCTCTGGGGCACACCAGGTTTCCATCCCTTGGGTCCCACGACCATGTGTCACAGCTCATCGTTTGTGAACAATTCCTTAGGGAAGTGTTCTCATGGGCTCGGGGATTTATTTCCCATGTATCAACTCTGTTACGTGCATTGGACAAAACAATATGGAAGGGACCAAGCCCATACCCCATTCGTTACGAATCCGAACAGGCCAACCCAGGGGTAACAGGACGTTACATTTGTGGTATATGGGCTCACCGTGGGGTCTCGATACATACCGGATCCCACCTTTCCAAGGGGTCCAGACCCCCTGCTCAATGGGCAGCTGGTTGAGGTGCCCACCAGGCCCCTCTCTGCCAAGCTGCTTTCCAGCCGGGCGTCCGCAGCCTGTGCTGGTGCCGGGGCTTGTTCCTCCCCAGGGGCAGGACTCGGCACTTGTTGCACCCGATGAGGTTCCTGGCATCCCCTTTCTCCAGCCCAGCCTGGTCCTCCGAAGGCAGCGCAACCACTGGGGTGCCAGACACGACCACCCCCCATTTTGTGGGTGCCAGCAGTGCCCAGTGCCAGCCCGTCCCCACTGGGGTTGGGCACCAAGGGTGTCACACTCCCACCTGCGGAGATAGATGGATGGAAAAGTCACAGCACCGGGGCAGAGGAAATATTTAACATTCCAGATGGGGGGGCACTGCGGGAGGCTCCCAGCCCTGCCCCCCCAGCCACTCACTGGCAGGGGAACCCATTGCTCTTCTTCACTAACACTGCCACCACGGGGGCTTGTAGAAGCAGATGCGGCGTGGCCAGCAGTGGCATCTTCACCAAACCTTTGGGCAGGCCCCAGCCGGGTACAGCCCTCCCGCAGTCACCATGCTGCCCATGCCACGCACCCTCTCTCCATACACCACAGCCCCGGGCCTCTCCCTGGGTACCAGATGCCGGCAAGGAGATGAGTGGGCGTGGGGACGCTTAGAAACCAGTTAAGCATATGCGGAACCCCGTTTGTGACTGCACACACATGCGGTGCCATGTCATAAAGACCTCGACCTATAAATAGTCACACCCAAAGGCCCCCAGCTCAGTGGTGTGTTTGCCAGGGGTGCTGGCAGATCAGGGTGGTCACTGACTGTCCCGACGTCCCCACGGCCAGCCATCCCCTTTGCTCCAGCTGCACTGATGGAGCTCAGGTCAGGGCGCCGCAAGAGACCCCGGTCCTCAGAGGCCCAGTTTCCCGCAGCGTGGCTAGAGGAAGGGGCCGGAACCTCCTCTGCCCCCCCCCAGCCCAAAAGGTGCTGTCAGGTCCCCAGGATGGACGGTGAGTGCAGAGCATCCCCCGAGGTCCTGCCAGAGGGGCTTCTGGCCAATGCCCACCTCTGGAAGCAGAGGCCACAATGTCCTCCGGCCTCTCCCCCATCCCACTCACGGCCTTAGTGGGGTGCAGCACAGGGGGTGACGCTACGGTGCCGTTGTCCCCTGGCAGTGTGCGGGCTGTGCCAGCGGGCAGACTGCGACCCGGACATCGTTGGGGAGCTGCGCCAAAAGCGTGAACTCTGTGTCCACGAGAACTGCGTGGTGAGTCCCCGGGGCTCGAAATCCCCCGCTCCCCGACAGCCTTGAGTTCCCAGCCCCACACCGCCGGCAGCCCCTGGCACATGCCCTCTGTTCCCCTCTTGCAGTACCACGCCAGCAGGCTCAGACAGAGAGGAGCTGATCAACATGGCTTCTATGGTTTTCTCCTCCGCGACGTCAGGCGGGTGATGAAGCAAACAGCACAGCAGGTGAGGCTAGGGGACCACGTGCCCCCACCGCTGTGCCCATGCCTCACGTGCCACACTGCACGGGCCAGCAACCTCTAGGGATGCTCTGGCAGCCGGCTGCAAGCAACCGCCAGGTCCTCCGTGATTCAAAACGACCCATTTCTGTGGGAGTTGGGCACTTGGAGAGGAGCGGTTGCTTTATCAGTGGCCCGGTGTCCTTGGCCTGGTGGCCCCGAAAATGTGGCACGGGTCTTCATGGTGAGGGCAAAGCGGGATCCCCAGGGGCATATTGGTGCTGACGCCATCCACCTCCGTGCCGTTCCCAGAGGTGCTGCATCTGCCGGCTTCCGGGCGCCTCCATCTCCTGCTGCGGCCGGCGCTGCCGCCGTATGTTCCACTTCCCCTGCGGCAGCGAGCGGGGCTGCGTCTCTCAGTTCTTCGGGGAGTACAGGTGAGTGTGGCTGCCCAGCTGGGCCCGCTGTGTGGCTGTGGAAGAGGAGGAGAAGGAGGGGGAGGAAGAGGAGGAAGAGGGCTGGCGCTGAACTGCCACCTCCATCCCGCAGGTCCTTCTGCTGGAGACACCGGCCGGTGCAGCGAGTGAGGGCGATGCAGCGGGACCAGACCCTCTGCCTAATCTGCCGGGACGAGGTGGCGGGGCGGCCCTGTTATACCACCATGGTCTGCCCCAGCTGCGCCAGCGCTTGGTTCCACCGCCGCTGCATCCAGGTAGGCGCCATCGCCCCAGTCCCTGACATGGTCAGCCCGGTGGTCACCCCATCACCCAGCTCTGTGGAGCGAACGGGTCCCTCCCGCCACTGCTGATGCCGATGCCACCTCTGCCCTAGGGCCAGGCGCTGCGCTCGGGCCTGCACCACTTTCGGTGCCCTCTGTGCCGGGACATGACAGCCTTCCAGGCAGAGATGTTCCGCTTGGGCATCAAAATCCCCGACAGGTCGGTCCCCTCCCGGCTGCCTCCCTTGCCCTCCGCAATCCTCCAGCTGATCCCCTCCGGCCCTCCTGGGTGCCGACGGGGTGTCCCCCATGTCCCTGGTGCTGAGTGCTCCCCTCTTCCCACAGGGATCCTGCCTGGGAGGAGGAGGGCTCTTTGCTCGACTTGGTGCTCTGGCAGAGCTCCTGCGACGCCGACCAGTGCCTGTGCCCTCTGGGCCGCGACCAGGAAGAGGAGGCAGGGTGAGTGCCGGTGGTCCCGGTTCCTGCAGCCCCAGTGAGGACACGGTGCCTTCGTCTCCTCTGACGGGCAGGGGGGGAGGTTCCCTGGGATGCTGAGCCAGGCATGGCGCAGGCTGCGTTCTGGCAGCTCAGCCCCAGCTGCCAGGACGGGAGCAGGGTAGAGCTGGGCTCGGCACAGTGCCGGGGCTGTCAGCCCACAGCTCGGGGACCTTTGGTGGCAGTGGGTACCGTTGCTCTCCGCAGGCCGTGGAGACTCCTGGTCTGCAGCTCCTGTGGCTCCCGTGGGACCCACCAGTGCTGCTCCGCCCTGGAAGATGCCACCGAGTCCTGGGAGTGCAGGGACTGCAGCGGCACGTACAGCGGTGAGTGGTGCAGGGGGGGGACAGGATGCCCAGGGCGTGGTGGCTTCCACAGCCACTGGGGACTTGGGGACAGGCGCTGTGACGCGTGGAGGGAGGGAGCGTGGCAGGGGCTTGTTGTGCTCAACATCTCCCTGCCCCTTGCAGTGCCCAACATTGCAGCTGGACCAGACTCTGGCCTCCCTGGCGCAGGGACCCTGGCACAGAGCTCCCAGTAAGGTCACTGGCACAGGCTGCCCAGAGGCTGTGGAGCCTCCTCCTCTGCAGACGTGCCAGCACCACCTGGACACAATTCTGTGCAGCCTGCTCCAGGAGGGCCTGCTTTTGCCGCGGGTTGGACTAGACGATCTCCAGAGGTCCCCTCCAGCCCTGACCATGATGTGGTTCTGTGACCCCTGGCACTTGGGCTGAGGAAGTTGCGCAAGGCTTCTCAAGGGACAAGATGACATGCAACTGCCCTCCCAGCTGCTGTGCAAGAAACCTGCTGTTCCTCACTAACAGAAGCTGGAACTTTGCCCGTGGGCTTGCTGATGTGCATGAGCACCGCAGGGCAAGAGCCTTCACTCTTCCCCATCCTCCAGTGCCGGGCAAGGGCAGATGCTCTGAGGAGGGAGCACCAGGCCCCACAGGCCCCGCTGCCATCCCTGTCATGCAGCGGCTCCTCTTCCCTGGGCTCCTCTGCTGTGTCCCGGTGCCCTGGCCTGGTGCGATGGCAGAGCCAGCCGCAGTAACGCGCATGGGACTTGCCCGGTCCCCCAGAGCCACCTGGGTGCTGGTGGGGAAGCCGGGGCTCACCCTTGGCCAGGCCATCCCACTGGAGCTGCCAGAGGGGCCAAAGCACAAGGAGTTCCCCACGGATGGCAGGGACGGGCCGCAGAGCCCCGTTGATGTGGAGCCACCCCCTGCAGCCCCTCGGCCACGGTCACGCATAACCTCGCTGAGGAGCTCATCCGCATCGTCCAGGACACCCTCGTGATGGCCATGGGGTACCAAACGTTTCTGCAAGTGCTGATGGCCAAGTGGCGAGGGGCGGCCTGTGCTGGGGCCCTCCCCAGGGTTCCTTCCCCCCTGCTCACCAGGGAAGAGGAGCAGCCCCAGCCAGGGGGTGCCAGGGCTGCTGGGGACCAGAGTGTGGCCCCAGGGCCTTAGAGCCGAGCTGCCGGGGGAAGGTGCGGACACGGACAAGGCTGCGGATGGGGACTAAGACCAAGATGAGGACACGGGCCCGGGCAGAAGTAGCCCTGTGCAGCTTCTGTACCAGCATCTGGCAGAATGGCGGCATGGTGTCGGCTTCGGAGAGCCAATTACGGATTCGTTGTGAAGCCGCTGTATGAGCTACTGAAAGCTTCCTGCAGTGGCTGTATTGCCTGGACAGAAGGGGGTAACGCTGCTTTCACGCGCCTGGAGCGAGCTCTGACGGAGGCCCCCGTGCTGGCATTACCCGTGCTTTTAATAAAGACCTTTTCACCCATGAGAGAGAAAGTACTGCCTTAGGAGTTGTGGCACAAGTTTTTAGGGCCTCAGCGGCACGCTGTAACTCACTTCTCCCAACAGCTGGATGAGCTGAGCTCAGGATGGCCTGGATGGCTTCAAGCAGCAGCAGCAACTGGGCTACTGGTTCACGATTCCCCAAGTTCACCGTGGGGCAGAAGGTAACCGTCTAGGTACCACACTTGCTCATGACGGTACTGAAACAAAAAGGAGGACAGCGGCTGGCCACAGACCATCGAGGAAGTCTGCTCCAGCCCCCAGATCTCAAGAAGCAGGCTGGCAGCTGTATGCTGACGGCAGCAGCTGCCCCCGAGAGGGATAACGATTGCCTGGGTGCGCTGGAACTACCATCGACGAGGTTAACAGAATCACAAGCTTTGCCCACAAAGGTCTCTGCTCGGGAAGCCAAACGGAATGCCCTCGCGAGGGCACGGGCCCTGAGCAAAGGGAAATGAGCCCACACACGGGCAGGCTCCAAGTATGCCTTTGGATCGGTTCATGCGCATGGAGCTCTTTGGAAAGAGAGAGGACTATCATCTGCTCGAGGAACTGTGCTCAAACCTGCGCCTCAGATCCAGGAATTATTAAAGAGCATTCAAAAACCAGCGGTGGTCGCAGTTACGCATTGCAAGGCACGTCAAGCTGGTAAGAGCGCTCCGGGATTAGGAAATCAGTGGGCAGGTATGGCTGCAAAGGGGGGTGCAGAGAAAGGTATCCTGACTCTGACCCCTGCAGAGGAGAGTCCCGCCGGAAGCACCGCCAAAACATGATGAAAGAGGATAATAAGTGAATAACTAAGTTGCCGGCCAAAGAACGGCTAAAGGGATGGGCAGTTCCACTGGGGAATTGAAAATTTAGTGAAACTCCTCCGCAAGCCACTTGTAAGTAGGGCCACGCAGAGGTTATCAGATCCATTACAGGGAGGTGTGAAATACGCCTTAGAGACAATCCAAATGCTACTAAGAAGCTGATCATCGGGGTGACTAAGGTAGGAAATTCTCCTGGAGATTATTGGCAAACAGATTTCACCGGGTCACCCAGAAAAGAAGGGTATCGATACATTTTGGCCTTGGTCGGTACCTTCGCTGGATGGCCTGAAGCTGGAAAGCTTGTTGAACCAACAAGGTGGGGGAGGTAGCCCAAATCCTGTTACAAGAGATTACTGCCCGCCTTGGTATGCCTTCAGGAGTGCCATCAGACCATGGGTCCCATGTTACGCCGGAACCGTAAAAGAGTTGGGTAAAAGTTTGTTCCTAACCTGGGATTACCACGCTCCATGCAGACCAGAATCTAGCAGCCAAGTGGAGCGGGTGAACTACGCCCTTCAGCAACAACTAGGAAAAAATTGTCAGGAAACACCTATGACTTGGGTTCAGGCACTACCTCCGGCGTCACTGAGAATCAGGTTCCGGCCTCGAGGGAAGGGCGATTTGAGCCCATACAAGCTGTCGCATGGATCGCCCCATCAGGCTGCACATATACCCTCTGATACCCATCTAACGGGGCAATGAAATGGGAAAACTCAGCTAGTTTCTTTAGGGAATATTTATTTTTAGGGAGTATTTTGCAGGAATTTCAGAAGTACACGACGGCGCGTAGATCCTTGGAACTCGACACACCGGCTCATCCTTTCCAGCCCGGAGACTGGCTGCGTATCGAGTGGTGGAATGCGGAACCTCTAAGGGGGAAGGGGAAAGGACCATATCGCATTGTTTGTAACAACCTCTACAGCCGTCGAGAGTTGGGGCAAAGGACCCTGGACACATTATTCAAGCATGAAACGAGCCCCTTCATCATGGACAGCAGAACAGCTGGCCCCTCTCAAACTTAAAGAAACAGCATTAGTGAATAAAGTTTGATGGGACAGCAGAAAAGGCCAGATAAATAGTTAAATCAATAGCTATAGGCATTTGTAGCGTGGTACAGTGTTTCCCACTGAAGCAGTTAGGAGTAAGTTGCTGTTCATCCTCCTACTGAGCAGCATAAGCCTAAGCGAAACACAGGAGAGTGTGATCGTAAAACTGGTGCGAGAGTTGGGAAGAATGAGAAACCCAAGCGGCATCAGAGCTTGCGTTCCTGTACCTCCGGCTGTGGGAGACCCAGCACCTCGGGGCCTTCTCCCAGTTGATGACAGTTATTTAGAATGGGTAGGTCACGTCACCGGCGAGGCCCACAAAGCTGGGGCGTCCCATTTTCTTGGCAAAAAGGGCCGGTGTCGACAGCGAGGAGGCGAGGGACTTCACGCTCCATTGACCAGAGGGCATAAAACTCTGTTTTCACCAGGAACTGGTGAGTGCCCCCTCAATTCACCAGCCCTAGATTTAGGATTTGCTTACGGAAGCATGGTTGCAGTGCCACTTAACATTCCGTATAGGAAAGGCTACCCAGTGAAGTACAAGTAGCCTGCCAGAATGTGAAGACTTGAAGAGGTCCCCAAAACCATGGTTCTAAACGAGTTGAAGGGCAATGGAACTGCACCTTGCGTGTCTGAAGGCGTCCTTGACGGGGACATCAAAAGGCGTGGAATCTGACCCTGTCGAAACGGAACTGCACGAAGGTTGTTGATGGAAGGAAAATGCGGATTTTTAAAGAGGGATTCTGGATAATGAATACCTGTAAGCAAAATCAAAATCAGGGAAAACCTTGTTCCCTAGGCCTCTCTGCTCGGGGCCTCTTAGTATGGGCAAGTGGAGATGGATACTGGACAGTGAAACCAGAGCTTGCAAAAATAACTTGACCAGTCACCCTACTTATGCCCCACATGGAGACAGAAACCAATCGAATGTAAATATTGGGGAAAAATTAGAAGAGTTCAAAATGCAGAAGAGCCCTGGCATGGACCCCCCACTCTGGAACTGGCAAACTGGGGACTTGGCAGCTTTATTCTAGCTGGCCTATTGGCACTAGAGGATGGATAGTTGCTAGAAAGTGTAACACGGCAAAGGGAAACACTAGCCAAAGCAGCGGGAAAGGGATTCAAACTGATGGGTGAACAAGTACAAGCAAATAGCAAGTGTGCTTTACAGAATCGGCTGGTGTTAGCTTTATTACCAGCTGAAGCACATGGAGTATGCGGGTACGTAAAACTAGATGCCGGGCACCGTTGCTTACATGTCCCAAATGCTACCGAGGATCTCCAGAAACAGCTGGATGAGATGCAAAGGGCTGCCTCAAGAGTTAGGCGGGCGGTCAATAACCGGACGGCTAGCGAATCCCTTACAAACTATCCTTGTTATAGGTATCGCTGTCGTAGTTTTGTTGACAACATGTAGCTGTATCAGATGGAACCTCCCTGGAAATCTATGTTGCAACATGAGCAAATATTATAGTTATCTGATCTAAATGAGGCTTTTGATTTTGAAGATTCAAAGCCTCCAGAAAAAAAAAAAAAGTGTGTGCGTGTGTTTGAATGATGCCACAGTATAGAACCCTCTGTATATACATTTATGGCAAACTGGCCCAGGAACTGGATGGGCACCACTGTGAAGAGCCTGGGCATGGGCTGAGGGTCAGGGGCAAGATCTGGGGGTCTCCCCTGCACTCACTGCATCTCCAGCTCAGTGTGGGCTTCTCCACTCAGAAGCAGGCCTGGGGCGAAATGGGCCCTGGATGTTCCCCACATGCTTGCACCCCTCTTACCCACTCGGGTGCAGCCCGAGGGGTTTGAATGTGGATAACTGGCTAGCTGAAATAAGGTCTCATAGACATAGTCCAGCTGGCTGGACAAAGATGCACATGGCTCTCAGCTTATCTGAAGTAAAGCAAAATACACTGTCTTTGGCTGTCCTTGTTACACAATAACAGGAAGATCGCGGTGGGAAAAGAATGTTGCAGGTGGGAACAGATAACTACAGAAGAGAAACTAGGGGCGGGCTTGGTATTTAGGCAACTAACCAATAATGAGCTTAACTTTTGCAATATGTATGAGCTAATTATAACAAGGCATAAAAGGTGACTGTAAGAGACAATAAACGAAGTCTGCTGATCTCTCATATTGAGTGACTCTGTCTTCCCTCCGTCGCGACAAATGGCGCCCAAACAGGGACCCTAGAGAGGGCTGAACCTGCGAGCCACGGTTCGATGGAGATTCGGGTACCGGTCCTGAAAGCAGCACAGGAGGCGGAAGGGCACAGTCCCTACGCCCGGGAGCACCTACAGAGGGTCCCGCCGGCCACGCGTCGCCGAAGTCTCGCAAAGGCTGCAACAGCGCTGACGAAGGTGTGGAGAGACAAGCGACGTACGATTCGCTCATATGCTTTTTAGAAAAGCGGAGCGTTTGGGACATAGATTGTAAAAAGGCATTACCCGGGTTATTAGCGTATGGGACAGCATCCGGGTCCCCCGTGGCAGCGGCGAGCGGCGGCGCGCAGCCCGGCAGGCCCCTTCCCGGCCGCGGTTTCTCTCCAAGGCGGCACCCCCCCCCCCCTCCGATCGGCGCCATGGCGATGCAAGCGGCCAAGCGAGCTAACATCTGGCTGCCCCCAGAGGTCAATCGGATCCTCTATATTCGGAACCTGCCGTATAAAATCACAGCGGAGGAAATGTATGATATATTTGGGAAATACGGACCTATTCGACAACTCAGAGTTGGAAACACTCCTGAAACAAGTGGAACAGCTTAAGCTTCTCAAGGAAAAATATGGACTTGATTACAAGCCCCCCCCCCCCCCCCCCCAAAAAAAAAAAAAAAAAAAAAATGCTTCAGATGTCCCCTACAAGAAATGGGTTTCTGCCTTGAACTAGCAAACATCTCTGTGCTTAAAGAGAAGCCTTTTTGCCTTGATGGAGATAATTTATTCTGTATTCTGTATTTATGCTGTATTCTGAATGTGGAAATTGGGTGGGACTAGGAGGCTGGCTTAAAGGCATTTTGCAAACGGGATTATTATTTTTGATCATTATTGTAATAATAGTTTTTTGATCAAAACCAGCCAAAATTATTTGTAAGCATTAGGCATATCTGAAGAGAATGCCTTTATTTGAATCAGCAGTTAAGGTGTAGTTTAATCTGATGCTGTGGTTTTATCTGCTCCTGGTGAATTTTTGAAGTGATGAAATCAGAGATACAAGGTATACTAAGAATTATGAGGTAATAAGGTAATAATCTAAGTAAGGGTGCTGTCTTTTATATCTACAAGTGCAATATGCTTTTATGTAGCAGAGAGAATAACAATAATGTTGCTTGAGCGAGATGTGCATGTGACAACGTGGGAAAAGGGATATCACAACTGGAGTGCAACAGTGTTTCTATGTCTGGCAGAGTGAAATCTTTCAAGACCTGAGTTTAGACAGTCTAAAATAAATGGTTAGTATTCAGAAAACCCATCTTAAGCCTCTTTTGCTTACATAGTGTTATGGAAGTCAACTGCTATTGTAGAGAATTAATGATTTTTTAATACATATTAACAAATACTACTATTTTAACTTGAGGCAGTTGAGTGAGAAATACTCACGTGTAGCATTTGAGGGAATGTCAATTGGCTACAAAATAATATAATTAGGTTGGGGACTAGATCTTGGGAATTTGTCTATTATACTTCTGTTTGTTAAGGAACGTGCATAACATACAGCACCCATGTAGGCTTGGCTTGTGGCATAGTTGTCAAATTTAGCACAGACATTCAGACAGATAAGCAATGTACTCTTCTTGTGTGTATCACCTACAAGCCATTATGGCTTAGTGTGTAAATCTGTATGTAACTATTGAAAAACCCACTTATGAATGTATTATAGCTTAGAACTAATTTTTTCCCTTTGTTAATTCTTTGATATCAATGAGGTATTCTTCAGAAAATGTATGGACTGGTTGGTTGCATAAGGGCAGTTGTTATTTGGACAGAAAATTGTTAATGGTCAGGGATTTTCCACTAAAATATTTGCAAATATTCCTAGTCAAACATCAGTTTGGTTTCTTTTTGGGTTTTGAGCTTGCATTAGTCCATGTTCAGAACTTTAAAATTACCTTTGAATTTTTTAAACTTTTTATATCACTGGAACAGAAAGAGCATCTAAATTAAAGCTTCAAGCTAACTTTATTTTTCAAGTATTTCTGGAATTATACTTCTGAACTGAGATTTTATAAGTTGGCTGTGTATTTTCCTGTGTTAAAACGCTGTTATTGAAAATGGTCAACCAAGCCTATGTCGCCCAAAATAAAAACGGGGGAATTGTGGATAACTGGCTAGCTGAAAAAAGGTCTCATAGACATAGTCCAGCTGGCTGGACAAAAATGCACATGGCTCTCAGCTTATCTGAAGTAAAGCAAAATACACTGTCTTTGGCTGTTTTTGTTACACAATAACAGGAAGATCGCGGTGGGAAAAGAATGTTGCAGGTGGGAACAGATAACTACAGAAGAGAAACTAGGGGCGGGCTTGGTATTTAGGCAACTAACCAATAATGAGCTTAACTTTTGCAATATGTATGAGCTAATTATAACAAGGCATAAAAGGTGACTGTAAGGCACAATAAACGAAGTCTGCTGATCACTCATATTGAGTGACTGTGTATTCCCTCCATCGCGACATTTGAACATCCCGTTTCCCTCGGCTGTCTTTGGGGTCAGCAGAGGCCAATGTTCTAGAGGGGCACGTGGTCGGGGTATCGATAGCACCGCGTAAACACGCTGTTCCATGCACACGCAGGTGCGAGTACATCTCCAGAAAGGACCCGAGGGGCTGGATATTGAAGGGTGGAGGGTGGCGACGGGTCGTAGGTTTTTCCTTTTCCTTCCCACACAAAATTCCACTGTGCTTCGTGGGTAGGCAATACTCTACACTTCAACGCTGTTTCTCGATGGACAGGTTTTCCAAAACATGTGGGATCTCCAGGTTTAAACCCTGATGCCGGAAAACCCCAACAAGTACGTATATGCCAAATAAAGGCTCGCAGCTCTGGGGCACACCAGGTTTCCATCCCTTGGGTCCCACGACCATGTGTCACAGCTCATCGTTTGTGAACAATTCCTTAGGGAAGTGTTCTCATGGGCTCGGGGATTTATTTCCCATGTATCAACTCTGTTACGTGCATTGGACAAAACAATATGGAAGGGACCAAGCCCATACCCCATTCGTTACGAATCCGAACAGGCCAACCCAGGGGTAACAGGACGTTACATTTGTGGTATATGGGCTCACCGTGGGGTCTCGATACATACCGGATCCCACCTTTCCAAGGGGTCCAGACCCCCTGCTCAATGGGCAGCTGGTTGAGGTGCCCACCAGGCCCCTCTCTGCCAAGCTGCTTTCCAGCCGGGCGTCCGCAGCCTGTGCTGGTGCCGGGGCTTGTTCCTCCCCAGGGGCAGGACTCGGCACTTGTTGCACCCGATGAGGTTCCTGGCATCCCCTTTCTCCAGCCCAGCCTGGTCCTCCGAAGGCAGCGCAACCACTGGGGTGCCAGACACGACCACCCCCCATTTTGTGGGTGCCAGCAGTGCCCAGTGCCAGCCCGTCCCCACTGGGGTTGGGCACCAAGGGTGTCACACTCCCACCTGCGGAGATAGATGGATGGAAAAGTCACAGCACCGGGGCAGAGGAAATATTTAACATTCCAGATGGGGGGGCACTGCGGGAGGCTCCCAGCCCTGCCCCCCCAGCCACTCACTGGCAGGGGAACCCATTGCTCTTCTTCACTAACACTGCCACCACGGGGGCTTGTAGAAGCAGATGCGGCGTGGCCAGCAGTGGCATCTTCACCAAACCTTTGGGCAGGCCCCAGCCGGGTACAGCCCTCCCGCAGTCACCATGCTGCCCATGCCACGCACCCTCTCTCCATACACCACAGCCCCGGGCCTCTCCCTGGGTACCAGATGCCGGCAAGGAGATGAGTGGGCGTGGGGACGCTTAGAAACCAGTTAAGCATATGCGGAACCCCGTTTGTGACTGCACACACATGCGGTGCCATGTCATAAAGACCTCGACCTATAAATAGTCACACCCAAAGGCCCCCAGCTCAGTGGTGTGTTTGCCAGGGGTGCTGGCAGATCAGGGTGGTCACTGACTGTCCCGACGTCCCCACGGCCAGCCATCCCCTTTGCTCCAGCTGCACTGATGGAGCTCAGGTCAGGGCGCCGCAAGAGACCCCGGTCCTCAGAGGCCCAGTTTCCCGCAGCGTGGCTAGAGGAAGGGGCCGGAACCTCCTCTGCCCCCCCCCAGCCCAAAAGGTGCTGTCAGGTCCCCAGGATGGACGGTGAGTGCAGAGCATCCCCCGAGGTCCTGCCAGAGGGGCTTCTGGCCAATGCCCACCTCTGGAAGCAGAGGCCACAATGTCCTCCGGCCTCTCCCCCATCCCACTCACGGCCTTAGTGGGGTGCAGCACAGGGGGTGACGCTACGGTGCCGTTGTCCCCTGGCAGTGTGCGGGCTGTGCCAGCGGGCAGACTGCGACCCGGACATCGTTGGGGAGCTGCGCCAAAAGCGTGAACT
This sequence comes from Falco punctatus, assembly GCF_963210335.1. Classification (NCBI taxonomy): domain Eukaryota; kingdom Metazoa; phylum Chordata; class Aves; order Falconiformes; family Falconidae; genus Falco; species Falco punctatus. The sequence goes on from NC_137581.1 coordinate 176,223, forward strand.
CTGTGTCCACGAGAACTGCGTGGTGAGTCCCCGGGGCTCGAAATCCCCCGCTCCCCGACAGCCTTGAGTTCCCAGCCCCACACCACCGGCAGCCCCTGGCACATGCCCTCTGTTCCCCTCTTGCAGTACCACGCCAGCAGGCTCAGACAGAGAGGAGCTGATCAACATGGCTTCTATGGTTTTCTCCTCCGCGACGTCAGGCGGGTGATGAAGCAAACAGCACAGCAGGTGAGGCTAGGGGACCACGTGCCCCCAGCGCTGTGCCCATGCCTCACGTGCCACACTGCACGGGCCAGCAACCTCTAGGGATGCTCTGGCAGCCGGCTGCAAGCAACCGCCAGGTCCTCCGTGATTCAAAACGACCCATTTCTGTGGGAGTTGGGCACTTGGAGAGGAGCGGTTGCTTTATCAGTGGCCCGGTGTCCTTGGCCTGGTGGCCCCCCAAAACGTGGCACGGGTCTTCATGGGGAGGGCAAACCGGGATCCCCAGGGACATGCGGTGCTGACGCCATCCACCTCCGTGCCGTTCCCAGAGGTGCTGCATCTGCCGGCTTCCGGGCGCCTCCATCTGCTGCGGCCGGCGCTGCCGCCGGACGTTCCACTTGCCCTGTGGCAGCGAGCGGGGCTGCGTCTCTCAGTTCTTCGGGGAGTACAGGTGAGTGTGGCTGCCCAGCTGGGCCCGCTGTGTGGCTGTGGAAGAGGAGGAGAAGGAGGGGGAGGAAGAGGAGGAAGAGGGCTGGCGCTGAACTGCCACCTCCATCCCACAGGTCCTTCTGCTGGAGACACCGGCCGGTGCAGCGAGTGAGGGCGATGCAGCGGGACCAGACCCTCTGCCTAATCTGCCGGGACGAGGTGGCGGGGCGGCCCTGTTATACCACCATGGTCTGCCCCAGCTGCGCCAGCGCTTGGTTCCACCGCCGCTGCATCCAGGTAGGCGCCATAGCCCCGGTCCCTGCCATGGTCAGCCCGGTGGTCACTCCATCACCCAGCTCTGTGGAGCGAACGGGTCCCTCCCGCCAGTGCTGATGCCGATGCCACCTCTGCCCTAGGGCCAGGCGCTGCGCTCGGGCCTGCACCGCTTTCGGTGCCCTCTGTGCCGGGACATGACAGCCTTCCAGGCAGAGATGTTCCGCTTGGGCATCAAAATCCCCGACAGGTCGGTCCCCTCCCGGCTGCCTCCCTTGCCCTCCGCAATCCTCCAGCTGATCCCCTCCGGCCCTCCTGGGTGCCGACGGGGTGTCCCCCATGTCCCCGGTGCTGAGTGCTCCCCTCTTCCCACAGGGATGCTGCCTGGGAGGAGGAGGCCTCTTTCCTCGACTTGGTGCTCTGGCAGAGCTCCTGCGACGCCGACCAGTGCCTGTGCCCTCTGGGCCGCGACCAGGAAGAGGAGGCAGGGTGAGTGCCGGTGGTCCCGGTTCCTGCAGCCCCAGTGAGGACACGGTGCCTTCGTCTCCTCTGACGGGCAGGGGGGGAGGTTCCCTGGGATGCTGAGCCAGGCATGGCGCAGGCTGCGTTCTGGCAGCTCAGCCCCGGCTGCCAGGACGGGAGCAGGGTAGAGCTGGGCTCGGCACAGTGCCGGGGCTGTCAGCCCACAGCTCGGGGACCTTTGGTGGCAGTGGGTACCGTTGCTCTCCGCAGGCCGTGGAGACTCCTGGTCTGCAGCTCCTGTGGCTCCCGTGGGACCCACCAGTGCTGCTCTGCCCTGGAAGATGCCACCGAGTCCTGGGAGTGCAGGGACTGCAGCGGCACGTACAGCGGTGAGTGGTGCAGCGGGGGGACAGGATGCCCAGGGCGTGGTGGCTTCCACAGCCACTGGGGACTTGGGGACAGGCGCTGTGACGCGTGGAGGGAGGGAGCGTGGCAGGGGCTTGTTGTGCTCAACATCTCCCTGCCCCTTGCAGTGCCCAACATTGCAGCTGGACCAGACTCTGGCCTCCCTGGTGCAGGGACCCTGGCACAGAGCTCCCAGTAAGATCACTGGCACAGGCTGCCCAGAGGCTGTGGAGCCTCCTCCTCTGCAGACGTGCCAGCACCACCTGGACACAATTCTGTGCAGCCTGCTCCAGGAGGGCCTGCTTTTGCCGCGGGTTGGACTAGACGATCTCCAGAGGTCCCCTCCAGCCCTGACCATGATGTGGTTCTGTGACCCCTGGCACTTGGGCTGAGGAAGTTGCGCAAGGCTTCTCAAGGGACAAGATGACATGCAACTGCCCTCCCAGCTGCTGTGCAAGAAACCTGCTGTTCCTCACTAACAGAAGCTGGAACTTTGCCCGTGGGCTTGCTGATGTGCATGAGCACCGCAGGGCAAGAGCCTTCGCTCTTCCCCATCCTCCAGTGCCGGGCAAGGGCAGATGCTCTGAGGAGGGAGCACCAGGCCCCACAGGCCCCGCTGCCATCCCTGTCATGCAGCGGCTCCTCTTCCCTGGGCTCCCTCTGCTGTGTCCCGGTGCCCTGGCCTGGTGCGATGGCAGAGCCAGCCGCAGTAACGCGCATGGGACTTGCCCGGTCCCCCAGAGCCACCTGGGTGCTGGTGGGGAAGCCGGGGCTCACCCTTGGCCAGGCCATCCCACTGGAGCTGCCAGAGGGGCCAAAGCACAAGGAGTTCCCCACGGATGGCAGGGACGGGCCGCAGAGCCCCGTTGATGTGGAGCCACCCCCTGCAGCCCCTCGGCCACGGTCACGCATAACCTCGCTGAGGAGCTCATCCGCATCGTCCAGGACACCCTCGTGATGGCCATGGGGTACCAAACGTTTCTGCAAGTGCTGATGGCCAAGTGGCGAGGGGCGGCCTGTGCTGGGGCCCTCCCCAGGGTTCCTTCCCCCCTGCTCACCAGGGAAGAGGAGCAGCCCCAGCCAGGGGGTGCCAGGGCTGCTGGGGACCAGAGTGTGGCCCCAGGGCCTTAGAGCCGAGCTGCCGGGGGAAGGTGCGGACACGGACAAGGCTGCGGATGGGGACCAAGACCAACATGAGGACACGGGCCCGGGCAGAAGTAGCCCTGTGCAGCTTCCGTACCAGCATCTGGCAGAATGGCGGCATGGTGTCGGCTTCGGAGAGCCAATTACGGATTCGTTGTGAAGCCGCTGTATGAGCTACTGAAAGCTTCCTGCAGTGGCTGTATTGCCTGGACAGAAGGGGGTAACGCTGCTTTCACGCGCCTGGAGCGAGCTCTGACGGAGGCCCCCGTGCTGGCATTACCCGTGCTTTTAATAAAGACCTTTTCACCCATGAGAGAGAAAGTACTGCCTTAGGAGTTGTGGCACAAGTTTTTAGGGCCTCAGCGGCACGCTGTAACTCACTTCTCCCAACAGCTGGATGAGCTGAGCTCAGGATGGCCTGGATGGCTTCAAGCAGCAGCAGCAACTGGGCTACTGGTTCACGATTCCCCAAGTTCACCGTGGGGCAGAAGGTAACCGTCTAGGTACCACACTTGCTCATGACGGTACTGAAACAAAAAGGAGGACAGCGGCTGGCCACAGACCATCGAGGAAGTCTGCTCCAGCCCCCAGATCTCAAGAAGCAGGCTGGCAGCTGTATGCTGACGGCAGCAGCTGCCCCCGAGAGGGATAACGATTGCCTGGGTGCGCTGGAACTACCATCGACGAGGTTAACAGAATCACAAGCTTTGCCCACAAAGGTCTCTGCTCGGGAAGCCAAACGGAATGCCCTCGCGAGGGCACGGGCCCTGAGCAAAGGGAAATGAGCCCACACACGGGCAGGCTCCAAGTATGCCTTTGGATCGGTTCATGCGCATGGAGCTCTTTGGAAAGAGAGAGGACTATCATCTGCTCGAGGAACTGTGCTCAAACCTGCGCCTCAGATCCAGGAATTATTAAAGAGCATTCAAAAACCAGCGGTGGTCGCAGTTACGCATTGCAAGGCACGTCAAGCTGGTAAGAGCGCTCCGGGATTAGGAAATCAGTGGGCAGGTATGGCTGCAAAGGGGGGTGCAGAGAAAGGTATCCTGACTCTGACCCCTGCAGAGGAGAGTCCCGCCGGAAGCACCGCCAAAACATGATGAAAGAGGATAATAAGTGAATAACTAAGTTGCCGGCCAAAGAACGGCTAAAGGGATGGGCAGTTCCACTGGGGAATTGAAAATTTAGTGAAACTCCTCCGCAAGCCACTTGTAAGTAGGGCCACGCAGAGGTTATCAGATCCATTACAGGGAGGTGTGAAATACGCCTTAGAGACAATCCAAATGCTACTAAGAAGCTGATCATCGGGGTGACTAAGGTAGGAAATTCTCCTGGAGATTATTGGCAAACAGATTTCACCGGGTCACCCAGAAAAGAAGGGTATCGATACATTTTGGCCTTGGTCGGTACCTTCGCTGGATGGCCTGAAGCTGGAAAGCTTGTTGAACCAACAAGGTGGGGGAGGTAGCCCAAATCCTGTTACAAGAGATTACTGCCCGCCTTGGTATGCCTTCAGGAGTGCCATCAGACCATGGGTCCCATGTTACGCCGGAACCGTAAAAGAGTTGGGTAAAAGTTTGTTCCTAACCTGGGATTACCACGCTCCATGCAGACCAGAATCTAGCAGCCAAGTGGAGCGGGTGAACTACGCCCTTCAGCAACAACTAGGAAAAAATTGTCAGGAAACACCTATGACTTGGGTTCAGGCACTACCTCCGGCGTCACTGAGAATCAGGTTCCGGCCTCGAGGGAAGGGTGATTTGAGCCCATACAAGCTGTCGCATGGATCGCCCCATCAGGCTGCACATATACCCTCTGATACCCATCTAACGGGGCAATGAAATGGGAAAACTCAGCTAGTTTCTTTAGGGAATATTTATTTTTAGGGAGTATTTTGCAGGAATTTCAGAAGTACACGACGGCGCGTAGATCCTTGGAACTCGACACACCGGCTCATCCTTTCCAGCCCGGAGACTGGCTGCGTATCGAGTGGTGGAATGCGGAACCTCTAAGGGGGAAGGGGAAAGGACCATATCGCATTGTTTGTAACAACCTCTACAGCCGTCGAGAGTTGGGGCAAAGGACCCTGGACACATTATTCAAGCATGAAACGAGCCCCTTCATCATGGACAGCAGAACAGCTGGCCCCTCTCAAACTTAAAGAAACAGCATTAGTGAATAAAGTTTGATGGGACAGCAGAAAAGGCCAGATAAATAGTTAAATCAATAGCTATAGGCATTTGTAGCGTGGTACAGTGTTTCCCACTGAAGCAGTTAGGAGTAAGTTGCTGTTCATCCTCCTACTGAGCAGCATAAGCCTAAGCGAAACACAGGAGAGTGTGATCGTAAAACTGGTGCGAGAGTTGGGAAGAATGAGAAACCCAAGCGGCATCAGAGCTTGCGTTCCTGTACCTCCGGCTGTGGGAGACCCAGCACCTCGGGGCCTTCTCCCAGTTGATGACAGTTATTTAGAATGGGTAGGTCACGTCACCGGCGAGGCCCACAAAGCTGGGGCGTCCCATTTTCTTGGCAAAAAGGGCCGGTGTCGACAGCGAGGAGGCGAGGGACTTCACGCTCCATTGACCAGAGGGCATAAAACTCTGTTTTCACCAGGAACTGGTGAGTGCCCCCTCAATTCACCAGCCCTAGATTTAGGATTTGCTTACGGAAGCATGGATGCAGTGCCACTTAACATTCCGTATAGGAAAGGCTACCCAGTGAAGTACAAGTAGCCTGCCAGAATGTGAAGACTTGAAGAGGTCCCCAAAACCATGGTTCTAAACGAGTTGAAGGGCAATGGAACTGCACCTTGCGTGTCTGAAGGCGTCCTTGACGGGGACATCAAAAGGCGTGGAATCTGACCCTGTCGAAACGGAACTGCACGAAGGTTGTTGATGGAAGGAAAATGCGGATTTTTAAAGAGGGATTCTGGATAATGAATACCTGTAAGCAAAATCAAAATCAGGGAAAACCTTGTTCCCTAGGCCTCTCTGCTCGGGGCCTCTTAGTATGGGCAAGTGGAGATGGATACTGGACAGTGAAACCAGAGCTTGCAAAAATAACTTGACCAGTCACCCTACTTATGCCCCACATGGAGACAGAAACCAATCGAATGTAAATATTGGGGAAAAATTAGAAGAGTTCAAAATGCAGAAGAGCCCTGGCATGGACCCCCCACTCTGGAACTGGCAAACTGGGGACTTGGCAGCTTTATTCTAGCTGGCCTATTGGCACTAGAGGATGGATAGTTGCTAGAAAGTGTAACACGGCAAAGGGAAACACTAGCCAAAGCAGCGGGAAAGGGATTCAAACTGATGGGTGAACAAGTACAAGCAAATAGCAAGTGTGCTTTACAGAATCGGCTGGTGTTAGCTTTATTACCAGCTGAAGCACATGGAGTATGCGGGTACGTAAAACTAGATGCCGGGCACCGTTGCTTACATGTCCCAAATGCTACCGAGGATCTCCAGAAACAGCTGGATGAGATGCAAAGGGCTGCCTCAAGAGTTAGGCGGGCGGTCAATAACCGGACGGCTAGCGAATCCCTTACAAACTATCCTTGTTATAGGTATCGCTGTCGTAGTTTTGTTGACAACATGTAGCTGTATCAGATGGAACCTCCCTGGAAATCTATGTTGCAACATGAGCAAATATTATAGTTATCTGATCTAAATGAGGCTTTTGATTTTGAAGATTCAAAGCCTCCAGAAAAAAAAAAAAAGTGTGTGCGTGTGTTTGAATGATGCCACAGTATAGAACCCTCTGTATATACATTTATGGCAAACTGGCCCAGGAACTGGATGGGCACCACTGTGAAGAGCCTGGGCATGGGCTGAGGGTCAGGGGCAAGATCTGGGGGTCTCCCCTGCACTCACTGCATCTCCAGCTCAGTGTGGGCTTCTCCACTCAGAAGCAGGCCTGGGGCGAAATGGGCCCTGGATGTTCCCCACATGCTTGCACCCCTCTTACCCACTCGGGTGCAGCCCGAGGGGTTTGAATGTGGATAACTGGCTAGCTGAAATAAGGTCTCATAGACATAGTCCAGCTGGCTGGACAAAGATGCACATGGCTCTCAGCTTATCTGAAGTAAAGCAAAATACACTGTCTTTGGCTGTCCTTGTTACACAATAACAGGAAGATCGCGGTGGGAAAAGAATGTTGCAGGTGGGAACAGATAACTACAGAAGAGAAACTAGGGGCGGGCTTGGTATTTAGGCAACTAACCAATAATGAGCTTAACTTTTGCAATATGTATGAGCTAATTATAACAAGGCATAAAAGGTGACTGTAAGAGACAATAAACGAAGTCTGCTGATCTCTCATATTGAGTGACTCTGTCTTCCCTCCGTCGCGACAAATGGCGCCCAAACAGGGACCCTAGAGAGGGCTGAACCTGCGAGCCACGGTTCGATGGAGATTCGGGTACCGGTCCTGAAAGCAGCACAGGAGGCGGAAGGGCACAGTCCCTACGCCCGGGAGCACCTACAGAGGGTCCCGCCGGCCACGCGTCGCCGAAGTCTCGCAAAGGCTGCAACAGCGCTGACGAAGGTGTGGAGAGACAAGCGACGCACGATTCGCTCATATGCTTTTTAGAAAAGCGGAGCGTTTGGGACATAGATTGTAAAAAGGCATTACCCGGGTTATTAGCGTATGGGACAGCATCCGGGTCCCCCGTGGCAGCGGCGAGCGGCGGCGCGCAGCCCGGCAGGCCCCTTCCCGGCCGCGGTTTCTCTCCAAGGCGGCACCCCCCCCCCCTCCGATCGGCGCCATGGCGATGCAAGCGGCCAAGCGAGCTAACATCTGGCTGCCCCCAGAGGTCAATCGGATCCTCTATATTCGGAACCTGCCGTATAAAATCACAGCGGAGGAAATGTATGATATATTTGGGAAATACGGACCTATTCGACAACTCAGAGTTGGAAACACTCCTGAAACAAGTGGAACAGCTTAAGCTTCTCAAGGAAAAATATGGACTTGATTACAAGCCCCCCCCCCCCCCCCCCAAAAAAAAAAAAAAAAAAAAAATGCTTCAGATGTCCCCTACAAGAAATGGGTTTCTGCCTTGAACTAGCAAACATCTCTGTGCTTAAAGAGAAGCCTTTTTGCCTTGATGGAGATAATTTATTCTGTATTCTGTATTTATGCTGTATTCTGAATGTGGAAATTGGGTGGGACTAGGAGGCTGGCTTAAAGGCATTTTGCAAACGGGATTATTATTTTTGATCATTATTGTAATAATAGTTTTTTGATCAAAACCAGCCAAAATTATTTGTAAGCATTAGGCATATCTGAAGAGAATGCCTTTATTTGAATCAGCAGTTAAGGTGTAGTTTAATCTGATGCTGTGGTTTTATCTGCTCCTGGTGAATTTTTGAAGTGATGAAATCAGAGATACAAGGTATACTAAGAGTTATGAGGTAATAAGGTAATAATCTAAGTAAGGGTGCTGTCTTTTATATCTACAAGTGCAATATGCTTTTATGTAGCAGAGAGAATAACAATAATGTTGCTTGAGCGAGATGTGCATGTGACAACGTGGGAAAAGGGATATCACAACTGGAGTGCAACAGTGTTTCTATGTCTGGCAGAGTGAAATCTTTCAAGACCTGAGTTTAGACAGTCTAAAATAAATTGTTAGTATTCAGAAAACCCATCTTAAGCCTCTTTTGCTTACATAGTGTTATGGAAGTCAACTGCTATTGTAGAGAATTAATGATTTTTTAATACATATTAACAAATACTACTATTTTAACTTGAGGCAGTTGAGTGAGAAATACTCACGTGTAGCATTTGAGGGAATGTCAATTGGCTACAAAATAATATAATTAGGTTGGGGACTAGATCTTGGGAATTTGTCTATTATACTTCTGTTTGTTAAGGAACGTGCATAACATACAGCACCCATGTAGGCTTGGCTTGTGGCATAGTTGTCAAATTTAGCACAGACATTCAGACAGATAAGCAATGTACTCTTCTTGTGTGTATCACCTACAAGCCATTATGGCTTAGTGTGTAAATCTGTATGTAACTATTGAAAAACCCACTTATGAATGTATTATAGCTTAGAACTAATTTTTTCCCTTTGTTAATTCTTTGATATCAATGAGGTATTCTTCAGAAAATGTATGGACTGGTTGGTTGCATAAGGGCAGTTGTTATTTGGACAGAAAATTGTTAATGGTCAGGGATTTTCCACTAAAATATTTGCAAATATTCCTAGTCAAACATCAGTTTGGTTTCTTTTTGGGTTTTGAGCTTGCATTAGTCCATGTTCAGAACTTTAAAATTACCTTTGAATTTTTTAAACTTTTTATATCACTGGAACAGAAAGAGCATCTAAATTAAAGCTTCAAGCTAACTTTATTTTTCAAGTATTTCTGGAATTATACTTCTGAACTGAGATTTTATAAGTTGGCTGTGTATTTTCCTGTGTTAAAACGCTGTTATTGAAAATGGTCAACCAAGCCTATGTCGCCCAAAATAAAAACGGGGGAATTGTGGATAACTGGCTAGCTGAAAAAAGGTCTCATAGACATAGTCCAGCTGGCTGGACAAAAATGCACATGGCTCTCAGCTTATCTGAAGTAAAGCAAAATACACTGTCTTTGGCTGTTTTTGTTACACAATAACAGGAAGATCGCGGTGGGAAAAGAATGTTGCAGGTGGGAACAGATAACTACAGAAGAGAAACTAGGGGCGGGCTTGGTATTTAGGCAACTAACCAATAATGAGCTTAACTTTTGCAATATGTATGAGCTAATTATAACAAGGCATAAAAGGTGACTGTAAGGCACAATAAACGAAGTCTGCTGATCACTCATATTGAGTGACTGTGTATTCCCTCCATCGCGACATTTGAACATCCCGTTTCCCTCGGCTGTCTTTGGGGTCAGCAGAGGCCAATGTTCTAGAGGGGCACGTGGTCGGGGTATCGATAGCACCGCGTAAACACGCTGTTCCATGCACACGCAGGTGCGAGTACATCTCCAGAAAGGACCCGAGGGGCTGGATATTGAAGGGTGGAGGGTGGCGACGGGTCGTAGGTTTTTCCTTTTCCTTCCCACACAAAATTCCACTGTGCTTCGTGGGTAGGCAATACTCTACACTTCAACGCTGTTTCTCGATGGACAGGTTTTCCAAAACATGTGGGATCTCCAGGTTTAAACCCTGATGCCGGAAAACCCCAACAAGTACGTATATGCCAAATAAAGGCTCGCAGCTCTGGGGCACACCAGGTTTCCATCCCTTGGGTCCCACGACCATGTGTCACAGCTCATCGTTTGTGAACAATTCCTTAGGGAAGTGTTCTCATGGGCTCGGGGATTTATTTCCCATGTATCAACTCTGTTACGTGCATTGGACAAAACAATATGGAAGGGACCAAGCCCATACCCCATTCGTTACGAATCCGAACAGGCCAACCCAGGGGTAACAGGACGTTACATTTGTGGTATATGGGCTCACCGTGGGGTCTCGATACATACCGGATCCCACCTTTCCAAGGGGTCCAGACCCCCTGCTCAATGGGCAGCTGGTTGAGGTGCCCACCAGGCCCCTCTCTGCCAAGCTGCTTTCCAGCCGGGCGTCCGCAGCCTGTGCTGGTGCCGGGGCTTGTTCCTCCCCAGGGGCAGGACTCGGCACTTGTTGCACCCGATGAGGTTCCTGGCATCCCCTTTCTCCAGCCCAGCCTGGTCCTCCGAAGGCAGCGCAACCACTGGGGTGCCAGACACGACCACCCCCCATTTTGTGGGTGCCAGCAGTGCCCAGTGCCAGCCCGTCCCCACTGGGGTTGGGCACCAAGGGTGTCACACTCCCACCTGCGGAGATAGATGGATGGAAAAGTCACAGCACCGGGGCAGAGGAAATATTTAACATTCCAGATGGGGGGGCACTGCGGGAGGCTCCCAGCCCTGCCCCCCCAGCCACTCACTGGCAGGGGAACCCATTGCTCTTCTTCACTAACACTGCCACCACGGGGGCTTGTAGAAGCAGATGCGGCGTGGCCAGCAGTGGCATCTTCACCAAACCTTTGGGCAGGCCCCAGCCGGGTACAGCCCTCCCGCAGTCACCATGCTGCCCATGCCACGCACCCTCTCTCCATACACCACAGCCCCGGGCCTCTCCCTGGGTACCAGATGCCGGCAAGGAGATGAGTGGGCGTGGGGACGCTTAGAAACCAGTTAAGCATATGCGGAACCCCGTTTGTGACTGCACACACATGCGGTGCCATGTCATAAAGACCTCGACCTATAAATAGTCACACCCAAAGGCCCCCAGCTCAGTGGTGTGTTTGCCAGGGGTGCTGGCAGATCAGGGTGGTCACTGACTGTCCCGACGTCCCCACGGCCAGCCATCCCCTTTGCTCCAGCTGCACTGATGGAGCTCAGGTCAGGGCGCCGCAAGAGACCCCGGTCCTCAGAGGCCCAGTTTCCCGCAGCGTGGCTAGAGGAAGGGGCCGGAACCTCCTCTGCCCCCCCCCAGCCCAAAAGGTGCTGTCAGGTCCCCAGGATGGACGGTGAGTGCAGAGCATCCCCCGAGGTCCTGCCAGAGGGGCTTCTGGCCAATGCCCACCTCTGGAAGCAGAGGCCACAATGTCCTCCGGCCTCTCCCCCATCCCACTCACGGCCTTAGTGGGGTGCAGCACAGGGGGTGACGCTACGGTGCCGTTGTCCCCTGGCAGTGTGCGGGCTGTGCCAGCGGGCAGACTGCGACCCGGACATCGTTGGGGAGCTGCGCCAAAAGCGTGAACTCTGTGTCCACGAGAACTGCGTGGTGAGTCCCCGGGGCTCGAAATCCCCCGCTCCCCGACAGCCTTGAGTTCCCAGCCCCACACCACCGGCAGCCCCTGGCACATGCCCTCTGTTCCCCTCTTGCAGTACCACGCCAGCAGGCTCAGACAGAGAGGAGCTGATCAACATGGCTTCTATGGTTTTCTCCTCCGCGACGTCAGGCGGGTGATGAAGCAAACAGCACAGCAGGTGAGGCTAGGGGACCACGTGCCCCCACCGCTGTGCCCATGCCTCACGTCCCACACTGCACAGGCCAGCAACCTCTAGGGATGCTCTGGCAGCCGGCTGCAAGCAACCGCCAGGTCCTCCGTGATTCAAAACGACCCATTTCTGTGGGAGTTGGGCACTTGGAGAGGAGCGGTTGCTTTATCAGTGGCCCGGTGTCCTTGGCCTGGTGGCCCCCCAAAACGTGGCACGGGTCTTCATGGGGAGGGCAAACCGGGATCCCCAGGGACATGCGGTGCTGACGCCATCCACCTCCGTGCCGTTCCCAGAGGTGCTGCATCTGCCGGCTTCCGGGCGCCTCCATCTGCTGCGGCCGGCGCTGCCGCCGGATGTTCCACTTCCCCTGCGGCAGCGAGCGGGGCTGCGTCTCTCAGTTCTTCGGGGAGTACAGGTGAGTGTGGCTGCCCAGCTGGGCCCGCTGTGTGGCTGTGGAAGAGGAGGAGAAGGAGGGGGAGGAAGAGGAGGAAGAGGGCTGGCGCTGAACTGCCACCTCCATCCCGCAGGTCCTTCTGCTGGAGACACCGGCCGGTGCAGCGAGTGAGGGCGATGCAGCGGGACCAGACCCTCTGCCTAATCTGCCGGGACGAGGTGGCGGGGCGGCCCTGTTATACCACCATGGTCTGCCCCAGCTGCGCCAGCGCTTGGTTCCACCGCCGCTGCATCCAGGTAGGCGCCATAGCCCCGGTCCCTGACATGGTCAGCCCGGTGGTCACTCCATCACCCAGCTCTGTGGAGCGAACGGGTCCCTCCCGCCAGTGCTGATGCCGATGCCACCTCTGCCCTAGGGCCAGGCGCTGCGCTCGGGCCTGCACCGCTTTCGGTGCCCTCTGTGCCGGGACATGACAGCCTTCCAGGCAGAGATGTTCCGCTTGGGCATCAAAATCCCCGACAGGTCGGTCCCCTCCCGGCTGCCTCCCTTGCCCTCCGCAATCCTCCAGCTGATCCCCTCCGGCCCTCCTGGGTGCCGACGGGGTGTCCCCCATGTCCCCGGTGCTGAGTGCTCCCCTCTTCCCACAGGGATGCTGCCTGGGAGGAGGAGGCCTCTTTCCTCGACTTGGTGCTCTGGCAGAGCTCCTGCGACGCCGACCAGTGCCTGTGCCCTCTGGGCCGCGACCAGGAAGAGGAGGCAGGGTGAGTGCCGGTGGTCCCGGTTCCTGCAGCCCCAGTGAGGACACGGTGCCTTCGTCTCCTCTGACGGGCAGGGGGGGAGGTTCCCTGGGATGCTGAGCCAGGCATGGCGCAGGCTGCGTTCTGGCAGCTCAGCCCCGGCTGCCAGGACGGGAGCAGGGTAGAGCTGGGCTCGGCACAGTGCCGGGGCTGTCAGCCCACAGCTCGGGGACCTTTGGTGGCAGTGGGTACCGTTGCTCTCCGCAGGCCGTGGAGACTCCTGGTCTGCAGCTCCTGTGGCTCCCGTGGGACCCACCAGTGCTGCTCTGCCCTGGAAGATGCCACCGAGTCCTGGGAGTGCAGGGACTGCAGCGGCACGTACAGCGGTGAGTGGTGCAGCGGGGGGACAGGATGCCCAGGGCGTGGTGGCTTCCACAGCCACTGGGGACTTGGGGACAGGCGCTGTGACGCGTGGAGGGAGGGAGCGTGGCAGGGGCTTGTTGTGCTCAACATCTCCCTGCCCCTTGCAGTGCCCAACATTGCAGCTGGACCAGACTCTGGCCTCCCTGGTGCAGGGACCCTGGCACAGAGCTCCCAGTAAGATCACTGGCACAGGCTGCCCAGAGGCTGTGGAGCCTCCTCCTCTGCAGACGTGCCAGCACCACCTGGACACAATTCTGTGCAGCCTGCTCCAGGAGGGCCTGCTTTTGCCGCGGGTTGGACTAGACGATCTCCAGAGGTCCCCTCCAGCCCTGACCATGATGTGGTTCTGTGACCCCTGGCACTTGGGCTGAGGAAGTTGCGCAAGGCTTCTCAAGGGACAAGATGACATGCAACTGCCCTCCCAGCTGCTGTGCAAGAAACCTGCTGTTCCTCACTAACAGAAGCTGGAACTTTGCCCGTGGGCTTGCTGATGTGCATGAGCACCGCAGGGCAAGAGCCTTCGCTCTTCCCCATCCTCCAGTGCCGGGCAAGGGCAGATGCTCTGAGGAGGGAGCACCAGGCCCCACAGGCCCCGCTGCCATCCCTGTCATGCAGCGGCTCCTCTTCCCTGGGCTCCCTCTGCTGTGTCCCGGTGCCCTGGCCTGGTGCGATGGCAGAGCCAGCCGCAGTAACGCGCATGGGACTTGCCCGGTCCCCCAGAGCCACCTGGGTGCTGGTGGGGAAGCCGGGGCTCACCCTTGGCCAGGCCATCCCACTGGAGCTGCCAGAGGGGCCAAAGCACAAGGAGTTCCCCACGGATGGCAGGGACGGGCCGCAGAGCCCCGTTGATGTGGAGCCACCCCCTGCAGCCCCTCGGCCACGGTCACGCATAACCTCGCTGAGGAGCTCATCCGCATCGTCCAGGACACCCTCGTGATGGCCATGGGGTACCAAACGTTTCTGCAAGTGCTGATGGCCAAGTGGCGAGGGGCGGCCTGTGCTGGGGCCCTCCCCAGGGTTCCTTCCCCCCTGCTCACCAGGGAAGAGGAGCAGCCCCAGCCAGGGGGTGCCAGGGCTGCTGGGGACCAGAGTGTGGCCCCAGGGCCTTAGAGCCGAGCTGCCGGGGGAAGGTGCGGACACGGACAAGGCTGCGGATGGGGACCAAGACCAACATGAGGACACGGGCCCGGGCAGAAGTAGCCCTGTGCAGCTTCCGTACCAGCATCTGGCAGAATGGCGGCATGGTGTCGGCTTCGGAGAGCCAATTACGGATTCGTTGTGAAGCCGCTGTATGAGCTACTGAAAGCTTCCTGCAGTGGCTGTATTGCCTGGACAGAAGGGGGTAACGCTGCTTTCACGCGCCTGGAGCGAGCTCTGACGGAGGCCCCCGTGCTGGCATTACCCGTGCTTTTAATAAAGACCTTTTCACCCATGAGAGAGAAAGTACTGCCTTAGGAGTTGTGGCACAAGTTTTTAGGGCCTCAGCGGCACGCTGTAACTCACTTCTCCCAACAGCTGGATGAGCTGAGCTCAGGATGGCCTGGATGGCTTCAAGCAGCAGCAGCAACTGGGCTACTGGTTCACGATTCCCCAAGTTCACCGTGGGGCAGAAGGTAACCGTCTAGGTACCACACTTGCTCATGACGGTACTGAAACAAAAAGGAGGACAGCGGCTGGCCACAGACCATCGAGGAAGTCTGCTCCAGCCCCCAGATCTCAAGAAGCAGGCTGGCAGCTGTATGCTGACGGCAGCAGCTGCCCCCGAGAGGGATAACGATTGCCTGGGTGCGCTGGAACTACCATCGACGAGGTTAACAGAATCACAAGCTTTGCCCACAAAGGTCTCTGCTCGGGAAGCCAAACGGAATGCCCTCGCGAGGGCACGGGCCCTGAGCAAAGGGAAATGAGCCCACACACGGGCAGGCTCCAAGTATGCCTTTGGATCGGTTCATGCGCATGGAGCTCTTTGGAAAGAGAGAGGACTATCATCTGCTCGAGGAACTGTGCTCAAACCTGCGCCTCAGATCCAGGAATTATTAAAGAGCATTCAAAAACCAGCGGTGGTCGCAGTTACGCATTGCAAGGCACGTCAAGCTGGTAAGAGCGCTCCGGGATTAGGAAATCAGTGGGCAGGTATGGCTGCAAAGGGGGGTGCAGAGAAAGGTATCCTGACTCTGACCCCTGCAGAGGAGAGTCCCGCCGGAAGCACCGCCAAAACATGATGAAAGAGGATAATAAGTGAATAACTAAGTTGCCGGCCAAAGAACGGCTAAAGGGATGGGCAGTTCCACTGGGGAATTGAAAATTTAGTGAAACTCCTCCGCAAGCCACTTGTAAGTAGGGCCACGCAGAGGTTATCAGATCCATTACAGGGAGGTGTGAAATACGCCTTAGAGACAATCCAAATGCTACTAAGAAGCTGATCATCGGGGTGACTAAGGTAGGAAATTCTCCTGGAGATTATTGGCAAACAGATTTCACCGGGTCACCCAGAAAAGAAGGGTATCGATACATTTTGGCCTTGGTCGGTACCTTCGCTGGATGGCCTGAAGCTGGAAAGCTTGTTGAACCAACAAGGTGGGGGAGGTAGCCCAAATCCTGTTACAAGAGATTACTGCCCGCCTTGGTATGCCTTCAGGAGTGCCATCAGACCATGGGTCCCATGTTACGCCGGAACCGTAAAAGAGTTGGGTAAAAGTTTGTTCCTAACCTGGGATTACCACGCTCCATGCAGACCAGAATCTAGCAGCCAAGTGGAGCGGGTGAACTACGCCCTTCAGCAACAACTAGGAAAAAATTGTCAGGAAACACCTATGACTTGGGTTCAGGCACTACCTCCGGCGTCACTGAGAATCAGGTTCCGGCCTCGAGGGAAGGGTGATTTGAGCCCATACAAGCTGTCGCATGGATCGCCCCATCAGGCTGCACATATACCCTCTGATACCCATCTAACGGGGCAATGAAATGGGAAAACTCAGCTAGTTTCTTTAGGGAATATTTATTTTTAGGGAGTATTTTGCAGGAATTTCAGAAGTACACGACGGCGCGTAGATCCTTGGAACTCGACACACCGGCTCATCCTTTCCAGCCCGGAGACTGGCTGCGTATCGAGTGGTGGAATGCGGAACCTCTAAGGGGGAAGGGGAAAGGACCATATCGCATTGTTTGTAACAACCTCTACAGCCGTCGAGAGTTGGGGCAAAGGACCCTGGACACATTATTCAAGCATGAAACGAGCCCCTTCATCATGGACAGCAGAACAGCTGGCCCCTCTCAAACTTAAAGAAACAGCATTAGTGAATAAAGTTTGATGGGACAGCAGAAAAGGCCAGATAAATAGTTAAATCAATAGCTATAGGCATTTGTAGCGTGGTACAGTGTTTCCCACTGAAGCAGTTAGGAGTAAGTTGCTGTTCATCCTCCTACTGAGCAGCATAAGCCTAAGCGAAACACAGGAGAGTGTGATCGTAAAACTGGTGCGAGAGTTGGGAAGAATGAGAAACCCAAGCGGCATCAGAGCTTGCGTTCCTGTACCTCCGGCTGTGGGAGACCCAGCACCTCGGGGCCTTCTCCCAGTTGATGACAGTTATTTAGAATGGGTAGGTCACGTCACCGGCGAGGCCCACAAAGCTGGGGCGTCCCATTTTCTTGGCAAAAAGGGCCGGTGTCGACAGCGAGGAGGCGAGGGACTTCACGCTCCATTGACCAGAGGGCATAAAACTCTGTTTTCACCAGGAACTGGTGAGTGCCCCCTCAATTCACCAGCCCTAGATTTAGGATTTGCTTACGGAAGCATGGATGCAGTGCCACTTAACATTCCGTATAGGAAAGGCTACCCAGTGAAGTACAAGTAGCCTGCCAGAATGTGAAGACTTGAAGAGGTCCCCAAAACCATGGTTCTAAACGAGTTGAAGGGCAATGGAACTGCACCTTGCGTGTCTGAAGGTGTCCTTGACGGGGACATCAAAAGGCGTGGAATCTGACCCTGTCGAAACGGAACTGCACGAAGGTTGTTGATGGAAGGAAAATGCGGATTTTTAAAGAGGGATTCTGGATAATGAATACCTGTAAGCAAAATCAAAATCAGGGAAAACCTTGTTCCCTAGGCCTCTCTGCTCGGGGCCTCTTAGTATGGGCAAGTGGAGATGGATACTGGACAGTGAAACCAGAGCTTGCAAAAATAACTTGACCAGTCACCCTACTTATGCCCCACATGGAGACAGAAACCAATCGAATGTAAATATTGGGGAAAAATTAGAAGAGTTCAAAATGCAGAAGAGCCCTGGCATGGACCCCCCACTCTGGAACTGGCAAACTGGGGACTTGGCAGCTTTATTCTAGCTGGCCTATTGGCACTAGAGGATGGATAGTTGCTAGAAAGTGTAACACGGCAAAG
Organism: Falco punctatus; assembly: GCF_963210335.1. Lineage (NCBI taxonomy): Eukaryota > Metazoa > Chordata > Aves > Falconiformes > Falconidae > Falco > Falco punctatus. Next base: position 194,079 of record NC_137581.1, read on the forward strand.
GGAAACACTAGCCAAAGCAGCGGGAAAGGGATTCAAACTGATGGGTGAACAAGTACAAGCAAATAGCAAGTGTGCTTTACAGAATCGGCTGGTGTTAGCTTTATTACCAGCTGAAGCACATGGAGTATGCGGGTACGTAAAACTAGATGCCGGGCACCGTTGCTTACATGTCCCAAATGCTACCGAGGATCTCCAGAAACAGCTGGATGAGATGCAAAGGGCTGCCTCAAGAGTTAGGCGGGCGGTCAATAACCGGACGGCTAGCGAATCCCTTACAAACTATCCTTGTTATAGGTATCGCTGTCGTAGTTTTGTTGACAACATGTAGCTGTATCAGATGGAACCTCCCTGGAAATCTATGTTGCAACATGAGCAAATATTATAGTTATCTGATCTAAATGAGGCTTTTGATTTTGAAGATTCAAAGCCTCCAGAAAAAAAAAAAAAGTGTGTGCGTGTGTTTGAATGATGCCACAGTATAGAACCCTCTGTATATACATTTATGGCAAACTGGCCCAGGAACTGGATGGGCACCACTGTGAAGAGCCTGGGCATGGGCTGAGGGTCAGGGGCAAGATCTGGGGGTCTCCCCTGCACTCACTGCATCTCCAGCTCAGTGTGGGCTTCTCCACTCAGAAGCAGGCCTGGGGCGAAATGGGCCCTGGATGTTCCCCACATGCTTGCACCCCTCTTACCCACTCGGGTGCAGCCCGAGGGGTTTGAATGTGGATAACTGGCTAGCTGAAATAAGGTCTCATAGACATAGTCCAGCTGGCTGGACAAAGATGCACATGGCTCTCAGCTTATCTGAAGTAAAGCAAAATACACTGTCTTTGGCTGTCCTTGTTACACAATAACAGGAAGATTTTGGTGGGAAAAGAATGTTGCAGGTGGGAACAGATAACTACAGAAGAGAAACTAGGGGCGGGCTTGGTATTTAGGCAACTAACCAATAATGAGCTTAACTTTTGCAATATGTATGAGCTAATTATAACAAGGCATAAAAGGTGACTGTAAGGGACAATAAACGAAGTCTGCTGATCTCTCATATTGAGTGACTCTGTCTTCCCTCCGTCGCGACAAATGGCGCCCAAACAGGGACCCTAGAGAGGGCTGAACCTGCGAGCCACGGTTCGATGGAGATTCGGGTACCGGTCCTGAAAGCAGCACAGGAGGCGGAAGGGCACAGTCCCTACGCCCGGGAGCACCTACAGAGGGTCCCGCCGGCCACGCGTCGCCGAAGTCTCGCAAAGGCTGCAACAGCGCTGACGAAGGTGTGGAGAGACAAGCGACGCACGATTCGCTCATATGCTTTTTAGAAAAGCGGAGCGTTTGGGACATAGATTGTAAAAAGGCATTACCCGGGTTATTAGCGTATGGGACAGCATCCGGGTCCCCCGTGGCAGCGGCGAGCGGCGGCGCGCAGCCCGGCAGGCCCCTTCCCGGCCGCGGTTTCTCTCCAAGGCGGCACCCCCCCCCCCTCCGATCGGCGCCATGGCGATGCAAGCGGCCAAGCGAGCTAACATCTGGCTGCCCCCAGAGGTCAATCGGATCCTCTATATTCGGAACCTGCCGTATAAAATCACAGCGGAGGAAATGTATGATATATTTGGGAAATACGGACCTATTCGACAACTCAGAGTTGGAAACACTCCTGAAACAAGTGGAACAGCTTAAGCTTCTCAAGGAAAAATATGGACTTGATTACAAGCCCCCCCCCCCCCCCCCCCCAAAAAAAAAAAAAAAATAAATGCTTCAGATGTCCCCTACAAGAAATGGGTTTCTGCCTTGAACTAGCAAACATCTCTGTGCTTAAAGAGAAGCCTTTTTGCCTTGATGGAGATAATTTATTCTGTATTCTGTATTTATGCTGTATTCTGAATGTGGAAATTGGGTGGGACTAGGAGGCTGGCTTAAAGGCATTTTGCAAACGGGATTATTATTTTTGATCATTATTGTAATAATAGTTTTTTGATCAAAACCAGCCAAAATTATTTGTAAGCATTAGGCATATCTGAAGAGAATGCCTTTATTTGAATCAGCAGTTAAGGTGTAGTTTAATCTGATGCTGTGGTTTTATCTGCTCCTGGTGAATTTTTGAAGTGATGAAATCAGAGATACAAGGTATACTAAGAGTTATGAGGTAATAAGGTAATAATCTAAGTAAGGGTGCTGTCTTTTATATCTACAAGTGCAATATGCTTTTATGTAGCAGAGAGAATAACAATAATGTTGCTTGAGCGAGATGTGCATGTGACAACGTGGGAAAAGGGATATCACAACTGGAGTGCAACAGTGTTTCTATGTCTGGCAGAGTGAAATCTTTCAAGACCTGAGTTTAGACAGTCTAAAATAAATTGTTAGTATTCAGAAAACCCATCTTAAGCCTCTTTTGCTTACATAGTGTTATGGAAGTCAACTGCTATTGTAGAGAATTAATGATTTTTTAATACATATTAACAAATACTACTATTTTAACTTGAGGCAGTTGAGTGAGAAATACTCACGTGTAGCATTTGAGGGAATGTCAATTGGCTACAAAATAATATAATTAGGTTGGGGACTAGATCTTGGGAATTTGTCTATTATACTTCTGTTTGTTAAGGAACGTGCATAACATACAGCACCCATGTAGGCTTGGCTTGTGGCATAGTTGTCAAATTTAGCACAGACATTCAGACAGATAAGCAATGTACTCTTCTTGTGTGTATCACCTACAAGCCATTATGGCTTAGTGTGTAAATCTGTATGTAACTATTGAAAAACCCACTTATGAATGTATTATAGCTTAGAACTAATTTTTTCCCTTTGTTAATTCTTTGATATCAATGAGGTATTCTTCAGAAAATGTATGGACTGGTTGGTTGCATAAGGGCAGTTGTTATTTGGACAGAAAATTGTTAATGGTCAGGGATTTTCCACTAAAATATTTGCAAATATTCCTAGTCAAACATCAGTTTGGTTTCTTTTTGGGTTTTGAGCTTGCATTAGTCCATGTTCAGAACTTTAAAATTACCTTTGAATTTTTTAAACTTTTTATATCACTGGAACAGAAAGAGCATCTAAATTAAAGCTTCAAGCTAACTTTATTTTTCAAGTATTTCTGGAATTATACTTCTGAACTGAGATTTTATAAGTTGGCTGTGTATTTTCCTGTGTTAAAACGCTGTTATTGAAAATGGTCAACCAAGCCTATGTCGCCCAAAATAAAAACGGGGGAATTGTGGATAACTGGCTAGCTGAAAAAAGGTCTCATAGACATAGTCCAGCTGGCTGGACAAAAATGCACATGGCTCTCAGCTTATCTGAAGTAAAGCAAAATACACTGTCTTTGGCTGTTTTTGTTACACAATAACAGGAAGATCGCGGTGGGAAAAGAATGTTGCAGGTGGGAACAGATAACTACAGAAGAGAAACTAGGGGCGGGCTTGGTATTTAGGCAACTAACCAATAATGAGCTTAACTTTTGCAATATGTATGAGCTAATTATAACAAGGCATAAAAGGTGACTGTAAGGCACAATAAACGAAGTCTGCTGATCACTCATATTGAGTGACTGTGTATTCCCTCCATCGCGACATTTGAACATCCCGTTTCCCTCGGCTGTCTTTGGGGTCAGCAGAGGCCAATGTTCTAGAGGGGCACGTGGTCGGGGTATCGATAGCACCGCGTAAACACGCTGTTCCATGCACACGCAGGTGCGAGTACATCTCCAGAAAGGACCCGAGGGGCTGGATATTGAAGGGTGGAGGGTGGCGACGGGTCGTAGGTTTTTCCTTTTCCTTCCCACACAAAATTCCACTGTGCTTCGTGGGTAGGCAATACTCTACACTTCAACGCTGTTTCTCGATGGACAGGTTTTCCAAAACATGTGGGATCTCCAGGTTTAAACCCTGATGCCGGAAAACCCCAACAAGTACGTATATGCCAAATAAAGGCTCGCAGCTCTGGGGCACACCAGGTTTCCATCCCTTGGGTCCCACGACCATGTGTCACAGCTCATCGTTTGTGAACAATTCCTTAGGGAAGTGTTCTCATGGGCTCGGGGATTTATTTCCCATGTATCAACTCTGTTACGTGCATTGGACAAAACAATATGGAAGGGACCAAGCCCATACCCCATTCGTTACGAATCCGAACAGGCCAACCCAGGGGTAACAGGACGTTACATTTGTGGTATATGGGCTCACCGTGGGGTCTCGATACATACCGGATCCCACCTTTCCAAGGGGTCCAGACCCCCTGCTCAATGGGCAGCTGGTTGAGGTGCCCACCAGGCCCCTCTCTGCCAAGCTGCTTTCCAGCCGGGCGTCCGCAGCCTGTGCTGGTGCCGGGGCTTGTTCCTCCCCAGGGGCAGGACTCGGCACTTGTTGCACCCGATGAGGTTCCTGGCATCCCCTTTCTCCAGCCCAGCCTGGTCCTCCGAAGGCAGCGCAACCACTGGGGTGCCAGACACGACCACCCCCCATTTTGTGGGTGCCAGCAGTGCCCAGTGCCAGCCCGTCCCCACTGGGGTTGGGCACCAAGGGTGTCACACTCCCACCTGCGGAGATAGATGGATGGAAAAGTCACAGCACCGGGGCAGAGGAAATATTTAACATTCCAGATGGGGGGGCACTGCGGGAGGCTCCCAGCCCTGCCCCCCCAGCCACTCACTGGCAGGGGAACCCATTGCTCTTCTTCACTAACACTGCCACCACGGGGGCTTGTAGAAGCAGATGCGGCGTGGCCAGCAGTGGCATCTTCACCAAACCTTTGGGCAGGCCCCAGCCGGGTACAGCCCTCCCGCAGTCACCATGCTGCCCATGCCACGCACCCTCTCTCCATACACCACAGCCCCGGGCCTCTCCCTGGGTACCAGATGCCGGCAAGGAGATGAGTGGGCGTGGGGACGCTTAGAAACCAGTTAAGCATATGCGGAACCCCGTTTGTGACTGCACACACATGCGGTGCCATGTCATAAAGACCTCGACCTATAAATAGTCACACCCAAAGGCCCCCAGCTCAGTGGTGTGTTTGCCAGGGGTGCTGGCAGATCAGGGTGGTCACTGACTGTCCCGACGTCCCCACGGCCAGCCATCCCCTTTGCTCCAGCTGCACTGATGGAGCTCAGGTCAGGGCGCCGCAAGAGACCCCGGTCCTCAGAGGCCCAGTTTCCCGCAGCGTGGCTAGAGGAAGGGGCCGGAACCTCCTCTGCCCCCCCCCAGCCCAAAAGGTGCTGTCAGGTCCCCAGGATGGACGGTGAGTGCAGAGCATCCCCCGAGGTCCTGCCAGAGGGGCTTCTGGCCAATGCCCACCTCTGGAAGCAGAGGCCACAATGTCCTCCGGCCTCTCCCCCATCCCACTCACGGCCTTAGTGGGGTGCAGCACAGGGGGTGACGCTACGGTGCCGTTGTCCCCTGGCAGTGTGCGGGCTGTGCCAGCGGGCAGACTGCGACCCGGACATCGTTGGGGAGCTGCGCCAAAAGCGTGAACTCTGTGTCCACGAGAACTGCGTGGTGAGTCCCCGGGGCTCGAAATCCCCCGCTCCCCGACAGCCTTGAGTTCCCAGCCCCACACCACCGGCAGCCCCTGGCACATGCCCTCTGTTCCCCTCTTGCAGTACCACGCCAGCAGGCTCAGACAGAGAGGAGCTGATCAACATGGCTTCTATGGTTTTCTCCTCCGCGACGTCAGGCGGGTGATGAAGCAAACAGCACAGCAGGTGAGGCTAGGGGACCACGTGCCCCCACCGCTGTGCCCATGCCTCACGTCCCACACTGCACAGGCCAGCAACCTCTAGGGATGCTCTGGCAGCCGGCTGCAAGCAACCGCCAGGTCCTCCGTGATTCAAAACGACCCATTTCTGTGGGAGTTGGGCACTTGGAGAGGAGCGGTTGCTTTATCAGTGGCCCGGTGTCCTTGGCCTGGTGGCCCCGAAAATGTGGCACGGGTCTTCATGGTGAGGGCAAAGCGGGATCCCCAGGGGCATATTGGTGCTGACGCCATCCACCTCCGTGCCGTTCCCAGAGGTGCTGCATCTGCCGGCTTCCGGGCGCCTCCATCTCCTGCTGCGGCCGGCGCTGCCGCCGGACGTTCCACTTCCCCTGCGGCAGCGAGCGGGGCTGCGTCTCTCAGTTCTTCGGGGAGTACAGGTGAGTGTGGCTGCCCAGCTGGGCCCGCTGTGTGGCTGTGGAAGAGGAGGAGAAGGAGGGGGAGGAAGAGGAGGAAGAGGGCTGGCGCTGAACTGCCACCTCCATCCCGCAGGTCCTTCTGCTGGAGACACCGGCCGGTGCAGCGAGTGAGGGCGATGCAGCGGGACCAGACCCTCTGCCTAATCTGCCGGGACGAGGTGGCGGGGCGGCCCTGTTATACCACCATGGTCTGCCCCAGCTGCGCCAGCGCTTGGTTCCACCGCCGCTGCATCCAGGTAGGCACCATCGCCCCGGTCCCTGACATGGTCAGCCCGGTGGTCACCCCATCACCCAGCTCTGTGGAGCGAACGGGTCCCTCCCGCCACTGCTGATGCCGATGCCACCTCTGCCCTAGGGCCAGGCGCTGCGCTCGGGCCTGCACCACTTTCGGTGCCCTCTGTGCCGGGACATGACAGCCTTCCAGGCAGAGATGTTCCGCTTGGGCATCAAAATCCCCGACAGGTCGGTACCCTCCCGGCTGCCTCCCTTGCCCTCCGCAATCCTCCAGCTGATCCCCTCCGGCCCTCCTGGGTGCCGACGGGGTGTCCCCCATGTCCCTGGTGCTGAGTGCTCCCCTCTTCCCACAGGGATCCTGCCTGGGAGGAGGAGGGCTCTTTCCTCGACTTGGTGCTCTGGCAGAGCTCCTGCGACGCCGACCAGTGCCTGTGCCCTCTGGGCCGCGACCAGGAAGAGGAGGCAGGGTGAGTGCCGGTGGTCCCGGTTCCTGCAGCCCCAGTGAGGACACGGTGCCTTCGTCTCCTCTGACGGGCAGGGGGGGAGGTTCCCTGGGATGCTGAGCCAGGCATGGCGCAGGCTGCGTTCTGGCAGCTCAGCCCCGGCTGCCAGGACGGGAGCAGGGTAGAGCTGGGCTCGGCACAGTGCCGGGGCTGTCAGCCCACAGCTCGGGGACCTTTGGTGGCAGTGGGTACCGTTGCTCTCCGCAGGCCGTGGAGACTCCTGGTCTGCAGCTCCTGTGGCTCCCGTGGGACCCACCAGTGCTGCTCTGCCCTGGAAGATGCCACCGAGTCCTGGGAGTGCAGGGACTGCAGCGGCACGTACAGCGGTGAGTGGTGCAGCGGGGGGACAGGATGCCCAGGGCGTGGTGGCTTCCACAGCCACTGGGGACTTGGGGACAGGCGCTGTGACGCGTGGAGGGAGGGAGCGTGGCAGGGGCTTGTTGTGCTCAACATCTCCCTGCCCCTTGCAGTGCCCAACATTGCAGCTGGACCAGACTCTGGCCTCCCTGGTGCAGGGACCCTGGCACAGAGCTCCCAGTAAGATCACTGGCACAGGCTGCCCAGAGGCTGTGGAGCCTCCTCCTCTGCAGACGTGCCAGCACCACCTGGACACAATTCTGTGCAGCCTGCTCCAGGAGGGCCTGCTTTTGCCGCGGGTTGGACTAGACGATCTCCAGAGGTCCCCTCCAGCCCTGACCATGATGTGGTTCTGTGACCCCTGGCACTTGGGCTGAGGAAGTTGCGCAAGGCTTCTCAAGGGACAAGATGACATGCAACTGCCCTCCCAGCTGCTGTGCAAGAAACCTGCTGTTCCTCACTAACAGAAGCTGGAACTTTGCCCGTGGGCTTGCTGATGTGCATGAGCACCGCAGGGCAAGAGCCTTCACTCTTCCCCATCCTCCAGTGCCGGGCAAGGGCAGATGCTCTGAGGAGGGAGCACCAGGCCCCACAGGCCCCGCTGCCATCCCTGTCATGCAGCGGCTCCTCTTCCCTGGGCTCCTCTGCTGTGTCCCGGTGCCCTGGCCTGGTGCGATGGCAGAGCCAGCTGCAGTAACGCGCATGGGACTTGCCCGGTCCCCCAGAGCCACCTGGGTGCTGGTGGGGAAGCCGGGGCTCACCCTTGGCCAGGCCATCCCACTGGAGCTGCCAGAGGGGCCAAAGCACAAGGAGTTCCCCACGGATGGCAGGGACGGGCCGCAGAGCCCCGTTGATGTGGAGCCACCCCCTGCAGCCCCTCGGCCACGGTCACGCATAACCTCGCTGAGGAGCTCATCCGCATCGTCCAGGACACCCTCGTGATGGCCATGGGGTACCAAACGTTTCTGCAAGTGCTGATGGCCAAGTGGCGAGGGGCGGCCTGTGCTGGGGCCCTCCCCAGGGTTCCTTCCCCCCTGCTCACCAGGGAAGAGGAGCAGCCCCAGCCAGGGGGTGCCAGGGCTGCTGGGGACCAGAGTGTGGCCCCAGGGCCTTAGAGCCGAGCTGCCGGGGGAAGGTGCGGACACGGACAAGGCTGCGGATGGGGACTAAGACCAACATGAGGACACGGGCCCGGGCAGAAGTAGCCCTGTGCAGCTTCTGTACCAGCATCTGGCAGAATGGCGGCATGGTGTCGGCTTCGGAGAGCCAATTACGGATTCGTTGTGAAGCCGCTGTATGAGCTACTGAAAGCTTCCTGCAGTGGCTGTATTGCCTGGACAGAAGGGGGTAACGCTGCTTTCACGCGCCTGGAGCGAGCTCTGACGGAGGCCCCCGTGCTGGCATTACCCGTGCTTTTAATAAAGACCTTTGATCTTTTCACCCATGAGAGAGAAAGTACTGCCTTAGGAGTTGTGGCACAAGTTTTTAGGGCCTCAGCGGCACGCTGTAACTCACTTCTCCCAACAGCTGGATGAGCTGAGCTCAGGATGGCCTGGATGGCTTCAAGCAGCAGCAGCAACTGGGCTACTGGTTCACGATTCCCCAAGTTCACCGTGGGGCAGAAGGTAACCGTCTAGGTACCACACTTGCTCATGACGGTACTGAAACAAAAAGGAGGACAGCGGCTGGCCACAGACGATCGAGGAAGTCTGCTCCAGCCCCCAGATCTCAAGAAGCAGGCTGGCAGCTGTATGCTGACGGCAGCAGCTGCCCCCGAGAGGGATAACGATTGCCTGGGTGCGCTGGAACTACCATCGACGAGGTTAACAGAATCACAAGCTTTGCCCACAAAGGTCTCTGCTCGGGAAGCCAAACGGAATGCCCTCGCGAGGGCACGGGCCCTGAGCAAAGGGAAATGAGCCCACACACGGGCAGGCTCCAAGTATGCCTTTGGATCGGTTCATGCGCATGGAGCTCTTTGGAAAGAGAGAGGACTATCATCTGCTCGAGGAACTGTGCTCAAACCTGCGCCTCAGATCCAGGAATTATTAAAGAGCATTCAAAAACCAGCGGTGGTCGCAGTTACGCATTGCAAGGCACGTCAAGCTGGTAAGAGCGCTCCGGGATTAGGAAATCAGTGGGCAGGTATGGCTGCAAAGGGGGGTGCAGAGAAAGGTATCCTGACTCTGACCCCTGCAGAGGAGAGTCCCGCCGGAAGCACCGCCAAAACATGATGAAAGAGGATAATAAGTGAATAACTAAGTTGCCGGCCAAAGAACGGCTAAAGGGATGGGCAGTTCCACTGGGGAATTGAAAATTTAGTGAAACTCCTCCGCAAGCCACTTGTAAGTAGGGCCACGCAGAGGTTATCAGATCCATTACAGGGAGGTGTGAAATACGCCTTAGAGACAATCCAAATGCTACTAAGAAGCTGATCATCGGGGTGACTAAGGTAGGAAATTCTCCTGGAGATTATTGGCAAACAGATTTCACCGGGTCACCCAGAAAAGAAGGGTATCGATACATTTTGGCCTTGGTCGGTACCTTCGCTGGATGGCCTGAAGCTGGAAAGCTTGTTGAACCAACAAGGTGGGGGAGGTAGCCCAAATCCTGTTACAAGAGATTACTGCCCGCCTTGGTATGCCTTCAGGAGTGCCATCAGACCATGGGTCCCATGTTACGCCGGAACCGTAAAAGAGTTGGGTAAAAGTTTGTTCCTAACCTGGGATTACCACGCTCCATGCAGACCAGAATCTAGCAGCCAAGTGGAGCGGGTGAACTACGCCCTTCAGCAACAACTAGGAAAAAATTGTCAGGAAACACCTATGACTTGGGTTCAGGCACTACCTCCGGCGTCACTGAGAATCAGGTTCCGGCCTCGAGGGAAGGGCGATTTGAGCCCATACAAGCTGTCGCATGGATCGCCCCATCAGGCTGCACATATACCCTCTGATACCCATCTAACGGGGCAATGAAATGGGAAAACTCAGCTAGTTTCTTTAGGGAATATTTATTTTTAGGGAGTATTTTGCAGGAATTTCAGAAGTACACGACGGCGCGTAGATCCTTGGAACTCGACACACCGGCTCATCCTTTCCAGCCCGGAGACTGGCTGCGTATCGAGTGGTGGAATGCGGAACCTCTAAGGGGGAAGGGGAAAGGACCATATCGCATTGTTTGTAACAACCTCTACAGCCGTCGAGAGTTGGGGCAAAGGACCCTGGACACATTATTCAAGCATGAAACGAGCCCCTTCATCATGGACAGCAGAACAGCTGGCCCCTCTCAAACTTAAAGAAACAGCATTAGTGAATAAAGTTTGATGGGACAGCAGAAAAGGCCAGATAAATAGTTAAATCAATAGCTATAGGCATTTGTAGCGTGGTACAGTGTTTCCCACTGAAGCAGTTAGGAGTAAGTTGCTGTTCATCCTCCTACTGAGCAGCATAAGCCTAAGCGAAACACAGGAGAGTGTGATCGTAAAACTGGTGCGAGAGTTGGGAAGAATGAGAAACCCAAGCGGCATCAGAGCTTGCGTTCCTGTACCTCCGGCTGTGGGAGACCCAGCACCTCGGGGCCTTCTCCCAGTTGATGACAGTTATTTAGAATGGGTAGGTCACGTCACCGGCGAGGCCCACAAAGCTGGGGCGTCCCATTTTCTTGGCAAAAAGGGCCGGTGTCGACAGCGAGGAGGCGAGGGACTTCACGCTCCATTGACCAGAGGGCATAAAACTCTGTTTTCACCAGGAACTGGTGAGTGCCCCCTCAATTCACCAGCCCTAGATTTAGGATTTGCTTACGGAAGCATGGATGCAGTGCCACTTAACATTCCGTATAGGAAAGGCTACCCAGTGAAGTACAAGTAGCCTGCCAGAATGTGAAGACTTGAAGAGGTCCCCAAAACCATGGTTCTAAACGAGTTGAAGGGCAATGGAACTGCACCTTGCGTGTCTGAAGGTGTCCTTGACGGGGACATCAAAAGGCGTGGAATCTGACCCTGTCGAAACGGAACTGCACGAAGGTTGTTGATGGAAGGAAAATGCGGATTTTTAAAGAGGGATTCTGGATAATGAATACCTGTAAGCAAAATCAAAATCAGGGAAAACCTTGTTCCCTAGGCCTCTCTGCTCGGGGCCTCTTAGTATGGGCAAGTGGAGATGGATACTGGACAGTGAAACCAGAGCTTGCAAAAATAACTTGACCAGTCACCCTACTTATGCCCCACATGGAGACAGAAACCAATCGAATGTAAATATTGGGGAAAAATTAGAAGAGTTCAAAATGCAGAAGAGCCCTGGCATGGACCCCCCACTCTGGAACTGGCAAACTGGGGACTTGGCAGCTTTATTCTAGCTGGCCTATTGGCACTAGAGGATGGATAGTTGCTAGAAAGTGTAACACGGCAAAGGGAAACACTAGCCAAAGCAGCGGGAAAGGGATTCAAACTGATGGGTGAACAAGTACAAGCAAATAGCAAGTGTGCTTTACAGAATCGGCTGGTGTTAGCTTTATTACCAGCTGAAGCACATGGAGTATGCGGGTACGTAAAACTAGATGCCGGGCACCGTTGCTTACATGTCCCAAATGCTACCGAGGATCTCCAGAAACAGCTGGATGAGATGCAAAGGGCTGCCTCAAGAGTTAGGCGGGCGGTCAATAACCGGACGGCTAGCGAATCCCTTACAAACTATCCTTGTTATAGGTATCGCTGTCGTAGTTTTGTTGACAACATGTAGCTGTATCAGATGGAACCTCCCTGGAAATCTATGTTGCAACATGAGCAAATATTATAGTTATCTGATCTAAATGAGGCTTTTGATTTTGAAGATTCAAAGCCTCCAGAAAAAAAAAAAAAGTGTGTGCGTGTGTTTGAATGATGCCACAGTATAGAACCCTCTGTATATACATTTATGGCAAACTGGCCCAGGAACTGGATGGGCACCACTGTGAAGAGCCTGGGCATGGGCTGAGGGTCAGGGGCAAGATCTGGGGGTCTCCCCTGCACTCACTGCATCTCCAGCTCAGTGTGGGCTTCTCCACTCAGAAGCAGGCCTGGGGCGAAATGGGCCCTGGATGTTCCCCACATGCTTGCACCCCTCTTACCCACTCGGGTGCAGCCCGAGGGGTTTGAATGTGGATAACTGGCTAGCTGAAATAAGGTCTCATAGACATAGTCCAGCTGGCTGGACAAAGATGCACATGGCTCTCAGCTTATCTGAAGTAAAGCAAAATACACTGTCTTTGGCTGTCCTTGTTACACAATAACAGGAAGATTTTGGTGGGAAAAGAATGTTGCAGGTGGGAACAGATAACTACAGAAGAGAAACTAGGGGCGGGCTTGGTATTTAGGCAACTAACCAATAATGAGCTTAACTTTTGCAATATGTATGAGCTAATTATAACAAGGCATAAAAGGTGACTGTAAGGGACAATAAACGAAGTCTGCTGATCTCTCATATTGAGTGACTCTGTCTTCCCTCCGTCGCGACAAATGGCGCCCAAACAGGGACCCTAGAGAGGGCTGAACCTGCGAGCCACGGTTCGATGGAGATTCGGGTACCGGTCCTGAAAGCAGCACAGGAGGCGGAAGGGCACAGTCCCTACGCCCGGGAGCACCTACAGAGGGTCCCGCCGGCCACGCGTCGCCGAAGTCTCGCAAAGGCTGCAACAGCGCTGACGAAGGTGTGGAGAGACAAGCGACGCACGATTCGCTCATATGCTTTTTAGAAAAGCGGAGCGTTTGGGACATAGATTGTAAAAAGGCATTACCCGGGTTATTAGCGTATGGGACAGCATCCGGGTCCCCCGTGGCAGCGGCGAGCGGCGGCGCGCAGCCCGGCAGGCCCCTTCCCGGCCGCGGTTTCTCTCCAAGGCGGCACCCCCCCCCCCTCCGATCGGCGCCATGGCGATGCAAGCGGCCAAGCGAGCTAACATCTGGCTGCCCCCAGAGGTCAATCGGATCCTCTATATTCGGAACCTGCCGTATAAAATCACAGCGGAGGAAATGTATGATATATTTGGGAAATACGGACCTATTCGACAACTCAGAGTTGGAAACACTCCTGAAACAAGTGGAACAGCTTAAGCTTCTCAAGGAAAAATATGGACTTGATTACAAGCCCCCCCCCCCCCCCCCCAAAAAAAAAAAAAAAAAATAAATGCTTCAGATGTCCCCTACAAGAAATGGGTTTCTGCCTTGAACTAGCAAACATCTCTGTGCTTAAAGAGAAGCCTTTTTGCCTTGATGGAGATAATTTATTCTGTATTCTGTATTTATGCTGTATTCTGAATGTGGAAATTGGGTGGGACTAGGAGGCTGGCTTAAAGGCATTTTGCAAACGGGATTATTATTTTTGATCATTATTGTAATAATAGTTTTTTGATCAAAACCAGCCAAAATTATTTGTAAGCATTAGGCATATCTGAAGAGAATGCCTTTATTTGAATCAGCAGTTAAGGTGTAGTTTAATCTGATGCTGTGGTTTTATCTGCTCCTGGTGAATTTTTGAAGTGATGAAATCAGAGATACAAGGTATACTAAGAGTTATGAGGTAATAAGGTAATAATCTAAGTAAGGGTGCTGTCTTTTATATCTACAAGTGCAATATGCTTTTATGTAGCAGAGAGAATAACAATAATGTTGCTTGAGCGAGATGTGCATGTGACAACGTGGGAAAAGGGATATCACAACTGGAGTGCAACAGTGTTTCTATGTCTGGCAGAGTGAAATCTTTCAAGACCTGAGTTTAGACAGTCTAAAATAAATTGTTAGTATTCAGAAAACCCATCTTAAGCCTCTTTTGCTTACATAGTGTTATGGAAGTCAACTGCTATTGTAGAGAATTAATGATTTTTTAATACATATTAACAAATACTACTATTTTAACTTGAGGCAGTTGAGTGAGAAATACTCACGTGTAGCATTTGAGGGAATGTCAATTGGCTACAAAATAATATAATTAGGTTGGGGACTAGATCTTGGGAATTTGTCTATTATACTTCTGTTTGTTAAGGAACGTGCATAACATACAGCACCCATGTAGGCTTGGCTTGTGGCATAGTTGTCAAATTTAGCACAGACATTCAGACAGATAAGCAATGTACTCTTCTTGTGTGTATCACCTACAAGCCATTATGGCTTAGTGTGTAAATCTGTATGTAACTATTGAAAAACCCACTTATGAATGTATTATAGCTTAGAACTAATTTTTTCCCTTTGTTAATTCTTTGATATCAATGAGGTATTCTTCAGAAAATGTATGGACTGGTTGGTTGCATAAGGGCAGTTGTTATTTGGACAGAAAATTGTTAATGGTCAGGGATTTTCCACTAAAATATTTGCAAATATTCCTAGTCAAACATCAGTTTGGTTTCTTTTTGGGTTTTGAGCTTGCATTAGTCCATGTTCAGAACTTTAAAATTACCTTTGAATTTTTTAAACTTTTTATATCACTGGAACAGAAAGAGCATCTAAATTAAAGCTTCAAGCTAACTTTATTTTTCAAGTATTTCTGGAATTATACTTCTGAACTGAGATTTTATAAGTTGGCTGTGTATTTTCCTGTGTTAAAACGCTGTTATTGAAAATGGTCAACCAAGCCTATGTCGCCCAAAATAAAAACAGGGGAATTGTGGATAACTGGCTAGCTGAAAAAAGGTCTCATAGACATAGTCCAGCTGGCTGGACAAAAATGCACATGGCTCTCAGCTTATCTGAAGTAAAGCAAAATACACTGTCTTTGGCTGTTTTTGTTACACAATAACAGGAAGATCGCGGTGGGAAAAGAATGTTGCAGGTGGGAACAGATAACTACAGAAGAGAAACTAGGGGCGGGCTTGGTATTTAGGCAACTAACCAATAATGAGCTTAACTTTTGCAATATGTATGAGCTAATTATAACAAGGCATAAAAGGTGACTGTAAGGCACAATAAACGAAGTCTGCTGATCACTCATATTGAGTGACTGTGTATTCCCTCCATCGCGACATTTGAACATCCCGTTTCCCTCGGCTGTCTTTGGGGTCAGCAGAGGCCAATGTTCTAGAGGGGCACGTGGTCGGGGTATCGATAGCACCGCGTAAACACGCTGTTCCATGCACACGCAGGTGCGAGTACATCTCCAGAAAGGACCCGAGGGGCTGGATATTGAAGGGTGGAGGGTGGCGACGGGTCGTAGGTTTTTCCTTTTCCTTCCCACACAAAATTCCACTGTGCTTCGTGGGTAGGCAATACTCTACACTTCAACGCTGTTTCTCGATGGACAGGTTTTCCAAAACATGTGGGATCTCCAGGTTTAAACCCTGATGCCGGAAAACCCCAACAAGTACGTATATGCCAAATAAAGGCTCGCAGCTCTGGGGCACACCAGGTTTCCATCCCTTGGGTCCCACGACCATGTGTCACAGCTCATCGTTTGTGAACAATTCCTTAGGGAAGTGTTCTCATGGGCTCGGGGATTTATTTCCCATGTATCAACTCTGTTACGTGCATTGGACAAAACAATATGGAAGGGACCAAGCCCATACCCCATTCGTTACGAATCCGAACAGGCCAACCCAGGGGTAACAGGACGTTACATTTGTGGTATATGGGCTCACCGTGGGGTCTCGATACATACCGGATCCCACCTTTCCAAGGGGTCCAGACCCCCTGCTCAATGGGCAGCTGGTTGAGGTGCCCACCAGGCCCCTCTCTGCCAAGCTGCTTTCCAGCCGGGCGTCCGCAGCCTGTGCTGGTGCCGGGGCTTGTTCCTCCCCAGGGGCAGGACTCGGCACTTGTTGCACCCGATGAGGTTCCTGGCATCCCCTTTCTCCAGCCCAGCCTGGTCCTCCGAAGGCAGCGCAACCACTGGGGTGCCAGACACGACCACCCCCCATTTTGTGGGTGCCAGCAGTGCCCAGTGCCAGCCCGTCCCCACTGGGGTTGGGCACCAAGGGTGTCACACTCCCACCTGCGGAGATAGATGGATGGAAAAGTCACAGCACCGGGGCAGAGGAAATATTTAACATTCCAGATGGGGGGGCACTGCGGGAGGCTCCCAGCCCTGCCCCCCCAGCCACTCACTGGCAGGGGAACCCATTGCTCTTCTTCACTAACACTGCCACCACGGGGGCTTGTAGAAGCAGATGCGGCGTGGCCAGCAGTGGCATCTTCACCAAACCTTTGGGCAGGCCCCAGCCGGGTACAGCCCTCCCGCAGTCACCATGCTGCCCATGCCACGCACCCTCTCTCCATACACCACAGCCCCGGGCCTCTCCCTGGGTACCAGATGCCGGCAAGGAGATGAGTGGGCGTGGGGACGCTTAGAAACCAGTTAAGCATATGCGGAACCCCGTTTGTGACTGCACACACATGCGGTGCCATGTCATAAAGACCTCGACCTATAAATAGTCACACCCAAAGGCCCCCAGCTCAGTGGTGTGTTTGCCAGGGGTGCTGGCAGATCAGGGTGGTCACTGACTGTCCCGACGTCCCCACGGCCAGCCATCCCCTTTGCTCCAGCTGCACTGATGGAGCTCAGGTCAGGGCGCCGCAAGAGACCCCGGTCCTCAGAGGCCCAGTTTCCCGCAGCGTGGCTAGAGGAAGGGGCCGGAACCTCCTCTGCCCCCCCCCAGCCCAAAAGGTGCTGTCAGGTCCCCAGGATGGACGGTGAGTGCAGAGCATCCCCCGAGGTCCTGCCAGAGGGGCTTCTGGCCAATGCCCACCTCTGGAAGCAGAGGCCACAATGTCCTCCGGCCTCTCCCCCATCCCACTCACGGCCTTAGTGGGGTGCAGCACAGGGGGTGACGCTACGGTGCCGTTGTCCCCTGGCAGTGTGCGGGCTGTGCCAGCGGGCAGACTGCGACCCGGACATCGTTGGGGAGCTGCGCCAAAAGCGTGAACTCTGTGTCCACGAGAACTGCGTGGTGAGTCCCCGGGGCTCGAAATCCCCCGCTCCCCGACAGCCTTGAGTTCCCAGCCCCACACCACCGGCAGCCCCTGGCACATGCCCTCTGTTCCCCTCTTGCAGTACCACGCCAGCAGGCTCAGACAGAGAGGAGCTGATCAACATGGCTTCTATGGTTTTCTCCTCCGCGACGTCAGGCGGGTGATGAAGCAAACAGCACAGCAGGTGAGGCTAGGGGACCACGTGCCCCCACCGCTGTGCCCATGCCTCACGTCCCACACTGCACAGGCCAGCAACCTCTAGGGATGCTCTGGCAGCCGGCTGCAAGCAACCGCCAGGTCCTCCGTGATTCAAAACGACCCATTTCTGTGGGAGTTGGGCACTTGGAGAGGAGCGGTTGCTTTATCAGTGGCCCGGTGTCCTTGGCCTGGTGGCCCCGAAAATGTGGCACGGGTCTTCATGGTGAGGGCAAAGCGGGATCCCCAGGGGCATATTGGTGCTGACGCCATCCACCTCCGTGCCGTTCCCAGAGGTGCTGCATCTGCCGGCTTCCGGGCGCCTCCATCTCCTGCTGCGGCCGGCGCTGCCGCCGGACGTTCCACTTCCCCTGCGGCAGCGAGCGGGGCTGCGTCTCTCAGTTCTTCGGGGAGTACAGGTGAGTGTGGCTGCCCAGCTGGGCCCGCTGTGTGGCTGTGGAAGAGGAGGAGAAGGAGGGGGAGGAAGAGGAGGAAGAGGGCTGGCGCTGAACTGCCACCTCCATCCCGCAGGTCCTTCTGCTGGAGACACCGGCCGGTGCAGCGAGTGAGGGCGATGCAGCGGGACCAGACCCTCTGCCTAATCTGCCGGGACGAGGTGGCGGGGCGGCCCTGTTATACCACCATGGTCTGCCCCAGCTGCGCCAGCGCTTGGTTCCACCGCCGCTGCATCCAGGTAGGCACCATCGCCCCGGTCCCTGACATGGTCAGCCCGGTGGTCACCCCATCACCCAGCTCTGTGGAGCGAACGGGTCCCTCCCGCCACTGCTGATGCCGATGCCACCTCTGCCCTAGGGCCAGGCGCTGCGCTCGGGCCTGCACCACTTTCGGTGCCCTCTGTGCCGGGACATGACAGCCTTCCAGGCAGAGATGTTCCGCTTGGGCATCAAAATCCCCGACAGGTCGGTACCCTCCCGGCTGCCTCCCTTGCCCTCCGCAATCCTCCAGCTGATCCCCTCCGGCCCTCCTGGGTGCCGACGGGGTGTCCCCCATGTCCCTGGTGCTGAGTGCTCCCCTCTTCCCACAGGGATCCTGCCTGGGAGGAGGAGGGCTCTTTCCTCGACTTGGTGCTCTGGCAGAGCTCCTGCGACGCCGACCAGTGCCTGTGCCCTCTGGGCCGCGACCAGGAAGAGGAGGCAGGGTGAGTGCCGGTGGTCCCGGTTCCTGCAGCCCCAGTGAGGACACGGTGCCTTCGTCTCCTCTGACGGGCAGGGGGGGAGGTTCCCTGGGATGCTGAGCCAGGCATGGCGCAGGCTGCGTTCTGGCAGCTCAGCCCCGGCTGCCAGGACGGGAGCAGGGTAGAGCTGGGCTCGGCACAGTGCCGGGGCTGTCAGCCCACAGCTCGGGGACCTTTGGTGGCAGTGGGTACCGTTGCTCTCCGCAGGCCGTGGAGACTCCTGGTCTGCAGCTCCTGTGGCTCCCGTGGGACCCACCAGTGCTGCTCTGCCCTGGAAGATGCCACCGAGTCCTGGGAGTGCAGGGACTGCAGCGGCACGTACAGCGGTGAGTGGTGCAGCGGGGGGACAGGATGCCCAGGGCGTGGTGGCTTCCACAGCCACTGGGGACTTGGGGACAGGCGCTGTGACGCGTGGAGGGAGGGAGCGTGGCAGGGGCTTGTTGTGCTCAACATCTCCCTGCCCCTTGCAGTGCCCAACATTGCAGCTGGACCAGACTCTGGCCTCCCTGGTGCAGGGACCCTGGCACAGAGCTCCCAGTAAGATCACTGGCACAGGCTGCCCAGAGGCTGTGGAGCCTCCTCCTCTGCAGACGTGCCAGCACCACCTGGACACAATTCTGTGCAGCCTGCTCCAGGAGGGCCTGCTTTTGCCGCGGGTTGGACTAGACGATCTCCAGAGGTCCCCTCCAGCCCTGACCATGATGTGGTTCTGTGACCCCTGGCACTTGGGCTGAGGAAGTTGCGCAAGGCTTCTCAAGGGACAAGATGACATGCAACTGCCCTCCCAGCTGCTGTGCAAGAAACCTGCTGTTCCTCACTAACAGAAGCTGGAACTTTGCCCGTGGGCTTGCTGATGTGCATGAGCACCGCAGGGCAAGAGCCTTCACTCTTCCCCATCCTCCAGTGCCGGGCAAGGGCAGATGCTCTGAGGAGGGAGCACCAGGCCCCACAGGCCCCGCTGCCATCCCTGTCATGCAGCGGCTCCTCTTCCCTGGGCTCCTCTGCTGTGTCCCGGTGCCCTGGCCTGGTGCGATGGCAGAGCCAGCTGCAGTAACGCGCATGGGACTTGCCCGGTCCCCCAGAGCCACCTGGGTGCTGGTGGGGAAGCCGGGGCTCACCCTTGGCCAGGCCATCCCACTGGAGCTGCCAGAGGGGCCAAAGCACAAGGAGTTCCCCACGGATGGCAGGGACGGGCCGCAGAGCCCCGTTGATGTGGAGCCACCCCCTGCAGCCCCTCGGCCACGGTCACGCATAACCTCGCTGAGGAGCTCATCCGCATCGTCCAGGACACCCTCGTGATGGCCATGGGGTACCAAACGTTTCTGCAAGTGCTGATGGCCAAGTGGCGAGGGGCGGCCTGTGCTGGGGCCCTCCCCAGGGTTCCTTCCCCCCTGCTCACCAGGGAAGAGGAGCAGCCCCAGCCAGGGGGTGCCAGGGCTGCTGGGGACCAGAGTGTGGCCCCAGGGCCTTAGAGCCGAGCTGCCGGGGGAAGGTGCGGACACGGACAAGGCTGCGGATGGGGACTAAGACCAACATGAGGACACGGGCCCGGGCAGAAGTAGCCCTGTGCAGCTTCTGTACCAGCATCTGGCAGAATGGCGGCATGGTGTCGGCTTCGGAGAGCCAATTACGGATTCGTTGTGAAGCCGCTGTATGAGCTACTGAAAGCTTCCTGCAGTGGCTGTATTGCCTGGACAGAAGGGGGTAACGCTGCTTTCACGCGCCTGGAGCGAGCCCTGACGGAGGCCCCCGTGCTGGCATTACCCGTGCTTTTAATAAAGACCTTTTCACCCATGAGAGAGAAAGTACTGCCTTAGGAGTTGTGGCACAAGTTTTTAGGGCCTCAGCGGCACGCTGTAACTCACTTCTCCCAACAGCTGGATGAGCTGAGCTCAGGATGGCCTGGATGGCTTCAAGCAGCAGCAGCAACTGGGCTACTGGTTCACGATTCCCCAAGTTCACCGTGGGGCAGAAGGTAACCGTCTAGGTACCACACTTGCTCATGACGGTACTGAAACAAAAAGGAGGACAGCGGCTGGCCACAGACCATCGAGGAAGTCTGCTCCAGCCCCCAGATCTCAAGAAGCAGGCTGGCAGCTGTATGCTGACGGCAGCAGCTGCCCCCGAGAGGGATAACGATTGCCTGGGTGCGCTGGAACTACCATCGACGAGGTTAACAGAATCACAAGCTTTGCCCACAAAGGTCTCTGCTCGGGAAGCCAAACGGAATGCCCTCGCGAGGGCACGGGCCCTGAGCAAAGGGAAATGAGCCCACACACGGGCAGGCTCCAAGTATGCCTTTGGATCGGTTCATGCGCATGGAGCTCTTTGGAAAGAGAGAGGACTATCATCTGCTCGAGGAACTGTGCTCAAACCTGCGCCTCAGATCCAGGAATTATTAAAGAGCATTCAAAAACCAGCGGTGGTCGCAGTTACGCATTGCAAGGCACGTCAAGCTGGTAAGAGCGCTCCGGGATTAGGAAATCAGTGGGCAGGTATGGCTGCAAAGGGGGGTGCAGAGAAAGGTATCCTGACTCTGACCCCTGCAGAGGAGAGTCCCGCCGGAAGCACCGCCAAAACATGATGAAAGAGGATAATAAGTGAATAACTAAGTTGCCGGCCAAAGAACGGCTAAAGGGATGGGCAGTTCCACTGGGGAATTGAAAATTTAGTGAAACTCCTCCGCAAGCCACTTGTAAGTAGGGCCACGCAGAGGTTATCAGATCCATTACAGGGAGGTGTGAAATACGCCTTAGAGACAATCCAAATGCTACTAAGAAGCTGATCATCGGGGTGACTAAGGTAGGAAATTCTCCTGGAGATTATTGGCAAACAGATTTCACCGGGTCACCCAGAAAAGAAGGGTATCGATACATTTTGGCCTTGGTCGGTACCTTCGCTGGATGGCCTGAAGCTGGAAAGCTTGTTGAACCAACAAGGTGGGGGAGGTAGCCCAAATCCTGTTACAAGAGATTACTGCCCGCCTTGGTATGCCTTCAGGAGTGCCATCAGACCATGGGTCCCATGTTACGCCGGAACCGTAAAAGAGTTGGGTAAAAGTTTGTTCCTAACCTGGGATTACCACGCTCCATGCAGACCAGAATCTAGCAGCCAAGTGGAGCGGGTGAACTACGCCCTTCAGCAACAACTAGGAAAAAATTGTCAGGAAACACCTATGACTTGGGTTCAGGCACTACCTCCGGCGTCACTGAGAATCAGGTTCCGGCCTCGAGGGAAGGGCGATTTGAGCCCATACAAGCTGTCGCATGGATCGCCCCATCAGGCTGCACATATACCCTCTGATACCCATCTAACGGGGCAATGAAATGGGAAAACTCAGCTAGTTTCTTTAGGGAATATTTATTTTTAGGGAGTATTTTGCAGGAATTTCAGAAGTACACGACGGCGCGTAGATCCTTGGAACTCGACACACCGGCTCATCCTTTCCAGCCCGGAGACTGGCTGCGTATCGAGTGGTGGAATGCGGAACCTCTAAGGGGGAAGGGGAAAGGACCATATCGCATTGTTTGTAACAACCTCTACAGCCGTCGAGAGTTGGGGCAAAGGACCCTGGACACATTATTCAAGCATGAAACGAGCCCCTTCATCATGGACAGCAGAACAGCTGGCCCCTCTCAAACTTAAAGAAACAGCATTAGTGAATAAAGTTTGATGGGACAGCAGAAAAGGCCAGATAAATAGTTAAATCAATAGCTATAGGCATTTGTAGCGTGGTACAGTGTTTCCCACTGAAGCAGTTAGGAGTAAGTTGCTGTTCATCCTCCTACTGAGCAGCATAAGCCTAAGCGAAACACAGGAGAGTGTGATCGTAAAACTGGTGCGAGAGTTGGGAAGAATGAGAAACCCAAGCGGCATCAGAGCTTGCGTTCCTGTACCTCCGGCTGTGGGAGACCCAGCACCTCGGGGCCTTCTCCCAGTTGATGACAGTTATTTAGAATGGGTAGGTCACGTCACCGGCGAGGCCCACAAAGCTGGGGCGTCCCATTTTCTTGGCAAAAAGGGCCGGTGTCGACAGCGAGGAGGCGAGGGACTTCACGCTCCATTGACCAGAGGGCATAAAACTCTGTTTTCACCAGGAACTGGTGAGTGCCCCCTCAATTCACCAGCCCTAGATTTAGGATTTGCTTACGGAAGCATGGTTGCAGTGCCACTTAACATTCCGTATAGGAAAGGCTACCCAGTGAAGTACAAGTAGCCTGCCAGAATGTGAAGACTTGAAGAGGTCCCCAAAACCATGGTTCTAAACGAGTTGAAGGGCAATGGAACTGCACCTTGCGTGTCTGAAGGTGTCCTTGACGGGGACATCAAAAGGCGTGGAATCTGACCCTGTCGAAACGGAACTGCACGAAGGTTGTTGATGGAAGGAAAATGCGGATTTTTAAAGAGGGATTCTGGATAATGAATACCTGTAAGCAAAATCAAAATCAGGGAAAACCTTGTTCCCTAGGCCTCTCTGCTCGGGGCCTCTTAGTATGGGCAAGTGGAGATGGATACTGGACAGTGAAACCAGAGCTTGCAAAAATAACTTGACCAGTCACCCTACTTATGCCCCACATGGAGACAGAAACCAATCGAATGTAAATATTGGGGAAAAATTAGAAGAGTTCAAAATGCAGAAGAGCCCTGGCATGGACCCCCCACTCTGGAACTGGCAAACTGGGGACTTGGCAGCTTTATTCTAGCTGGCCTATTGGCACTAGAGGATGGATAGTTGCTAGAAAGTGTAACACGGCAAAGGGAAACACTAGCCAAAGCAGCGGGAAAGGGATTCAAACTGATGGGTGAACAAGTACAAGCAAATAGCAAGTGTGCTTTACAGAATCGGCTGGTGTTAGCTTTATTACCAGCTGAAGCACATGGAGTATGCGGGTACGTAAAACTAGATGCCGGGCACCGTTGCTTACATGTCCCAAATGCTACCGAGGATCTCCAGAAACAGCTGGATGAGATGCAAAGGGCTGCCTCAAGAGTTAGGCGGGCGGTCAATAACCGGACGGCTAGCGAATCCCTTACAAACTATCCTTGTTATAGGTATCGCTGTCGTAGTTTTGTTGACAACATGTAGCTGTATCAGATGGAACCTCCCTGGAAATCTATGTTGCAACATGAGCAAATATTATAGTTATCTGATCTAAATGAGGCTTTTGATTTTGAAGATTCAAAGCCTCCAGAAAAAAAAAAAAAGTGTGTGCGTGTGTTTGAATGATGCCACAGTATAGAACCCTCTGTATATACATTTATGGCAAACTGGCCCAGGAACTGGATGGGCACCACTGTGAAGAGCCTGGGCATGGGCTGAGGGTCAGGGGCAAGATCTGGGGGTCTCCCCTGCACTCACTGCATCTCCAGCTCAGTGTGGGCTTCTCCACTCAGAAGCAGGCCTGGGGCGAAATGGGCCCTGGATGTTCCCCACATGCTTGCACCCCTCTTACCCACTCGGGTGCAGCCCGAGGGGTTTGAATGTGGATAACTGGCTAGCTGAAATAAGGTCTCATAGACATAGTCCAGCTGGCTGGACAAAGATGCACATGGCTCTCAGCTTATCTGAAGTAAAGCAAAATACACTGTCTTTGGCTGTCCTTGTTACACAATAACAGGAAGATCGCGGTGGGAAAAGAATGTTGCAGGTGGGAACAGATAACTACAGAAGAGAAACTAGGGGCGGGCTTGGTATTTAGGCAACTAACCAATAATGAGCTTAACTTTTGCAATATGTATGAGCTAATTATAACAAGGCATAAAAGGTGACTGTAAGAGACAATAAACGAAGTCTGCTGATCTCTCATATTGAGTGACTCTGTCTTCCCTCCGTCGCGACAAATGGCGCCCAAACAGGGACCCTAGAGAGGGCTGAACCTGCGAACCACGGTTCGACCGAGATTCGGGTACCGGTCCTGAAAGCAGCGCAGGAGGCGGAAGGGCACAGTCCCTACGCCCGGGAGCACCTACAGAGGGTCCCGCCGGCCACGCGTCGCCGAAGTCTCGCAAAGGCTGCAACAGCGCTGACGAAGGTGTGGAGAGACAAGCGACGCACGATTCGCTCATATGCTTTTTAGAAAAGCGGAGCGTTTGGGACATAGATTGTAAAAAGGCATTACCCGGGTTATTAGCGTATGGGACAGCATCCGGGTCCCCCGTGGCAGCGGCGAGCGGCGGCGCGCAGCCCGGCAGGCCCCTTCCCGGCCGCGGTTTCTCTCCAAGGCGGCACCCCCCCCCCCTCCGATCGGCGCCATGGCGATGCAAGCGGCCAAGCGAGCTAACATCTGGCTGCCCCCAGAGGTCAATCGGATCCTCTATATTCGGAACCTGCCGTATAAAATCACAGCGGAGGAAATGTATGATATATTTGGGAAATACGGACCTATTCGACAACTCAGAGTTGGAAACACTCCTGAAACAAGTGGAACAGCTTAAGCTTCTCAAGGAAAAATATGGACTTGATTACAAGCCCCCCCCCCCCCCCCCAAAAAAAAATAAAAATAAATGCTTCAGATGTCCCCTACAAGAAATGGGTTTCTGCCTTGAACTAGCAAACATCTCTGTGCTTAAAGAGAAGCCTTTTTGCCTTGATGGAGATAATTTATTCTGTATTCTGTATTTATGCTGTATTCTGAATGTGGAAATTGGGTGGGACTAGGAGGCTGGCTTAAAGGCATTTTGCAAACGGGATTATTATTTTTGATCATTATTGTAATAATAGTTTTTTGATCAAAACCAGCCAAAATTATTTGTAAGCATTAGGCATATCTGAAGAGAATGCCTTTATTTGAATCAGCAGTTAAGGTGTAGTTTAATCTGATGCTGTGGTTTTATCTGCTCCTGGTGAATTTTTGAAGTGATGAAATCAGAGATACAAGGTATACTAAGAGTTATGAGGTAATAAGGTAATAATCTAAGTAAGGGTGCTGTCTTTTATATCTACAAGTGCAATATGCTTTTATGTAGCAGAGAGAATAACAATAATGTTGCTTGAGCGAGATGTGCATGTGACAACGTGGGAAAAGGGATATCACAACTGGAGTGCAACAGTGTTTCTATGTCTGGCAGAGTGAAATCTTTCAAGACCTGAGTTTAGACAGTCTAAAATAAATGGTTAGTATTCAGAAAACCCATCTTAAGCCTCTTTTGCTTACATAGTGTTATGGAAGTCAACTGCTATTGTAGAGAATTAATGATTTTTTAATACATATTAACAAATACTACTATTTTAACTTGAGGCAGTTGAGTGAGAAATACTCACGTGTAGCATTTGAGGGAATGTCAATTGGCTACAAAATAATATAATTAGGTTGGGGACTAGATCTTGGGAATTTGTCTATTATACTTCTGTTTGTTAAGGAACGTGCATAACATACAGCACCCATGTAGGCTTGGCTTGTGGCATAGTTGTCAAATTTAGCACAGACATTCAGACAGATAAGCAATGTACTCTTCTTGTGTGTATCACCTACAAGCCATTATGGCTTAGTGTGTAAATCTGTATGTAACTATTGAAAAACCCACTTATGAATGTATTATAGCTTAGAACTAATTTTTTCCCTTTGTTAATTCTTTGATATCAATGAGGTATTCTTCAGAAAATGTATGGACTGGTTGGTTGCATAAGGGCAGTTGTTATTTGGACAGAAAATTGTTAATGGTCAGGGATTTTCCACTAAAATATTTGCAAATATTCCTAGTCAAACATCAGTTTGGTTTCTTTTTGGGTTTTGAGCTTGCATTAGTCCATGTTCAGAACTTTAAAATTACCTTTGAATTTTTTAAACTTTTTATATCACTGGAACAGAAAGAGCATCTAAATTAAAGCTTCAAGCTAACTTTATTTTTCAAGTATTTCTGGAATTATACTTCTGAACTGAGATTTTATAAGTTGGCTGTGTATTTTCCTGTGTTAAAACGCTGTTATTGAAAATGGTCAACCAAGCCTATGTCGCCCAAAATAAAAACAGGGGAATTGTGGATAACTGGCTAGCTGAAAAAAGGTCTCATAGACATAGTCCAGCTGGCTGGACAAAAATGCACATGGCTCTCAGCTTATCTGAAGTAAAGCAAAATACACTGTCTTTGGCTGTTTTTGTTACACAATAACAGGAAGATCGCGGTGGGAAAAGAATGTTGCAGGTGGGAACAGATAACTACAGAAGAGAAACTAGGGGCGGGCTTGGTATTTAGGCAACTAACCAATAATGAGCTTAACTTTTGCAATATGTATGAGCTAATTATAACAAGGCATAAAAGGTGACTGTAAGGCACAATAAACGAAGTCTGCTGATCACTCATATTGAGTGACTGTGTATTCCCTCCATCGCGACATTTGAACATCCCGTTTCCCTCGGCTGTCTTTGGGGTTAGCAGAGGCCAATGTTCTAGAGGGGCACGTGGTCGGGGTATCGATAGCACCGCGTAAACACGCTGTTCCATGCACACGCAGGTGCGAGTACATCTCCAGAAAGGACCCGAGGGGCTGGATATTGAAGGGTGGAGGGTGGCGACGGGTCGTAGGTTTTTCCTTTTCCTTCCCACACAAAATTCCACTGTGCTTCGTGGGTAGGCAATACTCTACACTTCAACGCTGTTTCTCGATGGACAGGTTTTCCAAAACATGTGGGATCTCCAGGTTTAAACCCTGATGCCGGAAAACCCCAACAAGTACGTATATGCCAAATAAAGGCTCGCAGCTCTGGGGCACACCAGGTTTCCATCCCTTGGGTCCCACGACCATGTGTCACAGCTCATCGTTTGTGAACAATTCCTTAGGGAAGTGTTCTCATGGGCTCGGGGATTTATTTCCCATGTATCAACTCTGTTACGTGCATTGGACAAAACAATATGGAAGGGACCAAGCCCATACCCCATTCGTTACGAATCCGAACAGGCCAACCCAGGGGTAACAGGACGTTACATTTGTGGTATATGGGCTCACCGTGGGGTCTCGATACATACCGGATCCCACCTTTCCAAGGGGTCCAGACCCCCTGCTCAATGGGCAGCTGGTTGAGGTGCCCACCAGGCCCCTCTCTGCCAAGCTGCTTTCCAGCCGGGCGTCCGCAGCCTGTGCTGGTGCCGGGGCTTGTTCCTCCCCAGGGGCAGGACTCGGCACTTGTTGCACCCGATGAGGTTCCTGGCATCCCCTTTCTCCAGCCCAGCCTGGTCCTCCGAAGGCAGCGCAACCACTGGGGTGCCAGACACGACCACCCCCCATTTTGTGGGTGCCAGCAGTGCCCAGTGCCAGCCCGTCCCCACTGGGGTTGGGCACCAAGGGTGTCACACTCCCACCTGCGGAGATAGATGGATGGAAAAGTCACAGCACCGGGGCAGAGGAAATATTTAACATTCCAGATGGGGGGGCACTGCGGGAGGCTCCCAGCCCTGCCCCCCCAGCCACTCACTGGCAGGGGAACCCATTGCTCTTCTTCACTAACACTGCCACCACGGGGGCTTGTAGAAGCAGATGCGGCGTGGCCAGCAGTGGCATCTTCACCAAACCTTTGGGCAGGCCCCAGCCGGGTACAGCCCTCCCGCAGTCACCATGCTGCCCATGCCACGCACCCTCTCTCCATACACCACAGCCCCGGGCCTCTCCCTGGGTACCAGATGCCGGCAAGGAGATGAGTGGGCGTGGGGACGCTTAGAAACCAGTTAAGCATATGCGGAACCCCGTTTGTGACTGCACACACATGCGGTGCCATGTCATAAAGACCTCGACCTATAAATAGTCACACCCAAAGGCCCCCAGCTCAGTGGTGTGTTTGCCAGGGGTGCTGGCAGATCAGGGTGGTCACTGACTGTCCCGACGTCCCCACGGCCAGCCATCCCCTTTGCTCCAGCTGCACTGATGGAGCTCAGGTCAGGGCGCCGCAAGAGACCCCGGTCCTCAGAGGCCCAGTTTCCCGCAGCGTGGCTAGAGGAAGGGGCCGGAACCTCCTCTGCCCCCCCCCAGCCCAAAAGGTGCTGTCAGGTCCCCAGGATGGACGGTGAGTGCAGAGCATCCCCCGAGGTCCTGCCAGAGGGGCTTCTGGCCAATGCCCACCTCTGGAAGCAGAGGCCACAATGTCCTCCGGCCTCTCCCCCATCCCACTCACGGCCTTAGTGGGGTGCAGCACAGGGGGTGACGCTACGGTGCCGTTGTCCCCTGGCAGTGTGCGGGCTGTGCCAGCGGGCAGACTGCGACCCGGACATCGTTGGGGAGCTGCGCCAAAAGCGTGAACTCTGTGTCCACGAGAACTGCGTGGTGAGTCCCCGGGGCTCGAAATCCCCCGCTCCCCGACAGCCTTGAGTTCCCAGCCCCACACCACCGGCAGCCCCTGGCACATGCCCTCTGTTCCCCTCTTGCAGTACCACGCCAGCAGGCTCAGACAGAGAGGAGCTGATCAACATGGCTTCTATGGTTTTCTCCTCCGCGACGTCAGGCGGGTGATGAAGCAAACAGCACAGCAGGTGAGGCTAGGGGACCACGTGCCCCCACCGCTGTGCCCATGCCTCACGTCCCACACTGCACAGGCCAGCAACCTCTAGGGATGCTCTGGCAGCCGGCTGCAAGCAACCGCCAGGTCCTCCGTGATTCAAAACGACCCATTTCTGTGGGAGTTGGGCACTTGGAGAGGAGCGGTTGCTTTATCAGTGGCCCGGTGTCCTTGGCCTGGTGGCCCCGAAAATGTGGCACGGGTCTTCATGGTGAGGGCAAAGCGGGATCCCCAGGGGCATATTGGTGCTGACGCCATCCACCTCCGTGCCGTTCCCAGAGGTGCTGCATCTGCCGGCTTCCGGGCGCCTCCATCTCCTGCTGCGGCCGGCGCTGCCGCCGGATGTTCCACTTCCCCTGCGGCAGCGAGCGGGGCTGCGTCTCTCAGTTCTTCGGGGAGTACAGGTGAGTGTGGCTGCCCAGCTGGGCCCGCTGTGTGGCTGTGGAAGAGGAGGAGAAGGAGGGGGAGGAAGAGGAGGAAGAGGGCTGGCGCTGAACTGCCACCTCCATCCCGCAGGTCCTTCTGCTGGAGACACCGGCCGGTGCAGCGAGTGAGGGCGATGCAGCGGGACCAGACCCTCTGCCTAATCTGCCAGGACGAGGTGGCGGGGCGGCCCTGTTATACCACCATGGTCTGCCCCAGCTGCGCCAGCGCTTGGTTCCACCGCCGCTGCATCCAGGTAGGCGTCATAGCCCCGGTCCCTGACATGGTCAGCCCGGTGGTCACTCCATCACCCAGCTCTGTGGAGCGAACGGGTCCCTCCCGCCAGTGCTGATGCCGATGCCACCTCTGCCCTAGGGCCAGGCGCTGCGCTCGGGCCTGCACCACTTTCGGTGCCCTCTGTGCCGGGACATGACAGCCTTCCAGGCAGAGATGTTCCGCTTGGGCATCAAAATCCCCGACAGGTCGGTCCCCTCCCGGCTGCCTCCCTTGCCCTCCGCAATCCTCCAGCTGATCCCCTCCGGCCCTCCTGGGTGCCGACGGGGTGTCCCCCATGTCCCTGGTGCTGAGTGCTCCCCTCTTCCCACAGGGATCCTGCCTGGGAGGAGGAGGCCTCTTTGCTCGACTTGGTGCTCTGGCAGAGCTCCTGCGACGCCGACCAGTGCCTGTGCCCTCTGGGCCGCGACCAGGAAGAGGAGGCAGGGTGAGTGCCGGTGGTCCCGGTTCCTGCAGCCCCAGTGAGGACACGGTGCCTTCGTCTCCTCTGACGGGCAGGGGGGGAGGTTCCCTGGGATGCTGAGCCAGGCATGGCGCAGGCTGCGTTCTGGCAGCTCAGCCCCGGCTGCCAGGACGGGAGCAGGGTAGAGCTGGGCTCGGCACAGTGCCGGGGCTGTCAGCCCACAGCTCGGGGACCTTTGGTGGCAGTGGGTACCGTTGCTCTCCGCAGGCCGTGGAGACTCCTGGTCTGCAGCTCCTGTGGCTCCCGTGGGACCCACCAGTGCTGCTCTGCCCTGGAAGATGCCACCGAGTCCTGGGAGTGCAGGGACTGCAGCGGCACGTACAGCGGTGAGTGGTGCAGCGGGGGGACAGGATGCCCAGGGCGTGGTGGCTTCCACAGCCACTGGGGACTTGGGGACAGGCGCTGTGACGCGTGGAGGGAGGGAGCGTGGCAGGGGCTTGTTGTGCTCAACATCTCCCTGCCCCTTGCAGTGCCCAACATTGCAGCTGGACCAGACTCTGGCCTCCCTGGTGCAGGGACCCTGGCACAGAGCTCCCAGTAAGATCACTGGCACAGGCTGCCCAGAGGCTGTGGAGCCTCCTCCTCTGCAGACGTGCCAGCACCACCTGGACACAATTCTGTGCAGCCTGCTCCAGGAGGGCCTGCTTTTGCCGCGGGTTGGACTAGACGATCTCCAGAGGTCCCCTCCAGCCCTGACCATGATGTGGTTCTGTGACCCCTGGCACTTGGGCTGAGGAAGTTGCGCAAGGCTTCTCAAGGGACAAGATGACATGCAACTGCCCTCCCAGCTGCTGTGCAAGAAACCTGCTGTTCCTCACTAACAGAAGCTGGAACTTTGCCCGTGGGCTTGCTGATGTGCATGAGCACCGCAGGGCAAGAGCCTTCACTCTTCCCCATCCTCCAGTGCCGGGCAAGGGCAGATGCTCTGAGGAGGGAGCACCAGGCCCCACAGGCCCCGCTGCCATCCCTGTCATGCAGCGGCTCCTCTTCCCTGGGCTCCTCTGCTGTGTCCCGGTGCCCTGGCCTGGTGCGATGGCAGAGCCAGCTGCAGTAACGCGCATGGGACTTGCCCGGTCCCCCAGAGCCACCTGGGTGCTGGTGGGGAAGCCGGGGCTCACCCTTGGCCAGGCCATCCCACTGGAGCTGCCAGAGGGGCCAAAGCACAAGGAGTTCCCCACGGATGGCAGGGACGGGCCGCAGAGCCCCGTTGATGTGGAGCCACCCCCTGCAGCCCCTCGGCCACGGTCACGCATAACCTCGCTGAGGAGCTCATCCGCATCGTCCAGGACACCCTCGTGATGGCCATGGGGTACCAAACGTTTCTGCAAGTGCTGATGGCCAAGTGGCGAGGGGCGGCCTGTGCTGGGGCCCTCCCCAGGGTTCCTTCCCCCCTGCTCACCAGGGAAGAGGAGCAGCCCCAGCCAGGGCGTGCCAGGGCTGCTGGGGACCAGAGTGTGGCCCCAGGGCCTTAGAGCCGAGCTGCCGGGGGAAGGTGCGGACACGGACAAGGCTGCGGATGGGGACTAAGACCAACATGAGGACACGGGCCCGGGCAGAAGTAGCCCTGTGCAGCTTCTGTACCAGCATCTGGCAGAATGGCGGCATGGTGTCGGCTTCGGAGAGCCAATTACGGATTCGTTGTGAAGCCGCTGTATGAGCTACTGAAAGCTTCCTGCAGTGGCTGTATTGCCTGGACAGAAGGGGGTAACGCTGCTTTCACGCGCCTGGAGCGAGCTCTGACGGAGGCCCCCGTGCTGGCATTACCCGTGCTTTTAATAAAGACCTTTGATCTTTTCACCCATGAGAGAGAAAGTACTGCCTTAGGAGTTGTGGCACAAGTTTTTAGGGCCTCAGCGGCACGCTGTAACTCACTTCTCCCAACAGCTGGATGAGCTGAGCTCAGGATGGCCTGGATGGCTTCAAGCAGCAGCAGCAACTGGGCTACTGGTTCACGATTCCCCAAGTTCACCGTGGGGCAGAAGGTAACCGTCTAGGTACCACACTTGCTCATGACGGTACTGAAACAAAAAGGAGGACAGCGGCTGGCCACAGACGATCGAGGAAGTCTGCTCCAGCCCCCAGATCTCAAGAAGCAGGCTGGCAGCTGTATGCTGACGGCAGCAGCTGCCCCCGAGAGGGATAACGATTGCCTGGGTGCGCTGGAACTACCATCGACGAGGTTAACAGAATCACAAGCTTTGCCCACAAAGGTCTCTGCTCGGGAAGCCAAACGGAATGCCCTCGCGAGGGCACGGGCCCTGAGCAAAGGGAAATGAGCCCACACACGGGCAGGCTCCAAGTATGCCTTTGGATCGGTTCATGCGCATGGAGCTCTTTGGAAAGAGAGAGGACTATCATCTGCTCGAGGAACTGTGCTCAAACCTGCGCCTCAGATCCAGGAATTATTAAAGAGCATTCAAAAACCAGCGGTGGTCGCAGTTACGCATTGCAAGGCACGTCAAGCTGGTAAGAGCGCTCCGGGATTAGGAAATCAGTGGGCAGGTATGGCTGCAAAGGGGGGTGCAGAGAAAGGTATCCTGACTCTGACCCCTGCAGAGGAGAGTCCCACCGGAAGCACCGCCAAAACATGATGAAAGAGGATAATAAGTGAATAACTAAGTTGCCGGCCAAAGAACGGCTAAAGGGATGGGCAGTTCCACTGGGGAATTGAAAATTTAGTGAAACTCCTCCGCAAGCCACTTGTAAGTAGGGCCACGCAGAGGTTATCAGATCCATTACAGGGAGGTGTGAAATACGCCTTAGAGACAATCCAAATGCTACTAAGAAGCTGATCATCGGGGTGACTAAGGTAGGAAATTCTCCTGGAGATTATTGGCAAACAGATTTCACCGGGTCACCCAGAAAAGAAGGGTATCGATACATTTTGGCCTTGGTCGGTACCTTCGCTGGATGGCCTGAAGCTGGAAAGCTTGTTGAACCAACAAGGTGGGGGAGGTAGCCCAAATCCTGTTACAAGAGATTACTGCCCGCCTTGGTATGCCTTCAGGAGTGCCATCAGACCATGGGTCCCATGTTACGCCGGAACCGTAAAAGAGTTGGGTAAAAGTTTGTTCCTAACCTGGGATTACCACGCTCCATGCAGACCAGAATCTAGCAGCCAAGTGGAGCGGGTGAACTACGCCCTTCAGCAACAACTAGGAAAAAATTGTCAGGAAACACCTATGACTTGGGTTCAGGCACTACCTCCGGCGTCACTGAGAATCAGGTTCCGGCCTCGAGGGAAGGGCGATTTGAGCCCATACAAGCTGTCGCATGGATCGCCCCATCAGGCTGCACATATACCCTCTGATACCCATCTAACGGGGCAATGAAATGGGAAAACTCAGCTAGTTTCTTTAGGGAATATTTATTTTTAGGGAGTATTTTGCAGGAATTTCAGAAGTACACGACGGCGCGTAGATCCTTGGAACTCGACACACCGGCTCATCCTTTCCAGCCCGGAGACTGGCTGCGTATCGAGTGGTGGAATGCGGAACCTCTAAGGGGGAAGGGGAAAGGACCATATCGCATTGTTTGTAACAACCTCTACAGCCGTCGAGAGTTGGGGCAAAGGACCCTGGACACATTATTCAAGCATGAAACGAGCCCCTTCATCATGGACAGCAGAACAGCTGGCCCCTCTCAAACTTAAAGAAACAGCATTAGTGAATAAAGTTTGATGGGACAGCAGAAAAGGCCAGATAAATAGTTAAATCAATAGCTATAGGCATTTGTAGCGTGGTACAGTGTTTCCCACTGAAGCAGTTAGGAGTAAGTTGCTGTTCATCCTCCTACTGAGCAGCATAAGCCTAAGCGAAACACAGGAGAGTGTGATCGTAAAACTGGTGCGAGAGTTGGGAAGAATGAGAAACCCAAGCGGCATCAGAGCTTGCGTTCCTGTACCTCCGGCTGTGGGAGACCCAGCACCTCGGGGCCTTCTCCCAGTTGATGACAGTTATTTAGAATGGGTAGGTCACGTCACCGGCGAGGCCCACAAAGCTGGGGCGTCCCATTTTCTTGGCAAAAAGGGCCGGTGTCGACAGCGAGGAGGCGAGGGACTTCACGCTCCATTGACCAGAGGGCATAAAACTCTGTTTTCACCAGGAACTGGTGAGTGCCCCCTCAATTCACCAGCCCTAGATTTAGGATTTGCTTACGGAAGCATGGTTGCAGTGCCACTTAACATTCCGTATAGGAAAGGCTACCCAGTGAAGTACAAGTAGCCTGCCAGAATGTGAAGACTTGAAGAGGTCCCCAAAACCATGGTTCTAAACGAGTTGAAGGGCAATGGAACTGCACCTTGCGTGTCTGAAGGCGTCCTTGACGGGGACATCAAAAGGCGTGGAATCTGACCCTGTCGAAACGGAACTGCACGAAGGTTGTTGATGGAAGGAAAATGCGGATTTTTAAAGAGGGATTCTGGATAATGAATACCTGTAAGCAAAATCAAAATCAGGGAAAACCTTGTTCCCTAGGCCTCTCTGCTCGGGGCCTCTTAGTATGGGCAAGTGGAGATGGATACTGGACAGTGAAACCAGAGCTTGCAAAAATAACTTGACCAGTCACCCTACTTATGCCCCACATGGAGACAGAAACCAATCGAATGTAAATATTGGGGAAAAATTAGAAGAGTTCAAAATGCAGAAGAGCCCTGGCATGGACCCCCCACTCTGGAACTGGCAAACTGGGGACTTGGCAGCTTTATTCTAGCTGGCCTATTGGCACTAGAGGATGGATAGTTGCTAGAAAGTGTAACACGGCAAAGGGAAACACTAGCCAAAGCAGCGGGAAAGGGATTCAAACTGATGGGTGAACAAGTACAAGCAAATAGCAAGTGTGCTTTACAGAATCGGCTGGTGTTAGCTTTATTACCAGCTGAAGCACATGGAGTATGCGGGTACGTAAAACTAGATGCCGGGCACCGTTGCTTACATGTCCCAAATGCTACCGAGGATCTCCAGAAACAGCTGGATGAGATGCAAAGGGCTGCCTCAAGAGTTAGGCGGGCGGTCAATAACCGGACGGCTAGCGAATCCCTTACAAACTATCCTTGTTATAGGTATCGCTGTCGTAGTTTTGTTGACAACATGTAGCTGTATCAGATGGAACCTCCCTGGAAATCTATGTTGCAACATGAGCAAATATTATAGTTATCTGATCTAAATGAGGCTTTTGATTTTGAAGATTCAAAGCCTCCAGAAAAAAAAAAAAAGTGTGTGCGTGTGTTTGAATGATGCCACAGTATAGAACCCTCTGTATATACATTTATGGCAAACTGGCCCAGGAACTGGATGGGCACCACTGTGAAGAGCCTGGGCATGGGCTGAGGGTCAGGGGCAAGATCTGGGGGTCTCCCCTGCACTCACTGCATCTCCAGCTCAGTGTGGGCTTCTCCACTCAGAAGCAGGCCTGGGGCGAAATGGGCCCTGGATGTTCCCCACATGCTTGCACCCCTCTTACCCACTCGGGTGCAGCCCGAGGGGTTTGAATGTGGATAACTGGCTAGCTGAAATAAGGTCTCATAGACATAGTCCAGCTGGCTGGACAAAGATGCACATGGCTCTCAGCTTATCTGAAGTAAAGCAAAATACACTGTCTTTGGCTGTCCTTGTTACACAATAACAGGAAGATCGCGGTGGGAAAAGAATGTTGCAGGTGGGAACAGATAACTACAGAAGAGAAACTAGGGGCGGGCTTGGTATTTAGGCAACTAACCAATAATGAGCTTAACTTTTGCAATATGTATGAGCTAATTATAACAAGGCATAAAAGGTGACTGTAAGAGACAATAAACGAAGTCTGCTGATCTCTCATATTGAGTGACTCTGTCTTCCCTCCGTCGCGACAAATGGCGCCCAAACAGGGACCCTAGAGAGGGCTGAACCTGCGAGCCACGGTTCGATGGAGATTCGGGTACCGGTCCTGAAAGCAGCACAGGAGGCGGAAGGGCACAGTCCCTACGCCCGGGAGCACCTACAGAGGGTCCCGCCGGCCACGCGTCGCCGAAGTCTCGCAAAGGCTGCAACAGCGCTGACGAAGGTGTGGAGAGACAAGCGACGCACGATTCGCTCATATGCTTTTTAGAAAAGCGGAGCGTTTGGGACATAGATTGTAAAAAGGCATTACCCGGGTTATTAGCGTATGGGACAGCATCCGGGTCCCCCGTGGCAGCGGCGAGCGGCGGCGCGCAGCCCGGCAGGCCCCTTCCCGGCCGCGGTTTCTCTCCAAGGCGGCACCCCCCCCCCCTCCGATCGGCGCCATGGCGATGCAAGCGGCCAAGCGAGCTAACATCTGGCTGCCCCCAGAGGTCAATCGGATCCTCTATATTCGGAACCTGCCGTATAAAATCACAGCGGAGGAAATGTATGATATATTTGGGAAATACGGACCTATTCGACAACTCAGAGTTGGAAACACTCCTGAAACAAGTGGAACAGCTTAAGCTTCTCAAGGAAAAATATGGACTTGATTACAAGCCCCCCCCCCCCCCCCCCAAAAAAAAATAAAAATAAATGCTTCAGATGTCCCCTACAAGAAATGGGTTTCTGCCTTGAACTAGCAAACATCTCTGTGCTTAAAGAGAAGCCTTTTTGCCTTGATGGAGATAATTTATTCTGTATTCTGTATTTATGCTGTATTCTGAATGTGGAAATTGGGTGGGACTAGGAGGCTGGCTTAAAGGCATTTTGCAAACGGGATTATTATTTTTGATCATTATTGTAATAATAGTTTTTTGATCAAAACCAGCCAAAATTATTTGTAAGCATTAGGCATATCTGAAGAGAATGCCTTTATTTGAATCAGCAGTTAAGGTGTAGTTTAATCTGATGCTGTGGTTTTATCTGCTCCTGGTGAATTTTTGAAGTGATGAAATCAGAGATACAAGGTATACTAAGAGTTATGAGGTAATAAGGTAATAATCTAAGTAAGGGTGCTGTCTTTTATATCTACAAGTGCAATATGCTTTTATGTAGCAGAGAGAATAACAATAATGTTGCTTGAGCGAGATGTGCATGTGACAACGTGGGAAAAGGGATATCACAACTGGAGTGCAACAGTGTTTCTATGTCTGGCAGAGTGAAATCTTTCAAGACCTGAGTTTAGACAGTCTAAAATAAATGGTTAGTATTCAGAAAACCCATCTTAAGCCTCTTTTGCTTACATAGTGTTATGGAAGTCAACTGCTATTGTAGAGAATTAATGATTTTTTAATACATATTAACAAATACTACTATTTTAACTTGAGGCAGTTGAGTGAGAAATACTCACGTGTAGCATTTGAGGGAATGTCAATTGGCTACAAAATAATATAATTAGGTTGGGGACTAGATCTTGGGAATTTGTCTATTATACTTCTGTTTGTTAAGGAACGTGCATAACATACAGCACCCATGTAGGCTTGGCTTGTGGCATAGTTGTCAAATTTAGCACAGACATTCAGACAGATAAGCAATGTACTCTTCTTGTGTGTATCACCTACAAGCCATTATGGCTTAGTGTGTAAATCTGTATGTAACTATTGAAAAACCCACTTATGAATGTATTATAGCTTAGAACTAATTTTTTCCCTTTGTTAATTCTTTGATATCAATGAGGTATTCTTCAGAAAATGTATGGACTGGTTGGTTGCATAAGGGCAGTTGTTATTTGGACAGAAAATTGTTAATGGTCAGGGATTTTCCACTAAAATATTTGCAAATATTCCTAGTCAAACATCAGTTTGGTTTCTTTTTGGGTTTTGAGCTTGCATTAGTCCATGTTCAGAACTTTAAAATTACCTTTGAATTTTTTAAACTTTTTATATCACTGGAACAGAAAGAGCATCTAAATTAAAGCTTCAAGCTAACTTTATTTTTCAAGTATTTCTGGAATTATACTTCTGAACTGAGATTTTATAAGTTGGCTGTGTATTTTCCTGTGTTAAAACGCTGTTATTGAAAATGGTCAACCAAGCCTATGTCGCCCAAAATAAAAACGGGGGAATTGTGGATAACTGGCTAGCTGAAAAAAGGTCTCATAGACATAGTCCAGCTGGCTGGACAAAAATGCACATGGCTCTCAGCTTATCTGAAGTAAAGCAAAATACACTGTCTTTGGCTGTTTTTGTTACACAATAACAGGAAGATCGCGGTGGGAAAAGAATGTTGCAGGTGGGAACAGATAACTACAGAAGAGAAACTAGGGGCGGGCTTGGTATTTAGGCAACTAACCAATAATGAGCTTAACTTTTGCAATATGTATGAGCTAATTATAACAAGGCATAAAAGGTGACTGTAAGGCACAATAAACGAAGTCTGCTGATCACTCATATTGAGTGACTGTGTATTCCCTCCATCGCGACATTTGAACATCCCGTTTCCCTCGGCTGTCTTTGGGGTCAGCAGAGGCCAATGTTCTAGAGGGGCACGTGGTCGGGGTATCGATAGCACCGCGTAAACACGCTGTTCCATGCACACGCAGGTGCGAGTACATCTCCAGAAAGGACCCGAGGGGCTGGATATTGAAGGGTGGAGGGTGGCGACGGGTCGTAGGTTTTTCCTTTTCCTTCCCACACAAAATTCCACTGTGCTTCGTGGGTAGGCAATACTCTACACTTCAACGCTGTTTCTCGATGGACAGGTTTTCCAAAACATGTGGGATCTCCAGGTTTAAACCCTGATGCCGGAAAACCCCAACAAGTACGTATATGCCAAATAAAGGCTCGCAGCTCTGGGGCACACCAGGTTTCCATCCCTTGGGTCCCACGACCATGTGTCACAGCTCATCGTTTGTGAACAATTCCTTAGGGAAGTGTTCTCATGGGCTCGGGGATTTATTTCCCATGTATCAACTCTGTTACGTGCATTGGACAAAACAATATGGAAGGGACCAAGCCCATACCCCATTCGTTACGAATCCGAACAGGCCAACCCAGGGGTAACAGGACGTTACATTTGTGGTATATGGGCTCACCGTGGGGTCTCGATACATACCGGATCCCACCTTTCCAAGGGGTCCAGACCCCCTGCTCAATGGGCAGCTGGTTGAGGTGCCCACCAGGCCCCTCTCTGCCAAGCTGCTTTCCAGCCGGGCGTCCGCAGCCTGTGCTGGTGCCGGGGCTTGTTCCTCCCCAGGGGCAGGACTCGGCACTTGTTGCACCCGATGAGGTTCCTGGCATCCCCTTTCTCCAGCCCAGCCTGGTCCTCCGAAGGCAGCGCAACCACTGGGGTGCCAGACACGACCACCCCCCATTTTGTGGGTGCCAGCAGTGCCCAGTGCCAGCCCGTCCCCACTGGGGTTGGGCACCAAGGGTGTCACACTCCCACCTGCGGAGATAGATGGATGGAAAAGTCACAGCACCGGGGCAGAGGAAATATTTAACATTCCAGATGGGGGGGCACTGCGGGAGGCTCCCAGCCCTGCCCCCCCAGCCACTCACTGGCAGGGGAACCCATTGCTCTTCTTCACTAACACTGCCACCACGGGGGCTTGTAGAAGCAGATGCGGCGTGGCCAGCAGTGGCATCTTCACCAAACCTTTGGGCAGGCCC
This sequence comes from Falco punctatus, assembly GCF_963210335.1. Taxonomy (NCBI): domain Eukaryota; kingdom Metazoa; phylum Chordata; class Aves; order Falconiformes; family Falconidae; genus Falco; species Falco punctatus. The sequence continues at coordinate 233,857 of NC_137581.1, forward strand.
CAGCCGGGTACAGCCCTCCCGCAGTCACCATGCTGCCCATGCCACGCACCCTCTCTCCATACACCACAGCCCCGGGCCTCTCCCTGGGTACCAGATGCCGGCAAGGAGATGAGTGGGCGTGGGGACGCTTAGAAACCAGTTAAGCATATGCGGAACCCCGTTTGTGACTGCACACACATGCGGTGCCATGTCATAAAGACCTCGACCTATAAATAGTCACACCCAAAGGCCCCCAGCTCAGTGGTGTGTTTGCCAGGGGTGCTGGCAGATCAGGGTGGTCACTGACTGTCCCGACGTCCCCACGGCCAGCCATCCCCTTTGCTCCAGCTGCACTGATGGAGCTCAGGTCAGGGCGCCGCAAGAGACCCCGGTCCTCAGAGGCCCAGTTTCCCGCAGCGTGGCTAGAGGAAGGGGCCGGAACCTCCTCTGCCCCCCCCCAGCCCAAAAGGTGCTGTCAGGTCCCCAGGATGGACGGTGAGTGCAGAGCATCCCCCGAGGTCCTGCCAGAGGGGCTTCTGGCCAATGCCCACCTCTGGAAGCAGAGGCCACAATGTCCTCCGGCCTCTCCCCCATCCCACTCACGGCCTTAGTGGGGTGCAGCACAGGGGGTGACGCTACGGTGCCGTTGTCCCCTGGCAGTGTGCGGGCTGTGCCAGCGGGCAGACTGCGACCCGGACATCGTTGGGGAGCTGCGCCAAAAGCGTGAACTCTGTGTCCACGAGAACTGCGTGGTGAGTCCCCGGGGCTCGAAATCCCCCGCTCCCCGACAGCCTTGAGTTCCCAGCCCCACACCACCGGCAGCCCCTGGCACATGCCCTCTGTTCCCCTCTTGCAGTACCACGCCAGCAGGCTCAGACAGAGAGGAGCTGATCAACATGGCTTCTATGGTTTTCTCCTCCGCGACGTCAGGCGGGTGATGAAGCAAACAGCACAGCAGGTGAGGCTAGGGGACCACGTGCCCCCACCGCTGTGCCCATGCCTCACGTCCCACACTGCACAGGCCAGCAACCTCTAGGGATGCTCTGGCAGCCGGCTGCAAGCAACCGCCAGGTCCTCCGTGATTCAAAACGACCCATTTCTGTGGGAGTTGGGCACTTGGAGAGGAGCGGTTGCTTTATCAGTGGCCCGGTGTCCTTGGCCTGGTGGCCCCGAAAATGTGGCACGGGTCTTCATGGTGAGGGCAAAGCGGGATCCCCAGGGGCATATTGGTGCTGACGCCATCCACCTCCGTGCCGTTCCCAGAGGTGCTGCATCTGCCGGCTTCCGGGCGCCTCCATCTCCTGCTGCGGCCGGCGCTGCCGCCGGACGTTCCACTTCCCCTGCGGCAGCGAGCGGGGCTGCGTCTCTCAGTTCTTCGGGGAGTACAGGTGAGTGTGGCTGCCCAGCTGGGCCCGCTGTGTGGCTGTGGAAGAGGAGGAGAAGGAGGGGGAGGAAGAGGAGGAAGAGGGCTGGCGCTGAACTGCCACCTCCATCCCGCAGGTCCTTCTGCTGGAGACACCGGCCGGTGCAGCGAGTGAGGGCGATGCAGCGGGACCAGACCCTCTGCCTAATCTGCCGGGACGAGGTGGCGGGGCGGCCCTGTTATACCACCATGGTCTGCCCCAGCTGCGCCAGCGCTTGGTTCCACCGCCGCTGCATCCAGGTAGGCACCATCGCCCCGGTCCCTGACATGGTCAGCCCGGTGGTCACCCCATCACCCAGCTCTGTGGAGCGAACGGGTCCCTCCCGCCACTGCTGATGCCGATGCCACCTCTGCCCTAGGGCCAGGCGCTGCGCTCGGGCCTGCACCACTTTCGGTGCCCTCTGTGCCGGGACATGACAGCCTTCCAGGCAGAGATGTTCCGCTTGGGCATCAAAATCCCCGACAGGTCGGTACCCTCCCGGCTGCCTCCCTTGCCCTCCGCAATCCTCCAGCTGATCCCCTCCGGCCCTCCTGGGTGCCGACGGGGTGTCCCCCATGTCCCTGGTGCTGAGTGCTCCCCTCTTCCCACAGGGATCCTGCCTGGGAGGAGGAGGGCTCTTTGCTCGACTTGGTGCTCTGGCAGAGCTCCTGCGACGCCGACCAGTGCCTGTGCCCTCTGGGCCGCGACCAGGAAGAGGAGGCAGGGTGAGTGCCGGTGGTCCCGGTTCCTGCAGCCCCAGTGAGGACACGATGCCTTCGTCTCCTCTGACGGGCAGGGGTGGAGGTTCCCTGGGATGCTGAGCCAGGCATGGCGCAGGCTGCGTTCTGGCAGCTCAGCCCCGGCTGCCAGGACGGGAGCAGGGTAGAGCTGGGCTCGGCACAGTGCCGGGGCTGTCAGCCCACAGCTCGGGGACCTTTGGTGGCAGTGGGTACCGTTGCTCTCCGCAGGCCGTGGAGACTCCTGGTCTGCAGCTCCTGTGGCTCCCGTGGGACCCACCAGTGCTGCTCTGCCCTGGAAGATGCCACCGAGTCCTGGGAGTGCAGGGACTGCAGCGGCACGTACAGCGGTGAGTGGTGCAGCGGGGGGACAGGATGCCCAGGGCGTGGTGGCTTCCACAGCCACTGGGGACTTGGGGACAGGCGCTGTGACGCATGGAGGGAGGGAGCGTGGCAGGGGCTTGTTGTGCTCAACATCTCCCTGCCCCTTGCAGTGCCCAACATTGCAGCTGGACCAGACTCTGGCCTCCCTGGTGCAGGGACCCTGGCACAGCGCTCCCAGTAAGATCACTGGCACAGGCTGCCCAGAGGCTGTGGAGCCTCCTCCTCTGCAGACGTGCCAGCACCACCTGGACACAATTCTGTGCAGCCTGCTCCAGGAGGGCCTGCTTTTGCCGCGGGTTGGACTAGACGATCTCCAGAGGTCCCCTCCAGCCCTGACCATGATGTGGTTCTGTGACCCCTGGCACTTGGGCTGAGGAAGTTGCGCAAGGCTTCTCAAGGGACAAGATGACATGCAACTGCCCTCCCAGCTGCTGTGCAAGAAACCTGCTGTTCCTCACTAACAGAAGCTGGAACTTTGCCCGTGGGCTTGCTGATGTGCATGAGCACCGCAGGGCAAGAGCCTTCACTCTTCCCCATCCTCCAGTGCCGGGCAAGGGCAGATGCTCTGAGGAGGGAGCACCAGGCCCCACAGGCCCCGCTGCCATCCCTGTCATGCAGCGGCTCCTCTTCCCTGGGCTCCTCTGCTGTGTCCCGGTGCCCTGGCCTGGTGCGATGGCAGAGCCAGCTGCAGTAACGCGCATGGGACTTGCCCGGTCCCCCAGAGCCACCTGGGTGCTGGTGGGGAAGCCGGGGCTCACCCTTGGCCAGGCCATCCCACTGGAGCTGCCAGAGGGGCCAAAGCACAAGGAGTTCCCCACGGATGGCAGGGACGGGCCGCAGAGCCCCGTTGATGTGGAGCCACCCCCTGCAGCCCCTCGGCCACGGTCACGCATAACCTCGCTGAGGAGCTCATCCGCATCGTCCAGGACACCCTCGTGATGGCCATGGGGTACCAAACGTTTCTGCAAGTGCTGATGGCCAAGTGGCGAGGGGCGGCCTGTGCTGGGGCCCTCCCCAGGGTTCCTTCCCCCCTGCTCACCAGGGAAGAGGAGCAGCCCCAGCCAGGGGGTGCCAGGGCTGCTGGGGACCAGAGTGTGGCCCCAGGGCCTTAGAGCCGAGCTGCCGGGGGAAGGTGCGGACACGGACAAGGCTGCGGATGGGGACTAAGACCAACATGAGGACACGGGCCCGGGCAGAAGTAGCCCTGTGCAGCTTCTGTACCAGCATCTGGCAGAATGGCGGCATGGTGTCGGCTTCGGAGAGCCAATTACGGATTCGTTGTGAAGCCGCTGTATGAGCTACTGAAAGCTTCCTGCAGTGGCTGTATTGCCTGGACAGAAGGGGGTAACGCTGCTTTCACGCGCCTGGAGCGAGCTCTGACGGAGGCCCCCGTGCTGGCATTACCCGTGCTTTTAATAAAGACCTTTGATCTTTTCACCCATGAGAGAGAAAGTACTGCCTTAGGAGTTGTGGCACAAGTTTTTAGGGCCTCAGCGGCACGCTGTAACTCACTTCTCCCAACAGCTGGATGAGCTGAGCTCAGGATGGCCTGGATGGCTTCAAGCAGCAGCAGCAACTGGGCTACTGGTTCACGATTCCCCAAGTTCACCGTGGGGCAGAAGGTAACCGTCTAGGTACCACACTTGCTCATGACGGTACTGAAACAAAAAGGAGGACAGCGGCTGGCCACAGACCATCGAGGAAGTCTGCTCCAGCCCCCAGATCTCAAGAAGCAGGCTGGCAGCTGTATGCTGACGGCAGCAGCTGCCCCCGAGAGGGATAACGATTGCCTGGGTGCGCTGGAACTACCATCGACGAGGTTAACAGAATCACAAGCTTTGCCCACAAAGGTCTCTGCTCGGGAAGCCAAACGGAATGCCCTCGCGAGGGCACGGGCCCTGAGCAAAGGGAAATGAGCCCACACACGGGCAGGCTCCAAGTATGCCTTTGGATCGGTTCATGCGCATGGAGCTCTTTGGAAAGAGAGAGGACTATCATCTGCTCGAGGAACTGTGCTCAAACCTGCGCCTCAGATCCAGGAATTATTAAAGAGCATTCAAAAACCAGCGGTGGTCGCAGTTACGCATTGCAAGGCACGTCAAGCTGGTAAGAGCGCTCCGGGATTAGGAAATCAGTGGGCAGGTATGGCTGCAAAGGGGGGTGCAGAGAAAGGTATCCTGACTCTGACCCCTGCAGAGGAGAGTCCCGCCGGAAGCACCGCCAAAACATGATGAAAGAGGATAATAAGTGAATAACTAAGTTGCCGGCCAAAGAACGGCTAAAGGGATGGGCAGTTCCACTGGGGAATTGAAAATTTAGTGAAACTCCTCCGCAAGCCACTTGTAAGTAGGGCCACGCAGAGGTTATCAGATCCATTACAGGGAGGTGTGAAATACGCCTTAGAGACAATCCAAATGCTACTAAGAAGCTGATCATCGGGGTGACTAAGGTAGGAAATTCTCCTGGAGATTATTGGCAAACAGATTTCACCGGGTCACCCAGAAAAGAAGGGTATCGATACATTTTGGCCTTGGTCGGTACCTTCGCTGGATGGCCTGAAGCTGGAAAGCTTGTTGAACCAACAAGGTGGGGGAGGTAGCCCAAATCCTGTTACAAGAGATTACTGCCCGCCTTGGTATGCCTTCAGGAGTGCCATCAGACCATGGGTCCCATGTTACGCCGGAACCGTAAAAGAGTTGGGTAAAAGTTTGTTCCTAACCTGGGATTACCACGCTCCATGCAGACCAGAATCTAGCAGCCAAGTGGAGCGGGTGAACTACGCCCTTCAGCAACAACTAGGAAAAAATTGTCAGGAAACACCTATGACTTGGGTTCAGGCACTACCTCCGGCGTCACTGAGAATCAGGTTCCGGCCTCGAGGGAAGGGCGATTTGAGCCCATACAAGCTGTCGCATGGATCGCCCCATCAGGCTGCACATATACCCTCTGATACCCATCTAACGGGGCAATGAAATGGGAAAACTCAGCTAGTTTCTTTAGGGAATATTTATTTTTAGGGAGTATTTTGCAGGAATTTCAGAAGTACACGACGGCGCGTAGATCCTTGGAACTCGACACACCGGCTCATCCTTTCCAGCCCGGAGACTGGCTGCGTATCGAGTGGTGGAATGCGGAACCTCTAAGGGGGAAGGGGAAAGGACCATATCGCATTGTTTGTAACAACCTCTACAGCCGTCGAGAGTTGGGGCAAAGGACCCTGGACACATTATTCAAGCATGAAACGAGCCCCTTCATCATGGACAGCAGAACAGCTGGCCCCTCTCAAACTTAAAGAAACAGCATTAGTGAATAAAGTTTGATGGGACAGCAGAAAAGGCCAGATAAATAGTTAAATCAATAGCTATAGGCATTTGTAGCGTGGTACAGTGTTTCCCACTGAAGCAGTTAGGAGTAAGTTGCTGTTCATCCTCCTACTGAGCAGCATAAGCCTAAGCGAAACACAGGAGAGTGTGATCGTAAAACTGGTGCGAGAGTTGGGAAGAATGAGAAACCCAAGCAGCATCAGAGCTTGCGTTCCTGTACCTCCGGCTGTGGGAGACCCAGCACCTCGGGGCCTTCTCCCAGTTGATGACAGTTATTTAGAATGGGTAGGTCATGTCACCGGCGAGGCCCACAAAGCTGGGGCGTCCCATTTTCTTGGCAAAAAGGGCCGGTGTCGACAGCGAGGAGGCGAGGGACTTCACGCTCCATTGACCAGAGGGCATAAAACTCTGTTTTCACCAGGAACTGGTGAGTGCCCCCTCAATTCACCAGCCCTAGATTTAGGATTTGCTTACGGAAGCATGGATGCAGTGCCACTTAACATTCCGTATAGGAAAGGCTACCCAGTGAAGTACAAGTAGCCTGCCAGAATGTGAAGACTTGAAGAGGTCCCCAAAACCATGGTTCTAAACGAGTTGAAGGGCAATGGAACTGCACCTTGCGTGTCTGAAGGCGTCCTTGACGGGGACATCAAAAGGCGTGGAATCTGACCCTGTCGAAACGGAACTGCACGAAGGTTGTTGATGGAAGGAAAATGCGGATTTTTAAAGAGGGATTCTGGATAATGAATACCTGTAAGCAAAATCAAAATCAGGGAAAACCTTGTTCCCTAGGCCTCTCTGCTCGGGGCCTCTTAGTATGGGCAAGTGGAGATGGATACTGGACAGTGAAACCAGAGCTTGCAAAAATAACTTGACCAGTCACCCTACTTATGCCCCACATGGAGACAGAAACCAATCGAATGTAAATATTGGGGAAAAATTAGAAGAGTTCAAAATGCAGAAGAGCCCTGGCATGGACCCCCCACTCTGGAACTGGCAAACTGGGGACTTGGCAGCTTTATTCTAGCTGGCCTATTGGCACTAGAGGATGGATAGTTGCTAGAAAGTGTAACACGGCAAAGGGAAACACTAGCCAAAGCAGCGGGAAAGGGATTCAAACTGATGGGTGAACAAGTACAAGCAAATAGCAAGTGTGCTTTACAGAATCGGCTGGTGTTAGCTTTATTACCAGCTGAAGCACATGGAGTATGCGGGTACGTAAAACTAGATGCCGGGCACCGTTGCTTACATGTCCCAAATGCTACCGAGGATCTCCAGAAACAGCTGGATGAGATGCAAAGGGCTGCCTCAAGAGTTAGGCGGGCGGTCAATAACCGGACGGCTAGCGAATCCCTTACAAACTATCCTTGTTATAGGTATCGCTGTCGTAGTTTTGTTGACAACATGTAGCTGTATCAGATGGAACCTCCCTGGAAATCTATGTTGCAACATGAGCAAATATTATAGTTATCTGATCTAAATGAGGCTTTTGATTTTGAAGATTCAAAGCCTCCAGAAAAAAAAAAAAAGTGTGTGCGTGTGTTTGAATGATGCCACAGTATAGAACCCTCTGTATATACATTTATGGCAAACTGGCCCAGGAACTGGATGGGCACCACTGTGAAGAGCCTGGGCATGGGCTGAGGGTCAGGGGCAAGATCTGGGGGTCTCCCCTGCACTCACTGCATCTCCAGCTCAGTGTGGGCTTCTCCACTCAGAAGCAGGCCTGGGGCGAAATGGGCCCTGGATGTTCCCCACATGCTTGCACCCCTCTTACCCACTCGGGTGCAGCCCGAGGGGTTTGAATGTGGATAACTGGCTAGCTGAAATAAGGTCTCATAGACATAGTCCAGCTGGCTGGACAAAGATGCACATGGCTCTCAGCTTATCTGAAGTAAAGCAAAATACACTGTCTTTGGCTGTCCTTGTTACACAATAACAGGAAGATCGCGGTGGGAAAAGAATGTTGCAGGTGGGAACAGATAACTACAGAAGAGAAACTAGGGGCGGGCTTGGTATTTAGGCAACTAACCAATAATGAGCTTAACTTTTGCAATATGTATGAGCTAATTATAACAAGGCATAAAAGGTGACTGTAAGAGACAATAAACGAAGTCTGCTGATCTCTCATATTGAGTGACTCTGTCTTCCCTCCGTCGCGACAAATGGCGCCCAAACAGGGACCCTAGAGAGGGCTGAACCTGCGAGCCACGGTTCGATGGAGATTCGGGTACCGGTCCTGAAAGCAGCACAGGAGGCGGAAGGGCACAGTCCCTACGCCCGGGAGCACCTACAGAGGGTCCCGCCGGCCACGCGTCGCCGAAGTCTCGCAAAGGCTGCAACAGCGCTGACGAAGGTGTGGAGAGACAAGCGACGCACGATTCGCTCATATGCTTTTTAGAAAAGCGGAGCGTTTGGGACATAGATTGTAAAAAGGCATTACCCGGGTTATTAGCGTATGGGACAGCATCCGGGTCCCCCGTGGCAGCGGCGAGCGGCGGCGCGCAGCCCGGCAGGCCCCTTCCCGGCCGCGGTTTCTCTCCAAGGCGGCACCCCCCCCCCCTCCGATCGGCGCCATGGCGATGCAAGCGGCCAAGCGAGCTAACATCTGGCTGCCCCCAGAGGTCAATCGGATCCTCTATATTCGGAACCTGCCGTATAAAATCACAGCGGAGGAAATGTATGATATATTTGGGAAATACGGACCTATTCGACAACTCAGAGTTGGAAACACTCCTGAAACAAGTGGAACAGCTTAAGCTTCTCAAGGAAAAATATGGACTTGATTACAAGCCCCCCCCCCCCCCCCCCAAAAAAAAAAAAAAAAAAAAAATGCTTCAGATGTCCCCTACAAGAAATGGGTTTCTGCCTTGAACTAGCAAACATCTCTGTGCTTAAAGAGAAGCCTTTTTGCCTTGATGGAGATAATTTATTCTGTATTCTGTATTTATGCTGTATTCTGAATGTGGAAATTGGGTGGGACTAGGAGGCTGGCTTAAAGGCATTTTGCAAACGGGATTATTATTTTTGATCATTATTGTAATAATAGTTTTTTGATCAAAACCAGCCAAAATTATTTGTAAGCATTAGGCATATCTGAAGAGAATGCCTTTATTTGAATCAGCAGTTAAGGTGTAGTTTAATCTGATGCTGTGGTTTTATCTGCTCCTGGTGAATTTTTGAAGTGATGAAATCAGAGATACAAGGTATACTAAGAGTTATGAGGTAATAAGGTAATAATCTAAGTAAGGGTGCTGTCTTTTATATCTACAAGTGCAATATGCTTTTATGTAGCAGAGAGAATAACAATAATGTTGCTTGAGCGAGATGTGCATGTGACAACGTGGGAAAAGGGATATCACAACTGGAGTGCAACAGTGTTTCTATGTCTGGCAGAGTGAAATCTTTCAAGACCTGAGTTTAGACAGTCTAAAATAAATGGTTAGTATTCAGAAAACCCATCTTAAGCCTCTTTTGCTTACATAGTGTTATGGAAGTCAACTGCTATTGTAGAGAATTAATGATTTTTTAATACATATTAACAAATACTACTATTTTAACTTGAGGCAGTTGAGTGAGAAATACTCACGTGTAGCATTTGAGGGAATGTCAATTGGCTACAAAATAATATAATTAGGTTGGGGACTAGATCTTGGGAATTTGTCTATTATACTTCTGTTTGTTAAGGAACGTGCATAACATACAGCACCCATGTAGGCTTGGCTTGTGGCATAGTTGTCAAATTTAGCACAGACATTCAGACAGATAAGCAATGTACTCTTCTTGTGTGTATCACCTACAAGCCATTATGGCTTAGTGTGTAAATCTGTATGTAACTATTGAAAAACCCACTTATGAATGTATTATAGCTTAGAACTAATTTTTTCCCTTTGTTAATTCTTTGATATCAATGAGGTATTCTTCAGAAAATGTATGGACTGGTTGGTTGCATAAGGGCAGTTGTTATTTGGACAGAAAATTGTTAATGGTCAGGGATTTTCCACTAAAATATTTGCAAATATTCCTAGTCAAACATCAGTTTGGTTTCTTTTTGGGTTTTGAGCTTGCATTAGTCCATGTTCAGAACTTTAAAATTACCTTTGAATTTTTAAAACTTTTTATATCACTGGAACAGAAAGAGCATCTAAATTAAAGCTTCAAGCTAACTTTATTTTTCAAGTATTTCTGGAATTATACTTCTGAACTGAGATTTTATAAGTTGGCTGTGTATTTTCCTGTGTTAAAACGCTGTTATTGAAAATGGTCAACCAAGCCTATGTCGCCCAAAATAAAAACGGGGGAATTGTGGATAACTGGCTAGCTGAAAAAAGGTCTCATAGACATAGTCCAGCTGGCTGGACAAAAATGCACATGGCTCTCAGCTTATCTGAAGTAAAGCAAAATACACTGTCTTTGGCTGTTTTTGTTACACAATAACAGGAAGATCGTGGTGGGAAAAGAATGTTGCAGGTGGGAACAGATAACTACAGAAGAGAAACTAGGGGCGGGCTTGGTATTTAGGCAACTAACCAATAATGAGCTTAACTTTTGCAATATGTATGAGCTAATTATAACAAGGCATAAAAGGTGACTGTAAGGCACAATAAACGAAGTCTGCTGATCACTCATATTGAGTGACTGTGTATTCCCTCCATCGCGACATTTGAACATCCCGTTTCCCTCGGCTGTCTTTGGGGTCAGCAGAGGCCAATGTTCTAGAGGGGCACGTGGTCGGGGTATCGATAGCACCGCGTAAACACGCTGTTCCATGCACACGCAGGTGCGAGTACATCTCCAGAAAGGACCCGAGGGGCTGGATATTGAAGGGTGGAGGGTGGCGACGGGTCGTAGGTTTTTCCTTTTCCTTCCCACACAAAATTCCACTGTGCTTCGTGGGTAGGCAATACTCTACACTTCAACGCTGTTTCTCGATGGACAGGTTTTCCAAAACATGTGGGATCTCCAGGTTTAAACCCTGATGCCGGAAAACCCCAACAAGTACGTATATGCCAAATAAAGGCTCGCAGCTCTGGGGCACACCAGGTTTCCATCCCTTGGGTCCCACGACCATGTGTCACAGCTCATCGTTTGTGAACAATTCCTTAGGGAAGTGTTCTCATGGGCTCGGGGATTTATTTTCCATGTATCAACTCTGTTACGTGCATTGGACAAAACAATATGGAAGGGACCAAGCCCATACCCCATTCGTTACGAATCTGAACAGGCCAACCCAGGGGTAACAGGACGTTACATTTGTGGTATATGGGCTCACCGTGGGGTCTCGATACATACCGGATCCCACCTTTCCAAGGGGTCCAGACCCCCTGCTCAATGGGCAGCTGGTTGAGGTGCCCACCAGGCCCCTCTCTGCCAAGCTGCTTTCCAGCCGGGCGTCCGCAGCCTGTGCTGGTGCCGGGGCTTGTTCCTCCCCAGGGGCAGGACTCGGCACTTGTTGCACCCGATGAGGTTCCTGGCATCCCCTTTCTCCAGCCCAGCCTGGTCCTCCGAAGGCAGCGCAACCACTGGGGTGCCAGACACGACCACCCCCCATTTTGTGGGTGCCAGCAGTGCCCAGTGCCAGCCCGTCCCCACTGGGGTTGGGCACCAAGGGTGTCACACTCCCACCTGCGGAGATAGATGGATGGAAAAGTCACAGCACCGGGGCAGAGGAAATATTTAACATTCCAGATGGGGGGGCACTGCGGGAGGCTCCCAGCCCTGCCCCCCCAGCCACTCACTGGCAGGGGAACCCATTGCTCTTCTTCACTAACACTGCCACCACGGGGGCTTGTAGAAGCAGATGCGGCGTGGCCAGCAGTGGCATCTTCACCAAACCTTTGGGCAGGCCCCAGCCGGGTACAGCCCTCCCGCAGTCACCATGCTGCCCATGCCACGCACCCTCTCTCCATACACCACAGCCCCGGGCCTCTCCCTGGGTACCAGATGCCGGCAAGGAGATGAGTGGGCGTGGGGACGCTTAGAAACCAGTTAAGCATATGCGGAACCCCGTTTGTGACTGCACACACATGCGGTGCCATGTCATAAAGACCTCGACCTATAAATAGTCACACCCAAAGGCCCCCAGCTCAGTGGTGTGTTTGCCAGGGGTGCTGGCAGATCAGGGTGGTCACTGACTGTCCCGACGTCCCCACGGCCAGCCATCCCCTTTGCTCCAGCTGCACTGATGGAGCTCAGGTCAGGGCGCCGCAAGAGACCCCGGTCCTCAGAGGCCCAGTTTCCCGCAGCGTGGCTAGAGGAAGGGGCCGGAACCTCCTCTGCCCCCCCCCAGCCCAAAAGGTGCTGTCAGGTCCCCAGGATGGACGGTGAGTGCAGAGCATCCCCCGAGGTCCTGCCAGAGGGGCTTCTGGCCAATGCCCACCTCTGGAAGCAGAGGCCACAATGTCCTCCGGCCTCTCCCCCATCCCACTCACGGCCTTAGTGGGGTGCAGCACAGGGGGTGACGCTACGGTGCCGTTGTCCCCTGGCAGTGTGCGGGCTGTGCCAGCGGGCAGACTGCGACCCGGACATCGTTGGGGAGCTGCGCCAAAAGCGTGAACTCTGTGTCCACGAGAACTGCGTGGTGAGTCCCCGGGGCTCGAAATCCCCCGCTCCCCGACAGCCTTGAGTTCCCAGCCCCACACCACCGGCAGCCCCTGGCACATGCCCTCTGTTCCCCTCTTGCAGTACCACGCCAGCAGGCTCAGACAGAGAGGAGCTGATCAACATGGCTTCTATGGTTTTCTCCTCCGCGACGTCAGGCGGGTGATGAAGCAAACAGCACAGCAGGTGAGGCTAGGGGACCACGTGCCCCCACCGCTGTGCCCATGCCTCACGTCCCACACTGCACAGGCCAGCAACCTCTAGGGATGCTCTGGCAGCCGGCTGCAAGCAACCGCCAGGTCCTCCGTGATTCAAAACGACCCATTTCTGTGGGAGTTGGGCACTTGGAGAGGAGCGGTTGCTTTATCAGTGGCCCGGTGTCCTTGGCCTGGTGGCCCCGAAAATGTGGCACGGGTCTTCATGGTGAGGGCAAAGCGGGATCCCCAGGGGCATATTGGTGCTGACGCCATCCACCTCCGTGCCGTTCCCAGAGGTGCTGCATCTGCCGGCTTCCGGGCGCCTCCATCTCCTGCTGCGGCCGGCGCTGCCGCCGGATGTTCCACTTCCCCTGCGGCAGCGAGCGGGGCTGCGTCTCTCAGTTCTTCGGGGAGTACAGGTGAGTGTGGCTGCCCAGCTGGGCCCGCTGTGTGGCTGTGGAAGAGGAGGAGAAGGAGGGGGAGGAAGAGGAGGAAGAGGGCTGGCGCTGAACTGCCACCTCCATCCCGCAGGTCCTTCTGCTGGAGACACCGGCCGGTGCAGCGAGTGAGGGCGATGCAGCGGGACCAGACCCTCTGCCTAATCTGCCGGGACGAGGTGGCGGGGCGGCCCTGTTATACCACCATGGTCTGCCCCAGCTGCGCCAGCGCTTGGTTCCACCGCCGCTGCATCCAGGTAGGCGCCATCGCCCCGGTCCCTGACATGGTCAGCCCGGTGGTCACCCCATCACCCAGCTCTGTGGAGCGAACGGGTCCCTCCCGCCACTGCTGATGCTGATGCCACCTCTGCCCTAGGGCCAGGCGCTGCGCTCGGGCCTGCACCACTTTCGGTGCCCTCTGTGCCGGGACATGACAGCCTTCCAGGCAGAGATGTTCCGCTTGGGCATCAAAATCCCCGACAGGTCGGTCCCCTCCCGGCTGCCTCCCTTGCCCTCCGCAATCCTCCAGCTGATCCCCTCCGGCCCTCCTGGGTGCCGACGGGGTGTCCCCCATGTCCCCGGTGCTGAGTGCTCCCCTCTTCCCACAGGGATCCTGCCTGGGAGGAGGAGGGCTCTTTGCTCGACTTGGTGCTCTGGCAGAGCTCCTGCGACGCCGACCAGTGCCTGTGCCCTCTGGGCCGCGACCAGGAAGAGGAGGCAGGGTGAGTGCCGGTGGTCCCGGTTCCTGCAGCCCCAGTGAGGACACGGTGCCTTCGTCTCCTCTGACGGGCAGGGGGGGAGGTTCCCTGGGATGCTGAGCCAGGCATGGCGCAGGCTGCGTTCTGGCAGCTCAGCCCCGGCTGCCAGGACGGGAGCAGGGTAGAGCAGGGCTCGGCACAGTGCCGGGGCTGTCAGCCCACAGCTCGGGGACCTTTGGTGGCAGTGGGTACCGTTGCTCTCCGCAGGCCGTGGAGACTCCTGGTCTGCAGCTCCTGTGGCTCCCGTGGGACCCACCAGTGCTGCTCTGCCCTGGAAGATGCCACCGAGTCCTGGGAGTGCAGGGACTGCAGCGGCACGTACAGCGGTGAGTGGTGCAGCGGGGGGACAGGGTGCCCAGGGCGTGGTGGCTTCCACAGCCACTGGGGACTTGGGGACAGGCGCTGTGACGCGTGGAGGGAGGGAGCGTGGCAGGGGCTTGTTGTGCTCAACATCTCCCTGCCCCTTGCAGTGCCCAACATTGCAGCTGGACCAGACTCTGGCCTCCCTGGTGCAGGGACCCTGGCACAGAGCTCCCAGTAAGATCACTGGCACAGGCTGCCCAGAGGCTGTGGAGCCTCCTCCTCTGCAGACGTGCCAGCACCACCTGGACACAATTCTGTGCAGCCTGCTCCAGGAGGGCCTGCTTTTGCCGCGGGTTGGACTAGACGATCTCCAGAGGTCCCCTCCAGCCCTGACCATGATGTGGTTCTGTGACCCCTGGCACTTGGGCTGAGGAAGTTGCGCAAGGCTTCTCAAGGGACAAGATGACATGCAACTGCCCTCCCAGCTGCTGTGCAAGAAACCTGCTGTTCCTCACTAACAGAAGCTGGAACTTTGCCCGTGGGCTTGCTGATGTGCATGAGCACCGCAGGGCAAGAGCCTTCGCTCTTCCCCATCCTCCAGTGCCGGGCAAGGGCAGATGCTCTGAGGAGGGAGCACCAGGCCCCACAGGCCCCGCTGCCATCCCTGTCATGCAGCGGCTCCTCTTCCCTGGGCTCCTCTGCTGTGTCCCGGTGCCCTGGCCTGGTGCGATGGCAGAGCCAGCTGCAGTAACGCGCATGGGACTTGCCCGGTCCCCCAGAGCCACCTGGGTGCTGGTGGGGAAGCCGGGGCTCACCCTTGGCCAGGCCATCCCACTGGAGCTGCCAGAGGGGCCAAAGCACAAGGAGTTCCCCACGGATGGCAGGGACGGGCCGCAGAGCCCCGTTGATGTGGAGCCACCCCCTGCAGCCCCTCGGCCACGGTCACGCATAACCTCGCTGAGGAGCTCATCCGCATCGTCCAGGACACCCTCGTGATGGCCATGGGGTACCAAACGTTTCTGCAAGTGCTGATGGCCAAGTGGCGAGGGGCGGCCTGTGCTGGGGCCCTCCCCAGGGTTCCTTCCCCCCTGCTCACCAGGGAAGAGGAGCAGCCCCAGCCAGGGGGTGCCAGGGCTGCTGGGGACCAGAGTGTGGCCCCAGGGCCTTAGAGCCGAGCTGCCGGGGGAAGGTGCGGACACGGACAAGGCTGCGGATGGGGACTAAGACCAACATGAGGACACGGGCCCGGGCAGAAGTAGCCCTGTGCAGCTTCTGTACCAGCATCTGGCAGAATGGCGGCATGGTGTCGGCTTCGGAGAGCCAATTACGGATTCGTTGTGAAGCCGCTGTATGAGCTACTGAAAGCTTCCTGCAGTGGCTGTATTGCCTGGACAGAAGGGGGTAACGCTGCTTTCACGCGCCTGGAGCGAGCTCTGACGGAGGCCCCCGTGCTGGCATTACCCGTGCTTTTAATAAAGACCTTTGATCTTTTCACCCATGAGAGAGAAAGTACTGCCTTAGGAGTTGTGGCACAAGTTTTTAGGGCCTCAGCGGCACGCTGTAACTCACTTCTCCCAACAGCTGGATGAGCTGAGCTCAGGATGGCCTGGATGGCTTCAAGCAGCAGCAGCAACTGGGCTACTGGTTCACGATTCCCCAAGTTCACCGTGGGGCAGAAGGTAACCGTCTAGGTACCACACTTGCTCATGACGGTACTGAAACAAAAAGGAGGACAGCGGCTGGCCACAGACCATCGAGGAAGTCTGCTCCAGCCCCCAGATCTCAAGAAGCAGGCTGGCAGCTGTATGCTGACGGCAGCAGCTGCCCCCGAGAGGGATAACGATTGCCTGGGTGCGCTGGAACTACCATCGACGAGGTTAACAGAATCACAAGCTTTGCCCACAAAGGTCTCTGCTCGGGAAGCCAAACGGAATGCCCTCGCGAGGGCACGGGCCCTGAGCAAAGGGAAATGAGCCCACACACGGGCAGGCTCCAAGTATGCCTTTGGATCGGTTCATGCGCATGGAGCTCTTTGGAAAGAGAGAGGACTATCATCTGCTCGAGGAACTGTGCTCAAACCTGCGCCTCAGATCCAGGAATTATTAAAGAGCATTCAAAAACCAGCGGTGGTCGCAGTTACGCATTGCAAGGCACGTCAAGCTGGTAAGAGCGCTCCGGGATTAGGAAATCAGTGGGCAGGTATGGCTGCAAAGGGGGGTGCAGAGAAAGGTATCCTGACTCTGACCCCTGCAGAGGAGAGTCCCGCCGGAAGCACCGCCAAAACATGATGAAAGAGGATAATAAGTGAATAACTAAGTTGCCGGCCAAAGAACGGCTAAAGGGATGGGCAGTTCCACTGGGGAATTGAAAATTTAGTGAAACTCCTCCGCAAGCCACTTGTAAGTAGGGCCACGCAGAGGTTATCAGATCCATTACAGGGAGGTGTGAAATACGCCTTAGAGACAATCCAAATGCTACTAAGAAGCTGATCATCGGGGTGACTAAGGTAGGAAATTCTCCTGGAGATTATTGGCAAACAGATTTCACCGGGTCACCCAGAAAAGAAGGGTATCGATACATTTTGGCCTTGGTCGGTACCTTCGCTGGATGGCCTGAAGCTGGAAAGCTTGTTGAACCAACAAGGTGGGGGAGGTAGCCCAAATCCTGTTACAAGAGATTACTGCCCGCCTTGGTATGCCTTCAGGAGTGCCATCAGACCATGGGTCCCATGTTACGCCGGAACCGTAAAAGAGTTGGGTAAAAGTTTGTTCCTAACCTGGGATTACCACGCTCCATGCAGACCAGAATCTAGCAGCCAAGTGGAGCGGGTGAACTACGCCCTTCAGCAACAACTAGGAAAAAATTGTCAGGAAACACCTATGACTTGGGTTCAGGCACTACCTCCGGCGTCACTGAGAATCAGGTTCCGGCCTCGAGGGAAGGGCGATTTGAGCCCATACAAGCTGTCGCATGGATCGCCCCATCAGGCTGCACATATACCCTCTGATACCCATCTAACGGGGCAATGAAATGGGAAAACTCAGCTAGTTTCTTTAGGGAATATTTATTTTTAGGGAGTATTTTGCAGGAATTTCAGAAGTACACGACGGCGCGTAGATCCTTGGAACTCGACACACCGGCTCATCCTTTCCAGCCCGGAGACTGGCTGCGTATCGAGTGGTGGAATGCGGAACCTCTAAGGGGGAAGGGGAAAGGACCATATCGCATTGTTTGTAACAACCTCTACAGCCGTCGAGAGTTGGGGCAAAGGACCCTGGACACATTATTCAAGCATGAAACGAGCCCCTTCATCATGGACAGCAGAACAGCTGGCCCCTCTCAAACTTAAAGAAACAGCATTAGTGAATAAAGTTTGATGGGACAGCAGAAAAGGCCAGATAAATAGTTAAATCAATAGCTATAGGCATTTGTAGCGTGGTACAGTGTTTCCCACTGAAGCAGTTAGGAGTAAGTTGCTGTTCATCCTCCTACTGAGCAGCATAAGCCTAAGCGAAACACAGGAGAGTGTGATCGTAAAACTGGTGCGAGAGTTGGGAAGAATGAGAAACCCAAGCGGCATCAGAGCTTGCGTTCCTGTACCTCCGGCTGTGGGAGACCCAGCACCTCGGGGCCTTCTCCCAGTTGATGACAGTTATTTAGAATGGGTAGGTCACGTCACCGGCGAGGCCCACAAAGCTGGGGCGTCCCATTTTCTTGGCAAAAAGGGCCGGTGTCGACAGCGAGGAGGCGAGGGACTTCACGCTCCATTGACCAGAGGGCATAAAACTCTGTTTTCACCAGGAACTGGTGAGTGCCCCCTCAATTCACCAGCCCTAGATTTAGGATTTGCTTACGGAAGCATGGATGCAGTGCCACTTAACATTCCGTATAGGAAAGGCTACCCAGTGAAGTACAAGTAGCCTGCCAGAATGTGAAGACTTGAAGAGGTCCCCAAAACCATGGTTCTAAACGAGTTGAAGGGCAATGGAACTGCACCTTGCGTGTCTGAAGGCGTCCTTGACGGGGACATCAAAAGGCGTGGAATCTGACCCTGTCGAAACGGAACTGCACGAAGGTTGTTGATGGAAGGAAAATGCGGATTTTTAAAGAGGGATTCTGGATAATGAATACCTGTAAGCAAAATCAAAATCAGGGAAAACCTTGTTCCCTAGGCCTCTCTGCTCGGGGCCTCTTAGTATGGGCAAGTGGAGATGGATACTGGACAGTGAAACCAGAGCTTGCAAAAATAACTTGACCAGTCACCCTACTTATGCCCCACATGGAGACAGAAACCAATCGAATGTAAATATTGGGGAAAAATTAGAAGAGTTCAAAATGCAGAAGAGCCCTGGCATGGACCCCCCACTCTGGAACTGGCAAACTGGGGACTTGGCAGCTTTATTCTAGCTGGCCTATTGGCACTAGAGGATGGATAGTTGCTAGAAAGTGTAACACGGCAAAGGGAAACACTAGCCAAAGCAGCGGGAAAGGGATTCAAACTGATGGGTGAACAAGTACAAGCAAATAGCAAGTGTGCTTTACAGAATCGGCTGGTGTTAGCTTTATTACCAGCTGAAGCACATGGAGTATGCGGGTACGTAAAACTAGATGCCGGGCACCGTTGCTTACATGTCCCAAATGCTACCGAGGATCTCCAGAAACAGCTGGATGAGATGCAAAGGGCTGCCTCAAGAGTTAGGCGGGCGGTCAATAACCGGACGGCTAGCGAATCCCTTACAAACTATCCTTGTTATAGGTATCGCTGTCGTAGTTTTGTTGACAACATGTAGCTGTATCAGATGGAACCTCCCTGGAAATCTATGTTGCAACATGAGCAAATATTATAGTTATCTGATCTAAATGAGGCTTTTGATTTTGAAGATTCAAAGCCTCCAGAAAAAAAAAAAAAGTGTGTGCGTGTGTTTGAATGA
This sequence comes from Falco punctatus, assembly GCF_963210335.1. Lineage (NCBI taxonomy): Eukaryota > Metazoa > Chordata > Aves > Falconiformes > Falconidae > Falco > Falco punctatus. The sequence continues at coordinate 252,909 of NC_137581.1, forward strand.
TGCCACAGTATAGAACCCTCTGTATATACATTTATGGCAAACTGGCCCAGGAACTGGATGGGCACCACTGTGAAGAGCCTGGGCATGGGCTGAGGGTCAGGGGCAAGATCTGGGGGTCTCCCCTGCACTCACTGCATCTCCAGCTCAGTGTGGGCTTCTCCACTCAGAAGCAGGCCTGGGGCGAAATGGGCCCTGGATGTTCCCCACATGCTTGCACCCCTCTTACCCACTCGGGTGCAGCCCGAGGGGTTTGAATGTGGATAACTGGCTAGCTGAAATAAGGTCTCATAGACATAGTCCAGCTGGCTGGACAAAGATGCACATGGCTCTCAGCTTATCTGAAGTAAAGCAAAATACACTGTCTTTGGCTGTCCTTGTTACACAATAACAGGAAGATTTTGGTGGGAAAAGAATGTTGCAGGTGGGAACAGATAACTACAGAAGAGAAACTAGGGGCGGGCTTGGTATTTAGGCAACTAACCAATAATGAGCTTAACTTTTGCAATATGTATGAGCTAATTATAACAAGGCATAAAAGGTGACTGTAAGAGACAATAAACGAAGTCTGCTGATCTCTCATATTGAGTGACTCTGTCTTCCCTCCGTCGCGACAAATGGCGCCCAAACAGGGACCCTAGAGAGGGCTGAACCTGCGAGCCACGGTTCGATGGAGATTCGGGTACCGGTCCTGAAAGCAGCACAGGAGGCGGAAGGGCACAGTCCCTACGCCCGGGAGCACCTACAGAGGGTCCCGCCGGCCACGCGTCGCCGAAGTCTCGCAAAGGCTGCAACAGCGCTGACGAAGGTGTGGAGAGACAAGCGACGCACGATTCGCTCATATGCTTTTTAGAAAAGCGGAGCGTTTGGGACATAGATTGTAAAAAGGCATTACCCGGGTTATTAGCGTATGGGACAGCATCCGGGTCCCCCGTGGCAGCGGCGAGCGGCGGCGCGCAGCCCGGCAGGCCCCTTCCCGGCCGCGGTTTCTCTCCAAGGCGGCACCCCCCCCCCCTCCGATCGGCGCCATGGCGATGCAAGCGGCCAAGCGAGCTAACATCTGGCTGCCCCCAGAGGTCAATCGGATCCTCTATATTCGGAACCTGCCGTATAAAATCACAGCGGAGGAAATGTATGATATATTTGGGAAATACGGACCTATTCGACAACTCAGAGTTGGAAACACTCCTGAAACAAGTGGAACAGCTTAAGCTTCTCAAGGAAAAATATGGACTTGATTACAAGCCCCCCCCCCCCCCCAAAAAAAAAAAAAAAAAATAAATGCTTCAGATGTCCCCTACAAGAAATGGGTTTCTGCCTTGAACTAGCAAACATCTCTGTGCTTAAAGAGAAGCCTTTTTGCCTTGATGGAGATAATTTATTCTGTATTCTGTATTTATGCTGTATTCTGAATGTGGAAATTGGGTGGGACTAGGAGGCTGGCTTAAAGGCATTTTGCAAACGGGATTATTATTTTTGATCATTATTGTAATAATAGTTTTTTGATCAAAACCAGCCAAAATTATTTGTAAGCATTAGGCATATCTGAAGAGAATGCCTTTATTTGAATCAGCAGTTAAGGTGTAGTTTAATCTGATGCTGTGGTTTTATCTGCTCCTGGTGAATTTTTGAAGTGATGAAATCAGAGATACAAGGTATACTAAGAGTTATGAGGTAATAAGGTAATAATCTAAGTAAGGGTGCTGTCTTTTATATCTACAAGTGCAATATGCTTTTATGTAGCAGAGAGAATAACAATAATGTTGCTTGAGCGAGATGTGCATGTGACAACGTGGGAAAAGGGATATCACAACTGGAGTGCAACAGTGTTTCTATGTCTGGCAGAGTGAAATCTTTCAAGACCTGAGTTTAGACAGTCTAAAATAAATGGTTAGTATTCAGAAAACCCATCTTAAGCCTCTTTTGCTTACATAGTGTTATGGAAGTCAACTGCTATTGTAGAGAATTAATGATTTTTTAATACATATTAACAAATACTACTATTTTAACTTGAGGCAGTTGAGTGAGAAATACTCACGTGTAGCATTTGAGGGAATGTCAATTGGCTACAAAATAATATAATTAGGTTGGGGACTAGATCTTGGGAATTTGTCTATTATACTTCTGTTTGTTAAGGAACGTGCATAACATACAGCACCCATGTAGGCTTGGCTTGTGGCATAGTTGTCAAATTTAGCACAGACATTCAGACAGATAAGCAATGTACTCTTCTTGTGTGTATCACCTACAAGCCATTATGGCTTAGTGTGTAAATCTGTATGTAACTATTGAAAAACCCACTTATGAATGTATTATAGCTTAGAACTAATTTTTTCCCTTTGTTAATTCTTTGATATCAATGAGGTATTCTTCAGAAAATGTATGGACTGGTTGGTTGCATAAGGGCAGTTGTTATTTGGACAGAAAATTGTTAATGGTCAGGGATTTTCCACTAAAATATTTGCAAATATTCCTAGTCAAACATCAGTTTGGTTTCTTTTTGGGTTTTGAGCTTGCATTAGTCCATGTTCAGAACTTTAAAATTACCTTTGAATTTTTTAAACTTTTTATATCACTGGAACAGAAAGAGCATCTAAATTAAAGCTTCAAGCTAACTTTATTTTTCAAGTATTTCTGGAATTATACTTCTGAACTGAGATTTTATAAGTTGGCTGTGTATTTTCCTGTGTTAAAACGCTGTTATTGAAAATGGTCAACCAAGCCTATGTCGCCCAAAATAAAAACAGGGGAATTGTGGATAACTGGCTAGCTGAAAAAAGGTCTCATAGACATAGTCCAGCTGGCTGGACAAAAATGCACATGGCTCTCAGCTTATCTGAAGTAAAGCAAAATACACTGTCTTTGGCTGTTTTTGTTACACAATAACAGGAAGATCGCGGTGGGAAAAGAATGTTGCAGGTGGGAACAGATAACTACAGAAGAGAAACTAGGGGCGGGCTTGGTATTTAGGCAACTAACCAATAATGAGCTTAACTTTTGCAATATGTATGAGCTAATTATAACAAGGCATAAAAGGTGACTGTAAGGCACAATAAACGAAGTCTGCTGATCACTCATATTGAGTGACTGTGTATTCCCTCCATCGCGACATTTGAACATCCCGTTTCCCTCGGCTGTCTTTGGGGTTAGCAGAGGCCAATGTTCTAGAGGGGCACGTGGTCGGGGTATCGATAGCACCGCGTAAACACGCTGTTCCATGCACACGCAGGTGCGAGTACATCTCCAGAAAGGACCCGAGGGGCTGGATATTGAAGGGTGGAGGGTGGCGACGGGTCGTAGGTTTTTCCTTTTCCTTCCCACACAAAATTCCACTGTGCTTCGTGGGTAGGCAATACTCTACACTTCAACGCTGTTTCTCGATGGACAGGTTTTCCAAAACATGTGGGATCTCCAGGTTTAAACCCTGATGCCGGAAAACCCCAACAAGTACGTATATGCCAAATAAAGGCTCGCAGCTCTGGGGCACACCAGGTTTCCATCCCTTGGGTCCCACGACCATGTGTCACAGCTCATCGTTTGTGAACAATTCCTTAGGGAAGTGTTCTCATGGGCTCGGGGATTTATTTTCCATGTATCAACTCTGTTACGTGCATTGGACAAAACAATATGGAAGGGACCAAGCCCATACCCCATTCGTTACGAATCTGAACAGGCCAACCCAGGGGTAACAGGACGTTACATTTGTGGTATATGGGCTCACCGTGGGGTCTCGATACATACCGGATCCCACCTTTCCAAGGGGTCCAGACCCCCTGCTCAATGGGCAGCTGGTTGAGGTGCCCACCAGGCCCCTCTCTGCCAAGCTGCTTTCCAGTCGAGCGTCCACAGCCTGTGCTGGTGCCGGGGCTTGTTCCTCCCCAGGGGCAGGACTCGGCACTTGTTGCACTCGATGAGGTTCCTGGCATCCCCTTTCTCCAGCCCAGCCTGGTCCTCCGAAGGCAGCGCAACCACTGGGGTGCCAGACACGACCACCCCCCATTTTGTGGGTGCCAGCAGTGCCCAGTGCCAGCCCGTCCCCACTGGGGTTGGGCACCAAGGGTGTCACACTCCCACCTGCGGAGATAGATGGATGGAAAAGTCACAGCACCGGGGCAGAGGAAATATTTAACATTCCAGATGGGGGGGCACTGCGGGAGGCTCCCAGCCCTGCCCCCCCAGCCACTCACTGGCAGGGGAACCCATTGCTCTTCTTCACTAACACTGCCACCACGGGGGCTTGTAGAAGCAGATGCGGCGTGGCCAGCAGTGGCATCTTCACCAAACCTTTGGGCAGGCCCCAGCCGGGTACAGCCCTCCCGCAGTCACCATGCTGCCCATGCCACGCACCCTCTCTCCATACACCACAGCCCCGGGCCTCTCCCTGGGTACCAGATGCCGGCAAGGAGATGAGTGGGCGTGGGGACGCTTAGAAACCAGTTAAGCATATGCGGAACCCCGTTTGTGACTGCACACACATGCGGTGCCATGTCATAAAGACCTCGACCTATAAATAGTCACACCCAAAGGCCCCCAGCTCAGTGGTGTGTTTGCCAGGGGTGCTGGCAGATCAGGGTGGTCACTGACTGTCCCGACGTCCCCACGGCCAGCCATCCCCTTTGCTCCAGCTGCACTGATGGAGCTCAGGTCAGGGCGCCGCAAGAGACCCCGGTCCTCAGAGGCCCAGTTTCCCGCAGCGTGGCTAGAGGAAGGGGCCGGAACCTCCTCTGCCCCCCCCCAGCCCAAAAGGTGCTGTCAGGTCCCCAGGATGGACGGTGAGTGCAGAGCATCCCCCGAGGTCCTGCCAGAGGGGCTTCTGGCCAATGCCCACCTCTGGAAGCAGAGGCCACAATGTCCTCCGGCCTCTCCCCCATCCCACTCACGGCCTTAGTGGGGTGCAGCACAGGGGGTGACGCTACGGTGCCGTTGTCCCCTGGCAGTGTGCGGGCTGTGCCAGCGGGCAGACTGCGACCCGGACATCGTTGGGGAGCTGCGCCAAAAGCGTGAACTCTGTGTCCACGAGAACTGCGTGGTGAGTCCCCGGGGCTCGAAATCCCCCGCTCCCCGACAGCCTTGAGTTCCCAGCCCCACACCACCGGCAGCCCCTGGCACATGCCCTCTGTTCCCCTCTTGCAGTACCACGCCAGCAGGCTCAGACAGAGAGGAGCTGATCAACATGGCTTCTATGGTTTTCTCCTCCGCGACGTCAGGCGGGTGATGAAGCAAACAGCACAGCAGGTGAGGCTAGGGGACCACGTGCCCCCACCGCTGTGCCCATGCCTCACGTCCCACACTGCACAGGCCAGCAACCTCTAGGGATGCTCTGGCAGCCGGCTGCAAGCAACCGCCAGGTCCTCCGTGATTCAAAACGACCCATTTCTGTGGGAGTTGGGCACTTGGAGAGGAGCGGTTGCTTTATCAGTGGCCCGGTGTCCTTGGCCTGGTGGCCCCGAAAATGTGGCACGGGTCTTCATGGTGAGGGCAAAGCGGGATCCCCAGGGGCATATTGGTGCTGACGCCATCCACCTCCGTGCCGTTCCCAGAGGTGCTGCATCTGCCGGCTTCCGGGCGCCTCCATCTCCTGCTGCGGCCGGCGCTGCCGCCGGACGTTCCACTTCCCCTGCGGCAGCGAGCGGGGCTGCGTCTCTCAGTTCTTCGGGGAGTACAGGTGAGTGTGGCTGCCCAGCTGGGCCCGCTGTGTGGCTGTGGAAGAGGAGGAGAAGGAGGGGGAGGAAGAGGAGGAAGAGGGCTGGCGCTGAACTGCCACCTCCATCCCGCAGGTCCTTCTGCTGGAGACACCGGCCGGTGCAGCGAGTGAGGGCGATGCAGCGGGACCAGACCCTCTGCCTAATCTGCCGGGACGAGGTGGCGGGGCGGCCCTGTTATACCACCATGGTCTGCCCCAGCTGCGCCAGCGCTTGGTTCCACCGCCGCTGCATCCAGGTAGGCGCCATCGCCCCGGTCCCTGACATGGTCAGCCCGGTGGTCACCCCATCACCCAGCTCTGTGGAGCGAACGGGTCCCTCCCGCCACTGCTGATGCCGATGCCACCTCTGCCCTAGGGCCAGGCGCTGCGCTCGGGCCTGCACCACTTTCGGTGCCCTCTGTGCCGGGACATGACAGCCTTCCAGGCAGAGATGTTCCGCTTGGGCATCAAAATCCCCGACAGGTCGGTACCCTCCCGGCTGCCTCCCTTGCCCTCTGCAATCCTCCAGCTGATCCCCTCCGGCCCTCCTGGGTGCCGACGGGGTGTCCCCCATGTCCCTGGTGCTGAGTGCTCCCCTCTTCCCACAGGGATCCTGCCTGGGAGGAGGAGGGCTCTTTGCTCGACTTGGTGCTCTGGCAGAGCTCCTGTGACGCCGACCAGTGCCTGTGCCCTCTGGGCCGCGACCAGGAAGAGGAGGCAGGGTGAGTGCCGGTGGTCCCGGTTCCTGCAGCCCCAGTGAGGACACGGTGCCTTCATCTCCTCTGACGGGCAGGGGTGGAGGTTCCCTGGGATGCTGAGCCAGGCATGGCGCAGGCTGCGTTCTGGCAGCTCAGCCCCGGCTGCCAGGACGGGAGCAGGGTAGAGCTGGGCTCGGCACAGTGCCGGGGCTGTCAGCCCACAGCTCGGGGACCTTTGGTGGCAGTGGGTACCGTTGCTCTCCGCAGGCCGTGGAGACTCCTGGTCTGCAGCTCCTGTGGCTCCCGTGGGACCCACCAGTGCTGCTCTGCCCTGGAAGATGCCACCGAGTCCTGGGAGTGCAGGGACTGCAGCGGCACGTACAGCGGTGAGTGGTGCAGCGGGGGGACAGGATGCCCAGGGCGTGGTGGCTTCCACAGCCACTGGGGACTTGGGGACAGGCGCTGTGACGCGTGGAGGGAGGGAGCGTGGCAGGGGCTTGTTGTGCTCAACATCTCCCTGCCCCTTGCAGTGCCCAACATTGCAGCTGGACCAGACTCTGGCCTCCCTGGTGCAGGGACCCTGGCACAGAGCTCCCAGTAAGGTCACTGGCACAGGCTGCCCAGAGGCTGTGGAGCCTCCTCCTCTGCAGACGTGCCAGCACCACCTGGACACAATTCTGTGCAGCCTGCTCCAGGAGGGCCTGCTTTTGCCGCGGGTTGGACTAGACGATCTCCAGAGGTCCCCTCCAGCCCTGACCATGATGTGGTTCTGTGACCCCTGGCACTTGGGCTGAGGAAGTTGCGCAAGGCTTCTCAAGGGACAAGATGACATGCAACTGCCCTCCCAGCTGCTGTGCAAGAAACCTGCTGTTCCTCACTAACAGAAGCTGGAACTTTGCCCGTGGGCTTGCTGATGTGCATGAGCACCGCAGGGCAAGAGCCTTCGCTCTTCCCCATCCTCCAGTGCCGGGCAAGGGCAGATGCTCTGAGGAGGGAGCACCAGGCCCCACAGGCCCCGCTGCCATCCCTGTCATGCAGCGGCTCCTCTTCCCTGGGCTCCTCTGCTGTGTCCCGGTGCCCTGGCCTGGTGCGATGGCAGAGCCAGCTGCAGTAACGCGCATGGGACTTGCCCGGTCCCCCAGAGCCACCTGGGTGCTGGTGGGGAAGCCGGGGCTCACCCTTGGCCAGGCCATCCCACTGGAGCTGCCAGAGGGGCCAAAGCACAAGGAGTTCCCCACGGATGGCAGGGACGGGCCGCAGAGCCCCGTTGATGTGGAGCCACCCCCTGCAGCCCCTCGGCCACGGTCACGCATAACCTCGCTGAGGAGCTCATCCGCATCGTCCAGGACACCCTCGTGATGGCCATGGGGTACCAAACGTTTCTGCAAGTGCTGATGGCCAAGTGGCGAGGGGCGGCCTGTGCTGGGGCCCTCCCCAGGGTTCCTTCCCCCCTGCTCACCAGGGAAGAGGAGCAGCCCCAGCCAGGGGGTGCCAGGGCTGCTGGGGACCAGAGTGTGGCCCCAGGGCCTTAGAGCCGAGCTGCCGGGGGAAGGTGCGGACACGGACAAGGCTGCGGATGGGGACTAAGACCAACATGAGGACACGGGCCCGGGCAGAAGTAGCCCTGTGCAGCTTCCGTACCAGCATCTGGCAGAATGGCGGCATGGTGTCGGCTTCGGAGAGCCAATTACGGATTCGTTGTGAAGCCGCTGTATGAGCTACTGAAAGCTTCCTGCAGTGGCTGTATTGCCTGGACAGAAGGGGGTAACGCTGCTTTCACGCGCCTGGAGCGAGCTCTGACGGAGGCCCCCGTGCTGGCATTACCCGTGCTTTTAATAAAGACCTTTGATCTTTTCACCCATGAGAGAGAAAGTACTGCCTTAGGAGTTGTGGCACAAGTTTTTAGGGCCTCAGCGGCACGCTGTAACTCACTTCTCCCAACAGCTGGATGAGCTGAGCTCAGGATGGCCTGGATGGCTTCAAGCAGCAGCAGCAACTGGGCTACTGGTTCACGATTCCCCAAGTTCACCGTGGGGCAGAAGGTAACCGTCTAGGTACCACACTTGCTCATGACGGTACTGAAACAAAAAGGAGGACAGCGGCTGGCCACAGACCATCGAGGAAGTCTGCTCCAGCCCCCAGATCTCAAGAAGCAGGCTGGCAGCTGTATGCTGACGGCAGCAGCTGCCCCCGAGAGGGATAACGATTGCCTGGGTGCGCTGGAACTACCATCGACGAGGTTAACAGAATCACAAGCTTTGCCCACAAAGGTCTCTGCTCGGGAAGCCAAACGGAATGCCCTTGCGAGGGCACGGGCCCTGAGCAAAGGGAAATGAGCCCACACACGGGCAGGCTCCAAGTATGCCTTTGGATCGGTTCATGCGCATGGAGCTCTTTGGAAAGAGAGAGGACTATCATCTGCTCGAGGAACTGTGCTCAAACCTGCGCCTCAGATCCAGGAATTATTAAAGAGCATTCAAAAACCAGCGGTGGTCGCAGTTACGCATTGCAAGGCACGTCAAGCTGGTAAGAGCGCTCCGGGATTAGGAAATCAGTGGGCAGGTATGGCTGCAAAGGGGGGTGCAGAGAAAGGTATCCTGACTCTGACCCCTGCAGAGGAGAGTCCCGCCGGAAGCACCGCCAAAACATGATGAAAGAGGATAATAAGTGAATAACTAAGTTGCCGGCCAAAGAACGGCTAAAGGGATGGGCAGTTCCACTGGGGAATTGAAAATTTAGTGAAACTCCTCCGCAAGCCACTTGTAAGTAGGGCCACGCAGAGGTTATCAGATCCATTACAGGGAGGTGTGAAATACGCCTTAGAGACAATCCAAATGCTACTAAGAAGCTGATCATCGGGGTGACTAAGGTAGGAAATTCTCCTGGAGATTATTGGCAAACAGATTTCACCGGGTCACCCAGAAAAGAAGGGTATCGATACATTTTGGCCTTGGTCGGTACCTTCGCTGGATGGCCTGAAGCTGGAAAGCTTGTTGAACCAACAAGGTGGGGGAGGTAGCCCAAATCCTGTTACAAGAGATTACTGCCCGCCTTGGTATGCCTTCAGGAGTGCCATCAGACCATGGGTCCCATGTTACGCCGGAACCGTAAAAGAGTTGGGTAAAAGTTTGTTCCTAACCTGGGATTACCACGCTCCATGCAGACCAGAATCTAGCAGCCAAGTGGAGCGGGTGAACTACGCCCTTCAGCAACAACTAGGAAAAAATTGTCAGGAAACACCTATGACTTGGGTTCAGGCACTACCTCCGGCGTCACTGAGAATCAGGTTCCGGCCTCGAGGGAAGGGCGATTTGAGCCCATACAAGCTGTCGCATGGATCGCCCCATCAGGCTGCACATATACCCTCTGATACCCATCTAACGGGGCAATGAAATGGGAAAACTCAGCTAGTTTCTTTAGGGAATATTTATTTTTAGGGAGTATTTTGCAGGAATTTCAGAAGTACACGACGGCGCGTAGATCCTTGGAACTCGACACACCGGCTCATCCTTTCCAGCCCGGAGACTGGCTGCGTATCGAGTGGTGGAATGCGGAACCTCTAAGGGGGAAGGGGAAAGGACCATATCGCATTGTTTGTAACAACCTCTACAGCCGTCGAGAGTTGGGGCAAAGGACCCTGGACACATTATTCAAGCATGAAACGAGCCCCTTCATCATGGACAGCAGAACAGCTGGCCCCTCTCAAACTTAAAGAAACAGCATTAGTGAATAAAGTTTGATGGGACAGCAGAAAAGGCCAGATAAATAGTTAAATCAATAGCTATAGGCATTTGTAGCGTGGTACAGTGTTTCCCACTGAAGCAGTTAGGAGTAAGTTGCTGTTCATCCTCCTACTGAGCAGCATAAGCCTAAGCGAAACACAGGAGAGTGTGATCGTAAAACTGGTGCGAGAGTTGGGAAGAATGAGAAACCCAAGCGGCATCAGAGCTTGCGTTCCTGTACCTCCGGCTGTGGGAGACCCAGCACCTCGGGGCCTTCTCCCAGTTGATGACAGTTATTTAGAATGGGTAGGTCACGTCACCGGCGAGGCCCACAAAGCTGGGGCGTCCCATTTTCTTGGCAAAAAGGGCCGGTGTCGACAGCGAGGAGGCGAGGGACTTCACGCTCCATTGACCAGAGGGCATAAAACTCTGTTTTCACCAGGAACTGGTGAGTGCCCCCTCAATTCACCAGCCCTAGATTTAGGATTTGCTTACGGAAGCATGGATGCAGTGCCACTTAACATTCCGTATAGGAAAGGCTACCCAGTGAAGTACAAGTAGCCTGCCAGAATGTGAAGACTTGAAGAGGTCCCCAAAACCATGGTTCTAAACGAGTTGAAGGGCAATGGAACTGCACCTTGCGTGTCTGAAGGCGTCCTTGACGGGGACATCAAAAGGCGTGGAATCTGACCCTGTCGAAACGGAACTGCACGAAGGTTGTTGATGGAAGGAAAATGCGGATTTTTAAAGAGGGATTCTGGATAATGAATACCTGTAAGCAAAATCAAAATCAGGGAAAACCTTGTTCCCTAGGCCTCTCTGCTCGGGGCCTCTTAGTATGGGCAAGTGGAGATGGATACTGGACAGTGAAACCAGAGCTTGCAAAAATAACTTGACCAGTCACCCTACTTATGCCCCACATGGAGACAGAAACCAATCGAATGTAAATATTGGGGAAAAATTAGAAGAGTTCAAAATGCAGAAGAGCCCTGGCATGGACCCCCCACTCTGGAACTGGCAAACTGGGGACTTGGCAGCTTTATTCTAGCTGGCCTATTGGCACTAGAGGATGGATAGTTGCTAGAAAGTGTAACACGGCAAAGGGAAACACTAGCCAAAGCAGCGGGAAAGGGATTCAAACTGATGGGTGAACAAGTACAAGCAAATAGCAAGTGTGCTTTACAGAATCGGCTGGTGTTAGCTTTATTACCAGCTGAAGCACATGGAGTATGCGGGTACGTAAAACTAGATGCCGGGCACCGTTGCTTACATGTCCCAAATGCTACCGAGGATCTCCAGAAACAGCTGGATGAGATGCAAAGGGCTGCCTCAAGAGTTAGGCGGGCGGTCAATAACCGGACGGCTAGCGAATCCCTTACAAACTATCCTTGTTATAGGTATCGCTGTCGTAGTTTTGTTGACAACATGTAGCTGTATCAGATGGAACCTCCCTGGAAATCTATGTTGCAACATGAGCAAATATTATAGTTATCTGATCTAAATGAGGCTTTTGATTTTGAAGATTCAAAGCCTCCAGAAAAAAAAAAAAAGTGTGTGCGTGTGTTTGAATGATGCCACAGTATAGAACCCTCTGTATATACATTTATGGCAAACTGGCCCAGGAACTGGATGGGCACCACTGTGAAGAGCCTGGGCATGGGCTGAGGGTCAGGGGCAAGATCTGGGGGTCTCCCCTGCACTCACTGCATCTCCAGCTCAGTGTGGGCTTCTCCACTCAGAAGCAGGCCTGGGGCGAAATGGGCCCTGGATGTTCCCCACATGCTTGCACCCCTCTTACCCACTCGGGTGCAGCCCGAGGGGTTTGAATGTGGATAACTGGCTAGCTGAAATAAGGTCTCATAGACATAGTCCAGCTGGCTGGACAAAGATGCACATGGCTCTCAGCTTATCTGAAGTAAAGCAAAATACACTGTCTTTGGCTGTCCTTGTTACACAATAACAGGAAGATTTTGGTGGGAAAAGAATGTTGCAGGTGGGAACAGATAACTACAGAAGAGAAACTAGGGGCGGGCTTGGTATTTAGGCAACTAACCAATAATGAGCTTAACTTTTGCAATATGTATGAGCTAATTATAACAAGGCATAAAAGGTGACTGTAAGAGACAATAAACGAAGTCTGCTGATCTCTCATATTGAGTGACTCTGTCTTCCCTCCGTCGCGACAAATGGCGCCCAAACAGGGACCCTAGAGAGGGCTGAACCTGCGAGCCACGGTTCGATGGAGATTCGGGTACCGGTCCTGAAAGCAGCGCAGGAGGCGGAAGGGCACAGTCCCTACGCCCGGGAGCACCTACAGAGGGTCCCGCCGGCCACGCGTCGCCGAAGTCTCGCAAAGGCTGCAACAGCGCTGACGAAGGTGTGGAGAGACAAGCGACGCACGATTCGCTCATATGCTTTTTAGAAAAGCGGAGCGTTTGGGACATAGATTGTAAAAAGGCATTACCCGGGTTATTAGCGTATGGGACAGCATCCGGGTCCCCCGTGGCAGCGGCGAGCGGCGGCGCGCAGCCCGGCAGGCCCCTTCCCGGCCGCGGTTTCTCTCCAAGGCGGCACCCCCCCCCCCTCCGATCGGCGCCATGGCGATGCAAGCGGCCAAGCGAGCTAACATCTGGCTGCCCCCAGAGGTCAATCGGATCCTCTATATTCGGAACCTGCCGTATAAAATCACAGCGGAGGAAATGTATGATATATTTGGGAAATACGGACCTATTCGACAACTCAGAGTTGGAAACACTCCTGAAACAAGTGGAACAGCTTAAGCTTCTCAAGGAAAAATATGGACTTGATTACAAGCCCCCCCCCCCCCCCCCAAAAAAAAAAAAATGCTTCAGATGTCCCCTACAAGAAATGGGTTTCTGCCTTGAACTAGCAAACATCTCTGTGCTTAAAGAGAAGCCTTTTTGCCTTGATGGAGATAATTTATTCTGTATTCTGTATTTATGCTGTATTCTGAATGTGGAAATTGGGTGGGACTAGGAGGCTGGCTTAAAGGCATTTTGCAAACGGGATTATTATTTTTGATCATTATTGTAATAATAGTTTTTTGATCAAAACCAGCCAAAATTATTTGTAAGCATTAGGCATATCTGAAGAGAATGCCTTTATTTGAATCAGCAGTTAAGGTGTAGTTTAATCTGATGCTGTGGTTTTATCTGCTCCTGGTGAATTTTTGAAGTGATGAAATCAGAGATACAAGGTATACTAAGAGTTATGAGGTAATAAGGTAATAATCTAAGTAAGGGTGCTGTCTTTTATATCTACAAGTGCAATATGCTTTTATGTAGCAGAGAGAATAACAATAATGTTGCTTGAGCGAGATGTGCATGTGACAACGTGGGAAAAGGGATATCACAACTGGAGTGCAACAGTGTTTCTATGTCTGGCAGAGTGAAATCTTTCAAGACCTGAGTTTAGACAGTCTAAAATAAATTGTTAGTATTCAGAAAACCCATCTTAAGCCTCTTTTGCTTACATAGTGTTATGGAAGTCAACTGCTATTGTAGAGAATTAATGATTTTTTAATACATATTAACAAATACTACTATTTTAACTTGAGGCAGTTGAGTGAGAAATACTCACGTGTAGCATTTGAGGGAATGTCAATTGGCTACAAAATAATATAATTAGGTTGGGGACTAGATCTTGGGAATTTGTCTATTATACTTCTGTTTGTTAAGGAACGTGCATAACATACAGCACCCATGTAGGCTTGGCTTGTGGCATAGTTGTCAAATTTAGCACAGACATTCAGACAGATAAGCAATGTACTCTTCTTGTGTGTATCACCTACAAGCCATTATGGCTTAGTGTGTAAATCTGTATGTAACTATTGAAAAACCCACTTATGAATGTATTATAGCTTAGAACTAATTTTTTCCCTTTGTTAATTCTTTGATATCAATGAGGTATTCTTCAGAAAATGTATGGACTGGTTGGTTGCATAAGGGCAGTTGTTATTTGGACAGAAAATTGTTAATGGTCAGGGATTTTCCACTAAAATATTTGCAAATATTCCTAGTCAAACATCAGTTTGGTTTCTTTTTGGGTTTTGAGCTTGCATTAGTCCATGTTCAGAACTTTAAAATTACCTTTGAATTTTTTAAACTTTTTATATCACTGGAACAGAAAGAGCATCTAAATTAAAGCTTCAAGCTAACTTTATTTTTCAAGTATTTCTGGAATTATACTTCTGAACTGAGATTTTATAAGTTGGCTGTGTATTTTCCTGTGTTAAAACGCTGTTATTGAAAATGGTCAACCAAGCCTATGTCGCCCAAAATAAAAACGGGGGAATTGTGGATAACTGGCTAGCTGAAAAAAGGTCTCATAGACATAGTCCAGCTGGCTGGACAAAAATGCACATGGCTCTCAGCTTATCTGAAGTAAAGCAAAATACACTGTCTTTGGCTGTTTTTGTTACACAATAACAGGAAGATCGCGGTGGGAAAAGAATGTTGCAGGTGGGAACAGATAACTACAGAAGAGAAACTAGGGGCGGGCTTGGTATTTAGGCAACTAACCAATAATGAGCTTAACTTTTGCAATATGTATGAGCTAATTATAACAAGGCATAAAAGGTGACTGTAAGGCACAATAAACGAAGTCTGCTGATCACTCATATTGAGTGACTGTGTATTCCCTCCATCGCGACATTTGAACATCCCGTTTCCCTCGGCTGTCTTTGGGGTCAGCAGAGGCCAATGTTCTAGAGGGGCACGTGGTCGGGGTATCGATAGCACCGCGTAAACACGCTGTTCCATGCACACGCAGGTGCGAGTACATCTCCAGAAAGGACCCGAGGGGCTGGATATTGAAGGGTGGAGGGTGGCGACGGGTCGTAGGTTTTTCCTTTTCCTTCCCACACAAAATTCCACTGTGCTTCGTGGGTAGGCAATACTCTACACTTCAACGCTGTTTCTCGATGGACAGGTTTTCCAAAACATGTGGGATCTCCAGGTTTAAACCCTGATGCCGGAAAACCCCAACAAGTACGTATATGCCAAATAAAGGCTCGCAGCTCTGGGGCACACCAGGTTTCCATCCCTTGGGTCCCACGACCATGTGTCACAGCTCATCGTTTGTGAACAATTCCTTAGGGAAGTGTTCTCATGGGCTCGGGGATTTATTTCCCATGTATCAACTCTGTTACGTGCATTGGACAAAACAATATGGAAGGGACCAAGCCCATACCCCATTCGTTACGAATCCGAACAGGCCAACCCAGGGGTAACAGGACGTTACATTTGTGGTATATGGGCTCACCGTGGGGTCTCGATACATACCGGATCCCACCTTTCCAAGGGGTCCAGACCCCCTGCTCAATGGGCAGCTGGTTGAGGTGCCCACCAGGCCCCTCTCTGCCAAGCTGCTTTCCAGCCGAGGGTCCACAGCCTGTGCTGGTGCCGGGGCTTGTTCCTCCCCAGGGGCAGGACTCGGCACTTGTTGCACCCGATGAGGTTCCTGGCATCCCCTTTCTCCAGCCCAGCCTGGTCCTCCGAAGGCAGCGCAACCACTGGGGTGCCAGACACGACCACCCCCCATTTTGTGGGTGCCAGCAGTGCCCAGTGCCAGCCCGTCCCCACTGGGGTTGGGCACCAAGGGTGTCACACTCCCACCTGCGGAGATAGATGGATGGAAAAGTCACAGCACCGGGGCAGAGGAAATATTTAACATTCCAGATGGGGGGGCACTGCGGGAGGCTCCCAGCCCTGCCCCCCCAGCCACTCACTGGCAGGGGAACCCATTGCTCTTCTTCACTAACACTGCCACCACGGGGGCTTGTAGAAGCAGATGCGGCGTGGCCAGCAGTGGCATCTTCACCAAACCTTTGGGCAGGCCCCAGCCGGGTACAGCCCTCCCGCAGTCACCATGCTGCCCATGCCACGCACCCTCTCTCCATACACCACAGCCCCGGGCCTCTCCCTGGGTACCAGATGCCGGCAAGGAGATGAGTGGGCGTGGGGACGCTTAGAAACCAGTTAAGCATATGCGGAACCCCGTTTGTGACTGCACACACATGCGGTGCCGTGTCATAAAGACCTCGACCTATAAATAGTCACACCCAAAGGCCCCCAGCTCAGTGGTGTGTTTGCCAGGGGTGCTGGCAGATCAGGGTGGTCACTGACTGTCCCGACGTCCCCACGGCCAGCCATCCCCTTTGCTCCAGCTGCACTGATGGAGCTCAGGTCAGGGCGCCGCAAGAGACCCCGGTCCTCAGAGGCCCAGTTTCCCGCAGCGTGGCTAGAGGAAGGGGCCGGAACCTCCTCTGCCCCCCCCCAGCCCAAAAGGTGCTGTCAGGTCCCCAGGATGGACGGTGAGTGCAGAGCATCCCCCGAGGTCCTGCCAGAGGGGCTTCTGGCCAATGCCCACCTCTGGAAGCAGAGGCCACAATGTCCTCCGGCCTCTCCCCCATCCCACTCACGGCCTTAGTGGGGTGCAGCACAGGGGGTGACGCTACGGTGCCGTTGTCCCCTGGCAGTGTGCGGGCTGTGCCAGCGGGCAGACTGCGACCCGGACATCGTTGGGGAGCTGCGCCAAAAGCGTGAACTCTGTGTCCACGAGAACTGCGTGGTGAGTCCCCGGGGCTCGAAATCCCCCGCTCCCCGACAGCCTTGAGTTCCCAGCCCCACACCACCGGCAGCCCCTGGCACATGCCCTCTGTTCCCCTCTTGCAGTACCACGCCAGCAGGCTCAGACAGAGAGGAGCTGATCAACATGGCTTCTATGGTTTTCTCCTCCGCGACGTCAGGCGGGTGATGAAGCAAACAGCACAGCAGGTGAGGCTAGGGGACCACGTGCCCCCACCGCTGTGCCCATGCCTCACGTCCCACACTGCACGGGCCAGCAACCTCTAGGGATGCTCTGGCAGCCGGCTGCAAGCAACCGCCAGGTCCTCCGTGATTCAAAACGACCCATTTCTGTGGGAGTTGGGCACTTGGAGAGGAGCGGTTGCTTTATCAGTGGCCCGGTGTCCTTGGCCTGGTGGCCCCGAAAATGTGGCACGGGTCTTCATGGTGAGGGCAAAGCGGGATCCCCAGGGGCATATTGGTGCTGACGCCATCCACCTCCGTGCCGTTCCCAGAGGTGCTGCATCTGCCGGCTTCCGGGCGCCTCCATCTCCTGCTGCGGCCGGCGCTGCCGCCGGATGTTCCACTTCCCCTGCGGCAGCGAGCGGGGCTGCGTCTCTCAGTTCTTCGGGGAGTACAGGTGAGTGTGGCTGCCCAGCTGGGCCCGCTGTGTGGCTGTGGAAGAGGAGGAGAAGGAGGGGGAGGAAGAGGAGGAAGAGGGCTGGCGCTGAACTGCCACCTCCATCCCGCAGGTCCTTCTGCTGGAGACACCGGCCGGTGCAGCGAGTGAGGGCGATGCAGCGGGACCAGACCCTCTGCCTAATCTGCCGGGACGAGGTGGCGGGGCGGCCCTGTTATACCACCATGGTCTGCCCCAGCTGCGCCAGCGCTTGGTTCCACCGCCGCTGCATCCAGGTAGGCGCCATCGCCCCGGTCCCTGACATGGTCAGCCCGGTGGTCACCCCATCACCCAGCTCTGTGGAGCGAACGGGTCCCTCCCGCCACTGCTGATGCTGATGCCACCTCTGCCCTAGGGCCAGGCGCTGCGCTCGGGCCTGCACCACTTTCGGTGCCCTCTGTGCCGGGACATGACAGCCTTCCAGGCAGAGATGTTCCGCTTGGGCATCAAAATCCCCGACAGGTCGGTCCCCTCCCGGCTGCCTCCCTTGCCCTCCGCAATCCTCCAGCTGATCCCCTCCGGCCCTCCTGGGTGCCGACGGGGTGTCCCCCATGTCCCTGGTGCTGAGTGCTCCCCTCTTCCCACAGGGATCCTGCCTGGGAGGAGGAGGGCTCTTTGCTCGACTTGGTGCTCTGGCAGAGCTCCTGCGACGCCGACCAGTGCCTGTGCCCTCTGGGCCGCGACCAGGAAGAGGAGGCAGGGTGAGTGCCGGTGGTCCCGGTTCCTGCAGCCCCAGTGAGGACACGGTGCCTTCGTCTCCTCTGACGGGCAGGGGGGGAGGTTCCCTGGGATGCTGAGCCAGGCATGGCGCAGGCTGCGTTCTGGCAGCTCAGCCCCGGCTGCCAGGACGGGAGCAGGGTAGAGCTGGGCTCGGCACAGTGCCGGGGCTGTCAGCCCACAGCTCGGGGACCTTTGGTGGCAGTGGGTACCGTTGCTCTCCGCAGGCCGTGGAGACTCCTGGTCTGCAGCTCCTGTGGCTCCCGTGGGACCCACCAGTGCTGCTCCGCCCTGGAAGATGCCACCGAGTCCTGGGAGTGCAGGGACTGCAGCGGCACGTACAGCGGTGAGTGGTGCAGTGGGGGGACAGGATGCCCAGGGCGTGGTGGCTTCCACAGCCACTGGGGACTTGGGGACAGGCGCTGTGACGCGTGGAGGGAGGGAGCGTGGCAGGGGCTTGTTGTGCTCAACATCTCCCTGCCCCTTGCAGTGCCCAACATTGCAGCTGGACCAGACTCTGGCCTCCCTGGTGCAGGGACCCTGGCACAGAGCTCCCAGTAAGATCACTGGCACAGGCTGCCCAGAGGCTGTGGAGCCTCCTCCTCTGCAGACGTGCCAGCACCACCTGGACACAATTCTGTGCAGCCTGCTCCAGGAGGGCCTGCTTTTGCCGCGGGTTGGACTAGACGATCTCCAGAGGTCCCCTCCAGCCCTGACCATGATGTGGTTCTGTGACCCCTGGCACTTGGGCTGAGGAAGTTGCGCAAGGCTTCTCAAGGGACAAGATGACATGCAACTGCCCTCCCAGCTGCTGTGCAAGAAACCTGCTGTTCCTCACTAACAGAAGCTGGAACTTTGCCCGTGGGCTTGCTGATGTGCATGAGCACCGCAGGGCAAGAGCCTTCGCTCTTCCCCATCCTCCAGTGCCGGGCAAGGGCAGATGCTCTGAGGAGGGAGCACCAGGCCCCACAGGCCCCGCTGCCATCCCTGTCATGCAGCGGCTCCTCTTCCCTGGGCTCCTCTGCTGTGTCCCGGTGCCCTGGCCTGGTGCGATGGCAGAGCCAGCTGCAGTAACGCGCATGGGACTTGCCCGGTCCCCCAGAGCCACCTGGGTGCTGGTGGGGAAGCCGGGGCTCACCCTTGGCCAGGCCATCCCACTGGAGCTGCCAGAGGGGCCAAAGCACAAGGAGTTCCCCACGGATGGCAGGGACGGGCCGCAGAGCCCCGTTGATGTGGAGCCACCCCCTGCAGCCCCTCGGCCACGGTCACGCATAACCTCGCTGAGGAGCTCATCCGCATCGTCCAGGACACCCTCGTGATGGCCATGGGGTACCAAACGTTTCTGCAAGTGCTGATGGCCAAGTGGCGAGGGGCGGCCTGTGCTGGGGCCCTCCCCAGGGTTCCTTCCCCCCTGCTCACCAGGGAAGAGGAGCAGCCCCAGCCAGGGGGTGCCAGGGCTGCTGGGGACCAGAGTGTGGCCCCAGGGCCTTAGAGCCGAGCTGCCGGGGGAAGGTGCGGACACGGACAAGGCTGCGGATGGGGACTAAGACCAACATGAGGACACGGGCCCGGGCAGAAGTAGCCCTGTGCAGCTTCCGTACCAGCATCTGGCAGAATGGCGGCATGGTGTCGGCTTCGGAGAGCCAATTACGGATTCGTTGTGAAGCCGCTGTATGAGCTACTGAAAGCTTCCTGCAGTGGCTGTATTGCCTGGACAGAAGGGGGTAACGCTGCTTTCACGCGCCTGGAGCGAGCTCTGACGGAGGCCCCCGTGCTGGCATTACCCGTGCTTTTAATAAAGACCTTTGATCTTTTCACCCATGAGAGAGAAAGTACTGCCTTAGGAGTTGTGGCACAAGTTTTTAGGGCCTCAGCGGCACGCTGTAACTCACTTCTCCCAACAGCTGGATGAGCTGAGCTCAGGATGGCCTGGATGGCTTCAAGCAGCAGCAGCAACTGGGCTACTGGTTCACGATTCCCCAAGTTCACCGTGGGGCAGAAGGTAACCGTCTAGGTACCACACTTGCTCATGACGGTACTGAAACAAAAAGGAGGACAGCGGCTGGCCACAGACCATCGAGGAAGTCTGCTCCAGCCCCCAGATCTCAAGAAGCAGGCTGGCAGCTGTATGCTGACGGCAGCAGCTGCCCCCGAGAGGGATAACGATTGCCTGGGTGCGCTGGAACTACCATCGACGAGGTTAACAGAATCACAAGCTTTGCCCACAAAGGTCTCTGCTCGGGAAGCCAAACGGAATGCCCTCGCGAGGGCACGGGCCCTGAGCAAAGGGAAATGAGCCCACACACGGGCAGGCTCCAAGTATGCCTTTGGATCGGTTCATGCGCATGGAGCTCTTTGGAAAGAGAGAGGACTATCATCTGCTCGAGGAACTGTGCTCAAACCTGCGCCTCAGATCCAGGAATTATTAAAGAGCATTCAAAAACCAGCGGTGGTCGCAGTTACGCATTGCAAGGCACGTCAAGCTGGTAAGAGCGCTCCGGGATTAGGAAATCAGTGGGCAGGTATGGCTGCAAAGGGGGGTGCAGAGAAAGGTATCCTGACTCTGACCCCTGCAGAGGAGAGTCCCGCCGGAAGCACCGCCAAAACATGATGAAAGAGGATAATAAGTGAATAACTAAGTTGCCGGCCAAAGAACGGCTAAAGGGATGGGCAGTTCCACTGGGGAATTGAAAATTTAGTGAAACTCCTCCGCAAGCCACTTGTAAGTAGGGCCACGCAGAGGTTATCAGATCCATTACAGGGAGGTGTGAAATACGCCTTAGAGACAATCCAAATGCTACTAAGAAGCTGATCATCGGGGTGACTAAGGTAGGAAATTCTCCTGGAGATTATTGGCAAACAGATTTCACCGGGTCACCCAGAAAAGAAGGGTATCGATACATTTTGGCCTTGGTCGGTACCTTCGCTGGATGGCCTGAAGCTGGAAAGCTTGTTGAACCAACAAGGTGGGGGAGGTAGCCCAAATCCTGTTACAAGAGATTACTGCCCGCCTTGGTATGCCTTCAGGAGTGCCATCAGACCATGGGTCCCATGTTACGCCGGAACCGTAAAAGAGTTGGGTAAAAGTTTGTTCCTAACCTGGGATTACCACGCTCCATGCAGACCAGAATCTAGCAGCCAAGTGGAGCGGGTGAACTACGCCCTTCAGCAACAACTAGGAAAAAATTGTCAGGAAACACCTATGACTTGGGTTCAGGCACTACCTCCGGCGTCACTGAGAATCAGGTTCCGGCCTCGAGGGAAGGGCGATTTGAGCCCATACAAGCTGTCGCATGGATCGCCCCATCAGGCTGCACATATACCCTCTGATACCCATCTAACGGGGCAATGAAATGGGAAAACTCAGCTAGTTTCTTTAGGGAATATTTATTTTTAGGGAGTATTTTGCAGGAATTTCAGAAGTACACGACGGCGCGTAGATCCTTGGAACTCGACACACCGGCTCATCCTTTCCAGCCCGGAGACTGGCTGCGTATCGAGTGGTGGAATGCGGAACCTCTAAGGGGGAAGGGGAAAGGACCATATCGCATTGTTTGTAACAACCTCTACAGCCGTCGAGAGTTGGGGCAAAGGACCCTGGACACATTATTCAAGCATGAAACGAGCCCCTTCATCATGGACAGCAGAACAGCTGGCCCCTCTCAAACTTAAAGAAACAGCATTAGTGAATAAAGTTTGATGGGACAGCAGAAAAGGCCAGATAAATAGTTAAATCAATAGCTATAGGCATTTGTAGCGTGGTACAGTGTTTCCCACTGAAGCAGTTAGGAGTAAGTTGCTGTTCATCCTCCTACTGAGCAGCATAAGCCTAAGCGAAACACAGGAGAGTGTGATCGTAAAACTGGTGCGAGAGTTGGGAAGAATGAGAAACCCAAGCGGCATCAGAGCTTGCGTTCCTGTACCTCCGGCTGTGGGAGACCCAGCACCTCGGGGCCTTCTCCCAGTTGATGACAGTTATTTAGAATGGGTAGGTCACGTCACCGGCGAGGCCCACAAAGCTGGGGCGTCCCATTTTCTTGGCAAAAAGGGCCGGTGTCGACAGCGAGGAGGCGAGGGACTTCACGCTCCATTGACCAGAGGGCATAAAACTCTGTTTTCACCAGGAACTGGTGAGTGCCCCCTCAATTCACCAGCCCTAGATTTAGGATTTGCTT
Source organism: Falco punctatus (assembly GCF_963210335.1). NCBI lineage: Eukaryota > Metazoa > Chordata > Aves > Falconiformes > Falconidae > Falco > Falco punctatus. The sequence continues at coordinate 275,167 of NC_137581.1, forward strand.
ACGGAAGCATGGATGCAGTGCCACTTAACATTCCGTATAGGAAAGGCTACCCAGTGAAGTACAAGTAGCCTGCCAGAATGTGAAGACTTGAAGAGGTCCCCAAAACCATGGTTCTAAACGAGTTGAAGGGCAATGGAACTGCACCTTGCGTGTCTGAAGGCGTCCTTGACGGGGACATCAAAAGGCGTGGAATCTGACCCTGTCGAAACGGAACTGCACGAAGGTTGTTGATGGAAGGAAAATGCGGATTTTTAAAGAGGGATTCTGGATAATGAATACCTGTAAGCAAAATCAAAATCAGGGAAAACCTTGTTCCCTAGGCCTCTCTGCTCGGGGCCTCTTAGTATGGGCAAGTGGAGATGGATACTGGACAGTGAAACCAGAGCTTGCAAAAATAACTTGACCAGTCACCCTACTTATGCCCCACATGGAGACAGAAACCAATCGAATGTAAATATTGGGGAAAAATTAGAAGAGTTCAAAATGCAGAAGAGCCCTGGCATGGACCCCCCACTCTGGAACTGGCAAACTGGGGACTTGGCAGCTTTATTCTAGCTGGCCTATTGGCACTAGAGGATGGATAGTTGCTAGAAAGTGTAACACGGCAAAGGGAAACACTAGCCAAAGCAGCGGGAAAGGGATTCAAACTGATGGGTGAACAAGTACAAGCAAATAGCAAGTGTGCTTTACAGAATCGGCTGGTGTTAGCTTTATTACCAGCTGAAGCACATGGAGTATGCGGGTACGTAAAACTAGATGCCGGGCACCGTTGCTTACATGTCCCAAATGCTACCGAGGATCTCCAGAAACAGCTGGATGAGATGCAAAGGGCTGCCTCAAGAGTTAGGCGGGCGGTCAATAACCGGACGGCTAGCGAATCCCTTACAAACTATCCTTGTTATAGGTATCGCTGTCGTAGTTATGTTGACAACATGTAGCTGTATCAGATGGAACCTCCCTGGAAATCTATGTTGCAACATGAGCAAATATTATAGTTATCTGATCTAAATGAGGCTTTTGATTTTGAAGATTCAAAGCCTCCAGAAAAAAAAAAAAAGTGTGTGCGTGTGTTTGAATGATGCCACAGTATAGAACCCTCTGTATATACATTTATGGCAAACTGGCCCAGGAACTGGATGGGCACCACTGTGAAGAGCCTGGGCATGGGCTGAGGGTCAGGGGCAATATCTGGGGGTCTCCCCTGCACTCACTGCATCTCCAGCTCAGTGTGGGCTTCTCCACTCAGAAGCACGCCTGGGGCAAAATGGGCCCTGGATGTTCCCCACATGCTTGCACCCCTCTTACCCACTCGGGTGCAGCCCGAGGGGTTTGAACATCCCGTTTCCCTCGGCTGTCTTTGGGGTCAGCAGAGGCCAATGTTCTAGAGGGGCACGTGGTCGGGGTATCGATAGCACCGCGTAAACACGCTGTTCCATGCACACGCAGGTGCGAGTACATCTCCAGAAAGGACCCGAGGGGCTGGATATTGAAGGGTGGAGGGTGGCGACGGGTCGTAGGTTTTTCCTTTTCCTTCCCACACAAAATTCCACTGTGCTTCGTGGGTAGGCAATACTCTACACTTCAACGCTGTTTCTCGATGGACAGGTTTTCCAAAACATGTGGGATCTCCAGGTTTAAACCCTGATGCCGGAAAACCCCAACAAGTACGTATATGCCAAATAAAGGCTCGCAGCTCTGGGGCACACCAGGTTTCCATCCCTTGGGTCCCACGACCATGTGTCACAGCTCATCGTTTGTGAACAATTCCTTAGGGAAGTGTTCTCATGGGCTCGGGGATTTATTTCCCATGTATCAACTCTGTTACGTGCATTGGACAAAACAATATGGAAGGGACCAAGCCCATACCCCATTTGTTACGAATCTGAACAGGCCAACCCAGGGGTAACAGGACGTTACATTTGTGGTATATGGGCTCACCGTGGGGTCTCGATACATACCGGATCCCACCTTTCCAAGGGGTCCAGACCCCCTGCTCAATGGGCAGCTGGTTGAGGTGCCCACCAGGCCCCTCTCTGCCAAGCTGCTTTCCAGTCGAGCGTCCACAGCCTGTGCTGGTGCCGGGGCTTGTTCCTCCCCAGGGGCAGGACTCGGCACTTGTTGCACCCGATGAGGTTCCTGGCATCCCCTTTCTCCAGCCCAGCCTGGTCCTCCGTAGGCAGCGCAACCACTGGGGTGCCAGACACGACCACCCCCCATTTTGTGGGTGCCAGCAGTGCCCAGTGCCAGCCCGTCCCCACTGGGGTTGGGCACCAAGGGTGTCACACTCCCACCTGTGGAGATAGATGGATGGAAAAGTCACAGCACCGGGGCAGAGGAAATATTTAACATTCCAGATGGGGGGGCACTGCGGGAGGCTCCCAGCCCTGCACTCCTGCAGCCGCTCACTGGCAGGGGAACCTGTTCCTCTTCTGGCACCAGCGCTGCCACCACAGGGGCTTGTAGAAGCGGATGCGGTGGGGCCAGCAGTGGCGTCTCCACCAAACCTTTGGGCAGCCCCAAGATGGGTGCAGCCCTCCCTCATGCACCGTCCTGCCCATGCCACACTCCCTCTCTCCACGCACCACAGCCCCGGGCCTCTCCCCGGGTCCCAGATGCAGGCAGGGGGATCAGTGGGCATGGGAGGCTTAAGACCCGGTTAAGCAAATGCGAAACCCCATCGGTGACTATACACGCTTGCAGTGCTGTGTCATAAAGAGCCAGGGCTCTTGAATAGATGCACGCAACTGCCCTCAGCTCAGGGGTGTGTTTACCAGTGGTGCTGGAGAATAACTGATGTCCCCATGCCCTGCCACCCCCTATTCTACAGCTGTGCTGATGGACCTGAGGTCAAGGCACCGAGATACGCCCCGGTCCCACACGACCCAGTGCCCCACAGCATGGCCGGAGCAGGGGGCCCGACACTGCAGCCGGACCAGACTCTGGTCCCCCTGGCGCAGGGACCCTGGCACAGCGCTCCCAGTAAGGTCACTGGCACAGGCTGCCCAGAGGCTGTGGAGCCTCCTCCTCTGCAGACGTGCCAGCACCACCTGGACACAATTCTGTGCAGCCTGCTCCAGGAGGGCCTGCTTTTGCCGCGGGTTGGACTAGACGATCTCCAGAGGTCCCCTCCAGCCCTGACCATGGTGTGGTTCTGTGACCCCTGGCACTTGGGCTGAGGAAGAAGAGGGTGCCGCAATAGGCCCCGGTCCCTCACGGCCCAGTGTGCCACAGCATGGCGGGAGCAGGGGGCCAGACCCTCCTGTGCGTCCCCCCTGCTCAAAAGGCGGTGTCAGGTCCCCAGGGTGGACAGTGAGAGCAATGCATCCCCCGGGGACCTGCCAGAGGGGCTTCTGGCCAATGCCCACCTCTGGAAGCAGAGGCCACAATGTCCTCCGGCCTCTCCCCATCCACTCGCGGCCTTAGTGGGGTGCAGCACAGGGGGTGACGCTACGGTGCCGTTGTCCCCTGGCAGTGTGCGGGCTGTGCCAGCGGGCAGACTGCGGCCCGGACGTCGTTGGGGAGCTGCGCCAAAAGCGTGAGCTCTGTGTCCACGGGAAGTGCCTGGTGAGTCCCCGGGGCTCGAAATCCCCCGCTCCCCGACAGCCTTGAGTTCCCAGCCCCACACCGCCGGCAGCCCCTGGCACATGCCCTCTGTTCCCCTCTTGCAGCACCACGCCAGCAGGCTCAGACAGAGAGGGGCCGATCAACATGGCTTCTACGGCTTTCTCAAGTCTCCGCGGCGCAGGCGGGCGATGAAGCGGGCGGCACAGCAGGTGAGGCCAGGGGGCACGTGCCCCCAGCGCTGTGCCCATGCCTCACGTCCCACGCTGCACAGGCCAGCAACCTCTAGGGATGCTCTGGCAGCCGGCTGCAAGCAACCGCCAGGTCCTCCGTGATTCAAAACGACCCATTTCTGTGGGAGTTGGGCACTTGGAGAGGAGCGGTTGCTTTATCAGTGGCCCGGTGTCCTTGGCCTGGTGGCCCCCCAAAACGTGGCACGGGTCTTCATGGTGAGGGCAAACCGGGATCCCCAGGGACATGCGGTGCTGACGCCATCCACCTCCGTGCCGTTCCCAGAGGTGCTGCATCTGCCAGCTACTGGGAGCCTCCATCTCCTGCCGCGGCTGGCGCTGCCGCCGGACGTTCCACTTGCCCTGTGGCAGCGAGCGTGCCGGCGTCTCCCAGTTCTTTGAAGAGTAGAGGTGAGTGTGGCTGCCCCGCTGGGCCCGCTGTGTGGCAGTGGAGGAGGAAGAGGACGAGGATGAGGGCTGCGGATGAAGTGCCACCTCCATCCCGCAGGTCCTTCTGCTGGAGACACCGGCCGGTGCAGCGAGTGAGGGCGATGCAGCGGGACCAGACCCTCTGCCTAATCTGCTGGGATGAGGTGGCGGGGCGGCCCTGTTATACCACCATGGTCTGCCCCGGCTGCGCCAGCGCCTGGTTCCACCGCCGCTGCATCCAGGTAGGCGTCATCGCCCCGGTCCCTGACATGGTCAGCCCGGTGGTCACCCCATCACCCAGCTCTGGGGAGGGAACGGGTCCCTCCCGCCACTGCTGATGCCGATGCCACCTCTGCCCTAGGGCCAGGCGCTGTGCTCGCGCCTGCACAGCTTTCGGTGCCCTCTGTGCTGGGACATGACAAATATTATAGTTATCTGATCTAAATGAGGCTTTTCATTTTGAAGAGATTCAAAGCCTCTAGAAGAAAAATAAAAGGGAGGGGGGTGGTTTTGAGTGATGCTGTTGAAGATTATCTTAAAGATTTTAGTGAATCCTTCTATATTTCGTGTTTATGTAGCAGTTATAAGAGCATTTTGATTTGAACGAGTTAACCTCCACATTAGAATTATGTTAGCACTTATTAGCCAATGAAGTATAAATCGTTGTACTGATGTCGTCCGAGACTGTCACTTGAAGTCCCTATGCTATAGACCATAGTACTGTTAGTCTTCACTCTCTAGACCATAACCAGAGCACCTAGGTTCTATTGTTGTAGGATGAGTTTTTGGACAGATTGGCAAGGTCGATATCTAGCCTTCCAACCTGGCAACAAAACTAACTTTTAAGGTGTCCTGAAGTGAACTACCTTCATTATAACATTGAAAATCATGCCCACAGGTCATAAGACCCTTGCCCAGGTGAAGACCCTTCTCTTGCGCAAGCGTAGTAACAGAAAGGGATGACACAGCAAACATTGCAATTATATGCAAATGTCTAAGCGATCATTGTAATTGGGAGTGCACGACTTTCTAATTTTGTGTATAAATGTAACGGTAAAATCTACACAGGTGTGCTTGATTTGTGGAGATGCCACCGAGCACCCAGCGCTGCAATAAAGGAGTAGCCTGCTTCTTAATGCTACATTGGTGTTAAGAGGTTTGATTCCTGATTTTGGTGACAATGCCACCACATAGATACAGCTCTATACACATATATGGCACACGATTCTGTCATCGTTGTCGCAGTATTGTTGACAACATGTAGCTGTATCAAATGGAACCTCCCCGGAAATCTATGTTGCAACGCGAGCAAATATTATAACTATCCTATCTAAATGAGGCTTTTGATTTTGGAAAGATTCAAAGCCTCCAGAAAAAAAAAATAAAAGGGCGTGGGGGTGGTGTTGAACGATGCCAGTACATAGATAGGGCTCTATACACATTTGTGGCACACTGTTCTGTCAAGGGGGGGTTGCTGGCTGAGCAAAGGGACAAGACGACCACGCTCTGCTGCAGTGAGTGGCTGTAAGTTACAGAAACCGGGGCACAAAGCTGAGGCCGCGCAGGCTCAGGCCTTCAGCCGGCAAAGCGCCCACGCGGCTCGCAGCCGTGCCTGCTGCGGGGCTGGCACACGGCAGCCGCTACAGGGGCCCCGCCACGGAGCCCCCCCGGCAGCGGGAGGGCGGGCTAGACCCCGGCGGCCCGCACAGCCGAGCCCCCGCCGGCGCCGGGCCCCCGCCGGGCTGGGCAAGCACCGGGCCAGTCGGGGACGGACCCGCCGCCCGCCCGCGCTGCCCGGCGAGCCCCGCCCCGCCCTGTGCCCCGGCCAATGACGCTGCGGTAGGAACGCCAGGGCCCGCCCCCGCCGCCTCACCATTGGCTGTTGCCGGGGGGGAGCGCGCCGCGGGTGCGAGAGTGACGGGGGGGACTACAAATCCCAACGGCCGCTGTGCGCGGGCCGAGTCTCGCTTTAGCCGCTTGGAATGCCGGGAGCGCGTTGCATGGCAACGGCTGTGTGCGGGAGGGGGGGCGCTCCCGCGGCGGGTTCGGGGACACCCGCGGGGCTCCCTGGAGCACGACTGGGGCCGGCGTGAAGCCGCGGGGAGGGGGGGCCCTGTGAGGGTACGGGGACACGTGGGGGGGGCTCCAGGCCGATACGGGACCGGGCGTGAGGCGGAGGGGCCGGGGCTCCCATCGGGGTCAGGGGACACGCGTAGGAACGGGCTCCTGGCGGGGGCCCAGGGCTGGCAGGCCGCCAGGAGGGGGTTTCTTGGGGGCAGGGGGCTCCCGGGGGGCCGGCGGCTCCCGGAGCAGATGGCAGTCGGGGGAGCTCTGGCCTGGGAGCCACGCTCAGGGGGCTGGGACGCACAAGGGACCGGGGCAGGGCACACGCCGGCTCTCAACTCCAGATGCCCACGCTCTGCTGCAGCGTGTAGCTGTGCCTTACAGAGACCGGGGTACAAAGCTGAGGCCGAGCTGACTCTCTAAAGCTGTTGGAAGCGGCAAAAGAAGGGGCTTCTAATCGAGGGAGGCAGCCTTGGGAAGGGGGGAGCCAGGAAGGGACGGGGAAAGGAACTCGGTTGTCCCAAGTTACGCAGGAAGAAGCCTCCGAGTGAGGAAGCTCTGGCCCCGAGGGGAGAGCAGCCGATAAGGCCTTGCAACCCACAGAAAGTTGGTCGAAAGTAGGGCGAAGGTGACTGTGGCAGTGGGAGATCGCGACCTCGGACTCACATGGCCCCCCGAGAGAGGGCAGCCCCCGCTTGGGGAGATGCGCCCTCAATAAAAACCTTCAGTAGCGCTACCTGAGGGTGCGCGCTAGTTTGCACGACAAGTGAGAAACTTGTGAGCAGTCCTGTGCGTGAATGGAAAGGAATGTGTAATGCACGCTGAATGTGCAAGTGCTCTGCGTGTAGCATGTGTACCCTCGAGTAACCTGGTGAGCGTGTTAGAGGGAAACATTCCCCCGTGCTGCCAGCGCTGTAAGGAAGAATGCCTGCCTTCTAAAACTCCAAATCCAGTCTTAGAGCGATTTTCTCCGTGACCGACTTTACAGTATCACATAAAGTGGGCAACTGCTGCCAGGGCTCCCTGCTGCACGGGGAGCAGCCTTTCCTGATGGTCAGAGGGACCCTCCTGCGTTCCAGGGTGTGCCCATGGCCTCTGGGCCGGGCACTGGGCGGGCACCGCTGTGAAGAGCCTGGGCACGGCTGAGGGGCAGGGGCAGGATCTGGGGGTCTCCCCTGCCCTCCCCGCATCTCCAGCTCAGCGTGGGCTTCTCCACCCAGAAGCATGCTGGTGGCAAAACGGGCCCTGGATGCCAGGGCCACTTGTGTTCCCCAGGCATAATAATCGCGTGCTCGCATCGTTCTTACACATTTGAGTTCGGCCCCAGGGCTTTGAACATCCCATTTCCCCCGGCTCTCTTCGGGGTCAGCAGAGGCCAATGTTCTAGAGAGGCACGTGGTCGGGGTTTCGATGGCACCACGTAAACCTGCCGTTCTGTGCACATGCAGGTGCGAGTTCATCTCCAGAAAGGACCCGAGGGGCTGGATATTAAACGGTGGAGGGTGGCGACGGGTCGTAGGTTTTTCCTTTTCCTTCCCACACAAAATTCCACTGTGCTTCGTGGGTAGGCAATACTCTACACTTCAACGCTGTTTCTCGATGGACAGGTTTTCCAAAACATGTGGGATCTCCAGGTTTAAACCCTGATGCCGGAAAACCCCAACAAGTACGTATATGCCAAATAAAGGCTCGCAGCTCTGGGGCACACCAGGTTTCCGTCCCTTGGGTCCCACGACCATGTGTCACAGCTCATCGTTTGTGAACAATTCCTTAGGGAAGTGTTCTCATGGGCTCGGGGATTTATTTCCCATGTATCAACTCTGTTACGTGCATTGGACAAAACAATATGGAAGGGACCAAGCCCATACCCCATTCGTTACGAATCTGAACAGGCCAACCCAGGGGTAACAGGACGTTACATTTGTGGTATATGGGCTCACCGTGGGGTCTCGATACATACCGGATCCCACCTTTCCAAGGGGTCCAGACCCCCTGCTCAATGGGCAGCTGGTTGAGGTGCCCACCAGGCCCCTCTCTGCCAAGCTGCTTTCCAGCCGGGCGTCCGCAGCCTGTGCTGGTGCCGGGGCTTGTTCCTCCCCAGGGGCAGGACTCGGCACTTGTTGCACCCGATGAGGTTCCTGGCATCCCCTTTCTCCAGCCCAGCCTGGTCCTCCGAAGGCAGCGCAACCACTGGGGTGCCAGACACGACCACCCCCCATTTTGTGGGTGCCAGCAGTGCCCAGTGCCAGCCCGTCCCCACTGGGGTTGGGCACCAAGGGTGTCACACTCCCACCTGCGGAGATAGATGGATGGAAAAGTCACAGCACCGGGGCAGAGGAAATATTTAACATTCCAGATGGGGGGGCACTGCGGGAGGCTCCCAGCCCTGCACTCCTGCAGCCGCTCACTGGCAGGGGAACCTGTTCCTCTTCTGGCACCAGCGCTGCCACCACAGGGGCTTGTAGAAGCCGATGCGGTGGGGCCAGCAGTGGCGTCTCCACCAAACCTTTGGGCAGCCCCAAGATGGGTGCAGCCCTCCCTCATGCACCGTCCTGCCCATGCCACACTCCCTCTCTCCACGCACCACAGCCCCGGGCCTCTCCCCGGGTCCCAGATGCAGGCAGGGGGATCAGTGGGCATGGGAGGCTTAAGACCCGGTTAAGCAAATGCGAAACCCCATCGGTGACTATACACGCTTGCAGTGCTGTGTCATAAAGAGCCAGGGCTCTTGAATAGATGCACGCAACTGCCCCCAGCTCAGGGGTGTGTTTACCAGTGGTGCTGGAGAATAACCATCCTGATGTCCCCATGCCCTGCCACCCCCTATTCTGCAGCTGTGCTGATGGACCTGAGGTCAAGGCACTGAGATACGCCCCGGTCCCTCACGACCCAGTGCCCCACAGCATGGCCGGAGCAGGGGGCCCGACACTGCAGCCGGACCAGACTCTGGCCCCCCTGGCGCAGGGACCCTGGCACAGCGCTCCCAGTAAGATCACTGGCACAGGCTGCCCACTGGCATTGGCAGCCCCAGGTGAGATTCTAGTGTCACCCCATGGGGCTGTCTTGGGTGGCACTGGATCTGAACTTGGGCTGGGGAGGACGAAGTACCGTGGGACCTGCCTTGGGTCGAAGGACAACCCGCTCTGACGGAAGCAGTGATCCCATCGTGTTGGAAGGTCAAGGTGGTCCCTGTGGGTCCCTTCTTTCACATTGTGGCCCCAGCAGGGGCTTCAGAGACACCCAAGGTGATCGATAGCATTCTGTATTGCAGCACCAAAACTCCTGACTCTTCATTAACAGGCATATCGATATAGTTAAATTATTTCTGGGTTAGGTTATTAATTGGACATAGTTCAAAATATGTTTATATTTTACTTTTTTGCAGCAATTAATATTTAGTTTAACTGAAGTAAGTTGAAGAGATCCCACTGGCAGCAACCTGGGTGGGCCTGGCCATGTCCCTGTCCCACCACCTGGCAACCCTTGGGGCAGTACTCCAGTCGTTGCACCCCAAGCCGCCAACAACGGTGGGTACTCACATCACCCCCAGCTGGGTGCACCTGCTGCTGGTGATGTGGGCAGAGGATGAGGCCCCATGGGATAGGGTGTTGCTGGTAGCTGAGGCAGCAGGCGGTGGGGACGTCATCTGTGAGTGCAGGAAGAGAAACGGACAGCTCTGGTGAGACCCCAGGCTACAGTACAGGCCCTGGCCCCACCGGTGCTTGGGTTTGCCCAACGTTTTTGCCATCTCTCGTCTCGTCGCTTGTTTCATACTCCCTGGTGGTGGCCTCCCAGGAGACCCCTGGCCCCACGTTTGAGTCTCAGAGTTGTTGGCGGTCTCCTGCTCCCAGCACGTCGGCACTGCCCTGGTACTGGGATGCTGCACAGGGCACGGTCACACTTGTTACGGTGCTGCAGAGCAGAAGGTGCAGCCCCAACCATCTGGGGACATGTTTGTTGAGCCCTGTCCAAGGCAAAGAGGCTGGGATACTGCTGCCAGCTGCGGAGGAGCCATGTTTGTAGCGCAGCTCCTGCTCCCCTGGGGATGCCAGCTCGTCCCTGAGCCCAGAAGGCCCATGGTGATGAGTAACGGATGTCCGTGCCCTCCCCTGCAGATGCACATCCAGGCTGAGCCAGGATGGAGCCACCATGGGACTGGGCGGATGGCTGTCTTCTGCTGGGTCTAGAGGACGTGGGGTCACGGCAGCATGGCACGCCCCCAAAAGAGCCCCCAGCACTTGCCTATCCACACCCCGGTCCTGGGAGCCTAGAGGAGCATGCGAGTCCCTTTCTCAGCTAGGGCAGGGAGGGGGTGGCAGCCAACACGATTTTGGGTTGAGCTGTGAAAGATTTGAGGTTTCACCAAGAAGTTTTCTGAGAGTCGCTTTTTCTCCCTGGCAGGAGGAAACCCTCGCTCAATCACTGCAGATGGGGAATCACAGACGGAGACGTCTCCAGGGTCTGGTCATCACCTGAAGCACCAGGAAAGACCCAAAGAAGCAAACGGGGGATGCGTGCACGCATGTGTGTGTGTGTGCCATGGGCTCCCCAGTACTCCCACCAGTGGGAGATTTACTGGCCCAAGTTTGCCACAACTTCCAGGCAGTTTCCCGTCACTCTGATGGTGGCTAATGGCAAGTCTAGGAGATGCCTGGGCAGGACGGCTTCGGCTGTGATTTTGAGAGCCGACACGTTCCTGGGCAAAACAATTGCAATGTGTGTGAGTATGAATCTGTTCAGTGGATAAAGACCTAATGTGGATCTTTAATACTATTATTGCTAACAATAAATATCACAGTGCTATGGAGTGATGTTTGTACTTGTTAGCTGGCAGCATGCTAGCCATAGTTCATGATCTTTAGGGTTAAAAAGTTGTTTCACCATGGTGATGTCTTCACAATAACAGTTCTTGGCATTTATGGTTATTCTCTTCTTTTTTTTTTTCTTCTCCTCTTTTGGGCTTTCTTGCTTTAAAACCTGTCGAAGCTCCCCTTGTCCTGTAGCCCGACCCAGCGCTCTGCAGTACAAGGTGGGGCTCGGCTTGTGAGAGGACAGACACCTTTGGGGTTCTTCTCCCTGCCCCTGCAGAATTTGGGATGGCTGGCCTGTAGCAGGGGACAGACCACCAGAGGGAGGAAACAAACATGCTGGCCCAGTGTCCCTTTGGAGGGGCCCCTACAGGCTGTGCTGGCTGCTTTCAGCTCAGGAAAAGTTTTTCCTCCTGGCTCAGTAGACCTGGATCTCAGAAACCTGGCAGCTCCATCCGCGGTGGGGTGCATGGACCACGGGCGAGGCTGCCCGACATGGCCCGCAGCCAATGCCCAGCTGCAGCCAGCCGGTGCCAGTGGGCTCAGACATCAGGAGCAGCCGCTCAGGGACTGAAATACTGCAGAGAGACCCCCGGCTCAGCACAGCGGTGGCTGAGTAAGAAGATCTCCTGTTCCTACTGGTCTTAACTCTCATGGCATGAGGAGGGGCACGGGTCAGCATCTGCCACCCACAGCAATCCTGCAGGGTGACATTGACGCTGGATGGGCAGGGATCGTCACAGCACTCTCCAAACTATCAAGCTGCAGCAAGGTCTTTTACCATCCCATACCAACACACTCTTCATGCCAGTCCCTCTGCTGCCTTCTCCTTGTCGAGCCCGAGCCCGAGCCCGAGCCCGAGCCCTCTCTCTACTTCTTCCTCCTCTCTTCCTTGGCTGCTCTCTCTTCACTGGCTCTCAACCACTTAACAGAACCAGCCACAGCTGCACCTTATCTACATCAGCCAGCCTGCTGCCGCTGAAGCCAGCCCACAGCTGTATATTATCAATGCTAATTAACCCAGCTGCATTCCTCTACAGGGATCACTTGTGCTCAGGCAATTAAGGAAAGGATGGACTTTGGTGGGGCAGGTGGGTGGATAAAAAACACTGTAGTGCAGAGTGGGAACATGCTGAGATCAGAGGACACTTGTTCCAGGTGGGGCAGGGGAGTGGAGAGCTGGATACCCAGTGGTGAGGCATGACAGAGGTGGGAACGGGGAACGAGAACTGGGCAGCTCTGCCCAGCCTGGTCGTGCTGCACAGGAGAGCATGGTGAAAGGCCTTTGCTTTGCCCGTACTCCTTGGGATCCTCACAGCCATTGCCCCTCTGCACCCAGGGGACAGCAGGGACTGCCTTGGTGGGATGAGAGCTGGGGCAGCCTGGGGCATGCAGGCAGGAGGCTCCTCCTTGAGGTGTCTGCACAGAGACCCTGCAGCTCAGGGTGTGTGATGGGGGCTCTTTGCTAGGCTTCAGCTCAGCCACTCCGGTGGCCTGGCACGGGGACTGCTCTCCAGACCGGCATTCCCACCAGCAGCTTTGGTGCTGGGATGCTGCCTGGCTTCTGCTCCAGCAGTAAAATCTCTGTGGATGTCTTGATGGCGAGGGGCGGCTGTGTTCTCACCTTGGCTTTCAGCTGGGGACTTCCCAGTTCCTTCCTTGGAGCTATTTCAAGGAGGTGTGAGAGAGAATATTTGGGGGTGACAGCGTGTGAGGGCTGTGCAGGGCTTGTGGGTGCAGGAAAGGAGGAAAACTCTGGGTGGGAAGCGAGGACGTGCATGTGTTGGGGGGTGCAGCTGAGGAGACTATCTGCATGCTGGGGAAACCCATGCACGTGACCTTACAGATTACCATCCGCGTGCTGGGATGACTGCCATGCTTCTGCTGTGTCTTTTGGGTGGCCATGTAAGGTACGGCTGAAAAAATATATACATTTTTCTATGAATATAATTGCCTACAGATATTTAGTGAAGATTCTAAAAGAAGGTGAGACAAAAAAGTGTATTCTCCCAGCTATTCCTTGTCAATAATCTACATCTGCCAGAACTGGTGGCTGAACACCGAACACGCCATTTGCAAACCATCAGTTGGGCTTGCTACTCCCTTTTGTAATTATTTATGCTTTTGGCTTTCACAGGTGCCTGACACAATGCACCATTCATTATTGGCCTCCAAAAGAAGCTTCCAGATTTCAATATTCTGTTGCCTCTTGTGTCTTTATTCAGGAAACATGGTGGGCAGATGAGGATTTCCCTTCAGCCAGAGCTGCTGGCAATGGGCACTGTGCTCCGAGGGAGCTGTGGTGAGGTCCAGCCATGTTGGGAAGTGTTTGCTGCCTTCATCCTAGATGGGATCCTGGTGTGGAATTGGCTCAGCGTGGGCAGTTCTTCCCTCCTGCTCCAGGCCCTCGTGCCGTGGGAGTGTCCAGCTGCACCCACATCTCCTCCAGACCGAAGGCATGCCAGCTGGCACTGCTGGGAACCCCTTGGGAATGCCCTCCTGCACTGGCTGATGCTGCCTGCCCAGCCCAGATATTCACCACCCATGCAGCCACCGTGGTGGCCTCAGGTCCATCACCCTTGACCAGATCCTTGCAGCCTCCAGCCCCCCACCGTAGCTATAGACAGCAAAACGGGCTAAGCAGCACATCACTGCTTCTAGAGTTGGCTGCTGATTTCCCCCACTATTTTGGCAGGCTTTCTGTGATCCCACTGGGGCTTGGGTTATCCTCTGGTACCTGGGATGCTGAAATTGCAGGTAAAGTCCTGCCATTGCCCTCTGCAACAGCTCCAATGCTTGCCTTCAGCGAGTACAAGATCTTTTGCGCTAGGCACCCTGGAGAAACTGTTGCCCTCCTTTTGCAGCTGTATTGCACACCTCTAGCTCCTAGCAGACAAGATCCTGATATACCAAAAAGCCTCTTTTTTAAGTCTGCAGAGCATGGCCTTGTTCCACATACAGTTAAATTTAATCTCAGTTCAATTAATCCAGCCTCCAGCATCCCTTGGGTACTTCTGAGCAATACTCAGCCCTTTGTCTATGTTGGCGGCATCTCCTGTCTTCGCCTCTTCCCCCTCCAGAGCTTGCAAACGCGTTGCCAACCACACCTGCTCGACACGCAGCCGGCGGAGCCGGCACAGAAGCATTTATTTTCCTAATTCGTAAATAACAACTGCTAAATATAAAATGTTCTTCACTCCCCCTTTCCAAAATGCCACGGCAAAATGCTCTCGCAGCCCCCGATCAGGCTCACGCCGGCAGGCAGCAGATGTGCCTCCATTAAACGGGGAACCTTGGAATAAATTTTGCATGGTTTTATAAATCCCTGCCGGTCCTAGGTGGGGGCGTGTGGTTTTTTTCCCATGCCGTCTGCATGAGCTGTCAGGCTGAGCGCTGGCCTCCCTCCGGGCTGCAGGGAAACAGTTTATTATTTGCAAATATCTCAAAGCTGTTTCTGAAAAGATGGAAAGGATTAGGGACATGTCTGGTAACAAAGCAGAGCAGCAGAGAGCTCTGGCTCACAACGTTCCCCGTGTGCATGACAGGGAAGGGAACAAGTGTTTTGGGGACAGTGTTTGTGCCATTTACTCCCCACCTGAGCTGGCTGGATGCTCCTGCACGGCAGCTGCTTGACTTAGCAGAGGAGATGAGGTCAGGCTGGTGAGAGCGTCTCCATCGCACCCCTCTTGCAGGGATGCTAGGCAGGATGGTCATATCGGGAGGGCAGAGATGAGCCACCCCTGTCCCGTGCAGATCCAATTCCCCAGGTCTGGCAGGAACGAGGCAGCCGCAGGAACCGAGCCCTGGCCTTCTGTGTCATTGGGGTTTCTGAAGGCGTACCTGGAAGTCCTTGCAGTGTGCAGTGAGATGTGAGAAAGCTCCAAGACATTGTCTCTGGCTTTGTCTCCATGTGGGCAAAACACCTTGTCCTTATCTTTGTGGCTTCGACATCTGTTTTCCTGTCTGCTTGGTTTTATTAAGTACCAGTTCAGTCTCCCTGAGGGGATGCTGCCTTGAAGATGTGAGCCAGCAGGCTGAGTCCATGAGTTTGAAAACCACGAGTACCTTTGCTGTGATCATATCTGGGTGAAGGAAATGTTGTGATCCTCCAGCTGCTGGGGAAGGATCCCTCTGAGGCCATTTTCAGCCCGTCACACGCTGCTTCCAGGGAGTGTGTGTGTGTGGGGGGGTGTACACGGATGCCAGGCAGCCCCCAGGAGCAGCTCGTGGGTCTTGTGCCCGGGCTGAGCCAGAGGGAGTCTTGGCTTGCGGGCTGGAAGCAGAGTTAAAATAGTTTGTGTGACAAGAGGCTGCCCCTGAGGGAAACTTTTCCAACAGTCTTTTGATTTCCCCATCTTCAGTTTCTCACAATCCGCTTTTCCTTATTTTCCAGGTGAAGGCACGCGACTGCAGTGCCAGGTATGCTCTCCCCGTGTACAAACACGAAGAATCATCCTGTTTTCAGCTGCCTCATGTTTAAGCTAAGCAGTCTGGCTCCTCAGCTCCAACTCCAAGACGATTTCCATTCCAACCCACTTCTGCAGGTTTCCCCTGAACCCGCACCAGGTTTTCAAAGCACTTTGGGGCATTTCCACCTGTGATGCTCTCACCCTGCCATGCACGCTCTGTAGAGCCGCCCTGCTGCACCCAAAGACTGGGACGCCAAGAGCCCAGGGCTGCGACTTCCCCGGATCTCCTCACAAGGGTGCAACGCAGCAGTGGGTTTCAGGAGCTTGATCTTGGTGGAGGAGACAAGTTGTCTGCCTGGGGAAAATACACAACTTTTGTCGTGGGTGATTTCAGATTCCTGGTAACCTTCACCCAGCAGCATGGCTTCTGTTAGGATCTGGACAGACCCTTAGTTTGGAACTATTTAATACTTTAAATCAATTAACAGATATGTTTTGAAATCTATTCACTTTGTAGTGTACTTACTCTGTGATTTGCTGATACGCTCTCAATTGCAGTAACATTCTCATTAAAAATGTAATTGCAATATGGGACTGTTAGGCAATTGCTAAAGAAAACTCCTTCCAGAAGTTAATTGGCCATGATCTATTTTCCATTAAAACCAGGCTGATGCATTAATTTCTCTTACCAAGTTTTACAGCTTCGTTGACTGAGCTGTATATGAGAAGTTTTTTTGGTTTTTTTCTGTGTCCCTACGTGGGATCAGAACAAAATCAGCTCACCCCTAACAACCTGGGTCATCTCTCGGTGGCTTGAACGCAGGCTGTGGCTGGTCGCTGCCCCCCAGCTCTGCCCTGAGGTCCATCCCTGTGCCCTGACACAGGTGGGAAGGGCTCCTGGTCTGCTCCAGCCTCTTGCTGCCCGTACTGGGGGACCTGAACAGCAAGCACCCAGGGCCCTCACTAGCAGCACAGGGCTGCTTTTGAGGCACCACCAAAAATACTTGTGCCTGTCTGTGGAGTGGCGACAACGGAGGATTTCTGTCCTCACACCAGACCAACGCCACATGCCGTCGCTCCAGCTAATGACAACGTTTATTGGAGATGCCATTGGTGCAATTCTCAAATGTTCATGATTTCTGAAAGCAAAAGGAGCCACCTATTTTAAACTGCCAAAGACAACAAGGTTCCTCACGCAGAGTGCGGCTAAGCTAAGCTCTCATTTAAAGCCTTTAACCATGTTCCCTGTAGCTCTGGTGAAATTTTGCCAGTGAAAATGGGCAAATTTTCCAAAATTTTGCCAATTTTACAGTGAATGCAGTGAAACATCCTCCCTGTGAGCCTTTCTGCTAATTTGAAGACACCTCTGAGCAGACACCAGCCCCAGTGAAAACGTTCAATACTGGATGCCCTGCCCAGCTACTGGGGACTGATTAGAAGGTGTAATAGGATTTCCAGAAGAGGTTTGGGAATATTGAAAGTGTACTTTTATCTCTTCAAAGGTAAGTGCATGGTTCCCACTCAGCAGCTGAGACAAACGCCTTTGGCATGATGACCTACATGGAGAGCTGGATGAGCGGAGGCTCCTTGCAGCCACTGATGGGTGCACAAAATGAGGGTAAAGCAGGTTTCTGGATGGGGGAGCTGCCGGCTGAGTGGCCAAGCTGCATCCTTGTCAGAGACAGTGACACTAAGGAAGGTGGGGGGTGCAGATTTGACAGTGAGGCCACTTATCCCCCCTCCTCCCAGCTCGCCTCTCTGTGAGATTGTTCAGCTCACCAAACCAGCAGAAAATGACCTGGAGAGAAGAAAAGCTGGCTGTTTTCTGACTGGTTAATGAGCAAAACCTGCTGGGAGGGAGAAGGAGGAAGGACAGTGAGACCCCCTCCATTGGGCAGCAGCAAGCTACCAGATAAGCCTTACTGGGTCACACAGCCACCCTCAGATGCTGCAGTCTTGCTGCTCCTTCAGCTTCTGAGCAAGCTGGAAGTGGCCTGATCTCTCTTCTCTGAGAGTTTCTAAGGGACAGATGACATACTTCTGCAGCCACAGAAGCTGACATGCTTTTGCTAAGAGGCAGCAAGCAGAACCACACTGAATGCTGTATCCACAGGGAGTGCTTGCGCTGGGGAAGCTGCTACATCATAGCAGCGGGACACAGACCTTCCAGCAGTGGTCTTGCTGTATGTGGAAGTGGTAAATAATTAGTATTTTATCTGCTTGGTGTGAAGCCAGTGAGGCATCCCTAATCCCTCAGCCTACTGCTGCAACAGGCCCAGTGCCTTCTCAGCACAGCCACAGTGTGACAATGCCATCCCCAAGGAGATGCCCAGGCATGGCAAGCCCTCTGGAAACCATCACCTTTCCAGGTGCCTTCCCATATATGAGCTCCCATCTGACTCCTTGACACCCAGGGATGGACCTCCAGAGGTGCTCCTCCCACTTGCTCTATGGCCAACCTGTTTCAGCCCTGGTCTCAGCAACTTTCGGAAAGTGCCAGCCACCTCTTCAATGCTCTGGCCTGACCCGCTGCCTCCTACCCCCTCTGCTCCAGGCAGACGGCACATCCAAGCTCTGGGCAGCAGAGCAGAGGAGCTGATGCACGTGCTGGCTGCTCCAGCAGTAACATGCCATGGAGGCTGCAACATCCCCCAGCCTGGGTGGGAATGTCATTCTGGAGCTCTGCGTGGATCCCATACCACCAGCTGTGCCTCCACTCCTCCTCTCTCCCAGCTCTGACCTCAGTTTCCCTCAAGGCTCACAGATTTCAGCGGAGAAACCTCAGGGCACCACAAACCCACGCAGCTGGCTCCCCAGCATCCTCATCCAAGGGTCCCCACAGGTAACAGCCATGGCATGACTGTGTGCAACCACCCAGACTGGGCTGGTTCAGTTTGTTACATCCCTGTCACAATAGAGTTCAGGTAGAGTCCCATGGAAGGAGGGACAGGCTGCTGTGAAGCCTGGCAGGAAGGACCCTTCCCGCTCAGAAGCGGGGAAAAGCAGTCTGACCCGGCAGCTGCTGGAAACAATCATTCATATACTAGTGAAAGCTGACCCTAAGCTTAAAAGCTTTCTGCTCAGTAGGCACCAAAATACCGAGGTATAGAGACCAATGCAAAGATATAAAGACTGATACAATTCTGGGTCCTACCTTCGCTCTATGGGACTGACTAGAGATCAGCTTTATTCAACAGCTCCAACCTGCCACACAGCAAGCACTGCTCCCAAATCCCACAGAATCACTCCCTAGATGCAAGGGGACATCCCCACCACAAAGGCACAAGGCAGCTCTCACAAAAATGCTACTGAACTTTTGCAAGCCAGGTGCCTGTTAATGTAGAAGTCACCACAATTCAGTCTTCTATAAGCTGTGGGGCACAGAATTGCTCTTGCAGCCCTTCCTAGCACCAACTCAACAGGCAACACTGCCAGAGTCAGCCTGGGGTTAAGGTAACTGCCAGCTGAGCTACATGCATTTAAAACACTGGATTTTGTTTCCTTGTTCCACATCTGGTTATCATACACACCTCCTGTCACCTGTACCATGTCATACCATTGCTCCCTTCTGGCTTCTCCCCCCTGAACACAGGATCGGTTTCCTACAGAAGGGCTTACTCAGATCCCAGAAAAACATTTTTCCTATGACTGTTGGAACCACAAGCAACTATCACCTCTAAAAAAAAATCTGCAGGAAAAGCAGTTTCTTTGGCATTAACTCCCATACCCTTCAGCTGCCGATACACCACAGCCTTGTAAAAATGTGCTCGGACACCTCCAAGTGTGAAAATGCCACATGGCATCTCTCTTTAAATACATACTTAAGCTTTCTGAGAAATGATCTTTTAAAATCACAACTGCCTTTGTTATCACTAAGAGGCTTTATATTCGAAACCAAATTATTACATAATCTCCCATCTGTTACCATCTGCAGCAATGCTGGGAAGGGGTGAAATGGCAACACCAGACATCAGTATTGAACCGGAAAGCCACAAGAACTCTCCAGAAAGTAACTAAAAACAATTAGAGCATGTCCCCTTTTGCTTTTTTTCTGTGCCCTGCTTTTCAACTCAATAAAAATTTGAGCCTTGGTAAGCCTGTCTGGGATAGAGGCCAGGAGAAGAGATATGCCAAGGCACCTTTCTTTCAGACAGGCTGTGCCACACCTCAGACCAAGCGCTTGCTGATGGTTCCAGTTGGATTGTGAGTCACTGCCATTGAAAAATACTGCAGTCCCTATTTATCAACAAAGGCACAACACTCACTCCTTGTCTGTCACCCAAACTATCATCATTTCTGAATAGAAAACCTCGAATATCTTAACATAGCTGCATAACACTCTCATGTTTTCCTCCAGAGATGCACTCATTTCGCCTGTTTCTGCAGTCCGATGCGTGCCATGTGGCTTTGCGTCCCCATGCTGTTTATTTCAGGTTACACACACAGGGTACATTTTTACAAGTTTTATTTGTCCTGTGTATCTTCCATAAGCTGTTTTTAAAACTTCTGGAATTGCTTCTTGGTACCAGCAGCCTTTGTGACTTTGAGGACATTGAACCGGACAGTCTTGCTGAGGGGACGACACTCTCCCACGGTGACAATATCTCCAATCTGGACATCCCTGCAAAGACATTGCTGCTATTTCAGTAGTTCTGAATTTCCCACATATGCAGTTGGTTTGCTCTGCAGTGCAGGCACTTGCATTGCATAACGCTACTGAGTAATGCAGTGCTGAAAGCGACCTTGGATAAGCTGTGAAGCAAGGCAGTTTAATTTTAAGCAAAGATGAATGTGCCTGATAAACAGCAGTCACCCTGCAGCAGCTGACACAAAGCCTTCCGAGTCTGACCACACTAAGTTCAGACTCAAAAGACAAGGCTAAACACGAGCTTTTCAAGAACAGGATGAGTGCTGAGCACAGAAGGGAAACCCTTCAGAGGTGGGGAGTTTCCCTTCCAGTCACACACAGGCTTGAAGCCCTTCTTAAGCCAAATCAGCTGGACTGCAACGCTAGTCCAGGTTTTTCTGGAAATGCTGCACTCCAAAGACAGGCTTAGGAAACATGCAAGTAGAAAAAAAAAAAAAGAGCCAGCCTCTGAACCTGTCCCCTCTGACCTCAGCACTTACTTCAGAAACATACGTATTTGTTATGCTTTCTCAAGGACAGCAATGCTGTAACAGTGGATGGTTTCAGAAGGCAGCAGGCAGACTGACTGGAACCTCCCTTACGGTTCAGCAATTGCCACTGGCGTTGTCAGCAGCCCCCTCTCACCAGCAGGGACTCTGAAGACCATCGTGAGTTTAGACATCACCACCAGTAAGCAGATTCCAGGTCAGAAGCAGCAATAAAACCACGTGTCACCTTAAGTGCACACTTGCAGTTTCTACGTGAAAGCCGAGTTCAGCATTATAAGCAATACATATAAACACACATATGAGATGTTCTGAGCATGTATGGCACTCCCACACATCTCTTCTCCTGGGGTTAACACTCCCCTACCGTCACTGCCGGAACTTGCACGCACCTGAAGCAGGGGGAGAGATGCACAGACATGTTCTTGTGGCGCTTCTCGAAGCGGTTGTACTTGCGGATGTAATGCAGGTAGTCCCGACGGATGACAATGGTGCGCTGCATCTTCATCTTAGTAACCACACCTGGGCAAGAGAAGTCGGGGGGAATGTGATGAGCATGACCATAAGCACGGATGCACTGACCACTGGCAAACTGGCTGGAGACTCGGGTTATAACTTGACACATAAAAGATTTCTCGAAGAGTTACCCAAGAGGATCAGCAGAGATGAGTGGCATCTGACACCTGAAGGCAGTACCTATCAATTCCAGCAATTTCTCCTTGCCTACTTTAATAGTAAACGACAACACATCCTTTGGAGACTGCTGTGGTGTTCTACCAGGCGGAAATGGCTTTCCACTTTTCTGCCAGGTTACAGCTTTCAAATTTGTATTTTAAAACAAGTTTCTCTTGTCTTTTTTAAGACTTTCTAAGCATACTGTGCCCTGCTGCCTAGAACCAATGCTCCCTACCTTATCTGCTACTGCATTACATCAGCATCTGCACTATAGAACAGCACATCTGGAAGGGTAACTGCCAGCAACTGGTCCTTTCACTGGGCATCAGCAAAGCCGTGCAGCATTGTCATCAAAGCCCCTTCAAGGTGAGACTCAGAAGACCATCATGAGAGAATGGCATCACATGCAGCTCAAGGACCACAGCAGAGTTTCCAGGCAACTTCAGACTGCTGCTCACAGGCTTTGCTTAGAATCACAGAACACTCTGGGTTGGAAGGGACCTTCAAGACCATCTAGTTCCAACTCCCCCACCATGGGCAGGGCCCCCTCCCCCCAGCCCAGGCTGCTCCCAGCCCCATCCAGCCTGGCCTTGAGCCCTGCCAGGGATGGGGCACCCACAGCTGCTCTGGGCAGCCTGGGCCAGCGCCTCGCCGCCCTCACAAAAAAGAATTTGTTCTTTATGTGTACCCACTTCCAGGCAGTCCGGGGATTATGTCTATATCGTTACTCCTTAAGGTGCCTACACAACCCACCTGACAGGATTCGGCCACGGATAGAGACATTACCAGTGAAGGGACACTTCTTGTCGATGTAAGTGCCCTCAATCGCCTATAAAGAGAAACAATTGTCAGCATCTGGATAGACCAACAGGTCAGGCAGCACCGAAGCCTAGTGACCGTGCTCAGAGGAGTCACAGCTACATCGCCTTAATAGTCGGCGGGACCATCACGGCCTTTGGGGTGCAGTGGGAGGAGATGCCGGGCTCGGGGAGCACGGCCGGGAGGTAGGGCAGCCCTGCCCACCTGCATCCTGCAGATAGCCAGGCCCTACCTCCTTGGGAGTCTTGAAGCCGAGGCCGATGTTTTTGTAGTATCGGGGCAGCTTTTCCTTGCCACCTTCGCCCAGCAGCACCCGCTTCTTGTTCTGGAAGATGGTGGGCTGCTTCTGGTAGGCCCGTTCGGTCTGAGGTAGGGGGAGGCGAGGAGAGAATCACCAGCAGCCCTGGGGCACGGTACCTCCTCAGCACCGGGCACAAGTCAGGCCTCACACCGACACCAATCCCCGCCCCCCAGGGCACAGTACCTCACCCAGTACGCCCGGCCTGGCCCGCCCGCCCACCCCACAGGCCGCCCGCCGTCACCCCTCGCAGGGCCGGGCCGCATCCTCCCCGCCCTCCAGCAGCGCCGGGGCGAGCAGCGACCCCAGAAGGGCCCGTCCCGAGGCCGTCCGGGGCCCAGTCACAAGCAGCACCCACCTGCGTGTCCGCCATCTTGCACCGCGCGGCTGGAAAGAGGAAACCCCTGCGCACGCGGCACTATTTATCTCAGGGGCGGGGCGAGGGAGCCGGAAGCTACATCACGGGGAGGCCGACCGAGTGACGTCATTTCCTCCCGCCGCGCTGAAGCGAAGGCACAGCAGCCGCACGGGTGGCTGCCCCCGCCCCGCTTTGCTGGTTCGGGGGGGCGCGGTGTTGGCTCGCCCCCCCCCCACCTCACCCCCCCCCCCCCCCCGCCTCCGTCACTGTGTGTCCCTACCCCCCACCCCACCTCGCCCCCGTCACCGTTTGTCCCCCCCCGCCGCCCTCGGCCTAGGCGCAGGCCGGGACGCGCTGGCCGCCTGTGGTGCTGCCGGGCTTGGCTGCTGCTGGGGAGAGAAGGGCAGAAGCTGGCTGGATGCCTAGCGCTTTGGTGAACCGCACCGCCAGCCCAAGAGATTCTTGTCCCAAGCATGGTGGATTAGATCAGGGGATGGGCGGCCATGCAGGATGCGGAGGGAGGATTCCTGCCGCAGCGTGACTGCTATGTTGGGTACTGGAGTTTTAAGAGGAAAAGATGCAAACAACGTGACGGAGGTAGGAGAAGTGAAGGATTTCTGGAGGACCTTTTCCAAGAGCAGGTGCAGGGCAGCATGGACGGTTAAGAAATAAAGGGAGTACGACACAGCCCAGGCTGACTCACAGTGGTTCAGCAGTTCAGTTATGTGCCACTGGTTCAGACACCCCGTGGAACGGCTTTGCTAGTGCCTCTTTGCTTTGCTGGCTGGCTTTGTGGGCTGCAGCTCCTGAGATGCTGAGCTCTGTAAAGCCTACGTATGAATCGGGGTGAGACCTTTTCTGTGTTGATTCCCTATCTGGACAGCAGAGAGGGAAATTCTCAGGAAAAGCACATTATGTATTGATACCGAGACCTAGGGTTTGTAGTGTTCCTTTGAGTGAGGGAAAATTTAACTACCGCAGGGTTTTGGTGGGAATTTCTTCCTGGTCTCAGGCTGAGGGACAAAAATACCCACCTGTGAGGGCATATGCTGTCAAGGGGTCTCTAGATGTGCTGGTGCTGCCTGATGTCCAGAAAATGGGGGACCTTTTGGGTGGATACCTCTGTGTCCGGACAAGTGCTTCTGTTTCTTCAAGGTCTTTTTCAGAACCTGTTAGCAATATTACTGGAGTTGGACCTAAATTACAGTTTATGGCTTCCTGCTAACAGATATATTACATGCGGCAGTGTACCTCAGAAAAGGCAGTAAATCTGCTTTTACTTAGTTTTACAAAAAGACATCAGTATAATTTAACGTCATTTGTGATGCAAATAAAGTTATATTAAACCAACAGAATATAGTTCCCTGTTTACTGCGTATCGCATTATTAATCAGTTGTTTGAAGACTAAAGGGAGATTTTAGGGCTTTTTAGAGCCCTTGTGCTAAAAGGCATTTTGTTCTCTGTTAATCATTGTCTGCCTCCTTAGCGGCTGAGTGCAGGGAGAACTTCAGTAGCTGAAAGCAAAGTCATTTCTAGCCATGAAGAGCTACATTGTGTGGATGCTGATTTGACTCTTGCAGCATGAGAAATGAGGGCTGATGTGGAACAGTTTCAAAATAAAAAGCAGTTTGTTCTTTGTACAGGAGTAAGCCATAGCAGAACTCCTCAATGAGCAACTGGGGATGTTGAAAGTTTACAGGGGCTTGTGGAGGGACTAGACAGGTTCATGGAGGAAAAATCCATTTGTGTTTGCTGAATATGTAGCAAAAACGTGCAGCTCAGAAAGTCTGGGCTGAAAATCCTCAGCACTAGGATGTGGATGAGGCAAAGCAAACCTTGATTCAGAAGAGACTTCAGATCTGCAACCCAGATGGGGCAGTGGGACGATCCTGTCCAGTGGGCTGAAGTAAGGCAGAAATATTTTTAAATTTTGGTTGCTGGGACACTGGTGGTTTTGTGATTAGTAAGTGCCTAGATGGGCCCTTGCACTGGTCACTACAACGTTGTGGTCTTGGACAGGTGGTAGGAAGACCTCAAGGATTTTTGTGTTTGTTTTCAAAGGCCTTTCAAACTCTCAGGGGAAAAGCAGCTTGAAATTGAGATATGTAACTAAATTCTCTTGAAAAACACTGTTCTGCTCTGCAAATTATCCATAAGCTGATGAATAAATAAAATACCATTTCTTTACTAATCTGTTTGACACTAAAAATGAAACTCAGTCATCTGCTGCCTTTAACTCATGATGAATTGTGAAGAATAGGGGAATAAAGAAATAATAGCAATCTTTTTCTCATTTAGGTGAGCACATTCTGTAGGTGTTTGCATCTGCTCAGATGAACCTGCCGCCAGTCAAGAGTCTTGTCTTTGAGTTCAGCATCTGCAGCGGCAGTTGGAGAATAGCTGCCACTTTGTGGTATGGAACTGTGTTCAAAACGAGGGAGGAAGGTGGGGGAGTCAAACTACTGAGCTTGATCCTGATGATGCAAAACAGAGCAAAAGGGAATTTCAGACAGTGGCTTAATCAGAGACCCCTGATTAACCCCTGATTAATCAGCAGCAGAGTGCTGCGGCTTTAGGAGAGAATATGAATATTGGTAGGCTGCTAGAATGCAAAGAAAGAGGTTCTTCCACCAGAACATGTTGTCCAGACTGAGGTGAGGAGTCTTCTCTCCAAGAGTTACTAGTGCCCCTGAGTTGTGTCATGAGGGTGTTTCCCCTGATCCTGCTAGCAGCCCTCTGTGTAAGGCTGTGTTTCTTCTGATGGCCCGCAGCAGGAAACAGCTTCAGAACATTGTGTGGGTCCAAGGAGGAAATAGAGGTAAATCATAGACATAGTGTGGCGAGAGAGGGGGTTTTCCTCTGAGCATTGTCTGGCTGTAGGAGGTACCATCAAGCCTTTGCCATAAGGAAATATGCAGAAGCCATATTGCCTTTTCAGAGGAAGCTCAAGGAAGCTTCAGCACCTTCAGAGACTGAGCTGAGGAAACCAGTGACTGCCTGGAGGTGTGTTTCTTCTGGCAGCGAGAGAAGGTTCTAAAGCACTTTGAAGTGACACAGGAAGAAACCAGAAAATTGTGCTCTTGTTTTATGACCTGCAGCATTAGGTTATGATGAGAGATTATGGAACTGCTTTCACTGATTTTTTTAAAATAGACTTAACAGCTACTGAATGTGCTCTGTTCGGGCAGCCTGATCCTTTCCTGGTGTGCATGTTTGGCTTCGGTGCCATCTTGAAGTCCCTCCCAGATAAGCATTTCTGCCCTTTCTACTGTGCTGTCATGCGTGGCTCAATAAAACAGAAGCATGAAGGTGTGGTGTGACGTGGCAGAGAGGAGATACTCGCTGGGGTCTGAAGGTGGGTGTCCTCTCCCTGCTGAGTGCAGTCAGCTTTCCATGGACATGGATCCTATAGACACTCCAGGGGGCTGGTTCTTGGCCTCTGGCTGCAAGCAGATCCACTCTGGGAGCAGACTGGCTCTTGGCCTCGCTCACCTGATGGTACAGTCAGTGCTGAATTTGTTAGTCTGCTTTCTTAATCCCCGCAGTATTGATTGTAGACAGTAGAGATTATAATGTATGGATGGTTATACACACTAGGGTCTAAATGCATGACAGAAATTAATTCAAACCGTGGTTTCATTTTTACCTTAGCTCAATTAGATCCTTGTTCTATGTCTTCTGAGGGTGGCATTCCTATCACCTGTCTGTCCTGTGTCAGGTGGTCAGTTACTTTATCTGTACACAGCACTCCCACCAAACACAGCACCAAACATTTACAGCATTGTGGGCTCAATGCATATTTTAATTGTTTAGGTAGACATTGAACTATCTGCACATCCTCTTCCTCACAGTGCCACAGAGGGCGCATTTAGGCCTTTGTTAGGATGTTGATAGTTACTCAGTATTTATTTAGTATTAACTGTCCCATTATCTTTGTCAGCTCATTATTTCACTTGTAATATGTTTTTCTGCAGTCAGTCCTGTGTTCTATAAGAAGCGGCCCCACAGAAGAACAAGGAATGCCCTGCCAGTCTGCTCAGGATAGTACTTGAGTTTGCAGCCTACCTGGGTCCAGCTATGGCAACACCTTTTGGCTACCCAGTGTGCCGAGGGGCCAACCAACACAGATTCCTTTGTGCCTCATTAAGAGGGTGCAGCCTGTGCAGCATTTCTGATGATGGGCTTTGCTGACGCTCACTGTGGGCAGGTGGAATTGGTGCACAGAATTAATTGTCTGAATCCATTGCAAGAAGAGAGAAACGTTTCAGAAGTGACATTTGTGCCCTAGTGTTTTGATGTGATAGCAGCAAGCTTCAGACGGGGATACATGCAAAGCATCTGTGCCAGATCACCGTACTCACTGGCTCGTCTGTCACCCTGCTGAGTCCAGTCGTTATGTTTTATAGCTGATATAGGTAAGGTGCAAAGACTGTGGTAACACATCTGGGCCCATCTGTATTTCCGGGTGCATGTTGCATCCCGGTGAAGTTTGGGAATTGCAGCTGCCAATGTGCCCTTTGTGACTAGCACCTGGCTAATTTCAAGCCTGTGCTGGTGTTCAGCAGTCTCTACTCTTGCTGCTTCTCAAAACCTGAGTACTGAGCAGGGCTCAGTAGCTGTCCTGTTCCCTGGAAGCTGGAATGGTCCCTATTTAAGTCCTTTTTTTAACTTGATGAATTCCTCCCAGGCCAGGTGAGCAATGGTGCTCTGAAAAAGCAAACCCCTCTGGGTTTCTATAAGGGAGCTCTGGACAAACCAACGAGAGTTGCGTCTCCTCCTGCAGATCCAAACCAGTATGTGGACAAGCAGGGCAGAGCTGCGTGCTGGGACCGTACCTCTCTGTGGCCATGCACCCTGCTCACCAAGCAGAGCAGCCAGGGTGCCTCTGGAAGCTTGCAGGCACCACTATGGCACCCACTCTGCTCACAGGAGCCTTGCCAGCCAGCAAGCAGAAACGGGCCATCAGCCAGCCCTGTTCAGGGTTACCAGGAGTACTGTGTGAGGTAGAAAAATCAAGGACATGATGGGCTTGGAGGGAGACAACCCGTAGACTTCATCCTGTACCATGCGTGCCCAGTGGTGCTAACTGAATTCAGCTTCTGCAGAAAGCAGGGTGCAGATTACTGCACCTTAAGAAGGACACGGAGCTGTTGGAGTGAATCCAGAGAAGGCTGCAAAGCTCATCAGAGGGCTGGAGCACCTCTCCTGTGAAGAGAGCCTGAGAGAGTTGGAGTTGTTCAGCCTGGAGAAGAGAAGGCTCCAGGGAGATTTTAGAGCAGCTCCCAGTACCTAAAGGGGCTGACAAGAAAGCTGGGGAGGGCCTTTTTACAAAGGCATATAGTGATAGGACAAGATGGAATGGCTTTAAACTGAAAGAGGGGATATTTAGATTAGATACTAGGAAGAATTTTTTTCTGTGAGGGTGGTGAGACATACGAACAGGCTGCCCAGAGCAGCTGTGGGTGCCCCATCCCTGGCAGGGCTCAAGGCCAGGCTGGACGGGGCTGGGAGCAGCCTGGGCTGGGGGGAGGGGGCCCTGCCCATGGTGGGGGGATTAGAACTGGATGGTCTTTAAGGTCCTTTCCATGATTCTATGAAGTGCAGTGCAGAGTGGGTTGAGCCATGGCAATCTGACCCCCTTGACACCCATTTTCCTGACCCTGGTCTGCAGCTTAACTCTTGAATAGTTGGGGGGTTTTTCCCCCTGGTTCTCAAGTCTGGTGTGATTTTAAGGCTCCTGTCTATCCTCTGTGGAGAATTGGGGTGACTGAAGGAATTCTCTTGATAACTGGAAAAGAGCTAATGCAACTCTAATCTTTCAGAAGGAAAAGGAGAGTCCAGACCGTTATGGACTGGTCAGCCTCAGCCTGGAAAGAACATAGAGCATATCCTCTTGTGATCCCTGTCTCCAAACAAATGAAGCACAGGAAGGTAATCGAGCAGCTGACATGGATTTGACCAACAGCAAATTGTGCTTGACCAAGCACAAAGTTAAGGCTTTAAGTGTTTTAAAGCAGCCGTCCATTAAATATTTTGTTTGTTATCTTCTTGACATCCATCCTGTTAACGTCTCATTAGATCTTTCAGTGATTGTTAACAGCTGTGGTGGTCAGGTTTTCTGAAGCAGTGGCTTAACATGTTCCTGGCACAGCTCAGTATTCGCACAGGCTCACCTCAGCTCCACAGAGGCACAAGGTGGGGTGTCGGGAGCATGAGCACTGCCAGAAATCTCTCCCATCTGTATTCCCCAGAGCACTAGGAGCTCCCCACACTACTTGTTGAGGGATAGCAGGGGTTTATGCCACTCCATGGCAAGGAGCAGTTGTCCTGGGGTAAGGCAGCGCAGAGTCAGCGGCACAAGAAACCTCTCTTCCTCAAAATACCACAGGATGGCCATCTGTACTGCCACAGGGATGGCAAAGAGGGACCATCCCTTGTGGGTGTGTGAAGACCATAAACATCTGCCAGGTGGCTGGAGGGTGAAGCTTGGTTGGGGGTCCCAGGAGCTTGAGAGAGTCGATGTAAGTTGCTGAGAGCAACTCAGTTGCTGAGAGCTAGGATGACTGCAGTGACATTTTAGGCAAATGAACTGTCTGACCCCTCAGTGTCTTTCTATAGTGAGGGTCCCCAAACTGAACACAGTATTTGAGGTGTGGCCTTTCATTCCCAGAGAAGTGAAATTGCCTGTGGGTGGCAAAGGGTTGAGAAATGCTTTTCTGAGTCCAGTACTGACTTCCGATTAGCTAGCTGACCGAGGGAATCCCAGTTTGCTCATTATACCAGCTTTCACAGGGAAATCAGTAAGGACCTCCAAACAAGCTAGGGAACCTTCTGCACCATGGCTCATGGTCCCTGTACATGAGGTCCTGTGTCCTCTTCTGCTGTTGCTGAAGTGCTTTGTTCTCTCTTTTTTGGTGTAAATGTGCGACTGTTCCTGTGGCTCTTGCAGCTCTGCATGACTCTAGTTGTGAAGTTACAGGTTGTCATTAAGTACTGAAAACCTGGTGAAGTTAATAGCAATTGCATGAACTTAGACTAAACTTTGAGGCTTGTTCAAATAGTCCAAGCATATAGTACAGCTAAAGGCTCAAACCCCGTCAGCTCCAGTCTATCTGTGAAGGTCTGTGGGTCACATAGAGTCCTGAGCAGGTGGAGACAGCCAGAGTTCTTGTAGCCAAATTGCAAACTGTTTTCCCATCTTAGGCAATTTTTTATTTGCCCGAAGTCCAGTATATTGACCTCATATAGACTCTCAAGTCCTTCCTCTACTCATTACTATTTGAGATATTGAAACCTAGCAGGTTTAAAAGTTAATTTGCAATTGCACTTACTCCACAATATACTGAAGGCCTGCAGAGAGAAGGCACAATGCATTCTCTTCAGATGATTTGCAGCCCAGGCACAAAGATGCAGTTAAGTAGGGCAACAGCGACTGAGCAATCAGCAAAACATGTTTCAGAGAATCACAGAATAGTGTGGGTTGAAGGGAGCTTTAAAGGTCACTTAGTCCAAGCCCCTGTCATGAGCAGGGTCATCTTCAACTAGATCATGATGCTCAGAGCCCTGTCCAACCTGGCCTTGAATGTTTCCAGGGATGGGGCATCTACCACCTCTCGGAGCAACCTGTGCCAGTGTCTCACTGCCCTCAGTGTGAAACATTTATTCCTTATATCTAGTCTAAATCTCCCCTCTTTTAGTTTAAAATCATTGCCCCTTGTCCTTTTGCTACAGGCCCTACTAAAAAGTCTGTCTCCATCTTTCTTATAGCCCCCTGTAAGTACTGAAAGGCTGCTCTAAGGTTTCCCCAGAGCCTTCTCTTCCCCAGGCTGAACAGCCCCAACTCTCTCAGCCTGTCTTCACAGGAGAGGTGCTCCAAGCTTCTGATCATCTTTGTGGTCTCCTCCATGTCTTTCCTGTGCTGAGGATTCGAGAGCTGGACACAGTACTCCAGGTGGGGTCTCACCAGAGTGGAGTTGAAGGGGGAGAATCACCTCCTTCAACCTGCTGTCCACTTCTTTTTATGCAGCCCAGGATTTGGTTGGGTTTCTGGGCTGCGAGTGCACATTGTTGGCTCATGTCCAGCTTTTCGTCCACCAGTATCCACAAGTCCTTCTCCGCAGGGCTGCTCTCAAACCCTTCATCCTCCAGCCTGTATTGATACCTGGGGTTGCCCTGACCAAAGTGCAGGTTGTTGCACTTGGCATTGCTGAACCTCACAAGGTTCACAGGGCCCCACTTCTCAAGCTTGTCCAGGTCCCTCTGAACAGTACCCTGTCCCTCAGGCATGTCAACCACACCATTCAGCTTGGTGTCATCTGCAGACTTGCTGAGGGTGCACTTGATCCCACTGGCTGTGTCACTGATGAAGATGTTAAACTGTATTATAAACGTAGTATTACAGAAAGCTTTTTAGGGTAAAATACAGCTATCGCCTTCAGGACGGTTGGCATGCATGGAACTGACATCACCACAGGTCCCTAAGCCACACAACCTGCTATCCTAGAGGAACAGGGGAGGATGGAGTGAAGTGGGGACACCGCGGCCAGGCTCTGCTGTGCTCCCTGCAGGATTGGGAACCTGATGGTACCATATAGCCAATAAGCTACATAGAGGCTGTCAAATGGAAAATATATGAGATGTCTGTTGATGGGCCAGCAACTGTGGTGAAGATGCAAACAGGAGCCTCATTATCTGTGAGAGAAGGTCGGGAGCTCAGTCCGCTCAGCACTTCAAGAAGGGACAGTTAGTACAGATGTAGATGAGCTCAAGAATGTAAATAAGGAGCCTTCTGATGAGGACATGCTAACTGCTAAAAGAAAACAAACTGCTGAAGAGATAAGACTCAAGGATGTTAGGGTAAAGTAATTGTGGTAGTGGGAGATCGAGATCGCAACCTCCTACTCAAATGGCCCTCCCGAAGAGAGTGAATCCCCCGCTCTGGGAGCATGCCCAGTAAATTTAAAATGAACTGTATATTTAACTGACAGTGAGAGAACTTTGCACCAATCACAATCAAAGAATGTATGACTAGAGTCACCCAAGCTCCACCTGAGAGTAATGAGAAGTAAAAAAGTGAATAAATGAGGGGAAAAGTGGGAAAGACACCACCAAGAACAGGTTAAGGGAAGATGCACCAAGACTGACTCCTGGGACCGGCCAATGGGCTAAGCCTTTCTTCTCCCCAGCTTGGGACACCTTGGGTGAGACTTAAACTAAGTGCTAAACTCTAGAGAGTTACTCTTTAACAGTTATAGCCAGGCTGTATTGTTCATAACTTTTCCATGCATTTTATACTTTATAACATTTTATAACATCATAACATTGCATGTGCCTTTTTGCAGACAGTCACTATCACCAGCGATCCAAAACCCTGTCTATCTGTTGCACAAATAAAACTGCACTGTTAAGTAGCTGGTTGTCGCAGTTTCTCATTGAACGCGGCCAAACCCTACAGTGTGGCTGTGCTAGTTCATGAGCACGGCTGGACTGGCAGTGCAGACTGCTATCTGTGTATCCAGAACCGTGGTCGTTTAATAGACACATTAAATGCGACTGGACTGATAGTGGTATATTCCATCCCCTTTAACACAACAATCATGCCACATCAAGGCTGGGGATGCCGGGTGGGATGAATGCAGCAGGATCAGGAAGGGTGCCATTAAAAGCAAATATCACACGCTAATGGCAGAGCAGGTTGAGAAAACATCTTGTCACGTCAAGTAAACAAGAGCCCCTTGCTCTGAGATGGTTAACACTTCTGTGTTTCAGTGCACATGGTTTATGTTCCTGGCTGTTGCTGCTGTGGCTTACAGACATTGAGTGTAAAGGGACAGATTTTAGAGGCCATGTGAGGCGAGGCAAGTATGAAATGAGCAGAAGGTGAGGAAAACAGGAATTCACTCAAGTGTTTACAGGGTTTGATATTGGTATGTGCCCTTGCCAGCTGTTTCCCTGTCACTGTCTCTCATAGCTTGTCTTCTATACCAGAAGAAATAACATGCTCATCCTTCAGTTATCTCCTTATTCTAGGCTAAAAAGTCAGACTCTGTGAGAGACCTCTGAAAAGACAGCATGTGCCAAAACGGGGCTGCCTAAGAGCAAGACTTTGGCCAAAGATGCAGCTCAATGACCACCTTCTTTGCAAAGTTGTTGTCAGAGTGTAGCACCTCTCCATGATGAGGCACCTGTGAAAGACACTTGGTTGGATGAAGTCGGGTGTTGGCAGAAATGTCCTGCACTTGGATTACCAGAGCCAGGGCCAGTGCAGCCTCAGCACTGATGTTCCTCTTGGAGGTGACAGCATATCAGAGAGGTGTTGGGTCTGGCTTGGTCCTGCTGAAAGATCTGCCCTTCTTTCCAGTTTGCACCATCCGTCAGCACTGATAGGGATTGGGAGCATAAGAGCATTGACTGCAAAGAAGGTGGAAAGTGGGTGGATGTGCTTGCACAGGCTTTCACATGTGGGTTGAGAGGGGGATGGCTCTCAGAGACTGCTGCCTACTGCCAAGCCTGGAAGTCTCAGAATCACAGCATGGTCGGGGTCAGAAGGGATCTCTGGTGATCTAATCCAACCCTCTGCTGAAGCAGCTTTCCTTGAGCAGGTTGCACAGAGCCACGTCCAGGCGGGTTTGAATGTCTCCAGAGCAGGAGACCCCACAGCCTCTCTGGGCAGCCTGTCCCAGCGCTCTGTCACCCTCAAGGTAAAGAAGTTTTCCCCCATACTCAGATGGAGTTTCCTGTGTTGCAGTTTGTGCCCACTGCCCCTTGTCCTGTTGCTGTGCACTGCTGAAAAGAGCCTGGCCCCATCCTCTTGGTACCTGCCCCTAAGATATTTGTAGGCATTGATGAGGTCCCCTCTCAGTCTTCTCCAGGCTGAACAGCCCCAGCTCCCTCAGCCTTTCCTCATCAGGGAGATGCTCCACCCCCTCATCATCTTGATAGCCCTAAGTCTCAGCTGAGTTAAGCCCAGAAAGCTGGACCTTGAGAGGGTGATGCCCTGGGGTGGTCCTGGCCAGGCCAGCTGGGGACTGTGTTTTACAGATTTCACCCATGCAATGAGGAGGGTCTGGGGGGAGCCTAGAGGTCTCTGAATGGGTGAACTCTGGTTTTGCTTTAAACATTGCAGCGTGGTGCAGGTATCTTCTGGATGGGGTCGTCACACAGAACCAGTAGCTGAGCTGTGGTCTGCTCACAGCTCTTTGCATTTCAGCAAGTGACTCTCACTGGTAGTTGTCATGGTCCACCAGCTGCGATTCATTTACCATTTGCTTAGTGACACCTCCTTTCAGCGTGCCCTCGAAGCAAAATCCTTCAGTTTCCTATTGATGCGCTTCAGGCAAACTCACTGTGGCTCTTAACCCGGCAAAGGGAACCTGCTGAGCATTGGCGGAGGTGCGGCAGCTACATGATCATTATCTGTTTGTCTGCTGAATGGTTCACTCAACAGTGAACACATGCAGGCAAAGGGACATTTATCTGGAAGGTTTAGGAAATTAGAGACTGTCTAGAGATCTTTACAGAAAAAGATTGCATCTCCCTGAAAATTTCTTGAAAATCTTAAAAAAGAAGCACTGCTGCTATTTATGCCAGTGACCCAACAATCCAATTTCAAATTCATATATAAAGCTTTGCTGAAAAGTTATTTGCACTTACCATGTACCCACGTATCAAATACTGCAGAAACACCATATTGCACGTTTATCATTCTTCCCTAATGTGTGTCTGCAAGGAAGCCCCGGGCAGACTTGATGTCTGAAGTCAGGGGTAGCACAGAGAAGAAAGTGCCGTGGATGTGCACTGAATATAAATGTGAGGGAAATTAACAACCTCTGTTGTAAGGAAAGCTCAGAGTTTCAGACCCTTTCCAGTACATAACTTGGCTTATGTCTTACAGTTGTACACAATCACCTCCCTCAACCTGCTGGCCACGCTGCTGGTGGTGCAGCCCAGGACACAGTTGGCTTTCTGGGCTGTGAACACACATTGTTAGGCCATGTTGAGCTTCATGTCAGCCAACACCTCCAAGTCCT
The DNA here is from genome assembly GCF_963210335.1 of Falco punctatus. Lineage (NCBI taxonomy): Eukaryota > Metazoa > Chordata > Aves > Falconiformes > Falconidae > Falco > Falco punctatus. The sequence goes on from NC_137581.1 coordinate 309,981, forward strand.
TCTCCTTAGGGCTACTTCTAATCCATTCTCCACCCAGCCTGTATTTGTGCTTGGGATTGCCCCAACCTAGGTGCTGGACCTTTGTTGAACTTCATGAAGTTTACTCGGGCCCACCTCTCAAGCCTGCCAAGGTCCCTCTGGATGGCATCCCTTCCCTCCAGCATGTCAACCGCACCACTCAGCTTGGTGTCATCAACAAACATGCTGAGGGTGCGCTCGATCCCACTGTCTGTGTCGCTAACATCATTATTGGATGTTGTCCTCAGAGAAGACATTGAGGTTTGCCAGGACTGAGCAAGTGTGGAGCTGGAGGTAGTCTGACTACTTGATGATTATACCACTAGTCATGGGTACCAGTTGTGGTAGCTTTTGATATATTGTTTTCACCAGTAGACATTTCTCTCACTGCTGTGCAAATCATGGCACTGCAAGTCTGGTTGTGCAGCAATGAGTGCTCGCTCACAGGTCTCAGTGAGCTGTGGAAGATGCAGGAGTACTACATTGACACCTTAACACTTTTGATGACAGCTTTGGTCATCTTTGGTTGCCCACTGGGTTGACAGCTTGGTTTGCCCAGAGAGGTTGTGATGTCTCCATCCTTGGGGATATTCAGTGTTGGGACATGGTCCTGGGCAACTGGCTCTAGGTGGCCCAGCCTGAGCAGGAGGCTGGACCACATGGACCCCAGAGGTCCCTGGCAGCCTCAGCCATTCTGTGTATCTGTGAACTTTGCAGTTCTCCTCAGCAAAGGTTATTTTGGAATTGCCAAACCTTGTTCCTGTCCTCCTAGGGACTGACATCTCATCCTGCATGCCTCCTTCAGAGCTGTCTGCCAACATGCTGACTCATGGGCCTCTCCTAAAGTCCTTTCTCCAGCCTTCAGCCAGGGGCCCAGCCAGCTGCATGGGCTGGGATGGAGGGGGGCGGGCAGACCCTCCTGATGCTGACTGTGGATGGGCACCAGGGCATGGGAACAGCTGTGTGAGGCAGCAGCTTAGCAGCTGGGACTGTAGAAGTGGGTGCGGTGAGCAGTGGGAGCATGAGAGGTCTTACACCACGCCTGCCTTAGCACTGCCTTCCCAGCTGCTCTGACCACCTCCCCAGCCGCTCCAACTGCCTCCCCAGCTGCTCCTACGATCTTCCCAAGCACTTCAACCATCTCCCAGCTGCTCTGGCCACCTCCCCAGCTGCTGCGACTATCATCCCAGCTGCCTCCACCGAGTGCCCAGCTGCTCCTCAGCTCACCAGCTGCTCTGACTGCCTTCCCAGATGCTCCCACTGTTTGCCCAGCCAGTCCAACTGCCTCAGCCACTCCAACCTCCCCAGCCTCCTCCTCAGCTGCTCCCACTGCCTCCCCAGCTGCTGCTACTACCTCCCAGCTGCTCTGACCACCTCCTAGCCACTGGACCACCTCCCCAGCCACTCCCACCACCTCCCAGCCAGTCCTTCACCAGTAATGCTACCCAGAGAGCAGCCCATGGTGTTTCCTCTGTGAATAGCTCTAGAGCTCAGCAGAGCCAGGCAGCACAGGCACTCCAGGCACTGGGGGGCTGCAAGGACAGTGTGTGGCTGTTCAGCGTGAGGATTTATCAGATCAGATACTAGACTGTCTCTTGGATCCATCCAGCTATACTGAGTGTGGGGATTAAGCCAAAGGAGAAACAAGAAATGAATGTAGCAGGCACAGACAGAGCAGCCGGCCAGGGATCACCTGAGGATGACAGTTGCTCTTTGGCTGGAGTGGTGTTGCCCAAAGCACGAGCCAGCAGCAAGGACTGGCCCAGTGGCTTTGTGCTGCTTCTGTTGCTTTGAATAAAAGATGTTTTTCTCTGAATAAGGAGTAAAAGGTTACCCCTTGCAGGCTGTTCCTTCAGAGGTCCTCTAGCAGTGACACAGCTGTAGGGAGGAGCTTGGGGGTGCTTTATGAAAAAAGACATTATTTATGTGAAAAAGCACTTGCCTCCTTGCTGCAACTAGTCTTGAGTTGGCCCAGATGTAACCTCAAGCCATTTGAAACTGCACTGATTTGGCTTTTGAATGCTGCTTTGTGTTCCACTGGAAGGTAAGCACTGATTCCAGCGTTATGGCTGGGGAGCATCTTTACCTATTAAACCCAGGTGAGTAGTGCTCAAACTGCTTTATGCAACCTTCTCTGAAAGAGATTCTTTGATAGAGGAACCCTCATTGTCCTCGGTGTTCTCATATGTGACAGTGTCTCCTTTTCCTCATTTTCCCAGGAGACCCATCTCAGGTACAGCAGGTTGCACTGGTGGTACTGGGGGCCCCAGGAGACCACTTCTCATGGCAGGACCTGAGTGTGGTTGGAGGTTAAGGGAGCAGAGATGACCAGTGGTGGTAAACAGCAGGCTGCACCACAGGCAGGTAGGAGGATGGTGGTAGGACTGGCAAGCAATGGCAGTTGAAGTTTGATGATGAAATGAGATTTTCTGAATCTCATTTTGCACTGTCCTGATAGCCACAATAGCAATGCTTCTTTTATCCATCTGCTTCTCAGCTCCCAGTGTTTATCCTGCATGTCTCCATCCTCTCTCTCCATCTTCCCTCTCCATCCTCCCTCCCTCCCTCTGTCCCAGGAATTAAGAACCATGTTTCAAGGTGACTCCCTGGAGCTGTGATTCGCATTCCTGGATGGGTCCAGGACTCTCCAGGGGACACTCAGGAGGTCAAGCCTCTCTGACTTTTCTGGGCTGTCACCAGCGTGGCACCAGGGTTTGTGAGCATTTTCCCCACACTTTCCTAACTGCCCGGATGTGGAACTGATGCCTGAAGCTCCAGGGCCTGCAGTGATTGAGAAGCCTCGGTCCCCTCCCATGCCTTAAGGCCCTAATTATTTTCTCTTTGGGAGATTAACCGGAGCCTTTATTCCCCAGAGCAATTAGTCCTCCTTCACTCTTGTGCTTTCTTTAGGAAGATTTATTGGGCTAATGTGCTGGTGTTGTGAATTAGCCCAACAAGCCTGTTCTTAACAACCAAATCATAAATTTATCAGAGAATAAGGGCATCTAAGACATGAGGTGGCCTGACCAATCTCTGAGCCCTGCTGGGAGCTTCTGCTCCCTGTGACACTCCTGCTGAGTGATTGCCCATCAGCAATGGCACAGTGAACAGCTTGTGTTTAAAAGCCTTCCCTCTTAATCCCTTCCTTAAGCCCTTCTGATGACAGCAGACAAGCTGTCTCAGTACTCAATCTGTACTCAGATGTGCTATGATTTGGGTTTTTGGGGGGAAGGAGCTCCCCAGCAGCGGTGCGGGGAGCAATCCGTGTCCCCTTGGTCAACAGGAGCTGGTGCTCCCTCGTCCTGTGCTGCATCCCCTGCCACACTGGGGATGGGTACCCCAGCATTTCAGAGCCGTACCAAGACTCCTGATTTTTTTCCTCCTGATGAAAGTTCACAGAAACTGCAGCGTCAGAGGCCAGCTGACCAAACTCATCTTGAAAGCAGGATCAGGGCTTTTTGTCCTTTTACCTCATCCCCGCAATTCCAAGAAGGAATCCCCTGGTCTCAGGCTGCAGGGATGGAGAGTTGCATCTCCTGGCAATGAGACTGCTGCAGCAAGGTAAGAGCAGCCATTAATCACCGCAGAGGTGTCCATGACCAGAGCTATTATTGCTGCTGTGGTCTGAGTGCAGCGAGACAGCATGGCTACTGCCTGGCAGGGGAGAACCTGCCTGGCACAAGCAGTGGTGCCGGCAGAGCCGGTGGTTATCCTATGGCCCTGGGTGGATTCCTCAGTCAAGCCAGTCGCTCTGCAGCACAAAATATATGATGCTTCCCAGCATCAAAATATATATGCACCCCAGATACATGCTAGTGGCAATTTCATTAATTACTTCAGTTTCAGGGTGCACTTGATCAGCTTTATCTCTTCATCCAACTTCTCAAGGTCAGTGCTTTTCAGATAAATCTTGGAATTACTGCTCCCATCAGGAAGCTCAATTATTCTACATTGCTGCAGCTGACTAAGAAAACTCCTCATACCCTCCCCGCCGCTTGCAGCCCTTGTGTCATGGAAAGTTAACTTGCCAGCCTTCAGATTGACCATGACACCTCAATTTCCAAGTGCAAAGTTTCCAAATGCATAAGCATTTATAGGTCTGACAGGTTGCTTGATTTCAAGGTGGGGAGCTGTCCCTGGGACATGTCTGCTGAAGGCACCCATGTGTGTGTAAGAGGGGGAGAAACCTGTTTTCATCACCTGTGCAGATAGGCAAGGCAGCACGACCTTTTCTAGAGAGGCAAAACCCAATCTCAGCATCTCTTTGCTGGTTTGTTTTGAATAAATAAACTGAATTTGCAGGGGAGGACCCTGATGCCTTCATTCAGCTTTTCAAGCTGAAGCTGTGGCTCTCCTGTGCAGCTAGCTCAGTGTTGCAGTTTCCCTGGCTGCTTTGGATGTGGCCAAAGTGCAGCATGTGCCTGTGCTTGGCTGCAAGGATGGGGGGATCCCACGGTCCTTCAGCTTTTTGGGGCACCCCCACCAGTGACCCTAACCCAGAGGAGGTGTTTGTTGCATGCTACTCAAATGTGGGTGGCTCAGCGTGAAACACAGAATGGCAGCTTGTCATCTGCTGTGGGAGGTTGTTGGTGATGGTAATATCAAGGTGCACATATATATATATATATTACTTTTTTTTAATGAGGTATGATGCCTAATGAAGGAGGTGTTTTATCAGCTGAAGGGTCAATTAACATACTGGGCTAGTGCATACATTGATATTTTATCAGGCTTTAAAAGCAGAGCTTGTACCAGAATAGAAATATAAACCACAACTGAAGAGTGAAAAACCCCAACAAATCAAAGTAATAAACTGCAGAGTAATGAAAGATATTGCCTTTGGCAGCGAGTGTGATTTAATAAACTTGGAGGACAGAGCAGATTGCTGTGATTGCAGCCAGGGAGACGGTGCCCTGCACCCACTGTTGCTGCCTCACAGAGCACCTTTAGCAATTTCCCAGCTCCATCCTTAAGTGTTGCACGTGTTCCTCCTCGTGTGTGCCCCTCCTTGCCACTCCCATGGCTGAAAAACTCCCACCAGGATTAGCTGTCTCTATCTGTGTGATAAATTGCAGGACAAGCAACTTCAACACAGTGTCCCATTGCACTGTCCCCTTCCGCCTGGTGTCTCTGCCTGCAGAGGGTCTGTGGGCAACACGGGGGACTTCGGGCTCTTTGGGGTTTTTCTGGCAGGGGCTGGGTAGAGGGGGGGGAAGGAGATGATGAGAGTTCCCTGAATTTGCATTTGCCATGGACAGGGGGCTGGAGAAATGATGCTCCTGTAGACAGCGCGAGCCATCATTTCATTATTGCTTCTGCTTTAGAATGTATTTGGCCAACTTCTTATCTTCTGCCTCCAAGTTTCTGAAGGTCAGTGCTTGTCAGAAGCAGCACTGGGAAGACACACTCATGCACACCTGCTGCCTGGCTGCACACACACACACACACACACCCGCCCCCCTGCCCTGCTGAATTATTAACCTCAGCTCGAGTGCTTTTGCTGGCTCTCCACCCCCACACACCAAATGTAAACACACACTAAAAACTGAGATGGAGAGAAACAGAGGTACAAAGCACCACTGAGGCACTGTCTCATCTATTCGGGGGGCTAGCACTCTTGCCGAACCAAGCCAGTGACACTTCTGTTTTCCTAGCCCTCCCTGCCCCAAGCCCAAGCAGTTTGACTAGGGCTGCATTTCAGAGACTTTGAGATATGCACGGTGGCTATAAAGCAGAGGTGACTTTCCTGCTATGTTTTGTCACGATCCTTCCCATCTCCTCCTGGTCCTTGGCTGCATTTCAGGGTGGTGGGAGGATTTCTGTGGTCTTGGGGGCGATACCGCCACACAGATGTACTTGGAAATCTGAATTTCAGAGAAGAGGGAAAAGCATCACTTGTACCGGAGCAGCATGTGGCAGTGGTGCAGCCAGCCAACATGGGGCTGTGCACAGGGTCACGCACGGCTGCTGAGCACCCAGGGCTGGCATGGCTGCAGCCCCAGCTCTGCCATCCTGGGATGTCCTCTGCTGCGCCACGGTCCCATGCCAGCTGCCCATACCCCAGCTCCTCTGGAGATGACATTGGCCATGGAGCTGCTCCCTATGTCAGTGCTCTCCTGGCTGGCACCCATTGGTGTCCCCACTGTGACAGGCTCTGCTGTGCCAGCAGTCAGCTCCAGCTCCAGCCCCGATATGGTGTGTGGAAAGGCCACAATCTGCATGGAGCGCCGCTGTTGCTTGCTTTAGACTCAGGAGGTGACCATCACCATAGTCAGCATGGGAAGCATCTCCAGTGGTTTGGAATTTCCTTTCAGACGAGTGTTAGTGCTGACCAGAAGAATGCTGGACCTGCAGAGCCAGAGGCGCTGGTGAGATCCAGCTTCTCCAAGCTGTCTCAGCCCCATCCTGGCAAGAGGCAGGTGGGAACAGCCTGGGATTTGGGGACGAATTCCCAGGGAGGTATGGACCTGGTCCGACATGGTGGGCATGTTGTACGGGGACAGCTCTGCTGGCTTGCTGCAATTACTTCTGATTTGCAGATGTGTGAGCTCCCTCTTCTGCATCCTCTTGGTATTTATGCGGAGTCCACGGTTCAAATTAGCATGACTTGTCAGTTGTAAATTTTGGTAAACAGGAGTCTGGCTTAAATTTTGTAATCCTGGCAGAGATTGCAAGATCAGCAGAAAGAGAACGGGGGAAATGCCCAACTTCAGAGGAATTTGAATGTGGGGTATCTGTTTCTTATTTGGTGTAAATCTGGGGAGGTTTACTTGAAGGCTGAATAATATAAATGAAAACGTACATCAGAGATGATTTCTTTACCGGTACTGCTCCAAAGAAAAGGCCAAACTTCAGCTGATGATTCTGCCCTGCTAAAGTTTCCTCCCTTTCCTGTAATGACATGGAATAGAGAAAACTCAGGGGAACCATTTCACACAAGGAGCATTAAAACACGAGGAGTCGTAACAGGATTGAGTCTGAAATCAACGTGTGAGAGTGACTTTGAAGATCAGATGGTCCCTGAGCAGAGCTGGCAGCACCTAGCTCTCTCCCCAGAAGCCCATGCAGACTTTGGGGTGACAAACCGGGCATTTCATCTGCTGGATTGACTCAGCCTCCCATCTATGTAATTGATCTACGGTGGGTTTGCTCTTTTCTCTGGGAGGAACTATGTACCAAATGCATTTAAGAAGATTAGGAATTAATTAATAAATTATTAAAAGTATGCTTTCTTGCCATGATGCAAGAATAGATGCATTTTTGTCATGAAAAATACACTTCTGCTGAGATTATCAGCACACAGCTTCCACCTGAAAGATCCTGCAGATGCTTTTGATTGAATTATTGGTTTGTGATGCTGACCTCCTCTACAATAGCAAGGTGGGATGGGTGTGCTTCTCCTGGTGTCTGCTGCAACGTCTTCCCTCAAAGAGCAAGTTAAATACGAACTTTGAAAAACAGCAGCATAAAAGGTCAAAATGATGTTATCAGGCAGTTTAAATTCGTTAAGTGCAGTTCTTGTCTTTTACCAAGAAAATGTTGTCGGTAACAGAATGGCGTTATTTAGAAAACAGATATGATGAAACTGTTTTGCAGATGACACAATAAAACACATATCCAGGCAGAAATGACAGGAGTGTGACAGAGGCTCACGTATGACTTGGACACCGTCAGGTGAGATTAAGCACTGAAATTTGAGGCAGCAAGTGTGCTGGGCTCAGGTGAGCCTTCCCCTTCATTTGGAGGTAAGCAGTGAATGTGATAGAAGGAGAGGACCTGCTGAATTGAGGCAGTGCCCTCCTACTGCGTTCCAGTCTGGCTGCTGGGGCTGGGAGTGTATCTCACATCATGGCGCCACGCTTGTGGGGCTTTCACCTTCATCAGGAGGGTCATGATGATGACCCTTAAGATGAGATCATGACAAAGACCCACGATGAAGATGCTGCCTGAGGGCCTCCTAAAGTCGATGAGATCTACCAGGATCCGGGTGGACATGGTTTTGAAGAGAAGAGAGAATAGGAACAAGCCTTTCCATTCCAGGCACAGGCTGGCGGATGGGCTGGAGAAGCTGCTCCTGCTGGGGTGTGCTCTGTGATGGTGGGGGGCAGCCAGGGGACTCTATTGGTTACTCTCGGGGAAGCTATGAACTATCAACAATAAATGCAAATAATTTACCCATCTTCTCTTCAAAGGCTCCATGTGCTCCAGGGGCTCCTTTTGGCCAGGACCACCCCTTGGTCCTGCAAGCTCTCTGCTGTGCTCCCTGCTCTAGAGGTGTTTGAAGAAGGGTCTAAGGCTGGTTTGGAACCCCTGTACAAGTGGCTTTCAGCCTGCCTTGCGTTTGCCAGAGTTTGCACCTGCTTTCTTCTCTTGGAGGTGCCTGCAGCATTTTTGTCCATCCAGCCCCTCTGTTTAGCTGGACTGGCTCCCCTCTTCCCTGCCTTTGGCCCTCTGAGTTGGAGGTACACCTTGGCCGCAGTCTTCCAGCACCATGTCCTTGTGTAGTCTCCAGCCTGCCAGCGAGGATTTCCTTCTGCTGTGATGGAGAGCCCAGCTCTACACATTGCTGCTACATTTGCTCTTCCCTCCAGCAGCTCCTGGTGGCCAAATCCAGGTTGGATTTCCAGTTTTGAGCTTCTGAAGAGCTGCTCTGTGAGACACCGAGCATGCCTATAGCCTTGTGCTGTGTGAGCTCTTCCTGGTACCCCCATCCCCCCAGGCTGGGCAGCTGCTATGGCAGATGTAGCATAAACTCTTCAGGTCTGAATATCAGCCTGTGTGTATTTCATTATTTGTTGAGGAATTTAATTTACTAACTCAATTTAATCTGAAGATCTCCTAGACATGGAGATGTGCTACGCTGCCAGCATGGGCTCCTTCCTCTTTCTGTAGATTTCCTGGTATCGGTGTCCTCCTGGCTGTCTTTGTTTTGTTGAGTTTCTAGGAGACTTATTACAGTGGTGCTCTCAATTAAGGCCCAGCACTGAAGCTCTCATCTTGTTTCTTAGCCCAATAGCAGTGCTGCTGACGCACCACTGATTTGGTTCCCCTCTCTGCACCTCTATTAAGCAACACTATTATTTTCATTTTTGACCATTTCTAGTCCTTCACTTGGGAACACTCAGTTTCCACGGTTTTGCTCCTAAACCCAGTCATTTCTTCTGCCAGCACTGGTGTTGCTCCACACTTCAGTGTAAAGCTCCCCCCTCATGACCTTGTACTTTGACGGCTTATGTGAAGTCTGCACTGAAGGCTTCCTTCCTCCCTCATCCCAGTGACAGGGGAGATGGCACCAGGTTGTCCATGTGACTGCCCAGTGGGCAGAGACCTGTGCCACCGTTTCAGGGATGTGTGGGATGTGTTGGCAGGTCTTGCTGCCCACAGGACTCAATGTTATGGAAAGGGAAGAGGAAGGCTGGATGGACTGCAACAAAATGCAGATACTTATTTTGGAAATGTCCAACCGATATTAGTAGGTGTATATTTTCATACAGGATTTGCCCCCAGAGTATGTTTTCATATGTCAAAATTTTCCTATTGAGATGCCTAAAATGAGACAACTAATGAGCCTCGAGGCACTGACATGGAGTGAGCTCATTGCTGAGTTCATCGAGGCTCCCAGTGACTCAGGGTGCAATGGAAAGTTTCTAGACATAGTTTGGCTGATGCCTCCTCCTCCTGCCCAGCAGGGACCACAAGAGCAGGGTCCAGGCACAAGCAGTGGTTGGGAACATCATCACTGCTCATCATCTGTATGTGGAAACCTTCTCATGAGGCTGCCGCCCTTCACTTGCAGAGCACGGGTGATGAGTCTGGACAACTGAACCACAATCTGGGGTTTCTGTTCTCATAAAGACAAGAGCAAAACAAGCCATTTCTGTGGTTAATTATTCACCTCTTGAAGCAATTCCTGCAGAGAGCGAATGCCACCGAGGAGCCTATGAACCGCCAAGCTCTCTGTCCACAGTCTTGAATTGCATTTTATGTGCTCACTCTCTCTTTCCCTGGGGAGTGGTATGGACAGACAGATGGAGACGGCAGTCGCAGGACGATGGCTGCTTGGGCAGTGTTCACTGCCGGGGAAAGTTTCCTTTTGGTTGCACAGCAAGATTGAGCAATCACCCTCTACCCTTATCATCCCAGGTCTGTCCCCAGAGACACAGCTTCCACTGCAAAGGGATTTTAGATACTACTTCTGGACTAATTCAAATTTGCTGAAGTAATTAGGAGATAACAACCTCAGCACTTATTCAGATATGAGCCTTAAAAGCCTGATTATGGCATGATTAAATCTGTACTGGCTATACGAAATTTCGAGCATCATGTAAATTATGATACCTTCAGCTTTGCATAATAGAAAATTGTTAGAAGACCTGGATTCACCACATACTCCCTCCATGGAGGAGAGGGAGCATGTGTGTGCAGGCACCAGGGCCAGACACTCCCCCCAGCACCGTCCCCATCCTTGTCCTTCGCAGGGAGCTAGGGGCACTCACCAAGGCTCTGCCTTCAGTTGGTGTGGTGCTGCCAGCTGGGATGGAGGCCAAATGGGTTGGAAACCTGCAGCATTAGAGCACTTCAGGTCCCAGCATAGGAATTGCTAAATGCTTCCTATGGCAAACAGGGGACAACAGCCATCACCTCTTGGGGATTGCTCAAGGCAGTGCAAGGTCAGGTCCTAGAGGAGTTTTTCCATCAGCCCACAACACCTGACTCCATCCCACAGCTGCCACGGGGACAGACACACGTGTGACTCCTGTGGAACCACAGGGCAGCCACCACAGTGCGTGCCACCAGCTCTCCGGGTGTCTGGCGCTGCTGATGCACCAGAGCTCTTGCCCTTTCAAGGGTGGTGCCCTGAGAAGCCCCGCTGGGCTCTGCCACCCTGATATATACATGGGAGAGCCATTGCTGCTGCTGGTACCCTCCTGTACCTCACAGCTGCCGCCGTGCCCGGGAGCAGTGACTCAACATGGTGCTTCAGGATGGGGACAAGGTTTACAGAGGTCCCTATGAACTCCTCCACTTCTTATTATCAGATCATAAAATGGAGCATGTTGGCTCAGGCCAAGGGTCTTTCCAGCCCTGTGCTCTGCCAGACATGGGCCCCAAGGGAAGAGCATGAACATGGCAAATGCATGATGCTGCTCCTAGGCTGCTCCCAGCTCTGGGTGTTTCCTGAGCTGCTGCAGCCCTTGCATTCACCAAGGTGCAGGGTTGCCAGTGGAGACCACGGTCTCAAGCCCATGCTCCAGGCTTCTCGCTCACAGTGTGTGTCAGGGGCAATTTGCTCTCTGCAGGTTTCCAGGTTATTCTGGTCTCACTGGTAAAAGCTGCTTTCCTACTGGAAATCCCAGCCCAGGTCTGGGATTACGTTAACTGCAGGGGTTACTGCTTGACCACCCTCATGGTGAAAATATTCTCCCCAGTATCTCATGGAAATTTCCCCTGCTGCCGCTCACTGCCTCGTGTCCTGTTCCTGTACCCCTCCATAAGAGCCTCAGCATCCCTGGGCCCCCGGGAGAGGAGTGCTGCAGGGCTGGGGGCCGGCTGCCTTGCAGGACATGCCATGCAAGCCCCTGTGCCATCGTCCACGGGGCCATATCCAGCTATTGATGGAGTCCACGTCAGAGAAACCATGCCTTTACCCTGCGTGGGGCAGGAGGGGTTTGGTCCTTCTTTGCTGGGTGAGACCCTGCCCCATAACTTGGTTCGCATCTCTCAATACTGGTGCGGGGCCAGTGCCTGCTCCCTGAGGATCCAGGATTGGCCCCACATCCCTACGGCAACAACCAGGATGCAGCACTTTCCATTTCCACACCCCACACCCCCCCACACCCCACCCACACCCCCCGAGGACACCACACAAGGAGTGCGTGGACCTGTACAAAGGGATGGGGAGCCTGAGTGGGGGTAAAGCCCCAGGCTGGATGGGTAGAGCTCAGTTTCGCCCATGAAGTTGGATCTGGTTTCCCTCACATGTATCACACCACATTGATGCAGATCGACTTTCATCTGCAGTTTCAGAGATTGCTGTTTTGCAGGATCCCTCTGCAGCTCCTCAGGATTGTTCCTCCTCTGTGCCACCCTCAGCTACTCTGACTGTAAATTAGCAGGGATAATGAAGTAGAAAAGAACAGTAAGTGTTGGGAGGGAAAAATCAGATGACACAAGATAATGCAAAATGCGAAAATAAAAACAAACTTCAGAACAATAATGTGCTGTGATTAAGCTGCTTAAAGAAGCGCAAACAAGTTCCAGTGAAAATGAAAACAAGTGGTGCTTACAGACAGCACCAGAAATAATTACAGCAAAAGCACTTAAAACCAGTGATATTTTTAACTCTTAGAGCAACCTGATAAAATGCCATTTGAAACAAAAAACAAGCGAATGTTGTGTTTGAATAAACAAGTTTTAACATTATGAATTAACTAATGGAAAAGCTCGACTATTAAAAATGCTTATTTAAAGCACGGTCCTGGCAGCGCCTGCACTTACAGGGCTGGTGCAAGTGTTGGCTATGGCAGTTTGAAATCGGCAGTGGCCCTCAGGAGGGGAGATGGATTTTTCCAGCCGGAGCAGCCACAGGGATAGGTCTACTGTAGATGCTGGTGGTGCTGGCATCACTCCCCACTATAGGCACTCTGCGTGCTGGGCTGGAAATTGCCTGGAGAAGGTGGTTGGGGCTGAACTGCTGTGTGCAGTGCTGGAGCTGTGCCATGGCTCTACGCAGATGTTACCAAAGGCTGGACACTGGGTCCACTGGGATGTATGAGCAATGAAAACTTTCTGAGTTAGAGTTTTAGCACGGCATTTACCAGAGGCAAAGAGGAGAAAAAGCCAGCCTGCAGCTAGAATTAAATTTTAAATTAAATAATGGCAGGTGAAAAGCAGTTAAGAAGCTATAGTAGGTTCCTGGGAAGGAGACTTTCGCTTCTTGTGCTGCATTTCAGACCCCATAGCCCAGCAGCCCCATGGGCACAGGGAGATTTGAAGTTGCCATGCCATAGGGAGAGATGTCACTTGGGGATGTACCTGTGGGAAATGTGGCCGGGACACTGCTGTATGCCAGTGACAGGTGCACAGCCCGGATGGACAGAGAGGTTGTTTCTGAGGCTGTCGATCTGCCAGTGCTGCAGTTGGAGCCTCTGGGGTTGGTGGGATTTGGTGCTCTCCTCCTCCTGTGCAGAGCAGCCATGGGCTGGGTTTGGTGGCAAAGTGAGGGGTCTGCCAGGGGCTGTCCCACCAAGCAGGCAAAGTGGTCGAGCCTGTAAGCCCCAGCCAGGCACTGACACAGCCCAAGCAGTTCCCCAGGCCAGTGCCATTTTCTGTACCTATCTGAAGATTTGTTCAGACAGGGCTCTGGGCAGCTACGCAGCTGGGCTGTCACCGCATGCTGGCCTGGGCTGTTGTTTTCCAGTCCTGTCCCATGGTGTGGCACCACCTCACGGTCAACAAAAGTCTCTCTCATTCCGTTTTCCCCCATAATTTTGCTAGACTCTCTGTCTTGCACCATCTGGCTTACATGTTGGCGGCCTCGCACGGATGGTTCGTCTCCTGCTTTGGGAGGGCAGGGACTGATGCATTTGCAGGGTCCTTATAGGATCACACGCAGAGTAATGGGTGTACCAGCACAACCTGCAAGAGAAACAGGCATTTTGGTCTTAGGGCAGGCAGGATCCTCGGACCCTCAGGCACAGCCGGCTGTGGGGACAGAAGAGGTGAGATGAGCTGGCTGGAGAGGGGTGCTAGGAGGGCACTGCAAGGGTGGCACAGGGGACCAGGGACACCAGGAGCTGTTGCCAAAACGTTCTGGCAAATGATACCTGGTGGGAAGGTAGCCGGGGCTTTTAGAGGTCATGGAAGATGAACACTCTTAAAACAAAAATTTACAGCTCTAATAACATCAGCCCCAGCACTGTGGCCTCTGCTGCTCTGGGAAGGATGCTGTTAGGACTGCCTGCAAGTGCTCTCCCACTCCGAGGAGCAGGGCACATGAAAGGAACTTCTTAAAATGCAGATGTCTTCAGAAAATTACCTCTGCTCAGCACACATTGTGGGGGGTGCTGCACTGCACAGCGGGGAGCAGCAAATATATTCAGCTTGTAAGTAATAATTGAAAATGGCTCACTCATCTTTACTGAATGCTCTGCATATGGCCAGTGTCAAGCTGAGACTGTCCCCCTGGGCTGTTTCTCCTTCTTGCAATGGAGCAAAGCAGCCCTGATCCCATGTTCACCTTCCTCTCCATGCTGCTGCAGTGCCTAGGCTGTGGGGCACCTTCTGCTTCAGCCCCAGGAGCCCCATCCCTGCCTGTCTCACCTGGGTGGTCTCCACATGGGGCAGGGAGCTCCCACCTTCAGCAAGGAGCGGCCAGGAGCTCAGGGGCCTTCAGAAATGGGCTGAGGGGGTTTCAGTAGTGGAATTGCTGTTTATCTGACTTCTAGGAAGCCACTGCCCTTTGTCTGCTTCTGGCAGATAAGAAGGGCCTTCACTTTAGTGTGAATCATATGCATGTAATTATACATAATCTTTGCCATTTTATGTATGCTGTGAAAATATTTGCTGTGGTTAATTCAGCACAAGCTGAGGTAGCATTTCACATATGGCTGCATGCCATGAGACTTGCCCTGTGGGAATTTCTCTTCATCACCCTCATCTTGCTGTGACCGTATGTATTGACCTCTGCAGCCCCTCAGGGTGGTGCTTTCAGATTTCAGGGGTGCTGAGTAAGGCAACAGCTCAGTGGGGAGGCAGTTGCCTGGACCTCTCTTTAAATGAGGCTGTGTCTTTCTGCCAGAAGCTGGACTGAATCATGTCTTATCCTGGAACTGCATGGGAAGGAGCAGTTGGGGGACTGAGAAGTCTTTTCTCCACTTAATCTGTGAATCAATTAATTCAAGCTGCATCCATTCCAGGGAAGCTGCCAATGGTCACAAACCCACAGGGCAGAAGATCCGGTTCCTCAGCAGCAAAGTCTTTGAATACTCCTGACTCTCCCAAGTGGACTCTGGAGCTGGAATGTGTTAATGTATCACAGCAGCTGGGACTGGGTACTGCTGGTATCCTGGTGGAGACACACCGGCTGTGTGGTGAATGCTGGCAGGTGCTGAAGCAATTGGGTACCCCTCGGGGGGGAGATGGATCTGCCTTGCTCATGTTCCTGACTGCATGCACGGATCGCAGGGGTGTGGGTAGGCCTGTTCTCTGCCCTTAGTGGTCCCCTCCTGCCATCATTGTGGTGTTCAGACCCCACTGTCACCACTGCTGTGGCACGTTGTGCTCTCATGTGTTGGCCTGTGCTCTGGGAGAGCTTGGGAGATGCTTGACTCATTTAACCAAAATGAGTGACTCAGCTCCCAGTTCCACCTGGGGTGTCTGCTGGGAGGGACTGGGTTGGCTCCTTTTTTAGGACACAGCCAGATAAGTTGGGAGCGTGTTAGTAGATCTGATGGGTCTACTGAAGTCAGCCCATTAGCAGCAGGACTATTTTATAAGAGGATTGTTGAGGATCAAGAACAAGATACTAACTTTAGGGCTACTTGTAGGTCATTGTGTATGCCTGAGGCTTGATTTCACACCAGAGTCCAAACTCCACACAGGTCCTTGCTGGTTTGTGGTGTGTCAGGGCAAGCAAGGTGGTGGAGGGGTGGTCCATTGAGCTCTGCGCACCCAGGAGGTGTGACAGCAGCTGGCCGCAGTAGTGGAGCTTTGGTGTTGCTGTTGGTACACAATCTGTGCAGATAAAGGCTCTACTTGGAGAAGTGATGCTTCACCCCTTGAATTATGCTGCAGGCAGGCACTGTGCTGGGTGAGGGAGAGCTCAGACTCTGGCTGTCCATCCTGATACCTGTCTGGATGAGGGCTCACCTTCAAATAGCTCTGCAGCCACCTTGATACCTTGTGGTCATGCAGATCTGCAGTTCATTGTCCTACCCCACCATGGTGCCTGGACACTGCTTCCACTTTGCTCCATTCCCCCATGAAAGGGCATGACAAACCCTCTGGTTTGCGCAGCACAGAGAACTGGGGTGGGGATCTGCCAAAGTGAGAGGGACTGATCAGTCAGGCTGAGTGAGGGAGAGGCTCTGTGTGAGCTGGGAACCAAAAAAACTGCATCCCAGAAAACACTGGCAAAAAGCAAAACAGCTTAAAATGCAAGGCAAATACACACTCGAGATCAAAAATGGAAGGGTAGAGAAAAAGTATTTTTCTCAGCAGCCACAAGGTCTAAACACTCCTACATCTTGCATATTAATGCAACCATGATAACTGCATAATGCAAAATACCAGATGGCATTAGATTTGTAAAGTTCACAGGGTTTGATGACCCTCCCACCTCACCCCAAATGGGCTTCCTCAGCTGTTATGAGTGATGGATGGAGAAGGACAGCTACAGCTTGCAGACAAGCAACTATTTCTGATGTGATGAAAGCAAAGCAAAAGGTCTCATTTCTACTGTGCTCTGTCTGACCCACTAATTTCTGCCAGCTCCTGACTGCAGGATGCTGCCTTTCTTCCGCACGGCAAGCAGTTACTACTCCAAAATTTTTCTTTATAGTTTGTACTGGTTTTCTCCTCTCTGTGCTCTCCCCTGCTTGTTCAGATTTGCAAATGGATTTGCTTCCACCACCTATAGTGTTAATTGGCAGATTTGCATTTAATTGCCTGCATCTGGAAGCACCAGAAGATCAGAGTCCTGCATCTCCCCTTGACCCTACAGCATCCTTCTGGGACTTGCAGCATATATGTGCTGAGCTCTAAGACATCACTACTGCAAATCTTCCACCGTGATCACCCACAGCAGCTGCTTGCTCCTGGTCCAGGCAAGGGCTGCTGAGTCCCCTTGTTCAGTCCTTGGCTCCAGGGCTGCTCCTTATTGCCATGGCACAATGACCCCTGAGTTGTCTCCCCCAGAACTGGGGGCCTGTGAATCCACGAGGCTATGGGGATGCAGCTGTGCTCTGTACCAGAATGGGGAGTGAGTGGTGGGGTCTGGCAGAGGTGGAAGATACAGCATGAGGTTGGAGAATTGTGCTGCATGTTTGAGCAACACGAAGGTGCGTGTTTTAGGCAGGTCCCAGCTCCCAAAGTGGACATGAGATGTCCTGCAGGGCATGATGTAACCTGCATCAGGCTTGGCTGGTTGCAGCTTTTTGGGGATGCAGGACATGGCTGAGGGATGGATACAGTCAGGTGAAAGTGTTCTGGTCAATGAGCTGGTCCCAGGGTTTGCTCCCAGCCCAGTCTGGAAGGGGACCAGCAGTGGTGAGTACTAGTTGCATCCCCAAGCTCAGCAAGATGGACCCCCCTGCCCCAGAGCTGGAGGCCTCCAGCTTCTGCTGAGCTGGGGACATGGAAGCATGAGGAGGTCTGAGAGATTTGACTGTGGCAAGCCACTGAATTTCATCAGCGGGCTTGAACGGGGGCCAATCTCTACTCACCTGCACCCAGGCAGGCTCTGTCTAAAGGCAGGCTTAAACGTCTCCTTCCCATTTGTGTTTGTTGCCCTGAACTTTGCTGCCGCAGTGCTGACATCCACGCCATAGGCTGGGCTGTCGCCAAGCTTCCTCCCCCTCTTTCCTCTTGCCTAGTCTAAGTGCCTGTGCAAGCATCACTGCATGTCCTCCCTTCCTGGAGTCACAGGAGCCCAGAGGCATCTGCTCCTTCTCCTCCTGGAGGATCAAACCTGGTTGCCTTTCCTCTGCTCCCAGTATCCCAGCTGGGCTTGGTCCCAGGTGATTCTTTGGATGGGGGTGGTTGGGTGCCCACCTGCCAGCAGCCCTTGGTGCCACCTAACTCTCGCCTTCAGGGCTGGAGGAACCCTGCTGAGGACTGTCCATGCAGCCCAACTCCTTGCCGATGTTGCTTCTCCTGGAGTTAATCCACTTGGGCAAACAAAAGACTAACCCTCAAGTTTCTGTTTTTCTTTACCAGAAACCAATGACCTGGAATGGGTTCGGCAGCTTCCAGCTTCCCTGTCCATCATCAACATGAGGACTGAAGGGCAGAAAAGCTGCCACACAAAATCAGTCCAGGGTCCAGCTCTGCGCAGTCCCTCTTGATGCTTTACATCACGACAGGCTTCTGGTGTGAACACTAAAACTCACACTGGGTCCAGCAGAGACAGAAGCTCACCCCTGGCGAGTTCTGCTGGGCTCTGCTGGGATTTGTGGTTTCTCTTATGCTGTACTTTATTTTTCAGATGCTTTAAATAAAATATCAAAGACCCCTATGGCAGCTGTCAGTCGTGCTGGCTTCAGATGCAGAACCTTCATTCCTGTTTGACTCCCAGGCATGGAGAGGTCTCAGCTCTGGACTTCTATCCCCTTCTTTTCCATGTATATTATTGCACTTCCAGGCAGCTTCATCTTGCTTTTTATTGTATCAAGATAGCGAAGCCTCCCCAAGCCAATTTCTTTTTTCTTTCTGCATTAGCAGTAGCAGAGTTGCTGTTCTCAACCTCTGCAGTGCCCAGGACATTAGCTGTTTCCTGGGTCAGGGTGAGGGAGGTTTCTTTCAGTGTCTGCCTTGCCCAGGTGCTTCTTCAATTTACGTTTGTTGCTGAGTAAGTGATTCCGCTGCCTGTGGCATTTGATCGGGACATTGCCATCTGCAGTCCCAGGAGATACACGACTTTATTGACCCACTCAGTCCCACAGAGATGGAGCTGGCAGCTTTGCCAGCAGCCTCTGCATCATCCTCCCCTTCATTTTTCTGCTTCAGAGGCAGCTGCTGTGCTGCAGAAGCCGCATTATCCCTCATTCCTGGGTGTCGCTGGGCTGGCCCACGTGAGCAGAGAAGTCAATGTCAAGAAAGCTGGGGAGGGGCCTTTTACAAGGGCGTCTGGTGTGATGACAGGACAAGGGGGAATGGCTTGAAGCTGAGAGAGGGGAGATTTCGGTTGGACGTGAGGAAGAAACCCTTCCCCGTGAGGGCGGCGAGGCGCTGGCCCAGGCTGCCCAGAGCAGCTGTGGGTGCCCCATCCCTGGCAGGGCTCAAGGCCAGGCTGGACGGGGCTGGGAGCAGCCTGGGCTGGGGGGAGGGGGCCCTGCCCCTGGCAGGGGTGGGACTGGCTGGTCTTGAAGGTCCCTTCCAAGCCAAACCCTTCTGTGATTCTATGTGGTTGAACAGTCAGGCTGCTGCCAGTGGGGATTGTTGCTGTCTCTTGCAGACTGATTCTCAGGGTCTTCCATCCCCCTCCCCCACCAGGTGCCTGTCTCCAGGCGATCAGCACCAGGGCTTCCACCACAGCATCATTTTGATGTTCTACACATTGTTGTAGAAAAGCCAGTGTTTTCTCCTTCACCCACCAGTTTGGTGGTCACAGCATCCCCACCACACACAGACTCTCCCGGACAGTGTCGATGTGGCTGCTGCCCCGTGCTAAACCCCATCACTCACGGAGCGAAAGCCAAAGAGATTGGTGAAACAGTGATGTGTGCAGTCTGGGCCCTGTGGGGCACCAAGGCCAAGGATCACCCACATTTTCCTTGGCGTTAAGGGTCTCCAGGGCAGGGATGAGGCTCCTGATGGTGGGCAGAGAAGAACAATTCCAGCAAGCAATGACTGCAGAGAAACATGAGCTGCAGCTCTCTGGGTCTGCAGGGCGAAGGAGTGAGCATCTTTCCTACCTCCCAGCCTGTCCTGCTGGCACATTTTCTATCCCCAGCCCTTGCTGTTCTAGGTGATCCTGGCTCTGTGACTGCGTCATATGTAGCATGACTGACTCAAGTCTCCTGCAATATGGAAATGCCCTGCTTTTTCAGAGGATTTCCCTCTGCCTTGGGGGCAGCATCTCTGTGCCTGTCCTGTCATGCCCCAGCAAGCACTTCAGAAACCCTGGGACTGGGAAGCAGCAGCCAAATGAACTGCTGGATGGTGTTGGGCCATCCATCCTTTGGATAATGCTAGACTGAGCCTGCGCCTGTGTGGGCAAGGTTGCCAGTGCAGAGTGTGAGTGTGGCACTTGCCCAGCCCTGTGGAGAACAGCAGGATGCCAGAATGTGACATCCTTGTTGCGGAGGGATGTTTTTGCCATTTTAATGGAATCAGTTTGGGCAGCGACGATGGAAAACGGGTTGCTAAAATTAACTGTGTGGAAGGAATGCTTTGTCCATGTAAATGGATTCAAACCTTTGTATTGCCAGATATCGTAACAAAGAACAAGGAGGCTCAATCTGCAAAAAGCGATGAGCTGTGGCTGGAGATTTCAGCTGCTGGTATTATCTAAAAGGCTGGTAAATCCCTGTTGCTTTTGAAGGTGTTGGTGCCTGTGTGCTTTTATTGAACTCAAGCTTTGCTGAGGGATAGCTCAGCAGTGATAATGATGTTGTTAATGGTAATTGCTTCCTATCTTAGAATACATATTTCATTAAGTATTTTTTATCTTTTGGTCAGAAAAGAAATTCTTAGTATAAGGAAGTGAAACCTATCCTTGACTGAATGCACTCCAAAAAGAACATGTGACGCCTCTTCTGAACCCTTGTTTTTGTGGGGGTCTGATGTGCTGGTGTCGTGCCTGCCCGTGGAGCTGGGGCCAAGGCTGTGCTGGCAATTCGGCACAGGATTTCCCCTGCAGGACCCTCCACACCCTGGGCTCTGCACCAGCACAGCCTGGAGAGTCCCCGGCCCTGGAAAGGCCACCAGTCAGATGGCATGCAAAGCAAATGCAAAATGCACAGAAGAGCCCTCATGTCAGCCTGCCCTGCAACCTGCCTGGGCACTGGGGGAGCACAGCCGTGGTGCTGGATCCGTGATGTCCTTCAGCATGTGGCGCAGGGCAAAAGGCATCCTGCTTCTGCACAAAGCAGCTATTTATTTATTTGTTTGTTTGTTTATTTATTTATTTATATGCAACACAACCTCCTCCATCAGGCTGGCATGGCCCTCCCAGCGCCCTTCTCCCCTTATTTCCCTGCCTCTGTGATGTGCCTGCCCAGGGGTGAGAAAGCCTTCATAGGAAGCTTCTGTTCCTCTCTCTTCCCTGAGAGAGGCTAGATGTCCCATTTCTGTGCTGGAGCCAAGGCTGAGCAGCTTCATTGGTTGGCATTGCCACTGGATTCTGAGGTCTGTGCAGGACGGGGCTTGGGAGCTGTGTGGTCCAGGCCCCTGGGTTTATGTGCTCTGGGCTTTGCTGTTTTCAAGACCTTCATTTTCTGTCAGTTTTAGGCTTGAACAAGTAGCCTGACTGCATTTCATTGTCATGGGCAATGTGCAGCACCTCTCGTTTTTCAGCTGAATCCTCCTCGGCTTCCTTGTGTCTCTGGTGATGGAAATGCCTGGCCATGAAGTGGGTCAGGATCGGCAAGTGGATTATTTCTGATGCCCATCTTCCTCTTCCCAGTATTTCCAACAGAAACAGCCACCTGGGCTGTGTTATCTGAGCAATGTGAGCCCTACGCTGCTGCTTTTCTTCTGATAAAAGATCCATTTTGTCCCAGGTGTGGGTGACCCATTAGAAGCCTTTCTCTGTAGCATTAAAAAATGATTCCCAGCCTGTGCTTACCTTGCTTGTTCAGTGCAAACATTTCCACTGTGAACACAACATGCTGTGTGTGACGAGTTGGGAGGAGTGTCTCATCCTTGTCCCGTGCTCTTGTCACCATCCAGGTGCCAGAGGGGAAAGGAGAGGACATCAGGGCAACTCACAAAAGCATCTCCCGTCTTGATGTGATGTGGATTGCCACTTGTTCTTCTATTGTTAGGTGACTTATGCATGTCCTCAGTGTTCATTAGAAAAGGCACCTGCTGTGCCTGCATCCCTGTGCTCCGTGGATGTCAGTGTGTTGCTTCAGCCACAGCAAAGAGCCTGCATCCTGCAGCACAAAAACTTCAGTAGTGAAGACACTACTTTATTGACCCACTCAGTCCCACAGAGATGGAGCTGGCAGCTTTGCCAGCAGCCTCTGCATCATCCTCCCCTTCATTTTTCATTTTTCATAATTCATTTTTCAAGAAGAGTGACACAGGTGTGAATTCCAACAGGCCAAATATCATGATTTTCACCTGATTTTCAGTTTTTGTCAAGCCAATTTTCAGTTTTGTGAAATTCTTTTCAGGGAAGGGATGCTCTGCAGAAGCACCCAAGTCTGATGCCAGTTCTGCTGCCCCTTACCACTGCTCAGGGTCACCCAAATGCCATGCACAGCAGTGCCTGTGGTAACAGCCCATCCCCAACACTGCCACCATGAAAAAGAAAACACTGAGGCAGCAATCAAGGAAATTCCTGCAGATTTATGGACCCCCATATGGGGAGTTTCAGCCTCAACCAACTTTTTGTCTCAGCTTTTTGACTTCACCATCCTGTTCCTTCTCATCTGAGAATTCCTTCTTGGGCTCCAGTCAAGTTCAGCTCCTGGAGCGATGGGAAGACACAAGGATTTCGAGGGTACTTGAAGTGGGGAGCTGGGTACATTCACAGCCAGAAACCCAGGTTTTCCCAAGTGCTTTTCACCCAGGCAGGGAGGAGGGGAAGGCAGCAGTGCTGGGGCCAGGCTGGACTCAGGCTGCTCGGCATATGTGGGGAAACTGAGGCACAGGGCTGCACAGTGCTGCTTTGCAAAAATCACTGAGGCCTTGGCTGTAACTCCAGGCCAGGCAGGAGCAGGGAATACTGTTGGGAAAGCCAGTGCAGGTGGCCAGGAGGAGAACCCCTGCAGCCCAAGCCCTTAGAATCATAGAATCATTTAGGCTGGAAAAGACCTTTAAGACTGTCAAGTCCAACCATTAATCCAGGACTGCCAAGTCCATCCCTAAACCATGTCCCTAAGCACAGGGCTCCCCGCACACCCTGTCCCCATGAACTCCATCCCCAGGCACCCTGTCCTGGGCACACTGACCTGGATACCCTTCCCTGTGCACCCCGTTCTATGCATCTATCCCCGTGCACCCTTTCCTGGGTGCACCCCCGGCACCCATCCCCAGATACACCCACCCCATTTACCCCATTCCCACGCACCCACCCCCATGTGCCTGGGTCCCAGCCCCCTGTGGCATGACCAGCAGAGACCCCCTCCTGTTCCCCAGTGCCTGGTTCCCTGTGCCAGCAAAGCTCCCCCACCCAGTGCCCTGTTATCAGCGCCAGTTCCCATTCCCCCGTTCCCTTCCGCAGTTCTCATTCCTGTTCCCAGGAGTAGCAGCACCCCAGCTCCCGTTCCTGTTCCCAGTAGCCCCTCGGTTCCTGGTGGCTGTTTCCGGTGCCAGCAGCCCCCCCATTCCGGTTGCTGTTCCCAGTGCTCGATCCCGTTCCCGGCAGCCCCCCCCCCCCCCCCCCGTTCCCATTCCTATTCCCACTCCCATTCCCATTCCCGGCAGCCCTCCATCCCCGTCCCCGTCTCTGTCCCCGTCCTGCCGCCACCGCCCCGCCGCTCTCCCGGACGATGCGCGGGGCCGCCGCGATCCCGGCCCAGCCGAGCAGGTACCGCGGCCCGGCCCGGGCGGGGCTGTGCGTGGCTGCGGGCGCTGCATGGCCGGAGGGTGTGTGCGTGGCTGGGGGCTGTGCAGGGGTTTGCGGGGCATGTGCATGGCTGGGGGTCTGTGCAGGATCAGGGGGTTCTGCAGGATCAGGGGCTGTGCATGGCTGGGGGGGCTGTGCAGGATCAGGGGGTTCTGCAGGATCCAGGTGCTGTGCATGGCTGGGCTGTGAAGGGTTGGGGGGGGCTGTGCATGGCTGGGGGCGGCTGTGCAGGGTTGGCAGGGGCTGTGCGGGATCTGGGGGCTCTGCATGGTTGGAGGAGCTGTGCAGCTTCGAGGGGGCTGTGCAGGGCTGGAGGGCTGTGTGGGGCTGGGGGGCTCTGCATGGTTGAGGGCCTGGGGGTGACTGAGCAGGCCTGAGGGTGCTGTGTCCGGGCTGGGGGTGCTCTGCCATGCTGGGGTGGGGAGTGCTGTGGTGGGCTGGGTGAGGGGGTCCGCAGGGCCCGGCAGGATTGCAGTGCAGAGCTGGGGGGGCACGTTCAGTGCAGGACTTGAGGCTAAGATGGTCTCCAGGGCTGGGAGGTGCTGTGTAGGGCCAGATCAGGGGTGCAACACAAGGCTGGGGCAGATGCTATTCAGGGCTGGGGGGGGGGGCGTGCAGGGCCTGGCAGGCCCCCCCAGTAGCCTGGGTGGGGGGAGCACAGTGCTGTATCTGTCCAGTGCCCAGCAGAAGAGCCATGGGCATGGGCTGGGGTCTCAGCTGTGGGGTGCTCTGAGGTGCCTTCCCTGGATGCTGGCTCTGCTGGGGTGTGAGAGCCCAGCTAAAGGACTGTGCGGTGGATTTTCCTCTGGTGGACCGACCCTGAGCCTGGGCTGTGGCTACTGCACCAGGGTTTCTGGACCTTCGTGCTCAATGGCAGCCTCACCCCAGGGACGCCATGCGCTGGCTGCCCTGCACAGCACTGACACTGTACATACCGTTAGCAGTGGCCTGGATGTCATGCTGCATTCATTGCTTTCCCCTGTGGTGGTGGTGTAGCATGTGTGAAGGGCACAAGATTGCAAATACCTGTTATTAATAATTATTTATTGGGCTGCTGGTTTGCCAGACGGAGGTGTTGACGCTAAATTAACCTCCCTGTTGCTAAAGCTTTCAGAAAAATTACTTGGTTAGGAAACAGAGAAGTCTTCTTAACACTGCTAGGATGCACGTGGGTGTGAGTTCAACCCTCCTGCCACTGTAAGTGAGCTGCTGGTGAAGTGTGATAACCACGTTTCTCTCCCTGCTCCCCAGGTCTCTTCCTGTGTTCCAGAGCTGGGCATGTCGCATGGACCCGTGGGACGCCGGGGCCGGGGGCACCTTGCCTGCAGCTCTGCCACTGGATGATGGTACCCGGGCTCCCGGGATGATGATGGTTTGCAATAAGGCAGGAGCTTGTGGGATGCTGAGGCAAAGACATGACTTGCTGAGTACAAGGAAAGGCATCACCACCTTCCCTGCCTGGGCGACCCCTTCTAGATCCTGGCTGATCCTGTCCCAGGAGCAGGGAAGTGGGTCTAGTGTAGAAAAGAAGAGGCTGAGTATTGCTTCATCTTTCATGCACATGAACAAAAAGGTGTGACACCACCTACTGGGATGTGGTGACAGGACATGAGCAGGGCCGCAGGGATCGGCTCGTTGGTAGCTGACAAACTCTGGACTGTTGGCACTGGGCTGTCAGACTGGTGGGGAATGGGAAGATGGTTCAGAAGATGGTGAAGGGGAAAAGATGTGTGCCAGTCTTCCAGAAGCAGGGGAAAACAGGGAAAAATAAGAGCATAGCCAACCTGCCTCAAGATTGTAGAAAATAACTGGGAGGGATCTGCAATTAGTGCAGTTGCGGAGTAAAACCACCCAGCCTGAATTCCTGTTGTGATAGGTGTTGGGCTTCATACACTGGTTTCATTTACAAATACCTTTTAATCACTCCTCATACAGTCACAAAGCCAGTGGAACGCAGGCTGCGGAGAGCACTGTGAGGTGGCTGCAGTGAAGCTGTTTGGACCGGTGCATGCAGGGGACAATTACCAGTGACTCCTGCACTTCCATGGGCCGGGGCACAGCCACTCGCCGTTGGTTTCATTGCTGGCCTCTGGAGATGGAGATGGGTGTGTGCTTGGAGCCCTGAGCTGCGGGTGAGCAAGTTTGAGCTAATATTGACGAACTGTGGAAGGGACGGGACGTACGGGCAGGTGTGGAGGGCAGGGTGTCAGCTGCACAAACACGGGAGCTCAGCTGGGCTGAGAACTGGAGGGGGTGTAGATTGCAGGTGGATGTGTATTGGCAGGGTCGATGGATGGACAGCGATCTCATCCCACAGAGGGGTGAGATGAAGCTCCTCTCCCCTGCGGTAGAGGCTGCTGCACAGCAAAGGGCAGCTAACCCTAACCCACTGTTGGGGGGGGGCAGAGGAGAGTAATGGAAGTGGGCAAAGAGCTGGAAATCCTACAGGCAGGAGATGATGTTGCTGGGCTGGGGAAGGACAGACATTGGGCTTGGCGGGTGCCTGAGGAAAGGAAGGAGATGAGCTGCTCTCCTGGTAGGCGGAACAAGGAGGAAGGTGATAAACTGCAAGACAAATCAGGAGTGAACATCAGCAAAGATAATGTGAGAGAGAGTGCGACAGTAAGAGGAAACTCACTCAACCACAGGTTTAGAGCACAGGAGGGGATGTTTTTACACAACAGGGAAACATTGGTCCCAGCTGTGGGGAGAGGTGCCTGCAGGCGCAGGCGCAGGGCTGGCAGAGCGCGTGGCCAGGACATGGAGGCTGGGGCAGGGCGGGCTTGGTCATGAGGCCAGTGCTGGCTGTGCTGCAGAGCCTGGCGACGGGCAAGGAGCTGCTGCGGGCCAGGGGCTCCCAGCGTTGCCTTCTGCATGGGGACAGGGGACAAACAGCTCTCGGCAAAGGCACCAACCCCATGGAGTGTACTCACTGCTCGAGTGCCCTGCGGGCAGCAAGGGTGGGTGTGCTCCCACGCTCTCTCCTGCCAGGGTATCATCCCTCCCACTGGGACATTTTGGTAAAGGTTGGAGGAGGATGAGCCCCCTTCGTGGATCCCCCAGGCTCTGCGGAGGATTTGTCCCTGCGGGACCCTGTGGCAGGTGACTGGGAGAAGCTGAGGCTCCGTTCTGGCCCTGGACAAACCCTTTCCAGGCGCAGAGCCTGTGCTGGTAGGCTGCTGTGCCACGCTTGCAGGGTGCTCCTCACCCAGAAGCAGCTCCACACATCTCGGCACTGGGAGGAAAAGCTGTCCCAGCCCGCAGAGCTGCCTGGTGCCTGTGGGCTCCCAGTGATGCCCCAGCCCTCGCAAGCTGCGGATGGGCCGGGGGATGTTTTACTCTTTTACCTGCAGCTGGGCTGAGTCAGCTCTGGTCTGAAAGCGGGGCAGGGCTGTAGCCTTACCAGCCTGAGGATGGTGCAGTGCCTTGCTGGGTCTGTGGGACCCGTCAGACCTGTGCCTGCTCTGGTCTTTCTCTATGGGCACCTGTCGCCTGATGGGCTGGCAGTGCAGAAAACTGAAGGCAAGTCTTGGTGCTGCGTGTGGGAAGGGGTCTCTTGCAGGGAGCCCTCCCTGGGGTCTCTGCTGCTCTTCCTGGGCCAGCTCAGGCCGCCTGTGGGGGGCTTTGTGGGGACAGTGGGGAGGAGAGCGGCTCACACCTCCTTTATCTGCAGAGGGTCCCAGAGCACACCTGGCTGTGATGGCAGAAGGGGAGGATGAGGTGGACACACAGCCATGGCAGGAAGGGAAGCTCGCCCAGTGCCCATGCAGGCAGGGGACAGTGTCACTGTGTGATGCTTCAGAGGTGCTGCATGAATAACAAGGGCTTGTCCTCAGCCTTTGGCACAGCCGCTGTCAGCACACAGCAGCTCTTTCATACCTGATGCAGCTCGTGGTACGTGGGGGTGATAAATTGTGTTGTGGCACTTTGTGAGTGGAGAGGTCGGGAAATAAAGCTGAACATTTGCTGGTGGCGGTCGTGTCCTCCAGCCCAACATCTCCTGGCTTTGCCATGTAATGTCTACCTCGTGCAGGTGAAACCCTCTTAGAGGGAAGATGGTCTGGGAGCAAAAATAACAACACTTGAGCATCAGTGCTGCTGTTTGTCCATATCTTTGTTCTCTTGACCTCAGGGTTGTGCAGTGTTTGCCACTGAGCTATTATAAACTGTGAGCATCATGTTCTGCAGCCCCATGCTCACTGTGCTCTTCTTCCTGGGAGAAAACACTTAAATATATACTGGCCATCGCTCGATGAGGTTCTGTAGCTGAAAGGCAAACACAAACGAAGCATTGTGCATTTGGACAAGAACTAAGGGAGGATTTCAGTTTTGCTCGCTGGGATGGCAGAACCTGGCCTTGGCCTTGGAGCAAGAGGCAGGAGAGATCCTCCTGAGACTGTTTGCTGTGTGAGCTGCCCTCCCTGCCCTCCCCCACCGCAAAACAGCAGCAGAAGAAAACCAAGTAAACCCAACCTGGCTGATACAGAGCTCAGCTCTGTGTGCCTCTGATCTCTTTATGGGGATGTTCAGTGTTCTGGTTTTGAAGGTGAAATGAAAAAAAGAACAAAACCCAGTGCTGAATTAGAGGAGCTGATCTGCAAAGGCAACTTTTGGGAGAGCTGCTGTAGACGATTTCTGCTGAAATCTGCTTTGACAGCATTTCTGTGGAAAACAAAAAACTCCTGCCCCACTCACTTCTGAGCTCTGCACGGCCTCAATACCCCATCTCAGTGTGGTTTTTACAGTTTCTCCTTTCAGCATCCTGATGGGAATGCAGGTGGGGGCTGCCTGGGGGAGATTTCCAAACGCAGTGTCAGCAGGACACTGAGTTCACATGGAAAGCTGATGTGAACCAGACCACAGCTGGGGTGTCTTTGATGCTCTCTCAAGCTGGTGCTGGTCTCATGGTGGTGGGGACCTCAGCTCCGGCTGTCTCTCCTGCTCTGACGTGGCCATGATGTAGCATCAGAGCTGGGCCTGATCTGCCACCACTTTGCAAAATAAGTGGGAATATGGGCTTTCAGCAGTGGTCTGGCATGTGACCTGCAAGGCTGGGAGCCTCCTGGAGGGGAAGGAGAGCTGGGGCTGGGTGCCTGCTGCTGTTGGCAGGGTGAGCCCAGGCAGGACCTGCTCTGGCTCCCCTGGAGCAGGCAGACTCATGGGGCAGTGCCTGTGCCAGAGGGAGAAGGGGCTGCTCCTCTGCCGCCCTGGCAGCATCTGGCCTTTCCTCTCCTCCTGTGGCGTAAGGGCTATCAGAGAAGAAGGGGCTGGAGAAGGCAGCACGGAGGAGCTGCTGCCTGCTGTGCAGCAGGGATGCCCTGTATGGAGCCTGGCATGGCCCCGAGTGAGACCTGCTGGAGGGAGGCAGCTGGAGAGGGGGCAGGATGAGTCCCCTGATGACCCTGGGAAGGGCTGTGCTGGGGGTTGGGCTGGGGTGCCGGTGCTGGCTTGCACTGACTGTGAGCTGCAGTCTGGGGATGCGGCATCCCTGCGGGAGCAGGCAGAGTGGTCCTTCATCTGCACCAGCTGTGCGGAAAGGTTTGGGTGTCACTGCACCCCCAGAGCACCAGCGCCATTGCTCCACCACCCTCATCCTCTGCACCCTCTGTGGCAGAAACTGCTTGCACAAGGCAGTACTTGCTGTGCAGCAGCATACACTACCACTCCTCCCCCACCCCCCAGACCCCCCCTCCACTGGCCCCGCAGCCCTGGGCTGGGATTAGGGTTCCCTACAGTCCCTGCTGTGGCCAGTGGACAAGTCCTTTCCCTGTGTGGACTGCACAGGGGGCTTTTGTTTGCACCCCTTCCTGCAGAGCCACCAGCACACCCCCACCAAGGAGCATCCCCACCAGTGTTCCCAGTTCAGGAGGACTGTCTGCTGCCACTTGGAGCTGGTGTTGTACTGGCTGTGCCACCCAAGGAGTGCCAGTTCCCCTGCCACATGTTCAGCTTCCAGGCAGGCCTTATCCTGCACGAATGCAGCCGCCCTGGGTCCCAGAAGTGCCTCCATGCTGACAGTGGGAAGACCACGGTGGGGCTAGCTGACCCAAGCCAGCAGCAGGCTGGATAAGGTACATGGCTACAGCTGCTGTGGGAAGGGCTTCAGATGCCTGTCCTACCTCCTCATGCACTGGTGTGCCCACGCGGGGAAGCTGCACCCCTGTGGGCAGTGCCACAATGGTTTTGGGTCCTGCGCTGACCTGCTGACCCATTCTTTGAACATGGCAAGCAGCCAGGGCTGCCTGGCCATAGCGGGGACGTGTCGTGGGCTGGCTGGTGGCATGTGCCTGGTTGCCTTGCTGCTGTGAGGAGCTCCATCCATGGGATGCAGGGAGCATCCTCCATCAGTGCAAAGGTTCCTCTGCCTGCGCTACCAGTGCAGCCCCGAGTTAAGGATGTGCTTGGCTTGCCGTGTGCATGGGGAAGAGAGATTTCAAAAGCATGAGCATCAGCCCAGAGGAGCTCTCCTTAGATGGGGCTGAGCCACAGCAGAGGGGGGCAAGTCTAATCCAGACCAGATGTCAGGTTTTCTGTACTCAGATGTACCGATGAGGGAGGAGAAAAGTTGCTTCCTTGCACGTGGCAGGTGCTGTGTGGAAAAAGGCCTGTGCAATAAATGAAAATGATAAAAAACCCCTTGGAAACAATGGTACAGCAGCTGTTAGTGTGACTGCCTGGGCTGTGGCAGGAGCCAGCTGAGCTCAGCCTGGGAAAGCCAGCAGGTGAGGCTGCCCTGCTCGGGGCAGGGGGCACAGACCGTGCCGAGCCCAGCCTGTCCTCGCTTGCTCTCAGTCTGCCAGGCTCGCTCCTGTCACTGCTGTCCCTGGGGTGAAGAGCAGCTCAGCTGCTCTTTGCACTGAGATGGGGCAGAGTGAAGATGGTGACAGTGTGCTTTAGCCAACTGTGCTCATCACTGCTCCCACAAGACCCAATGCTGCTTTCTTAACTCCTTTCAAACCTTTTTTTCACAGTGTCTCTGCTTTGCCTTTACGTGGAGACCACACTGATGTACTGGTGCTCCTGTGCGGGTTTTGTCCCCCCTTGGGTGGCTGCAGCCCTGGGAGCAGACTGAGAGGCTGCAGAGATGGGCAGGTTTTGCACAGACTGTCCCCCGGGGGAGGGGGAGCGGGTGGCAGTCTGAACCATTTTTAGTTAAACTGTATGCAGGCCTTCTATGTTGAATACACGCACACACACACGTATGAGCCACTCCATTTAGTAGTAGTGCATGGTAAAGCAGCATGGATGGAAGCCAAAGGGCTTTGTCGGTGTTTGAGTACTTCTCCTTAAATCTCTGATAAAGTCAGAGCTCACTTCAGATGTGGTGTAAATGCAACTTATCTGGAGAGGATGGCGAGGCGCTGGCCCAGGCTGCCCAGAGCAGCTGTGGGTGCCCCATCCCTGGCAGGGCTCAAGGCCAGGCTGGACGGGGCTGGGAGCAGCCTGGGCTGGGGGGAGGGGGCCCTGCCCCTGGCAGGGGGTGGGACTGGGTGGTCTTTCAGGACTCTTCCAACCCAAACCGTTCTGCAATTCTGTGGTTTTATGATGTTGGGGGACTCAGTGAGGGGCCGTGTCAGGACATGCCTGGCAACCCCTCATGTCCTGGATGACAGACCGGTTGACTGAGCCCACATCCCTGCTCTATGCCAGGCTGCAGACCATCTCTCTCCCTCTCCTCACTCGCTCCTCCTCCCGGCTGGAGCATCCTGGCGCCTCCACCACCCGCTGCCCTGTGCCCGTGGGGTCTGGCTCCTGGGTGAGGGCTACCAGCAGTGTGGCCACTGCAAGCCCCGCAGAGCCCAGCTTCGGGTCCGCAGGACTGCAGGATTTCTTGCAGCGCAGAGACCTCTAGAGTTCACTCCTGAACGCTCAGTGCTTCTCTGCTCTCAGATGAAGGTTGCCACCCATGCCTCACTATTCCTTGCAGGCTGGAGCACCATCATGAGCTTTTCAGGCTTGTTGTTCATTGAACAGCACACTCCCCTACCTCAGAGCAGCCCCTGAGAAGTCCCCTGTTGTGTGACTCAGCTGCCTGGGAAAGCAGGGACCACCTCTGCATGCTGCCCCTCCTGGTGACACCCTCTGTTTCTGGGACTTTGTCCTTGTTCCTGGGGCTCTGCTCAGCCCAGCAACCCTAGTGATGGATGCTGGGGCATCCCCCAAGGATGGATGCTGCACCCCCCATAGAGGGCATCTGCCCACCAAAGCCTCCTGGCACCTGGGCTGGCATGGGATGGCATGTGGCACATGGCTGGGGGATGCTCTGGCTCGCTCTGGGGTGTCCATGGCACTGGGTGCGGGGAGGCAGTGGCCACAGAGGGGGCAGCTGGAAACTGGCCCATAGTAGGAAGGCTCCCTGGAAAGCCAGAGTTCCTTGTTTAAGCCCTGCGTTTGCAGGGTAGCAGTGGCACATCCTCCATGTCCTGTACAGCTCCTGCTCTCTGCTGGGACATGGTTGCTCAGTGCTGGCAGAGCGGGCAGTGAGGATGCGATATCATTACTGGCTGCAGAAGGAATTGCTTCCGACCCTGGAAGAAACCCAGCTTGGATTGCTCACCATAATTCAAATTCCTTCCTGAAGTGGGAAGTGAGTGGAATCATCAAAATGATGCATTTTGAAATGCACAATGCATAAGAAGAGAGACAAAACAATTTTTTCTAATTCTTTCCATGGCTCCCATTGAAGATTTCCATGACTACTGTGAGCATTATGATACTTTGTTGTAGAGCTATTGCCTTTCCAGGTTTCTAGATCTTTCTGCAAGACCAGGGCCTCCCTTTCCCGCTGCCTTCTTACCCCAGGAGCCATGGAGAGGCATTCCCTGGCTCTAGGGGAGGAGAGAGAGGTGGCCCGTGGAAAAGGGCCCTGGAAGGATGGTGATGGAGGGGCTGGGGCAGGAGATCAGTGCCCCTGGGTGTTGCGGAGCGCTGGTCAAGTATTGCCTTTTCTGACACTAACCCATGTCAGACCGGGGGTGTTGAACAGGGTGCATTCATTTCCTGCATGGAAGATCCTACCTACCAAAGAGAAGGGGATTTTAAAGGCAAAACTTTTGTTTTCTGTTGTCATAGTGCCACAGAGAATGTCAGCTCTGCTAGATCCTTCTTCTATGGGTGTTTTGCAAGGCTGAATGGGTTGCCACTCACCCCAAGGCTGAAACCAGCTGTTTGCCATACTGGGCTGGTGCAAAGCTCTGTGTGCCAGGGGAGTGGTGAGAGGCATGGAAGATAACAACATCCTCGCACTTTTAGTCAGTCTAGAGTCTCAGACACTCCTCTTTGTGTCTGCAGGGTGAAGCCTGGCTCTGGCCATACCAGCCTGGGGAGGTGATGAGCTGGAAGGTTGCTCAGACCCTCTCCAAATTTGGGAGGGATGGGGGGGGAGACTTCACCCTAGACCAAGCAGCAACTCAGAAGCAGTAATCACAGCCTTTGTACTCGGCAGGAGCATCATCTCTCAGTTCACGTATCTCACCATCTGCATGTTGCTCTTTAGGTAAAGGGTGTCAGGAAATATTCACAGTGCGTTCCCACCGAACACTATAGTTAGCAGGGTTTCCAGCTGGCCGCAGCGTTACTCTGCACCCACTTCCAAAAGGCGAGAAGCAAGCACAGAGCTTTCTCCATTGACCTGAATAGAAACGGTCTACACCAGGCGTGCAGCTGCTGGCAGACCAGCTTGCGAGGGTGCAGGCCTGCGGTGGGTGAGGAAACCGGGCCCCCCAGGTTAGCTTCTCTGTCAGGAACATTGCTATCCATGCCCTGCCACCCAGCTGCATCTGCCTGCGCACCTCTGGCCCTCACCTTGGGCAGAGCAAGAGCACATTCAGAGTCGTGATGAGACCTTTATTTTGCACAGATGGCAACGCCGACCCCTGCCCAGCCCCTCCCTTTGATTTGCCCGTATTCCCACTGAGTGTGTATAGCCTGCTTCTGCATCATTTTGGCCAAGAAGATGTGTCTGATCCCCTCCGGGACTAAAGAGCTGGGCATCCCTGCAGAAAAGCCTTCTGTTCCACCCCACAGTGAGAGTTGGGACCTTGTGGAGGCACCGACCAGAGGTGGGGAAAGGGACAGGACCAAGGCGCTTGAATGCTGATGGGGAAGCAGCACTGAGCCCCAGGCTGGCCAGGCTTGGGGTGGGGGATGCTCAGCGGGATGGATGATGGGCTTAGGCTCTGTGATGGCACATGTGCGTCCCGTGAGCTCCTCTCCACTATCACCTCACTGGCTGCAGGGGTCGTTGGAGCCTCATGGACCCTGTAGCTGTGCATATCCATCCAGAGAGCACCTACAAGGGCAGGGGAGGACAGAGCCTCCACAAAATAAATCCTGGGCTTTGCTGCTGAGATCTCAGCATGCTGGGAATGTGTTCAGAGCGTGCTGTGTCAGGCAGGTGGCCAAAGCTCATCCTGAATTAAAGGGCTGTGAACTAAAATAATATTGATCTGGAAGATATTCCCTGCAGCAGGTGTGGTAGAAATGGAGCTGGTTTCTGTACTGCAGCTGCATCCATCAGCTAACAGCCCTCGACACAGCCATGGCAGATGCTGGCTGAGCCTGCCAGGCTTGTATAAGGAGCTGTAGCTGCCTGTGACAGCTCACCTGGATCTTTGTTCACAACAGGAATGGGACCCTGGCCACAACCAGGGCTCACCAGCAGGTTTTGAATGTGTTCCAGGGAAGGAGACGGTTGTGTTTGTTTTGCCTGGGTGTTTCCCAGAGCTGCCTTTGGAGAGTGAATTGCTGGAGATGTTGCTTTGCTTTGCATCGTGTCTTGGTGTCCTCTGGCCCCATGTCCAGCTAAGACCAGACTCCAGTGTTCCATAGCAGATGCTGGATGAAGACAGCTCGTGCTGACAGCCGAGCTGCTGAGGGATGCTGGCCAATGCAGTGAACGAAGCCTGGGCTTGGCAGTGCTTCACACCCCTGCACAGGTCTGGTGACAGCAAGAGGTGCAGAGCAAGGAAGAGGTTGTTTTGTCTCCAGGTTTCTGGAAATGCTTAAAAATGGGGAGCCAGGAGCTGGATTCCTCAGGCACGTTTTCTCCTGCTTGCAGATTTGCACCACCAGTTTGCCAGGGACACAGAAATATCTTTAAATGCCAGAGCAGGTGCTGTGGGAGTGGGTTGGGGCCCAGGACTCCTCCTGAAGACACTGCCCCCTGCCCCTTGAGTCCAGAGGGGTGAGGAGTTTGGGGTGCAGCATCCACAGCAAGGCCTCCCCCCACACAGCCTCTGGTCTCCCATGCCTTCTGTGCAGGATAACTCTCTCTGTCTTTGCCTCCAGGTCACTGGGCTTTGATCAGGAACCAGTTCCTGGGAGACGACTACGTTTTGTAGCTCTTTTTTTGAATTTTTGTGTTGCTGTAGACTCTGTTGTTCCTGCTGGGCAAGAAATTTAACAATTTATCAAGAAGGTGAAAAACTCCATTGATTCACTGTTATCAGGGCTGAAGCTAGCTTCAGTGAAGCATCGCAGCTGAGGGAGCAGGTCAGCCAGCAAAGCTAAGGCTGGGAGGAGAACCTTCCTGCTGGGGCTGCTGCGTGTGCAGTGCAGCCCTGCACCACCCTAGCAACACACCATTGTAGGAAAAAAAAACCAAAACAAAGCAAATTTAAGGGAGAGAGAAGAGGATGTGTACTCCTTTGTTCCATAATTTGCCATAGCAGAGTTCAGAGGAAAAAGTGGGAACACAAAAAACTCCAGTGTTTCACATGAAGTAATTTTACACGGCAGGGAAAAGGTATCCAGATTACTCTGTAAAATGAGGTTATTGTTGTGCTTGATTAGAAATACTTCAGCTACTAAAACGTTTTGAAGACCTGAAATAACTGACTGCCTAGTAGTTTCTGGAATAAATATAATTCCCATTTACTTCTGGCAAGATTACCCTTTGGTCTCTAAAAATGTGGTTTGTTTGAATATGTGACAGAGGATATAATTCAGGTGTCATTTTTCTAGGGAAAAGCTTGGAAAGTAAACACAACCTTCTTCCATAGATGCATGTGAATGTTTGAGACAGATTAAACTCACTTAACTTAAAATATCCTTAAAATATCTTTTCCTGAAGTAGTAATTTCAGGCACCGGCGGATGGAAATGAGCACGTCCAGGAGCTATTCATCTTCCCCTACTGCAGACAGCGGCTACTTTCCTGACTGTGCCCTATTTCTCTGTTGGGGGATGAGGTGGTTCAGATAATGCTGTCTGCAGCTTGCTGGGTGGATCTGCTGCATTTACAGGCTGACAGTCACAATGATTTCTGTTTGCTTTCTCACAGTCCTGTCAGTACAGTGGGAGAACCAGAAAAACACACGATGTGCATCCCTGCTCCATCACTTGTGCAGGAGGTGTGGATGCTGGTGGACCTGCCCTGCTGCAGCCCCTGACAGGCCTGGAGCCCCTGCAGCCAGGTGCATGGGGGCAATGGCTGTGTCACCCCAGACCCCTGCCATGCGTAGCTTGTGGCTTTCAAGCGACCAATGTGGGATGCTCCACTTGGGGTGTCAGCCCCTGCTTCCACCGGTCTCCAATGTGTTGTTGGAAGCCCAGCTGGTTCCTAGGGATCATGCTGGACTCTGTCCAGTTTTGGCGTTGTGCTGGTGCTTTCTGCTGCTGTTTCCCAGATGTTTACACTGTTGCTGTCATCGCTGTAGGTGGGGGAAAGGCTCTGTTGTCCAAGGTGATGCTCTTTGAGTCTTGGACCCTGCAGCCTGTGTTGTCGTGGTGCTACCTCAAAGGTCACCTGCGTGCTTTTGGTGAGTCAGTTCATCAGGCAGTGTCGTGCAAGTGCCACGACAGAACTGGACAATATTGATGAAGAAATATGGCAAGGGGCTTGGACGGAGAACTTACATCTCTGCCCCTCCCATGCCTGGCTTGCTTGGCAGCCAAAACACAAGTTTCCAAGGTGGAGACCTCCAATCTGTGCTTGTCCCCACTTTTAATTTTATCATGAAATCACAGAATCATTTAGATTGAAAAAGACATTTGAGATCATCAAGTCCAACCACTGACCCAGCACTGCCAACTCCACCACTAAACCATGCCTCTAAGCACTGCATCTACACGTTTTTATGATGTTCCTGATCAGCGTTTGCCTAACCTAATTTTAGATCCCCAGAAAGGCATAGTCTGGTCCCTCTGGAAGTTATTCACCTCTGATTTAACTTCCTAGTGTGTTCCCAGTGTCTGATCCCAGCAATGAAGACTGTTCTTTGTTTCTGGTTTGCCCCAGGGATGGTAGCACCCCTGCCTGTTCACAGTTATCTGTCACATATTTGCGGGCTGTTATCATGTCTCCTCCTTTCTGGAAAACAAATAATTGCAGTATAAAGATGGTATAAAGAAGGTACCCCACCTTTTCTTAAAAATACTCTCTGATGTGAAATCTATGAAATCCAAATTCCTCCCCATTTCCAACAGCTGAGAAGTGGAACAGCTTTTCCTCAGTCTGAAAGGCTTTGGGACAGCTTTGTTCCCTAGAATCCACAGGCAGAGAAACACAAAGGAAATTAAAAGCTGTACACTGATAAGATGAACTTGACACATGGGTTGGAAAGATCTCTGGCACCTGCAAGGTGCCAAGACACAAGGTGTTGTCTGATGGGAGAATGATTATTGGACTGTCTGATGGAAAACAGGTGGGGTTTCTCCTGCACAAGCCCTTCTCAAGATTTGTCCCAGGTCCTGCAAACACTGAGATATTCAGGAGTGTTGGACCATTCCCACAGAAACTGAGTGTCCTTGTGATGCTCTCAAATGCCTTGCACTGTGCCCCATCATACGGCAGAACACCAGCATTCATGTACAGGGAAGGCCCAGGTCAGCCTCTGCCAGGAATGGTGCTTCCTGCTCCCAGGATCATAGAATCGTTTAGGTTGGAAAAGACCTTTTCTTAAAGGTTCAACTGTACACCTAATACTGCCAAGTCCACCACTAAACCATGTCCCTAAGCACCACATCTACACATCTTTTAAATGCCTCCAGGGATGGGGACTCAACCACATCCCTGGGCAGCCTGTTCCAATGTTTGACAGCTCTTTTGGGGAAGAAATTTTTCCCAATATCCAACCTAAACCTCCCCTGGTGCAACCTGAGGCCCTTTCCTTTCATTCTACCACTTGTTACCTGGGAAAAGGGACCGACCCCCACCTGCCTACAGCCTCCTGTCAGGTAGTTGTAGGGAGTGATAAGGTTCCCCTGAGCCTCCTTTTCTCCAAGTTAAACACCCTCAGCTTCCCCAGCTGCTCCTCATCAGACTTGTGCTCCAGCCCCTCCCCCAGCTCCGTTGCCCTTCTCTGGGAAGGACAGGCATGTCCCATCCTCATCTCCAGCACCCCTCTCCGAGGGCCAGAGCTGCCACAGGAGGGCCCAGCAGAGCAGAAGCACAAATCCTGCCTGGGCAAGGCTTATCCCTCCGCGCTGCACCTCCACACTGAATTCTCTGGGGATATCTTGTCCTCTCTTGCAGGCTTCCTGCCCTTTACACCACAGGAGCAGAAAGGACTGCTCAAACCCCAATGAGGCGCTGGGGTCCATCCTCTGGGCTGGCATCGACACCCCAGCTGCATGGGCAGCCCCCAGCCCCGGGGGTATTTGTGTGCCCCCCCTGCTCATCCCAGCAGGCACTGCAGGGATCTGCCCTCTCTCTGGCAGCAGATGTTAAATT
Source organism: Falco punctatus (assembly GCF_963210335.1). Lineage (NCBI taxonomy): Eukaryota > Metazoa > Chordata > Aves > Falconiformes > Falconidae > Falco > Falco punctatus. The sequence goes on from NC_137581.1 coordinate 348,130, forward strand.
GGGAATTACTGGGATATTTCAGAAGCAAATCTACCCTCCTGAGCAAATACACGAACGGAGACCTGGGCAGGACCAAGCGTGATGACTGTCAGTAATGGCACAAGCAGCATCCCCCAAAACTCACTGAGTATTTTCCAGGTAGATAAAACCTGGTGCTCCAGCAGCAAGGGCTCAGCACATGGTGGGCAGGGCAATATGGTGGAGGGAAATGATCCACACTTACATATGACCGCTAAAAACCCAGGCAGGCATCTGTTTTCTGTCTGCCTGCCTTGGTTACGTGTTATTTCTGAACCTGAGGCGCTACAGCACTGAATCAAAACAAGAAATCACTGGATGATGAACAATTCACTGCAGGCCAAGTTATAGATTTCATAAAATCACAGAATCATTTAGGGTGGGGAAGACCTTTGAGATCATCGAATCCAACCATACACTGTGAAAATGTCAGAGTTCCCAGGTGAATGTGGTTTATGGGATGTTTTGCCCAATTTCTCTCTACATGGCCATTTTCTGAGCATATGGGTTTGTGCAGCTTTTAATGCAATACAATGAAACTCAAGTACTTTCAGTCCTACAATGTTACTAAATACAGTCACAGCATTGTTTCTATTATCCAAAAGTAATTTCAAACAGCATTTCATCATCATTATGATTAATTGTAGACAGCAGAAAAGTAAATATTTGATATTTGAAACTTGCATTCTACAGAAGCAGACTTTGCAAAAGGAACTGTGCCTGGATGCAGAAAAGTGCATAAATACCCTTTCTTTCATTAAAACAAAAATCACATTTACTTTCAATCATTTTGATTTGGTCCTGGGATGGAAATTTTTTTTTTAAATTCATACAGTCCTATGTATTCGGGCACTTTTTTCTGCTGCATTAATGGATCTTCAACGTGTTGGTTGTAGGCAAAATATTTTCAGATCATCTTTTAATTAATTTTTTGCATCCTTTGAACAGACAGAGCTATTGTTTTAGATTGGTGTGGGGTTTTTTGCCACCATCATGTACTTTGTTTTGCAATAACAGTATGTTATAAATTATGCAATTGTGGTGTTTCTGTTTTTCCAGTTGATGCCAGTTCAGACTAGCAGCTTGGTCTGGGTAGAAATCTCTGCAGCCTTCTCTGTTTTGCAAGAACCAAGGCAGCTTTGTGCTCGCAGCCACTCATAGGCTTCGGTACTTGTAGATCATTGACATGGGCTGGAGACGGGCTGGCAGAGGAACCCCTCCCACAGAGGCACTGGGCAGCAGGGCCAAAACAGGGAGGCTGTTTTCGGAGGTTTCACTAGTATAACAAGGCAATTTTCACCCTGTGGGGGATAAAACACTGCTGAACATCAGAGATGCTCCTCTGGAGCCTGGGGACGCAGCTTGGGCAGGGTGCTGTGCCGGTCTCCTGCTGCAGTCCTCACTGCAGTCAGGAGATGTGGCCGGTGCCGAGTGAAAACACTTGCAATGCAAATGATGGAAAAGCAGGAAATATCTTGACTCACTTGGGAGTGTTAACTGCTGTTAATCTTTAATGCACTAGCAGTGTAAACTTCCACAAGTCAACGGGCTGATGTTCCTTCTGAGATTCAGGAGAGGGAAGGATTAATATCATCAGCCCTTGGCAGCACAGACAGGGATTTGCACTCCCCTGCAGCTCGGCGCTGAGCAGGGCTGATTCCTCATTCCTCATTCCTCTTTGGGGCTGGCCCTTGGTGAGTCATTTTATATTGAACACTGGTGTTTGGGGCAATGCTTGCTTCTTTGAAAAGAACGAAAGGAAGTGAAGCAGCATGTGAGAAAATTGTATTTCCATATCACTAAGAACTGGAGGTGTAAAGTCTTGCTGAACTGCTTTGTAAACCGTATGCAATCAGGCATCGGCTGGCATTGGTGCCTGGGAATGTTCCCAGGCTGATTTAATTTACAATTATAGATATAGCCTAGCTTTATTTGCCTCTGTTGAATTACGTGGTTTTAAAAGTGGAAGAGGCAATTGGATAAATATTTGTGATGAGATGAAGCTCTTTTCTATACTGATTGATGTTTTCAGTGGACTTTCGGTTCACAGAGGACAAGAATCCTTTTTAATGGAAACGCTTAGAAATGAAAACAAACCTTGGGCTTAGACTTCTGCCATCTGCAATGAAAATAAAAGAGGTGCAAGCAGGTCTGAAGAACAAAAGTTTAGCTTTGGTCCAAATCAGACTAATTTTCCTGCATCCCAGCCGTGGCCTAGGCTTTTCCTGGTGTATGATACGTGGGGGATTGGGTGGGGCTACTGACAGGGGTAAAATGGGGAGAAGCACATAAACCCAGCAGTTCTGCAGCCTTCCTCTTCCTCAAAGCCCTTCTCATGGCAAAGAGCACTCTGCAGGCTGGGCTTGTTTGCATTATTCAAATCTGCAAAAATACCCTCAGGCTGATCAGCCCTTCATGGGACAGGGCTCCCAGCTCAGGCTACCCTGGCACTTAGGGAACTGGGAAACTGCTCAGAGGTCCCGTGTTGGCTGAGCATCAATCTGTGCAGAAATCTGCACTCAGGGTATCTCTCCAGAGCATTACTATGGCTTGGCTGCCCTGGTAGCGCTTGTTGCCTTGCATCTTGGGCCAGGATTTCTTTGTCCAAAGATCATGCTGTTCAGCTCACCACGTCTTTTCCCCTCTTTACAAAGGAGAGGAAAAGGAATGGAGGAAAAGGCAGGGAATCTGCCAGGTAAGAATGTTGCTCCAGGTCATTCAGAAAACCTGGGTATGGGCTGAACGTCCAGCCTAGTTCTCCCTGTTCTCCCTTAGTGTTTGATACCCCTGTGGGATGGGGGAGAGGCACAAAAAGCACTTTGTGGTGTGTGCAAGCAGCTGAACATGTTTATACAGGTGGAAACACGGGGAGTAGCGTGTCTGGCAGAAGTTTCAGGAGTAGTCACAACCTTCAGAGCTGGTAGTTGAATGTCAGCCCCATACATGACATCTAGTAGTGTTGGTACTGGTACAGTTTTTATTCCTATCTTAATAGTTTGTACAAGCAGCTCTCAGAAATGAATTGGTCACTGATTGGAAGAGTGATGTGTATTATTTCACCTCCCTGAAGAAACACAGAATCCTGACAAAGACACCCACCTTTCCAGGTGCACACAGCTAGAGAGCCCACCGACAGCAACAAGGCAAGTAATTAAGACTTTTTACCAGACTTTTTGCCACATTGGATAAAACAGAGATAGAAAAAGACCCAGTCTGTTTTGTGGTGCAAATGGAGGTACAGAGAAGATGTTTTTCTTACAGACACAGTTTCTAGGGTTGATAGGAAAGGGTGAATAGGTTCCTATTCAGCAAAACAGAGCCAGTCAACCCCTTGGCCTTCAGAAATGTCTGGGGTTGGAAGGCAGTTGCAAATAGGACATTGTAGGCACTGATTTGTACAGATTTGTAGGTGGTTGTGGGCTAACGCCAGGCTCTCCAGGCCTTTTATCCCTTCTCTTTCTTGCACAGAGCAGAGTCAGGCTGACACTGAGCACTGAAACACCATGTATGAACTCAACGAAAGCAGCTTTGATCCCATCACCTTCGTCCTAACGGGCATCCCGGGTATGGAGGAGTCCCACATCTGGATCTCTGTCCCCTTTTGTCTGATGTACATCACTGCAGTGTTTGGCAACTCTGTCCTTCTCTTTGTAATAATCACGGACAGGAGCTTCCACGAACCCATGTACCTCTTCCTTGCTATGCTGGCTGTTGCTGACCTCATGCTTTCAACCACAACAGTGCCCAAAATGCTGGCGATCTTCTGGTTCAGTGCCAGGGAAATTTCCTTTGATGCCTGCATTACACAGATGTTCTTCACCCATTTCAGCTTCATCGTGGAATCGTCCGTTCTGCTGGCAATGGCGTTTGACCGGTACATAGCTGTCTGCGACCCGCTGCGGTACTCTTCAATCTTAACCCCCTCAGTGATTGGGAAAATAGCCGTGACTGCTGTTGTCCGAGGATTCTGCATCATGTTCCCACCCATCTTCCTCCTCAAGCGGCTGCCATACTGTGGACACAACATCATGCCCCACACCTACTGTGAGCACATGGGCATTGCCCGCCTGGCCTGTGCTGACATAAAAGCCAACGTCTGGTATGGGCTGACAACGGCTCTTCTCTCCTCTGGCCTGGATGTCGTGCTCATCGCTGTCTCTTATGCTCTGATCCTCAGGACAGTCTTTCGGCTCCCGTCCCCAGAGGCTCGTCTCAAAACCCTGAGCACCTGTGGCTCCCACCTCTGTGTGATCCTCATGTTCTATGTGCCTGCCTTTTTCTCCTTTCTCACACATCGGTTTGGGCACCACATCCCAAGTCACATTCACATCCTCCTGGCCAACCTCTATGTTGTGGTCCCGCCGATGCTCAACCCCATCGTGTATGGGGTGAGGACAAGGCAGATCCGGGAGCGCGTCATCCGCCTCTTGTGCCCCGTGGGGGAGTGCCCCTGCCCTGGCTTGGTGAGCAGGTGCTGAGTGCTGCTGGAGGGAAGGGGGATGTGGGACAGGGTCTGGAAAGCAGCACTGAGTGCCACAGCATGCTGTTCTCACCCTGGAGAAACAGATTTGCCCAAGAAGTTCAAGAGAAGCTGAGAGTGGTGGGATTTCTGGAAACATGGGCTTGAGTCATCAGCTCCTTCATTGCTACTGGTTTCTCCTAGAGATGCTTCCCCTGAATGGTCCGTTAGAGACTGGGCAGAGTTCTGCTGAGGAGTATCAAGTCTCTTATATCTCCTGATTTGCCATCACCTACTGCTGCTGATTTTGTTTGCTGTCCTACAACTTCGTTTCTGTTTGTTCCCTCACCTGTTATCTCAGTGCCTAGACCATGAATGCCTTGTTGGTCATCAGACCAGAGCTGGGTATATGAACCATAGCTGGGTGGGCAAAGTGCTGTTTACCATGGCACAGATAATGGTCTGTCCTTCTGTCTTCAAGGGTACAGCTTGCGTTGCTGAGGGACTCTGGCACCTCTTGGTGCTGAAGGTGCTTACATGCTAAGAGCCAAGTGTGAGCATGGCCTATGGGAAAGGTTTTATTGTCTTGTGTTTAAGGGAAACATATCCCTTAAACCATGCTGTCCAAAACAGAATTCAAGCCTCTAGACTGGAGTGCAAAGGGACAACGGTCTCCTACATCCTACGCATCCCATAGGGATATTTTCTGTCTTTGCAAGAACACTGCACTGCTAAGCAGTGCTCAGCATGGAGTACATTGCACCTCAAAATCCTTGTCTGACCATACGGCTGGCTGATTGCCCATCACTTTGTTGCAGTTCATTTGATTAATCCTTCAACACCAAAATAGTTTTGTTGAACTTTTTCTTGTTCCTCTCATTGGTGTGTGTATCAGTTGTATCAATAATACCTTAATCTACCTGAAGTCAGTGGCAACCTGTCTTAGACAGTTGTGAAAAGCAGTGCAAACATGAAGAGTGAGCATTAGATATTGCTGGAGGAGCAGCAAGGACAGTTCTGTACATCTGTGAACAGTCTGAGTTTAACTTCTTGTCAATCTGACTAGCAAGGAGAGCCCTTTTCCTCACCTCTCCCTTCCTCAGTAAAGACAGCAATACAGACTGTCAGAGTAAACTCATCTGCTCTCTCTGCTTCAGTGGATCTCATGAGTGGCAAGGTCAGAAAGAAAGGAGATTCTCATCTCAGCCCAGTGAACACCAGTGCTGCTGGTGTCCCCGGTGTACATAAAGACCTATGGGGAGAATCACAGAAGGGTTTGGGTTGGAAGGGACCTTCAAGACCAGCCAGTTCCCACCCCCTGCCATGGGCAGGGCCCCCTCCCCCCAGCCCAGGCTGCTCCCAGCCCCGTCCAGCCTGGCCTTGAGCCCTGCCAGGGATGGGGCACCCACAGCTGCTCTGGGCAGCCTGGGCCAGCGCCTCGCCGCCCTCACGGGGAAGGGTTTCCTTCTGGTACCTAGTCCAAATCTCCCCTCTTATAGTTTAAAACCATTCCTACTTGTCCTATCACTACAGGCCCTTGTAAAAGGTCCTTCTCCGGCTTCCTTACAAGCCCCCTTTAACTACTGAGAAGCGGGTGAAGGCAGCACTGGAGAGCTCAGGGGGAACCTTGCCAGAATTTCACATCTGCGCTGGAAGGTCAGCGTGCCCTGCACTGCTTTTGACGTGCATTCTTGTCATATCATTATAACATCCACAGTCCTGTCAGGACTCTTCTGGTTCCTGCAGCCTGGATTACAGCAGGAATGGGGCTGTTCCCATATGGCTGGAGCCTCTCAGTCCCACAGAGAAGTCACAGCAACACTCCCATTTGCATAGCTCTCATCACCAGAGCACAAAGGTCCTTTTGTCCAGTGTTTTGCATAGCATTGACTTGGTGGGCAGCACATGCTCCGATGGGACCTGTCTGTCTTCTCGTCCTGACAGCCGAGTCCTGATGGCCATTCTAACTCGGCTGTAAATGCCGAGGCTTATGTAACCCATTACAAAAACTGCAGTGTGAGTTGCTGTTGACTCTGAGTAGGCAATGCTCTTGGTGCTTGCTCAGGGCTCCAGAGAGCAGAGAAGGATTCAGCAGGCCCTCCTCTAGGAAGGTCAGGCAGGATGGTCCTGGCAGCTGCTGAGCCTGCTCCCTGCACAGCCTAAGCTTGGTCAACATGCAGGATTGAAGAGGCCCCACTGCTGTCCCTCCATGAGCTCCTCTGGCTCTGGTGGCTCCCAGGGGATGTTAAGCACTAACCACCAGTATCCTTCAAAGCTGTGGCAGCAGGTTCCTTTCCACTGTGGCAAGGAACTCTGGGATGAGGAAGAGGAGGGAATGCACAAGAGCCCAGAGACCTTTCCTTCATGTCCTACTGGGTGGGATGTGCTGAGACAAATGCTTGCTTCTCCTCTCTGCATCATACCTACTGTCAGCTGCACTTCTCTTTTATGCACCACTGAGACATGGGGGACTGGGCACTTTTTAGTTCCCTCCTGAGCTCAAGGGCTTCCTCGGGTCTAGCCAGTATAACTCACAGCTGAATGACGAAGGAGATGACACCAATACAGCAACGAAAACCCTGCTCCATTCTAGTCATCCCAGTAATGCTGCTATGACTTCAAAAGAAAAGGGAAAGTGTTTCATGATTTCAGATTAAAAAAAACCCACAAAGTTCCTCAGTCTTTCAACTAATTTCTTTTTTTTTTTTTTTTTTTTTGTTGTTGTTGGTTTTTTTTTTTCCCTGATCTCATCAAAGGTGGGAACCTTGTGACAGGCACAGGGGAAATGAAAGTCTGCTCATTAAAAGCTGTTTGCTTAACAGTGAAGATAACAGAACTGGTTACAAAAGCTGCTCATATTGTTGGTTTTTTTTAATGTCCTCAAAACATTTGTCTTTGTGTTAGCTTTCTTAGCAAAAAGAAAGAGTATTTACACAGAGCAGTCCATGTGATTTCTGGTAGGTGATGGAGCTGTAAGAAAGAAAAAGTGTCAGGAGAGCAAGTTGTTATAGGCAACACATGAATAGATTTAGACTGAAATAGATGCTTTGAGGTCTTTAGGGCATGGAGGACCTGGGGTAGCTGCACAGCAGCTGTCACAGGGGATACAGCAGATTTGGAGGTAGGGGTGAGATGCGAGACAGCTCATGACTGCAAGAGACTTGTTTGCTGATTCAGAAGGTCTCCTTTGGCCTGCCTTCCTACCTGAAAACAAGAACAAAGTCACCCTCTGCTGAAGAGTTTTCTCCTGAAAGCCTTTTGGCCAGCTATAATAACAACTGAGCTGCCATCTAAAGTTGTCAATATTAAAGAACAATATTGGTTACTGGTGTCTCTGTTACACGCTTTAACTCACACGATTATTTCTGCCCCCTTCTTCACTGCTTCCCTCTGGCTTCTCCTCAGTGATGAACAGTTAGGCACACACTTAACTCTGAGCACAACAGCAGTGCAGGCAAAACGAGGGTGTGTGCTCACAGGTGGCATGAGTCTGAGCATGGTCCTGAGATGGGACCCTTTTATAAATGCTCAGGAGTCTAGTCTTGTGCCATCATCATCTTCATCATGGAGGTAGTGGGAGGTAGAATCTCCCTGGGCAGGTGTTGCACAAAAGCAAAACGAAAGACCTGCCTCCTAATTGCTTCCAAACAAAGTATATATAATGAAAAATGAGTAAGGAATGGCAATGACATTACAGTGCTAGCCTGCATGCTACGCTACTGTACTCTCCCACTGGCACTTGGGGTGAAGTTACTCCAGCAAGTGGTCCTCTGTACTCAGGGGATCCTCTCTCAGGGGCGATGCGTTCCTGCAGGCATCCACATTTTCACCTGCATTTTAGCAACCAGTTTGGTTGGGATGGGCTGTGTGTGTTGTGGTACCAGACAAGTGCATTTCAGGGATTCTTCTGCTCCTCTGGGTTTCCAAGAACAGTTTTATACAACTGAGGAGGCAGTTTTAAACTCATGGCCCTTGTGCTGCTCTGCTCCTTGGATGGATGTAGCAGCCAACTGCACAGGCAAATATCCTTGAGTCAATGAATCACTAGCTTAGCAATTAGTGCCCAAAGGGGCATGCATAATGGGGTATTAGCCAGCTGATCAAGAAGATTTATATTTCTAACGTGGTTAAAATGTTAGCTTAATAACTCATACAAGATGTGGAACCAGAACTTCTGCACTTTGTATTTAATTTCCCACTTGAAAGACCTGGGGTTTTTTTAGCTCAGTTGATGTGGTAGGCTATTTGTAAGCATGTTGGGATTGCAAGGACCCTTTCCTGAGGAGGAGGAGGAAGGGTTTTTGACTGTAGTTTTTTCACAGCATCCACGTATACAAAAAGTAAATGAAATCTCAAAAATTTTGGGAGAAAAGTAGAAGTCAAATGGAGTAACTGTAAGAAACGCTCCTTTGTCCCTGGTGAATGCGTAGGCAGGCTTTTCATGCTTACATGCACTGAGAAGGAGTCAAGCCTGCGCCTGAAGTGGAGATCATGCTTCAGGTCTGTGCTGAGTCAATCTCTATGCATATGCTTAAAGGAAAATGCTCTTCAGCTGTATTTGAATGCTTTGCTGGATAGAGAGACACAAGCGTGGCTTTCATCATGAACAAAGTCTTGAGTGTTCTGAGTTAAAGTACCACATTTCCATTCATTTTTATTGCTGTTTACAAACAGTGGTGCTTTATTAATTGTTCTTCATCTGCAGAGCTCTGTGAGTAATAAATTAGAGTAGCATAGCTTAACAATTTTATTTCATCTCACCTCCATGACCATGATGTCTTAGCAAATGTTGGTTTAATAAAAATCCCCACTACACAGACAGGCAGATGATAAATAGCACATCCTTGTAAGCTGACCTGCCTAAAATGAGCTGGTAACTCAGAAGCCAGGTTGACCGGTTTGCTCTCATGCATTAGAGGTCCCTGACAGCTCCCCAGAGTGTTGTGGCAGTCAGGAAGCTGCTGGTTGCAGTTCCCCTGACCCCACCAAACAGTCTGCTCAGGGTCTCTGCAGGTTTCTAGGGGACAAGCAGTAGTCCAATAAATCCATTGCTCTCTTCTAAAATCAGAAATGAGGAGAAAATCATCTAAAAGGTTTATAGCGGGAATTTCTGCTGCTCTCTTTCTCAGAGCTCCCAAATGCCTCTCCATCATGGTTCAAAAAAGCTGAAATAGGTCCTGGTCCCAGAGCACTTTCTATCTAGGGCAAGGACAAGGATAAAACTCACATCTGATTGACATGTCCCTGCTTGCCCCAGGGTGGCTCATGCATAGTCCTGGGTACCCCAGTGGGATCCAGGACCAGGCAATGAATTTTGCAGAAGTTGCTGTGGTTGGGGTGGTAGTGAGTGAAGGGGCAGTGAGGATTCACCGAGGCTGCTTTGGGGACAGCCTGAAGGCCTTCAGGGCTTGTACAATCCCCATCCAATTAGCCTGGTAGTAGGAAATACCCAGGGAAAATGAACTGGTGATATCCCTGGTGCTCTTCAACACCTCCATCAGGGTATGAGTGCAAGCATGCATGCCCCACAGTGCCCCAGGGCACTCTCTGGGTGCAGTATAAACACCCAGGCTCAGCCTCCATCCAAGCAGGATCCCATTGCTGGCACAGGAGGTGAGTGAGTTGGCTGGGTCACCACACTGTTCTTTCAACTGGGTTTGGTGAAGCAGAGATGGATTGGAGAGATGGGGAGATGGTTGGGGTCCATGTAGGATATATTGTGTGATACCACTGCCAGAGATACGTAAACATTTCCTGGCAGCAGTTCTGGCTGCATTGTCCCAAACTCCCTGCATGAGTGTGGCAGGGAGGGCACTGGGCAACTTGTTTCTCAAGGGGATGGAAGCAGCATGCTCCTCCTGCTCAGTTCTGCCTGACATAGTGGATATAAAGGATTTTCATGTGGAGTGAGAATGGACTTGTGTTTTTCTAATACTTAAAGTGCACTGGGTGGGACTAGCATAGAGGTTTGCCTGTACATTTTCAGTGTTCTCTAAAACAGTAGTCCCCAGTGCCAGGGAGTTCTGAGGGTTTCATTATTTATTTTGTACTGGCTCAATAGCACCTGGAATTCCCACAGCAACTCAGAGCCCTGGCTTATGCTCTGTGGACATAATACATAAGATGGCAGCTCCTGACACACAGCTGGTTACTCCTATGGCACTGTAAATCCCCTTTTAGATCCTGGACATTTTGATAACACCTTGCTGCTGGTGGCTTTTAATTTTGTCTCTTTGCATATCTGACAAGATGATTTCTCCAGATACCTGGGTGATTGGACACTGCTGTCTGGGGCTCTTTTATGAAGCAGAGCTGTTGGGATGAAAGGGGCTCTCCCCTGCCTTTCACCCACTTTGTTCTTGGTGGACTGAGCTCACACAGTTACAGAGACAGACCTTTTGTAGGAGCTGATACAAGCAGGTGAAGTCCCAAGAAGGACAGGACTGAACTAAGCTCCTTGTGTCCTGATTTCATAGGTAGCTTTCAAACAGCTCTGAGTCACTAAACTGGGTGTCCCAGAGGAGGATTAGCAATGCACATGCCTTCTTTGTGGAAGTCATGGGAGAGCAGAGAATTTTCCTTAATATATTTCCAATGCTAGAGATTTCTCAACTGCAGCATAAATGGTGGTCACATCCAAGTCTATCTGCTAGAGAAGCACTTGTGATCACTAATTCAAGAGTGAATCTCCTGTATATTTTGCTCCAGCAGCTGCAAGTGGATGCAGGCAGAAGACTCCTTATTTCAAAGACTCAAACAGCAGAGACAAAGGGACCTGAATAGTGGAGGGGAACCCTGATGGAGCAAATTGTCCAATATTTAACACTTCTGGATAAAATGTGGTTTAGAAGTTTAAGTGTCTGTGCCATGAGTGATGCTTATCATGAGTTCAGCTCCCCTTTATATCCTGGGTATAGTTCAGCTGCTCTTAGAGCCTTTCTTTCTACCGTTATACAGCTCCTGCAAGTGAGAAATGACATGAGATATTGCATTGAGTCATGTCAGCACCCAACATGTCGGGATCCCACCCCACATTCTTCATCTTGGTGGGTATACCTGGGATGGAGAAGTCTCACACCTGGATCTCCATCCCAGTCTGCATGATGTACTGTGCTGCTCTTCTTGGGAACTTGGTCCTGCTGGTCACCGTTGCGAAGGAGCGCAGCCTCCACGAGCCGATGTACATCTTCCTGTGCTTGCTGGCAGTGTGCGACCTGCTGTTGTCCACTGCCACTGTCCCCAAAATCCTTGGTGTCCTTTGGTCTCTGTCCACCCAAATCTCTTTCAGTGGCTTCCTGGCACAAATGTTCTCCATCTATTTCATTTTTGTGGTGGAGTCAGCCATTTTACTGGCGATGGCCTTTGATTGGTACATCGCTATTTGCAAACCCCTGCGGTACACAGCCGTCCTGACACACTCTGTCATGGGAAAAGCTGGCATGGCAGCCTTAATCAGGAGCTTCTGCATCATGTTGCCTGCCATCTTCCTCCTCAAGCGGCTGCCTTACTGTGGGCACAATGTCATGCCCCACACCTACTGTGAGCACATTGGTGCGGGCCGCCTGGCCTGCACCGACATCTCCATCAACATTTGGTATGGGGTTGCTGCTGGCTTCCTTTCAGCTGGCTTGGATGTCATCTCCATTGCTGTCTCCTGTGTGCTGATCCTCAGGTGCCTCTGGGGGCTGCCCTCCCCACGCGCCTCCCCCAGGGCTCTGCACACCTGCGGCTCCCACCTCTGCGTCATCACCATGTTTTACACACCAGCCCTCTTCTCCTTCCTAGCGCACCGGTTCGGCCAGCACGTTCCTCAGCATATCCTCATTTCCTTTGCCAACCTCTACATCGTGGTGCTGCCCATGCTTAACCCTATCGTCTGTGGGGTGGAGAACTGAGCATGTGGCTCACCTGCTCAGGCTGAGGGGCTTGAGTGGCAGGACATAGCTGGGCAGGCAGGAATGGGCAACTGCGCTGGTCTACTGGTGAGAGGGGTGAAATGAAGCTTTGAAAAGAAGGAAATGAATGAAAGACAGCAGGGACCTGGCAAATGTGGACCAGATGGGAACATTTTCTAGATGCGATGGTCAACAGCCAGCTGAACATGAGCCAGCAGTGTGCCAAGATGGCCAAGAAGGCCAACAGCATCATGGCTTGTATAAGAAACAGTGTGGCCAGCAGGACTAGGGAAGTGATTATCCTCCTGTACTCGGCACTGGTGAGGCTGCGCCTCAAATACTGTGTTCAGTTTTGGGCCCCTCACTTCAAGAAAGGCACTGGAGTGTGTCCAGAGAAGAGCAACGAAGCTGGTGAAGGGTCTGGAGCACAAGTCTGATGAGGAGTGGCTGAGGGAGCTGGGGTTGTTTAGCTTGGAGAAAAGGAGGCTTGGGGGGACCTTATCGTTCCCTAAAACTGCCTGAAAGGAGGCTGTAGTGAGGTGGGAATTGTTATCTTCTCCCAATTAACAAGCAAGAGGGCAAGATGAAACAGCCTCAGATTGTGCCAGGGGAGGTTTAGATTGCATATTAGAAAAAATTTCTTCCCCGAAAGGGCTGTCAAACACTGGAACAGACTGTCCAGGGATATGGTTGAGTCACCATCCCTGGAGGCATTTAAAAGATGTGTAGATGTGGCACTTAAGGGACGTGGTTTAGTGATGGACTTGGCAATCCTGGGTCAATGGTTGGACCTGATGATCTTAAAGGTCTTTTCCAACCTAAATGATTCTATGATTCTATGATAAGTGTGTTCAGTGGACATCAACATCCAATCCGTATCTCTGTAGCAAATAGGCTGGACAGGTTCCCAGATGTACTGATGTGAAACAACTCATTGGGACAGTAGGAGCCAGACACCGGGGATTACCACTGTTCCCATATTCCTGGGGTCCTCTGCATTGTCCTGTTGGGTATTTGTACAGTCAAGTCCTTTGCAAGCAAAAATACAGTTTCTGAATACTTGAGGTACTATTGAGGATCTAATTAAACGGAAAACATTAAAGAAGTACATATAATGTCTGTACCTGTTATCTCAGTATACAAATGTCTCTGCTTGAGCTGGGTGTGGTCTGCATGGGATGGGAACAGGCATGGCTGGGGCAGTGATGCTCCCTGAAGGCACTCAGGTCTGAGAGGACCCACTGGGTCTCCTCTCTCCTAGTGCCCTTTCAGAAGGCTGCAAGGACACAGAATCACAGAATCATAGAATGGTCAGGGCTAGAAAGGACCTCTGGAGATCATCTAGTCCAGCCTCCAAGAGAGATAGTGGGAGCACTGCTTCTCTGCCCAGCTTGGCTCAGCCCAGCCTGTGTGTTTGCACCACAGCCAGCCATCGTGTCTGTCAGCCTGGCAGCTGAGGATAGCTTGCCAGGATCCCAGCTGATCAGGTCCCAGTGTCCCTCCCTAGCTGTGCGCTGTGGGGAGGCTGCAGGCTTTGCTGCATACAACATGGGTTTGCTTGACTCTTGCAGCTCAGATCTGTGCACTCAACTCTGCTGTAGGTAAGGATGGGAAGATCTGATGCCTTTGGCTGAGCTGGGCACTTTGGGGTGAAAGGGGAGTCAGTGGTAACAGGAGACATCCAGGTCCTGTCTCAGCATCTCTGTCTCTAGACTCCCAGAGAGGCACTGAGCCAGCCTGGTGTCCAAACAGGAGGAAAACCTCTATGAGATAATGTTGGATGCAACTGAAGTATAACATGCTTGCACAGAGAAGTGGCCCTGATGCCACATTGGGCACTGAGCCAAGTCCAGTGGGATAGATACCTCCAACTCCCCAAAACTCCTCTTCTACCATTTTTGCAGAAGTTTTTCTTGGGGCAGCCAACTAGGAAGGAAACTGGGGAGCAAATCCTGATATAACAACAGCTGTGGTAATAAAAATGTGACTTTACCTGTCATCAGTACTCATCTTTCAAATATCTCAAAGTGTTTTGCAAATATTCATATTCTCACTAGTAACACCGGTAAGCTGGTCGTCAGTATATTTTCTGTAGTGGGGCCACATCTACTGAAAAAAGGGAGGTGTGACCAGGACATTGCCTAAGGATGAGGAAGCTGGCATGGGTTAATAGAGAAATACAGGTAAGGGCAGTAACATTATATTTATGTTGGTGAAAGCTGAGATGACAACAGTTTTGAGCCTGTGTAGTGATGCTAAGAAATACAAGAAACATTGTTTTTCTCTGTTTCTTGATTTGAATTTCTAGACCCCTTCTCCATCCTTTTTCTGCACCCAGAATGGGCTAGGTCTAGATTTGGGTGCTAGCCCTAGCTCAGAGAAGTCCCTGACAAGCCTGATCTCTGGAAGCTAGGAGGTATGTCCACCTGAATGTGTCTGCTACTGACCTGCTGGATTTGGACCTCAGATGTGGACAAAGAAACCAGCCAGCCTGGTGGTCCGTAGTGTGGACCGGTCTTGAAGGCTTTGGGACCAAGCTGCTAAACCACGGGCATGGACCAAAGGTCTGTGTCCCCCCATTCCCAATGTCACACCTTAATGGATGGGAAATTTTACTAGGGGATGTCTCCTCTTTGCCTGGTTTTCAAGGAAAAAAGACCTGGTTTAGGTCTGTGAATGGAGGCGAGGGTAGAGGTTCCCTCCCAGACCCTGACTGTGCCTGTGGTGTGCAGATGGAAACTTTCCCTGGACTTCTTTTCTGCCTTGACAAGCCACTTCAGGCAGTATTTCTGGTGCATCCATCCCTAATGACTAAGTTTTGCTGGATTTTACAGACACCTCCATCAACCCCAAAGTCTCCACTGCAACTGGAACTTCTTTACATTGTGGTGCACATTTCAATTCAGATTTCACCTGTGAATATTTCCATTCACATTTTCAACCGCAAACTCATGCCATCCATAGCCTTTGGGAACAGGGACTCAGGCAAGTGGAAATCAGCAGTCAAGAAAACATGTGCCTGGGGGATCCAGGTGGAAGCTACTCCACCAAGCCTGCAAGTCTTCCTCAGGTATCCCCAGGCTAGCAAAACTAGTGAAAAAAAAAAAAGAAAAAAGAAAAAAAAAGTTTCTGACATGCTTATATTTAAAAGGAGAAATGGGATTACTGGAGAAATTTGACACTGCTTCATTTGACATTAGCTCCAAATAAAATAATGGAAAAGAGAATATGAGACTTGATCAATAAAGTGTAAAAAGGGCAAGAATGTAATTAATGGCAATCAGTACTTATTTTTGTTGTTTATCTTACGTAGAATCATGTCATTTAATTTTCTGATGACTTCCACATTTGGGTGATAAAGTTACCCGAAGGCTGGATACAACTGTGAGTATTTTTTTATTTTCACAATATTGTGATATATACCTCATTATAACAGACAAACAAACAAACAAATAATAAGTAAAGCAGATGTTAATGGAGTCTGGCTAACTGCAAAGTCTTCTTTCAGTGATAGCTCCCCACTGAGAACTAGTTTTCCATATATTCCTGACATTCAGCAGGGATTGATTGGATGCTCGGTCTGAAGCTATGTATGGTTGTTACCAGTTGTGTAAAAGCAAGTATAAAATCGTTGCTAATAAGGTTTTATATGATTCAAAGACAGATAATTTAATAGAGCTGAATGCAAAGTCATACTCCTAAGGAGGAGGGGTAGCAGGCTGTATGAGAGAAAGGGGATGCGGTCCCAGCAGAGGTGGCTCCACAGAAGCTCAGGCATCCAAAGGATGGGGCATTTGGTGGGTGCACTTTGGCTGATGCTTGGCCAGCAGGCCAATGTGAGAGTCTCAGTGTGTTCCCATAGCTGTGCAGGGATGATGGTGGGCAATACAGATCCATTTGGATTGAGAACATTTGGATTGTTCTCAAATACTTCACCCAGACCCCAAGTCCATTGAAAACTTATGGTGAGCTGGAAGGAGATGTCAATGCATGCTGTACTGCCCTGGGCAAGATGGAGAGGGACTGGGGGAGGCTGGAGTCATGCTGGCTTCCAGGAGAGCTCCTACTCCTTCCCCCAGCACTGCCCAGTCCCTGTGAAACACCCTACCACTGCTGCAGTGATGATGTGGGGGAGAAAATCAGGAGAAACCAGCACTTTGATCCAACTTTTCTCAGCAACAATAATGTCTGAGAGTTGGTTCACAGTCCTCTTTTAATGAAAATGAAAGCGAAACGTCTTACAGATGCTTTATGATATTATGAAGGTGTCAAAGCTGGGTGATCACAGGAGTTCTTGGCGGTGTTAAAGGCCATGAAAGATAAGCCTTTGGTCCTAGTAACTGCTGGAGGTCAAGGGAAGCTCCTTTGAGTGCCTGCTGAGCAGACAGGGAGCTGGTGACTTCAGGTGAGACATGGGGTGCTAGCTTGAAATTAAGAAGCATGGTCTTCACCCTGGGGTGGGGTTTAAAAGGGTGAATTTCCTTTGCCTATTTTAGCATTTCTCTCATAAAATATGCTTCCCCTTGTCTGATGAATCAAGAAGAGCAAAACCCTGTGTTTTGAGTCATGGACATCTTTGGATCATGAGCACCATCTGGAGAGTTTCCTGTACATAAATGCAACAGAGGAGTCTAAAATATCTGCCTAGTATCACGGCTTTCACTGAACAATGTAAATTATCAGATGAAATGGGAAGAAAGTGCTAATTTTCTGTTTTTTCAGTCAACACATTTTGAGACAGGGTGCAGATGGACGGAAGCAAAGTGAGCTGTCTCCTGAGTGTGGGTCCCCTGGGGTTCACAGAGAGGCTCTATAAATACCCCCATCCCTTGCTGTGAAAGCAGATTCCTGGCCATGTGCACATCCCTGCCTGAGGGCTGTGGACAGAAAACCCTCCTTAGTGGCTGGAGCAGGAATCCACTGAGTGAGCAAGTCTGTGGGCTTTTAAAAAGGTGTTATATCTTTGGAACTGTTGAAGTTAAAATTATGCCTGCTGTGTGACTGCCAGAGGCTCAACGATGTGCTGCCTGGCTTTGTGTCAGAAGACTGCTGCCTGGTTAAACAGTGTTTCAGCCTGTTCTGGTTTTGCTCCCTGCAGGTGCCAGTGCCTGGCCACACCTTTGCACTCACCCAGTACCTATTAGCCAAGAGTTGGATTATGCCATGATGAGATGAGTAGAGGAGGAGGGGGAAACAGCCTCTCCCTGTTCAGGCTTAGAGGAGGATGCTCTCGTATCACCCTCAGTGCACCGACCTTCCATCTGTTTGCAGGGAAGGCTGGTCCATAGTTGCACAGGGCTGACTGATTTACAGACCTAGTGCATAAACTGGGATGGGTTGTCTGGAGAGATTGTGCAGTCTCCATCCCCGGAAGTTTTTGAGACTCAACTGAATAAAGCCCTTAGGCGACCCTGCTTTGCACAGGAGGTTGGACCACAGACCTCCCAAGTTCCTGTCCAGCCTGGATTGCCCCACAGTTCTGTGGCTCCATGAGTGTTATGAGTTAGGTCTTCTGGCAGTGTCAGTGAGCTTGTGAACGTGTGTATTCAAGACCTGCAACACTGAAATTTGTTTTGTCCTTTCTTTTTAGTCACTGGAAGCCTTGTAACAAGTGCAAGGAATAAGCTATAATGTCAGCTGGCAATTGCACTGCCCTTGCTCCCATCACCTGTGTCCCAACGGGCATTCCTGGCATGGGGGAGTCTCACCTCTGGGTCTCCACCCCCTTTACACTCATGTACATGGTTACTGTCCTTGGGAATTTTGTACTGTCATTCATCAACAAGACATAGAAAACCCTCCATGAGCTCAGGTACTACTTCCTGCTCATGCTGGCCATTGCTAACCTGCTGCTATCCATTACCATCATGTCCAAGATACTTGACATCTTGTTTAGAACTGAGGAGATTTCTTTGGAAGCCTGCATTACACAGGTAGTCTTCATCCATCTCATCTCCTGTGCTGAACAGGCAATCCTGCTGACTATGGCATTTGATTGGTACATTGCCATCTGCAAGATCCTCAAATATGCCACTTTCCTGACAAAGAGAATGACAAGGACAATAGGGCTGGCTGCTCTAGCAAGAAGCTTATCTGTCATTTTCCCCATTAGTGTTCTCATGAAGCACTTGATCACAAAAGAAACAAACTCCCCCTTCACACCTACTGTGAGCAATCTTATGGCCAATATCCGAGCGAGTTACCACCATGGCCAGATTCTGTGTGCTTTTCCCCACCAAGTTAAACCTCAACATTTATGGAGTGACAAACAAAGAGATTCAAGGGAGTGCAATCCAGGTGCTTTACCAGCGCCACAGCTGTGGCTGAGCAGGTGTCCTGCTGAGCCAGCAAGCAGGAAAACACTTCTCAGGACTCGGATACCAAAGTTATATTTTCCTTTTGAATACATTGAAATATGTTATTCTAGAAGTGACAGCTTCTGCTTGTCTGGGGGACTGGGCTGAGGTGAGACAGTGCAGTGGGAAGGATCACAAACAGGAATTGTTGCCCAGTGTCCAGTTACTTGTGTGAGCTGGACATACAACAGCCATGGCCAGAGCCCATTCTGTGCATTGGGCTGGACTGGGGGCTGTCAGCCTGCCACCAGCTTGCTGGTCAACTGCTCCCTTACTCTGCTTCCTCAGAGCTTGTATGGGACACCAATACTCTGCTGTAGCTTGCACAGACCTCTGGGTCTGCAGCAGCGCTGTGCAGGGTTAGTCATGCAGAGCAGGGCAGTAGGCAACAGCATCGACACCGCAGCAGCAAGACCTGCGCCTCAGCGACGCTCATCTGTGAGCGGCATCAGCCCACAAGCACAGCCCTCAGATTTGCTGCTTGGGACCAAATGCCTCCTGCTTAAAACCCTGAAAGCTTCAGCTCTGCAGCAGGTGGGCTGGCAGGAGGGCTTGCAGGCAAGGATATTTTTAATTCCACTCTAGGTCGGATAGGCTTTGGGCACCACCAGCAGGAACAGCTTTCATCTGGAAGGACAAACACAGACAAGCTACATGCAGAGACCCTTGCCCCTCAGACTCAGCCCAGAATCCTGAGTCAAGCATCTCCTGCTTCTTTATCATGTGTGTGCTTCTGTGGTTGTGGGCACCTTGCCCACGCCTGGTGGGCTGCAGAAGCTCAATGGCCAGCTCAGAGCAGCCACGTGCACAGCAAAAGCCCGTGGTCAGTGATTTCCACCCTGGCACCATCCTCCTCCATGCATGGGGCCCTGGCCTGCCCCATGGAGATGCTTTGCTTTTCTCATAGCTGACCTGGATGGCTCCTTTCAGACATGCCTTTCTTGGGGGACCAGTGGGGTGCTCCCTGCAAGTATGACAACCTGCCCCAGGGGCCAGACAGGCTTTTCTTACATGGTGTATAAAGCAGGTGAGGAAAACTGCCTTCCGTGGGCTGGCACAATCTCTTCCCACCCAGACATCTGTGCTGATGTTCAGAAGAGGGACCAAATGCAACTTTGTGGTGCGGGCACTATTTGGAGTGCATGGGTACAAGGTGGGGAGGGTGGGAGTGGAGGAAATTGTCCCCCTCCAGAAGGTTTCCCCTCCAAGCAGGGGAGGGCTCCGGGGCTGGCAGGGAGATGTAGGGGCAGATGCATTCAGCTTTTGCTGATGTCCTAAATCCAATCTGTTCTAGAGCTGCAGTGTGGTACAGCACCACAAGCTGAAGTGGTTTGCAAACATCAAAGTTTTGATGGTTTGCAAAGAAGTTTTGATATTTGCATTTGTATGGTAGCTTCCTATATGTGTGTGCACGGATTATTTATGGTGTGAGCTGTGCTTAATGCAGGTTAATGGGGAAAGAGACATTTAATCTAAAAAGCTGCAGGAGTGAACCTGCTGGCTAATAAATATAGGAGAACAAGCTTGCTGGTGATTGGTGGGCACGGTGTATTGAAGCTGTGCTGCCCTAGCTGAAGGCAGAAACAGGCAGCAGCAAATGCTGCTGGAGCAGCAGGTAAGAGCAAGGAAAGTGCCAGATCCAGAGGTCTGCTTTGCTAATTTGTGGCTGTTAGGGTGCTTTAGTGCAGCCTGTGAGCACTGGAGTGTACCCCAGGAAATGCTCTGTCTTGCACAATATGAGGTCAGGAGATAAAGCACATCTGACCAGAGGCATTCTAAAAAATACCCATTTCTGGGCTCAGTGGAGGATAAGCAGGTGGACGATTGGCCTGACCAACCTATATGGGGCTCTTACTAATCCACAATCTATTTTAGCCTTAAAATGAATTGCTAGGGATGAGCAGGTTAATGTCAGTCATGGAGTGAAGTGAGAGAGTGGTCTTGCTCATGGTGAGAGTGGTGCTGTAGTCCTGCCCTCTGGTTTGGGGTCAGTGTTTTAAAAGACAGCAAAAAAGTCTGGAGGGGAGAGAGACAGAGCAGACATAAACAAGTGCTGGAGAAAATACTTGATCTATAAAGGGTGCAAAACATATTAATTTTTAAAGAGCTGTAGAGGCATCTTCATTGCAGGGTGGAAGTCTCAGGAGAAAATATCTGATGCTAAGGATCATTGTAATGCCCTTGAGAAGGATGAATTTGAATGAATGGAAAATGAAGCCAGACTCCTGATTAGAAATGAAAGCCTTATTCTGAATAATGAGAGTAATTAACTGCTGTGAGAAGCTCATGAAAGCAACAGTAGATTTTCCAGAAGTGACTATACCCGTATATATATGACCATGTGGAGAGTGAAGTTATTGGGTACAAAGTTATTTTCTCAGTAAGATCTTTGGCTTCCAGAGTGGTGGAGGACCAAGAAGCAGTCCACATGCCTGCTTTGGCCTCCAGCAATACCTACGTGCATGCTTGCAATATGATAATTCGTGGTATTTCTGATATGCCCCTGCCCATTCTTTCTGGAAGGGCTCTTCTGAGCAAGGATAGATCCTACTGGCACTTTGAGGCCAGTTACATCATCTTCTGTAGTGCTTGGTGATGAGAGTTGTTGGCAGTTACAGTGCCTGTCCTACCTCTTCCCTACCACCCTGCCCCATCTGTGCTCCCCTTCCCATCGTTTGTAGTGATGCTGCTGGATGAGACAAGGCCTTTCTCCCTCCTCCCAGCATCCTGACCTCCACCATCTCATGGTCACTGTGGCCAAGGCTGCCTCCAACATTCATGCCCCTGACCAGTTCATAATTGTTGGCTCCTTCATTGCCTGTGCCAGGAAGTTGACATCCATGTATGTACAAATCTCCTAGATTGCTTGAGCCCTGTTGTATTGTCCTTCAAGCAGATATATCAGTGTCAACTTCGAGTAGTGAGCAAGCCTGAAAATATCCCAGGAGGTGACAATCTGTTGACGTGTGTGTGCACCAGGTGCCAGGAGGCATTGCCTGGTGCTGCACATGAGTCAGTTGGAAACAATCCATCTGCTTCCTCAGCGAGGAATTGCTCCCTGAAGAGGGTGGGTGAGCAGGACAGGCCAGCTTTCCTGTGGTGATACCAGGGACCATCAGCATCTCGTTCTCCTTCCCTGAGTCCCACCAGTGTTTGCAGGAGCAACAGCTCTGCTGACTGGCTGTGGGGTTACCAGCAGCACCACTCGCTTGCTGGGACGGAATTCCCTGTTACTCAGACAAGATTCTGGGTTGGGAGTTGGGACGGCTGAGGCAAGAGGTGTCCACAGCCTGCTCCATCAGGTCACTGCATCCCTCCAGCTGATGGTGAAGTTTTGCATGTCCCCATGAAGCAGATGATGCTGTTGCTGCTGCAGAGGTCCCAGCAGGCAGCACTGGGACTGTGGACACCAAGGACATGCGGCAACAAGAAATTGCACAGAGGATGCCAAATTTCTTCCAGCAAACCCAGAACTCTGAAGTGGTGGTGGTGGTGGTCTCTAACCCACAGGCCTTGCAGGCTTGATCAGAGATTGAGTGGGGTTTGTGGCTCCTTGTGGTGGAAGCACAGGTCACTGCCATGGCTGGTGGGCTCTAGGGCGGATACCAAAATCTCTGCAAATACTGAGGGCCTCAGCAGTTCTGCCATAATACGAGTGATCATAAGGAACCATGACTTGGCTATGAACAACCTCGAAAGCATCCCTGGTGGGTACGCATCTCTGGAGCAGCTGTACAGGGAAACCGAGGAGCCCATCTAGGACACTGTGCAGGCACAGCTGGGCAACAACCCTTTTGCTCCACCAGACAGTAACCCACCCCTGAGTGGAACCAGGCTACCAGCTCACATCAAAAAGCGGAGGCCGTTACCCAACCCTTGGGCTCCGTGGATGCACAGAGCCAGTAATAATGCAGATGACTGTGATGGCTGATGTGCCAGCAGCAGTGCAGGCAACAGTTTTGCCTTGCTGCGTTTGGGTCCTGCAGCAGGTGCAGCGGTACCCAGCTCGGGTGAGGTTCAGAGCACGGTTCAGCAGCTAACAGGAAACCCAGAAGTCATGCACGACTCGGAGTGTGTGTTAATGAACCCCAAGGGCCCAGCACAAATGCTGCTCAATAGCGCTCATGTATCAAGTGATGGAAATTCTCCACCTCAAGATGAACAGGCCCAGCAGCTGCCACTGGAGATGGAGAATGCTGAGATCTCATTCTTGCTGAGAAACGCCAGAGCACTGTGGACATTGCTGCATATCCATCTGGGATTACAGACACTCTCAACAGAAGTACCAGATTTTATACTTAGTTTGGAGGACTCATATGTAGAGCTGGATCCGGAGAGCATGGACTACTCAGCACAAAGCAGTGAGTGTAAGGATGATGGCAGTTTTGGTGTCAGACAAGGATGAAGCAGAAGGTCAGATGGAGATGGATGAGCAGGTGCTACAGGCAAGATATAAGAGACAAATGGAGCAGCTCAGTGCCATGGGCTTCCAGGACGAAAGTGCAACTTGCAGGCACTGATTGATGCAGAAGGAGAGATCAAAGCAGCAGTGTCATCAAATCATCAAAAAAGATGCCATAACTGTCTTGCCCAAATGAATCAGTTATGGTACCTCAATTGTTGATGGTTGTATTTCAGTCTTATTGCACACTAAAAGCAGCAGGGTGCATATTAAAAAGTCGTGTGCTGTAGCATCCTTCCATCTGTGAGAACTGATTTCCTCTTAGCTGCAAGGATTTCTTGCATTCAAAGGCAATAGACATGCAGACCTTTCTGTGTTGTGAAACTGTGAGGGCAGGACCTACCTGAGTGTGGTGCTGCCCCTTTACAGATAGAGTCTGTGATCCAGGTGCATGTGCAGGGGAAAAGTATGCCAAGAAAAGACACCAGAGAGGGAAAATTAGCTTTTTTACAGGTTATGAACTGAGATCCAGAGATACTGAAGACCAGATGATGAATGAGCTTGGCTCCTGTTTGGACTTCAAACCAAACAGTGGTGCAGCTGCTTTTTGGTTTTTTTACATCTGGCCTTACAGGAGAGGGGCAGGGGGTGTCTGAGCCACCCAATTCCTGTCACTGCAGGTGCCAGCCTTCCCTCAGCTGAGCAAATGCTGTTTGGAAAGTCCATGTGCCATTTCTGCCACTGCTTCTCCTATGGGAGTGAAGTCCATGAGGGTCCATGGCAACCATCAGTGATGGCTTTAAGTCAGATTTTCACGCTGAATATGTTCACAATTGTTTTTTACCCACCTCTTCTTGCACAGAAGTTTTTAGTTTTGTTCACCAGTTCAGAGCTTCTGCCATTAGCAAATTCTACACCCTTTGTGCTTTGCTCAGTGTCACACATGGGACCAGGGATTAAGGCATCTTCTCCAGACCCTTCCTCAGGACCAGAGCTGTCTTTACAAGTCTTTTACCCTTTGGTTTGCTGTGTGGGTGAGTCTGAGGCTGTGAACAGGGTTGTACCATGTGCAGCCATAATGCTCTTTAAAGCCTTGTCTCAGTAACACAAATTGTGATGACAGATTGGGAGCTTTAGGCATTCAAGGTTTGCTGCTGCAGACCTGCCCCTAATGTCTCAAACCCACATTCTGGCCAGCCCTCCTGCTGCCACAGCAGAGTTGGAGCAGCTGGGGCTGGCTGTGCTCCTCTGGACCATCTTCCCTTCTCCCAACCTTGCTTGGTGTGGACAAGGTCAGCATCAGCCCAGATCCCTCTCCTTTGGCCCTTCTGTCCAGTTTTCCACCAGTCCCATTACATCCCTCCACTTCTGCTCCTCACCCATCCCCTCTGCCTTGCCGCCTGAGCTGAGTCATCTTCCTCTTGTTCTGGGTTTCCCACTCATTTCTCCTGCCAGCAGTTTCTCTCCCAGCATCCTTCCCTTACAACTTGTCCAGTGAGAGGGTTTCTCTCTGTTTCTTTCAACACCTTCTCCACCTGCCCCATTTCTGGTTCTTCAGCCACCATTCTTCTTATGCCAAATTCAGGCTTTTTGTGTCCCGTCTCTCCTTGCTATTTTGCATCTTGTTCGTTTTTTCTCCCCACACCCTCTTTTTTCACCATTCTGGAGCTGACTAGAGGATTGGTCCTGGGGAGATGGGATTAGTGCTCATTAGCCTGTGGCTGGAAAATGCTCTTCTCTTGTGGCAAACCTCTGTGTGATTATGCATGTACCAGCAGCTGTGCTTTGTCTGACCTGCTGGGATAAAGCTAATTCCTTATGACAGCATTAGCCTCTGGCAGTAATTGACAAACTGATCTTGGTCAGGTCCTCTCTTCACTGATGGACAAGAGCTTCAGCCCTGCCCTCTCCCCTCGGCCACAGGGATGTGGTTTATGCCAGGGGTGGGGGTCATGGGTTCATTGGGATCTTCATGCAGCAGCCATGGCCAGAGGAGTGTGTTACCTGCACCAAGTCAAGACTTTGGAAACTTCCCCGGTGGTTTAAAACTGCCATTGATTCTTCAGGATTGGGCTGCTGCAAAAAGCCTCTGCCTGGGGTTATGCTTGAAGATGCAAGATGACAACGGTTGCCCCTGAAGTCATAAGAGGCTGAACATGTGTGCAGAGCCTGTATGACCTGTGCTGGGTTGTTTGTCCAAGGCTGATGCTGGAGTGAGGTAAGTGTGGGTGGCAGACACCAAAAGGTAAGGATCTAGATGTGAGATGTGCATCCAGGCTCCTGCTGCATCTGGTGGAGATCTTGGCATGGCTCCGTTCTCACATGGAGGAGCCCAGTGCCACCAGAGATGCCCTTGGGCATCTGAGACATTTGCATGGGACTGGTAGATGTGACACAGGACCTAGAAGACACATGCGTCCTTCTAGATCAGTGGCTGGAGATGACAAGGAACAGAATAGGGTATCTCAGAAAGTGCATTAAAAATCGATGGAGCATTTACACACAAAAGATTGGTGGAACAAATTATTTCTTGAAAATGCTTGTGTTTCAAATGAAGTGGTTTTAAGGTTTCAGTTACAAAAAAGTGCTAAAATAATTTGCCATTTTAAAAACATTTTTATTTTTTCTTCTTAAAATTATTTGGGTGAACCTGGGAGGAGCTCAATGACACATGAAGTCGTCACTGGATGTAAATATTTCTTTCCCACAAAAAAGTCCTCCTGACTTTGCTCAGTTTCTTTATGGGATTTTATGTGTGATCTGGCAGTTGCTGGAGGACTGTAGTCCCTTGCAGTCTGTGTAGCGGGGAGCATAAAGAGTATTTGTGCTTGTAGGACAGCATGACCTCTGCCACTACTTTCATGTCCTTCTCTCTTGTCCTTGTCCATAGAGGCAGCTGGGCTGATAAACTTCAACTATATATCTAGTTCACAAGCTGGTCCTCATCCCTGGAAGGTGGGCTTTTTTAAAGGAACCTGGGCACCTGCTGGCGTGGGTGCACCACCGGGAGCCTGGACGGTGTGGAACAGCCTGTGTCCGGGATGCTCACCACCCTCTGAATCAGGGGGCTGATCCAGCCCTGGGCATTGCTAGCTCCTGTGCCCAGGGATCATCTGGCAGTCTGCTGGCTGCAGGCTGAAAACTCCCTGGGGAATGCTGTACCACCTATTCGTACAGATGGCTGAGCGTCAGTGCCCACCCATTTTCCCTGTCACTGGCTCCTTCCCTGGCACGGGCAGCAGCAGTGAATGATTCCAGGCATCTCCAGCCTGGCCAGGACAATGAATATCCTCTGCCCAGCGTCACCCTTGACACCACTCATTGTGCTTTTCTAGGTACCTGAAGCAGCCATGCCACTGCAGCATTGATCCAGCCATCCTGCATCTTTCTTGGCCACCTGTCCTGGCCCTGAGCTCTGACACAGCCAGACATCATGGTTTGTTTTGTGTAGCAATCCCAAAAACCTGCAATACCTGCAATCCTAAACAGGACTCAGCATGGTGGAACTTCTGCCTTGGGGGTTTTACATGTGTTGAATGCTGTGCCCCACAATTGCTTTTGTGGAATTTTTTTTTTTTCAATGGTCCAAATCTTCCTGGGTTTCTTCAGGTGCGGGTGTGCTGCTGAGCCTGTGACATCCACAGCTGTCTCTGCGGAGAGGCTAATTTGTAGTGGAATGATTCAACCTGCAGAAAATAGTTCCTGCAGGCTAATGTGTTTCTAACCCCATATATGGTGAGGTTCCTGGGGGGCTGAAGGGAGGGGTGGTCCCCCACAGACCTGGGAGGTGGATGCAGTGTCCAGTCCTTCATCAAGGAGGGCTCCAAAGCCCCAGCCTCTTCCTCCCATCCTCTTGAGGCACCCAGCCCACAGATCGCCTGTCACTGCTATGGAGAAACTCTTCCAAATTCCTTTTGTTGCATTAATGACTAATCTATTCAGAATGTGGATTGCTATTTATATGTATGTGCTAAGGTATTTGCAAAAGTAACTGCATTGAGTTTGTACATCTGCATGCTCAGCACTTTTGATAAATGAAACCACTTTATTAGGAGTCATCAGGACTGTTTTTCCAAACCTTGCCTGTCTCTTGACACAACCTACAGCTACACCAAGTCAGTCCAACCATGGCCCCGAGGGGAGGAGATGCAAAGCAGCGTAGGTAAAATTGTGCATTTGGAGGGAAGGGAGGCAGGGCAGACATGGAGACACACACTAGGGACCTGCGAGCGTGTCTGCAGAGAGCGACATGCTTATAATGTGTGTGGTGCAAAGGCAGGGATGGAGGAGCGGGCAGGGGACATCCCAGGGCACGTCTCTGCAGCTGGAGGGCTCTTACGGAGCTGCTGAGCAGGGCACAGTACTTCCCCCGACCCCTGGCATCCTGCGGAGAGGTACAAGTGCCCCCATCATCCCTGCTCCGGCACTGCCGCCTCTGCCTGGAGTTCCTCGTTCCTCGTAAGGTCAGGGGTTTGGTGAACTGTTTGCATTGTGAAACCAGGGACCAGACAGATCTCAAGGGTGTTGGGAGTCTGGCACAGAGATGTCAAATTCCCTGTTAACGATAACCGTGTGAAAAGCCTTGCCTGTGAGAACAGCCACTCTCTGATAGAGAGGATGTGTTTTTCAGGGCTGGGGCTGCTGAGTTAAGGATGGTGGAGCAGCACGAGCAAGGAACAAACCACACACACGGTGATGTACAGGGAGGCAACTCCAGCGTGGACCGCTCCAGCCGGTGCTTGCAGCTTGCCTGGGTCAGCTGCAGCATCCCAGTCTCACTCCTGTGGGAGAGCTGCCGACATGCTCAGGCTGTGCAAGAGAAATACTTCTATTATTTTCATTTTCTTGTTGGGAGACGAAGAATCACCAATGAAACCTTTCTGTTCTGCCCCGTTTTTGTTTCCCTAACCTCTCTCCTGAAGGCTGCTTACTTGCAGGTTAGGTTTCCCCCATGGATGGCAGCCAGGAGGGCTCCATCCCCTCCTGGTCCGCAGCCCCGGCAAGCTGCATCTGTGACCACATCCCTTGTGCTGGGTGCCAGGGACATGTAAGGCAAACCAGAGGTGCAGGCAGCTACAGCCTTCCCAGCGATGTCAGCAGACTTCTGCAGAGTTTTCTGTAATCCTTAGGCATCTCTGTAGGAATGTGATATTTTTTTTTCTTGTGTGTGTGTGTGTGTTATAGCTTTTAGTTTAAATTAGGATGACAAGATTTTAGGAAAGAAGAATCCAAGGGACTGCTTGGGGTATCTGTAGGAGCTGCACCCTTAGAGCTGTATCTGTATCAGTACAGTTTTACAGTGGTGATTAGATTATGGAGGAGAAGGGGGTTTAATGCTCCTCTGTTGCAGAGCTCCTGGTTGCACGGAGATTCACATCTGCAGGTGCCTTGGATCCTTGTTTATTTGCAGTTTAACATCAGCATTTTGCAAGAGGTGACCAGCTTTTAGTAATGCAGAACAGAATACATATGCTTTCAGCATTAGTACTATTTTTTCAGTTAATACATCACATATATTTTTATTTCATGCAATATTTATACTGAATTGTTTTAAATAACTTACATAATTAGATAGGTATTACTTTGACTCATTTTATTTTTAAAGACAGTTCACTGTCATGTTTTGCTTCTATGGAGCAGGCTCCTTGGCCTTTCTCAGTTCAGCATATTTTAGACATGAAACGTGTCTCTCACTGAGTGTGAACAGGGAATCAAATCTTGTTTAAAATACAATTACCTTGTCACACATGGAGGCAGTATTTTTGTATGCAGCAACCTCACAGGTTTTCTTTTAAAGTGCAAGGAGCATCACTTTCTTCTCTCAGTTGCTTTATAAGTAATTCCTATTTTGAGTTGTGATACTGAAGAGCTGACTGTTTAATGCAGAAGCTGCTGAGAAGATCACATTTTAAGTGGTGTGAGTCTGGGTCTGATCCAGCCTCTTTAGACCTCTCCAGGGCAGCAGTGCATCCGTTTCTTTGTCTGCTGGGTGAAATCCTTCTCACACAGGTTTTCCCCTGACACAAAGCTCTTTCAAAGTGCCTGGTTAAATTTTATTTCTGCTAGATTTGCACTGAAAAATAGGTGCAAAGCCAGCTGAACTGGGTTCCAGAACCAGAAAGAAAGGGAGGGACATTTGGAAATACAGAAGGAACAAGGGCAGCCAACTTGAAACCTAGAGCTAATTTTGTTCTCTAATCTAGAGTGAGCCCAGTTATCTTTAAACTCCCAGATGTCCCTTCCACAGTTCCCGATGCCCGAGTACATCTTGTGCATCCCTGCAAACACTTGACCTTTCCTCTCTTGTTGCCTGACTTCTTCCTTCTGCTCTGGACTTACAGAGCATCAGTTTAAGGTATTAGTGCAATAAGGGCTGATTCCATCTCCATTTACTCTGCTCTGTGTAGGAGTCCTTGGGAGGAAAATACACTTACAGTGTGTTAAAATCAAGTGAAGAGAAAATTTGGACATTGCCGTTTACACATAATAGAAGTATAAGTACATGCTGACCGTGTATAGTACATTGCAGACCACAGGGCTTCATAATGCGGGATCTTACATCTGGCTGTGGCTATTAGCAGAGCAGGGATGGTGATACAAGACATTTGATAGTGATGGAAGGGCTTAAGTTTCTAAAATAATGTTCTGCAGTGTCTTCTGCCTTTGCTTTCAGGTGAAACATGCCACCACTCAACCTTACCAGCTTGACGCCAGCAACATTCATACTGGCTGGCATCCCAGGCATGGAGAAGCTGCACATCTGGATCTCGATCCCATTCTGCTCCATGTATCTGGCAGCCCTGCTGGGAAATGGTGTTGTGTTGTTTGTCATAAGGACAGAACATAGCCTGCACCAGCCCATGTACCTCTTTCTGTCCATGCTGGCCATCACTGACTTGATGCTGTCGACCACAACTGTGCCCAGGATGCTGGCTCTGTTCTGGTTCAACACTGGGGAAATTTCCTTTGGCGCTTGCCTGACCCAGATGTTCTTCCTTCATTTTAGCTTCTCAGCAGAGTTGGTGATCTTGCTGGCCATGGCGTTTGACCGGTTTGTTGCCATCTGTTACCCGCTGCGGTACCCAGCAGTGCTGACCCACTCAGCTGTCATCAAAACTGGGCTGGTGGCTTTGCTGAGAAGTTTCTGTGTCATTTTTCCATGTATATTTCTTTTGAAAAGGCTGCCGTTCTGTGGGCACAATATCATCCCACACACCTATTGCGAGCACATGGGTATCGCCCGGCTGGCCTGTGCTGACATCTCCATCAATATCTTGTATGGCCTTGCGGTACCTTTTGCAGCAATAGTGGTAGATGTTGTACTCATTGCTGTCTCCTATGTTTTAATTCTTCTGGCATTATTCAGACTCCCCTCCAGAAGTGCCCATCACAAGGCTCTCAGTACCTGTGGCTGTCACGTCTGTGTCACATTACTTTTCTATATTCCTGCTTTTTTCACTGTTTTAACACACCGCTTTGGTCGGGGAATCCCCCACCATGTCCACATTCTACTGGCCAACCTGTATGTGCTCTTCCCTCCACTGCTGAACCCCATTGTGTATGGCGTGAGAACAAAACAGATAAAAGAGAAGGTTGTGAAAGTGTTCATCTCCCCCAACAGTCATTTGCTTCAAGAGTAAGGGTGAGGTGTCATTGTCAGAAAGTGATGAACACCTTGGTGGGACTCTAAGCCTCCCACCCCAAATGCTTTCTTTACACTGTGGCAGGCAACATGTCTGTCTTCTGCTGTCACAGCCAAATGCAGAACACCCAACATCACTTTCCCCAACAGGCTGTAGAACATGTAAGACAAAGACAAAAGTTAGGATCTCTAATTGGCAGTGGAAGGACAGTGATCAAAGAAATGAGAACCTACCCCAGGTCACTTGTGGGAAGTCCTCTGCAAGGTGGAGGCAGGCAGCATTCACTGTAGCTTGACAATAAATCTACATCTTGGCTGTTATCTGTGGAGTCAGGTGAAAAGACATGTCATGAGCTTGTTCTTCTGAACCACGGGGGTGTGATGGAGTTCACTTTAGGAATTGCTTTCTTATTAAAAATGATGGTATTGACAAAGTCTTCAAAAGGCGTAACACAAATAAAAGCCAGTGTTGCATGTTAGCATGCATGGCATCTCTTAACTATACTATTGGACCATACTTAGAGTAAACACATAGGTTAAAAACTATTCCCCCAAACCACCTGAAGATTTATTTTTCAGTAGGATAGGTTTATAACGGAGGAAGGGTTGCTTCAGAGGCATCAGATCAGGCATCCCAGCTGTACCTTTGGCTCAGAAGTGTTACTCTCTGCTCAGGCAAACTCTCTCAGTGCTCTGTGTGTCCTGTTCTCTTGCCCCCTCTAAAAAGCCGTCCCTATGAGAAAGCACTACCTCTGCTCTTTTTAAAGAATTGCTGAGAGCTGAGTGATGGGCCAGAGCAAGTCAGAAAGAGGGGATGAGGTGGGATCACAGCTGCAGAGAGAAATGAGCTGCTTTCTTGCCTGGTGGAAGTGCAGGAGGTCGATGGTCCTGGGGCTGGGGCTGAACCTGCGGGTTGTCATCAACACCTCCCAGGGTGTCAGAAAAGGGAGATGCAGCCAGGCCAGAGGGAAACAGTTCCTCCTTTCAATGTCTCCCTGCTGTGTGCATGGGCAGCGGCGAGTAGCCTGGTGAGGCTGCCGAGGTACCAGACAACTTCCCTGTGGCTACAAATAACCAGCTTGAAAGCTTTCACCCCAGTAGAGTCCTTTCCAGATGTTTGTTGCTAACGAGATGTTTTTGCTGATGCCCAGACCCCACTGGCACCTCAGGGAGCTCAGTGCTGGGCATGCATTTCAGGATACAGCTGCCAGAGCAGGGAGCCAGTGGAAGTTAGTGCTGCAGTGAAGTGTCCTACCTTGGGTGGCATGTGCCATCAACACTGCCACTCGATGCACACCAAAGCTTTCAGATTTAGCAGTATGTGCTAAAATAAGAACATGACATGTGGATCACATGACAACAAGAAATGTGCAACACTGTCTTGGAAAGGTTTTGCCTCCTGCAACCAAGTGTCTCTAGTGAGACACAAATACCTACTTTCCCAGCAGGCCCAAACTTCATCTTCCTAAGAAAATGGTGTGTGTGATTGTGGTGTGTCAGAACAACAGCATCTAAACATACTGTAATGCTGCGTGCAGTTCCTGGGACAGTCTCCAATCCTCACAAGCTCCAGAAGCCAAATTCCAAGAAGAACCGGAGCTAGTCAGGGTAATGACCCTCCTTAGTGGGGAGAGAAGTGTTAGAGTGGTTGGGAAATTCCATCAGAATTTTTGTTGCAGGTTGATTTATGTCCTGACTCCGTTAGAGGAGACGCACTCCCTAGGCACACGTTAATACAGGCATCAAAAATAAATATAGGCTGCAAATCAGAAGGAATTTCTCACCTGTTAGAGGTTGCTCCAGGTAGTGCAGCGGGGGTGAGGTGAGTAAGCCCCTTTTTAACACGGAGCTGTGTTGCAAAAAGGAGGATACATGTGCCGGTGAGGCAGGATGGGTTTTTCGTGCCTGGGAGAGCCCTGACACCCTGTGCTCCTGATGGCAGGTGAGCACCACCCAGCCCTGAAGAGCACATGCTGCTCAGAGCTGGGTCCCCTCAGCAGGTGCCCCGTGCCTTGGCATTGGGGTGCAGTACACGTGATAAAGGATCTCTGCTTGTTGCAGTATGCCTGTGAGATCTCATGGCAGTGTTGACTCCAAGGTGTCAGTTTTCCCTGGCTCTTACTGATGTCCACAAGAGAGCAGGAGGACCATTCCCGTTTCTTACTTCCGTGCTCTGACAATCAACCAACAGAGAAAACAGTGATCAAACGCACCATCGCTATATTTAGCACTGTTTTCCCATCACTTCTTAGTGAACTGGAGCCAGTGACAACGAGAGGGCTGTGGGGTCACCACACAGAGGGACGGGTGCCCTGTGCTACCACTGCTGCACGCAGCAGGGAGAGAGGTTGTCGGTGGCAGTGATGGAGGGATGAATCATGAGAGGAGGGGGTAATTTGTTACTGGTGTCCCGGCACGGGTGTGCGTGTCAACGCATTCTATCTAAACTCGTAATTACAGAGGAGCTCTTTGTTATAGCAGACAAGAATGCTGGGGCTTTGGAAGTGCTCTTCTCTCGGCATGCTGTCTGGAAACAGAAACATACCATGTTCTTCGGGGAGTTACTGTGCTGCATGATTAGCAGATATGACATAAGCACTCTGCAAATGGATCAGAAGACTTTTGATTAAAAGAAAACTTTTGTAATTTAGAAAATTAATGTCAACATCAAATAACTTGAAAGCTATGAAAAAGAGGCTAAACAAATTAACCTGTTGTTCTGGTATGCACCTGGATTTGTATCTTGAATCCATGAAGGTTAGTCTTTGAATTTTGCAGATGAAGGACTTGAGCACCCACCTGGGGACTGTGAAAACTTTTCTCCAAGCATCATACAAACAAGAAATAAAAGATGGGATTCTAAGAAAAATTTACTTCATTTTGGCTTTGATTTGAAACAAACACCAGCTTTCTTAGCTGGGTGAAGGAGAGATTTGTTCTGTTAATGGTGCTGGAGTGTTTCTGTTTTCTGAACATGGGATTAAATGTGGGTGCTGTTGAAACTGGTGGGATGGTGATGTCAGCCTGCAAGCAGCTGGGTGCAGTGGTCATCTCCAGTGGAAATGGTCCTGGAGTCCCCTGAGTCTGGATTTTCCCATGTCATTGTCCTGCCGGTGCCTCAGGGACTTAGTTGACTGGGGACCATGGGGGCGAGGAAGCCTGAGCTCAGCTCCAGGGGAGGTGCACTGTCTCCAGGCCATTGCTCTCATCACTCTGACATCAGCCATGATGTCACAGCACAGGGATGGCTGCATGGTAATTCTATGTGGGCAGGAGGCCTGTAAGAGACTGTGTCGGTGAGAACCACCACCACCAGAGCAGATGTTTGTCTCAACATTGCTATTGCAGGAAACTCACACCATCACCACAGCAGAGGTTTCTGTCAACATTGTTATGGCAGGAAGCCAACACCACTGCCACAACAGAGGTTTATCTCAACATGGTAAAGGCAGGAAACCCATCGACTGACACCAGGGAGCAACGGGAGGAGATAATCCTGAGAAACTGAACCAAACTCCTGTGCATGTGCCCAGACCCTGGGTTGTGGGGATCAAGGGGCCTGGAGACCCCTGAGGACCACCTGATGGTATTGGACATGCACACCACTGCCGGGTGGAAGGTGTGGTTAAGCAGAACAGCTCGTGACAACCCTACAAAAGAATGGAACCAACGGACATCAGACCGAATGTTCCCTCACCGGGCTTGAAAACAAATCAGACTGTTGGGATGCTGCAGCTCCAGGGTGGTAGCTGTCGCTGTGAATGTTTGCATTCTTTCCTCTTTCTTTCCTTCCTTCCTGTCTTTCTTACGCTCTCTCTGCTTTGCATTTGCAAACCTGTTGTCGGGCAAATAAAGTTCCTTGGGTCTTGACTCCATTTTGAGTCTTAATTCTGTTCCTGAGAATACAAGCAGAACCTCACTCTGGTCTTGGGGCGGCATGCGACAAGGCCACAGTGGGACAAAGAACATGGTGGGATTGCTCAGGTGGTGAGCAAGCAGAGCAACTGTAAAATACCTGGCTGGTACGTGCATTTGGTCTGTACTGGGGGGAGAGGCAGTCTTTGTCCCTGTGTCACTGCTCCCTCCTGGCAGCTATCACCATAACAGGGGCAGCAGCCATCCCCCTTTTTCCAGTGGCAGCCATTGACCCCTGTTGCTGCCCACCTTCCGCCAGCACCTCCGCATTTCAGCAGACCGAAACACAGTCCTGGTCTGAGAGCCACCATGTCTGAAAGCAAAGAGGCAATGGAGACTCATCGATCTGTTGTCACCATGGATTCCTCAAATATCATCAAAGTGACTGTGAAGGCCCTCAGGCAGAAGGAGCTGTTTGAGGTAGCTCAGAGCAGCACCATCCAGGAGTTTAAGGAAGAAGTTGCCAAACATTTCAAAACACTCCTTGATCTACTGCTCCTGGTATTTGCTGGGAAAGTCCTCAAGGATGAAGACATTTTGAGCTAGCAAGGAGTTCACAGTGGATTCAGCATGCACACGGTCATCAGGTCCCCAAAGAGACCACAGGATAGCCTGGAAGATCAATGAAGAACGACCACCCTGTTGCAACCTCCCAGCCACAGTAATTCCAACTTACTCAACTAGGGAAGCATACCTGACCTGCCAAGCCCATGCTTGATCCATCATAACTTGTCTAAGCTGTTGACCTTCAGGCAGAAAATAGTGGCCCAGACCATGGAGAACCTCTTGCCTAGGACCCTCAGTTCATGCCTGGATCCGAACACCATCAACAACAATGCATTTTTGCTAAGGTTCCACCTTGGGGTGCAGGTGTACATCTCTTAGGCCTGGACTCAACAGACATGTTGGACTTGAGGAGTAGCATTCCAGAACAAGATGTGTCTGTGCACAGCTTGGTAAGGGAGATGCTGCAGAGCATCTTTGGGCAGAACATCCTTGACAAGACCGATCTTGTTGGGGACCTCGTCAAGTCCAACCTTCAGATGTGGCAGCTGGCTTAAGAAAATCCTGTGACTGCTTACTTTCTCACTAATTCACATAGTATCAGAGAAAGAGTAGAGGGCCTCAGCAGTCCTGCCATAATATGAGCAATCATAAGGAACCATGACTTGGCCATGAACAACCTCAAAAGCATCCCTGGTGGGTACGCAGCTCTGGAGCAGCTCTACAGGGAAATCAAGGAGCACATCTTGGACGCTGTGCAGGCAGATGCCGACCTATAAATAGTCACACCCAAAGGCCCCCAGCTCAGTGGTGTGTTTGCCAGGGGTGCTGGCAGATCAGGGTGGTCGCTGACTGTCCCGACGTCCCCACGGCCAGCCATCCCCTTTGCTCCAGCTGCGCTGATGGAGCTCAGGTCAGGGAGCTGCTACAGGCCCCTGTCCCCTGCGGCCCAGTGTGCCACAGCATGGCCAGAGGAGGGGGCCAGACCCTCCTCTGCCCCCCCCCCCCCAGCCCAGAAGGCTGTGTCAGGTCCCCAGGGTGGACGGTGAGTGCAGAGCATCCCCCTGGGACCTGCCAGAGGGGCTTCTGGCCAATGCCCACCTCTGGAAGCAGAGGCCACAATGTCCTCCGGCCTCTCCCCATCCACTCGCGGCCTTAGTGGGGTGCAGCACAGGGGGTGACGCTACGGTGCCGTTGTCCCCTGGCAGTGTGCGGGCTGTGCCAGCGGGCAGACTGCGGCCCGGACGTCGCTGGGGAGCTGCGCCAAAAGCGTGAGCTCTGTGTCCACGGGAAGTGCCTGGTGAGTCCCCGGGGCTCGAAATCCCCCGCTCCCCGACAGCCTTGAGTTCCCAGCCCCACACCGCCGGCAGCCCCTGGCACATGCCCTCTGTTCCCCTCTTGCAGCACCACGCCAGCAGGCTCAGACAGAGAGGGGCCGATCAACATGGCTTCTACGGCTTTCTCAAGTCTCCGCGGCGCAGGCGGGCGATGAAGCGGGCGGCACAGCAGGTGAGGCCAGGGGGCACGTGCCCCCAGCGCTGTGCCCATGCCTCACGTGCCACACTGCACGGGCCAGCAACCTCTAGGGATGCTCTGGCAGCCGGCTGCAAGCAACCGCCAGGTCCTCCGTGATTCAAAACGACCCATTTCTGTGGGAGTTGGGCACTTGGAGAGGAGCGGTTGCTTTATCAGTGGCCCGGTGTCCTTGGCCTGGTGGCCCCCCAAAACGTGGCACGGGTGAGGGGCAAAGCGGGATCCCCAGGGACATGCGGTGCTGACGCCATCCACCTCCGTGCCGTTCCCAGAGGTGCTGCATCTGCCAGCTACTGGGAGCCTCCATCTCCTGCTGCGGCTGGCGCTGCCGCCGGACGTTCCACTTGCCCTGTGGCAGCAAGCGGGGCTGCGTCTCCCAGTTCTTTGAAGAGTAGAGGTGAGTGTGGCTGCCCCGCTGGGCCCGCTGTGTGGCAGTGGAGGAGGAAGAGGATGAGGATGAGGGCTGCGGATGAAGTGCCACCTCCATCCCGCAGGTCCTTCTGCTGGAGACACCGGCCGGTGCAGCGAGTGAGGGCGATGCAGCGGGACCAGACCCTCTGCCTAATCTGCCGGGACGAGGTGGCGGGGCGGCCCTGTTATACCACCATGGTCTGCCCCGGCTGCACCAGTGCCTGGTTCCACCGCCGCTGCATCCAGGTAGGCGCCATCGCCCCGGTCCCTGACATGGTCAGCCCAGTGGTCACCCCATCACCCAGCTCTGGGGAGCGAACGGGTCCCTCCCGCCACTGCTGATGCCGATGCCACCTCTGCCGTAGGGCCAGGCGCTGCGCTCGGGCCTGCACCGCTTTTGGTGCCCTCTGTGCCGGGACATGACAGCCTTCCAGGCAGAGATGTTCCGCTTGGGCATCAAAATCCCCGACAGGTCGGTCCCCTCCCAGCTGCCTCCCTTGCCCTGGGGATGCCAGCTCGTCCCTGAGCCCAGAAGGCCCATGGTGATGAGTAACGGATGTCCGTGCCCTCCCCTGCAGATGCACATCCAGGCTGAGCCAGGATGGAGCCACCATGGGACTGGGCGGATGGCTGTCTTCTGCTGGGTCTAGAGGAGGACGTGGGGTCACGGCAGCATGGCACGCCCCCAAAAGAGCCCCCAGCACTTGCCTATCCACACCCCGGTCCTGGGAGCCTAGAGGAGCATGCGAGTCCCTTTCTCAGCTAGGGCAGGGAGGGGGTGGCAGCCAACACGATTTTGGGTTGAGCTGTGAA
This sequence comes from Falco punctatus, assembly GCF_963210335.1. NCBI lineage: Eukaryota > Metazoa > Chordata > Aves > Falconiformes > Falconidae > Falco > Falco punctatus. Next base: position 386,078 of record NC_137581.1, read on the forward strand.
AGATTTGAGGTTTCACCAAGAAGTTTTCTGAGAGTCGCTTTTTCTCCCTGGCAGGAGGAAACCCTCGCTCAACCACTGCAGATGGGGAATCACAGACGGAGACGTCTCCAGGCTCTGGTCATCACCTGAAGCACCAGGAAAGACCCAAAGAAGCAAACGGGGGATGCGTGCACGCATGTGTGTGTGTGTGCCATGGGCTACCCAGTACTCCCACCAGTGGGAGATTTACTGGCCCAAGTCTGCCACAACTTCCAGGCAGTTTCCCGTCACTCTGATGGTGGCTAATGGCACGTCTAGGAGATGCCTGGGCAGGACGGCTTCGGCTGTGATTTTGAGAGCCGACACATTCCTGGGCAAAACAATTGCAATGTGTGTGAGTATGAATCTGTTCAGTGGATAAAGACCTAATGTGGATCTTTAATACTATTATTGCTAACAATAAATATCACAGTGCTATGGAGTGATGTTTGTACTTGTTAGCTGGCAGCATGCTAGCCATAGTTCATGATCCTTAGGGTTAAAAAGTTGTTTCACCATGGTGATGTCTTCACAATAACAGTTCTTGGCATTTATGGTTATTCTCTTCTTTTTTTTTTTCTTCTCCTCTTTTGGGCTTTCTTGCTTTAAAACCTGTCGAAGCTCCCCTTGTCCTGTAGCCCGACCCAGCGCTCTGCAGTACAAGGTGGGGCTCGGCTTGTGAGAGGACAGACACCTTTGGGGTTCTTCTCCCTGCCCCTGCAGAATTTGGGATGGCTGGCCTGTAGCAGGGGACAGACCACCAGAGGGAGGAAACAAACATGCTGGCCCAGTGTCCCTTTGGAGGGGCCCCTACAGGCTGTGCTGGCTGCTTTCAGCTCAGGAAAAGTTTTTCCTCCTGGCTCAGTAGACCTGGATCTCAGAAACCTGGCAGCTCCATCCGCGGTGGGGTGCGTGGACCACGGGCGAGGCTGCCCGACATGGCCCGCAGCCAATGCCCAGCTGCAGCCAGCCGGTGCCAGTGGGCCCAGACATCAGGAGCAGCCGCTCAGGGACTGAAATACTGCAGAGAGACCCCCGGCTCAGCACAGCGGTGGCTGAGTAAGAAGATCTCCTGTTCCTACTGGTCTTAACTCTCATGGCATGAGGAGGGGCACGCGTCAGCATCTGCCACCCACAGCAATCCTGCGGGGTGACATTGACGCTGGATGGGCAGGGATCGTCACAGCACTCTCCAAACTATCAAGCTGCAACAAGGTCTTTTACCATCCCATACCAACACACTCTTCATGCCAGTCCCTCTGCTGCCTTCTCCTTGTCTCGCCTCAGCCAGAGCCCTCACCCTCTCTCTACTTTTTCCTCCTCTCTCTTCCTTGGCTGCTCTCTCTTACCATCCACGTGCTGGGATGACTGCCGTGCTTCTGCTGTGTCTTTTGGGTGGCCACGTAAGGTACGGCTGAAAAAATATATACATTTTTCTATGAATATAATTGCCTACAGATATTTAGTGAAGATTCTAAAAGAAGGTGAGACAAAAAAGTGTATTCTCCCAGCTATTCCTTGTCAATAATCTACATCTGCCAGAACTGGTGGCTGAACACCGAACACGCCATTTGCGAGCCATCAGTTGGGCTTGCTACTCCCTTTTTAATTATTTATGCTTTTGGCTTTCACCGGTGCCTGACACAATGCACCATTCATTACTGGCCTCCAAAAGAAGCTTCCAGATTTCAATATTCTGTTGCCTCTTGTGTCTTTATTCAGGAAACATGGTGGGCAGATGAGGATTTCCCTTCAGCCAGAGCTGCTGGCAATGGGCACTGTGCTCCGAGGGAGCTGTGGTGAGGTCCAGCCATGTTGGGAAGTGTTTGCTGCCTTCATCCTAGATGGGATCCTGGTGTGGAATTGGCTCAGCGTGGGCAATTCTTCCCTCCTGCTCCAGGCCCTCGTGCCGTGGGAGTGTCCAGCTGCACCCACATCTCCTCCAGACCGAAGGCATGCCAGCTGGCACTGCTGGGAACCCCTTGGGAATGCCCTCCTGCACTGGCTGATGCTGCCTGCCCAGCCCAGATATTCACCACCCATGCAGCCACCGTGGTGGCCTCAGGTCCATCACCCTTGACCAGATCCTTGCAGCCTCCAGCCCCCCACCGTAGCTATAGACAGCAAAACCGGCTAAGCAGCACATCACTGCTTCTAGAGTTGGCTGCTGATTTCCCCCACTATTTTGGCAGGCTTTCTGTGATCCCACTGGGGCTTGGGTTATCCTCTGGTACCTGGGATGCTGAAATTGCAGGTAAAGTCCTGCCATTGCCCTCTGCAACAGCTCCAATGCTTGCCTTCAGCGAGTACAAGATCTTTTGCGCTAGGCACCCTGGAGAAACTGTTGCCCTCCTTTTGCAGCTGTATTGCACACCTCTAGCTCCTAGCAGACAAGATCCTGATATACCAAAAAGCCTCTTTTTTAAGTCTGCAGAGCATGGCCTTGTTCCACATACAGTTAAATTTAATCTCAGTTCAATTAATCCAGCCTCCAGCATCCCTTGGGTACTTCTGAGCAATACTCAGCCCTTTGTCTATGTTGGCGGCATCTCCTGTCTTCGCCTCTTCCCCCTCCAGAGCTTGCAAACGCGTTGCCAACCACACCTGCTCGACACGCAGCCGGCGGAGCCGGCACAGAAGCATTTATTTTCCTAATTCGTAAATAACAACTGCTAAATATAAAATGTTCTTCACTCCCCCTTTCCAAAATGCCACGGCAAAATGCTCTCGCAGCCCCCGATCAGGCTCACGCCGGCAGGCAGCAGATGTGCCTCCATTAAACGGGGAACCTCGGAATAAATTTTGCATGGTTTTATAAATCCCTGCCGGTCCTAGGTGGGGGCGTGTGTTTTTTTTTCCATGCCGTCTGCATGAGCTGTCAGGCTGAGCGCTGGCCTCCCTCCGGGCTGCAGGGAAACAGTTTATTATTTGCAAATATCTCAAAGCTGTTTCTGAAAAGATGGAAAGGATTAGGGACATGTCTGGTAACAAAGCAGAGCAGCAGAGAGCTCTGGCTCACAACGTTCCCCGTGTGCATGACAGGGAAGGGAACAAGTGTTTTGGGGACAGTGTTTGTGCCATTTACTCCCCACCTAAGCTGGCTGGATGCTCCTGCACGGCAGCTGCTTGACTTAGCAGAGGAGATGAGGTCAGGCTGGTGAGAGCGTCTCCATCGCACCCCTCTTGCAGGGATGCTAGGCAGGATGGTCATATCGGGAGGGCAGAGATGAGCCACCCCTGTCCCGTGCAGATCCAATTCCCCAGGTCTGGCAGGAACGAGGCAGCCGCAGGAACCGAGCCCTGGCCTTCTGTGTCATTGGGGTTTCTGAAGGCGTACCTGGAAGTCCTTGCAGTGTGCAGTGAGATGTGAGACAGCTCCAAGACATTGTCTCTGGCTTTGTCTCCATGTGGGCAAAACACCTTGTCCTTATCTTTGTGGCTTCGACATCTGTTTTCCTGTCTGCTTGGTTTTATTAAGTACCAGTTCAGTCTCCCTGAGGGGATGCTGCCTTGAAGATGTGAGCCAGCAGGCTGAGTCCATGAGTTTGAAAACCACGAGTACCTTTGCTGTGATCATATCTGGGTGAAGGAAATGTTGTGATCCTCCAGCTGCTGGGGAAGGATCCCTCTGAGGCCATTTTCAGCCCGTCACACGCTGCTTCCAGGGAGTGTGTGTGTGTGGGGGGGTGTACACGGATGCCAGGCAGCCCCCAGGAGCAGCTCGTGGGTCTTGTGCCCGGGCTGAGCCAGAGGGAGTCTTGGCTTGCGGGCTGGAAGCAGAGTTAAAATAGTTTGTGTGACAAGAGGCTGCCCCTGAGGGAAACTTTTCCAACAGTCTTTTGATTTCCCCATCTTCAGTTTCTCACAATCCGCTTTTCCTTATTTTCCAGGTGAAGGCACGCGACTGCAGTGCCAGGTATGCTCTCCCCGTGTACAAACACGAAGAATCATCCTGTTTTCAGCTGCCTCATGTTTAAGCTAAGCAGTCTGGCTCCTCAGCTCCAACTCCAAGACGATTTCCATTCCAACCCACTTCTGCAGGTTTCCCCTGAACCCGCACCAGGTTTTCAAAGCACTTTGGGGCGTTTCCACCTGTGATGCTCTCACCCTGCCATGCACGCTCTGTAGAGCCGCCCTGCTGCACCCAAAGACTGGGACGCCAAGAGCCCAGGGCTGCGACTTCCCCGGATCTCCTCACAAGGGTGCAACGCAGCAGTGGGTTTCAGGAGCTTGATCTTGGTGGAGGAGACAAGTTGTCTGCCTGGGGAAAATACACAACTTTTGTCGTGGGTGATTTCAGATTCCTGGTAACCTTCACCCAGCAGCATGGCTTCTTTTAGGATCTGGACAGACCCTTAGTTTGGAACTATTTAATACTTTAAATCAATTAACAGATATGTTTTGAAATCTATTCACTTTGTAGTGTACTTACTCTGTGATTTGCTGATACGCTCTCAATTGCAGTAACATTCTCATTAAAAATGTAATTGCAATATGGGACTGTTAGGCAATTGCTAAAGAAAACTCCTACCAGAAGTTAATTGGCCATGATCTATTTTCCATTAAAACCAGGCTGATGCATTAATTTCTCTTACCAAGTTCTACAGCTTCGTTGACTGAGCTGTATATGAGAAGTTTTTTTGGTTTTTTTCTGTGTCCCTACGTGGGATCAGAACAAAATCAGCTCACCCCTAACAACCTGGGTCATCTCTCGGTGGCTTGAACGCAGGCTGTGGCTGGTCGCTGCCCCCCAGCTCTGCCCTGAGGTCCATCCCTGTGCCCTGACACAGGTGGGAAGGGCTCCTGGTCTGCTCCAGCCTCTTGCTGCCCGTACTGGGGGACCTGAACAGCAAGCACCCAGGGCCCTCACTAGCAGCACAGGGCTGCTTTTGAGGCACCACCAAAAATACTTGTGCCTGTCTGTGGAGTGGCGACAACGGAGGATTTCTGTCCTCACACCAGACCAACGCCACATGCCGTCGCTCCAGCTAATGACAACGTTTATTGGAGATGCCATTGGTGCAATTCTCAGATGTTCATGATTTCTGAAAGCAAAAGGAGCCACCTATTTTAAACCGCCAAAGACAACAAGGTTCCTCACGCAGAGTGCGGCTAAGCTAAGCTCTCATTTAAAGCCTTTAACCATGTTCCCTGTAGCTCTGGTGAAATTTTGCCAGTGAAAATGGGCAAATTTTCCAAAATTTTGCCAATTTTACAGTGAATGCAGTGAAACATCCTTCCTGTGAGCCTTTCTGCTAATTTGAAGACACCTCTGAGCAGACACCAGCCCCAGTGAAAACGTTCAATACTGGATGCCCTGCCCAGCTACTGGGGACTGATTAGAGGCTGTAATGTAATTGTTTAATTAATTAACCCTGGCTGTTAATTAGGTACCACGCAGCCACTTGCTCACTCCCCACTCTCACTCACTCCCCCCTTACCCCAAGGGATGGGGAGGAGAGTTGCAAAGGAATGTAGAACTCAAGGGTTGAGTTAAGAACAATTTAATGAAGTGAAATAGAAAAAAAAATGAGTGAACAGTAATAACAATTATGACAATAACAGTTACAATGAAAAGGGGAAGGGGGAAAGAATAACATGCAGAGGGAAGGGGAGAAAGGAACGTGTGGTGCCCAACACAACTGGTCGCTGCCTGCTGACTGATGCCCAGCCAGGCCCCGAGCAATGACCTGCCTGCCCCGGCCAGCCCCCCAGGTAGATATACCAGGCATGACGTCCCATGGTACGGAATGCCTCTTGGCCTAGTTTGGGTCAGCTGTCCTGGCTGTGTCCCCTCCCAATTCCTTGTGCCCCTCCAGCCTTTTCACTAACAAGGCCTGAGGAACTGAAAGTCTCACATCAAAGCCAAAACACAGCACTGCACTCGCTCCTAAGATAAATAAGTCCATCCTAGCTGAAACCGGGATACCCTACCTGCCCAATGGTGTGAATTGCATTTCTAGTTTCATGTCTGACATGTCAGGACAGTTCTGAATGTCATCCTTCTCCCCATTGTACTTTCAGTCCTTCTGCAGTGTTCTCTCTGACAAATCAATAAGCAGTCTCCCCAGCCAGTTACCCAAGGGATGCTGGAGTTACACGGAAAATTTTAAATAGGCAGAATAATAAAAGATGTCAATCTGGTACATTCACACAGAATACACTGATTAAACGCCAGATCTTTTAAACAAGATCAGATCTACATCCCCAGAATGACATGACAACAACTACATTCAGACCCAAAGAAACTGCTGTTTCCTTAAAAGCTTATTAATGAAAACAGTGAGTAACTGCAGAAATAAGACAGCTTCCTTCAAATTCCTGCTTGCTTCATCTTTGACAATGAATAATTGATAACTTTTCTTCAAAAAAAACCCTTTTTCAATGAGTTTTGCCTTCACTTTATGGTAGTTTCATTTAGATCATTCTCCCTTTTCTTGTTTCTGAATATGTTATATGAAATGTGTCAAAAGCATAATTACAGTCAAGGCAGATTTAATTTTCTGTTTCTTCCCTGTCAGCAAGGCATGTTACCCCATCTAAAGGAAAAATTAGATTGCTTTGTCACAATTTGTTCCTAAGAAATTCACAGCCACTGCTGCTTATTTCCTTGATATGCCATGCGTGTTCCAAAAATATTTGGTCCTTTTAAGGACATTTTTCAGGAAATAAATGTGAATCTGACTGGCTTCTAATTCCCTATCACTTCTTTACCCTTTCCCACCTTTCTAAAGTCAGGCCCTGGGGTTACCTGCTTCCAGTCTAGTTTTCATTCTTATTTATCTTCTGTTCATTCTCAAAGATACCTGCTGACAGCCTTTGGACTGCTCCTGCCTTCTCTCTAAGTACTCTTAAGTGGAATGTCACCCTGGCCTTAGGTGCCCTTGTAATTTACAGCCATCTGTTTTCTTAACTTTTTAACCCCCACCTCACACCCCCACCCACGGCTTCCTCTGATTTTTCCCTTTGCTGCTGCTGCTGATTTCCCCTGAAATTATTTCAGGGGAAAATAGTTTATATTAAAAAAACCCTCATGCATGTTTATAGCATTCGTCTTTCAATATGCTTCGCTAGCATTTGAATAACAAAGTAACTTTTACATTAATCTATGTGTCTAACTAAAAGCAAATTGCTTTTTGCCTTTCCCTTCCTTTCTGTTTTTTCTTTATATGCTCTTGCTATTTCTTTCTGTAAATCTAATGGTTTGACCAAGCTCAAACACCCGTGTTTTTTTCTCATGCTAGGGATCACTGCAAAGGTGATGATTTGTGCATGATGACTTTTGGTGCCCTTCTTGCTTATTAATTCTATTAATGTGGTTTGAAAAAAAAATGTTTTTTTGTATTGCATCTTTAATGAACTACATGGCTTCCTGAAAAATATTCTTCTAGATGTTTTTCTCAAGAGATACCGCTGTTTCAGTTTTACCAAGTCTACTTTGCTGAAGTTCAGTGCTTTCAACTACAAAAACCAGACAAACAAACAACAAAAGCAAATAAAAACCCCCTACAGAATAAAGATATTTTAAAATTTGTAATTGTGTTTAGTGGTGTTGCTTCTTTAAGTGAAATAATTACTATGGACACCATGGGAAATTTAATATTCCTGTACATGCCTATGGAGTTGTTTGGGCAAAGCCATAAGCCCTGGGTAAAAGTCAAGTATCACAGGGAAAAGAAAGGTATTTTGGGACAGTGCTGAGACCAGATAGTTTCTCTTCATCTTGCTACCAAATTCTGCCTCTCTACTGGCAGCTGCCTAACTCTGGCTCTCCATCACCTCCTGCATGCCACAGTCCTGGCTGCCACTGCATCTCCACTCCTGGCAAACCTTGTGTGTCTCAGCCTGCCCAAAGCTGTGTGCATCATCCCTTCTGCACTGTTGGTCTCATCATCAGCCCCAACAACATTCCCAAAATATTGCTCATCCAGTGACCTGGTTCGCAGCAGCCTTTTGCAGACCAACCACCCTCTCCTTTTCAACCCATTGGTTTGGGCACAATCTTCCTCAGCCTGTTCACATTTTCCTGGACAGCCTGTGTGCGCAGCTTCCACTTGCACTAAAGCCCACCATTTCTGGGATTAAACCCAATCAGATCTGGGAGGAATCACTGAAAATATTCAACCCTTAGAATTTGTTGTTCTGCAAACTCTCCAGCGACCATTCCTTCCCTTCAGAAAGCTGCGTAAACAAAAGCACAACCTCCAACACAGCCGGATTTACTGACCTTCTCCTTCCACACTTGGAAAATGACCTGCAGAGCCAGGTTTTTCCAGATCTGCATTTTGGCAGTCCCAGGCAGATGGAGCAGCAGCAGCTCATTTGCAGTTGGAGGCGAGAGGGATGTCACCTGCCACACGCTGCTCCCACTGCACAGCCCTACTGCAGACATGTGCCCGGGGCAGGGGGACCAGCAGTGCTGGCTCCCCTAACACTCACCCAGCCACACTGCTCAGAAGGCTGCAGATGTGCTCGTTTCCCTTTCGTCTTCCCCTCGCCCCCAGCAAACCTTTCTTTGACATCTCCACTGTGCTGGCATTTCCCTGAATATTTTGACATTTCAGGAGACAGCATGCAAAAGCAGCTCCCATTTTCCCAACCCACCATCCACCTCATTCTGATGCCTGCTTGCTGCCTGGCTGTCCCCCTGTAGACATGGTCTTACTACCTCGAATGGGGCTTGCTTTTTTTTTTTTTTTTTTTTTTTTTTTTTTTATTTCTCCTTTCAATCTGAGCTTACTCTCAAAACACTGCCCCACTCAAGCCTGACAGCTGGCATAGGTGTTTTCCAGGCTGGGATTTTCAAAGCCTGTTTGGTAGCTATGTTTAGGGTGCCCCAGTGTGGCGGAGTAGGGTAGACCCACACTGACAGCACAAATTACTCAAACCTGTTTCTACAGACAGCAGCTTAGGGACCCCCACTACAGTGGGTCTCTCTGAAAGCTGCTCCCAATCCTCAGTCTCTCCTATAACCATCTCCTATAACCATCTTGTCCCTCCAAGACCCCAGACCCCAAACCTCAGACCCCTGCTTTGGCCAGAAGTTCACTGGTGGATTGCACACACCTGCAAACACATGTTCCTTTAATAATTCCTCAGTAATTCCCAATAATTCCTGCTGTCAGCCTTTCTGCTAAACATCCAATAATAAATCCTGTACAATTCCATAATTCTCTTGTTCAATCCTCAAATCCTTCTGCAGGCATGACACAAAAATCCTATACCTGTTCAGGCAATAATCCAGGAATTTATGTAGTGTCCTGGAGATAGTTTGTTCTGATTAATTGCTCTAGTTTCCAAATGGGGACAATGGCTGAACAGTTCACCTCTGATGGTATTAGTAGATACAGAGGACTGAGCCTTCCTGGTTTTCCGCACATTGTCACCACTCCCCTGATCTCTGCCTGGCCTTTGTGGTCACTTGAGCAGACATTGTCAGCTATCCTTGGATGTGGACTCAGTCAGCAGAGACCCTAATGAATGACAGGGCATCATTAACATAGGACGATTTTCACCCAGAGGATGCTCAGTGGGAAGATGTGTGCATTTAAGATGTTGGCTTGGCCCTTGTCACACAGACACATCATACCAGGTCTTGCCCCACAGCTGTCACCTGTCCCAGTCTCATACAGGGATGCCTGGGCAAGAGGACCATGAAGACACACCCTTGCAGATGTGTTTAGTTTTTATGATGTAGATGATGGGGTACAGCATGGGAAGGACTGGCTTGGAGACGCTGGCCATGAAGACATGAATGAGAGGGCTGGCCATACCGGTGAACCATGTTCAGCCATGACTTGTCAGTCAACCATGGGGATGTACAGGCTCAGGGCTGCCAGGATAACAGACACACAGCTGCTCAAAGCTTGAGATGCTCCCTCTGGGACACAATGCTCAGAATGGCCCTGGCAATCAGTACCTATGACAAGAAGGTGAGGATGACGTCAAATGTCAGAAAGAGAATGGCTACAGCAAAGTCACACCAGTTATTGTACATGATGTCTGCACACACCAGCTTGATCAGGTCCTGATGCAGACAGTAGGTGTGGGAGGGCACATGGGACTGGCAGATGGGCAATACTTTTAATACCACAAATGGGGGACAGTTGGTAAGGCACATCTGCACAGGGCAGCCAGCCCAGTCCTGCCTCTTCTGGCACTGGTGAGGATGGAGAAGTCGGGTAGCAGATGGGCACATAACAATGAAAGGCCATGGCCAGAAGCACTGAGGGCTCCAAGAATGAGGATGAATGAATTAAAAAAGATTGGGCAGAACAAACATTAAGACTAATCTGCCAGGCATCAAACCAGAATACACTCATCACAGTTGGCATTGAAGGCAGAGACAAACCCAAACTGGTTTGGTGGTGGCCAGCATGGAGAGTAATTGGTACATGGGCTCATGAAGGCTCAGCTCTGTCCTGGTATCAAACAGGATTGTGATGTTCCCCAGAAGTGACACAACATGAATGAATGTGAAAAGACGAGAGCCAGATGCTGCCAGTTTCCAGCCCTCAGATGCCTGTAAGGATAAATGTGACTGGTGTGGAGACAGATTTCTTGAGAGACATGATGTACTAGAGATGACCTGCAGAGAAAAAGAAATACTAAAGAAATCAAAGCAGCAAGTCTAAGAGGACATAGCAAACACATGTAAATGTGACAGATTTGAAGCCAAAACTGAAAGAACACGGATGCCAAATAGGGACATGGATCAGACACCACAAACTTCAGGTCCTGGGTAGCCCAGCAGATGGGTGTTCAGTTATCTTAAGGTAAGGTCACACACAGAAGATACACAGATAACTCATTTTGGGGTTCTCCTTCTCTGCATGTCATAAGCTGCAACATTGTAGTGTAGTTTTCAGAGAGAGTATGCTGCTTATTAATAATAATAAGCATATTATTATATATATGTATTATTATAATATATAATAATAAGCATAAGAATAAAATACTTCTGTACATATTAAATATGGGAGATAAGAAAAATGCACCTGTGTCATATCACTATTTTACAAAAACCTTAGTTAAGTGATTAACACCAAAGAGCTCTTGCAGTTTTCTTGCTCTAAGTATTTGGACAAAGATTATCATCTTAGCAGTAGGTCTAGAGTTGGGTGAGAGAAGTTCCCTTTTACCTATCAATCCGGTGGCACGGAGCAGCCCTTGGAGTCCCTGGGGAGCACCAGCAGCACCTCAGAGCTTCCTACCAGCACAGTTGACCCTTCCTTCATCCCCCCTGCTTTGGCCAGCACTTGCTGTAGAGCCAGGCAGATCAACAAGCATCTCTGTGCCAGCTGCCCAGGGTGCTGTACAAGGTCCTCTGGCAGAGGGCTCACAGGAGAGTTACTTTCCCCCTGTGGTTTGCATGTAGGATGTGAGAAGGCGGCTCCTTTGGTGGGAGGTCAGCCTCTCCAGCAACCTCTCTGACCAGGAGCCCTATAGACAAACGTCCACATGTAAAGCTGGTGGCATTCCTTGTCTCCAAGCTGCTCTTGGAGTGGAAAGGGCACTGCCAGCCATCTGGCATGCAGGTGCTTATGCATGGGTTGATGCTCAGGACTGGAAGCTTCTACTGTGCTGGGGCTCCTCATTTACAGCTCTGTGGGGTCTTGCTGTGCACTGGACTCCGAGCCTTGTTCTGCCTCTAGTCTCCAGCTAGAGAATCTGGCTTATCTATGAAACATACGGAACAGTTTGTGTCCCAGAGCATGGCTTTCTTCTACAAATAGAAGTTGGACTAGATAATCATTGTAGGTCCCTTCCAACTGAAACATTTTGTTCTATATTAGGAGGACAAAAATAGATGTTATGGTCTTGTTATCGATTTGTTAATAAGTTAAGATTGATTGACTTTATTTGATTGATTAATTGATTTTATAAAATCATTTAATAAAATTAAAATATAGAAGGATAAGAAAAATTTTAAATGAAACTTATAGCTGCACAGTAAAAGCTGTTATGAGATCTTCTGTACATCCTGTACCAAGGCTAGAAGAAGGGGCTAGAACCATTGTTAAAACTTAGGTGATAACTTTAGGGTTTGAAAGGTTTCTTTGTATTTGACCAGTCTTCTGTATGCAGAGGTGTATTGAAATGTCAGAATATGAGATTAATGGGAACTGGGGAGAGCCGACTGGAACAGCTTGTAGGTGCCTGCCAAGAAACCGTGAACTTTAGTAAAAGGTAATTCCGGCAGGGGGAGATCGCGAACACCGACTCACATACCACCTACCCAAATCGTACCCCAGACCCATTTCTAGACCTTTCTAAGCTCTACTGCGCAGAATCGGATATAGGAGGAGAATATGTTAATGATTTACAAGAAATATCATGATTATGCATGAATATTCAATGAACATGTATGAATAAGTGCTATATATGGAATCTGATTTTGGGACCTAGCGTGCGTTGATCGTGAGAGGACTCGCTCACGCACCCGGCCGTCAATAAAGAAGTGTCTGCTTATCTACATCACATTGGTGTCGATAAGTTCTTCATTCCGAGATTTCGGTAACAGTTTTGGCGACCCAGATGGGACCTCACTGAAGGAGACCGGAGGAGTCGGGGACCTGATCGGTTCCAGCTGGCATCGAGGATTTCTCGGGGATACCCATCGATCCCCGATCCGTAAGACTCTTCGCGGCGTTCCCTGGATTTTTGGTAAGACACTTCTTTTTTTTAATTGTAGTAAGTGAGTTGGAGTCCTACTAAAGTAAGTGAGTAAGTGCACTAGAGGAAGTGGGTAGGAGTCCCACTATAATAAGTGTATGGTAAGGAGTGGGATGGAGTCCCACTGAGTAAGTCTACCTGTCAGAGGCGGTGAAAGAGCTGCACAGGGTAGGACTAGGAGTCTGCCCGTAAGACATAAGCGAAAGCTATTGCAGGGTTGGACTAAAAGGATCCTTGTGGAAGTGGAAGCCTAGGCGTCTGCCCGTAAGACATAAGCGAAAGCTATTGCAGGGTTGGACAAAAGTGTAGACAAGATAGTGTTCTCTAAGGTAGTGCCTCTAACAAGAAGTTAGAAGAGGTTTTTGTTTTTTTTGTTGTTTTGTGAGTTTGTGTATTAAGAAGAAAATTAAGAGGTACAATATTGTGTTATATGTTTGTTTAAAGTAACTGTGGGAAAGTGTGAGTGTGGCTGTAAGGGTGAGACGTGTAATTGAGAACGAAAGCGAGTGGGAGTGTGGATCCACGGATCGGAGTGACAGAGTTGAATAATTGTGTATTGTATTGTGAGTAATTACACCATGGCAACTAAGTTAACTCGGTTGTTTAAAAGTAAAAGCATGGGTAATCTTGCTGTAAATGAAAAAATCCTGAAAAATTCTTTGTTGGGATGTTTATTGGCACATTGGGGAAATTTACAGGATGATCTGCAAAAGAGCCAGATGATTGAGTATTGTAATAATTTGAGTATTGTAATAATTGGTGGCCTTTGTATATATTGGATGATCAGGAAAAGTGGCCCACGAATGGGACACTGAATTATAACACTATTTTGCAGTTAATGCTGTGTTGTAAAAGAGAAGGGAAATGGAATAAAATGCCAGATGTGGATTTGTCCTTTTACTTAAGACAAAGAAAGGATTGGCAGGATGAATGTAAGCTAACTATTAGAGATAATTTGGTAATGGCTATAACTTCTGATAATAAGAAAGTGGAAAAAAATATTGTTCAAATTGTGAGATTGGGAGTGGATACAGGAGCGACATTTTTTTATTAAATACCTGTAAAGGAAAAATTGGAACAAAACCAGGCCATTCCTGCAACCCCTGGATTTGAAATTTGGAAATAAGATAATTACACATGAATTTTTGTATGTACCAGAATGTCTGATACCCTTCTTAGGAAGAGATTTGTTATCCAAATTAAATGCACAAATTGTTTTTGATGAAGGAGAACTTTTCTTGAAAATACCTGAGTCAAAAACGGGAGAAATCCTGATGATACAAGAAAAGGTAAAGGAACAAGAAATTCCACCGGAGGTGGATTTGGCAGTGATCCCTACTGGATGGGAAACAAATATTCCTGGTAAATCGAAACTAGCAGAACCTGTTAAAATAGATTTGAAGGAAGGCGCAGGAACAGTGAGAATTAAACAATATCCAATCAAACCAGAAGTGAGACAGGAACTGAAGAAATTGATTGATAAATTTTTGGAGTATAAAATTTTGGAAGAATGTGAATCTGAGTATAATACTCCTATTTTACCAGTCAGAAAACCTTCGGGTGAATATAGACTGGTACAAGACTTGAGAGCAGTAAATCAGATAGTTAAGGATATTTATCCTGTAGTAGCAAACCCTTATACACTGTTAACAGCATTGAGGGAGAATTATCAGTGGTTTACAGTGCTTGATTTAAAAGATGCTTTCTTTTGTATACCTTTGGAAAAGGAAAGCAGAAAACTGTTTGCTTTTGAGTGGGAAAATCCTCAAACTGGGCGAAAGATGCAGTTGACATGGACTAGATTACCCCAAGGATTTAAAAACAGTCCAACTATTTTTGGAAATCACTTAGCAAAGGAACTTGAAATCTGGAAACAGGACAAACCAAGACCTGGACATTTATTTTTACAATATGTGGATGATATATTGATTGCTACAGAAGAAAGATTTATTTGTATACAGGTGACTATTGACCATTTGAATTTCCTGGGACTAAATGGGTATAAGGTATCCAGGAAGAAAGCCCAGATAGCCTGCCAGACTGTGATATATCTCGGCTTTGAGATTTTAAAAGGACAACGACAATTAGGAAAAAATCGCAAAGAAGCTATTTGTGGTATACCTGAGCCAAGAAATATTCATGAACTCAGAGCATTTTGGGGAATGACTGGGTGGTGTCGCCTTTGGATCATGAACTATGGGCTAATAGCTAAACCGCTGTACGAGGCCCAAAAGAACTCTCCCTTTGTATGGGGCCCACCACAACAAAAGGCTTTTGTAGAGTTGAAACGTGCCTTAATGTCTGCACCTGCTTTGGGACTGCCGGATCTAACCAAAGATTTCCAGCTGTTTGTACATGAAAGACAACACCTGGCACTGGGCGTGTTAACCCAGAGGATAGGAAGCTGGAAACGACCAGTCAGATATTTCTCTAAACAACTGGACACAGTGAGTAAAGGGTGGCCAAACTGCCTTCCAGCAGTGGCTGCAACAGTGATGCTCATACAAGAAGCTCGGAAATTGACTTTGGGAAGAACAATAACAGTCTATGTTCCACACATGGTGATAACTGTCCTAGAACAGAAGGGGGGACATTGGCTGTCCCCCAGCCGAATGATGAAATACCAGGTGGTATTGACTGAACAAGATGATGTGATAATAAAGACAACTAACCTGGTAAATCCTGCAGTGTTTTTAAGTTCCGTACAGGAAGAAGGACGACTGGAACATGATTGCTTGGCTACCATCGAGTATGTTTATTCCAGTCATGAAGATATGAAGGATGTGCCATTGGAGCGACCAGACTGGGAATTGTATACTGATGGAAGCAGCTTTATGGAACAAGGAGTCCGATACGCCGGATATGCGGTAACAACAGAGACTACAGCTATAGAAGCAGGAGCATCGGCGAGTACCACATCAGCCCAAAAGGCAGAACTCATCGCTTTAATTCGAGCCTTAGAACTAAGCAAAGACAAGAGAGTAAATATCTGGACTGATTCAAAATATGCCTTTGGGGTAGTGCATATCCATGGAGCTTTGTGGAAAGAGAGGGGGTTATTGTCCTCTCAGGGATCAAACATTAAGTATCAAACAGAAATTTTACGATTATTGCAAGCAGTTCAAAAGCCAGATCAAGTAGCAATCATGCACTGTAAGGCACATCAGATTGGGAATACAAAAATAATAGCTGGGAATAATTTAGCTGATAGAACAGCAAAAAAGGTAGCAAAGAAACAAGCATTGCAAATGGCAATAATTCCTTCTAAAACAGTAACCCTTCCTAGGGAAAAACCGAGATATTCAGAGGAAGATGACAAATTGGGTCAGTTATTAAATGCTAAGAAAAACTTAGCTGGATGGTGGGTAACTCCTAACGGACAAGTAGTAATTCCACCTCTTTTGATGAGACGGATAATTCAAATGAGACACCAAGAATGTCACTGGGGGGCAGAAGCCTTAGTAACATCTTTACGAAAACAAGTAATATCAGTTAAAATGTTGGGAATAGCTAAAATAGTAACTGCAAAGTGTGAGGTATGTTTGAAAAATAATCCATCGATTAAGAAAAAGGTTCAAATGGGTAGGCTGAAGTCTGGTACAGAACCTGGAGATTATTGGCAAGTAGATTTTTCAGAGTTGCCTAGATACAATGGGTACCGGTACATCTTGGTAGGGGTTGATACTTTTACAGGATGGCCAGAAACCCTTCCCTGTCGCACCACACAAGCAAAAGAGGTTGTGAAGTGGTTATTACAAGAAATAATTCCGAGATTTGGAGTTCCTATTGGAATTTCCTCTGACAGAGGTCTACACTTTGTTGCTGAAGTAGTACAAAGTGTTAGCAAAGCATTGGGTATTAATTGGGATTTACTTTCATCTTGGAGGCCACAATCTAGTGGGAAAGTGGAAAGGATGAATCAAATTTTAAAACGACAAATAAGTAAAATTTGTCAAGAAACCAGTTTAAAGTGGCCTCAGGCACTTCCATTGGTGTTATTATGAATCAGGGTACAGCCAAAGAGTGGAACCTCAGTCAGTCCTTATGAATTATTATATGGAAAAACATATGAGTCTTCAGAACCAAATCTAAACGTACATGTAAAAGGAAAACAAGATGTGTATAACTATTTGCTTTTTCTAAGGAAAACTTTGGCTGCAATTTGGAGTGCAGTAATTTGGAATAGACCTTTATTCCAGGAAAATTCAGTGCATGATTTCCAACCAGGAGACTATGTCTATGTGAAGACCTGGACCTCCAAACCTTTGCAGGAGCACTGGAGAGGACCTTTCCAGATACTGCTAACCACTTTTACAGCTATCAAGATAGCAGAATCGGATGCTTGGATACATTATACTCAAGTGAAGAAAGCATCTACTCCGTGGAAGATTGTGAATCGTGACCCAGAGACTTTAAAATTGACTTTGAAACATGTCTAATTTTTCATATCAGGTTATGATTGTTCTTTGGATTTTATTTTGGTTGGTAGTGTTGGTGGGATCATGGGCTGACTTGGTGGACAGGAACAAAAGACAAATAGAAACAATAGAACAAGTAATTGACATTCCCAAACAAATTGCTGAGGAAAATTTGATGGTAGGATTGATTAAAGAATTTGCCAATTTATAAAATGTCACGCAGATCACTGCTTGTTTGCCAATACCGAGGGCAGTAGGTGAATCTATTCCATGAGGAATTTTAACCATGAATCTGACCAATCTGGAATATAAAAATGAGACCACCTATTGTGAACAAAGGCCAGTAACTCAATGGTATGAACAAGTAAAGGTTATTAGAAAACAGTGGAAGTCGCCAGGTAAAGAAACAGATTGTAAAAAAAAAAACTATTGAATTATGATTTTATAACAGGATCCCGACCTAGTGCCATAGCTTGAGTTCTTCTTCCTGGGGGTCCAAATCTCCAGTTAGGATGGTGTTCTTATGATGAACAACTTAAAACCAATGTGAGCAGAAGTATCATGAAATGGAAGTGTAACAAAACTGGCCAAGGTACCCAATTAGTAGAACAATGGGACTCTATATGGTCTATGTCCATATTTTCCCATTTTCAGTATATGGCAAGAACTTCTTGGTGTTTTACCTGGGATGGAAAAGTTTGTTTCAGTATTACCCTGGGTCAATGATAGGTCAATTTCATCGGGAGAGAAGGAAAATAAAATAGTGCCATGGTGGAAATGTGAAGAAGTGTATGATTGCAGTAATGCAGACTTAGTAATCCAAAGAATTCCTCCGTAGGCCGCTGTTTTGAAATACGGTTGGTTTTGTCGAGGTCTTAAGAATACTCTCAATTTAACCAGCACTTTTACAGTTAGAAGAGGAACTTTGTTTAGTTGTAGAAAATCTACTATTCGAAGTCCAGGACATTTAATTTGGGCATTAAGTGATGGAACCTGGACAACTCACTCACCATTAGATGGTAAGGTGAAACAAATCACTTTAGGCATGCCAACATTGTGTCCAATTTGGAAGAAATCACCATTTAAAGGATCCTTAGAGAATTTAGAATTGAAACGAATAAAGAGATCTGAGATAAATGATGATATTTGGAATGAACCATTTACAGGAGTGAAAACTGGTTGGGCACTTGAATCACTTTTAAATCCTATAGCTTCATATAGAAACAGAGCATGGCTCTATCAGTTAACTGGTCAAGTGGAAAAATTAGCAAACGTTAACAAAAAGGGGGTTAAGGAATTGAATATATAACCACAGGCGACCTCCAGAATGACTTTACAAAATAGAATGGCACTAGATATGCTCCTACTTAAAGAACATGGAGTATGTGGATATCTCAAGGATAAACTGGACCACTGTTGTATCCACATCCCAAATGTCACTCAGGATGTGGAACATGATCTAGACCTATTAGGAAAAATTGAAAAAGAAACTGAAACAATTCAAAAGGATATGTCAGAAGATTGGCTTGGGAAAATTTTTAACAAACTGGGATGGAATTTGAGCTTTTGGATACAATCTATAATTAAAACTTTGTTTCGGTTACTAATTGTCTTTTTGATGAGCATGCTAGTATATGCATGTTTGAAGAAACAGTTTACCAATAGAATTGCAGTCAATCGTATGATTATTAGAGAAGTACCAACTATTTTATCAAGACATGATCCATCACTAAAATATGTTGAAACAAAAATGATTTTCAACACTTTCAAAGGGGGGAAATGTTATCGATTTGTTAATAAGTTAAGATTGATTGACTTCAATTGATTAATTGATTTTATAAAATGATTTAATAAAATTAAAATATAGAAGGATAAGAAAAATTTTAAATGAAACTTATAGCTGCACAGTAAAAGCTGTTATGAGATCTTCTGTACATCCTGTACCAAGGCTAGAAGAAGGGGCTAGAACCATTGTTAAAACTTAGGTGATAACTTTAGGGTTTGAAAGGTTTCTTTGTATTTGACCAGTCTTCTGTATGCAGAGGTGTATTGAAATGTCAGAATATGAGATTAATGGGAACTGGGGAGAGCCGACTGGAACAGCTTGTAGATGCCTGCCAAGAAACCGTGAACTTTAGTAAAAGGTAATTCCGGCAGGGGGAGATCACAACCACCGACTCACATACCACCTACCCAAATCGTACCCCAGACCCATTTCTAGACCTTTCTAAGCTCTACTGCACAGAATCGGATATAGGAGGAGAATATGTTAATGATTTACAAGAAATATCATGATTATGCATGAATATTCAATGAACATGTATGAATAAGTGCTATATATGGAATCTGATTTTGGGACCTGGTGTGTGTTGATCACGAGAGGACTCGCTCACGCACCTGGCCGTTAATAAAGAAGTGTCTGCTTATCTACATCACATTAGTGTCGATAAGTTCTTCATTCCGAGATTTCGGTAACAGTCTTGTAGCAGACCATTAGAGCTAGAGCTATGGTGGTATTTTGTCAGCTCTACCAGTTACCTTCTCTGTTAGCTGGAGAGCAAAAAATAGCCAAACATCCCTCACTAGCTGATGTTCCTGGTTGATTTTTCAGCTCTTGCAGTTAGCTCCTGAGACCCAGGAATCACAGCCAACACAGAGCCTTCCTTCCAGCTGGTCTTGGCTTGTATGTAACCACAGAGGGGAACCTCTCAGGCTGCAGCAATCAGTTACATACATACATGAGAAGAAACCTACAGCCAGCTTGGAAGCATCCTGTGACACAACAAGAACTGACAGGACAGTGGGGGGATACTGCTGTGCTCTTGGACTGAGAGGAGTCTGGGCTCCTCATACCCTGGACCAAGGCACTTGATAGCGTTGGCAATTTGCCTTACCCTGTATAAAAAAAAAAAAAAAAAAAAAAAAAAATCACGGTCCTGAAGAGCTGTGTGGAAAAGAGGAAATTCCCAGCCTGAAGGTGTAGCAGCAGTAATGGCAGCAGAGTCATGACTGGAGCATGATATTTGACAGATTGAGCCTCGAATTGCAGAGCTAATTTTTGGGAGTTTCAGGACCACACTTCCAAAGTCTGTCTGAGTGTCAGGGTGACTTCCCTGTACATGGACGCATTTTGGTCAGGACAGGAAATCTGTATGTACATGTACCCAGGAAGCTACATCTTTCCTACTGCCCAGACTCCCACGTTTACAGATCCCACACCCACCACCTCCCAATCCAGACCAGCAACCTTGTTCCACCCCCAGAGCACTTCCACCTCCCCACTAGTACTTCACTTCAGTACAGCCAGTATGATTCAAAGGAATATTTTATTATCATTCACACCGTTCAGATAGTCAGAGCAGCCTGAAGGACCAAACATCAGAGCTCAGCTAAGGACCTTGAACAAGCACTTCCAACCCAGCACAGTCACAGGGTGGGAACAGATGCAAAAGAGCTCTTACTCTTTCTTCTGGTGTATTTCCCTTCCTAGGATGTCAAGGAAACAACTGCCTTCAGCAGCAGCCGAAAGCGCTTACTGGAGGGTGTGACCAGTGTGAACAGACAGACCTAAGTTATCTATGCCAGCTCTTCTTGTAGGGCACCTGGAGCAGTTCGAGCCATGTCCCTTCAGGGAGCAGTCACAGAACCCTGCATCCATGGGACCAACAGCTCTCTCAAGGAGTACCAGAAGGATCAGAGGCAGCAAGGTCAGGAGAGGCCATGGCAGAACACACAAAGCTTTGTCAGTTTCAGGAGTCTCATCTTCCATCCAAGCAGGGGAGGTTCTCTTTTTCCAAGCATAGTACTTTGCCACAACCACGTTGGGGTTTCCCTGGGCAGGGTCAAACCACATCTGGATACAGCGTCCACTGCCCCGGCGCTCCGTGGTATATTTGTAGGAGTTGGACCAGATTTTCTCACACAGGTCTTTTGGCTGGGGAAAGACATGGCTGAAGGGTCTGCAAATGGAGCCCCAAGGACAGCGGTTTGTTCCTGAAGACAGCACCACAAAAGAAAACACGAGCTAGCACACTTCACTCATGTCCTTTCACCTGGAAAGAGCAGACAGCCTGCCCACAGCCCATTGCTGCATCTTAGCAGATGGACAGTGGCTTGGCCACCTTCTAATTGCCAGCCCCACAGACAGGCATGAAGAATTAGTGGTCTTAGCCCCAGCCACTGGGCAGGCAGTAGTGACACTGCCAGGGGAGAGGAGAGGCTTACTCCACACAGCCCACCAACCTGTTGCCCAGTTCCAGCCCTTGTGCCAGTTCTCTTTGCATGTGACATAGTCCTTGCAATCCTTCCACCACTCCTCACAGTCCTCTTTGCAGAGTGGCACATGAAGAATCCTCTCCCGGCGCCAGCTGCTGTCAACCTGCAAGAGAACAGGACCATGTACACTGGTAACGGCCCTTGAAAGTTAAAGGGCAGGATCTGCCACATCCCAGATTCCACTCCATCCCTCCCATTGGGCTCCAGAGCTGATCTGAAAGTTTCAGCCCCAGAAGACATGCTTTGATAACAAGCAATTACTCCATCAGCCTGATTGCCCAAGTAGAGTCTAGCAAAGCCCATTGCAAGTCCTCACCTGCAAAGCTGCATCGAGCTCGGCCCCTCCCCCCCCCCCATAAGGACATGGACCTGTTGGAGCAATTCCAGAGGAGGCCACGGAGCTGGTCAGAGGGCTGGAGCCCCTCTGCTGTGGGGACAGGCTGGGAGAGCTGGGGCTGTGCAGCCTGGGGAGGAGAAGGCTCCGGGGAGACCTTAGAGCAGCTCCCAGTGCCTGGAGGGGCCGACAGGAAAGCTGGGGAGGGGCTTTGGGCAAGGGCAGGGAGCGGTGGGACAGGGGGGAATGGCTTGAAGCTGAGAGAGGGGAGATTTGGGTTGGACGTGAGGAAGAAACCCTTCCCCGTGAGGGCGGCGAGGCGCTGGCCCAGGCTGCCCAGAGCAGCTGTGGGTGCCCCATCCCTGGCAGGGCTCAAGGCCAGGCTGGACGGGGCTGGGAGCAGCCTGGGCTGGGGGGAGGGGGCCCTGCCCCTGGCGGGGGGTGGGACTGGGTGGGCTTTGAGGTCCCTTCTAAAGCATGCTATGAATCTTTCCACCCTGTAGGAAAGTTTACTCTCCCTGGAAAGCACTCTCCCATCAGTGCCAGGGGTATGTTATATGGGGGACCAGCATATAACATATCATGTAACCAACACAAGTCCTACTGTCTTAATCACAGCAGGTCTGATCCTACCTGGTCAATCCAGGGCCCCAGGTTGGGTGAGCACTCATACAAGCATGTGTCCTGGATGAAGTGGCGCTTGCACTTGGATGGCATCAGGCCACAATGGTTCCAGTTGAATTTGTACAGGTTGGATTGGTCCTTGTGGGCTTCTGAACTAGTGTTGGCTGTGCAGCAGGCATTGTCCTTCCAGGGAGCACACTACAGAGCAAAAAGACAGGCTGGTCAGGGGGGCACACACCAGCTCAAGGAAGTCAGAGGATGCTGCAGGTGCCAGCTCCCTGCATAACCTACAGCAAGAAACCTTCCGCTGCAAGAGGATCTTCTCTCCTCCAGCAAACCCTTGGGCACTTTGGACTGAAGGGTTCAGGGCTGCAGCAAGGTGAAAGAAGAGGTCAGATCCTCACCAGTAATTAGTGCCAGACTGAGGAACGGAAACAAACTCCCTTCTCTTGCACCCTGGCTCACTCTTAGCTCCATCTCTACTGAGGACCTGGGGCAGAGCTCCTCAGTTAGCAAGATGAGGCTGTAACACAGAGAGGGAGCAGCTAAGGGTCTTCCCTTGCCATCCTTCACCTTGTTCTGATCTGGGGTACCTAGGCTTTGGTAAGGGGAAGTCTCTTGGTTAGAGGGGTAACAGTGGACTGACAGAAATCCTTACACTACTGCATCTGCCCTAGCCACCTACTAGAAGAAGAGGAGCAAACAGGTCTCATACCCAACAGAGGCTTTCTTCCTCAGGCAAATGGTTGCCAAGCCCAAACCAGCCCACATTATCTGGGGAGGTAGGCACAGGGGACCCAGACAACCCCACCTAACACATCAGCAGGAGTCATACCTGGCCATAGAGCATCCCTTCTGGGCCAGGCTTAGTTTTGTGGTGTTTGGCATCCATACAGATGCTCAGCAATGGGTCTTTCGTAGGCATCACTGTGCAGGCAGCCAACAGCATGAGCAGCACCTGCCCCACTCCTGTTCTCACAGCCATTGGGGAGCTGGGAGGTGATGGAGCTGTACAGAAAGGGAACAGCATGGGAGAGATTTTGTGACAAGCAGCAGTAAATGAGGTGCTGTGGGGGTCAGGCACTCCTGAGGACACATCAGCATCCCATCAGCAATTCACAGCCCTAGGACACAAGTGCATGCAAGTGCAGCCCTGCTAAGCAAGGCTGCAAGGTCAGTTACACATCATCCTCTGGACAGTGATGAAAAGACAAATGGCTCTTTTAGTGTCTGGGCTGCTCAGCAGTTCATCTTAAACAGTCCCAGTCAGAAAGGGGATGCTGTGAGACCCATTCTAATTTGGGTTCTTTTGCATTAAGCCACCCTGCTGTTTTAGCATGGAGCTTTCAGGTCCCAAATCTTCTGCAACCAGACGTTACACTTAAGGGATCTCTTTAGTTAGTAGTTCAGAGGAGGTAATTAGATGCACTAGCACACTGACATGCTGTGCAGGTTATGAGCTGCAGGAGGCCCACCTTGTTTTCAGGAGTATGTTAAGAGAGGAAGGCATTTTCTTTGGCTTGTCTGCATCTGGGCCTTTGGAGACCCACACCTGAAGTCTCCAAATGAGAGACACTTCACACCATCATGCCTTAGCCTCCTCTAGAGGATAGGAGCTTTAAAGTAATTTACTGAAAAAAAAAAACAACCCACCCACCAAACCACAAAACCAAAATACAAACACAAAAAAAAAACCCCAAGCATCCACCCCCACCAAAAAAAACCCCAAACATCACACACCACAGTGCTCCCTTCCATTCCTTGTCAATACAGCACAAGGGTCAAAAAGAATTGCTTTTTAAAAACTATTTTGCAAAACACAGGAGCAAGAAAAAACACTCATAACATTAAATCAGTATAAAACAACACAGAAAACAAATACAGAACTAAAGAAGCAGACACATAAATCTGAGGACTAAGAAGTAACTAACTTGCACCATAACTTCAACTATTTAACCCACATTAAAAAAAAACAACAAAACCAACCATAAAACTGAAAAACCTCAACCTTACCAGCCCAGAGAGCCTCTGCTAGATCTTGAAAACACTCAACACAGCAGCTTCCTGGGGTCAGCTTTAATAGGAAAGCCTTCTAACCTAACAGGTGCTGGCACTTGAAAGTACCTTCTAATATGTTTAATGAGGTTTAACTTCTACCAGCAGCTGTTACCTTAGAAGCATTTGGTTTGGTGACAATCAGCCTCTCCAGCCTCTTTTGGAAGCAACACCCTGTTCCCTGGGAAACAATCTCATGTTTTTTTCAAAAGGCGGGTCTCTTTTATCGATCTTGGCCATTCATAACAAGCCCCTTTTCCTCTGCTTGCCTTACACCGGGCAGTTTTGGTTTGCATCATTGCATCAGACAAAAAAAGCCAAAGAGGGAGAGATGCAGGATTCTGCCATGCACTGAGAATAACTAGAGAAGTGCTAATACTTATCACGTAAAAACGACATGCAGGAGTAAGTGCTCTTGTCTCAGAAGGAAGAATAATAACTCCCAACACAAAAAAAAAATAAATAAATGCTAGTTGATGAGGGGATCTTGTTGCAAAAAACTGAGGACAATAATTGGAGATAAAAGCTAAGGTTTGCTCTCAAGACTCCTTGCAAAGCCCTCACCCTCAGCAAAGGGGCAGAGTCTTCCTCCTGGAACAGCACAGGTTTTGGGGCTGTTTCGCTCTTCAGTCACATCACTGATGTTTTGGTGATGAACCCACTTGTCTAAGGAGCTCATCATCCTAAATTTAATGCATGAGCACTTTAAGAGACACTGCTTTAGTGATTTCCACAGTCTAATGACACGTTGCATGAATAATGACCTCTTTGTATTTGTTCTGAACTAGATGCATGCTGTTTTAATTTCTCATTATTCTACCTCTCCTATTGGAAGTGACAATGAGCAGATCTTCCCCCCCACATCTCTGAGCCTTTGCCACCTCTGTCATATCTCCCTTCTGTCACCTCTTTCCAACAGAAGCCATGGTCTGCTCACTCTTGTCCCATGACAGGTGTTTTGCTCCCTGAGGCATCAGGGCTGCAGAAGTATTTCAGATGCGCAACACTGTCCTGACCTTGTTTTTTGGTCCTTGCCTAGGAATTTCTAATATCTAGTTTGGTTTTGGAACTGCTGATCACTGAACTATGTTGTTGTAACATTATCATAACTGTGGCAGCTTGCTCCTGAGAGATAATTGTCAGCTACCAGCCTGCCATTTCCTATCTGAAGTGTTCCCTTTTTTCCCCAAGTGCATCACTGTATGTTTATCTCACTTTTTCTTTTTTTTTATTAATCTGTTGGGTTTTTGTTCAGTGACTCAGTCTTATTAGAGTCCTTGCAAATTTTTGCAGCTGGTTCTCCTGTCCCTGGAGTAATTCTGTATCATCAGAAACTTGGTTGCCTTGCTGTTTTCCCTCCCTTTCCCAGAAAAAAGAATTGTGGAAAAACAGAAATCCCAGTACAAATTTCTGTAGGGGTTCACTGTAAAGGATAGCCATGCACCTTTATTTTATGATTCAGTTATTCAGTGGTGTGCAGAACTTTACTCTCATTCCATGGCTTCTTGCTTGATGACCTTCTGTGGGGACCTTGCTCAGAGCCCTTGGGAATCCAGGTAGCCTATCACCTGGATCAGCCTCAGCCCTAATCCTTTCCAGCCCTTCAAGGATATGCAGTATGTTAGGGAGTCCTGTCTACACATTAGAAGATCCATACTGACCCTTCCCCATATGGCATACTTATCCACGTGCCTATGGATTCAAACCTTTATCACATTTTCTGCAGACTTTTCCCATGAAGGTACCATGTGCATAGCTGTGCAGATCTCTCGATCTCTCCAGAAAGCCTTTTAAAGCGTCCCGTGTGAATGCATAGACCTTGTCCTTGTAGGGGGTACTTGTACACATAACAGCACAGAAAATGGGGTAACTCTCTCCCTCTCACTGTAGTCCTGCCCATATCCTTGTACTTAATGGGATGGGTATGTAGCTGGGTGCATCCTCATTTGCTCCATGCAGCTGATTTGCCTTGTGCAACCTGTTCTCCAGGGTTTGGATGCTTCTTCCCTGGGGTCCGATTGGGTGATCTGCTGCTGTCACCCCCAAACTATTTTTATCCAGCTCCAAGCTTGCATTTCTTCAACTCACCATTCCTAAGGTTTTTTTATAGCTATGAGGTCTTCAGTACCAGCCTGTGCCCCATCCCATCTCTTATCACCTCCTGCTTGCACTCCTGTGCCGCATCCCATGTCCCTACCTCTCAAGGCCCCTGCCATCCTGCCAGACATGTATTTTTCAGCACTACAGCATTATGTTTAAGTAACAAATATCTCGTCCAGCACACAATAGTTACTTTTTGCTGATAGCTGCATAAAACTGAAACTATGGTTGCACTGTACAACAATAAGCAAAAAAGCCATAGCCGTAGTCAGAATAAAAATAGCCATTACTGCTGAATCTGTTAAAAAAAAAGCTCCAGGCAGGTCAAGACAAGTTCAAAGAGAGCAAACCTGGCACGCCTCAGTCCTGAGACCTTGCAAACTCAGTACAAAGTCTGTGGCCAGCACTGACCATGCGTGGTACTGAGCTACAGAGTCAGCATGCAGGACCTGTGTCACAGCTGCACAGCCAGGTGGATGCTGAGGACACCTTGAATGGGACTCAGCACAAGCAGGGGGCAACCAAACTGAGCTCTGGGTCACCACTGGCTGCCAGGGTCTGGGACACCCCATGCACATGGGGACCCTTGCAGAGACACCCACCACCAGCACAAGGAGATACCTCCACAGAATACTTAACCATCTCATTCTGGAGCTGCATCTCAGTCCTGGAGTCCTCCAGGAGTGAATCAGCGCTTGGCTACAAGAAGAGCAGAGATAATTGCAGGGTCCCTGAGAGAACATCTAATGTTTTCTTCCTTTCCCCAGAAAAACTGGTTAAAATGCACTTTAAAATGGAGTGTAAACAGGGGATTTTTTGATGCACATTGAAAGGCAAAAGGTGATATACTTTACATCGGACAGATATTGTTGCTTCAGACTTTTCATTTCAAATACTTGATTGCTCCATCCATCAAAATCTTTGCTGTGTAAAAAAAATTTTAGAATTTTGAGGATGGTTGTTAAAACTGAGATTGGAGATTAAATAACACAACTCCTGGATCACTTTGGTCTTGTAACAGGGAATAAGAAGTTTTCTGGGTCCCTGCACACCAGGGCAGTTTGATGAACTGTTCAGGTCAGGGGACGTTGCTATCATTGCTCGTGGAGAATAAGCAATATAGGTCTGTCTAGGTGGATATCTTAGATGAGGAAAGGAGTTATCTTTGCTGTTCAAAAGGATGCTGGGCACTCAGGTACTTCAGGATGAGGAGGTGCTGGTGGAGGGATGACAGATACAGATAGAGAGACTGCAGAACCTAATTTGTTCTGCTGCTGCTCTGCAACAAGAAAGCCGATCATTTATTTTACAGGGTAACACACATGCTCTGCTTGCTGGAAGGTTAGGAAGAGAAACTGCCTCTTTTTGATAAAGTACTTTAATACCCCTGAATGAAGAGGCTATACATATAGAAGTAAGTTACATCTGAGGCAAGAAAAACCAAAAACCTAAGAATAGAAAGCAAGGAAGGAGTAAAAAAAAAAAGGGAAAAATGATAGCGAGAGATATATGAATGAAGACAGAGCCACAGAGTGATCTTTCTTAAAAATTAAAGTTCGTACCTGACAATGAAATGTCTCAAAAGCCTCAGGGGTGTCCCACAGAGGGTACAGACATGTTGCCTCAGACCCATGGTAAGAGAAGAATGTCTTTGGGAGCCACAAAATAAGATGGAAATTGGCCTCTGAACACACAGGCTGGGAAAATAAACCACGTGCACATGGGTGTGCTGGGGAAATGGAGGGGGAAGGCAGCTCAGAAGAGAAGCTGAAGAAAACTGCTGAGTTCACCCAACTGCTAAATGTATTTTGACTCTTCTGCAGCAGATTTGTGTTAGCATGGTGATGTTACCTGGATGCGCATCAAGGAATGGCAGGAGGTTTGCTGCTGTATCTTGGCCCAGTGCTTGTCCAGTGTATCACACAAGCCAACCGTGGAACAAGCTTCCTCGCTGTGTGGGAATATGCTGTAACACTGAAGTGCGATTAAATCAGGCAAGTGAGATTGTAGTTCCCCAAGATCATCCCTGAACATAAGCGATGAAGTATGTAACTCCTCATTTTATCTCTGTTCTTACACTGCTCTCAGCTCTGCTGCATTTCCTCTGCTCAGAGACAGCTTCATCCCCAACGCCCTGTGTACCACCAATGTTTGAGCTGTGGCAGGTCAGCACTTCCCCAGTGGGCACACCTGGGGGGCAGACCAAGGCCATTGCTTCGTGTCCCTTCTGAGGGGGTTGTCTGTGACAGCCCATTGCAACAGTCCTGCTTCTTCCTTGCAGAGCACTTAATGAATTGCAAGTCTCCCCAGGGAAGTTTGCTGGGATCTGAG
Source organism: Falco punctatus (assembly GCF_963210335.1). NCBI lineage: Eukaryota > Metazoa > Chordata > Aves > Falconiformes > Falconidae > Falco > Falco punctatus. The sequence continues at coordinate 414,908 of NC_137581.1, forward strand.
TAGGGAGGGTACAGACTTTGGCCAATTTCTACAGTTTATTCCCCTCATTGTGCCCCAACTTCCATTCCTGCTTTACTAGTGATAATAGAGGTCCCTGACTGATCACTAGAATACATGTTTATGGACCCATTACTCATTAATTTGTATAATCAACTTTTAAACTCCCTGATGTCCTCTGCCATAACTGATTGTGAAAACAAGTTTCAGAAACTTCTCTGTAAAAGAGGTATTACTCTCTGCTTCTGCTAGCTTCAAACAGTTTTAGTATTGGTGAGTAACTGCTATGCATTCAGCCTGGTATTCCATAGTCTTGTATGTCTTCTACCAAGGCCAGACCTGCAGCAATTTTTTGCTGTCATGTCTGCCAAAAAAGCAACCTTCTGCCAGACAAACTGCCAAGGTAATATCAGTGCAAAGTTCCTTCACGCATGATGATACAATATTGCAATTATTAAGCTACATAAGCAAGGACATACATGAAAACTTCTTGGACACCCTTCCTTCCACAGGAGCAGCAACATGTGTTTATCTCATCTCCACCAACATCAGTGCTGTCTTGTGGGGCAGCATCCAAGGCGAGAGGGCTGTTCTTGCTGCCCATGGTCCCTTGGGTCTTGGCTGATGAAGTCACTGTTGTCTGGAACAGATAGTGGAAAAATGGGTGATTTTGATCAAGAAAGGGAAGCATAGGGTCAGAAAGAAGCTGAAGCTAGTGTCAACCTGTCATCAGCCGAAGAATTTGAAGGGTCCTCCTGGTATCTGCTCTGCTCTGACCGAGTGCGATAGCTAGCATGCTGTTTTCTCTTTCTGTTATGGTCTGTTTCTATTTGGAAGTAAATAATTGAGGGAACTGGGAAGAAACCAACCAGCTGAATTCAGACGTGCTTGCTCCTGCCACACGTGCCCAGGATCACTGGTAAGCGAACCAGAGTGTGGGACATCCCAATTACTGCGGCGAATGAAGAGACGGGATGCAGCTTGATGCAAGCAAGTTGTCCATTTATTAGTGATTTTCTTACAATTACGTTTCTACCTTCTACATATTACACACTGATTGGTTAAATCTTAAGCGTAAAAAACACTGATTGGTTGATATTTAAGGCACACCGTTAGAACAATAGGAACTTATTAGTTTACCTTGACATAGCAACAGTTTCTATTCCAAAATTAGGGGGTTTCTTTCTACCCGGCTTTCTTGATTAACAAAGTTACATATCGGCGCCATCCGTTCCCTTATCTGGCTACTTGTTTCTCTGTCCGCCTGGCTGCCTCCTCAGCTGTAACGGCTCAGGGGTCTGCAGTTAGCTTGTTCCTTGGTTCCCAGGGCTTGTGCCCTACAAGTTCTAACAAGTCTCTATTCATCAGGCTATCAGTACTTGGACTCTTGTCATTGAGGCCTTGTCCTACAAATTACCTGTGCTCCTTTTGAGATGAAGGAAACCTGAGCAAACACCAGGTTCATGCAGCAAAATCAGGAGTGCTCCCTGTTGCTGATTCCAGTCCTAAACACTATCAGCATTCAGTCTGGGTTTTTTTTCTTTAAATTCTTCTGATCATTAACCGTGGAGCTGCTGTGCAGGGAGCGAAAGAAAAAGCTCAGCTTGCAAACCCTGGCCCTGCTTTGCAGCCTGCTGTTGTGCTCTGCAGCACTTCTTGGGCACTGAGAGCAAGCTCAGACTTCAACTCAGGTAAGGGACCCAGGGCAGGAGCCTTGTGTTAGTACATTGGTAACACGCATGGGAAAATGCAAAATCTCAACTAAAAATGTGCTCCCCATTTTCATTGAGCTACCAAACCTTTCTTCCTTCAGCAGCTGAAGCTTCTTATCTTTCTTCCTCTGTTACCTCAAAGCAAGCTCTGTTTTCAGGAACTGGCTTCCCGACCACAATGGCAAATTCTCTCTTAAGTCAGTTTTACCTGCTCAGCATAAAATCAGACCCTGGTGTCTAGTATGAATTATTCAGATTTATATTGCTATGTCCCATTATGCTTTACTGCTCTTTAAAAGATATTCAGATTAGAAGTCCTGTGCACTTGACAGGTACTTAGGGAATTCTCCATAGATAAAATTAACATACATCATTTCTGCACTGTCTCGGTGTTGGATGCACTATATACTTATATACTTATAAAAACAGCTCTCCTGTAAGCTGTTTCTCCAAGAGTCTGCTGTAAAGCACGGGCAATCGCTGTGCAGGCTTGAAGGATATTCCCTGGCTGTGTTTAGGTAAGCAAGGGGTAGTGGCACCTGAAGATGTGGTTCCTCAGCTGAGCTGGACTCCTTGAAACGAAAGCATTGGAGCATGTGTTGTGTGGGAAGAGATGAGAGAGAGGAGGAGAGCCATCTGGCATGAAACCACATCTCCTCCCGCAGACAGGGCAGTCTAGACAGCTCAGCAGCGCTGCCAAATTCATCACATAAAGAGAGGCTCCTGCTTATTTCTGGAGTAAGAAAACATATCAGTGATGCAAGGTCTCTCAACTCCATAAAGCAGAAGCCCTGAAATGCCACGGGTGCACATAAAATTGATGCAAATGTCTTTGCTTCACCTAGTACATTTCGTTAGTCATTACTTATCTGGGGAACCAGTGCAAACTCTCCTCACTTTTCCTTAATGATACTATAATGACAGTGACATTACATGTTGATATTTCTCACAGTAACAGGTAAATTAAGAAGTTATTGGGCTCATAGGTATGTGGTATTTATTCTTGCCATAACAAAATGCAATGTTTACATGTTTAATGGTATATTTCTGTGCCATCAAACTCTCATTTAAATAAGAGCTTGTATTGCAGCACCCTGAGAGAGCCAGAGTGCATAACATAAATCTGTTTGCTTAGATTTGGCAGATTTATGATATTGGATCATATCTACTTCATGGTTTTTTCTTTGGTTCACTGATTACAGGATTACTTTGCCTTTCTGTGCTTCAGCTCATGTTTTGTTGCAGCAGAACCAGTTTCTCTCATTCCTCTAGTGCTGTTCACCCTGGTGGGCATGCTGGGGGCGGGGGGGGGTTGGGTGGGGTGGGGCAGGGGTATGTGTGTGTTTGTGTAGGTTTCCTGCGTCTGGCTCTCCATCCCTTTCACTTGCATTTACACTGCATCACTTATGGGGAACTGCACAATCCCCTTTGTAATCAGGACTGGTCTGAGCCCCCACGAGCTTGTGTACTGTTACCTGTCCACACTGGCCATCACTGATTTGGTTTTGTCTCTGCACCACCAACCGTGGTGAGTGTTTTCTGGGTCAACTACAGGGAAATTGGTTTTGGAGGCTGTTTTGCTCAGTTTTACTTTGTTCATCCCTTCTTATTCTTGAAGTCCTCGGTGCTTCTGGCCATGGCCTTTCATTGTTATGTGCCCATCTGCTACCCGCTGAGATACTCCTCCATCCCCACCAGTGCCAGAATAGGCAGGACTGGACTGCCTGCCCTGTGCAGATGCCTCTCAGCAGGGCTGCCATCACCTGCTGTGTCATCAAGCAGCTGTGCAGACATCACATTCAATAACTGGTGTGACTTTGCTGTAGCCATTCTCTTTCTGACATTTGACGTCATCCTCACCTTCTTGTCATAGGTACTGATTGCCAGGGCCATTCTGAGCATTGTGTCCCAGAGGGAGCATCTCAAGCTTTGAGCAGCTGCGTGTCTCTTATCCTGGCAGCCCTGAGCCTGTACATCCCCATGGTTGACTTGTCCATGGTTCACCGGTACGGCCAGCCTATGGCCAGCCCTCTCATTCATGTCTTCATGGCCAGCATCTGTCGTGACGGAGGGAAGACACAGTCACTCAATATGAGTGATCAGCAGACTTCGTTTATTGTGCCTTACAGTCACCTTTTATGCCTTGTTATAATTAGCTCATACATGTTACAAAAGTTAAGCTCATTATTGGTTAGTTGCCTAAATACCAAGCCCGCCCCTAGTTTCTCTTCTGTAGTTATCTGTTCCCACCTGCAACATTCTTTTCCCACCGCGATCTTCCTGTTATTGTGTAACAAGAACAGCCAAGGATAGTGTATTTTTGCTTTACTTCAGATAAGCTGAGAGCGGTGTGCATTTTTGTCCAGCCAGCTGGACTATGTCTATGTGACCTTTTTCAGCTAGCCAGTTATCCACAAACATCCACATGCCAGTCCTTCCCATGCTGTACCCCATCATCTACATCATAAAAACTAAACACATCTGCAAGGGTGTGTCCTCAGGATCCTCGTTTCAAGAGGGAGTTACCTGATGGCACATGAGAGATGCTTCTGGCAAAGATCACGGCTCTGGGAAACACTCACCATAACGATTCGGATGCCAGTTCCTCTTTTGGAAAGTGCATCTGCTTTGCATCATGTGGGGCATCTATCCAATTAATGTATTAACAGTTAGTATTGTTATCCATACGTTAAAACAAACTAATCCGAAACCTCAGCATGTGGAGTGGATCACGACTTGGTCTGTCCCCATGCCCCTGATGATGGTCAGCCAGCAGTTTTCTCTGGTCTACAGATTGATGCTGACTGTGAGAGCCTTTTATAGCCCATGATTTCTTGTAGTTATCCCTGTCCTTTGACTTCATGTTTTTTTCACCCTGAGTACCTGAATAAGCTCTGTTCCATCTAAAGGCTGCACAATCAGTCACAAGCCAATTTCAGTGACATTATAATAGCCATGGATGATTATTTGATATTTGTCTTGTGTTTTTGCTGCAGATGAAGTTTCATCTGTCTGGGATGATTTTGATAAGAAGAGCAACATGAAAATAAAAATTTAAATAATCTCAACCCTTTCTCTTTTCCATCTGATTCTGTTAATGAAATCTGTAATTTTCAATATAGTCTCGTTTGCCTCGTATTGTACAGTGATACTTAACAGCTCCCGTAGCCTCTCATGATGACCCATGCTGTTTATTGTTCATTTCCTCCCCTCATTTCTTTGTGTTCTTCTGTCCTTATATTTGAAGATCTTGGTAACAGGGATTTTCTTTTTGTTCCACACCTCTAATATTATATTGAAGTATCTGATCTGTGCTTCAGTGTATAGCAAAGGTATAGATACTAAATACTACTGCTACTAATTGCTTCTCTTCCTGGGCTACGTGATTGAGATGCAAATAAGAAAAAAAATGTTAAATAACAATAAAAAATTACACTTTCAATTGCAAAATCTCATATAAATAAATATCAGTGATGGACTTGGGTGCCACTTTGTTGGCATGTCTGTATCTTGATTTGTATGGATCAGCCATGTGTTATCCAATGAATGAAATAATTATTCAGTGTCTGTGGTTCAAAGACAGCTCTATCACTTGGGAAAATCCAGTTCTTAATTCTTTAGCCTGCTGAGAGAGCTGGAAAGAGACACAAGTGTTAGAAACTCCCAAGAGTGCTGCAAGCAAAGGAACTGGGCACCCCAGAAGGAAAGGTTTCTACTCATACTAGGCAACATGTCGTGAGTTAAAAGCATATACTTAAGGCAAGAAAAAGCTCTTTGTGGGCTTGGGCTGGTAAGTAGAAATCTCTTTGGAGAGATTAGTGAAAGGAAGAAAAAAGCTGAGGTGGTTGGGAAAGGGCGGAGGACAATGTTGAGAATATTGTGGAGAACATTGAGAATGGTCATTGAGGCATTTCAGTGGAAGACTGCGGTGGTCCAGGAGGGAAAGACAGGCAAAGAACGGGGCAGGAGGAGGGTGGTTGTTTGAAGGACAGCAATGTGATATGGCATTTTGTGTTACTGCTTGTTTTACAGCAAGGACCCAAGCACTTATTCCATTGATAAGGTATTTCTGGAAATCGTACTGCATGTCAAAACAACGTCTACCTATGATCTTTTTTTTTTTTACATAGAAATAAGAAGGAAAGGCGTAGTGGTTTTGGCTGGGATAGAACTAACTTTCCTCATAGTAGCATGTATGGAGCTATGTTTTGGACTTGTGAAGAAAAAAAATGTTGATAACACAGGGATGTTTTCCCTATTGCTGAGCAGTGCTTGCACAGCCTCATGGCCTTTTTTGCTTCCGACGCCGCCACACCAGCAAGTAGTTGTAAGAGGCCAGTGAGATCCACCATTGCCATAGCAGATGTGTTGTCTCAACATTGCTATGGCAGGAAACTCTTGCCATCACCACAGTGAATGATCTATCTATACATTGTTAAGGCAGGAAGATAACACCACTGCCACCGCAGAGATTTATCTATACATTGTTAAAGGAGGAAACCAACTGATGCCATGGAGCAATGGGGGAGGCTGATCCTGCAAAACTTAACCAAACTCCTGTGCATGCACCCAGACCTGGGATCAGGGGGATCAAGGTGCCTGGAGGTTCCTGAGGACCACCTGATGATGTTGGACACGTACACCATTGCTGGGTGGAAGGTGTGGTTAAGCAGAACAGCTTGTAACAACTCTATAAAAAACGGAACCAACTAACATTGGAACGGAATGTTCACCTGCCAGACTTGGAAACAAATCGGACTGTTGGGACACTGCAGCTCCGGGGTGGTAGCTATTGCTGTGAACTCTTTCCTTTGTTTTTTCCCTTCTTTCTTTCCTTCCTTTCTCTCTTTATCTCTCGCTCTCTCTCCCTTTGCATTCACAGTTTTATTGTTGGGCAAATAAAGTTCCTTGGCTCTTGAATCCATTTTGAGTCTTACTCCTGTTCCCAAGAATACAAACTGAACCACGCTCCGGTCTCAGACCAACATGCGACAGTAGTCTTGGGGTGCACAAGCAGTGGGGAGGGGACACATTTACCTTTTCATTTCTCTCCCCATCCCACCAGGGTGGCTCTGTGGGGCTGAGCTGCCCACCAGGGTTAAACCACAAGAAAAGGCTTGTAGAAATAGTGAATTACTGAGTAAAAGAGACAACTGTATTTATCATATGTGTTTCATAGCTGCTGCAGAACACTATCAATGTCTCTAAAATTCAGTGAATGCAGTCAGGAAACTTTCCCTATCAATAATTCGTCCACTTTGAGCTTCAAAAGAATGGTTTCTCCAAGTTCAGAAAAGCTCTGTGAATGGAGGGGCTGGGAGGGTTCCCAGGGCAAGTTTTTTTCAGCAACCTCCCCTCTTCCTGTTTTGTTTTTTTTTTTTTTTTTTTTTTTCTTCTGTATTAGATATGCTTTTTCTTTCTGACCTGCAGGACACAGCTTTTAAAGACAGCTGAGATGATGGGTCCGATGTCATCTGTTACCTCAGCTCTAATGTTTCCCCCAAAGACTCTGCGCTCCACACAAACTATTTTGTGTCATGGAGACCTTTTAGGAAGGCTCTGGATGAAACATTTTCACAGACAGTGTTCACCACCACCTGTGGTCACTTATTCCATCAGTGAGTTGTAGTCATGGTAAAAAAACACACCTTGTTTTGCCTTGAAAGGTAAATCCCAAAGCCATTTCAGATTTGCCAGCAGGCAACATAAAAAGGTCTTCTTACATGCAAATGGGCACCAGACCTGCTCTGTTTAGCACACAAAGGCTCAATGCACAAGGGAAATCTGTATGTTGGACAGTGCTCCTGAGTGTGGCTTGCTCCATTCTGCCTGTCCCACGATGATGGTGGTTCAGGGCTGTGTAAAGCACTTTCTGTATCACCCCTGCATCTTGCATCTCATCCTGGAGAAAATTTCAAATTTAAGGCGGTCTTGATTTTCTTGTGCGATCCCTGAATCAATGATCATGCTTCATCACTCCTTTGCCCAGCTGGTGGGAACTCAACGGGGAGGTCACTGATGCCCACACACACAGATTTATATTTCTTCTTTCCTTGAAATAGCTGTAACCCCACCAGGACAAAGAACCTCTCATCTGTCTTTGACACCCTGCCAAGACTCAGAGGGTCCCTGTTGTCCCAGTCTGTGTTCTTTGGTACAGAGCAGAGACAGAAACTATCATCCTTGGTGGAGCCAAGAGCATGGAGGAGAAGGTCAGTGCATCGCTGCTATGTGGTACCTTGTGCCCTAGCTCACATTTGAGAAGGAGAAATACCTGATTGCTATACTTTGTTCACTTATTAAAACCACACTGAAACAGCAGTATGTTTTGAATAATAAATGGATTTTTCATTAAGCTTTATTGAAAAATTATTCTCCCAGATAAAATCATGAGGGACAAAACATCACTGTCTGCTGAAAATGCTCTCACAATCACACATGCCCACATATGCCCTGATTGCAATCCCCAGGTCTTATCCTTCAGCCATACTGTCTTTTTCCACCAATACTTTTTTTAATACTTCTAAATCATTATGTTAGACATTTTTAGCCATTTTAGAAAACACATGCCCCAAACAAAGCCTCTATACTGATTAATAGTATTTTTCAGCACAAAATTTTAAAGCAAAATGCATCTTAGGGCAGAACTGAAACCAAGATTTTAAACCTCATCTCCTCCCAGTCTGTTTCCACTCTTGCTCAGGTCTCCAATCCTGTTTCACAAGAAGGCCACACACCCCAAGCCAGGAGGAATCTGGGGAATAAAAAACACATATTCTGCCCCTCCCTAATGGTCCTTAACTGAAATGAATGTGAAACACATCTGACCCCTTCCTGAGCATCAGTCAACATGCTTTATCCCTCATGTCAACCAAAGCGTTCTGCACCAGCAAGTGCAAAGCAAACTGTGGGACACAAGTCCCCGAGAAAGACTCTGGGGCCTTTGGGAAGCTATGAGCAGGAAGGCTGCAGAAACTCCAAGGGTAGGGCTAGCAGAGGCAGTGTTTGTTGTAGCTATAAAAGCATCATTATAAATACATAGCTTCTGTAAGCATGTAGCTGCAAATACGACAGACAAATATAATTTGTGGTGAGAGGTACTGTCTTTTATTAGATGAACTTACAGTCAGAAAAACTATAAAAATCTACCAAACTCACAAGCTGTTCTTCCAGTCTGAAAGGTAGCAATCTTCACAGTTAAATATAGCCTAAGAAGAACAGCTCTGAGATTTATGGCACATATCTCACATTCCTGTTTCATGCCTGTTTTTAGCATCCATAGAATCAGGAGTCTGCATTTTTATGGTGGTTGCCTTGAAATCCAGCTCTGAGATAAGGTGGGGTTTCCTATGTTTTCCCATCTTTAGCTACTGTTGGGGCTGTGGGGCAGATGTGTGTCCCCCACTGCTGCCAGGGAGCTCTGGGCAGCAGCTGGGCTCTCCATCCTCCAGAGCTTGGTGCACATGTGTGAGAGGCTCCAGAGGACACAACTGTTCTGTGATCCTCAACCACATCCCAGGAGCGGGCCAAGGAGCCCTGCCATGGTCCCACACTGTGTCCCAGTGGTCCCAGCCCCAACCTAGGAAAGCTTTTGCTATTCATCCTTGGTGGTGTGAGGGGCTGTTGGCAGAGACCAACACTAGGATCATGGTCTTGGGGACAGATGTGTGTTGACAGTGCAGGGGGGATTCTGTGTCTTTAATAACAATTCCCAAGGCAGGAGCTGTAGGAAAAACCCAGTGCAGCAGCTACCTAAATCAGCAACCACCCACCCTGAGAGCCTGGCTCAACATGGTGTCCAAGTGAGCTGCACCTGCACTGGGATGTGACTGTGCAGCCCCTTTGGTGGCTGTAACTCATGTGTGGCCAGGCTCCTTCTCCGCTCTGAACACGCTGAGTTTGCAGACACCGGCATGGCCATGGTGCCGTGCACAGAATCACTGCAGTGGATGTCCCTGCCTGTCAGTCACCAGAGATGGAGGTTTTCCATTTGCTTTGAGCACAAGGCAATTGCCTGCTGAAATGCAATGGCAGAAAAATTCCTTCTTCCCTGGACTGGTTCTGCCTCACATTCTCTCCACACCCTAACATGCACAAAAAGGAGCATGTCCACCTGCCTCACTGCCCCTGAGTGTCAGCAAAGGATGGCAGGGATGAGCATAGCCTGGGGATGTGTCCTGTGGTGCAAGACTCATAGAATCATAGAATATCTCAAGTTGGAAGGGACCCATCCACCTCCCTGGGGATGTGTGCAGCACCGGGTTCTCCACCTTTCCTCCTCCCAGTGCAGGCTGCTAGAAGACAGAGATGCAGATGCAGGGGATGCTGTGGTCACACTGGTGCTGCTCCCCATGCAAACTGTCAGCACGACATGGCAGAGGTGAGTGTCAGACTGGCAAAGCAGGAGGTTGAGAAGCATGATGAGAGCAGCAGCTTTGATCCTCTGTGTCCTTTCAGTGCCACCAAACTGTGGGGAGGGTCCTCCAGCAATGGAGCTGTGTGATCAATGCCCTCAATCTCCCATACCAGACGCCTTGTTGGCCCACAGGACAGCTGTGCAAATCCCCATGCAGATGCTGCAGCAAGTGGACAAAGCCTGGCAGGTGGATCTGCAATCTCTAGGTCCTTCCCAGGCGTAGCTTGTGGCTCTGTGTCTGTCCCTCTCCCATTTAGGCAACTTAAGATGTGCTCTGTCCCATCTTGGTCACTTTGGCTGTTAACACTGTATGTCGTGATGGGGTTCAGCTGCCTGCTGCACCTTGGGAGGGTGGGACCATTGTGGGACCAGCTCGGGGGCCTCTCTGAGGTGAAGTGTACAGCCCGTGGGGTGCTGACAGCCCACCGTGGGGCAGGAAGGGAGCAACAGACCCAGCTTCTCATCGCAGCATTTTTCTTCTCAACCTGTACTTAGACTTAAAGATTGCTTTGATCTTAACTCAGAAAGTGAATGTTCAGAGACCACAGCATCTGCCACCTGCCATGCATTGCTGGTGTCCCCAAAAGGCACAAGGAGGGGGCTGGTGGGTATCCACCCCAGGGGATGGAGGTGGCATGGTGAGGAGAGCTCGTGCATGCAGCAAAGCAACCTCCTGAGGTGCAGGCAGGAGCAGTTTGCTTGCTGTGAGCCACAAATATAGTGGCCAGATAGTTTGTATCCATGGCTCTGAAGGTGGAACCTGGCCCCTGTGGTGGTGATTGAAGGTTCAGCAGAAAGGCTGTATCTGTAAATACCATAGAGAATACAATTGTAGCTGGTGGTCTGCTATGATGTATTTCCATGCATGTATATGCTTGGAAGATCTGAAATCTGCGCTCCTTGGATTTATTAGTGTCATTGCTGCTCTTAATATGGGAAGTTTGCCTCAGGAAGATGTGTAAGTGTATAACAATGCTCTTCTTTTGAAGAACAGGGACAGCACCTTATAATTCGTATAAGATTGTTCTTCTGTTTAAACAAGGTGAGCACCTGGCTTGCCTTGCCACACCCTCTGTCATCTGGAGCAGACTGTCAGTCAGACTGACAGTCTGCTGTGCAGTGGATTCATCCATTTCTGTCTTTTGCAATCAGTGAGGTTGAAAAGAAATTAAGTACCAAAGTTGAAACAGGCAAAGACTGTTCTAGACTGAATAAACCCACAGAGGGTTTCACTGCTTGTGCAATGTTAAAGATGATCTACAGTTTAAAGCCATAAACACCAAGTGAGACTCCCAGCTGAGAACATCTTTACAGGGATCACTGGGCTCCATGGTAAATCCTCCCTCAGGAGTCCATGCAACTCTCATACGAAATGCATTTCAGGGATTTTAAGTGCTATGCAAATACCATGACAAGCAGAAAGCTTTGTTTTTGCTGCTCTGGCTACAGCATTACTCGTGTAAGAAAACATTTATCCAGGCATCTGTCTGGTGTTTGCTTAAAAATCACTCTATTGATGGGTTTTATCTTTCAGGTTCTTCACTTTGCTCTTAGTTAACAAAAGAAAACTAGTATCTTGCTCTTGAAACTTTTTCCAATTACTCTAAGAGTTTGGAGCACACTCTGCCATTTGAGCATGGTGGGACCTGAAGTGGCATACATAGCCTGTCCTTCCTTATTCAGATTTAGACCCTGATATTCTTCAGAAAAATCAGTGTGAATCTAGAGAAACTCTGTTAAAGGTGATGGTCCCATTTCTATTTCACGGTAATATAGTGAGGTTGGTGACTGATCTCATCTCAGCCTCAAGTATTGCTAAAGCAAGCAATTTTACCTCATCACTGCTGTTCAGATACCATGGTGGTAGAAGGAGGAAAGAGCAGGAGCTTGCAAAAAGGTGGAGGAAAAAAATATCTTTAAAATTGGGAGAAAAGGAGGTCTGAACGCTCCAGTATCAGCACAAGGAAAGTATAAGAAGGTGCCGAGCACAGGCAAAGTCTGCACAAGCAAACTGCAGGGTCTGTCCTGGCCAGAGGGGCTGGTGGGGGTCACTGTCTTTGAACCATGCACAATTTAACTGCCTCAAGTTGTCTGGGCTGCACCGCTTGCCCTGGGGACAGGGTGCAGGTCCTTATACCACCAAGCTCCATGATGCTTCCCAAAAACCCTCCCAGCTGCCAGCAGTTCACCTGTTAGGGACTCCCTGAGATGTTTGTGCTCTTGTATTCAGACTCTAGGGTAAAATTTAGTCACAATCACTAGAAAATGTATACATAAATGAACAATCAAATCATGGGTTTTGGCAAATAAGGAGACCAGCAGAAACTTTTACAATATTGTCAAATACAAATCATGTCAATCAGATAATTTCTCTTGTGTGGAAGAATAGCACAGTTTGTACATAGAGGAAAAGAATATGTCTCTTAATTTTTGAGATGAATTAGCATACTTATTTTCATAAATGACCCAGAGAATATTGCTGAGCTTGAACCATTATGGGGTAGTTTCAAATCCCATTTCTTGTGCTACTGCAAAGAAAGATGAAGGGAGAATCTGAATGAGCATCCTGGAACTTGTATTAGCCTGGGTAGCAAAGTAAAGGAAATACAGCTTCTCTGGAAGTGCAGAAAAAAAGAAAGATTAATGCCCAGGGTAATTCTGAAAAATTGAAGGAATGGTCTGCAAAAAACCCCCACCAATATAATTTGCATTCAGGATGGGCAAACTGGGGATGGATAGCAGGAAACACTGGAGAGGTGACAGTGGTGTTTATAAACTGCACAGCAGTCACGGTTGTTGTGATGCTGAGAGGAGGGACATCACTCTGGGATGCACCCAGAGCAGCTTTCCCTGTGAGACACGTGCGATTGCTCTACAAGAGATGTGATCTGATCACTGACTCAATTCCTGAGCTTTTCCATTTTTACCTTCTGGTGGATTTTAAGAGAAACTGAACTCTTAAGTATTTAGATTTCAACTCTGTCAGGTATAAAGTGAAAAACACAGCATCTGTATTAACTTTGTGAGTGGTACTGGAAATGCTAGGTGTTTTATGAATGGTTAATTGTGTGTCTGTCTCTCTAGTAAGGATGGTTATCACGCTTCAGACAAAAAGGCTTTCAAAGTTGATTGACAATCAAGCCTGGAAGGAGACTTTTTTTGGTTGTTGTTCCATGGGAAATTCCAGGAAAAAGAATTGTTTTACTATGTGTGACAGAGGGACTCCCAGCTGGAGAGGGGGAGGTATTTCCATGAGAAGATTGCTAGCTATGATGTATGCTGATCCCAGCTCCCAAAGCTGTAAGTGGGCATCAAAGCTCATTGATGGCTGAGCTAGTAGGGTTGTAAACAGAAATGGTTGTGGGCTGATAATCTTAGGTAAATCAGAATGATTCAAGGACTGTGAAATGTAGAAATTAAATCCCACAGAGTTCAAGTATTCAGCTGAGTTGTAATAGTCAGTTGTTATTATAAATGGTAATTAGCACAAGTAAAGGACATCGTGTGCTGCTGCCACAGGTGGCCTTGGGTCTAAATAGATTTGTCCCACAGGTGTTTTTTTTTTAATTTCATTTTAATTGGTGCTTTTATTCTAGATGAGGTCTGTCTGGCCAGACAGAACATCTGTAGAAAAAGACCTGAGGTCCTAGTGAGTACAAGTTACCCCAACATCACCAGAGGACCTTTGGGGGTGCTGGGGCATGCAGGCTGTGCAGGGCAGTGGTTCCCCAACAGTTCAGCACAGGTGAGACCATGTCTGGGCAACTCCAGTCTGGGTCTCCCAGAACAACAGGCAGTGACAGGCTGCGGGTGCTGGAGCCTGGGCTGTGTGGGTTTTATTACCAAGTTGTCCACTTTGATGCATACCTCAACTACATGTATTTCATCCACACCTTCTCCACCATCAAATCTGTTGCGCTTGTGGCTGTGGCTTTTGACATGTCTGTTGTGACCTACAGCCCCTGAGGCATACATCCCTTCTGACAATCTCCATGGCATCAAGACTGGTGTGGGGTTGACTATTCAGGTGGTACTTCTGGTGTTCCCGGTCTCCTTTCTCCCAAAGATGCTGCAATATTGCTGGGTCAGTGGCCTCTTGCACTCTTTCTTGTCTATACCAGGATATCATCAGTGTGGCTTAGTCACATTTGTGTGACATATATGAGACAGCAGCATTTATGGCTTAAGTGTTTGCTCTTTCCTCAATGGCTTTAGACTCACTGTTACATGTTCTGTTGTACATCATGATCCTTAAGATTGTCTTGAGTATTGCATCCAAGAAGGAGCGGTCCAGGACCTTGAACACTTGCATCTTTCACATCTATGCTGTCCTAATCTTCAACATCGCACTAATCAGTCTGTCTGTGATTCACCAGTTTGGGAAAACCTCTTCTCCCACTGTTCACATCCTCATGGCCAACATCTGCTTGCTGGTCCCACCATGATGACCTGATTGTGTACAGTGTGAAAACCAAATGGATCTGTACCCAGACCACTAGCAAGCTGCAAGAAGCCAGGTGTGACTCCATAGTCAAGGTGTGAGCTGCATTGAAGCTGAGGGGTCTGACCATGATTGCACGGGTGGGTGGGTAAGGCCTTGCAGGCAGCAGTGGAGTCACGCAGCTCAGAAAGGCAATGAGAATGATGTTCAAAGTTTAAGGGCAAACTCATCACCTGGTGCCACCTTGAATAACTGCTAAGACCTGGGCAACAAAATTCCAGTTGAAAGATGTGCCATTTTTATGGTCAGATGCAGCTTCTTGCATTGCATACACAAAATGTTATTAATTAGAAGAAATGCATTGTTGTGGTTTAACCCCAGCCGGCAACCCAGTACCACACAGCTGCTTGCTCTCTCCCCCTGACCCAGAGGGATGGGAAGGAGGATCGGAAAGGAATGTAAAACTCAAGGTTGAGATAAGAACAATTTAATAGGTAAAGCAATAATTCTGAGTGATGTAACTGCATAAATATTTCAACCAAGCATAAATTTGCCTTATTGATTTTCCTCTTACAATAATGTCTAATGGAGAATGATGTTCTCTCTGCTTTCTTTGGTTGAATAAAAAAGGAAGGAATAAATGCTTCAATAAAGTTTAAAATGTTGCAGCAGAGTACTGGATGTATTCACCAATATTATGCTAGCAATATCAGCTATTCGTATCAGTTAATTAGGGAACACAGCCATCATAAGGATTGGAAAGGGGTTATCCGTAAGAACAGTTATTCTCAGGGGGTACAAAGGAGAGTTAAAGATTAACCAGCAGAAGAGAATCATGAAAGCGGCAGTTTTAAGAACCAGGTCTGTTGGTCTGCAGAGGAGCTGACAAGGGAGATCCCTGAGGTGGGATTCCTGCTGGATGAATCATCTCAGACAGACTGGATAGGCTGTGAGACCCACCATGAGGATGGGTTTGCCATAGGTCTGCCTGGGGTTTCATGCACAAAAGTAAAGGTATATATCTGCATCATGAGGCTGGTGTTTCTGGGGCATGCCAAGCCATGTCAAATACCTACAAAATTTTGGTATTTTGGCAAATTAAGAACTGGGGGTCTTCTTTACTTAGCAATGCATGCATGATTAATGAATGAATTTACCCTGTATTTGTATTTCTGTGTAAACAAACAAACAAACAAACAGGATCTGGAAAAGAGAGAAGTTCATTTCACTGTCTGGCACTGAGATGTCCCATTCCACCAGCATTTTATACCCATTATGTGATGGTGTGAGCCTCCGGGCACCTTTCTGAGCAAAGGCGTCTGCCATCTGCTGGCATGTGCCGTGGGAAGGCTGAACCATACTTCACATTTTTTTTCCTCAAGACCCTGAAAGAATAAGCTGATGCACAGGTGGGACAGAGATGGTAAAGTAAGGACAAGACATACATGGTCAAGACCCATCCTTGGAGAGCATTAGCAGTCTACTAATCACGTGCCTTCAAGGCAAAGAGGAATTCCTTGGGCTCTGGTTGCTCATGGGCACTTTCATTCACTTCAGGTTGGACATTGAAGGCAGAAGCGGATTAACACATGGAGTTCTCTGTCTGATTTTCAAAGATCTATGAATTTCAGAGAGTTGTTTTATCATCCTGAGTTCTCTGCTACTCGTCACATAGCCCTGACTTACATGACCAATCCTGCTGTTTTAGGATTGTGAGATTTCTCATTACCATGCTGATGGCAACTGGGGAGTTTCTTGCATCTGCTTCTGATGGGGATGGTGAAATGAAGGATTTTTTAGTCCATATCTGGGAGAGACTTTCAGACTAAAGTGGGGTCTGTCCCCTTCCCTCCCCCATCCCAGTAGAGCTTCAAAAATGTCTTTGGGAAATCTAGGCTACCCAGGGATACCTGCTGGTCCCAAGCACTGGCTTCCCACTTTCCCCTCCCAATACACTCTGCTGCAGCTGCTTCTTCTGGCCTTGTGACCCACTGCTCCACCTTCTCCTTTCCACCCATCAGGCAGAAAGGGATGGAGAGCTGGGTGTGCAGGTGCATGCCCAGCAGAAGGAATGAGGCAGGCTGCAAGCTGGTTTGATTGAGAACCACAATGGTCGGATGATATCTCAGTTTGTCTGGGCTCCCTTCCCTGTGAGTGAAAATAGGGGAAGAGGTAGGGAGCACAGTTTATAACAGAAAAAAACCCTGAGTTTCCCTAAAGCACTTTATTTCTCTGGACCCCGAAGTGTTTTACAACATCACTCCCATACACATTGGGGAAGTGTGCTTGAGATACTGACTCCCAATTAAGTAATAAATTTAATTAAAAATGTATTTTGTAGACTCATATATTGAAATCCAGCAAAGGAATTTAATAAAGTTCGCAATCTGGTGCAAAAGCTTGGCAAAGGACCCAGGAATCCAGCCCCTCCAGCTCCAGTTGCTGTTATTTGTTGTGCTTTCATTCTGTAGAACCCAAAAGCTTATGAGGCAGGTGACAAGCTGGGACTAACACTGATTTTATGCAATATGCTGTTTCTGTCAGGACCTGCCTTACCTCTTTCCTCGCTCATTCTCACCACGTGTTGCATGAGAGCAGGCTACCATTCCTGCAAAGCAAGGAAGGCTTGCACAGCATCCAGGGCGACAAGGCTGTTTGCTGATGACTTCATTGCACCAGTATGAAAGGGTGATCCATGAAGCTGTGCAGAGCAAAGCAGAGTGGAAGATCAACACCCCACAGAGTACATGATCTCAGGGAATGACCGTGTGCCAGGGAGGCACGACAGCCACTGAATTTTAAAACAAAGTCAGAAGCAATTGTCTAAGGCAGAGCATGGCTGGTGGTAGGAAAACTGCAATCCTGGCACAGGGTGTGATATGGAGAAATAGTGTGAAATGGGGACAATGGACATCGATTGTGATTGTATATGTCTGCTCAGGAATGTGGGTATGGTGACTAGTCATGGGTGCGGTGTCTGGTCACATAGGCACACAGCTCTGAGGAGACAACTACAGTTTTGAGGAGACCCTGCCCCTCTTCCTCTAACAAAGGGGCTATTTAAAAAAGAATGAGAAAAGAATGAGAGATATTCCAATGCTATCTAGAGGGAGGGAGTGCTAAGTCTCCTTGCTGGAGAAGATGGGATGGTCACAAGAACATGAATCACCTACAAACCTGCAAGACCACCACACTGCAGGCAAAGGACTGATAAGCTAATTAACATACGAAGTGAGAGTAAGCGGGTTTAGGTAACGAATATGTATAGGCGTTAATTGAATATTCATTTGTTTTATTGTATAAATGTGAGATGGTTCGTCACTTCAGGCATGCACGCTTGTGGAGGAGTGATCCCCCGTGCATCTGCGCGCAATAAACATACCTACTTTATAACTTTCGAGTTATAGAGTCAAATTCCGCACATCAGGTGTACCCAGGGGAGCTCAGAATCCTCAGTGTTTGCTCATGTCAGAGCACAAGGATTGTCCCGCTGCATGATGAGGTGGAGGGACATTTGCACTGCAGCTGGGTGAAATACAATCCAGCAGTGCTGCCTGAGTGTCGTCTGCCCTACACTGTGTCACACCTTCCTGTTCTGGTCTCAGCTGGCCACATCTGCTGCCAGATGTGCACTGAACAAGCCCATATCCTGCAGTGACCCAATGTGCACTGGGTTTGTGCATGCAAAGTCCTCTCTGTACATGCCAGGGACTGCTGCAGCTTTTCTCCTTGGTGCTGCCTTGGAACTTCTGTCTGTGTTTCCTCTTCCTCTGCAGGGTGCTCAGCCCTACCAAGAAAGTGATTTGCAGTATTTCTGGGAAAATAACAAAGCTACCTATGAGGGCAGCATCAGTCAAGCTAGTCGAAACATGAAGAAGAGTCATGAACCTTTCACAGATGATGGGTGGTCAGGGCTAGGTCTCCAGCTGCTTTGACTAGCAATAACCTGGTGATGACAGCAGAAGATTTTGCTGATAGTCTTTTTCTCCTTTGAAGGCACATCCTGGCCCTTTTCTTGGGAATTATACATGACAGGCAGCATGAGGGCGTCAGGCAGGCTGTCAGCTTTTTAGAGCCAGGCTGTTGTCTCCTGCATGAAATATTAATTGAGGTGGAGCCTGAGAAACCGTCCTGCAGGTAGCTGCTGCAAGTGGCATACCCTTCTGGTCAGAGAAAAGTCCTGGAGCCAAAGTAGCAGCATTTACACCACAAACCCTGCCTGGAAAATGGTGTTTCTCGTCTCAGAGCCTAAAGATGCAGCTTGGAGTGGCCTGGGGGAGTTTCTCCCAGCTGTAGAATTTTACCTTCTAGTTCAAATCAGGCACCTCAGCCACAGAAACCCGCCAAATGACAGCTAGTGCAAACAACTCACCAGCTCCCGTGACAGCCAGGATTGAGGATATCTGCCTCTGAACCTGAAGGGATGCTTGCAGAGATGGGCAGGGAAGTGGTGATATTTATACCCTACCCCTGAGGCCCCATGGGGCTCACGTGTAGCTGGGAGCAGCATCTGGTCTGTGCTTCTTGGAGAAACATGATGAAAATACAAAATTCATGGGGTTTTGAGTGGAACACCTTTAATGTGAGCTGCCTGTGAGACCTTCCATTGAAATTATGGCATGGGATGGAGCACATAAGGCCATTGGTGTGCTGTGTCACCTCCTTTACAGGGGAATTGAGATGAGGTGGGGTGGCTAAAGACATATAGATGAGTGATGCTGACCTCCTCCAGCCATCCCTACAGATGACACAGGATCTGCTGCTATCACTGCCTCTAGCCTTGCTCTGCCTGCCTCTGTGGGTGTTCAAACACTGCTGCTTCAAGCACCAGGGTGATTAATACAGTAAATGTGTGTGCTCTCTGCAGCAGGCTTTCATTGCCGTTCCTAGTGTGAATACTCAGCATTGGTTTGTCCTCTGTGAGGACTCTCTTTGGGGGCATAAAAAGAAAATCCAATATTAACAAAGAGTGGGAACGGTCAACAAGTGGGTGAACAGAATGAGGTTGTGGGGGAAACTAATAAAAGTATGGAGAAAGTCAAACCTGGGTACCTTAAATTAAGCACTAAATCTAGAGTTAGTTGCTGAAATAAAACCAGACAGACTGACTTTAGCCAGGTATTTTCTTTTCCATTTCTCCTTTCTTTCTTCTTTCTTTTACTTTCTTCCTTCCTTTCTTTCTTTCTTTTTCTTTCTTTCTTTCTTTCTTTTTCTTTCTTTCTTTCTTTTTCATTCTTTCTTTCTTTCTTTTTCTTTCTTTCTTTCTCCTTCTTTCTTTCTTTCTTTCTTTCTTTCTTTCTTTCTTTCTTTCTTTCTTTCTCTTCCTCTCTCTCTCTTTCTTTCTTTCTTTCTCTTCCTCTCTCTCTCTTTCTTTCTCAGGAAAATTGTGACCTGTCATCTTGGGAATCAGTATTTCAAGAATAGATTTTGAAGCCCCCTAAAGTCAGGTCTGTCTGAAAAGCAGGCATGGCTATTAAGCTCCTCGGCTTTGGGGTTTTCAACCTAAAAGTCTCAAAAATCAAAGCACAGCCACCTTTTGAATGCAGCAGCTGTATTGGGGTGGGGGGTGGGGGGAGGGGTGTGTGTGTGTTGTGGTGGTGTGCAGGTCTCTGTGCACATGCACCCTTTCTCTGACAGAGGCTTGATAGGGGTTCCTCTGCAAAATGCCTTCAGTAAGCCACTCAGAAGGACCCTCTCATGGAGACTTTACTTCTAGTCTGTCTCCCTGTTTCAGGAAAATGAGAAAAGGAAAAAGAAAAGGAGAAACAACCTTTCCATGAAGGTGCTGACATGGGACAAAGACCCTATGGGGTGAGCCTGGCATGGGGCAAGCTGTGTGACCCCCATGGATCTGCTTTCTCATTTGTGGTCTCCGAAGCGGAGACATGCCCCCCTCTTCGTTGACATGAGGCGCTCCCTGCTGTGGGCTGAGGCCACCGGGACCTGGGACAGCGGGGACGGGGAGCATCCTGCATCCCACGCCGCAGCACCCAGCAGAGGGAAGCAACGAGCCGCGCTCCGCCAGCCCCGCGGTACCCGGCCTGACCTGCGGGCAACGCAGCCTCACCCCCCGGGACAAGGGGAGTACTGCCAGTTTGCAGGCTCCTGGCTTCACACCTCCCCGGTGCTGCTGCCAAGGCTCTCGGCTGGCGAGACGGCATCCAGCTTCGGCCGCGCTGATGCCTCTGGGATTCCAGTTTGTGATGGAAGGACTGACTCTGGGGCGGCAGAGCTCAGCTCAGCCTGCACTGGCGTGGGAGTCCTGCAAGGAGCTGGTCCAAACGTGCTCTAACCCAACAGCGTGGCCACCATCAGATGCCTGGGGGAGAGTTTAAGCACAAGGCAAACATGCAATGGTGCTCCTCAATGCAGAAGAGCGCAGGGGCTACTCAGTCAGAGAGGCTATTTTGTTATCAAAGGATTGCTCTCCTGTGTATTTATCTTGCCGGTTTTTGTGCTTGTAGAAACTTTTGCCATCCACAACACACTACAGAGCTCTTCCTCAGTAGAGAAGGGCAGCTCTGAGGTGGAGGGCTGTGGGTCTCATGCATGAGCAATGCTCTGCAAGCAGCTTTTGGGCAAAGGGTGTCTGACTGAAGCTCTTACCCGAATGACCCAAAACTTAGACTCTGGAAGAAGCAGAATTACTGCTCGCCGGGGTATTTTGTTGGGGCTTGTAATTTCATTGTACATAGGAGGATGCACATATGTGTCTGCATGGGTTATATAGGTGTGTGCCAAGGGGTCTGAGCCTGGAAAGGCTGGAGGAATCCACTGGACTACATTTTAAAATATTTATAGTTCCCAGTAACAGCACTCCCAAGGACATGATGATCTTACTTTTTACAGTACTAGGTACCCAGTCCATTACAAACACTGGCAGAACACACACAAAAGCAGTTCCTAAATGTTTAAACTGTTTTAAAATGTCCTTCCAAGGGTGTCAGCTTATAGAGTGCCTGCACCTCTGGGTCAGCTGGAAAAGAACTGCTTCTTCTG
The DNA here is from genome assembly GCF_963210335.1 of Falco punctatus. NCBI lineage: Eukaryota > Metazoa > Chordata > Aves > Falconiformes > Falconidae > Falco > Falco punctatus. Next base: position 436,473 of record NC_137581.1, read on the forward strand.
AAGCCACGCTACCTCATCAGCTCAAGTAGTAGGAAGAAATCAATCTTTTAAGTCTGAGGACTTACTGATGAGCCAGTCTGAGGAGGTGTTGTGCTGCAGTGACTTATGGAAACTCCAGCATACTAATTTGTGCCTGCTAATTCAGGAGGGGCAGCTATTTCCAGAAATCTTATATTGTGGTCTAACCCACGCAAAATACTCAAGTGAAACAAAGCAAAACCTAGGGACAAAAGCACTTGCATTTTAAAGAGAAGACAATACTTTTGGTTAATGTCTGAGAGTTCAAAAGTCGTTACTTGCTATAAAGGGTTTCCCCTGCAGACCTGGGGGGCTGCTTCTATTACCAGCCCCCTGTCTGGGACACAAGCCCAGCTGTGTCTGTGGAGGGTGAACCTTGCCAGACCTGTCTCCCCGTGCTCCTGATCACCCTTATCCTCCACCTCACATACAATGGATCAAGTCTGAATGGCCAGTGACCAGCCTGGTCTCTCTGGGGCCATACACAGTCCCAGGTGGCCAAAAAAACTGTCACAGAGAGCAGCGCCTGCCCTGGCACCCACACCAACACCAGCAGTGCTCAAATAGACATGACCAGCATGACTCAGCCCCATTCCTCCTCTATGGATGGTCAGGACAGGGCATGACCCTTGCCCACTTGGTTCACAGCCACTCTCGTGTCCATGGGCCCCTTGAACTCGGGAACAGACCAGAAGCCCACCCAGATCTATACCCAGACCCTGGGCCCTGCTTGTTCACTCTTCAGCTCCAGCCTTGGGTCTTTCCAGGTTCTGGTCTCCTCCCACTCATCAGTTAGTCCAGCTTAATGTTTGTCACCAAATCCCACCCATATAACCCTGTACACCAAGTAAGGTCACTCAGAAAAGAGCTAGAAGTGAGTTTAATGAGCAGACAGGACAGGCTGCAGTGGCCTGGAGAGTGTATTGAGCAGCAACTTGTTTACACTCGATCAGCCCCACTATCAGTCCCCCTCCATTTTCCCATGCTGGGCTCTTCCCAATACACCTAGATCCCTCCTTTCCCTTACCTTTGGTCCTTCCTTTAAACGCCCCATAATGTATTTTACACATTTGCACAAGCCCTTTAAATAATTAAATTAAAAATTTCACATAAGCCCCATCAAATATCCCGCACCAAGTCTGCTCTTTTCCTGGAGAACCATGATAATTTCTTTCTCCCTTCTCAGCAGTTTTGCTTGAACCTCTTTCCTCCTGGCTCCTCCAGCCACTCCTCAACCACTGACCTGAAGGTTGTGGCCTGTGTTACTGTCTCTGTTATCTCCTGGGGTCTTGGGTTTGTGCATCTAGGTACGATTTGTTATTTTTCCTGTCTTTGGCCTCTGTTTATATGTTGAAGAGCCACTGACTAGATATTCTTACAAACCATGGTTCTTATGTTGCCGGTATCAACATATCCTTTACCTTCCACATACCTTTTACCTTCCTTATAACCTTACTTGCCACATACCCTTACATCAGCAGAAGTTTGACATGTTCCCGTCTCTGGGCTGGTCTTCATTGGGGTTCAATCTCGCATTAGATAGCAGTGAGCATCTTATTGACTTCACTGGCAAATGGCAATGCTGGACTAGCGGACCCCTGTTTGGCAGAGCATTCTTAGTATCCATCTCCGGATCATTTAGGTTTTCACACTATATATGATAGGATTCAGGATGGGTGGAGCAAGAAAATGGATGTTGGCTGTGAAAGCATAGGTCTGGGGGGATAAACCGGTGCATCATGGACAGGCAGATCATGGGGATAATGAAAAGCAGGACAGCACAGATATGTGAGATGCAGGTGTTGAGAGCTTTGAGATGCTCCCTCCAAGTCACAGTGTTCAGGATGGTCTTAAGGATGAGAAGATAGGACAGGAGGGCAAATAGCAAGTCCAAACCTGGTGTGGAGAGTAGCACAAAAAGGTCATAGGTACTGTTAATCCTTGTACCTGAGCCTGCATGTTTGATGATGTCTGGATGCAGACAGTAGGGATGGGAGAGCTTGCTGACTCAAGTGAAACGCAGCCGAGTCAGTAGGATTGGGAGTGGGAGCTGGACAAGGGTGGTCCTCATGACAATTGTCACACATATCTTGGTGCTCCCTGAGTTGGTGAGGATGGAGGAATATTGTAGGGGGTGGCAGATGATTACATAGAGATTGAAAGCTATTGCCAGAATGACAGCAGATTCAATATCTGTGAAGGTGTGAATGAAGAACATTTGGGCAAGGCAGGTGCGATGCTGACCTCCCTGGCCATCTGCTACAGCATCCTCAGCATGGTTGGGAACCTGGATGTGGACAAGCCCAGGTCAGGCACAGCTAGCATAGCAAGGAATAGATACATGGGTGTGTGGAGGCTCTGCTCTGCCTTAATGATAGAAAGAATGGTCAAGTCCCCAAGCAGTGCCAGGGGGTACGTAGAGTAGAGAGGAACAGCTGACCACATATGAGTGGTTTTTCATGCTGGAAAGCCACTGAAAAAGAAGGATAGGGTCCTGGTCTGACTACTGTTGGTCCGTGTTGGGATGAAACAAGGATGCTCCATCTTATCCCTGAATAGCTGCCCTGGAAGGAAAGCCAGCAAGGTTCACACAGGCAGTAAGAAATGGGGGTAGTCCAGGAGCCCTTCCCTCTGAAGCTTCAGATCAGAGGCATCACCATGACCAGCAAAGCTGCACTATAGCAAAACTTACCAGGAGCTGTACAGAAACAGCCTGAGAGTTCTCACCTGCTCCTGCATGCACACTCTGTCACAGGAACCATGCACGGGCAGAAAGCACTTGTATGTGTTGCATGCCCAGTGTAGGCAAGTCCTAGTTCTGGCTGCCTGGTATAGCAGGGGAATGAACAATTAAAAAAAAAAAAAAAATGTCTGTGAGCGCTTGTGTAAATGCAAATCAAGAGAGAGAAGTGACATTGCAATTAGAGGGGACTGTGGTGAGCTCTGATACTAAATTTTGTGCTTTTGCTGGGAATATCTGGTGAAGGAAAAGGAGGTGATAATGGATTAGATACTGCCTGTGGAAATAGAGCAACTTTCTTAGGAATGGAGACCAGTAAAGCCTGACCCTTTTAAACCAACAAAACACATGCCATCTACAAACACATGGAGGGAAAAAGATCTACTTAAACTGAAGGACAGTAATTACTCACAAAGCAATATTTGTAAATTGTACAAGATAAATGTAAGCTGGAAATTACAAGGACATCATATAAACCCAGGATGTCTCTGGACATCCTCCCACTAGAAATATAGGGAGGAGAGACAGAATTGCTTTTAGAAAAAGTTTTCTTTCTGTAAACTCATGCTGCCTTGAAGAACGGGGACAGGACTCAAGGACTGCAATGTCTAGAGCACTCTCCCCATAGTACCTGTAAGCTTCTCTGCATGCCTGACTCTGGTCCTTGTGTCTTGTCTTCGAAGCACAGGGCCTCCCACGCTCTCGTGAGTGCTTGTTCACAGTCTGCAGGGAGCAAAGCCAGTGCACCCTCAGCATCTGTCATGAGAGTCACTGGGGTCTCCAGAGCCCTAGCTCAGCTCAGTTTGGTCCGCGTTGGCTTCTAACATCTAGAGAAGTCTTCCTTGCCCTCCCCCCCCATGCCCCCATCCCCCACTCCGCCCCTGCCCCAGGTGTATCCCATGGAAAACAACAGGGAGGAAGGCAGTGGGAATGAAAGGGTGCATAAGAGGGTTTTTAAGAAACTGCTCTGGAAATTACAGGTTTTGACAGCTAAGTGAGATCTATTATGGATGTTTATGTCACCTTATCTGTAATATTCACCTGTAAGTCTAGGAAAGTTTATGAAATTACTTAAATAACTGTAAACCCATTAATTTTTTTCAAAAATATCTACACTTGTTCATAAAATTGCAGAAATACTGCCATTCTTTCCTCAGATTCATAAGGCTTCTAACTCACAGCATCTCTCTTCGCCCTTCCCTGTCTCGGTACACAGGTTTATGGCACAGTGCAGCACCCTTGGATAACTGCAAAGACAGAACAAATTCCATGGATAGACCTGGGCTTGCACTAAGCTGCAGACTTTAATGTGGGGGAGTTTTCTCTAGTCCTCAAGAGAAGTTTATCAAAGATCATCCCCCCCATTACATGGAAGGGGAGGAGGAGGAGTTACAGGAGAAAGTTATCTTCAGACACAAACATCTGACAGGGTCAGTTAAAGCAGCCATAATTCAAATGCAGTCTCCACCCTGACAGTACAGGAACTGTCAGGGGTCGGTTTTAATTGCCCTAAATTTCTGGTATGCCCCATGTCTTCCTCCAGAGCTTTACACACACTGTGCTGGGTGGATGCTGCATCAGTTACATGCATGAAAAACTGTGGAACTCCCTTGTCTCATCCACCTTTGTTTATGCAACAAAACAGCACGCTCCCCACTGCAGCATGCACTGGAGCAAGGGAGCATCGCTGTTTTAAGCAGGCAGTGTGAGCTGGGACTGGGTTGGCAGAATGCAAAGACCCTCCTAAACCTGAGATCAGGTCCATGCTAAGCTCTTGCATGCACAGCCTGTCAGGAAGAGCATATAAGAGGGCTGAATCCTTTTGATTGCTTCTCTAAGTGATGATTCATTTTAACTCTTACAGTTTGATGTACTCCAGAGAATGACAAATTCCACAGATGCGCATCAGGATTTCACTGAGAATGAGTGTCCTCATGAAGCTGTAAGTGGAAAAAGAGGCTGCACCCTGATCTAGCGCAGAGTGGTTCTCTGAGCAGATGCAGAGCTGCATATTCCCCTTTGCAAGCAGGGAGATATGAGAGTTTGGGGTGTCTGAGAGGTCCCCCACCTCCATGCTAGCCCTCTGGAAAGGGGACAGAGCACAGCTCTTTGGAGCTACCTCAGGTAGCTGAAATGAGCTGGCCCACAGGAGGGTGACAGGGGTGTTTGCAGGAGCAGGCATCACGGACCCTGTCCACATCTGTGAGGAGCCAGGACCCACCTGAGCCCTTGTCAGTGCCACAACGAAATCTTCCACGACAGAGCAAAGAGCCCACTCAGCTGCCACACTCATGACCGCCCTGAGCTTCCCACCAGCTCCACTGCAAGGAAGCAGCCTGTTCCTAACCAAGGAAGCAGCGTGTTCTTGACCCTCAGGGCTCACAGCAGTGGAAGATATATAGAAGACCCTGAGCAATCCCTCCACAGGAGAGGGCTGGCCTGGGAGCAGGAGGGCTCTTGGTTTCTCAGTGCTCAGAGGAGATACATTAACCCCCACAGCACCAAGTCCCTCCTGGCATGCAACACGGCTCTGCACTGTGCCAGTCACTGCCTGTTGATGGTGGCAGGGGATGCACCCTGGAGACACTTTCCAGCAGTGCCCTCCTCCTCCTCCTTGCTTCCCCCTCCACAGAGAATAAGGCCAGACATGGTTTGGGTAAAGCTGCTCCTGCTCCATGGCAGGGTGATGCATAGATGAGTCCTAAAGGTTGTTGTTCCCAGCCCCACTTCAGTTCTGTGGGTGTGGAAGGCAACCCTAGCAGGTCCCTGGTCTTTGGAGCAGACCAGAGCTATGTGGCTTTGTGTCCTGTCCCCAAAAGTGGCTTTAGGCAATTGCCAAACAAAGAATATAAGAACAGGGAACATGTGCTCAGTAATTCCTTGAGCACTTTCCCAGCCTGAGCATCCCAGCTCCCTCCAGTTGCCCTGGGTCACTCCAAGTTCCTGCAGTAACTCACCTTGCTTGTAGTCCTCCTGCTGGGGTGCTTTGGGGGTGAGGAGCGCTGTGAGCTCCCAAGTGCAGCCACTGGAGTAGTGAGGGAGAAATAGGATTCAAGTGATCACTGTGGGATGGTCCTCAGAGGGAGCAGGGCATGAGCATGTACCTCTCTGAGTTCGGTGAGACCAGAAGAGATGCTCCAAGACATCCCATCTCCATCTCCATCAGCTCTCTGTGGGATTTCCCCACACAGACCTCTTGCTGTGCCCTTACCATGTGAAAGCAGACACTCTTGCAGTGTTGCAATTATACTTTAGTTCAGAAGGTCATCAGCATGTCTAGGTATGAGTAAAATATTCTTTCAGCCCTCAGAAACGTTCTTGTGAGAGGCAGAAGGTTCATGGGGTTCTTCCTAAATCTTGGAATGGATTTTAATGCAGCACTTTGTGCACTGATGGATGAAACGTTTTGAAAACAACATAATAATAAAATAAATGCCCTGGGAGGATTTCATCTGGCTAGAGGAAATGATGAGAACAAAATACTTTAATGGCCATTGTCGGTGAGAGGGAGAAATGGATTATTTAGTGCTGAACGTTGTAGCTCCAGAGCCTCAGAGTGGATGAAGATGGTCGGATTTCAGTATCTAAATTTATATTTATTACCGTATTCTTTGGGGCCTATCTTCCCCCACCAGTAAAACAGTAATGAAGAAGTAGGGTGCACAGGGATACAGGGAATGCTTTTTTATTGCAAGGACAAATTGCGTTAGGGAAATGTTAACTTAAAAATCTAAAACATTTGCGTTTGTGCAGTCATTTTGGTGGAGGTTTGTTAACCACAACTGTCACAACCCCCTCAGCTGAGGGAGTTGGAGGCAGCAGCTGCAGCACTTCTGCTGCTGAGCACCAGGCTTGAGCTCTCCGGGACCATGAGGCTCATCACAGTGGGTCCTGCTTGGGGTGGTGGCCTAGGAGTGGTGGCAGATACCTTATTTTCAAAGTGAACTGAGATAAGCAGACCGTATTCCCATCCTGGATACTTGGGTGTAAATTCCACAGTGCTACACACACAAAGCACAGTCCACAAAGACTGTCAGGAGGGGACATTTGCTCACCGCTAGCTCAGACACCAGGACTGACTCTGCACATCCCAGGGGACAGCAAAATGTCACCCAGCCCGTCCCTCTGCCCTGACCGAGCAGAGCGCAGCCCACGCAGCCTGACTGCAGAATGGCTGCAACACTGGGAACTTCTGCAGCAGGTTACTGTACGGAGCCAGGATCTCATCCCAGTGCATGGACCTTGCTCCCAGTTCCTCCAGTAGACACAGGGTTAGGGATGACAGATAAACTCTTTGCAGACACAACCCCACTGGTGCCAGGGGATAAACTGGTGCGTGCGTGTTTGTGTGTTTGTGTGTGTGTGTGTGTGTGTGTGTGTGTGTGTATTCTCACAGCACAGAAGTGCTGAGCCAGTTTCTGTAAACTAGCTCACCTGGAGGGGAAGTTAGAGCCTTCCCAGCAGAGACCAGTCTTCTCCATGACCAAACAGGCAATGAGAAAGTACCAGCCTCTGAAACAATTGTGTCTGTGGGTAATTCCCGTTAAAAAGAGGAGTAAGAGAGAGTCCCTGAGTGCTGTTATAGGGTCAGAACAAAGGACGGAAAGGGTAGAGAGGAGGAAAAGGGAGAAACTAGAGGTATTCACCTACAAAGTCTTTTGTTGCTCATCTCCTCATCACACAGAAGGTGTGGGAAGGGACTTGATCCCAGCCCAGAAAAGCCAGACAATGCAGCAGCCAGATGCATTTGCTCTTGATGAAGACAGGGTGAGGCCCTCCTCCTCGGAGTCAGCCGATGAGAAGGCAAAACTGGGTTTGTTAGCAGAGAGATTTACTAAAGTGTGTAGGGGGGTCACTGGAACAGCACAGCTTCATGCTGTGCAGCAATAAGTGCAGAATAAGGCCTTTATCAGGGCAGGGAGACACTCTCCTCACCCCTTTCTGAGCTGGTGGCCCTACACACCCGCCTCATGCTGATGCCCAAGGTCCTTATTTTTATCACCAAGGTCAGCTCAGGAGAAAAATTCACCCCAAGTCAGATGGTCTGTTGTGTGCAGAGGGAGCAGCCAGCCCCTTGCAAGGCCCCCCCATCCCCTCCTTGGCCTCATCAGGCATTTTCTGATGCTGCTTTGTCACTATGACGGGATTGACCTCGTGGGCTGGAGACCTACAGCGTATAACTTGGGGTGGTGGGTGCAAGGCGCTTTCACATACCTTCCTGGCATGCAAATGAGGGTGCAAAGCGCTGCGGAGCTCTGCACTGCTGCTCTGGCCTCATGTTGGTAGTAATTCTGGGAGTGAGTGGCGTAAATCAAACCTTGGAGGAGGTGGGGGAAGCTCATTCCCCCCAGCTCTGCTCTGTGCTCCTCTACCCTTCATCACACAGGGAATCAAACCTGGGTTGTATGTCTGAGAGTGGCTTCGGATTAAGCCCCAGATTAACAGCAGTTAGTACCAAACACAGCCCAGCTAGAAAATCAGCACCCAAACTGGGTAAGGGTTTGGGACATCTGAATCCCAGCCCTCTTCTGGAAATCCCAGTCACTGACAGGAACATGGTCCAGAGGGAGCCTTGGTACCAGCAGGCATCACCCTGCCCCATGCTCGCAGGCTGGCAGCACAACCAGGTGTCCAGGGCTGTGCCTCAGTTTCCCCACTCACCTCATCTTGCCCTGGCTTGGCCTGGGCACATCGTGGGGTCTCACTGACACGGGAGGGAGCAGGATCTCTCCCTCAGCAGTGGGTTTGCCACAGTCCAAAATTGCCACTGCCTGTGGAGTGCCACAGGGCATGGGGTCTGCGGTCGCGGGTCTGGCGCTGCTGCCGTGCTGGGCTCCCACAGCCATGACGTGCCTTTCCTTGTGCAAAGCCACACACACAATCCACGTGGTGGTGCGGGGGCCTCGTGGGGAGGCAGGGTGTCCTGGGGGGGACAATCCAGGTCTGCTCCAGTGACTCTTGCAGGGTGGCTTGGCCAGCCTTGTTTTTCTTTCCCCCTCTCTTAAACCCATGCCTCAGCTTCCCTGCCTGGAAAAAGAGGGTTTGCTTTCATTTGCATATGCCTGAAGGTCTTTTGGTCCTCTTCACAGCGCTGCATGCACCCACCGGCACAGAGGTTGCCCCAGGGAGCACTACATTTCAACCACAAAAGAAAAGGTGCTTCCCAGGGCAGTGATGATGCCTGTGTGCCCTTTTGGAAGAGAGGCTTATGCAAAAACATTAGCTCCTAGTATGACAGGAGATCCCAGGTGAATTTTGTGCCTTATGAGACATGGGAGCACAGTCTGGACAGCTTCATGCTACCGAACACAAATGTGTTGTGCTATGGTTCACCCTAAATCACATTTACCCAGAAGCTCCTCAGTCCCAGCGAAAGAGGCCAGCTTTACAGCTTGCCCCCAGCACAGCAGGCTCAGCACTCACCTGCACAGAGCTGCGCTCCGTACAGCTGAGAGGGCATTGCACAAGCACCAAACTGGCCTGGCACCCATTTCCAGCCAGAATGCCAATGAAAGCCTGGCTAGGGAAGATTCTATCTTGTATCCCTGGGGCAGGAGGGCATGGGACAGCAAACGTTTCCCTTTCTTGACGTGGATCCTGCCCTGTCATAAGCATTTCATGGCATGTTGGGTGAGCAGCCACCTGTTTGGTGACTCAGTTTCTCCACAAAGATCTCTGCCTGCCAGCCAGTGCAGGAGAAGGCAGGGGAGCCCTCTAATCCCCTGAGAGCCTTTCTCTGGGAGGGTGAGCAAGGTGCTGTGCTTCCCTCTCCTGTGGAAACAGGAAACGTTTTAAAAGTAACCAGCACATTTGATGCACTCAGCTTCCACCCTCACCCCCCAGATTTGCAACAGGGTAAGAGGGGAGGATGAAGAGGGGCTGGTTATCAAGACACTTCCTACCACCATCTCTTTGGGAATATGAGTCACCTGAGCCTGTCTTAGGCTTTACCCCAGACATGAACGGCAGTCAGGGAAACCATGCTGCCGCAGGGCTGAGCAGCCTGCACTTGCCCAGGTAATCCAGGGCTGCCCTATCTCTCCTGGATCTCCTAAGAAAAATTAAAAAAAAAAAAAAAAAAGCCAAATATTTTTCAGCTGATTGCCACACCGCCTCAGCAGGCATATTTTCTGCTGCGTCAGAAGTCTGACACAGCATAAAGTGGAATGCTGCCTGTCAGCCAAGGGTTGCCTTATCTGTGCCCAGCTGGACTCCTGTTTGTGCTGTCGAGTTATCATCTCACCGCAGCCCCATGCTGAAGCTGGGCTGGGGGAGGCTGCTGTGACTCAGCATCCTGCAGCCCGTGCCCGGCGCCGGTGCAAATTCATTGCACTCAATTTATGATGGGAGAGACAGCCACAGCAATACAGCAGAAATATCTAAAACAATCCTGCTGCAGGAAACGGGGTTTGAGTCCTAGGCATGGCATTGAGCCTTGTCTGGTTCTTCCAGGCTGGCAACGCTGGTTTCAGAGCTGCTTTTCTGCCTGGATGTCTGAAGAAGACCCTCAGAATAAAGTGTCCCTCTGGGCTGGGGTGAAACAGGGTCTGTGGGATGTTCCCTGCCCCCCATCTCAGCTCAGCCCCACAGAAATGCTGTTATTTGGGACTCCCTGGGAGAAAGGGAATCTGCCTAGTGCATGATGCTGGGGTGACGTCTTGGTGCTGTGGAGAGCTGAGCAAAATGGATGACTTTCAGGCCAAATCCTGATGCACCCACAAGCCCTGGGACTGCAGAGGTGCTGGGACGAGCTGCTGAACACCAGGGGACAGGTTCTGCCAAGGGATGCCCCAAACATGGGGCTTTGGCATCACTCAGGGCAGGGGGCTGCTCTCTTATGTGGGGGACATGCGGTGCAGGCAGCCCTCAAACAGCTACTTGGTGGCTGCAGAGGTATTGCCCCAGGTGACATCCTATTTTCAGAGTCACTTGAGTAATAAGTGGGTGCCAGGTTGGAGTCACATCTCCTTTTCTGCCTTCCTGAAACTGTCCCAAAACAGAAACAGGTCTGCCTCTGTCCATTGCCAGCATTAACTGCTTGAAAGGCATCAGGGGACCATTACCCATACAGAAAATGTGTTCCTGACCCAGCTGGTCCTATGCACAAACAGGAGGAGAAAAGTCCTTGTCTGAGTCCTTGTCTGAGCTCAGCAATGCACTTCTTGGTCCCATAAGAGCCTTCCTTGCTCACAGGAACATCTTTCATTACAACTGACCTGGGATTGGAAGATCTTGGACACAGCTCTTGTGGCTCCTGTCCAATGCTGATGGCTGTTTTGGAGGGGTGTCTGTGGGTGTCTTCTGTTAACCATTTTTTTTTTTTTCCTTGTGTAAAGCAATGGCAGGCAGAGCCAGCTAGAGCAGCAGCAGGTGTAGTGCTGGGAGCAGTGGCTAGGTCCCCTGGAGCTAACCTGCTCCTTAGAAAAAAAGGGTGCTGGAGCCTTGTTAAGGGGAAAGCAAGTCCATTTACCCTTACTCTGAAGTCTCTGGGGTTTAAATGTGTGGAGGGTTACCTGCTCCGCATACTACACTGCTGACCAGCATGAGTACAACGAAGCATCTTCCTGGAGCAGCAGGCTCCTTTGCTCTTCCTGAAGCAAGACTCAGCTCAGTTTGTCCGAGGAGCCCTGGCTCCCTTAGTGGCCACAGTTGAGGAAAGATGTGGGGAGGAGAGGAGAGCAGCCTTACCTTTCAGGTGTGAGAGCGCTCACCAAAGCACAAGCACGCACAAGGGGGAGTGGTGGAGGAAGGCAGCATCAGATGCCATTAGCAGCTGAGCAAAGGAGGTGGCTGGTGCCCATACTTGACATTTGGAGCTACGGGTGCCTTGAGAGCACTGCAAAACCCCCAGGATTTTCAGAGGCAAAGGTTTCATGCCTCTTGTCTAAGGTCTTGAGGATGGTCTCTAACCTGCCTGGCATGGCTGGGCTACCTCCCACAGGGGGTTCCCTCCCCAGCCTGTCCCATAGCGGGTGAGCCCAGACGCTCTGTGCTCTGTGGGCTGATCCTGACCACCTGTGCCAGCACCTATTTTGCTCTGCAGCTCTTCCCTTCCTGGCCCTGTAAAGCACCCAGGGTCCAGCCTTGGGCAATGGGTCTTTCTGGCCACTTTCTGTTCTTCTGAATCGACAGCTGTGAGTTTGAGTCCTGCATCAACAGACCTGCATTTGCAAAAAAAGCTGAATCCAGGGGAATTCTTGTCAGAGTGCAGAGATGTAGGAGGTTGAAGGTACCAGGACAGCCCCCAGCTCCAGACACTGTTTATGCCTGCAGGGCTGCAGGGATACTGCAGACCACCAAGGATCAGGACTTTCAGATTAGCCACCATTGAGCTGAATTGCCAGCAAGAGACAGCAGAGCAGCTGCACTGCAGGATTTGTGTGTGACCGCAGGGACACAGTGTCACACACAGGGCTATGTCAATGCCTGCAGGCTTTTTGCTTTGTAGGTTTCCTAACCAGGGCACTGTAATTTGTGGCACTGTGTTATCCCCTGGTATTGCAATCACTTATTTCATCTGTATGAGCAGGAGACCCCAGAAGGGACCTGATTTTCCATCCCTTTCTCTCTCCTCCACTCACCTCCTGCTCTGGCAGTGCCCAGAGGCCCTGGGGAACACACATTTGGGGGATATGCACATTGCTAGAGGAGCAGAGGGGGTGGCTGAGTGGCTGAGCACCAGTTCCCACCCTCCTGATCAGCTGTGTTGGTACATGCTTGGCTCTGGTGTGAATGCTGCTTTTGGGCACCAGGCAGTTATGAAGGAGATTCTGAAATCCTGTCCTGTAGCACCTCTTTCCTGCCCTAAAAGAAAAAAATATAGGAAAACTCAATTTACCCCATAGATAACAGGGCTGCGTGCTGGTGTGACTAACAAACAGTGGCAGCTGATGTGTGGATAGAGGTATGGCTGCCTGGCTCTGCCTGTGTGCCCTCAGGCAGCAGAGCCAGACCCCAGCCCCACTAAATGATGAAGCCCATTTCTGCTAAATTCAGGGGCAGAAAACAGGCTGTCACATCTTGAGCACAGCCGGGTGCTGGCTTTTATCTCAGGTTGCAGTGAGGGTGGCGAGGAGCTATCTGCGAGGGGCTCACAGGGTGTGGGTGGCGATGAGCTGCCTGTGGGTGATAGAGGGGGAGCTGGGCACGGCCAGGGAGGTGGGGTCCCAGCCAGCCTTTGTCAGGCTGATAGCTGGGTGTCATGCTACATCACCGGGGCCGGGGATGCTGCGCCAGCCTGAGCACTGCAAAGCAAGGCAGAGCCCTGCTCTGGAAGAAGTGGTGCTACAATGGTGCAGCATGGTCCTGCAGCACAGTGTGCATGGTGCAAGACTCGTCACACACCTGGTCACAGCTGGAAAACCTCATTTGGCTCCCTCAACCCCTGCCCCATTGCTCTGCACCCCAGGAAGTGCTGTACCAACCACGTCTGTCACTTGAACAGCCCCACTCTGGTGTCCCCTCCAACCCAGAGCTCCTGTCGGTTCATTTTGCAGCCCAGGGTAGAGGTTCTGGTATGGAAGTCAAAGGCTGGACCCTCTTGCAAGTAACCTGTGTCCCTCTTGCACTAGGTAGATGAAAACCTCATTGAGGGTGAGGGGTGAGAGCAAACCATCAGCTCAATTATAGGCAGAAAAAACATTGCCTTAAATGAGACTGTCTTGGAGACAGCTCATCATAAAAAAAAAAAGCTGGGTTTGCCCATTTCTAGATTGCTTTTGCCCGAGTTCTTGTGTTGAGGGATAACTCAGAAGCTGTTTAATTAAATCTTTAACTTTTCCATGAATATACTGGCTCTTATTCCTGACTTTGTGCCTTTCATCCCTTCATCTCACTCATTCAGATCTGAACGTAGCCTATGACACTGGGTTGGCTTTAGTGCTGAGTATGTCCTGGTGAATCCCTTTACAGCAATTTAGGGACAGGGATGTATGAACAGAGTCAGGTCACATCTGCCATGCCCTGCAGTTCCCCTGTCCACTTCTGTTGCAACCAGCCCCCAACCTCCAGACAGTGTCACCTAAGACCCAAATTTCAGACCCAGGAGATTTCCTACAAAATTCAAGCAATACAGTAAAAGGCTGTAAGTCAATTAAAAAACCGAGGCCCACACTTGCGTGCTAAGTAAGTCATCGTGTGGCGTGAAATTCAGGCCAGAGCAGTCAGAGCAAGGGGTGCTCTGCACCTCTTGGAGTCAGGCCTAAAAGGTACAAAGGGTTAAACCTGGATCCTGAAATTGGAGATCTACCGTTAGGGGCAGAGAGGCATTCATTTAACCTGCAGTTATATTTTCCTTTAGTTTATTGTTACGGCACAGAAACAATTTCAAATGTCTCTATGTTGAAAGCAGAGTGCCCCAGGCGATGAGCCTCAGCTAAATTAGATAACTCTCTTTGCGGTAATAACATCAAGCTCTCTGTCTGCTTGCTGAAAAACTCCAATCTGCTCCAAATCTCCACTGTGGTGTGCCTGTACCTCTTCTGTTTGTGGTTTTTCCTATTCTCCCTTTCCCTCCTAAGGAGAAGAATTGCATTTTCAGAAATTCTCCTTGTCTTTTATATTCAGGCTAGTGACCAAACAGTCCCAGCCAGGGAAAGCTGTATAAATTATGGTAATTCAGACCAGCCCGCTGCTGCTCTGCATTTCCCTGAATTCATCATTGACCACATCCTGAACAGGTTTAGGGCAGCTGCTCTGCCAGTTTCCTTAAAGTCTGTGAGTATTTGGTAAGGCTTTGCTGTGGTCCTGAATTTGGGCTACAGCAGCCTGGAAACCCCTGCTGCCCCAAGCACCATTTCTGGAGCAACCCTTTAGAGGGTATCTGCATTAGCAGTGTGGTGGTGAGAAGCTAGCTCTGGTCTTCAAGTTAAATCAAGGCACCTGTGGTAGACTGGACACAGCCAAAAGGACCAATGGAGTAGGAGTAGTCTGAAGCTCATATATGAATTTACAGCCCAGAGTGGCTGTAAAAGGTCATTGCTATTACAGGCTTTCAGCATCCAGAGGTATACAAGTCTCTGATATGACCCTAACCCGATTAGCTGGCTGATTCACCCATTATTCCTTTTCTACAGTGCCTGTCCTACAGGATTAAGAGAGTGTCAAGAATTACTGTGGGTATAAACCAAGCCATTAAAAGGAAAAAAACAAGCCATTAAAAGGAATCAATACAGAAGAGCAGCACCAAATGAAAGAGTACCCCAATGAAACAGGTAGAATGACTTCAGCCTCTCTTCCTCCTGTTTCCTCTGCCTTCCCTCTTCCCCCTGCCCTCAGCTCTTTGTGACCATCGTTAACCATTCTGTGAAGAAGTGGTCCTGCTTATGCAACTGCAACAGAAAAAAAAACAAACAACCCCAACTAAATAGGTCAAAGTGTTGGACCAGGACCTGGGGTTTCTCGCTACAGGCCATGTATCTGCTGCCTTTCCTGCAGTCCAGAAAGCCAGCATTTACTAACCACATTTTTATAAAATATTAATACTGCAGTTAATACTCTCCTCCAAACCTCTGTGCCTGATGTTGTCCTGCTTGTCCCAGCTTCGCACTACTCCATGTCCCTGCCAGACCTCCCTGAGCTTTTTCATGCTGCTGGTTCAAATGCAAAAGAAAAGCATCATTATCTTTTCTCTTCTAAAGTTCAGCTTTGCAGAGCTGAAAATGAGACTCCTATCACAGATGATTGCATTGCTAATAATAGACCCAGATGTAGCTTGGATTCTATTTTCAATGCCAGGAAATGCAGTCTACAGGATGAGAGAAATAATAAATGAAAAGGTCCTGCTAGGTCATTTACTGTCATCCCCCAGCTGAGCATATGGCTGTTTTGGTCAGCACTGTGCTCAGTTGTATGATCTGGCTGACTCACATGATGGGAATAGCTTGTGAATTTAGGGCCACACATTTTGGATTTCACTCTCTGAGTCCTGTTATATTGAAAAAAGACAGCTTTTGAAGTCTTCAGATCTCCTTAAGAACCGAGGGTGTGTGACCGTGTGTCTGCTCTTTAGGTGAGTAACTAAAGCAAGCACTGGCCACCTGCACAATGCCTTTATCTGCCCAGAGCAGCCTCTGCTCCACATCGTGTTATCAGACCATGCCAGTGGCTCACTTGCTGCTGAAAGGGGCCTGTGGGCCTGGCCTAGGATTCAGAAATTTAAAAGAATGAATAATGCCTCCTAGGACCCTGTGGCAAGGAGCTGAAATGTAACCACAGACGTGAACCATCCTATCTGGATCATAGTGATGAGCTTGTGCCACTGCTCAGCGTGGCTCCCATGAGATCAATGGACTGGTATCGATCTGTAATGGGTCAGAGGTCTGGATGAAACCTCCTAAACTGCCTGCAGATACACCCAAAGTCCATGGTCTTGTCAGGGTTCCCTACACCTCATGCACCCTGGCTTTGCCTTTCTGAGCGTGGGAGCACACCTTCACCTGAAGCCTGAAAAACAGGAGAACACCCATGGTGTTCAATAAGAAGGTGATACCTAGAGTCAAACAAAAGCCTTTGGTCAGAGCTTGAACTGGTGGAAATGGATGTTGCTGTTCTTGTTGTGAGATGGTGGGTCCTGCTATCCTTGTGCAAGGCATTTAATTTCCCAGCAGGGACAGGCCAGTGAAGTGTCTGCCTTTTTAATATTGTACATATATTGAAAGAGCAGAGGAGCCTGCACCCAGTCACAGCTTGCCCTGGCACCAGCATCACACAGAGGTATTCATAGAAACCTAGACCTTGAGGATCTCTGTTTCATTAACACCAAGCACGGCTGCATATCCATGGATCTCCAGCACACGCTTCAGGTGTGGAGGAACTGGACTGACAGGCTGATTTTTCCTGCACTTCTGCCTGGTGAAAGATGCCTGCTTAGGAAAACAGAGAGGGGCTTCTCTGCTGGTCTGTGTGTGCAAAGCTGCAGCGCAGGGTGAGAGCACTCAGCATATCCAATATGCTTCTGTGCAGAAGGTCTGTGAAGTGCCTAAGTTCATAATCACGTCAACTGTCCCATCAGAGAAATAGCCCTCAAGTTTAGAGAGCCTGTAAACCCTGCAGAGGGTTGGGTGCTGCTGCAACTCAAAGGTTGGGTGCTGCTGGCATGGATCTCTTCTAAAGTACCTTACACATGGGTCAGTGCCTGCTGCAGACTGCAGGTCATGGGGTGAGCAGGCAGTCAGAGAGCAGGGAAGGAGCAGGAGATAAGAGGGCATTATGTCCGGAGCCTGCTGTTAAGCATGTCCCAGGGCTTTTTCCTTGAAGACCACACCTCACCGCAGACTGACCACTGCGTGGACAGACCGACCCACCACTGCTGGGGACCCCCACCCCAGCCAGCCCCAGCCAATGACCCCACAGCGCAGGACAGGGAGGAGCTGCTGGCAGGGGATAAAAACCTCCATGGGGTCTGCAGCTCAGCTACAGGGTCTGTGTCCTCCTGCCGCTCTGAGCGAAGCCGCCTGCCACCATGGTGCACTGGTCAGCTGAAGAGAAGCAGCTCATCACCAGCCTCTGGGCCAAGGTCAATGTGGAGGAATGCGGTGCCGAGGCCCTGGCCAGGTAGGTCCATCTCCCAGGCATCTGCTCAGCTGCATCCTGGATAGACAAACTGTGGCAATTGCATTTGGGAGCGTTAACATTGTGTCCGTGTCCCTCTGTCTCTCCCCAGGCTGCTGATTGTCTACCCCTGGACCCAGAGGTTCTTTGATAACTTTGGGAACCTCTCCAGCCCCACTGCCATCCTTGGCAACCCCAAGGTCCGTGCCCATGGCAAGAAAGTGCTCACGTCCTTTGGGGAAGCTGTGAAGAACCTGGAAAATCTCAAGGCAACCTTCACCAAGCTGTCTGAGCTGCACTGTGAGAAGCTGCATGTGGACCCCGAGAACTTCAGGGTGAGCTGCACTTGGTTTGCATCAGTTTGACCCCCTCTCCCTCCATCCTGTAAAGTACCTCAATGCCTGCAGGGTTCCAGGCAAGCACCAATAACATACATTTTAGTCACCAAACAGAAAGGGGCTGGTTTGGATGGAAACTGGGGGAGAGGAGGAGGTTGGGCATTTGACAATTCCAGGGAAATGACAGGCTCCAGGCTGTGAGGGGTCTGGGGACAATTATAGGGAGATGCTCTGATAGCCTGGAGGCTTGTGCAGGCATGGTTTGGGAGAAGTGGTACAAGGATGTCAGGAGGCCTAGTGGGGCTGAGGGTGGAGAGCATAGAGGGAAGTCTTGCTGTGTCAGTGCCATGGGCAACCTCTCCCTGGCACCTCCTCACCCCAAGGATGAGGACCACTTCATCTCACCTTTTTCCAAGGTGAAAAAACATGAGAGGAGAGGGAAAAGCAAGTGTGGGATGGTCAGGGGCTGTACACTGATGGGAAGAGATGCAGGCTGGAATTAGAGAGAGAGAAGACAGATCTGCATGTGAGGACAAGGTCAGCAGATGAGGGGGGGGAGCGGGAGGGAATGAAGCAAAAGAGATCAGGGTGCAGGGGGGTCAGAAGTCACTGTGCGTGAAGAGAGGGAAAATTCGGACTGAAAGGGATTGAGAGAGCTGGATGTGGCTGATGGCCTCTGAGTGAGTCTTTGTTTAAACCTGACTTTGGGGGTGTAGTAGGTAGACCTCATAATGACCTTAACCCCCTGCTCAAGTAGGCATGGATTTTCACAGCAGAAAAAAGAAAAGAAAAGAAAAAAGACAGAAAATGTCTGGAAATACAGTCTAGAGGCTGGAAAAAGAGGCAGTTGAGAGAAGAAGCAGAGACAGATCAAGTGGATACTGGTGCATACGATCAGCACAGGACTATTTTCCTGCACAGAGAATTCAGCTAAAAATTCTTCCCCGGGTCGCAGCCTCCAGGACCCACCAGAGAGTTGCGTTCCCTCCAGCCTCTGGTCCCTGGGTCCTGTGCAGGGGTGCTTAGCACCGTGCTGATGTGATTTCCTTCCTTCTCTCTCCAGCTCCTAGGAGACATCCTCATCATTGTGCTGGCTGCACACTTCACCAAGGACTTTACCCCTGCCTGCCAGGCCACTTGGCAGAAGCTGGTTGGCGTGGTGGCCCATGCTCTGGCCTACAAGTACCATTAGACACTCTGGAGGCCGATGTGTTTGTAACAGTCAATAAAAAACCCCACATTTTCTGGACTTAGTGTGCTCCTCTGTCTCTGTGGCTGCCTGTGTTATGGGAGGGAGGGAGCAAGGGTCATTGAAGGGGGAAGATGGGCTCTGGACTGCTGAGACCATCATGGTCCAGAAAGGCATCCAGGCTGGCCAAAGGGGAGGCTACATTTGCTGGCTATTTGGCCTCTGTCCAAAAGGCATCAGCGTACTCACTGCTGCCCTTTCCTGCCTGCCCAGCAGTACTGGTCCTGGACCTCCATGCACAAAGTGATCATAGAATCTTTATAAAATCCTTTAAGTTGGAAAAGACCCTTAAGATCATCAAGTCCACCTGTAAACCATAAATCTTACTTTAAGTGCAGGCCCAATAGCTTAAACCTTATTGTCTTCCAGGGAGGGAAAATACATTGCTTTCAAAGGCACAGGAAAAATGCTTATGCAAAGCAAAGCATGATATCCTGACAGCAAAACAAAGACGGAAGTCTAGGTGCCCTGCTCTCCTGTATCTGACTTCCAAGATAACAAAATACACTGTAGAAAGACTCAGTGAGAAGATCCATGATAGGACAGAGGTACTTCTCAGAGGTGATACTATAAATAAATCAGTTTTGGTGAGTGAAACAGAGCTCAGCTCCATACCCACCCATTCAACTTATTAGCCTTACAAAGTGTATTACAGTAGGACAGCTGCTGGGATGCACCTCACATATGGAGCTCCAGTGGGACATCTGGGGATACTGGCCTCTAAACCAGTGATGGGCACATCCCAGCCCACCTAGTACTTCTGAGCTTGCTGAAATCAGCGGGGGGTATGTGTGTGTATTTCTGACCTATTCTGTGCAGAAGAAGCTGCAGGGCAAGCAAGGGCCCCTCTGTCCCTAAACATCTCAACCTGTGATGCATGTAAGGATATACATTTGTAGAGATTCACTGAAGCCAGTTTAGATTAGGCAGAATTTTAACCCTTCGTATTTTAGTACCAGTACCAATTTTTGTGTATTTTTACAAAGTTCATCAAAAGCGTTCCCTGAATCAGCAAGGAAAATGCTCTTACCATTACTCTTGCACATTTTGATGAGAGTACGATATCTAAAATGTGTATGAACCCACGAGGGGGGGCTGAGGGCTGCTTTGAAACAGGACTGATCAGAGCTTTTTTTCACTCAGATTGGCTCAATGGAAGAATGTTTTTTCATTGGAATGCAAGGATTCTGTGTAATGCACATCAGTTTCAGCAATGCTCTTCCAGGAGTAACTTAAAAAGCAACAGGGACAGACATGTGAGTGTTGCAGATTGTTGAAATCCTTTTTTTTTTTTTTTTTTTTTTTTTTTTGCATGATTTAGGAATAAATTTTCTACCTTTCTCCTGAAGTTATGTTATGACACCTCTGTCCTACACAGGCAGCTTGTCTAACAGGCAAAGGACCCAGCCCTGCTGGCAGTACCAAGCGCATCCTGGGTTGGGGGAAAAGAAAAAGTAAAAAAACCCTAGAAACCAGTCCAGCTTTCCTGTAGCACATCATTCTCCTTTCAGTCAGAAAATGGGCATTTCAGCAGGATTTTAGGAGATAAGACTGTTTTCAATGTCTTGTTCCAGTTAGCACAAAAGTGCAGTTCAAAACCTTGAAATCTGCCGCCAAACGGAAAAGGGCTCCTGTGCCTGAGGCATGGGTGGATGTAACAGTAAGAAAACGGCTGTGCGTGCGTCCAGCAGCACACGCTCTGTCTGTTCATGTCTTTACACCTCTGGGTCCCAAACCAGCATATGCTTGCAAAGTGGCTGTGGACCTCAGCAATATGTTTTTGCTCCAGGGTCTGTGAATGTCTTAATCATTCTGCTCCTCCTCTCCCACCCTGTGCCATGGACACATACCAGTGGTGATGTGGAGCGTATCCTGCTTCCTAGCCGTGCACTATGCCAGCACCTGGATGGTCCTCTCAGCCTTAATCTGCAGTTAGAGGTACAGGCAAGGGGCAGAATGCAGTGCTGGGGTTGCAGAGCCAGTGTACCAGGCTTTCCAGGTGAGAGTTGCACCTCTCTTGTGTGAAGCAAGAGCAAAGTTATGGCCACCAACAGCCCTTCTGACCCCAAAGGGGGGCTAGAGGTGAGTCCTGGATGCAAGCCAGGCAAACACCACAGCAAACCTGGTGTTGAAATGACACTGCCTAGTCCCCGCAGTGTGGCATCAGTAGCTCTAACATCTCTTTACAGAGGAAGTGGTGTCGGTAATGGCTCCTTCCTTTGCAGCCAAGGAATGGAGCAGCCCAGGGAAAGTGGCTTGATCAAAGTGCCTCCAGCAGCTGGTGGGAAAGCAGGAATCAAATGTGCATTTCCAGGCCATCACGCTGTGCACATTGTCCTCTCTGGGGAGGAGAGCCCAGCCTCACCAGCACAGTGATGGGGCAAAAGCAGTGCTGGTGTTTTACCATGAGATAAAATAGTCATCAGGGCATTTCTGCAGTGGCTGTGCAGAGTGATGCTGGGATGCTCAGGCAGGGCTGGGAGCCACGAAATGCCCAGGACACAGTGAGCCATCAGCTTGGTCCTTAGCAGCTAGCTCACATTCAGGACCTGACTTCTGCCTTGCTCTCTGTTACACCCTTTCAGTGAGCCCCAGATGCTCACCATGAACCCCAGCATCTCTACATAGTGCAAACACCCTTTTGGAGCCCAGGGTCCCTTTGAAGTGGTTCCAGCCCTCCATGGCCTGATCAAAGCAGGGCTGGATGATGCACATTCCCACTTTGCTGTCTGCTGCTTCCATTCCAGGGGGAAGGAGCAAGCTCCTGCTCTCAGCTAGGAGAACACAAGGTGCTGGCACAGAGTGAGAGGAGCATGGACGGGGTTGTTCAGCTGGGAAAGGAAGATCACAGCAAATAAAGTGGGAACTAAGACACCCTTGAAATCTACTGGTTTATGACACAAGAAATTGCATGTTTTGGAGGAGGGAGAAGAGGCTGGCCTGGATCCAGAGTGGCAGAGGCTGGGTATGGATGTCACTCCTGCTGATAAGGGCTCTGGTGAAGCTTGGTGCTGGACACTCCCTTTTGCAATCAGTGACAAATAAATTCTGCTTGTTTCAGAAAGACTGTCACTGTAGCTGCCTTTTGCCATCATTGGGATCATTTATCTATTAAAAGGGACGGTTCCCATCCATGGAAGTGGGCATGGCCTAGTGAGGGGCCAAGAAATGAAGAACAACTTTGGGGATCTTCCAGCCACCAAAGTGAACAGCCAGCAGGAAGGATGCTTGAGGCAAGAGTCCTGACCATAGTGAAATCCATCCCAGGCAGACAGAAAAAGGGGCCCTAATTTTCCTTCTGGGGATAAGCATGCTGTAAGGTACTGCTGTGGGTGCACTAGGGGAAAGATCTCCCTTTGACACTGTGAACTGGAAAAAAGCTACAGAATTTGCTTCTAATTGGCACTGTTTTGGTTGTGATGAGCATTTCCCTTCCCATCCTGTGCCACCAAACAGCTCCCTCAGCAGACAACCCCTGTACCGGGAGCTCTGAGCATCCAAAAATTGCCAGCCAGGCCTTTGCCCCCAAGCCATAAAGCAGGTGGCCTTAAAATGTACTTAAAATGAACTCTTTCTTACAAAAATGGATGCAGTGGATGGAACCCCTGAAGAAGCCCCAAGCAGAGCACAGGGCTTGGACTGTCTGGGCTATTTGCACCTTTGTTTTCTGCCAAGTGTCTCTGCCATCCCACAGCGTACAGGGCTGCTTGCAGCGAATGCTCATGGTGTCCTGGCTGAGATCACCCTGTTATCCTTGCAGGCACCTTCGGGGCTGTACCTGCTTGACTGTGAGCTTGTGCCTCTGACAGCATTATGGACCACTGCCCAACTGTTGTAAACAGCCTCCAGGCCTGCCCAACATAGCAGGTTTCCTTAAAATGTCTTTGTGGCTAACCACCCTTAAAACTAAAAAGCCATTGGAAGTCTTTCACAGGGAGTTTAGTGTCATGCTATTTCCTTCTGTCAGCTGATAACTACCCTGTGGCACTGATGGAATTGCTGGAGATGATGTGAAAAGCACCTTGAAGGAATCACTTGCCAAGATGGGACGATGTTCTCCGGCAGAAACACTGCAAGCTCAGGAGATGCTGCTGCCCACAGCACTGAGTGAGGAGGAGCCACGTAGGATGTGGAGGGACAGGGCTGAAGGAGAAGGAAGGCAAGATAAGCCAAAGCTCAGCAAGCCCAATGAGCTGTTCATCCTTTGCTGCTTCTCTTGGTTTAGCATCTCACCTCATGCCTGGGATGGGCATTTGAAACTGCCCTCATGGGATGGTGCATCCAAGCTCTTTTGGTGCTGAGGTACCACAGGACTGATGCCACCAGTTCACCAGTATACTCTGCTAATAAAGAATCTGGAAGCTGTGTCCGCAGAGCAATTTGCTGACATTACAGCTTCCTCATTTCTTATGTCTATATTAAATGGGAAAACACGTGCATGAGCCATTTTGCAAACATAGCAGAACTAGAGTTGCAATTAGACAATTTAGTTTAAAGTCAGGTCACCAGTTGCAGCTGAAGACAGAGCTCAGTACCTCACTCTATAACACACTTCTTGCATCAATGCTTCCTACAGTGCATCAGGACCCAGTTTGAAAAATTATACTGGTACGAATACTTTGACAGCCTCCCTTGTTAGTAAAAACCACCTTGGATCAAGACGCCTTCTCAAGTAGGAGGGTGGAAAAAGTCACAACTTCCAAAGATCTAGTAACTGCAGGGAGTAATGGTATTGACCGGATGTAAGGCTGGAAGAACTTATTGACAGTTTTATTTGGAGTAGGCAGAGAAAAGACAAGGTAGAGCTCTTTGGATTTGTAAAGGCTCTTGCTAAGAAGAAGACATGGGGGCAGACTTCATCCTGTACCAGTGAGACATCATCCCTGCAAGGCCATTTCTTGGGGCTGAATTATTTGATGTGAACAAGCAATCTGATCAAGACAGCTCTACCAACAGTAGAACTGCTGCTTTGCCAGGACAGCATACTGCTTTTGGGGTACAAGGTATGCTATATACCAAAAAAACTTTTTTTTCAAGTGTAAGCAGTGTCTGCACTCAAGAGTTTGTCAGTGCTAGTGCCTGGTACAGCAAAACCATCCAACTGTTGCCATGCATACAAGGTTTTATTACCTATTTCTGCTAGCTGTCTGAAAAAATAAATAGGTCCCTATTTGGTTCTGCCTTTTATTTGGTGTACACCCTATTCCTGGTTTGATCAGGCTCAGAACTGTGCCCCAAAGCCACCCAGTTATTAGACTAAGGGATAGCCATCAGCCCCATACAGTAATGAAGGATTCAATATCTAAACAAAATAAAAGTTGTGTTGTCCTCTTCCTGGAGGGCTAGCAGATAAAATTAACATTGGTTTTGCACAGTACAGCCTGGTCCTAGGTGGCATCAGGTGGGACTGACTGTCCACGTGGGTGATGTGTCTGGCTTGTACCTCAAGTTGCGCCAGGGGAGATTTAGATTGGATATTAGGAAAGTTTTCTTCACTGAAAAGGTGTTCAAGCATTGGAACAGACTGTCCAGGGATGTGGTGGAGTCACCATCCCCGGAAATGTTCAAAAAAGGTGTAGATGTGGTGCTTAGGGACATGGTTTAGTGGTGGACTTGGCAGTCCTGG
This sequence comes from Falco punctatus, assembly GCF_963210335.1. Taxonomy (NCBI): domain Eukaryota; kingdom Metazoa; phylum Chordata; class Aves; order Falconiformes; family Falconidae; genus Falco; species Falco punctatus. Next base: position 460,994 of record NC_137581.1, read on the forward strand.
GTTAACGGTTGGACTTGATGGTATTAAAGTTTTTTTCCCGCCTAAATGGTTCTATGATTCTATGATTCCTCATAGGACTAAGGCTAGGGGTAGCACTGTGCTCTTGAGACCTGCAACTCAGAGGCATGCCTTCAAGGTGAATCCACTTTCTCTGTTGACAGGGAATTGCACTGGAGATGGGAAATAGAGTTTAAGTTCATGATGGCATGGACAGTAATGATGGACAATGACGATGGACAACAAATCTGAAGCTTTTTGCTAGGAGAGACAAGAAAGAACGTTCTTACGTTAAAATCATGGGTCCTAGATTTGGGAGTGATCATTCAATCCTTGTTCCCCAGTAATCCTCTACTCCTTTGAGCTGGGGTGGATGATGCCTAGAGCTGTTCAGGATGAATTCCAGGAATGCAGGGCACCAATGCACATTAAAAGCCTGAAAACATGGTGAAGATGGAGATTGCAAACTCTTTGAACATCTTCTTCTTGGGTCTGCATCACAGCCTCTGGCTGCCACTGAAGTGCTCGAAACCCACAGCTGGGGAGGAGCCGTGCAGGCAGCTCCACCTGCACTTGGGGCTGCAAATACAAGTGCATGGGTATGAGATGATGCTTGTCCACTCAAAGACTGAGGGGGAAAAGGGCCCCTTTTTCCCTTGGACAGCATCCAAAATTGCTATCTTTCCTTGTGCAGCCCAGCTCCCTCCCCAGCCCCAACCAATAGCTACGTGAATTGAGATTAGAACAAGCGGTTACTAGTGTATAAAAATCCCTGGGGCAGACTTCTGCTCCACTTCCTTGTCATTGTTCAGGGAAGCCCCAGGCAAACCCTCCTGCTCTACACCATGGTGCACTGGACAGCTGAAGAGAAGCAGCTCATCACCGGCCTCTGGGCCAAGGTCAATGTGGCCGAATGCGGTGCTGAGGCCCTGGCCAGGTAGGTCCATCTCCCAGGCATCTGCTCAGCTGCACCCTGGATATACAAACCGTGGCAATTGCATTTGGGAGCATTAACGTGTCTCCTTGTGTCCCTCTGTCTTTCCCCAGGCTGCTGATTGTCTACCCCTGGACCCAGAGGTTCTTTGCTTCCTTCGGGAACCTCTCCAGCCCTACTGCCATCCTTGGCAACCCCATGGTCCGTGCCCATGGCAAGAAAGTGCTCACCTCCTTTGGGGAAGCTGTGAAGAACCTGGACAACATCAAGAAATGTTTTGCTCAGCTGAGCAAACTCCACTGTGACAAGTTGCACGTGGACCCCGAGAACTTCAGGGTGAGCTGTTCTCAGACTCCGGCCTCAGCTGGGCAGGGGTTTCTGTTCTCTGGAGGGAGCTTTAGGGGTCTCTGAGGTGTCTGTCAGTCATTGAGACCTAGAGAGAAACTCTGAGGCTGCCTGAGCCTGGGTGCCTGCTGAGGGCGGGCAGGGGCGGTGGAGGGGAGAGGGGAGTGAACAGGCACATTCGGGAGAATAGAGAGGAGTTATGGGACTGGGAACTGTGAGAGGATGAACCCAGGCAGGCAAGGTGGATGGGCATGAAATGCAGAGTCGAATACGTGCTGGTCGTCAGCAATGTTGGCTTGGAGTGGCCAGAGACCAGAAGGGAGGAAACTGAGACAGGGTTTGGAGGACAGAGCTGAGCTTGGCTATGGCGGAGTGGTTAAACCAACAGAGAAAATAAACACAGCCACTTCACCAGAAGGAGGGGATTTGAGCCAAGAGAAAGCAAGGGTGGGTAGGGATATGAAAGGAAAGGATAAACCCAGTTGAAGAGGAGGGAGGAAGGTAAAGGAAGGTGTGTGGGGAGGAGGATCCAGCACATCCAGGCATCCTGATGAGTGCCAGAGATGCAAGCTGTGCAAGGAGCTTGGTGCTCTGCACAGGGCTGTGATAAATCCATTCCTTGCTTTGTGATGAATTCCCCAATAACCGGTCTTCATGTGTGAACACCTGGGTGGTGTGACGGTGGAGAGGGAGGAGAGGGCAGCACCGGGCTGATGCCTTCTCCTCCCTCCATCGCCAGCTCCTGGGTGACATCCTCATCATCGTCCTGGCTGCCCACTTTGCTAAGGACTTCACCCCCGCCTGCCAGTCCGCCTGGCAGAAGATGGTCCGTGTGGTGGCCCATGCACTGGCCCACGAGTACCACTGAGCCTCCTGCAAACATTTGTGCCTGGAGATTCTCCTGGTTCATGGGGAAACATACTCTGGTTCTGCTGGTCTTTAATTGCCAAATAAACACCAACTGCTTCAGCTATGAAAAGGTGTCTGCTTCTCTGTGGGGCTGGGGTGGGGGCCACCCCCAGGTGCTGGAGAATGGGAAGGAGGTACTCACACACACAGGGTAACGTGAGCTATGGTCTTGTCTGTGAATTCATGCAAGTGAGACTTGTCTGAGCTGGAAAATCCAGGGGGAAATTTAAAAAAAAAAAATAAACACTACAAAATGCAAACAGAAATACTCTGATGCTTTTTTGAGGCTTCAGGTAACATCATTGAGTTTAACAGTATGAGTTTTTCACAGATTAGGTGGAACAAAACTTTGTACAAAAACATGCAGTGGGAGAAGGGGCGGTGAGATCAGGGCCATTGTAACTTCCTTCATGGAAAGAAAAATGCTTTTTTTGTTGTTGTTTTTTGACTAAATCATTACCATTCTCAAATTATTAAACGCAGAATGTAATAGACACAACTATATATTACGCAAAAAATATGCCAAGAAGGTAATTTCACAGATGGGAGAGACAAAGCATCTGCTTTCACTGGCACCTATGTTTAACTTTCCACAAGCAAAACGAAATTCCCTGAACAGTCCCCATGCCACGTGGAGGACCATGGCCCTCACCAGCCTCCTATCCTCCTTTCAGACTTGCAGCATCCCCGCAGCACTAAGAGCAATTCAGGGACATGTCTGGGGTTTCTGGGTGGTGAATCCCTCCCACCCCCTTATCAGGGAGAAGTCAGGGTGAATGGCTCCAGAGCAGCTCTGCAGTAAACACTGCACTGTTCAGCGTGGAGGGCTGGGGACCAGTGTCACCCCCCAGGCATGTCCCCAGGGTCCTTTGGCCAAGCCCACTCCTGAAGTGAGCAGGCAGGGGAGAACCGGAGCAGCAATCACTACGGTGGCAGCACAGCCAATGCAAACCCATTGATCCATGGTCATCCAGACCCTGCTGGACCAGCTGGCATCCCTGTGTGCTGCCTGGGTCTACCCCCAAGCTCCATCCCTGACCCCAGTGCCTGCATCCCACACCACCACCTCCAGCCCGCTATGCTGGGAGCTGAAGGAGACCAAGCTGCCTTTCCCACCACTTGGGAGGGCCACTGCTCCTCTGGCTGCAAAATCACTAGCTCAAACACTGTCTCCTGCTGCACATTTGCACAGACCCCAGTATACACAGTCTTCCCCAGCTCTCCTGGGGCCCCTGTGAGCTAAAACCCTACATGCAATTAGCATGCCTGTGTTACAACATTTCCCTTCCAACGTTGCTTGGCCTTTCCTAACAGGCTTTTTGAGACAGGAGCTCTCTCAGACTGCAAGCCACTGCCCATGGTTTTCTTGGTGTTACCCTGATGTTAGCACACTATTAAATAGCTGATAGGAAAGAATGAGGGCAACCCAAAGCCTGACAGGTCCTGCAAGAAGAGGACAAAGAGAAACAGCTTGCACGCTGCTGGTGCATTCAAATGGAGGACCCAACAAGCCTCAAGTCCAAGTCTTCAGCCTCGCAGCCATGCAGCCTGACGTGGTTTGCACCTTCCGAGGGGTGCCAATCCTTGCACACAGTTTCCTCTGAGGGCTTGTGCAGGTCTTGCGCGGTGCCGTGCTTGGGCTTTGCATGGAGATAAATGCCACTCGCCATCAGTGAGCTGCAAAGCTGGAAATCAAAGACGGGGGGAGGGCAGTCTGCCAGCCCATCCCAGTGGTGGATCTGGGCACCTTGCCCCGGGCCCCACCCTGACACCATGTCCCCTCCCTTGCGGTGCCAGGGCTGTGGGGCCCCCCCTCGCAGGCCCAGCCAATGAAGGGGTGCATGTGGAAGAGGAGGGGCCCGGTGTAGCATATAAAAATGGAGACTTGGAGAGCTGGTCACCAGCGTGCGATCCCCTCGGGAGCAAGAGCCGAGACTTCCTCCATACCTGCCAGCAGCCACACGCTATCCTCCACCCGACACCATGGTGCAGTGGACAGCTGAAGAGAAGCAGCTCATCACCGGCCTCTGGGCCAAGGTCAATGTGGCCGACTGCGGTGCCGAGGCCCTGGCCAGGTAGGTCCATCTCCCAGGCATCTGCTCAGCTGCATCCTGGATAGACAAACTGTGGCAATTGCATTTGGGAGCGTTAACATGTCTGTGTCTCCTTGTGTCCCTTTGCCTCTCCCCAGGCTGCTGATTGTCTACCCCTGGACCCAGAGGTTCTTTGCTTCCTTCGGGAACCTCTCCAGCCCCACTGCCATCCTTGGCAACCCCATGGTCCGTGCCCATGGCAAGAAAGTGCTCACCTCCTTTGGGGATGCTGTGAAGAATCTGGACAACATCAAGAACACCTTCTCCCAGCTGTCTGAGCTGCACTGCGACAAGCTGCACGTGGACCCCGAGAACTTCAGGGTGAGCCATGCTCCTGACTGGGGGACCCATCCTCCCCATTGCATCTCTGGGCAGTTTCTCTTCTAACCCTGAGCCCTGCCATGTGAGGGATTTACCTTAGACAGACCAGCGCAGATGGAAGAGATGTTGTTGGCTGGGTTTAGGGGAGATGCAGGAGAGGAAGGGAGAGGGAAGGGACCAACCTGCAGCTTGGTGAGAATGCACCGAAGGGGCTGAGAGGTGATAGTTATGGAGAGGTGGACTGGAGGGTGCAAGCAAGGACGCATGGGAGACGGGAAGGAGGCGAGGAAGTGGTTTCAGTGTGGAAAAGGAGGGGAAGAGTAAAGTGAAAGCAGATGTTGAGCAGAAAGAGGTTTGAGCCAAGGAGAAAGCAAAGGAGCAAGAGTTAAGCTTGGCATGCAGAAGAAAGGAGAGATGAGTGAGGAGCAAGGCATGGTGGCTAGATGCCAAAAGTGAAAGAGGAATGGGACTCGGGGAGAGAGAAAACTTTGGCTCCCACATCTCTGCAGCTGAGAGTTTCCCAGCGGGGAAGTAACCCTGACATTTGTCACCAGTGCTGGCAGAGATCCACCACCACCTTAGCATGAGCTCATTGTTCGTGCCAGGTCACTTTGCAGTGCTGAGTTCTGGATCTTTGCCGTGCAGCAGATGCTCATCTGTGTCTTCTGCTCGGGGGAAACTCCCAAACAAAGCCAGAAGGGAGAAAGAAAAAAATTAATCAACAGACTTTCTGGAGGTTTTTTGGTTACTTTTCCCACAGCAGTAGCAGAACCTGAATCTTTAGAGTAAAAACAGAGAACAAGTTTAAGGTACATCTTAAAAAAGACTCCAGGGAAATATTTAAGCCTACAAAGTACCTGGAGGTTTCCCTGGGTCTAATGCAAGTGCTTGTGTTGAGGATCTGCAGGCTCCTGGGCATTGCTAACCCAAGGGTGCTCTTGTCCCTGCAGCTCCTGGGTGACATCCTGATCATTGTCCTGGCCGCCCACTTCGCCAAGGATTTCACTCCTGACTGCCAGGCTGCCTGGCAAAAGCTGGTCCGTGTGGTGGCCCACGCTCTGGCCCGCAAGTACCACTAAAGCATCGGCAGAAAAGCCTGAGCAGCATCCTGCGTGTTGTGCACCAGCTGACATGCTACTATGGGGCTGACAGCTTTTAACAACCAAATAAAGCTCATCCTGTGAAGTCTCCCATTGAGTCTGTGTGTCCCTGTGAGGCTGGGGGGGGAGTTGGGAATGGGGACCTGGGGTACCCGCAGGAGGACTGAAGTGTAAGCTTGAGCAGAGTGGGCATTTTCCTCCCAAGAAATGCCACCTCCCTTTGTTCTGTGTTTTTTTGGGAGGCTTGTGGAGGATTTGCCTCTGGAAATCATGCCTACAGAGTACTGTGTAGATATAGCCCTGCTGCCTCTGTAGTCACACACCAGAAAGTTTGCACTGAGGAGCTCACCAGTATTTTAGTGTGAAACCTGCGTGTTTTCTTGCAGGGAATGGTAACTTGTGGAATTCATATTTTTTTAGGGACAATAAACAAAGTGATGACTTTAATCTACCCTAGCTCATTCCTGGCATAAAGCCTACAGGAAATTAGCTGACTCATACTGGCCAAGCAGCCAGCTGGGTGGGGGTAGTTTTTAGATAAACATTTTGTTATCAAAACCTGTCCAGACTTTGTTTATGCTTTTTCACCCTGCACCACCCATTCTGCAATTGGGGGGGGGGGGGGAGAGGGAAGAGGGAAGGGCAGTCCTGCTAACAGTGGCAACTATTAATAATATTCTGGATGCGAGTATCAATCAATGCTCAGTGCCCGGTGTGAACTGAGCATGATGCAGTAAAAGCAACGGTTAGCTGAACAGACATGCTTATTTTTAAAGGGAAAAAAGGGCATACCTATATTTCCCCGTGTCTCTGACACTGTTTGCACTGTGTCTTTTCCCAGCTTCATCCACATTTATGGGCATCCCACTCACTGTCCCTGACCCACTGGAGGGTATTAAAAGCCCTCTGTGACCCATAAATGCCCCTTCTCACACACCTTACTCGAAGGAAAAGGTATTTTGTTTCTGGTGTTGAGGAGGACTCTGAGAAGGTGAGAAGATGATTTGTAGTAAAACTCAGAGTTTTTTCCTCCCTGCAGGGAGTCAGGGCAGGCACAGAGTGTGGTGTCTTGGTCAGGAGACCAGGGTCACAAAGAAACAGATTCTTACATGGTTTTTCATAGGCTTCATGATAAATATTCATAAACTTTTATATGAATGTGATTGTTCATAGACTTTAGGCAGAAATGACTGAATTATTTGAACAAGTTGGTGTTCTCCTGCAAGTGAGGTGTCTGGGGGTAGAAATGAGCCAAGCATACCTCTCAGGTTAGATCCTACATGTCAGTACAGCAAGGGAGGGCTGGGCTCTTCCCACTGTTGTGGTTCCTGCTGGCGTACCCTTTCCCAGGAGCAGGGACGAGGGTTTCCATTCCCTGCACCTGGCAGCAGGGTAGGACCGGTACAGTGCCCACTGGCACTGCCCGTGGCTTCATGCCCCAGCCCCAGCTGCAGCTAGGGGGTAACACCCTGGTTCATGTCCCTACAGCAAATAGATCCTGCGGGATGTCCTCTCCCCATGCTGTTTTGCCTGCTCCCATTTTGTCTCCTGCATGACGGCCGATATGGGAACTGATAACCCACCCGGGCGATGCCCGGTGCAGTGCGGTGCTGGCAGCACGACAGGTCCTGGGGGCGGGGGGGGGCTGATAAGGCGGTGCAGGAGGGTGGGCACTAGCAGCAACCCGGTGGCATTTTGCCTGTGTGTTCTCTCCCCCATGCACGCACCCAGGCAGTGCTCAGCTTGATTTCTCATCATGTTCCAGCACACCAGCCCTCATGCATTAGGTTTCCTTAAGAAAAGGCAGATGTAGGCAGCTCTAATGAAGATTACTCATCCCTATTCCATTGAAAAAAACCTCTACAGCTAAAGGGGGAAAGAGATATTATCAGGCTGAAAATCTCCCTCAGTATTTTCTTCCTTTTAATTGACTTCCCTCCCATTCCTGTATTTGCAGTAAAAGGCTTGAAGACACTTGTCAGGAGGAACATGGAGGAAGGCAAGCCCTGATGTCCAGACAGGAACTTTGTCAGGTCTTTAGCTCCACTGCAGCCTGGCCGTCCAAATGCCCCTCATCTTACCCAGCCCCCAGACCAACAAGATCCAGTGCCTCTTACGTAGCCCAATCCAAATCCTATGGAAAACACCAGGGAGACAGTGGATTGATTGCCCTAGGTGCCTTGAGATCAGGATCAAAGCCCATGTGCTTTCAGCAAGGACAGCATTTATTGGGGCTTTATGCAGAAAATAAAACAGGAGAGCCCCCCCACCATCATGTAAGGGCTCCTGGCAAAGGTGCATTGCCCGCAGAGTGCTGGGGGGTGTCCCAGGACAGCAACTCACATGAAGCACAAATATCTCTTCCTGCCAAAGGAGGTTGGGCACAGCCTGGCTGAACGTGGGGTGAAACATGAAATACAGCAACCTTGTCAGGGCAGGTTCAGAAGGGAAAGGCCCTGGGCTCCTCCAGGTTGGACACAGCTTTTTGCTGCTTTTTGAACACAAAGGAGATCCCACAGTGGAAACCCTTGTGTTCAAAGCCCATTTCCCCTGCCTTTTATGGATGTGGATGAAAGCAGAAATGGGATGACAAGGGTGATACTTTTTAATACTTGCTCCCTGTCCAGCAGCGCTGCATCTAGGTGGTCCTTTTACATCTGAGGGGAGAACATTTGGATAAGCTTCCTCACACTCCAAAAGGGACAAGTAAACTAAGCAGGTCAAGTTCTGTTACAGGAGGAGGAAAATAGGGTTAATGCAGATTTCAGCTGCAAAGCCTGAGCATCCTCTGGACAACTCCAGCATTGCTCACAGCTGCTGGTGGTGCAAGGAGACTGGAATCCTCCTGCAGTACAGGTATCTACACGGTTTCCTGGTGGCAAATCCCTCTAGGTTGCTCTGCCACAGGATGCATTTTGGCAGGGGCATTCATCATTTTGCTGATAGAGGCTAAAGCAAGGCAGAGTCCAGCATTTGGGAGAGTCAAGGCACAAGGCTCTCACCCACTGAGTCCCATGCACTTATCATAAACTCATAGAATGGGTTGGGTTGGAAGGGACCTTCAAGACCACCCAGTCCCACCCCGCTGCCAGGGGCAGGGCCCCCTCCCCCCAGCCCAGGCTGCTCCCAGCCCCGTCCAGCCTGGCCTTGAGCCCTGCCAGGGATGGGGCACCCACAGCTGCTCTGGGCAGCCTGGGCCAGCGCCTCGCCACCCTCACAGCAAATAATTTCTTCCTAATATCTAATCTAATTCTACCCCCCTTCGATTTAAAGACATTCCTCCTTGTCTTATCACTACATGCCCTTCTCCAAAGGTCCTCATCCATGATAAAGCATAGTGGACTACTGCACAGCGGATTGCGCAGTCTTTTCTCTGCAAAGGGGCCCACATCTGGTAGGTGAAACAGAGAATTGCCTGCACAGAGGGGAAGGGATAAAGCTCTTGAGCTCAGGATAACAAGGGGCCCCTTCTCAGGATGCCACACCCTGGCCATCCCCTTCTGCTCCACCACTTCTGGGGACCCCCACCCCAGCCAGCCCCAGCCAATGACCCCACAGCGCAGGACAGGGAGGAGCTGCTGGCAGGGGATAAAAACCTCCATGGGGTCTGCAGCTCAGCTACAGGGTCTGTGTCCTCCTGCCGCTCTGAGCGAAGCCGCCTGCCACCATGGTGCACTGGTCAGCTGAAGAGAAGCAGCTCATCACCAGCCTCTGGGCCAAGGTCAATGTGGAGGAATGTGGTGCCGAGGCCCTGGCCAGGTAGGTCCATCTCCCAGGCATCTGCTCAGCTGCACCCTGGATAGACAAACCGTGGCAATTGCATTTGGGAGCGTTAACATTGTGTCCGTGTCCCTCTGTCTCTCCCCAGGCTGCTGATTGTCTACCCCTGGACCCAGAGGTTCTTTGCTTCCTTCGGGAACCTCTCCAGCCCCACCGCCATCCTCGGCAACCCCAAGGTCCGTGCCCATGGCAAGAAAGTGCTCACGTCCTTCGGGGAAGCTGTGAAGAACCTGGACAACATTAAGTTGACCTACGCCAAGCTGTCTGAGCTGCACTGTGAGAAGCTGCATGTGGACCCCGAGAACTTCAGGGTGAGACATGTTTGCAGTCCCAGCCCCTTCCCTACCTCGGGTGGGAGAAGTCAGATTTTGCTTTGAAACGGTTGGTATTTCCTCCAACAACTCTGTCCAAGGGTGCTTTATGGAAACAGAGTCCCCCTGTAGTACCCAAGCATGGTGATAGCTTGTGCAGGACTCTTCGCAAGATTGTGGGTGACTTTCACAGTGAAAAGTCCCATTTTAAGTACCATCACAGTGATGGGGAGATTGTTACCTGAAGGAGGTCTGGTCAGGGACAAAAGAAACAAACCCCAGGGAAGGTGCAGCATGGGCTGGAGGAATTGGAAGCAGAGGGAAGCAAAGAAGAGCATTTAAGGAAATCATAGGTCCTATAGCAAGATGAGCGGCTAGCGTGCCCGAAAAGCACAGAGAATGGGCTGCCTGTCTGGATGGGACACTCCCTGCTCCTCCAACAGTTTTAAATAGAAATGGATAATTTTCTCCATTTACATATAAAGGAGAAAAAGAATTAAAAAAAAAAAACAACACAAAAAAAAACCCAGAACAGCATTTTGCAGGGTGGGTCTCAGGCCAAATTGCTTTAGCATCCCCAAAATGGTGGGGAATAGTTTCAAGGCTCTTTCTTTCCTTTTTTTTTTTTTAAGACTGAAGCAAATACTGTTTTTCGAAATCCCAGAGATTTCTAAGGAACGACTGAGGATTTTGTTGTAGCAGTCCCAGGGAATGGGGAGTGAGCCAGTCGCCATAAGCAGCCCTGGAGCCTGAGGGTCACTTATAGGAGGCAGAGGGGCTGAGGAGAAAGACGAGGTGTGTGCAGCATGTGAGTCCTTTCAGTAGGGAAGTCCAGCCTCAGGGAGAAGTCAGGAGAAGGGAAATGCAGCCTGTGGGTTACAGGGTGGTGTTGGTGGGGGATGGGAAGGAGAGGGACCAGAGGGAAGTCTGCAGCAGGAAAACCAGGGAGACAGAGAGTTTGCATGAAGGAAGAAGCTGTTTAGAGCTAAAGACATGGCAGGACAGGGTAGGGCTGGTGGAGTTGTGAGAAGCAGGAGCACAGAGCCTTCTCTGAGAGGTTGTGGGTGCAACAGCTCAGCCCCAGTTCAGGGATGCCAGTTCCCTGCTCTGGGGTCTGCAGTGGCACAATGCTTCAAGCAGCACTGAACCTGTCTGTTTTCCTCTTTCTCCTCCAGCTCCTTGGAGACATCCTAATCATTGTCCTGGCTTCCCACTTTGGCAGGGATTTCACCCCTGCTTGCCAGTTTGCCTGGCAAAAGCTGGTCGGTGTCGTGGCTCACGCTCTGGCCCGCAAGTACCACTGAGCATCCCAGGACCAGCCGTGCAAGCAAGAATTCCTGCTCCACCACAAGCACCTCTGAGCCCGAGGAGATGCCCTGTGGGTATTGACAGGCTGTAGCCACCAAATAAAGGCTTTCCAGCACTGTGTCTGCAAAGTCTCTGTGCCAGGAAAGTAGGGGGGCCAGGGGAATTTGTGCTGTTCCAGACAATGCCATCCATGTTTGGGTACATTTCTTATTTCTAAGGGCTGTTGCAAACAGTTTCCTTAACTCTGCAGTGCTGTCTCATGTGTGTTCCCTGCTACTGCATGCTTGGGTGTCTGTGAAGACGAAACCCACGCAAAGGGCCCTGACACTTGGGGCTGTTTCAGGGAGGGCCATAGCAATAATGCGAGATTGTGAAGAATCCACATCTGGTCTCCCAGCTCTACATTAATGTGAAATAAGGTGAAGCCAGCACCATCTGGAGCACAGAGTTGCCAGCCAAGCTGCTGCTGCACTTTGGGAGCTGGTGCCTGCCTTGCCCTGCTCTGCTCTAGGGCTGGGAATGGACCATCTCCTTTTAGACCAGCTGATGCAGGAGAAAACCTTTCAACACTGACTCTTGGGAGGTTCAGGAGATGTCCACTTCTTCTAGCTGTATCAGCTGGTCTAACAGGAGATATGCTTCTCCAGGGGGCATTTTTCATGCTGATGCACATAGCAGATCCTCATCCCCAGGCACCCACAGTCCCAAAGACCCCCTCTGTCCAGACCAAGGGGATTCAGTTCCCAGCATCACCCAGCGAAAAAATCCCACCACACTAGCTGGTATTGGGGCTTTGCTGTGCCTGGCCCTCCTTATCCCATCCGAGGGGCCTTCATGGTGCACGGAGCCAGGCTGTGTGTCAGGCTTAGTCATTCCTTCATTGGAACAAAGATGACAAATTCAATTATTTTTTAGCTATTTTACTATACCAAACAGAACCACCACCACCACCCCCCCATAAAAATAGCCAGGACTGTGTCTATCTTACTCTTAAATCTTTTCTTAAACCAGGACTGGAGACACCTTGCACAAGGGGGCTGACAACCAGTGCTGTTTACAGCATCTGGCACAGCAGAGACCTGGCTGTGATAGAAGTTTCTGGAGTTACCAGGGAGGACACAGTTGTTTTGGACCATAATCTTTCAAAATCTGCCCTCATCTCACCTGGATTCTGCAGGCTTCTCCTATGTGCCAAATCTGTGGGGATATGGAGAAGAGCTGAGCTCCTGGAAACGCTGTGCAGCCAACAGCAGCGCAACCCATGTGCTGACCCTGCTTCAAGCAGGGCATCAGGCCAGAGATCCCTGGAGTGCCCTTACCATTCTGTGGTTCAGTCTGAGTTTGCAAGGCATTTGCTTGCTTTGCTCACCTATGGCTTAGTTTGAAGGGGTCCATAAAGAAACAAGTTGTAGGTGCCTTTGTAAGTTAGAGACTCACAGAATCACAGAAGGGTTCGGGTTGGAAGGAACCTTCAAGTTCATCTTGTTCCAGCCTCTGCCAGGGGCAGGGCCCCCTCCCCCCAGCCCAGGCTGCTCCCAGCCCCGTCCAGCCTGGCCTTGAGCCCTGCCAGGGATGGGGCACCCACAGCTGCTCTGGGCAGCCTGGGCCAGCGCCTCGCCGCCCTCACGGGGAAGGGTTTCTTCCTCACGTCCAACCTAAATCTCCCCTCTCTCAGCTTCAAGCCATTCCCCCCTGTCCCACCGCTCCCTGCCCTTGCCCAAAGCCCCTCCCCAGCTTTCCTGTCGGCCCCTCCAGGCACTGGGAGCTGCTCTAAGGTCTCCCCGGAGCCTTCTCCTCCCCAGGCTGCACAGCCCCAGCTCTCCCAGCCTGTCCCCACAGCAGAGGGGCTCCAGCCCTCTGACCAGCTCCGTGGCCTCCGACGGGCCCGCTCCAACAGGTCCGTGTCCTTCTGATGTTGGGGGCCCCCGAGCTGGACACAGGGCTGGGCAGGTGGGTGTCTCACCAGAGCAGGGTCAAGGCTGTACAATCACCTCCCTCGGCCTGCTGGTCAGTCTGCTCTGTTTGGATGCTGCAAAGGAGAGGATTGAAGAGAGGTGGGAGGAGCATGTAGATGTTGCCCATCACCGCGTGTAAGACAGGTGTGCCTCTTTCCCAAATCTGTGCAGGATGGGCTAGACATATTCTGGGATGAAGAAGACTGAGACCACACAATCTTCAGTCCCTTGCCCTTGGAGGCAATGCTGAGAGGTGTCACAAGGACCATGGTGGAGGACAACAAAATGAAGAGGAGAACTGAACCCTTGGTGAAGAAAATTAGGTTTGGGGCATAGATGCTACTGAATGCCATCTCTCTGGAAGGCAGACAGGTCACCGTGAGATGGAGGCAAATGGGATGGGACAAGGCACTCCTTGGTCACCAGGCAGTCAGAAGAGATAAGGAGACAGGGTATGATCAGCTCTATAGTCCTCTGTGGTTGTGTCAGCCCTGTTTTGGCTCCCCTAATGCCTGTTGGCATGGTCACACACCACCATGGGGGGCAGAGAGCCATCAGCTTATGAAGGGGCATGGAAAAAAGCACTGCTGACTCCAGGAGGGTGAAGGAGCACGTAAGGAAGAGCTGGGGCACATTTATCTCATAATAGACATTGTTTGCAGTGGTTACAGGTTTTAATAAAAAGAGGTAGTTGACTAGATGTGCTAGGATACTTAATAGAGTGTGCACAATGAAAAATGTGGTGGTGCATTTTGTGATTATGAGAGAAACATTCCTGTCTTCTCTACAGTAAAATCCTCTTGTTAAATGCTGTGGCACATTGCTTGCAAATGGAAACTTAAAAATCCAGCTTAGAAAATATAATGAATTAATCAAACCCCTGAGCCTTTTAAGGAATTCTTATTTGCAGTTTAATGTCAGCCTAAGGAGCAGGCTAACCAGGGGACTCTCAGGTAGAATTATTTTAATCTGTCTTGATCTCCACACTTACCAAAATAACAGGAGCAGAAAAAAAAACCCAGTTCACTTCTTAGCACAAGCCAAAAATACTCTTTCACTGACTGTGCTGCCCCTGGTGGGGTTATATATAACGTAAGGCACGATTTTATGCCTCTAGAGGGAATATGCTGTCAGGAGTGTCAGCATAATAGAGCATTTCAGAAGACAGGTCTTGGAACTGGTGGGACTGGAATACAATCGTAACAAAATTCAGCCACCCATGTGATATGTTTGTTGTTTTTTCCCCCACTATTTGAAATGAGGATGAATGGTAATGTACTTGTTCTGATTTTGAAAAAGATGTTTTAAAGCTGTTGAGAAGTAAATAAAAAGTGGTATTAGCTTTTTCTGGTTTCCCTCTTTGTTTTAGTTGCCCTGTCCATAAGATGGGGAAAATAAAATGTATCCATCTGTAAGAGGGTTTATTGGGATTCCACTGCTGATGTTTGAGAATGCAATGTGTACATGACAGTGCTTTTGCATGGCCAAAATATAGGCTCACCCTACACCCATGCTGGTACATGCTGCACCTGTGAGCACTGCATATCCCTCTCCCCATCCCTTCCCCAACTCTCTCTCCCCAAACATTTGCCATGGTAGAACTTACATCTTTTCAAGCATACAGAGGAAGAAGAGTGAGGCACAGCTTTTGCACTGAAAGGCTTGCCAGGGATGGGTGTGTTTTATTTCATGGTTCTATGTTAAAAGGGAAGACAACTCTTGGGGAAACTTTTTTTTTTCTTTTCTTTTTTTTTTGTGTCATTGCTGCTCTGACCACCAGTTCCTAAACATTTATGATCCTTGTCTTTGCTCGTGTAGTATTTACCCTTGTGCTGCTGCCAGGGTGGTAGCAGCTCAAGGTACAAATGGGAGTACCATTGCCTTCCTGGACTGTGTAGTTGTTTTGCATTTCATGGCCTCGGCCCCTGCAGCAGGTCCCAGGTGACTGCCATTGCTGCTGAGATTTCACACAGGCATTACAAAACCAGACAGCTTCCTCTGCATGTGAAATGGGCAGAAGCGAGGTTCCCTTTCACTCCGCATCTTCTGCGTAAGGACTTCAGCTGAACAGAGGTAAGGACATCTGAAGGCTCAATGCACTTCCCTGCCAGCCTTGCTTCATCACTGATGTTTTAATTTTGGGTGGGACATTTTCAGTTCAGAATTTGTGCTAAAAGGGAGCTTTGGTTCACAGCCAGCTTGCTTATCTGTCACTGTGCATTCCTGCAGCTCTTTCACATGCTCCATCCATGCATCCATCCACCCACCCATGCACCCATCATTCTTCCTTTGTTGTGGTTTAACCCCAACAATGTTCAGTGAACAGCCCCCCTCCCCCCCCCTCGAGGTTTATGGCTGAGCACAGTCATCTGGTATGGAATATCCTGTTGGTCAGCTGCAGTCCTGGCTGCATGCCTTCTCAAGTCCCTGTGCACCCCCAGCACAAGTGGGGCAGCTGGGAATAGACCAATTAAATTTCTCATGGCACAGTCATGCCTTTAGCCACAAACCCTCCACTTAAGCAATGCCACGTTCCCTGTTTACATAGACAGATGGAGCGCAAATTCCTTAGATGAGCATTTTATAACAACATTTGTTGGTGGTTGTTTTTTTTTTTACTTCCAACCCCAAAAGGTACTGTCCCTGTGTTCAGAGCTTCAGCCCTTTAAACATTGCTTTTCTTTTATGATTTGTGTTCCACATAGCACTGTATTTCCCTGAGGTCTCTGTGGGCTGTGGACTGGAAGCCCTTGGCTACAGTTCTGTAGAAGAAATGAGAGCTGGCTTTGTGTACACATTGCTTAATTTTACCCATAACTGTTACTGTAAGAACAACATTTCTGCTAAGAATTATAGTTGCTGTGTATATTACTAACACAGACATCAACTGGAATACCTGGCACTTCAAATAGCTTGGTGTGCTATCGTTAAGAACTGCACTAACAGCAACAACAATTAGAACAGTAAATAATCTCTGGAGTGGAGGGAAACAACAATGTCCTAAATTTGCCAATGCCTTACCAAATGTAGACTGGCAGGAGTGAGCGTGTCCCCTCAGGGTTCAGAGTGGGTGACAGATAAATTCTGGTAACTGCTACTGCTTCTGTAGCTCCCAGGGACCCTTGTCAAGGAACACAGTGCCACGATGCTGGGTGCTGCACAGACACAAACCAAGGGGAAAGCTGCAGCCTTTTCCCCTTTGCCTCCTGCTGAAGGGCAGGTTAAGCGATAGCAAAGTGTGCAGGTGGAGGACAGAAGGACAAGCAGGACCGTATCTGCCAAGAGCCAAGCCACGGTCCCAACTCAGCAGGCAGACAGGGGATGGTGGTTTGCAGAGCTCCAGGCAAGGCATCCTGCACAGGGTGGAAGGTAGAAGGCTGAACATCCAGCAAGCAAGCTGAGGGAGCTGGCTGGGCAAGATGGTAAGTGCAGGTAAGGACAGAGAACAGGCTGGAGGCACAGCCTGGGAGCAGAAACAGGCATCTGGCATCTGCTGCAACAGCCCATGGGCAAGGGGAGGGCTGCCCAGAGAAGCAAGGATGGTCAGAGGGACCATTGTCCTCCTGCTTTGTCCTGCATGGAAGTGCATGGTGTGAGGCTGTGTGCATCAGGGACTGAGAGCAGAGGTGGGGAAGGGGCTGGGGACTGAGGGGAGAGGCTGCAAAAACAAAGCTGAAGAGGGACCCACATGGATGCAGAGACCAGGACCTGAGTGCCAGGGAAGGACAGCAATGTTGCGTACAGCAACTGAGAGGAGAGGCCATAGCAATGTCCTGGGATGGAAGTAGCCCCTGTGTGATAAATGATGTTACTATTGACATTACAGGGGAGGAGCCTGGGGAGAAAATAAAGCAAGAAACAGGACAGAACTGGCACATCAAAGTGCTCATCTCTGCTCTGGCACATCTTCAAGGAGGAGAAAAGAAATGAGATCTTCATGTGAACCGTTCATTTTCATTGCCTTGTGAAATCTAACCTGGCATCAACTTTGAAACACTAATAAAAAGAGGGGCTTTAACCCAGGCAGAGCATCAAGGTGGGGCAAGTATGTCCCCAGGGAACAGCAGCCATGCCCTGACTTTCCTGCTGACTGGCGTTCCTGGGATGGCTCACTTCCAGCACTGGGTTTTCTTCCCTTGCTGCCTGATGTATCTCATCGCAATGCTGGGAAATGGCACCATCCTGCTGGTCGTGAGAGCCAATCGAAGGCTCCACCGGCCCATGTACTACTTCCTTTCGATGCTGGCCACCACAGACCTGGGCCTGACTCTGTCCACCCTACCCACGGTGCTGCGTGTCTTTTGGTTTGGCACTGGAGCGATCAGCTTCCCGCTCTGCCTCACCCAGATGTTCTGCATT
Organism: Falco punctatus; assembly: GCF_963210335.1. Lineage (NCBI taxonomy): Eukaryota > Metazoa > Chordata > Aves > Falconiformes > Falconidae > Falco > Falco punctatus. The sequence goes on from NC_137581.1 coordinate 478,406, forward strand.
CATGCCTTTTCCTTCATGGAATCCTCAGTGCTTCTGGTCATGGCCTTTGATCGCTATATGGCCATCTGCTGCCCACTGAGATACTCCTCCATCCTCACCAGTGCCAGGATTGCAAAGATTGGGCTGGGGATGGTCTGCCGCTCTCTGATGGCGCTCCCGCCCATCTGCCTGCTCACACGACTGCCATTCTGCAGGTCCCACGTGCTATCCCACTCCTATTGCTTGCACCAGGATATGATACGGCTGGCGTGCACAGACACCACCCTGAATAGCCTGTACGGCCTAACTCTGGTGCTATTCATCACCCTAGACTCAGTGCTCATCATCTTGTCTTACAGCATGATCATTAAGGCCGTGGTGGGCATCACCTCCAGAGAGGAGCGGACCAAAGCCCTCAACACTTGTGTCTCTCACTTCTGTGCTGTTCTTCTCTTCTATGTCCCCATGGCTGGCCTCTCCTTTATACACCGGTACAGGAAAAATGCTGCACCCTTCAGCCAGATGCTCATGGCCAACATCTACCTTTTTGTCCCGCCTATGTTGAACCCCATCATCTACAGCATGAAAAACAAGCCCATTCGCAAAGGCCTCCTCAGGTTCCTGTGTGCAAGACTGGCCTGGCCTGGCCATGGCCAGCAGCCCAGGAGTCATTGAGAAGCGGGAAGCTTGCCTACATGAAATTCCCACAAGAAATGACAGATGGAACATAAGCAGGAGTTTAAGAAAGGCAAAAATTAATGGGATGAGCACCTTGCAAAGGATGCTCTAACTGTCAGAGGAACACTTTTTAAATGCATCAAAAGCAGGAATCTGTCTGGGAAACAGGTGAGCAAGGGTGAGAAGCGTACTCATGGGTGATAAGGCCGCAGCAGAGAAGCTCAGGAATTCTTTCCATGGGGTTTCTATACCTGGCACCGTCTTCATAGCAAATGGATTAGAGGATTTTGATCAGTTCAAAGTAAATATGGAGGAAGTGTTCCATCAAAGAAAGATCAGTTAGATATCACTAACTCCCAGAACCAGATATCATTCACCCGAGAGTCTGGAAGGAGCTTAGATGTGAAGCTGCAGAGCTGCTGTTCAGGGTGCAGCACTCTATTGCAAATGGTCATGGTGCTGCAGGGCGGAGCATCCCTTCAACTCCGCCTGCAAAAGGGGCTCCATGGGGTTCCTGAGACCTACTGACCAGTAGCCTTGATTTCTCTCACTGGTAGGACAGTAGAGGTTGTGGTAAAGAATAAAGTCACTAAGCGTATGGGTAAACACGTATGGGTAAAGCTGTGGTGGAGCCAGCCAGGCTACGGCAAGGGGAGATCCTGCCTTGGTGCTCTGCTGGACTTCTGTGAGGGGGGCTCCAGCTGGAAGGATCCCATGGCCATAATACACCTGGATGCCCCAAAGCCTTTGACTAATGCTTTTAATGAAATTACTTTGTAGGGGGATTGGAGGAAACTCTTCGAGGGATGAACAGTGGGTTTAAGTAAGGGTAGGCCATTTTCTGTCCAGAGAAGACTCAGCAGTGTCCTCCCCAAGGGATCTCTGCCAGAACTCCTTTCTTTCTGCATTGTCATCAGTGACCTGGATGAGGGAGCGCACAGTGAACGATCACAGCTTGCAGATGATACTAGGTCGGCCAATGTACTGACAGCAACTGTCTTCTGTAGTTTTGTAACATTGTTAAAAATTTAATTGCAATGACAATAAATTCTTGGCTCCACATAGATGGTGTGCTTCCTTTTGCCCTAACAAGCTTTTGAGGGTACCACAGCCCCAACAGACACAGAACCACCATGACACTTGGTAACACCTGAATGAGTAAGCTATTATTTGGACCACAAGTCCCATGCGAGTGGGTCTAAAATGAAGGAGTTTGAGGAAACTCTTGCTGCATGGTGGTATGTATACGTAATCCATCTGTGGATAGTTCTGCTGGGCTGCTATGAGAGACAGGGAAATGCCATGAAGCTTGTTTGTCAAACTCAGTGCTCAACCCTGAAACCCTAGGAAGAGGGCTCAGCCTGAGGCAGGCGGCTTCTGTTGTTTGGATCACATCTGAGAAATCTGATCAGGAAGCCTGTAAAGCACTGATGGCCATTCAGTCCATGGTCTGACTTGGAGTACACAGGCATTTTTTGTTAGTTTTCTGTCGTTTCCCTTGGATATTCATGTGCCTATTTAGGCTTCAGTACATACCAGTGTTCCTTGGTTGTTCTCAGTAATGACAGCTTTCTGTAAGGGAAAAAAAGAAAACGGGATTTTTTTGGGCCCTTCTTAGCCCATCCTGAGATGGTGGGTGCTTCAGGACCATGAGGAAGGCCCTGCCTTCAATGTACAGCCTTGTGCACAGCAAGGCTGTGACCAGCACTGCTATCAATAGTTTTAAGTGCATAGCACTGCTTCGCCTCTCTGCTTTCTCACCCTATGCTGAAGCAATCCTATTCATAAAGATGGAAATTAAAGCAGAGGGAGGCATGGGGAGCAGGCAGGATATTCTGGGGTGAAACCAACCCCAACTGTCTGCTTTAGGGGGATCTGAGCCACTCTTCTGCAGGCTCTGTCTTGCTCAGATCTCCTACTGGGGGGTAGGGCATTAAACACACAGTGCGCATGGCAGCACCTCATTTCAGGGGTCCCCAGTGGGAGCTGGCTCTCCTATTGCTGTAATACAGGATGGATGGTGGAGCTGCAGTGTGGTGGCTGAGCTGGACCTACTCACACCGGCTGGGGATCTGACCTGAACCCTTTTTGTGTATAATCCCGCTCCTGTTATGCCCTGATGGTATCGTGAGCTGGGTGCTGTTGCAATGATATTGCACAGGCTCCATTTCCATTGTGGGTCCGCATTGAGGCATTTGGTTGCTGGTCACAGAATCAGTATCACAGAGTGGTTTGGGCCGGAAGAGACCAACCCCCTGACATGGGGGTTCCAACCCCCCTGCCATGGGGGGACACATCTTCCACCAGACTAGGTTGCTCCCAGCCCCGTCCAGCCTGGCCTTGAGCCCTGCCAGGGATGGGGCACCCACAGCTGCTCTGGGCAGCCTGGGCCAGCGCCTCACCACACGCACAGCAAAGAATTTCCTGCTAGTATCTAACCTAAGTCTGCCCTCTTTCAGTTTAAAACTGTTACCCCTTGTCCTATCACTACATGCCCTTGTAGAAAGTCCCTGGTCCAGGCAGAGCAGGTGAACCATCCCAGCTGCTGTGAGTCTGCAACACCCTGGAGTGGGCTGGTTACAGTCCTAGGGAAGGGAAATGTCTGGTGACTTTCATCTTAAACACCTCTTGCACATATGTAATCTGTGCTGTAGTGCAGGCTGCTGCACTAGAGGCGAGATGGCTGAGCACCTCTAGTTAGCATTATATTTCCCATGCAGATCCATCCCTAGGCAGTGCTGGCCAGGAGGATCAGCTCCCTTGTTCTGACAGGACCCCTGGGTCCAGCTGACCCAGTGCCGTGGTGAAGGCAGATAACTCTTATCCCGACATGCCCATTGCTATGTCTTCCTTGTCTGACCAGAAGGGCCATTAGCTTAGGAGGCTGCAGTTGCAAGTCCTCAGGCAGTGACAGACCCTGCACTATTGACCAGGAAAGCATACGAGACTATAGATACTGTGACACCCCTTTATATGGCAAAGAAAATGCTGTGGGCTTCAAAACAGGGTAGACTTCACCAACTGCATAAAGGTTAAAGGTTCAGGATCCTCAGCACTCAAATGGATGGCAGGCTGGAGTAGAGAGCATCTGCACTGTTATTCACCAACTGTTCTACCATATGCAAAAGCTCTTGAGTCTTCTGTGTCCTACATCAGGGCCTTCTTGGAGTGAGAAGTTTGTGTATCTCTCTGCAGATCTGTTTAGTTTTGACACTGTAAATAGCAGGGTTTAGCACAGGGTGTACAAGGAGGTAGATACTGGCCATGAAGATACGGATCAGAAGAGAGGGAGATTTCCCAAACCTGTACACCATGGACAAGCCGATCATTGGGATATAATAAATCAAACCAGCACAGATATGAGAGATGCAGGTGTTCAGGGACTTGAGACGCTCTCACTTGGATGCAATACACAACACAGTCTTAATGATCATGATGTAGGACAAGATGATGGACAACAAGTCTAGCCCAAAGGTGACCAAGAGGACAAATAAGCCATACATGCTTATTCACCCTGATATCTTCACAGGGCAGCTGGAGCAAGTTGGGGTGCAAACAAAAGTGAGCCAGCATGTGGGACTGGCAGAACGACAGCTTCTTCAGAAGTATTGGCAAGGGGAGCAAGAGGCTAAGGCTCCTGATGGCAAGCCCCAGCCAGATGACACCTACCCTGGGGCTGGTCAGGATGGATGCATACTGCAAGGGGTTGTAGATGGCCATGGAGCGGTCGAAGGCCATGGCCCACAGCACCCCAGAGTCCAGGATGGAGAAAGTGAACGAAAAACATCTGGGAGATGCAGGCATGAAACCCAATCTTGTGTGCATCAAAGAGCAACACACTCAGCACTGTGGGGAGAGCAGACAGAGACACATCAAGGTCTGCAAGAGCCAGCATGCACGGGAAGAGGTACGTGGGCTCATGGAGGCTGCGCTCTGCCTTGATGACAAGGAGGATTGCACTATTTCCCAGGATGGAAATGACATACATACAGCAGAAGGGGATGGTAAGACACACATTCCCATTTGTCATTCCTGAGATTCCTGTGAGAAGGAAGGTAGAAGGTATAAGGAAGATACTGCTGGTCATTTTCCTAGTGCAGCGTCTTCGTCCTATCAAAGACCAAGCAGTAGTTCCCACTCCTACAAAAGAAGTCACAGAAAACATGAGAGAGTAATCTCACCATAAAGCAGAGCTTTCTTTACGTCTCTCTCACAGTGACCATGGGGACCCAGACTTCTGAGTTTGCTGAGACAGCAAGAGGGCATTTTACCTTTGTGATCAGTTCTGGCCACGGAGAACTACAGCTCCTAAAAGTTAGAAAGCTTGTGGAGATGGAGGGACACAGTACCTAGCTGATGGCTGAATTATGGCCACCTCTATGCCAGGACCCAAAGAACGTTTTACTAGATTGGCAGGTGTGATAGTGTATTGACTGTGTGGCACCAGCTGGCAAAAAGACTTAGGAGCTGGCATCCTGGATGAAGGTTGAAAGCAGACTTGTATCTCATACAGAAAGCCCACATCTGGACTCGGGAGTCACAGAGGGACTTCACCCGCCCTAGCTCTGGCTTTTCCTTGTCCTGCAGAAGAGCAAGACAAAGGAGCACCATGCAGCTACCTACCCCTGTGCTCTGACATTGCCAGGTGACTCCCTAACCCGCATATCTGAGCGTGGCTTCCAGTACTGTATGAATGAGCTTCCTATATCACTTCCGTGCTAGCATTTCAGAGCATGTCTTCTCTGCCGGTTGTGAGCTTCATCCTCATTTCAGATGTTTTTCTTTCTTTTTTTTTTTTTTTTGTTACTTCTTTGCACCTCAATTTTCTTTCTTTCTGTGAATGATTATCAGACTTGGTGATCTTTTCCTTCCCTAAAAATAACCCTGGCAGCAAAGACCTGACGTAAGTGCCTGTGCACCAAGTGGTTTCTGCATCTGAGAGCTGTGCACAGCTGAGAACCCATGTAGTGCAGCAATATTTTGCAGGATCCAGCCAACCAGCATTCACCAGCATGTTGCCATAAAGCAGTGTTGTGAACATCTGCTAGCCCAAGAGTGAAAGATGTGGGACTCAGATATTCTTGTCTGTGCAAACACAAGTGCTGCTTTGCATTGTAAATGTAATAAACAACAACCAAATGACCCTCTAGCAGGGAGGACAGCTCCAGCAGCTCCCTGTGGTGCACAGGAACCACTTCTGCATGCTGAGAAGAGAAGATTTCAGTCTTACTTGCCCACCTTGCCAAGCTGTAACACAGGCAGGGACTGTTTGTTCTTCCTTACAGGTCACTGTCCCCTCAGCTGGGTGCAGACGCCTGCTGCATAGGGATCAGCATCTCAGGTGGTTGCCTGGGCCCTGTGAGGCACATTGGGGAACAGGCACTGTCAGAAGGCAGTTTGTCTCACCCCGATGTCTAGCTTGGTCAGATAAATGGTGCGTACAGGCCCCCATCAACAAGAAAAGGGTCTGGGCTCCTTTACCTGAGCTGAGGTAACAAGCTCCTCATTACATGCACATCCTCCTTTTAATAATCACCTGAACAGTAATATTGTAGTAATACTGGCATAGTTCTCTGAAATTATCAAACCGGAGACTTGTAACAGGGGAAAAGCAGCCCAGAAATAGCAGATCACTTTGCCTTAAATATGGAGCAATAGTCAAGTATGAGTTGCCTGAGCATCTTGCCTCCAGGCTGCCAGTGAACACGTCTCCATATCCCCACTTCACCAAATCCCCTGGGAGTCCCAGGCTCACTGGATACTGCTGCTTCTGGGGGTTTTTTTGGAGTGAGCCACTGTCTCAAAGGAGATGATGCAAACAGACTATCAGGAATGAAACCCAGTGTCAAGTGGAAGGCTACTGTAGAATGGCTAAGTAGGGCTAGAAACGAGCTGTGAAGTCAAAGGAGGACTGGAATGTGCTTCTGGCTTCTGGCTTCAACAAGGAGACATCCAAGAGGAGGAAACCTTCCTGAGAGACCCTCTGTAGGGATGAGAAGGACAGATGCGAACCTACAGACAGGAGAGAGTCATGGTGGCAAAATGTCCTTTTCCCGTCAGCTGTGGCCTCAGGCACCATTGTCAGGGGTAAAACTCCTGAAAATACTGCGCTGCCCATCAGAACATTCAGGTTTGGCCTTCTTCAGCAATTGCACCATGCATTGCTTTTAGATTTCAAAGCACCAGCCCAAAGTTGTACACACCCACCCCCTGAGAAAGTGTGCTTGTGTCCCTGGTTCGGGTACAGACCTCCTTGGCTTTCCCACCACTTTCTCCAGGCAGCTGACATGCAGCATTAGCACTGACTGGAGGGCACTGCTGACACCCTCCCACCCCAGCAACCACCCCATCCATACTGTGCAATGCTCCGGATGTCACAGCCAGCTTGCTTTATTTACAGAGGAGGGAATCCGGAGTGGGAGCCTAAGCTGTTTGTGCTGAGTATCTGGCATTATGTGGTGGTGATGGTGTGTATGCACACAACTCACAGGTCACAAGAGCAATATGCATCAGCCAGCCACCTTTGCACTTATGTGGCCAGTAGCGACCCCCTGCTGCTATTTCTTACTTTCAAAAGGCATCTCTTGGAAGCAACCTCCCATTGCCACTAGAGGCAGCAGTATGGTGGAATGGATGGGCATGGGTCATGAGGGTAGCTCCCATGCTCTTCATGAAAATGAAAAACACATTTTTTTGTGGACCCTGCAGAAAAATGGGGGTTCTACCTCATCAGAGTGGAGGTGGGTCAGCATCAGTCCACAAGAAGTGTGAACCATTTAGGAATTCTTCATGAGTGTGCCCTGCTTAATGAAGTGGGTGCTCGGAGACCAGTTCTTAGACAAACTGCCATCAATTCTCTCCTCCTTTGGCTTCCCCTGCCTCTTACCTGTGGTCCGTGAAAAGCTACTTCTGCTTTATCTGAAGAAAAAGTATGCACTGAGTTGAAATTTCAGTATTCTACTGAAATGGTGCCAAAACCCAGTCGTTTCCCATTTTGTCTGCAGCCTCACATCTGCTTTGCTTCAGCAGAAGTGCATGCTCTCTTCCTGGGGCTCCCCTCATGCTTGCCCTCTAACATCCAGCTCACGGAGAGAGAGCAGAGGTGGGGGACTCCTCATGGGGGGCCACAACAGTCAGCGCTGCTCAAGAAGACAGAGAGCTCCAAGAAACACCAGGCCAGGTCAGAGACCTCCTCTCCATCCCTTAGTGCTCTTCAGTTTGCACTAAAAATAGAGGAAAGGTCTGTAATGTGCTTGAATGTTGTAACTTGAGTTTGGTTGCCTGACCTTCACCTCATTCTGCTGCTTACCTTTCTGAGATACAGAGCAGTGATTTTGTAAAACATGTTTGCCACTTTTTTTAGGATAGTTGCCTTATATTAATGCAGTACTATCCTGTTAGCAATGATCTCTCTGTGATAGATCACTCCACATAATCACATCAGTGAAGATTTCTGATATTTTTGAAAGGGTTTACACTTACATGGCACTGTTGGAATTTGCTAGCATAAGATTAGTGTAGGTTTTGCCTTTACACACACACACACAAAAAAAAAAAAAAGGGTTAAGCCTTAAAATTGAATTCTACCATTTCCTTCTGCAAGGATAGCCACCGTTCCCATGTGACCACCTTCCCATAGAATCAGAGGATCATTCAGGTTGGAAAAGACCTTTAAGACCATCAAGTCCAACCGTAAACCTAAGACTGCCAAGTCCACCACTAAACCATGTCCCTAAGTGCTACTTCTACATGTGTTTTAAATACCATCACACAGCCCAGGGAACACTTTTCAAATAATGAAAGCACTGCATGAAGATCTTTTGGAGATACTCAGGCTTATAGTGGAACAATTTTCACCATGAGAGGATATTTTTTTTAATAGCGAAGGAATTTTAACAGTGAAGAGTTCAACTGCTGAGAGGGGTGAACTCTCCTTCTACCAGTGGTGTAGAAGCTTATGCCAAGATTCATGACACAGTGGTTGAAACCTCCTGGACAGCGATAATAGAAGAGGCAATCTAGTGATTTCTGCAAGAATGCATTGCTTAAACTCCAGGCATTGAAGAAGGGTTTCTCCCTGAACAAATCAATAGTCAGAGTGCTGATGCTTATTAAATTTACCAGCATCATCAGTAAATGATAAGCACAGTTTGAGGCACATACCTATGGGCCAGGTTGCCTTTCACTGGAAGAAGAGGAACACCCTTTCCTGGAGCTTCTTTGTTCTCACCCCATAAACAATGGGGTTTAACATGGGGGGGAGTAGCAGGTAGAGATTGGCCACCATTATATGGACGTGGGGAGGGATGCTCTTCCCAAAGCAGTGGGAGAAGCATGTGAAGAGGGCAGCTACATAGAAAGAAAGGATGACACAGACATGGGATGTACAAGTGCTGAAGACTAAAGTCATGGCTCTGAGGATGACAGCCTCATCACCACCCACAGGATCATGGTGTAGGACACAGAGATGAGAATCGTGTCCGATACTGTCACTATGAAAGCCATGAAAAGGCCATAAATGACATTGAGTCTGGTGTCCCCACATGTCAGCTTCACCACAGCCATATGCTTGCAGTAAGAGTGGGAAATTACATGATGCTGGCAGAAGGGCAGCCTGAGAAGGAGGAAGCAGACTGGAATCAACAGGAGAACCCCATGCACCAGCACCAGGCTCCCGAGGGCCACCACCACTGGCACAGAGAGGATGCTGGAGTGCCGCAGAGGGAAGCAAATAGCAGTGTAGCGATCCAAGGCCATGGCCACGAGCATGCCCAACTCCACTGATGAAAAAGTATGGATGAAGAACGTCTGAGCAAGGTAGAAGAGATACCCAATCTTCCTGGAGCCCAGCCAGAATATGTCAAGCATTTTGGGTAGTGTAGATGTTGATAGGACCAAGTCAGTGAAGGCCAGCACGGCCAGGAAAAAGTACATGGGCTCATGCAGGCTTGGCTCTGTCTTTATGATGAGGACGAGAGTGATGTTCCCCAGCACAGCAATGGCATACCTGATGCAGCAGGGGAAGGCAAGCCAGAACTTCTCCTGCTCCAGCCCAGGGATGCCAATAAGTAGGAAGTAGGGAGGGTGGGAGAATGCAATAGAGTTCAGAGACATGAAACCCTTCTTGTCTCTGGCCTACACTGAGGGCTCTTGCATCCTGTAAAGAAAAGATTCAAACACACTCAACCTGATCTGGTCACTGCAAACAGTGACCATCATGAGGTAGGTCTAGAAGCTCAAATTCCCCCCATGGGCAGCCATCCCTGTGATAGCTGCTTGCACTGGCTCAGGAGAGCCCCTTTGAAGCAAGAGTCCTGGCAGTTTCCCCTGAAAGTGCTCTGTCCACCAAGTGGATGGAGTGGTCCTGGAGCATGCTAGATCAAACCGAATGGGAAGACTGCTCAAGGCACATACCTGACACTCTCCAGTGTCCAAAGGGTATCCAGCCCAGGAGACCAGATGAAAGTTGGTCTGAAGTAAACCTTCTTAAAATGTGCATGGTGGGGATATGAAGTCATTAGCACCAGCTCTACAGAAACTTGTAACAGCATTGTGCTGCTTGCCAGTGTACACACTGACAACGAGGGCTTGCCTCAGTCAAGGAACAACTCATTTCAGGGTAAAAAACTTAGCCAGTGCCACGGTGTTTGACACCCTGCCGACCTACAAACACAGTCCGTTCTCCCCCCAGAAAAGACTGCAGCTTGCTCAGCCCCTGCACATTGCTCAGTTCATGGGTTTTCCCCAACACTTTGGGAAAAGTATTCCTTGAAGGCTCCGGCAGCACAGATGAGGCCAGTGGTCCTGACCCTTCAGAAACCTCCCTGGAGCCGCCAAGAGCAGAGGGATGGAGCAGACAATAGCAGCTTCGCAGAAGAAAGCTGAGCTTTTCCTCCCCAAGGGTCTGGTGCCAGCCAAGCCAGCTCCAGCAGCTGCACTCCCACTCCATCCAGAGAGAGATTTCACACCACGACCACCTCAGCCCAGACCAGCCAGCAGTAACCAGCTGGGGCTGGGCTGGCCGGGCTGCACTTGAGACCTTACAGATACATATGGCTTTGGGTCACCTGTGCTCTGGGAGAGATTTCCTCTCTTTTTTCCATGTGACTGTAAACATCCTAGGAATTAAGATGCCTGATATTTTTCGTTCTTCTTTCCACCTCCTTCCTGCCAGCTGCCTCTGTTGGTGCTGCTAAAACTTCATTCTTCCACGGAGAACGCCAGGATGGGGAATGCAATTCCCAGACAAAGGCAATAAGAGAGACAGGACCTGGAGCTGTTCAGTGCTCGCTGCTGCTGCTGCCGTCCAGGGTGAGTAGTGGCATCAGAGGTCTGACTGGAGAGCAACACATTACTGCCCAAATCCTAAATACTCATCTGAGTGCTACAGGTTTTCATGCAGGGACTCTGCACTGAGGACACCAGGAGACAGTTTTCTGTCCCAGCAGGGAGCTCTGTATTCCCCTGCTACTTAAAGTGTAATTAGAGAGAGACTATAAATAGACAGTTTTTAAGCATCTTAATGCTGGGGACGTCATAGGCACAACTGCATTTTGTCCCATTTTGTACATGTCTTCTTGCAGTGTGTTTATTTGGAGGAGACTTAAGAGCAATGGGGCAGTTCAAGATTGGATCACAGGACTGGGCTGGTAATTAGAACTGCAGCAGCATGAATTATGAAATACTTTCTGAACAAGAGCAATCTATGCTTTCTGTGCTACATTTCATCCATAGCTCTAATAGAGGCTTTGAGAGAAAAGTTGATAACATCATCCCCATTACATAGTTGGAGAGTGGTGAAATGTTGAAAGGCACATTTGAGAGCCCTCTGCATGTTTCATAGTAACTTTGCTGTGTGGCACACAGCACCTCCCTGTGCTGAGTTCATGCAAAGTAAGATCACTGTGCCAAATCTTTGGCAATGCCAATTTCAATTAAAACACCAATCATACAAATACCACCCCCACCCCCCTCCAATGACTGGGGAACTGTATCAAACCTCAAGGCTTGGTTTTGGTACTGAGAGAGTCTGGGACAGCAGAAATGCCAGTTTCCAAAAATGCTGGGTCCTCATGTCCAGTTCCAGAGGGGGAGGGTAATATTTGGAGAACCCCCAGGAGATCTCCTATCACAACACTCTCCAAACTATCAAGCTGCAGCAAGGTCTTTTACCATCCCATACCAACACACTCTTCATGCCAGTCCCTCTACTGCCTTCTCCTTGCCTTGCCTCAGCCAGAGCCCTCACCCTCCCGCTGCTTCTTCCTCCTCTCTCTTCCTTGGCTGCTCTCTCTTCACTGGCTCTCAACCACTTAACTTAACCAGCCACAGCTGCACCTTATCTACATCAGCCAACCTGCTGCTGCTGAAGCCAGCCCACAGCTGTATATTATAAATGCTAATTAACCCAGCTTCATTCTTCTACAATCTCCAACTACTGTTCCAGCTCAGTACAACTCCTTGTTGCCCTATTGCCATTTCCAGGCTCCTGTGACTCCCAGTCCTTGCCCCACCACTGTGCAAACCACACTCCCATCCTGTCCTCCACTCCCTTCTCCCTCTCCTTGCCCCACCCTTTTGTCACCTCCCCAGAGCCAGCTGGGATGCAGCTAAGTCAGTCCATCCCCACCTCTGGCTCTTGGCCCTGCTCATGGAGGAGACCTGGATTCAGATGCCCCATGCCCTGGTTGGAGTTTTCCTTCTGCTGCAGGGCAGAGTTGACCCCAGTGCCTCAGCAGCGGACATTTCAGCTGAAAAGCCATTGTCATAGTTGTTGGCAAAAACACATGTCGAGGAAGAAGGCATGTTCCCTCTTTTCTCCAGCAAAGCAAAGCTCTATGACTAAAGTTTGTAAAGCAAGAGAGGAAGAATCCCACACAGTTGTAATCTGCACCCAGGAGAAATTCATCATGCCTCTCTGTTCTGAGGCTTTAGTAACTGTCTATCCTGGAGAAAGATGGCTAGGAAATATAATACAGCGTTTTCAGGATGGTTCATTCATTTTTATTCATTTTTCTCTCAGCATGAAATGAAAAAATATAAGCGACATATGGAGAATGAGTGGGAGACATTTCTCAATGCCACAGCCATCTGAAAAGGGTTTAGATCCATAGTGTGCCTCTGAAAGAATTCATTCGCACTTCCCAAATCACTTTAGGCAGGTACAGATTGTTTTCACTTTTATGAAATTTTTTTACCCTTCTAAGCTCTACTAAAACACAATACGACAAAAATGACAGGGCAAAATTGCCTGGAAGTCCCAGATGGCAACTACTTGTAACTCACTTAAATGAAAGTATTTAGTTTGAAATAAAATGTTCTTTAATTTAGCAGACAGGGTTGTAACAGGATGTGTTTCATGAAGACTGAAGCTATACAGGCACAGACAATGAAAAAGACACCTATTTCACTCTCAGTGTTAGTTGGTGATTGGAGCAAACTGCACCATATGGCCATCATTTGAAAGCCCTGATGCAAGACAGCTTGTGTCTTTGGTGAGACACCTGTTTTAGCACACCTAGAAGTAGTGGACAAGAGGCAAGAGCCCTTGAGTGTAGCACTCAGACATGTTTTCTGTCCTCCCTGAGGGAACTCATTATTCATTGCCTGCTTTCCACATATTTCCCTGTTTTTCTCAAGTAATCTCTTTTTCACAACTAAACTTGCTTATATTACATGAGCATGTACAGGGGCAACAGGAGCACATGCCAATCAAAGGAGGGTTGCCCAGAGAGGTTGTGCTGCCTAATCATTGGAAGGTTTTTAGGACCCAGCTGGAGAAAACCCCATGCAAACTGGCCTAACACTAAATGAAACTTCTCCCTACATATCTTAGACCATCAAGCAAACTTCCACTTGCATGGTGTGAATCAGTGCAGATTTACATGTTCTGTATTTTTTGTTTTTCTCTTTCCTCCTTCTCTAGCAGTTCTTCCTGATGTTTTTTGTTTGGGGCTCTGGGTTGATCTTTCCAGAGTGATCTGCCATGCTCCAAAAGGATTATCCAACAGTCTACTCCATGCTTGGTAAACCAGATCGAGGTACCGTATCTGGTTTTGGGCTGCAGTGAAAAAAAGGCATCAGCAAAGTGGAGTAAGTACAGCTGGTGGCTCCCAGGGTGGCTGGGGTTGGAGCAATGCTCTGTGAGGAGAGGCTTAGGAAAATGGGCTTGTTCAGCCTGGAAAAGAAAAGGTCTGGGGAAGACCCAACAGCAGGAGAGCAGCATTCTCCTGCCCTTATCAAGAAGATGGAGCCAAGCTCTGCGCAATGTGGCATGGCAAGAAGGAGAATGACAGAAAACAAGCGTAAATTGAAACTAGAAAAATTGAAACTGGATATGAAGATAAGGTTTTTCACAGTAAGGACAATCAAGAACTGTAATAGAGTCCCAAAGAGGTTATGCAACATCCATCCTTGGAAGCTTTCAACACCAAACTGAAAAAAGCCCTGAGCAACCTTGCTGACTACAGAGCTGCCCCTGCTTTGAGCAGGAGGTTGGATTAGAGATGTCCTGAGGTCACTAGTCATCTCTGAAGGTTCCTGCTGTGCAAGGTTTTGTGCACTACTTCCTTGCACAATGAAAGATAGTGTGTTCAAATTAGAGATCACACCCCACTGGCACCTCTCACTGGAGGAATCCCAGTGGGTTATTGCAGTGGGAACAGCAAACGCGTCCTTGTGCATGGCAGCCGCTTCAAGGATGAAGACCACAATTCATGATAACCAAGAACAAAGTAAGAGTTTAAAAACCAAGATGAAAAAGAAGAGATTGCTTCTTTTTTTCTATTTATAAAGCAACAGATTCATATTTAAAAAGACAAAGAACATTTGGGGAAAAAAAACTTAGAAGTGAATACTCTTCAAATCTGTATGCTTCTTTGCAAAATCTTATTGCAAATCCTTTGTAAAACATCCTTTCCCAGGTTCTTCAATCTTATTCCAAAATATGAAGTGGTGCCTCCATCCTTAGAGATCCTTAGAGATATTTAAAAGCTGCCTGGACACAGTCCCAAACAGCTGGCTCTAGCTGGCCCTGCTTGAGTTGGGGGCTTGGACAAGATGACCTTCAGAGGTGCCTCTAACCTCAACCACTCTGTGATTCTGTGATGGTGTAACAACAAATGCAGTTTTCTTTCAGACCTTCACTGGTGCTACAGCTTCTTGGCTTTCATTGTATTAAGACTTTTATGGTAGTATCCCACTGGTAGAAGAGTTGTGAGAATAAAGAGAGGAAAGGTTGTCAGGTACTCTGTTTCATGGGCAATACCTAGGAAGCATTAAAAAAGCCTGCAAGCCAAAAATTTTGAACTTAATTTGTAACTTCTTAGGAATTCCAAGCATGTGTGAACTCAAAGGTATAAAACACCTTTGACTTGGAATTACCACTTCCTTCAGCTTGGAAGTATCGCTAACATTTATAACTTGCTTATTTCTTCTCTTGAGACATTGTCATTTTATTTGCTATAATTAGTAACTGCAATTATTTTTACAATTGCTACCAATAAGTCTGGCTCTGAAATTTTTCCAGAGCATCTGTTACAAAGTGGCTGAGCTGTCCTGACTGACGACCCAATAGGACAGGACAAGATCACAGAGGTGGAGGACTTCTGAAGTGCATTTCTCTATCTATAATGTTGTGTCCTGGACTTACATACTTAAAAGAGTGATATTATATTTAACAAAGCTTCTGGCAAAAATTTTGCTAAATTGTTTTTGGAAAACAAACGTGCCACAAGTAGAAACCATGAATTAACTGAATCATTCAAAAAACACTGTAGCATTCACTCAGGTCTGCCAGTGTTAGAGGTGAGATGAGAACAAAGAAGTGCAATGTCAAGACATCTTTATTAGTTTGCTGAGCCACTTTTCCTTCCCATTGCTTTACCTGATGGATCAGGGTTGGATTTAGATCATCACAGTAGATTCTCTCCACGTTTGGTGAGGGTTAACAGTCCTGGAAAGAGTTTGCAATTGCTGTTTATTTCTTGCCTTGTGGTAGGCATCACAGTCTCCTACCATGTCCTAGGTGCCATAAAAACAAAGGACAGCCCTGCACCAAAGTCTCTGAGTGTAAAACAAGGTGAGCTGGTATGAGGATACAGGAGACAGTGACTAAGAACAAGTCACCGGGAAATTCTGTTGTTGTATATATGAATTAAATTGAGGATCCTCCTCTGTATTTCTTTGGTCCTCACCCCGTAGATGATGGGGTTAAGCACAGCAGGCACCAGGATGTAAATGTTCCCCATGGTGATATGGACCAGTGGAGCCAGATCCTTCCCAAACCTGTGCACCACAGACAGCCCAATGAGGGGCACATAGAAGGCCAGGACCACACAGATATGGGCAATGCAGGTGCTGAACACCTTGATCCTCTCCTTCCACAATGCCAGCCGCAAGACAGCCTTGAGGATCAGGATATAGGAGAGGCAGATGAGGATGGCATCCAGGCCCATGACCAGCAGGATGGCAGTGAGGCCATAAACCATGCTGGGGGTGGTGTTGGCACAGGCCAGGTTCATCACATCCTGGTGCAGGCAGAAGGAGTGTGACAGCACCCGGGAGCTGCAGAATGGAAGGGGCAGGAGGAGCAAAGGCAAAGGTAGGAAGAAGAGAACTCCCCTGGCCATGGCTACCAGCCCTATTTTTGCTGTTGCAGCATTTGTGAGGATGGCAGCATGCCTCAGTGGGTGGCAGATGGCCACGTAGCGGTCCACCGCCATGGCTAGGAGGACAGTGGACTCGATGGCTGAGAGGGTATGGATGAAGAACATCTGGACAAGGCAAGCACCAAAGCTGATCTCCTTGGTGTTGAACCAGTAGAAGGAGAGGACACGTGGTACTGTGGAAGTGGACAAGGCCAGGTCGATGGCAGCCAGCATGCAGAGAAAGAAGTACATGGGAGCGTGTAGGCTGGGCTCTGTCTTCACGATGAACAGCACCACACAGTTGCCTGTGACTGCCAAGATGTACATGGAGCACAGAAAGATCGCCATCCAGAAATGTGCAGTCTCCAGCCCTGGGATGCTGGCCAAGATGAACGAGGTTGGGCTGAGGTCCGAGCTGTTGGGGAAGGGCATGGCGTGTGGGGTGAAAAGCAGTCATGCTATGCCATGGCACATCCCCTGCTGCAAGGAAAAGAGAAACAGCAGCTTTATAAATCCTTTCCCATGACTGTGAATCCCATGGGATTGTGCTTGTGAAATGCAAGGGGATCTTACAGTTGTCATACTGATACAGAGAGCTCCTCTCCTATTTCTTTAGCCCATTATGGCTCTATAGAATAACATATGCAGCCACAAAATAGTGGCATTTGAATTTGAACAGGAATTGTGAATTTTCTTAAATACAGAACACTGTAAAATCAACATTTTAAATTACAAACCAAACAACTGAACATGTTTTCTTTTATTTTTAAAGGGCAAATTAAAAAAAAAAAAGTTACTGCTTACTGTTAACTATCAGCTATGCTTGAGTTTTCCCATGTGTGCTGTGCTGCCCTGTCAGAAATGTACTCTGTGAAACTGGCTGTGCTGCCTCCCACGGTCCACCACTCCCAAGTACTTCAGACACGCACAGTGAGACATGCATATTTATTTGTTTGCACACACGGATTGGATTTTCATACTTTCTGCCTGAAAACACATATGGAAATACACGAATATCTGTAGAGAAAAAAATAGTCTGATTATTCTCCTTATTCTGTACCTGTAAACTTTCCAGGGGTGCTGTGACCTAGTGAGAATGGACAGGAAGATATGCCTTTGCTTTAAGTGCCTTTGTATTCCCATTGATCAGATTTTTTAAAATATTGGGAATTAGAAAGTGTTGGGCTGGAGCGTCAAAGGCTGGTGCAAGGGCAGTGTCAGAAGTCCCAGTGCTGCACAGCCCAGCCTGGCTTAGGACAGAGGTGCAGACCCTGCCTGACTCGCAGTCCCCACCTCTGACCATAAAGAAGAGGGGGTTAGGTCTACCTCCATGGTGGTACGGGACTTTATCCATCCACCCCAATGAATCAGGCAGCAAGCTAGCAGCTGGCTGTACCTATGCTGGAATAAACTCACCCTCTCCCCTGGCCTGTATGGACAGCATAAGGTCAAGTGCATAACTGCTATCTGCAGTTTTCTGATTATTTCTTTCATGCTCTACCCATGTAAAATGAGGATACAGAAGGTTTTAATGTCAAGCTAGCTCCACAGGCTATTAATACAGCTATTTTAAAAGTAACATTCAGTTGTGAAAATGTGTTTTGCTTTTTTACTGCACATCTGTGGTGAAGCCCTTATCCTGAAATAACAATCATGATTTATTTCCCTGATGTGGGATTCTTCCCTCTTGAATCTCTAACAAATAAGATTCATATTCTAGCTTTTTATACGCAATTTACAAATAACATAAGTGGGCTGTTGTTGTCAGTTGCCTAATAGCTATTCTAGTGATGGAATTTTCAGCAAAACACATTAAGATGCAACCTGAATGAACAATGTGTTTCAGTAATTGCCAACAAGTATTGGAGCCAACTTACCTGCCAACCACTGAGGTGTAACTACACTATGAGTCTCATTGTAAAATTTCTGCCATACCATTTATTTTGCGAGAATACAGCCGTGAGAGACAGGCACATAAAGTCAACAATCCCTGGATGTTTCAGTTTACCTTTCATTCTATAGCATCGATAAATGAACCAACATTTTCAGAAGTGACTAAAAGTTTGGATTGCTAGTGGTATGCAGACCAGGTACTGTAAGAATCTTGCTTTCTGTGGAGGTGAAAAGTGAGTCTGTGTCTTTAAAAACACCAGTAAATGCAGATTTGTTTTCCTAGGGGGATCCTTCCACCAGCAAGCCCCAGTAACTGCATTTAACAAGAGGTAAGCACATTCAGATAGTAAAACCATCAAAGCCAGAGGACCACTAACAGCAGCCACAGCAGCTGATCTCGTAATCTCTAAATGCTCGTAAACATTGACCAGGTTTGTCCCATGGGGTCAAAACTGATTTTAGACCAATTTTCCAGAATGGAGCAGGCAATGGGACAGTCTCATCACTTGAATCCATATCTCCAGTACTCCCTCCTATGATATGGCAGTGACAGGGGAATATATATACCCCCTCAAAGTGCTCTGAGCCTTTTTGAATATGTAGCCACTTTTCCATACCATCTCATTGTTAAAAAACAGTATACATCAAGCCAAAACATTACTGCAAGGGAAAAGGGAAAAGAAAAAACCACCCACAAGACATCACTCAAATTCAAAGCATTTTTGAACCAAAATTAAAATTAATCTTAAGCAAAGGTTTGATCACATGTGGGTTTGGTTTTTTTTCCTAGCTGTTTGTTATCATTTGTAAGCAGAACATTTGTGTACCTGCTTGTAACTTGGCTACTATTTCATAAATATGCCCAGGTCCTGGCTAAATCAGTTGCTCTGGGCAGGTGCTTGCTGTATCTGGAGTTCTACAAGCTGTGCCTGTACTAAAGTGAACAAAACATGGCTGCAGACTCATCACAGCATCATCCATGTCATTTACCCATTCCTCACCTCCGAGGACATTCCTGGCTGCTTCCAGCTAGCCCTGCCCCAGGCAGTGCCTGGGCATGAATCAGGGGGTAGTACCAGCCTGGGAATAATGTCTACTGGGCTGTGGAGTAAAGCCATCCTGGTTAGGAAAGGAAGAAAAGATAGACGGGGTCAAGAAGCACCAGGTGTCTCCAGGACAGAGAATTGTCCTTATCCCTCTTTTAATTATAATGTGGACAAAGCCACAGAGCACGGCAGGGACTGCAGCACGGCTCCATGTGCATGTGGGTAACAGGAGAGTTTCCTAGGGCAGAGGAAGGAGATGCACAGTGGCAGGGCTTGAAGAGGGGTTGAGATGGGAAGAGCTGGCAGTGGGAACCAATGGAGATGGCAGGAATTCCCTTCCTTTCTTCTCCTTCTCCTTCTCCTTCTCCTTCTCCTTCTCCTTCTCCTTCTCCTTCTCCTTCTCCTTCTCCGTCTCCGTCTCTTTTTCCTTATCTTCTCCTTCTCCTTTCCCTTCTCCTTCTCCTTTTCCTTATCTTCTCCTTCTCCTTCCCCTTTCCCTTCTCCTTCTCCTTTTCCTTATCTTCTCCTTCTCCTTCTCCTCCTTCTCCTTTCCCTTCTCCATTTCCTTCTCTTCTTCTCCTTTCCCTTCTCCTTCTTATTTTCCTTATTTTCTCCTTCTCCTTCTCCTTTCCCTTCTCCTCCTTCTCCTTACCCTTCTCCTTCTCTCCCTTTCCCTTCCCCTTCCTCTTCCCACTTTGTCTCGCCCTCTCTGCATCTCCCATTCCTTCCCCTCCCCTTCCCATCCTTCTCTCCTCCTTCTCCTCTCCTCTCCAAGAGATGCTTCTGATACGCCTCACACTGCTCTTCCTTGTGCCTCATACAAAAGAAATCTATTGGCAGGTACCATAAGTGATCCCATGTACAAAGCAGAGAGCTCAGGGCATCACAAAATAGGAATTAGCAGCTTTAAGTGGTTCATTTAGCTCTTCTCTTACACAGATTTAAAAACACAGCTAAGTTTCCCATTCCCCAAGGCAGCCACAAAGGTTTTTGAACATATGTTCCTAAAACACAGTACCTTATACAGAAGTTTCCGTGTCTTGAGCGTCTGCTTGGTACCTTCCAGCTACACAGCTTGGGAAGAAGACGTGGTGGCAGATGAAGCTCTGCTGAACTGGATGATGGGGATGCACTAAATGCCACTGCAAGCCTTACTCCACCATGGTCTCCAGCTGTGTTAATAAATGTACTAACAAATCTCCCACACATTTCCTCCCTTGCTGTCTCCTCTGAGTGTTTGCTTGCTGTGGCAGAGCCTCCTTGGGCTTTTTCTGTCTCAGAGAATGGCTGTAGGCAGGAAGCACAGCTATCCACAGAGAAAGTCTGGAAGTTTTCAGAATGGGAGCAGTGTTGTGTAAGGATCCTGCAAGATAAGCACCTCTCCAGTAAAGCTCTTTTCTAGGCTTTTCCGCTGAAAGTTGTGTTTGTTCCCTTATGTTAATCTTTCCTCTGATAATAACTGGCTACAAGCACCAGGTTAACCTTAGCTATTTTGAGCAAAGAGTGGTCCCATTGGGTGCTATCTCAATGCAAACAGAACCTCCATCCCAAGACTCGCTGTGCCAATGCTCAAGCAGATGTTCTGGGGTGGTCTGCTGAACAGTATCTTAACTTGTGCAAGGGCTCACTGGGATCCTCAGCAAAATAACTAGCACAGCACAAAACAAACAGTGGCCTGGGAATCCTCCCCTCAGGAATCTTCCCTTCTCCCTTTACATTTCTTTTTGGAGATGTTCCCTCATTCTTTTCTCTCTATTCCAGGTACTGTTATGTGTACAGCAGAATAGAAAAATACACTAATCCTGGGTTAGTCTGAAGTGTGAAGTGCTTAGCAGCAGGCAGAAACAGGCCAGTTCTGGTAAGTAATCCTGTCCTCATACCTTCTGCTGCTTCACCCTTCCAAGGTGGACACAATTTCTTATTCTCCACCATGGTCAAGACTGGCCAAAGTATGTCTTTGGAGCAACAAAAATATAGCTCCATAATTTGGAAGCATGAAAGATTTGGGGCAACTTTATTCTGTCTGTGGGAGGATGAAAGTAAGGAGGGTAATTAAACCTTTCTATGTGTCTGGCTGAGACCCATCCTACAGCAGAGCAGTAATATGTTGGGACACATTGTCACCTTTCATCTGTGGACTACCCCTGGAGATCTCCTCCTGTCCCTCTGAATGGTACATTCAGTACATGGCAGATCTCAGGTGGAAGACTGTAGAATGTGGTCCTTAGTGTCAGGAAGTTTAGCTATTTCTATTATACTTTTGAAACCTTTTTTTAGCAAGAGAGCTAGCCACACCAGATGCTGAAGCACCATCCCCATGCATCCCTAATTCATATAATCCTGTGCTCATCCACAGCAAATCCTGAAGATTTTAAGCGACTCTAAGATAATATCTCTGCATCATATAGACAGTAAAAAATGGCCTCATAAAGTCTGTTGACTTATAGGTGTCTTTTATTGAAGATTTTTTGCACATACATTACATTCAATGCAAAACAATGGCTGGAACATTAGACTTGATGAAATGGTAAGACTCAAAGGCATCAAAAAGAGATGCAAAAGCAGTACTGTTTCCACTGCTGTAGAAGTGGATGGCACTTCAGAAACACAAACAAAGATGAAGGTTGAGGGGTTTTTTTAGAAGGAATGAGAGCACTGAAGGCCCACTTAACAGGACCTAATCTTCAGAAAATTATCTGTGTTCAGCCTCTGGAGCCGAGCTCCATTTTGTGGAATGTTTCCTGTTGAACAGCTAGTGGCTGGGATATTCGGAGTCGCTCTAAACCCTTGGCCCATGCCCTGTCCTGTTGAACTTGCTGTCTGGGTTAGCTATGCAGTAATATGCCATAGGGGAATGATGGCCCCATGCAAGGGAGTATGAGTGAAGCTTTCACAGTATTATCTGGCTACTAGAGTTTGTATTACATGCATTGCAGAGGTTTCTTGATCCACCCCATTGCATGATTTGAGAAGAGAAAATCTCGCAGCTCATTTTTCTTTAACTGTTTTCTTCTAATTGGGGTTTCCATCTGTATATATCACTGGCATTAATGCTTGGAGTGTTTGCAGGCTGCTGCAAGGGACGAAAGCATCATACTAGGACAAAACATGGAATATCACAGCTCTGGGTATAGGGACAGAGTCCGAGTGGATCTACAGATCTTTCCTCTGGCAGTTACCCACGTGGATGGAGCACCAAGAAACCAGTCTCACCAGTACTTTCTAACAGAAATAGCAAAGGAAGCTACCACTCAGATTCACTCTTCCTCCACAGTACCCTGAGCAAAGCCTCACGGATGTGGCTGCATTTTATGCTGTAGATAATGGGGTTGAGAGCAGGGGGAATTATAAGGTAGGTGTAGGCCACCAAACTTTTGACCAGAGGAGGAATGTTCTTTCCAAAGCGGTGGATCATGGACAGTCCGATCATTGGGATGAAGAACACTAGAACAGCACAGATGTGGGAGACACATGTATTCAAAGCCTTGAGACCCTCCTCCTTGGTTGCAAGGCTGATAACAGTTTTAATGATCAGGATGTAGGACAGCACAATGAAGATGAAGTCCATCCCCACCGTTGATAAGAGAATAATCATACCATAGAAGACATTGACTTTGATATCTGCACATGCTAGGTTCATGATATCAGGATGGAAGCAAAAAGAATGAGAAAGCTCAGTCTTCCCACAAAAGGTTAGTCTCTTGAGCAAGAAGGGTATGGGAAGGAGGGAGACCATACCCCTCATTATAATTGCCAAACCTATTTTTATGACAGTCGTCTTTGTCAGTATGGATGGATGTCTCAGTGGATGGGAGATAGCAATGAATCGGTCAAATGCCATTGCCAGGAGCACAGAGGATTCAATGAAGGACAGTATGTGGATGAAATACATTTGAGTGAGGCAAGCATCAAAACCAATCCTTCGCATATTAAACCAAAAAATGCCCAGAGTAGTAGGCAGCGTACATAGAACCAAACCCAGGTCAGTGACTGACAGCATGGAAAGGAAGTAGTACATTGGTTCATGAAGACTTTGGGTCTTCTTTATGATGAAGAGGATCATGCAGTTTCCCAGGAGAGCAATAAGGTACAGTGCACAGAAAGGGATGGAGATCCAGTGGTGAAGGGCTTCCAGGCCTGGGATGCCCATCATGAGGAAAGCTGAAGGCTGATAGAAGGAGCCATTTAATTCCCACGTGGTATGTGAGTCATGCTCCATCCCAGCTCAGCTCTCACATGACCTATACCTAAAACAAATGAACAACAGAAACTCCAAATAGTTGGACTCTCCACTGAATGTAGAAGTGGGTAATGACAACTGCCACAACCCTCTACCATCCCACCAGTCTATGAAGATGCCCCCATGCTGTTTAGGACACTAATTACCATAGTGGCACATAAAACTAGACCCTTGTTTATCCATTAAGCTATAAAATGAAAGAAAAGGAGGGACAGTTTTTCTTTAAAAGAAAAAATGTTCTTGAAATGAAAGTGAAAACATTCCTGGTGAGTGCTACTGTTTTACAATTGTCCCCAAATTCCACAGGTTGAGATGCTCTATGGAGTGAGCAAATGCTTTTTCTACAGTCATCCCAACCAAGACTAAGCTGCTAAGCACGTGGCTTCTTTTTCATGATAACTGGAGATCAAAGGACACAAAAATGGTGAAAGTTTAACTCTGACTTCTTAGTTAAGAAATCAACATTGGAAATGCAAAATATAACAGAGAATCGGGCACTTAAACACTGCTACTCTCAACTCAGAAGATGGCCACCAGTGTAAGGCAGATTTTTAGGGGAATTCACATCCAAGTTGTTGCTCATTTTATAATCTACCTTACTATCAGGTGCTGGGGAATAAATGAGCAAAACCGCACTTGTGTGGTGCCTGTGACTTTCATTAATAACAGGCAAATGCAAGCCAAGGCACAAGAAGCTGCAGGTTCAGAAGCACTAAGGCATCCACAGGAAGTCTCTGGGTCTGAATCAGAGGGGGGGGGGCACGGAGGATATGGTGGGGTTTTTACACAGGGATCAAGAGTATGAGGCAACTGAGGCCTTTACAGAAATCTAGCAGATGTCTACTCTAGTGAGTTCAGCAGAAAGACACTGGGATGTATGGGAGTTGGAGCAATGTCCTAGGGTAAGAGACCAAGGAAAGAGGCCAGCAGAAGGCCACTGAGATGGATGGGGGTTGGACCAATACACCAGGAAAAGAGATCAAGGAAAGAGGTTTATTCAGCCTGGAGAAGGCTTTGCAAGGACTCAGCAGCAGCCTTCCTCTGCCTACAAGGAGGCTATCAAGAAGGTTGCGGCAGGCTTTTCACAGCAGTGAATGACAGAAGGATGAAAGACAAGAGGTGTAAGTTGAAACAAGGGAGGTTTAGACTGGACACGACAAGAAATGTTTCCCCATGAGGACTGTCAAGCATCAGAGCAGGTTACCCAGAGACATTGTACATCTCCATCTTTAGAAGTTTTCAAGATCCCAATGGATAAATCCATGAGCAGTTTTGTCTGACCTCACAGCTTTGAGCAGGACCTTGGACTACAGATCACAGAATCATATCTTAGTTTGGGCTGGAAGGGACATTAAAGATCATCTAGTTCCAGCTCTCATGCCAAATCTTCTGAAGTCTCCCCAACCTGAACTGTTCAATGAAGCTATGTGCCTGTGATCTTATTACAGGTTTCAGTCCCCTTGGAGGATTCAGCCATCTCAGCACAATCCAGGTTCCTACACTGCACATGACAATGCACCCTAACAGAGATGCTGGAGAGGTTGACAGGGTCCTCGAGCCCTCTCTGTGGCTTCTGTGACAGAATAACTGGCTGGGTGGATGGGGGAAAACAGTCAATGTGCAAAAGAAGAGCTAATTAAAGGAAATACTTGTGGGTTCAGTCCTAATGCACCTTCCATAAGATACAAAACAAGTAGGTCAAAGAGTACATGAATTATGAGCAAGAGAGCTTACTATAATACACTTCATTTTTGAATAAACACACATATCTTCCATGAAGTATTTATTACGTTCCTAATATGATTTTACTCCATTGGACTCTCAGCCTGCTTGAAAGTCTAATGTGGCAATAAATCCCAAAGCTTAACAAGGATAAACATCTTCCTGCTCCAGGGCAAAAGCAACACCTAACTGATGAGAACTGAGGAAGACACAAAGTCATTTAATTTCCTCCAAGCAGGACCACTTTATCTTCATTGCAAAGTTACACATCAGTATCAGGAATCATCTTGACAAGCACATAGCCCCACTGTGTCAGTTGCTGAAGGGACAAGTCACAGCCTTTCTTCACCGGCGCATGGGATGGCACAGACGTGGATGGGCAGCCAACGCTTTCCCTAACACATTGGCAGTGGTCAACGTTGGCAAAAGGAAACTGTCCAGAGGCACCTCTGGTCCTACAAGGTGCCTTAGAACTCCCCAAAGGTAAGAGCTGTTCCTTTCTACCAATCCAACAGCATCTGAGCAGTGAGAATTAATCTGCAGACTCCTGCAATTCAGTCTCGTCTGGAGGCTGGGTTAAAAAAAACTAAAAACCTGAGTGCATGCATGCCTGTTTGTCTAACTGTCTCACTTAAAGCAGCATCTAGCAGATATCCAGAACTCTCAAGGATATTAAGATTCAAGAGGTTTCCAGGAATATGGAGGTGGATAAAGAAGGGAGACTGTCAGAGCACGGAGGGAAAGAAAGGACTGGCGAGAAGATGTTCCTACAAGAAAACCTTCATGCAATCCTGATTTTGTTAGACACCGGCCACTTCTACCATGCAATATGAAGTTATTTAGAAATGGGCTTTACTATCTCTGCTCCTCTCTGAGCTACTCGGATTTGTGATGTGCTCCTACACTTTAAAGATACAGATCCCACTCCAAGCCATTTTTTCCTCTCCATGTTTTATGTGTGTGTCTATAAGTAATATATAGAAATATATATATGAAATATATGAACAACTATGCATCCTTATTTATGTTTATGTATGTTTATATGTGTATATATAACATGTAGCACACATATAGGTTACACCTCCTAGTTGAATATCATGGGACAGTAATTACACCTCTCATGCTGCAGCCAAGCCCTGATGAGGAAACAAACCTCCAGCTGGCGGAGGATACAAATTTAAAAATTAATGGCAGCACCTGGGGAGTATTTGCTGCTAGCCTAGAAAGGCATTCTACCACAGAGAGAAAGCTGTCCGACTGTTCAGTGCCCAAGGCATTTCTGCTCCCCAGGAGATACTCCAGACTGCCTGAGGAAAGGGGTCAGGCATGAATGCAGATGCCTCATGGAGGACACAGTGCTGTCTCTCCTTCTCCAACCCTCAAAAGCTACCTCGTGATTTCTTGTCTGTCTCTGACTGATTTTCACCAGTAACTTAAGCAAAGTACTGGTGCTTTAAGAGTTCTTCTCAGCATACGCAAGAGCAGGGGTTTGGAAGAGCAGGCTGGGGAAGTATGAGCCTAAGAAATTTGCTTTTTTCCCCAAGAGGAGACTTTGGTATTTTCACAACTGGATCACTGCCCACTTAAGCACCCAAGTGAGGGCTCAGCTGCTCAGCGAACGGAGGACTCAGGACACAGCACCCACAGAGCCAAATTTCTGTTGACTTTACAGACAAGGACAGGAATGTGCCATTCCCACCAGCTGAGCCAGGCCACCAGACAGTGGAAGAGCAGACTAATTCTTGCACAAAGCCCACAGCACAATGGCAAGCAGCACTGTAATGGCTAGATCTTCCCCAGCAGTACTGTGATGCCAGCACTGCCTGAAATTACACCTGCCCACTTCCACCAGTACATTCCACCCAGTGGGTCCTGTGGAGTGGTGTGGACCTCCCAAGCGGCATTTTGGAGATGCACCTCCCCACCTTTATTGATGTCTAGCCCCATAAACCACAGCCAGAGCACTAGTAAAAGAGTAGTGCAATGATGGAGAGGCTGCTAATTGCCCAGGGTACTTACCGAGTGTGGCGGTGGGGACCCAGGGGCTTTATGACCTGCGCAGGCAGCACAACCCTGCTGTGATGCAGAGGAAGAACCTGCATCCGTGTCTCAGCACCAGAAGGGCAGCGCTTATAACGTGCCCCGAGGACTGACCCTGTCCAATCAACCGGGAGCGGTGCGGAGCCCAGGCTACCCATGCGTAAACAGTGTGAGGCGTACCAGTGAAAATAGTGTGTGAAGTAAATGATCTTTTCCATTTATGATGTTCTCCCAGCAGGCATGATTTTCTCCTGATAGTTTATTGGGTGACATGTTTATAGCTCACTGTGATTTATGGCTGGCAATGCTGCAGTGCTGGCAATACATGTAATTTTTATGGTAAGAATGGATCTGTAATGCAAATAACAATAAATTTTGCAAGAAGAGTGTTTGCAGCATCTCTCTGAGGGACTAACAGAGGTGAAGTTCTAGCTATCCGCCTGTGACCAGTGAGACATGAAATGTTTAATTAAAAGCATAATATTTTGCACAATGAAAACAAACTAAATATTACAAAGCCAAATGCAGACACATTAGCGGATATCCTCCCAGATGGTCCAGAAGCCTGTTGTATCTAGATGTTTTGTGTTAATAAGTTTAGCTTTGCCACTTCAGCTGTGAGGTGGAAATTGCTATTAACCCCTCCTGTTTTTGTGGCTGTCAAAGCAAGACACAGGAGAGCTAATGGGTTTGCCCATTCTCCTGTGAGGTGTCTATAGTAAATACAGCCACCGGACCTAAGAGATACTTCTATGGTCATAAACCAGACTGTGCTGGGGCACTGCCCACAATAGACACCAGCAAATTGTTATCATGGTCCCTGCAATGCTGCTGACCAGAGCCAACTGGTGCTTCAACAATCCCCAGACAGGGGCTCAGGGGTCTGCATGATTTCCCTGCCTCATTTTAGAGGCTAAAGGGTTTGTTGGCATGATCCTGGAACGCCTGGTGCTGGGTGGCCTCAGCGCCAAAGAATAATTAATTTACAAGCATTAATTTTAAGTAAGACAGCTGCCTGTTCCTGTCTGGTTGTTAAACCTCATGGCCAGGCTTACAGCTGAATACATTGAGCGTTTGTGACAGTCATCCAAATGGTCCCGGCAGAGGTTTGTTATCTCTAGATGTGTGAGATGTGAAAAAAACAGGACCATTTCAGGGAAGCTCCTGTAGAAGTGGAGATTATCAGAAAAGGACTCATCAGGCTTGAGAAGAGACAGCAAAGCAGTACAGGAAAAGTCTATAAGACAATGAATGGGGAGGAGAGGATACGTATGGAATGATTATTCCTCTTTTCTCAGACTATGTGAACTAGGAGAGGGAGAGCACAGCCTGAAAATATCAGGCAAAAGATTTAAAACAAATTCAAAAATACTTTTTTAAAGAGCTTATAATGAAATTATGAGACTCATCACCACTGGATGTTGTCAGCCCTAAGTGAAAAACTGTATTAGACAAACGCATAGGTGAGAGATTAACTGATTTCTATTAAACGTGATGGTCGAGGTGCTGCCTCCTGTTCAGGAAGCCTCTAAATTGATTGCTAGGTGCTGGGATGTGTGCCAAGGGAAGAATAAACTGTAAATGACCTTTTTAAATGGCCATTAATAGCCACTTTTCAAGGCAGGATGGAGGTACCCTTAGCTTGATTTAGTAGCATAGTTCTTACAGTTTTCAGAGCAAACAAGCTTTAGCCAGAGAACAATGTCTTTACATTGGAAAGTGAAAGCTGTATCCCAGTTGGCCATGATAAGCACAAAACTCAAAGGTGGTGTGATGAGTTTAGGGTGGCTGAGATGCTACAGTGCAGAGTGAAAGCAGGAGATGACCTTGGAAGCAGCAGGAGAAGTGTCCTGCAGCAAAGCAAAGAGATGCTGCAGAGATGGGAATAACCAGACTGCAAAGCTAAGACAAAGTGTCATGGGCTGAATTGGCAATAAGTGGACCTGAGGCTAGGACAGGGGTGGACAGTGAAGCAGGGGAGCAGACTGGCATAGTCACGGAGTTGCCACCACAGATGGTTTTCCTGAATGCCTCTCAGTAATGGTTTCAGCTGATCTGAACCTGTCTCAGGGCAAAGGCACAAGCAAGATATCCTCTCCAGGCCCCTTCCAGACCTGTTTTTCCACAGCTCTCCAGAAAAGGAATAATCTTGAATCTTTTTTGATTCATGCATCTTTGATCTTTAAGATCCAGTTCTTCCAGCCCAAACCATTCTACGATGATTCTGTGATCTGTGGAAATGATGCAGTAATCTGTTTCCCTGCTTTACTCAGCCCAGCTGCAAGCGCATGCTCATCTCTCATGCACATGCTCGTCTTTCATGCACATTTACTTTCTTCCCCCTGGGACTCTCCGTCACCATTTTACTCTACATGTTGGACAGTTTCCAGCGTTGCTCATTCAGCCTCCTGCAATGAGATGCTGAGACAAACTGTGTTGAGCAAACCTGTGTCTGGTGCAGGTGGAAGCAATGATTGCCTTTGCAAACTGCAGCATCACCCCTAGGAACTCACAGAGTGAAAATTTCCCCTTGTTACCGATCTTACATATGCTGAAATGATAACCTATTTCTAGCATGAAAGTCGAGCTTGAGGGTCCTCTCCAGACCAGTGTGCTGAGCAGCCTGGCTCTATACTTGGCATGGAGAAATGGGTTGCATAGGATCTGCTGGGACAAGGGAATGGCTTCGAGATGAAAACATCTGCTCATGGTTATCCAGCAGACCAGCAGCTGGATGAGAAAAAGGGCTCATGCTCCCAGCAGCCACTATAAAATGCCCAACACTGGTCTTGCTTGAATCACCCCCATGCCTATTGGATAGTGTAAAATAATTTCATCTTGTACCAGATATGCTCAAAAATCTTGTGATTCCCTCTGATCTGTGTCTCAAGACTCACCCACGTGCACCAAGCTTCCTGCAGTGGTTTCCATACTGTGCTCCCACAAAGTCATTCTTGCTGGTTTTCTGCTTAACCCCTTTTCCTAGAAGCGTAGGTATTGCATGTATGTAAGAAGTGGTGTGAGGATCTCTGTATCTATTTTCCCATCTTGGAAAAAAACTCCTGCTTTCCCAGAACCCCAGCTAAGGGCGAACATGATCACCACTTGGCACGCATCAGTCTATTTGCTGGAAATGTTTATAATTTGAGCCTGATCCAGTCCTAATCATATTTACTGTATAGGCCAGAGTTCAGTGTTGGAGTACTAATAGGAGGGTGAGAAGGGACAGTGAGGAGGGAAGGGAAAGACTGGGGGTGGGGGGTGTTGGTCCTCCCATGTAAAAGCCTTTACAAGACCCTCTTCAAAACAAGCATGCTTATAACATTTAGGAAGGTAATGCTCATTGGAGATACACAAATAAGGAATAGGAAAGGGTTTAGGAAGATCCAGGAGAAAAGGAGCACAGTTGCTACTTGAAATCACCACATTGGCACCAGTTTTGACTTCCTTCTTTTCTCCTGGTGAGGGATTCCACTGGTGTCCATGCACAGGTCTGAACTGAAAGGTGAGACTCAAAGGTTGCTGCTGTGGAGGTTTCACCTCCCACCAGCCCAGCAGTGTCCCTCTGGGTTGCTCCAGACTTTGTAGATCCAAGGCAGGGGAGGAAGGCAGGCACGTCCCCTACCCTTCTGTGCTTCAAAAAGTTTCAAAAATGCAAAGGTTGTTTGATCATATGCAGTTTTCTTTGGCTGCAGCAGATGTGTTGAGCTGGACAAAACCACCCCAGTTGCCTGGAAGGAGAGGCTGCAGTCCAGATGGGCTGTCTTCTCCTTGGCAGGCTTCTCCTTCCCACTTGCTATCAAAGCAGCAGCTGACCACATTGCCACTAACAGCTCTGACATCACCGGCAGTGATTAAACGTTTTTCCAAGTCAACCACCTACTAAGGCTCGAATATAGCGCTGAGGAAAAGAGCTTGTCAGGACCTGGACATGGACCAGCTGCTTTAATGACAGATTGCTCAAAGGACCATGTAACCCTGGAGCCAGGGATCTCTCCTGCTTTGGGATCTCCCTTGGGGCCTAGCATTAGGGGGAATCCCTCTCCTGCTGAGGTCCAGGGATGAGCTTGTAGTACCAGCTAACAACCCAGGGGAGGTGTGATGGGTTAAACACCAAAGATCCAGCAGCTCCTCGCAGCCAGCAGCTACTGCTGGTCCCTGCTGTGTGTCTTGAAGGTTGTGGTTGAAGATGGTGGAACTGATGGGTTTGGGAGTACAATCCTGGCCTGAAAGGTGTGGGGCAGATGCTGGAAAAGCATGCCATGGGGCCGGACTTTGATTGTGGTAGGAAGTCATAGAAGCGTAGTATCACAGAATCATTTAGATATATCATTGGAAAAGACCCTTAAGATCAAGTCCAACTGTTAACCTAAGACTACCTAGTCCACCACTAAACCATGTCCTAAGTCCTGGGGAAGGATGAAGAAGGGAGATTTTGGTCAGGGTCCAGTTTGGAGTTGCAGTAAGTGCACGAAGGACTTAGATATGGCAGGACTCAAGTCAGAGGCAGATGTACATGTGCAAGGAAAAATGTCAGTGTCTGTACCTGGAAACAGAGTTTGCTGCGGACACCTGTGTGAATGTCATCACTTCAACTCTGAAAGCTTAAATAGCTTTGAAAGGGGACAGGAGGTCCCTCCCTTCTGCCCATGACCTTGGTGCTGTGCCTGGTGTCAATGGTGAGTGTACGGCACTCTATGAGGTAAATAAGCTGGCTGCAAGACTTTTTGTAGTCTGAACTATGAAAGACAGGATCAAGAGGTGGTGAAGCCCAGATGTGACTCCATATATTTGTGTGCAGGGTTTCTGGGAAACTTCCAAAATGGCAGAAACCCTGACTGGCTCTGCTACTGTACTGAGTGCCCTGCCAGGAAAGCACCGTGCAGCACCCTCCAAAACTCTCCCAGGTTCTGTCACACTGCTGTGTTTTGGTATTTAGTGTTTATCACCTTGATGCTCATACATTTTTTCAATAGAAAACCCTCATTGCGTGGTTGCTAATAGAAATCAGTCTTCTGAAAGAACACCACACATTCCAGCTCTATTGCCCCTCCTGAAGCTGGTCCATTTTAACTTCACCAGCTTATGAACAGCAGGGTCACCTCAACACAGAGATTGGGAGAAATTATAGAGGCAGACAATGATACTCCAGCGTGGTCCTCTGTTAAACCTGTACGGAGCACTTTTTGGTTTGTACAACTGCAGCTTGATCAGAGGCCAAGCTGCCCAAGCTGTTTCAGCAGAAAGATAGTGTCTTTAATTGAAATCACTACAAAAACCCTAGGTGAAGTGAAGTGGTGTCAACCAATTTCCTGTGCTGCCCTGAGTGACAGACAGGAGATACTTGATCACCAGCACCCCATCCTGTAGAAGCAAATGAGCTCTTTCACATGCAAACATTGACATATTTAATGCCTGACTTGGTACATCACACAAATAATACAACGGTGGGATTTAGAAAATGCAGAAAGGACAGGGAGTCCTGTCACAAAGGCAGCAAAGTCTCTGCTTTTAGTGTGCAGGGTGGAAAATCAAACAGTCCCAGAGAAATCTGCAAACATTGCAAAGCTCCGTATTTCATTTTCCCATATTAAGTGAAGCTGGTAGATAAAGGTGATTCAGAAGCAACTGAGAGGCGAACGTAGGTCCACGCAACCTGCATATATTTTGCTAAAATACAAACTCAAAGCAGCATCATGCACAGCATGTCCCAGACCTCCACTAGCAAGATAACATTGTCTGAAGGCTGTAAATAACAGCTGGGATGCAATAAATTTACCTTGATGGGGAAGAAATGTTGAGGTAATGCTGTGAAACATGTTCCTGGTGTGTGATCTCAATGAGAGCAGTGCCTGATCCCCAGACTCAGCAGTGTGTGCCACAACTCTTGGACAAGCATCGTTCCTTAGGGATTTCCTTACAAGCATGGTTTCTACCTCTTCATGATTACCATCTGCAGCACAGCTGCACCAGGAACAGCTGGCGGAAGTAGAGGGCACAGCATTACCTGTAGAGAGACCACTGATTTGCCAAAAAAAAAAAAAAAAAAGTGTGTGTGGAAAGCACACTTCACTTATAGGTGTATCCTGAAGTACCTAAATCGGGGTCAAAGGGGTCCAGGTGCTTGCTGGCGGCAGGAACTGCCATGGTCTTCTCTGCAGGGGGATTTCCTTCTTAGAAGGAAAAAGAATGATGTCAATTAATTAATCCAAAGAGTTTCCAGGTTGCCTGGCCCCATCTGGATCAAGGTGGCTGGACTGCAGTACACCCGTGCCACAGGAATTTCACACTTGTCTTCACCCCATCTTGCAAAGGTTTAAAGAGACCGAAGTTCCAGAATATCATTTTGAAAAGGTTGAAAAGACTTTAAGTTTTGATCTCATCAAAATATTTGGTATTCTGTAGGTTGTAGGAGTTTCATTCTGATAAGGCCAAATGTGTCCATTCATCTTTATCAGCCTGCTATAAATGTGATGATTTTAAGATCTCACAATGGACGATCTCAGTAACAGCAGTGAGGAAATGAGTAACTAAGTTACGTTGTTATTCTGCAATGATTTCTTCAAAATAAGTCACTGTGATATCATTGAACTCATCAAAATTCAACCTGACAATTGAGAAAATGTCAGATGACTCTGCTTTCAAAAGAGACCAGAGGAAGAATCAAGGGGATTTGATAATTGACACAAGACGCTGAGTGAAGTCAGAATCTTGCTGTTGCTCATGCACATACAATTTTTTGTTTGTTTGTTTCACAGACTGGTTGTATATCTGAAATAGTTTCTTAAAAAGTTGGGGTGACGGCAAAGCAAACAGCTAAAGGAGAAATACCAGCGTAACCAGAGATGCAATTCAAAGGATTGCAGGGAAACTTTCCATTAGAATTTGCCCTCATGAATCTTCCAGTTCCTTTGAGAATAACATCCCCTTGGGAGGCGATTTTATGACCAAAACCCTGCTTTTTGGACAGACTGCTTTACAGATCTCCTACAGAGCTGCCTGGTGTTCTGGCTGGCAATCCTGGGCACACAGAGGTGTTTTGCCAGCCTGTGCACAAGGACAAGTCCCTGCAGGAGACAGAGAAGGGGGAAGTCAGGGAAGACAGGTGTCCAGCATCATCACAAGGGTCAGAAGGTGAGACTGCAGGGCCAGCCACAGCGTACGGTACTCTAGTCCCACAGGTTGTTGACCTTTATGCCGAGACAGGCCATCTTCTCTTCCGTCAGGTTTTTAAAAGAGTATTTAACAAAAGCCGGAGCCTGAGAGGACAATGCAAATGACTCTGGATAGTCACTGCTCCTGCTTTCTCCATTATCAATGTTTAGGAAGAATGAGGTATTTCTCTGAGGTTGATAGCCTGATCAATTCACTGAAGAGCACTGCAACAGGGACACAGAACCAGGCTAACCTCATTGAGCAAGAAGTTGTAGGGTGTGCAGGCACTGAAGGCAATTTCCATGGAATTAGACCAAATCAGACTTGGTGTGGCTGGTGGTATCAGAAACGGTAGGACTGAATCTGTGAGGACTTGCACAAAACGCAAAATATATCTGGGTGCATGAAAGCTGCTCTTCACTTTTGCAATACAGAGAATGTAGTTTCTAGTGAGTATAAGGAGATTAGACCACAGAGACTGGACATAAATGTCACTGCCACCCATCAGGATGAATGTCTGATGATTAAAGATGCTGCTGTTGCTGGCAATAGCTTCTGGATGCTGTAGCCCAGAGTCAGTAATGTAGTAGTACCTTGCAATAAAAGCAGAGGTGAATATCTAACCAAGTGCCCTAAGGACCATCAAAGCCACGATGCTACAGTTTTACGCTGTCTGTTCTGTGCTAATCCTAGAAATCATAGACAATTTGGTCAAAAGGGACTTGAACAGGTCATCTGGTCCATCCCTCACACTGAAGTGGATTCACAGGTTTCTAAATGAGGCTGAATAAACACCCCTTCTCTGCAAGAAGAGACACGATGGTAGAGCCAAAAGCCACATGACTTACCACACTTAACAGAGCTGGAGGAGGAGGAAGAAGACGAGGAGGACATGGGAGAGACATCCCCTGTTGACAGTGGTTAGCAGCTCCTCAGCATGGGCTGGCCAGGTCTCCATGCGATCCGACGAGGTCAGCCTCGGCAGCCACGATGCCTCATTTGCTGCCACAGCTGAAGACTAGGATTATTCTGCAAATTCTGAAACCCACCCAGCATAACCCACCTTGAGCTTCTTGAAGGATATTTGTGGGGTAACAGCTGAGGGTTTATTCATGCATAACCTACAGAGCTATAAACACCTCCAATGGGTCACACCCACCAGGTGAAATTTAAAATTGTTTGTTACCTAGGATGTGGTTTGGGGGTTAGGATTTAGTTTGAAGTTTCCTTGTTTGAAGCTACAGAGTGTCTCAGCTTACCTTAGAGCAGATGTGCTCCACAGCTCCATGGACTGCATTGGCTCACTGCCTCTGACTGTCACGGGAGCTTGGATCCCAGGCCCACATGTAGACCCAAATTTGAGACACTGAATGCAGGGCTGAATCCAGGGAAAGCCAGAAGGTGGATTTTTGGAGTTTTTCCTCAGCACTTTGAAAAGCCCTTTTATGGCACCCACTTTGTGTACTTAAAATGTCCAATTCATTTTGGCCTCAGCTGTAACCTACTTCATTCTCAGGGTTGAGATTAATGTATGAAATCTGTTTACATGGAGCTAAAAGCTGCTCTGTCCGGCAATGTGCAAACATATGGGTATGGAGGCATAAACAGGGGATTTTGTGGTCTTAAACTAGGTCAGAACATTGGTCCATGTCCAATTTCAAAGATAAAATAAACTTTCCCAATGAACATGTAACCCTTCTCAGGATCACCCCATTCATGTTGATTTACTAAAAAATTCCCTGGAACTTAATGGGACCTCATAACAGTGAAATCCCAAGATGCATAAGCAGAGGAGTTGGGTGGTTGCTACTGAAAATAATAAAAAGAAAACAAAATACTTCAGTTTTATGTACCAGTGTCCCGGATCTGACCCAGAGCTTGTCCATAGACTCCTTTAACTTCTTAGTTAGAGCCTGGTTTCTATGTCTTGCAGAGCAGGTGAAGCTTTACCAGTAAGAAAGCTGTGCTGCTGCAGGGAGCCTTCCCCTTTCTTGGAAGGAAAACCTGATGAAAGCTGTTAACACAAAACCAGCTGAATCCATTGCAAGGGCTGTGCGTGGTTAGCTGTGTTAGCAGGAAAGCTGCGCACACAACCAAAATATGAGATTGGTACAAAACACAAATGTTGACCAGAATAAGAAGCAAGCGAGGCAGGGTCGGGACATCACTTATTTTCACATGCCTGTGCAGCATCACCAGAGCTACTGTACTTACTAGGCTGTGAAGGTGCTGGTGTGACATAGAAGTTGACAACTTACGCTGTTTGCTGGCAAAAGGGAATTTTGTGATGGTAAATGTAGTGTGTAGGTACAGGGCTGAGCAAGTGCAGATAAGAGAAAGAGGACAGGTGTAAAGCACTTGTAGAAAAATTGGTGTGTACATTATTGCTTTTGGCCCCGTCAATGGAAAGTCAAACATAGAAAAACAAACAGTAAATGATAGCAAGACTCATGCTCCTGTCAATTATTAAATGAAGCTGGCAAATTGCTGTGACTCAGAGACAGATGGAGAATAGCTGGGTTTCGGCAGGACTGCAGGTATGGAGCATGCATGCAAGCCTCAGGGAAGTGTGTTTCATGTTGTAAACCTAAATCAACAGACAGCAAGGTACCTGGCCACATTATTCTGTAAAATGGGTGAGATGATTTTAGGATAAATACAAACTGACACTACTACAGATTTCATTACTCAGCATCACACAGACCTTTCAGGGTTGCAATGCATTAGCTGTGCTCAGTTCTTGAGTCAAAGGCCATCTCCAAGAGGGCTGGGATGGACAAATTTTCATATCACGTCTGTCCGGGAAGAAGATACATGGGCTGTTCAGGGCTGGGTGACTCAGAGCCACCGTGTCAGTTGGCAGGGCTTGGCTGAAATGAGTGAATTGCTCATAGTTTGAGCAATTCCTTCATACCTTCGAGGCAATTGGTTCAAAACAGCTGCCAGATTTATCAGCAGCTGATATGTGTCAGCTGCCTTAACCTCCAAGGGAACTGCTCTCTGCTGTCCACTGGCTGATTACAGCAACATCTGCTCTTCCCCATGGCTTGCCCAGTTGGAGTCCCTGTATTTAGCAAAACATTCAAGCACAAGACAATGTACTCCTTCACGCACTCACACAATAACATGCCTGTGGTTATTGCACAGAGTAACACTGCGGAGTGCTGGGGTCTCCATGGTTAGGTCCCCAGCTTCTGACGTCTTGTTGGCAAATAGAAGCTGCTCAACAACTTCAGCAAGCACTGCATTGGACATACACAGACTCCGTGTCTTCAGACATCTACTTTACAAACCCCTGGAAATAAACAGGAGACACTTCTGGCAGCTTCCCAGCCATGAGGCCCAGAGTTTGCAGGTTAAACTCATTTGCCATGTGCCCACCTTTGGTTTTGCATTCATCTTTCCAGTCCCTTCCTAGCATCTGACTGACACGACACTTTGCAGCATGCTTTTCCACCCACCCCATATAGCTCCAAAAGCTGCTTTGGTAAATGTTCTGAGAGCTTCTCCCAGCTGTCCTAGGTGCTGCTATGGAAAGTCCAAATGACAAGGATCAGTGCCATGAAAGGGACTTAGGTGCTTCATTTTGGCAAGCATGAGAGAGTTATGGGCAAATTGTACCTGCATTTTTCTTCAGAGGAGGGCAATGCTCTCTCTCTTCCAGAGTCTCCCAGGTACTGTCACTGGGAGGTGCCAAGCACTAAAACCGGCAAGAACACATGGGTGCTGCTTGCAAATAAAAAGCTAAAGAGAAACATCATTTTTTTTCTCCCTACCAAAACTCTCCAGCACATCCTTGCAATGTGCAGCATCTTCCAGTTTTCTGGAACCTGATGAGAGGTGGCCAGGCCATCCCAAGCTCCAGCCTTGACCTTGTAGCTCTTTGCACAGCTGGAGACTGACCATGCCAAATGCCTGCACTGAAATCAGTGGTTTCTTCTGCCTACATCCCTCCCCAGCACAAGTGCTGCTTGCAGCATCAATGCAGCATGCTCTTTCCCATGAGATGGGGGCTGCTGACTCCTCACCTGCAAGGTCATGGTTCCTCTTTCCCCTCCTTTTCACCTTCCTCCCTCCTTCTTGACCACTCAGCTACTGGAATGAGGCAAAGGCTGGACTGAGATAGCCCCGAGAAGACCAGCGCATGAGGAAGACTGAAGGCAGTGATTTGCAGGGAGAAAGGAGCAACTGGTTTGGTACAACCCTGCAGACATGACAAAGTTAAGGGGATTTGGTTTGCAGGGTGGATTATCTTACACAATGACAAGGGTAGGCAGATCAGGAGGTAGGTTGTCTTGGGATGGGATGGAAGCTCCTCCAATGACAGCCTGATGCTCTGAAAGGGGCAGCTCAGCCACCCTGGGTCTGAAGCATGTCACTTATACATCACCTGAGTCCCTAAGGAAACGTGGCAGTATACAAACAGCACCACGTGTCGCAGGATGTGTTTGGATTGTGTTGCATGCCCATTGCACCCTACTACCTCCATTCCAGACCAGCCTACCCTCACTTGGGTCATAACCTGGGGGGTGGGGAGAGATTTTCCTCATGTTCCCAGAAGGGTTATAGGCAGAGCAGATGATATGAGACAATAAAACCCATACACTCCCCTTGCAGACCCTGCAACGAGACTGGACTCAGTTTTCTGGGTTTGTGTCCTTCAGTTACAGTCCATAGGCCATTGCTTCCTGTCTCTGTAACTGTAAAGATGTGAATCACATTATTTGTAGAAGGAAAGCTGAGGAGTCTCATATGATCACATAACTCTGGGAACTAACAGTTTCATATAATGGACCAATACAGTGATATTGTAATTAAAAGCACAAGTCTGGCAACACTTTGTATTTCTTCAGAGATTAAAATTGCTGTTAGCAATGAATTCCTTGGCGAAAGCCTGCTTTCAGTAACCTTCTCTCTCCCTACATGCAGGGAGGACAACTTCATCACATGGCTATACCAGCTCTGCCCTCTTGCAGACTTCCTGAAAAGTGGGGCATCCCAAAATGGGAGCTGGAATAATGTGAATTGCTATAACCCATCCCTCCACGGAGAGGAAAAAAACTGTATTGTGGAAGAGATGACAGGTTTCTCCTGGGAAGTGAATGAGCATGAATGATTTTCTCCAAGAGGTCATATTGCCCATGAGCAACCATTCTGGAGAGGAAAGGAAGGAGGAGACTAGCTTTGGGGCATTGTCACTCTGGGACTAGACCTGCTGCTGGGTCCCTCTCCAGCAGAGCAGGATAAGCATCCGCCTGCGGATCTGCTTGGTTTTCCAGCTGTATACAAGTGGGTTCAGGACAGGTGGCACCAGAAGGTAGGCATCAGCCAGGAGTGTGTGAGTGAGGGGGGGCAGGTGCTTCTGAAACCTGTGGATGATGGACAAGCCAATGAGTGGGACGTAGAAGATAAGGACAGCACAGATGTGGGAGATGCATGTGTTAAAGGCTTTGGCTCGTGCTTCCTGAGAGACGATGCTCAAGATGGCCTTGATAATCATCATGTAAGACAGGAGGATGGCCAGGGAGTCCAGTCCTTTGGTGAGTATCACCGCGGTCAGCCCATAGAAGCTGTTAACCCTGACATCCCCACAAACCAGCCTCAGCATGTCCTGGTGCAGGCAGAAGGAGTGAGAAAGGACATGGGACCTGCAAAAAGGCATCTTCTGAATAAGGACAGCAACAGGTATCACCACACAGATGCCTCGCATAAAGATTGCCCCCCCAGCCTTCATTATGAGGGAGCTCGTCAGGACAGAAGTGTAGCGCAGAGGGTAGCAAATAGCAACGAAGCGGTCAAAAGCCATACCCACCAGAACGCCAGACTCGATGGCAGAGAAGCAGTGGATGAAGTACATCTGAACAATGCATGCATCAAAACAGAGGGAGGTGGACTCGAACCAGAAAATGGCCAGCATGGTGGGCAGGGTGGAGAGAGACAAGCCCAGGTCTGCCACAGACAGCATGAAGAGGAAATAGTACATTGGTGTATGGAGGTTATGGTCTGTCTTTATCATCCAGAGTAAGCTGCAATTCCCCAGGAGCATGAGGAGGTACAAGCAGCAGAGAGGCAACGCCATCCAGTAGCTGCTCATTGGCAGACCAGGAATACCAGTGAGGATGAAGGTCAGGGTGCTGGGCCCAGTCCTATTGGAAGATGACATCTCACGTATTGATGGTCCCAGGGTCTGGAAATAATAGTGTCTTGAATAAAAGCCCTGTTATGAGACATCCCATGCACCCCAGCTCTAATGATGTTGGGACAGGCTCCCAAGAGCCAAAAACCCCTGTGCAGCTGCTTTCGTACATAACCATCACATCAACCAAGGAAAAACCACAGTGGACCAGTCCCAGGATCATTGTCTGGGCTGTGCACAGCAGCAGATAACCATGAAAGAGCAGTGTGACATTTAATTTGTGTCTCCCCTAGGTGTAGTCCCCAATCTTTAAATACCCAGGGCTTCAGGAGATTTTGTGTTCAGCCCTTTGGGAGTGCCTGAAAGCTTCTCAGCAGTGTAGGCAGGATGACAGACTGGGGCCAGGGTGCTCCTGCTTGGGAAAGGAGGAGAGGTGGGATGGGGACCTGGAGGTCAGCCCTGGGAACAGGGCTGACTGCTTCCCACAGCAGTAGAAGGAGCAGCCTTGGCCACGCTGGTCCCTGCAGGGCTGAAGCACACGGACAGGAGAGGTAAGGAGAGATGGAAAAGAAGAGAGGCAAAGTCAGAGAAAGATTAATGTTTGTACTGAACTGAATGCGGTCAGACCACAAGAGATAATATCTCACTCTGAGATGAGAAATAGCCCCATTATATGTGATTCTCTATTGAATCGTTCCTTTTTTTTTTTTTTTTTTGTTAAGTATGGCAAAATGTGTAATGTTTTAGGGAGCTTTATCATCTAAACCTCCAAGTCAATTAACTAAACCAACCCTGATTGAAGGAAAATGGATTTGTGCTTTACAGCTGACAAAAAGCTTAAATGAAAAGGAAGAAATTCAGAGGCTCAAATAAGATCGAGAACCTGAAGTGGTGTTTCATCTGTCTGAGGCCATTAGAAAACCCAACAGCAAACACCAGGTCTCCATTTAAGCACTCTGGAAGCCTCCTGCTTTCCTGGGCAGGTTTGCCACTCCAGGAGCATGAGCTGTGATGGTCAGCAACAGGAGTCTGGGGCAGGTGGGAGAGATTTCCAGAGAAATATTCCAAACAGGCTTCTCTGCAAATGCAGTTAAATGCATCTTAAAAGTGTCAGCTGAACAGCTGGTGTTCTTGCCACAGCCCATCAGGGAAAGTGCATGTCTATTCAGCTGGAAATTAATACATTTTGCATAACTGAGGAGCACAAACTGATTTGTCCCAGAGTGTGTCTGCACATACATGCACACACACTGAGACCTCATCTGCTATCAGAAAAAAAAAAAAAAAAAACAACCCACAAAACACAAAAAATCAGGATTTCAACAGCCAAAGGATCAGGCCTGAACTAAGCACTGTGAACAGGGAGAAATGGGACAGTGAAAGACGTAACGGAGAGTGTAAAGAATTGTGAGGAGAAAAGGTATTGTATAAATAAACTTATACATACTATTTATGTAACGCTTGAGAGAATGAGAGAAATTTTTGATTATTTACAAAGGTTGATTTCAATCAAGCTCATCTGTATATACAAGACCAAAAGTAATACTTAACAAAGCCATTTGCGCCTCGCATTTTTCTAATATGCTGTTTGTTGTTTCTGCCAGAGACTTTAGTAAATTCTTGTTTTGATGCAAGCCCTCAAACAGATTGTCCTTGCAGGGGAAGAACATCTATTCTGTCATCTTCGGGCAGCCCACCCTGTACTTACCCCAGGTCACAGCAGAGGATGCGGGCTGAGGACCAGAAACAGCCCTGGCTGTGCACGCTGCTGCAGGCAGGCACTGGGCAGAGAGCTGGAAAGCTGTATTTAACAGCCAGAGCAAACCCCGTGGGTCTCACTCAGGGAGTCACAGCTGATGTCTTTGCTCTTCAGGGGGTGTGAGTACCACAGGACTGCGTACAAGCATGTTTTCCTGTCTTCTCTGAAAAAATGGAAGAGTGCAAAAATAGTAGTGAAGGCAGCTTTAGGGCACTGGTTGTAAAAGAAAACAAATGTTTATTCAGAAAATACCCCAGTTTTGTCCTGCTCTGTGAAACTTTTGCATTCTGGAAAGTGAGGAGACCCAGCTCTGGTGCCTTCTTGGGCACCTACTCCCCTGGGTACCTCTGTGCAGCTCCCCAGTTCACACATAAGTATACTTTATATAAGTATATTTGTGTATATCCCATTTAGATAGTTAGATAGGTTAAATATAAGGAGAGGACAATAGGAAAATCCCCAGAAGGTTCCCACAAAAGACCACAAACCAAAAGAACCAGCCAATGGATTGATTCATAATCAGAAACTTTATTTTGAGATTTTTTCTTATTCTGTGATGAGTTTCAAATAGAGAGGGTGGGTGGTGGGGTACAGAGATGGAGGGTGGTGTGATGTTCCTTTTGTCCACAGCTGTGGGGAGCCTCCAGCTGCCTGTTCCCCACCATTGATGGGGTACAAACTGGGGCTGGGTGTGTTTCCTTACCCTTTGGTCAATGTCCTTGTAGAAAGCGGTGACACTCTCGGGCTGGTGGTGAGGAGGGAGAGGGCAGGAGTATGGCATGGTCTGATCATGTTCCTGTCTGGGCTGCAGATCAGAGGAACTCCTTGCTGAAGGTTGCTGCGGATCCAAATTATTTATATGAGTTCAAAAGGAGATTGGGAGAGTTTTGGAAGAGGCATTGCTGAGGGGTGCCTAAAGCAGATAACCCTCCTCCTAAAATTAAAATAGAAGGATCTTGAGTGGGGATCAGCCGCCACCCCACCGCCCTCGGGTTTTGCATCATCTGCAGACTTGCTGAGGGTGCCCTCTGTCCCATTATGTGGGCCATTAACAAAGTGGTTAAAGGGTACTGGTCCCAGTATTGACTCACTGGTTACACTAGTTACTGGCCTCCAGACCGGCCTTGTGTCACTGACCATTGATATGGAGAAATAGTGTGAAATGGGGACAATGGACATCGATCGTGATTGTATATGTCTGCTCAAGGAATGTGGGTATGGTGACTGGTCATAAGTGTGGTGTATGGTCACATAGTCACACAGCTCTGAGGAGACACCTGCCCTTCTTCCCCTGACAAAGGGGCTATTTATTAAAAGGATGAGAAAAGGATGAGAGATATTCCAATGCTATCTAGAGGGAGGGAGTGCTAAGTCTCCTTGCTGGAGAAGATGGGATGGTCACAAGAACATGAATCACCTACAAACCTGCAAGACCACCACACTGCAGGCAAAGGACTGATAAGCTAATTAACATACGAAGCGAGAGTAAGCGGGGTTTAGGTAATGAATATGTATAGGCGTTAATTGAATATTCATTTGTTTTATTGTATAAATGTGAGATGGTTCGTCACTTCGGGCATGCACGCTTGTGGAGGAGTGATCCCCCGTGCATCTGCGCGCAATAAACATACCTACTTTATAACTTTCGAGTTATAGAGTCTAATTCCGCACGTCATCATGACCCTTCAAGCTGGACAACTCAGCCTCTTTTCTCCCCTGGGACTCAAGAAGCCTGTCCAGGAGGTGAATATTTTGGTGTGGTGGGCAGAAGACCAAGAATCGTTTCACAGTGCAGAGCTGCGGGCACAGGCAAAATCCCCTGGAGCAGCTGAGTTCCTCCAACATTGTTCTGTGCCCTGGGGGACAGATCAGGGTGTCTATAAAACAGGGCAGCCTGTGGCTTGTCTGGTGTTGGCAGCACTGAGCCTGGCTGGTACATTGTTCTGTGGTGAGAAGTGCAACTCTGTGGGTGCCTTGGGAAGTGGTTGGGTCTC
Source organism: Falco punctatus (assembly GCF_963210335.1). NCBI lineage: Eukaryota > Metazoa > Chordata > Aves > Falconiformes > Falconidae > Falco > Falco punctatus. Next base: position 522,695 of record NC_137581.1, read on the forward strand.
CAGGATCTCCTCCATCGTCAACATGTGACCTCTCTGTGCTCCTTCAATCCGGTTTTTGCTGAGGTTCTTTCTGTCATCAGCAGCGCTGCACTTTTTGTGATTGTCCCAGACTTTACCCAAAAATGTCTCCAAACACCAGGAGCCTGAGCTCACGCTCAGTTTTTGCAGCTTAATGAGCTGTGGGTGTCAGAAGAGCACAGTCATTCCCTGGGGCTGTGTTACCTTTCAGACATGAGGTAGCTCAGCTCACAATGAGCAAAGCTGAAGCCAAGCAGGAGCTGCCAGCATGCTCTGGGCATTAGAGCAGTCTCTCCAACACTTCCTGCAGCTCAGGTGATGCAAAATACCCTGAGAAGGACTCTGACTGCTTTGCTTGCCAGGCAGGGTCTTTATCAGGACTGTGGGAGGAAAGAAACTATTCCCAGATGGTGTTTTGTGAATATATTTATCAGCTTGAAATTTCCCTGTTGTTGCCATTACATACTTCGTGCCCTAGCTGACAGCACAGAGGTGGGAGACATCCAAATTGAAAAACATTACTGTGAACACAAAACCTACACAATTTAGACTAAGCAGAAACATGCTCACTTTGGACTTGGCAAGACAACTTTTTACCCTTACCATCAAAGTTCCCTGGAACTTAATTTACAGTACTTATCTTTTCCTGGGACTTCTGTTCTGTGTAAGATAACATGGTTGCTTGCAATGAGACACAGCATTTACCACTTCCTTCCTCCACACACACTGTGTCTGTGATTGACCCTATCAGGAGACTTTGAGGAGTGCAGATGTTTTCAGCTGTGGCAACGGTTCAGTGCCCAGAACAATGGGGTATGAGCCTACAAATACTATTGCAAGTGGTAATAGTGGAAGTTGCTCAGGAGTTGCACTGGATATTTGAAATACAGAGGCCTTTCTCCTTTCCTGCTAAAGTCAGTGCAGATACTTCCACTGGCCTCAGTCAGGTAGGGTGGAGGTTGAGCCAGGAATCCAAAGCAGGATGCTTCTCTGTGCTTCATCCTTGCCTCTAAATTCTTGTTGCCAATTATAATCGTATACCTAATAAATACCTTTTTTCATTTCAAGGCTTAGGAGCTCAAACAAATCTGCATGGAGTTCATGTCAGCATTCAAGAACTTCTGCTTCAGGCTGCATTTTTCCCCCAACAGGTTTCCCAGGCTTGGAAACTTCTTACTTCTGCTCTATCTGTTTCACTGTGAGCCTTGGCAATGCCTCCCTGTCTTTTATGCATTTAGAGGTCTGAAGCCCATGTACTATTTCTTGGCCACACTGTCCATCATTCTAACTGTCTGTCTTCAGGACATATTGTGCTTGCCATGTTCTGGTTTAAGTGCAAGGAAATCAGCTGCAGTGCTTCTTTCCCTCAAATCTTCTTCACCCACTCCCTGTTGCTTACGGAGATGTCTATGTTGCTGCTGCTGACCCTTGGTAGCTTTGTGGCAAACCACAACTTTCTGCAGTACAAGTCAATTTTAACCACTTAAGGGATGACCATGGTGGGACTGGTGTTCATGTCCTCATCTCAGGAGGTAAAGTACCTGCACATCATGGGCTGGATGTTTAAAAGACTGCAAAGGGGAAAACCTGCAAAAACTGGGAAGCAGAGTTTTATTTTTTAAGATTAACTGCAGTAGATTCAGCCTTTTGTTGTGGTCTGTGCATTGGTAAAGTACAGAGCACTTCTCTGGAGGTCTGTCCCTAGCCAGGGCCACAGCCCAAGCCTGGGTGGGATGCCAGTGGAGATGCGTGTGGGGGGTGCCCTGCAGGGGTCAGGGCAGGGTGTAATGGCAGACAAGTGCTTGGGGCTGAGAGGTGGGGAGGCGTGAGGGGTGCCTGAGGGGGATCCTTACTGGTAAGAGAAGTTGGGAGCTGGTTCACTGCATAAAAGGGATGATGGAACAGTAACATCTTCAGAGGATTTGTGATGTTTGATCTCCAGTCGAAAACAAGACGATCGGGAGAAGTCTAGATTAATCACTCCCTCATCACTACAGGGCAATGGCACAGGAAAGAAAAGCAGAAGTGAGAATTTTGCCAAACATAGGAATTTCTCAGATGGGTTACAGGGAGCAGGTCACCATTAGTGGCCAGATTGGAATTTCTTCTGAAATCCACATTACTGTCCCCATTACCGTTTTCTCAACACTCTGAGTAGACTCTGTTTTGCACTTCCAATAGTCAGTTGGAATGTGTCAGTGTCAGTGTCTCCAGCCTTTTTGCAACTAAACCAGTTCTGCAGCTCCACTTCAACTAAGCCACAGTCAGTGCCTTTAACCCTCAGATCTCTCCTTTTTCCTCACAACAGACTGAAGCACAAAGAGATGGAGGCTCTTACTTTTCACCCATAGATGTGCATGTTCTTACTGCACACACTGGTTCCTAAGCAAGGCCAGCAGAACTAGGGCAGTGATTGTACCCCTGTACTCGGGGCTGGTGAGGCTGCATCTCGAATATTGTGTTCAGTTTTGGGTCCCTTGCTACAGGAAAGACATTGAGGAGCCAGAGCGTGTCCAGCAACAGGCAACAAAGCTGGGAAAGAGTCTAGAAAACAAGTCTTATGAGGAGCGGCTGAAGGAACTGGGGTTGTTTAGCCTGGAGAAAAGGCAACTGAGGGATGACCAGATCGCTTTCTACAACTACCTGGAAGGAGGGTGTAGGCAGGTGGCGGTCGGTCTCTTCTCCCAAGTAACAAGTGACAGGACAAGAGGAAATGGTCTCAAGTTACAGCAGGGGACGTTTAGATTGGAAGTTAGGAAAAAATGTCTTCACCAAGAGAGTTGTCAAGCACTGGAATAACCTGCCCAGGGAAGTGGTTGGGTCCCCATCCCTGAGAGTATTTAAAAGACACGTAGATGTGGTGCTTAGGGACATGGTTTAGTGGTGGGCTTGGCAGTCCTGGTTGTGGGTTGGACTTGATAATCTTAAAGATCTTTTCCAACCTAAATGATTCTATGCTTCTGTGCTGCCTTAGCCCTTGACAGGCTCTCAGTCACTATCACAACACAAATAACCATAATTTATGACTACAAATTTTTGAGTAAATACACTCTGTGCAACAAGCACTAGTACTGTAATAAAAAGCTACACAAGCTCAGCGGGTTGATGGCTTCATGGATGTAGTCAGAGCCCTTAAGGAGTCAGCACTAGCTATGGCTTGTTCCTTTCCTTGCAGTGCATGCCAGTGAATTCCAGAAAGGCAGCGAGACAGACAGGCAGCATAAACCACTTTCATCTACTATTAATTTTTTCACTGTGTTTAAATGTGTACCATTACCTTTTTCTTGCGATTATTCCCTGCCCATAATTTATAAAATTATTTTTGGAAGAAACAGATAAATACCACTTTGTGGAAGCAGAAATTTCTAGAACACATCTGATGAAGAGTTTCATTCACTGAATTAGGAACAAATTAACTCATTGTCCACACAGCACAAAACAAAACAGTATTTGTAAACAGCAGCTCAAGATATTTGTGCAGAAATGTACTGGGTGTAGGTAGTAAGGTTTTGGTAGTGGAGGGAGTTGCAGGGGCGGTAAGGAGGGAAGTCCAAGCTGTCCTGTGCCAGACAGAGGTGATTCCAGCTGGATCAGTAACAGACCCATCATGCATCAAAGAGAAGCCAGTTAAAATTGTTTGTAGTGCCTCTGTGAAAACATACTTAAGAAAGAACAGAAAATGTGAGATTGGGAGAGAAGTGAACAAAAAGTTTGAGAACCAGCAAGGGAAACACCATGGTCAGAGCAGTGGGAGCTCCTCCATGGTGGTAGAAGCACTCCCACTGAAGGGATGGTGGGCTGTGGAAGGCCCACTCTTGAGCACGTACAACTCCAAAGGGACTGAACCCATGAGGGACCCACACTGGAGCAGGTATGACCCCAAAGGGAATGCAGCCCATGAATAAGGGCATGACAGGTAGACCCCAAAGGGATTGCAATGCATGAAGCACCCACACTGGAGCAGAGACAACCCCAAACGGAATGCAGCCCATGCTGGAATATTGGAAATGAGCAAGAAGGAAGGAATGACAGAGAGAAACCATTGTGTACTGACTCTGACCTGTGCCAATCATTGCCTTGCTGAGAGGACTCAGAGGGAACCAGTGACGACAACAAGGAGGAGAGGGGAGTCTGGAGTGATATAGTGAAAAAAACCTAGAACTCTTCTGCAGACAGAAGCTACATAGATAACAGAAACATTAGCACCCGAAAGAGCGAAGGGTGGGAGCTTAGCACTTAGCACTTCAAGAAGGGACAATTAGTACCGATGTAGATGAGCTCAACAAGAATGTAAATAAGGAGCTTTCTGACCTGCTAACTTCTAAAAGAAAATAAACCAAGGTAAAATAATTGTGGTAGTAGATCAGTGACCTCCTACTCAAATGGCCCCCACCCCAAAGAAGATGGATCCGCTGCCCGGGATCATGCTGATATAGATTAAAACCAGCCCAGTGGGCATGTATTAGCTTGACATGTTTAGAGTGGACAATAAGGAAGGACTAATCGTTAGCTAGCAGATGTTTTAAAATAACAGAAACTAAATAACAAAGACTGGTAATGTATGCAAAGATAAACAAGAACTTCAGGTAACTGCCCAAGAAGATGAAAAGCACATCTTGTAGAGGTGCCAAAGGGAGGAGATTCTCTATGTTTGAAAACCCTATGTATATGCATGACTTTTTATAATAAATATTGGATGGCTTGTTGAAACAGTGTGCAAGTTAGGAGGACTGATCTCCCTTGCACCTGGCACCACAATAAATATACCTGCCTTGTAACTCCCCTTGAGTTGTAGAGTTCGATTCCACGCATCACTGGGTACAACTCTGATGTTTTTAAGGAGTCATCAGTAATAACTCCAAGATGCCTGTTTCTGAGTGGGAACAGGCAGCTCGTAGCATATTGTCTCTACAAAATTAGGTCCGTGTTTTGCCAGAGCACCTCAGTTTTAATGAAACTATACTCATTTTTACTGTCCAATTTATCACTTCATCACTCAGCATTGCAAAATTCTCCCATAATCCCTCAACTACTCTGGGTACAGTGATTTCATAAAAAGTTTCATAATCCAATTCACAGCCTTTCCAGTATCTCTTACAGCTCAATTACCTGCTCAACTAATGGGCAATCTCCCACAAGTGTGAAAAATAACAATTTATTGCTTCTCCTTGGCCATGGTATCTAGGCTGGAGAATGAGCTGCTGAGGACAGCTTGGGGAAAGCAGAGAACACACAAGACCCTGTGACCCTCTTGGCAGTGTGGGCAATGAGCCACCACATAAAATATGAGCTTGCTGGATGTGGGCTTTTCTCACCTGCTGGGCTGTGATTGCAAAAGCCAGATCAGGGATGCAACAGCTACAGATCTACTAGTAGAATAGTCCAGACTTTGTTCTTGTGCCACATAAATTCATTATACACTCTGAACAGGAATCTCCTTCTGCAGTAGTCCAGATTTGTAAATATGCCAGACTTGTTGCATATTTATGCTTCTTACTCTTAAGACTTGGAGAAAATAAAGGAAATAGATAGGTTAATTCAGAAGAAATACTATGAAATACATTCTTTTTTTGTGTGCTGTATTTGAAGCAGTGATTTATGAATAGGAACAATGGCAGCCTAGCACTTCAATAACTCAGTCAACAGGAACCACATCAAAATAGTGTGAGGACTATCAAAATGAAGACAGCTCGAAAATCAGTGCTCACAGGTGTTTGTGCTCCTCCCCATGACTCTGGGAGCTGGTGCCCAGAACACCCGGTACATATAGGGATGGAGGCTGAGAACAGTGCTCTGCCGTCACTATTGATGGGGAACAAGGTACGTGCAGCAGGTTTAACCTTCCCCTTACTGAGGCTTCCCCACAGCTCAAGCTCAGAAATGTCAGCAATTCTCCTACAAGAAGATATATCATCAGCCTTTGCACATCTAACCAAGAGGCCTAAAGAAGGTGTGGGGCTCCAGGCTGGGCTATGCCTGTGCTAGTACCATGTACCCAAGGAGAGGACATCACCCACTACCCGCCCCCTCATCCAAGCAGTGAGGGTCAGCAAAATGAACCTCACTCCTCTCCCAGATGCCTGCAAACACAAAACGGTTTGTCCCCTCTTTCTACCACCCACTTTAGGTAGATGGTCCAGCAGCATCACTAGCTCTTTAGAGAGGAACTGCAGACCACGAGCTCACTTCCTTAGCACACAGAAAGAGAAGAAATGCAGCCTGCAGAGCTCCAACAAGAACGGTCTTTACCTCCAGCTCACTATCAGCACGGTGACATCAAAGCTGCAAATTTTCCTGCTCTACATAGGCTGACCTCTGGATTTAGCAGCCCCCTCAGTCTGCCAGCCAGGATTTCCCAGCACCCTTCTCCCTGAAAACCACACTGATCGCCTGTGCTTCATACATGACCTCCCCCCTGAGAGACTGCAGGGTCAGGGGGTACCTCCACGAGGTCCAAAGGACCAGCACTCCTTTACAAAGCATTCACTAAAGTTCACGGGTGCTTCAGGATGCCCAGGTGGAAGGGGACATTCAAATAGAGCCCTAAGAGTCCAGGCTGCTCCCTTGTGCCCCAGAAGGGGTGCAGCGCCACTGGATCCAGAGCCAAAGCGACTTTTACACCAACAGGCTTAAGCCAGGAGGACATAGGCACCCTTGCGTGTGCACCAGGAAAGCAGCTAGGCATGCCCAGAGGGGTGTTTGCCCACCCACAGAGAAAATCTTCCCCCTTTGTGGACCAAAGTTCTGTTTGGCACTGCTCGATGCTGAGACAGACATAACCCATGCAGTGAGAGAGGGCAGTGCGTTTGTTGACAAGCCGTTGCTATTCCTGGCTATTCCCAGGCAGCACTTTCTCCTCCGTGATGACGACAGTCTCTGAAGTCCCAGCAGTGAGGGACTGGGGCGACTGGGGCCCTTCAGACCTATAACTACTTCCATGCAGGTCCTTTTGGCACGTTGAGGAGTTGCTTGGCTGTGTGAGAGAGAAGCAGTATTTGAAGGTGATGTAGGTAGAGCCAGGGTGGCATCCAAATCGTCCAGGTGAGCTGGGTGGGGGTTCTTGTCATTCAGTCTGGTGGTGTGCCACTATTTTTATGCGCAGTGCCCGTATTTTTATGCGTAGTGCCAAGCTCTGAGCCAGGGTCAACTTTTAGCCACATGGAGGTGGAAGATGAAACAATCTACTGGGAGAAGCTGCTGTGCAGCTATGCCAGTACACCTAGGTGGACTTCACCTCCTGTTGAGTTAAGGAGCAACTTTTTTACTTCCAGCTATCCCACATTAAGGGAGTGTTGTGGTGGAGACTTGCCAGGCAGACACCTGCACCCTCGGTTTGCTTCCTTGCATAGGTCAAGTACAGCAGTGCTAATTATTTGCCTGCAAGCTGTTCCTTGGTTCAAGCAGCTTCAGGCAAGCTGTAGGCACATAGGTGTAACATCCACCGACCCAGTCACCTGTGAAGACCTGCAGTTGCCTGGCCATGGCCCTAGGCCTGGCCTTCTTGCTTGTGCAAGCCTCAAGAGGATGCCAGACGCCACAAGGAAGGTAAAGCTTTGTTCTTCTCCCTTCTGGAAAGGGCAAAAGTCAGGAGCCCGGGGAGATACAGGCTTGGCGCTAGGAGAATGCTCAGAAACAGGCAATGTGGGGAAAGTACAGAGCTTTTGCAATGGGAGATCAGGTCGTGCATGTATCTACCAGAGGTTCCTTTTGATCTTCTGCTGGGGAGGGGGTATGGGCTGGATGATTACTCTGGCTCTCTTCAGACCCCACGTTCCAGCTAACTTTCTTTTGTGCAGGCTGTACGCCGGTCAGGAGTGCTGACTGGCACAGCCAGGGCAGCATGTGGTGGCCAGAGCAGACGGCTGTATGTTTTTTGCCGGCTCAGACTGCCTGGCTGGTAGACTGACAACGTCTCAAATGCTAAGCGTTTCAAATCCGGCAGCTTTAATGGTTATTGCTTAGCAGCAGAGAGGCAGAGCTCGCCCACGCGGGTGAGGAAAGAGTTACAATCTCAGCTTCAAGTCCCAGGACCTACTCAGTCCTTTCAAAGGCAGGGGAGCTTTGCCAGTATGCTAGCAACTGGAGATTTCCACTCCTTTTGCACTTTGTTCAATACCCAGCATCTTGTTCTCTGAGGGTATTTTAAGCTGTCCCACCGTTCAGGAATGAAATAGAGTCAGCAACTCATGTAACGGGGTACAGCAAGCTAGGTCAAGGTGCCCAGCATCCCCCATTTCTAGAAAACCTTCTGGATTTTGACTACTGCAGTGAGCAAACTGGTCACTTTACAAGTGACTGAACTACTTAATTGCACAACAGAAAACCCTGTCAGCTTTTCAAGCCACAGCAAAAGCACAAAGCAAAAGCTCAGAAGTGTGTCAACTGGCCTGAAAGCGCCGCTCCCCCTGAGCAGCAACAAGTCTGCAAGTGCTGCTCCCGTCCCTGCTGTTGCGTGTACAACTGCAAAGCAGCCAAATCGGCAGCAGTATCTTCCTAACACGGCACTCGTATGCAGGCTGCACCTGCAGCCCTTCTTGGGAGCTGGTGGTAGGAGAGGTCCATGCAAGGCTGGCTTGGAGCGGAGGAGATAAAGGAGAAGCTGCTCCAGGTGTGATGCTCTGTACCCGGCTGGCACCTGGCACCGGACACCTGGCACCGTCTGTCAGTGTGTGTGTGTATGAGGGGGTGTGTGGGGGGGTGTGTGTGTGTGTTGGGGGTCTGGAGGCACCTCTGGCTGCTGGCTTACTGGCACCGTGGCTGCAGGGCACGTCAAGAGGAGGATGCACAGAATGTAGGGGAGGTCAGGTGTAACGTGGGTGAAACTGAAGCGCAGCAGGGACAGCTCCTTTGCATGAGCCCAATTACAATTAACTTTGCCTTGGCAGCATTTCCCAATATTGGCGTTGCACTGTTTGTACTCACATTGCAAACAGCAATGGCTAGAAACAGACCAAAAGGCCTCTTGGTTTGTGTCATGTGGAGGGCTCAAAGCGCTTTGGAGGAGAGATGAAACTCTTCAGGGGTCAAGTCAAATGAAAGCCAAGGAGATGCAGTCTGGTCCTTGGGTATGTTGTGGAAAAGAGGGGGCACAGGTGAGTGAGGAACTTGCATCTAACTCCCCTGCTGCCAGCAGGCTGATTTAACCCTTCCGTGCCTCCGTTTTCCCTACAGGACGGGGACAATTCACAGCACTCCTTGCCTTTGGCAGGGGCTTGTGGATAAGGAGGTACACACACCCTGGGAGAGTTAGCGCTGGAAGGGAGCGGCACTACAGCCTCAGGACAGTTTTTGTCATGACACTGGTTTTCCTTCCTGATGCAGGAGACAGGGACCCCATACGCAGGATGCCTGTTGAGAGAGGGACTCCAGCAAGGTGGTTTGTATTTGGGCTCCAGCAGGAACAGCCCCCAGAGCTGACAACTAATAAAAGAAAAAAATTAACTATCCCAGCTGAAACCAGGAGAAATGTTTTACGTTGGGATGAAGTCTAAAGACCATCTAGTTCCAACCCCATCCATGGGCAGGGCCCCCTCCCCCCAGCCCAGGCTGCTCCCAGCCCCGTCCAGCCTGGCCTTGGGCCCTGCCAGGGATGGGGCACCCACAGCTGCTCTGGGCAGACTGGGCCAGCGCCTCGCCGCCCTCACAGGGAAGGATTCCCTCCTAACAGCTATTCTAAATCTACTCTCTTTAGGATTAAAACCATTATCTCTTGTCCAAATGCTACAGTCGCTAAAAAAAAAGACGGTTCCTGTCATTGTAATAAGCCCATTTTATGTATTGAAAAGCCACTCCCAGCCCCCCCCGGAGCCTTCTCTTCTCAAAGCTGAAACACCCCAACTCTCTCAGCCTGGCTTCATAGGAGAGTTGCTCCAGCCCCCTGGTCACCTTCAAAACCCTCCTCTGGACTTGTTCCAGCAGGTCCATGTCCTTCTTATGTTGCAGGCTCCAGAGCCCAGGTGGGAATGGTATGGGGCATTCCCAACAAGTAGAAGACACGGTTTACACCTGCTAAGCTCTGTGGGTGACCGGAGTCCTGCTGAGCTGCACCGTTACAGTATTCTGGATCTTTCCCCTGCTCCCACCTTAGATTTTTGAACTGATGGCAACTAAATGTTGCTTTGAGCTTGTGACTCCCAAACTATGGAGGGGACGGGTGGAGACAACAGCCAGAGGCCAGCCCGGGGTGGGAGGAGAGGTAAGGGAACTCCCCAAGGTCCAGGCTAAGGCCATGTGAGTTTGCGTCTTCCCAGTGATGGCACTGAGTGTACCTGCATAAGAGGCACGAGGATATGAATCCTATCGTACAATGGTTTCATAGAATATCTCGAGTTGGAAGGGGCCCATAAGGGTCATGGAGTCCAGGTCTGTGTGCCTGAGAAGACAGTCGGGGCTATTCTGGCTGTGGCTGGAGTCCACAGCAGTGCTTGTTCCAGCTCATTCCTCTCCCTGCCCACGCCAGCTGTTGCTGTGTCTTCCCTTCCAGCTCTGCAGCAGTGCCTCATGTCCTCCTCCAATCACTCCAGTCCCTCGTCCTTCATCCTGACAGGCATCCCTGGGCTGGAGGATGCTCACTTCTGGATTGCCTTCCCATTCTGCACCATGTACCTCACGGCAGTGCTGGGGAACATCACGCTCCTCCTGGTGATCAGGATGGACCCAAGCCTGCACACACCCATGTTTTACTTCCTCTCCATGTTGGCTGCCCTTGACCTTGTGCTCACCACTTCCACCATGCCCAAGCTCCTGAGCATCTTCTGGTTCCACTCCCATGAGATCAGCTTTGAGGGCTGTGTGGCCCAGATGTTCTTCATCCACACCTTCTCCATAACGGAGTCAGGGGTGCTGCTCACCATGGCCTTTGACCGATACCTGGCCATTTGCAAGCCCCTGCACTACTCTGCCATCCTGACTGGTCCCACCATTACCAAGTTGGGGCTGGCTGCTGTAGTGCGTGGTGTCACCACCATCTTGCCCGTAACATGCATGGTGACCAGCCTGTCCTACTGTGGCCCCCACATCATCCACCACTCCTACTGTGAGCACATGTCAGTGGTGAAGTTGGCCTGTGGGGACACGCGGCGCAACAGCACCTATGGGATTACACTTGCTGTTGCTGTGGCTAGCTCAGATTCCATCCTCATCACTGTCTCCTACGTGCTGATTCTGAGGGAAGTCATAGGCCTCTCCTCTAGAGAGGCTCGTCTGAAGTCCTTTGGCACCTGTGGCTCCCACATCGGCGTCATCCTGCTCTTCTACACACCCGCGCTTTTCTCCTTCTACACTCAGCGCTGGGGCCAGAGCATCCCCCCGCAGCTCCACATCCTGATGGCTGACCTCTACCTGCTGGTGCCTCCCATGCTCAACCCGCTCATCTACGGCATGAGGACCAAGCAGATCCGGGACCGTGTGTTCAGCCTGCGCTGGCAGAAATAGATCCAGCCCAGGTCCTGACCCCAGCCCATCACTAATTGCAGGTGGCAAGGGCTAGGGTTTGGAACAGGGAACAACGGCAGCATCTTTGGGGAGCAAAGAAAAAGCTTAAAAAGCTGTCTGCTGGAGAAGCAGGACCATGCTGTCATCATCTTGCCCAAACCCTGAAAGCTGGAGGCAGCATGGAGAGTTGGACTGGTGAGACATTATATCTTCAGAGAGTGAATTCTACATTCCTGTTCAGAATGGGAAGGTAAACCGTGTCTAACTGTACCTGTATCCTTGGTCCTCCCCAGATCTGCACCACCTCCTGCCTCCCCTCTTCATCTCAGCTCTCGATAAAAGCCTGTTACCGCTTTGGAAATGAAAGTCTGTTCATGGACTCATGCTCCCCGCGTACCTTTTCCAGCCAGTCTGTAACTCGCCACCTCTCCACTTCCTAGTTTTTAGCAGCTGCCTGATCTTGGTGCCTGGCTATGAGGGGGGAGTGGGGGGTTGCATATGCACACTTAGACACACGCACCCCTCCAGATGCTGGCCCAAGCAGATTTTGACTCTTGTCTTGAAAGCTTACTGAAGCATGTGCAGCAATCCCCAAAAGCCAGCTCACCTGAGAACAGGCTCTACAAGTCACACTGAAACCCCGCAGTGTCGCGTTGGGTTTCCTTGCTTTCTTATTAGAAACACCAAACCGGCATCAGCCGTGATGTGCATTCTACAAAACGTTTCCCAACATCTTGAGGAGTGTCCCTACCTCTCTGTGTTGCGTGTCTTCCCTAAGCGTATAGGCCCCTGCAATGGCATCCTGAGGTGAGGAGCAGAGTGTGGGTTAGAGTAGGGGGCAGAGAGCAGGCACTAAACTCCTCTTGTTCTCCTCAGAAAATGTGTGCGTCACTTTATCCATGGTGAAGCCTCATCTCCTAACAGCACAAAGTGACTGACCATCCCAGCTCTCCTTGTGCCTTCACCCCACAGAAATCCAGGCACAGAGGTCTGGTCCCTGAGCAAAGTCTGAGGTCCTACATGTATCCTGCACGGAGCCGGAGAGGAAAGGGGAGCGTTACAAAGACCGGTGTTGAACCCCAAAGACAAGCTGGTGGCTACAAGCTCAATTCTTTCAGTGCCTCCTGACACTGCTGCCTCTGGGTGCCTTCTGGTCTACTTACAGTCATATCCCCCCACCGTCACCCTCCTCGGCAGCTGTACAATCTACATGATGCCCAACACCTAAAGTGCAGCGCTGACCCTCCTGCCTGACTCAGACACCAGATTCTTCCAACCTGAGCCTTGTAGTCTTTGTCCAGGTTGGTCTGGGAAGTGCCAGTGCTAGGTGTGCTGCTTGGAGTCTCCCAGGTGGTGGATTTATTGTCCACTTACAGGGTGGCCTCCGTGGCCAGTGCCTGGTGCTGCCAGGTTGGATGCACTGCTCCCAGTATCAGCCTACCTCCCCTGCCCTGGGGCACCCAGCCAGGTTTGGTAGAGCTCTTCTCATCCCCTCCAGGGAAGCACACCACGGCTCCCAATAGACCTCTCGCCCTGCAGTGCCAGCCCTCTTTGGTCAGGGGGTTTCCATGGCAATTCCTGTCTTTGCAGCAGCAGGAGACCCTAGGCAAATTTAGTCTGCATTAGGCCAGAACTGATCTGCTGCATGAGCAGGCAACATACGTGTTGCAAGCTGGAGTGGCCATCACCGCTCCTGCAGGGGCTGGGTGAGGTGGGTGCATCTGCTCATTTATTTGGACAAATCTGCAGCAGCAAACCAGGCAGGTCACCCATCACTTTCTGGACCTTAAACACAAGTAGTACAAGAGGATCTGCTGCTGCAGACTTCTCTTTATAAACTTTAAGAATATAGCTATTACATATATATATAAATAGATCAATAGATAGGTAAATAGAGTCTGGAAAAGGCCCCATGAGCCTCTCCATTCCCATACTTCTTGACCACATTCTCTAAAAAAAAGAAATTGCATCCTGGCTTTTGGAGAAAATCTTGGGCAACCTCGCCTTCTTGCAACAGAAAAATCTCAGACCACCTTGCACATTGTCATCTCAGGGACTTTGCAACTGCATAAATTTCAGGGTAAACTTTATCCACAGGCATAAAGCTTTTCTTCTCCTCCATTCTGTCTGCTTAGTCTCCGATGCGGAACTCTGTGTGGAGGAAGTGGGGAGGGAGCGTGCGTGTTTGGTTTGTGAAGGTGTTTCTGCAGTCACTCCCTGGGCCAGGGTCAGAAGTCGTGTAGAGGAGAAGTGCACAAAACCTGACCTGATGTGGCACACTTGCCAGTACAAGGTGGCTGTACCAGGGTCATTCCTAAGAGACTTCTTGTCTAACCTGGTTTTCTGCAAAATCAGAGCATCAGTCCCCTTGGGCACTGCAGTTCTATTCCTCATCAGGGCATTGCTAGCTTTATCATCAGAAAAAAATTTCGTTAAGCCTAAACTGAATTTGTCCTACTCGTCCTGGCATTTAAAGCCCTGACTTGTCCTTTCAGAGGACATGCAAGACAGATCCTTGCTTTTGGGGCCACTGTAGCCTTGCATACGTTTCCAGGCTTTTCTCAAGACCATTCCCCAGGTGAGCCAGTCCCCTCAGCTCTCCATCTTAATTTCATCCTTATTTCTGAACTCCCTCTACTTTGCCATGATTTTCCCTGAAGTGCCCGCCACTGGACACCTCCACCTGCAGACCTCCAGCTCTGCCCTTTGCCCCTGCCCTTCACCTTCATCCTACCCACTGGTGTCCACCCAACAAGCAGTTCTGAGGGTATGATTTGCTGAGAAACTTCACTTTAATCTGCTAACGTGTTTTATAAATGACCAGAAAGGAAGCAATCACATTTGCCTGGGAAGATCTGCCCTTGATAACGTGATGCTTTCTGGACAAGGTCACACTCTGCCTGCAAGGTCCTGCCGGGAAACAGCAATTAATTTGGCTGAAAGCTGCACCCCTGGGAAACAGAAACCCCAGTGCCTCTCCATACCAAGTGGGAGAGGTGAAAGTGATGTGGGCCCCTGGACCTCAAAAGCTTGGGACTACTGAAACCATATGTAAAGTGGAGCTCTTTGGAGACTGGTCTTGGGCAAAGCATTGTGCATCATCCAAGACCCCTTTATGAGACCTCGTCTGCGTGACTCTAACCAGGCAGGGGGGCGAAAGAGCAGAGACTCTTTTGCTTAGCAAAGATCAGGCTGGGTTGTGTGTCTTCATAGACATGTTGGGGTGCAAATGCCAGGGAGGGAAAAGCATAATCAGATTTAACTTCAGTAGTGATAGCAGGTGGAGGGGAACACACTGAGGGAGGAAAGTAGAGGTAATCTCCCAGCTGTTGGAGCAGGGTGGGGTGTTGGAGCTATCTGCCAGCAGATGCATGGAAGCAAAATACCCTTAGGTGGTGACTACCAGTTTCCCTGCGTAAGGCCAGCTGTCATATGCAAAGTAACAGGTGCTTGGCTCTGTGATGCAGAAGGTCCTCTTCAGCTCCATCTTTGTAGATACAGAACAAGACAAATGGGAGATGAAGATGGCAAATCAAATACTCGGTCCTGATGGAGAGGTAAAAAATCCTCCTGCAGGTCTGCAATAAAACTTCCATCATCTGAGGTGTACTTATTTTCACATCTCCTGGTGGCACATGGAGGAGAGACAAAGGCTGATTCTTCTCTGCTTGTTTTCATATAGGAGCTACAGGATATCAAATGAGGATGCTCAGCCCATGGCCACATGTGAGACCTCCAAGTTGGCCAATGGCAGAGGGTCTCCCTCCTTGCCAACTCACATGGCGTACTGCCTACAGCGTGTTGGGGACAATCGGTATGGGATGCCAGGTAGAGGCATTTGGGGACTGTGTGGCACTTGCTATGGCATGTTTAGGGGAGGAACCAAAGGCTGGCAATGGGAGGGATGAGTGTGGACTGGGTGCAATCAAGTGTGGGAAAGCCAAGGGATAAGGGGATGAAAGCGTCCAGTGCCACGTAAACAGGCGGTTGGTCAACACGCTGTCTGTCTGTGCTTGGTGCCTGATCAGCACAGTCTGCCCTCTTTGCTCATTAAACCCATTTTTAACAACATCCTTGGGTGAGAGGCCCTCTAATCTGTGTGCATGTGTGAGTACCAAGGGCTGAGCACCAGCTCCTGGTGTGGTGAGCGTGGACCGTAGTGGCCCATGAGTATTGGGGGCCAGCACTTGGAGAGACTGAGTTGTATACGTGTGGGGTGGGTATGTATGTCAGTGTGCAAGCACCAGCAAACATTAAGCAGATCCAACCAGTGACTAGGCTGAGATTTGAAAGCCAGGTATAAGTGAGGCTGTAAGCCTTGGCTGCATACTGTAGAGGCCAGAATGTGCGAGTTTCTACTGATGAAACCAGGACAGTCCAAGCTAATGCTAGTGCAGAGAGCATGGAGTGAGCCACTGGTGATGCCACAGTGTTCAGTCAGCTAAGACAGCGGTTCACACGTGTGTGTGGATGTGTGTGTGGATATGCATGAGGCAACTGGGGAGACCAGGGATGCAGGGCCAGCTACTGGGTAGACTGAGTGTCTAAGCACAGCTACTAGAGGGATCCATATTATATACATCTATATATAATTTCCTCTAAAAACGTTCACCTTAATCAGCCAGAGAGGAGAACAGGATCAGGCCATTGAGGATGTTTGCAATTTTGTGAGTGTTTTCAGTCTCTGTTGACCTGCATGACTAGTCTCTACCTACCAACTCCCTGGAGCAGGGTCAGTGTTTGTACTCTGTTGTTCAGATCAGCAGCCAGGAATCTCCTGGGTGCAAGACCAATAAATACAGTGACATTTATGATGTGACAGGCCCCAAAGTGTGTGAGAGGCATGGAGGGACCTCTCTTGGGAATAGTCTTGCTTCGGGTGTACTGAGACTTCCTGATCTACTATTAAGACATATCAAGCACATGACCTGACTCCTGAAGACACTCCCTGTGCTCGATGGGACACAGTGCCAGTGTACGTGTCTGGAAAGGAGAAACTGCAAGGCATTGTTGCTATCCAACATGCAGAGATCCCTGCAAGATGGAGGGTCAGGGACATTTCTGGCTGCCTGTGTTTGTTCAGGTGTGGAGAAGACATGGGTCCCTGGAAGGAGGAGAGGCCAAGAAAAAAATGTGCCTAAGACCATGGCAGAAGAGTTAACATTGAGTCCACATGGAGCTGAGTGATGGATGGTATAAACATCTTGTACTGAGCAGAAACTTGCTCAGCTGTAACTCTTACAGGCTACTTTGAGGTAGAAGCTCTGACAGACTGAAGCGTCCCAAGTGTCAGAATTGATGCACCCATCTGACATCAGGTCTGTGCCTTCTAGAACATGCATGGGGCCAGGCAGTCTCAGACACCCTCCCAGGCTCTCCAGGAAGCTGGTTGGTTGGAGTCGAGTTTATGGGACAAGAAAGTTTACATAGGGACCACTCAAGGAAATGTAGATGCATTGGAGGATGCATCTCCATCTCACACCCTGAGTGCACACACACATTCTTCTGGGGACATGCTGTTTGCAGAGTCAAACACAGAGCACAGAGGCTGAGAAGAAAGTGCTCTTAGTGCAGGGAATGAAGAACAAAATCCTTGCTTTAGGAAAACCACCCCTTTCTGACCAAATCTCTGGGAATGACATTACCCACATGTCACAAATGACCATGTCTTCATTTCCTCCCCCATCTCACACATCCCTCATTGCTGAGCCCCTGAGTTGAACAAATCCTGTGCTGTTCTGTCCAACTGAGATTTATTTTATTTGGGGGGGGGGGGGGGGGGAAGTGGGGTGAGACCAAGCAGAAAGCATTGAGAGTGGAGACAGAAAAGACAGGACATGGCAGAAGAGTATCTCAGTGGGACAGAGCAGGGATGGAAGCCCTCCAAGGCAATTCTGCCTCTCCCCTCGGTGCCATGCTTGGCCCTGACACAGCCTTGTCACTGCCATAAAACAAATGTATCCCTGCTTACCATGTATCAGTCAGAATAACTTTACATGGCTCACAGGAAAGTGAAGGACGAGCTCCACTGCAGAATGGTGTTCCTCTTGTACTGAGCTTCTGCTCACATCTGCGCTTCCCCAAAAATCTTTTTTTTTTTTTTTAAATAAACTGAAAAATTAGGGAAGATTAGGGATTTATTCCCTAATGAGCTGGCATCCTGGCAATGATCCTTAAAGGAAGGCCTTACACCTGCTGGAGGTTTACCATACTGTGTGGTTTCCTTATGCATGATCTGTAGGCATCATTCCTTGCCCATGTACTGTATGATGCAGCCAAGGCTCAGCACCTTCTGTGAGATCCTACCTCCCTGCAACAATTCTTGCACAAACTCTTCAGGGACTCAACAGACATAAAAGTTTGCTGTAGTGGTTCTGAGTGGAGAGAAGAGTGGAAACCCAGAGTCTCCAAACTACCTTGCTCTCTCTGGCAAAACCGAAGTGATTTTGCTTCTCTTCAGATGGACTTCAGAGTTTACATTTTGTACATTGGTCTCATGGGCACCCAGCAGGCTCTGGAGACCACCATAACCCTGAGACCCCAGTGGTATGACACTGCAAGAGAGAGCTAAAGAAAGAAGCTGAAACAGTCTTGAAAATTTCTATCTCCTCAAAGGACAGACAACCTAATCTGTGTTCTCCATCTGCTGTCCCTTAGGGGATTTCCAGAGGATGGATTAATACTCCCATGTTGCTGCACTTAAAAGATATGCAGAGACGTACTACTGCAGCCTTCCAGGTGACAGTCCCACAGGCGCAACAGATACCTGTGCTTATTCTTCTTAGCAGAGATCAGAAAGATCAGAAGCCTTTACTTAAGCTGCAAAGCTCTTTTGTGTTATATTTTTCCATCTCCCAGGCTAAGAAGTCCCACTGATAAGGGTTCTTCAATACTTCTGCAATACTGATAATAATATTGCACCAGGCACTGGGTGCAGAAGAGACCTTCTGGAAGAAAATACATTCTTGCCTTGGATGCAGGCATGTGGGGACATGGCTCTGGATTCAGACATACGTAAGTGCCTGGAGGTAGGTGTCCACATATGCTTGTGTACATGATTTCTTGGAGTGTGAGCACTGCGTACAGCCAGTGGAGATCCAGCCCCTATGGTTCCTCGAGAGCAACTCAGCTCACCCTAGGGCAGACACCTGCATTTAAGGAGTCAGTTACTTTGTAGGCTCCATGCTCGAGCCCTTCTCCGACTACAACAGGTTCTTAGACCCTCAGAGTGTCATTCCACTGCCACTTACTTGGATGTCTACAGCCACTTGAGATGCCTCCAGGTACCCAAGGCATCCATGTGGGAGAGGTGGACCATTACCAAGGGTTTGCAAGGACCTGCAACCTGTTGGGTGCAAAAGGAGTAGAGGGCAAATGGGATACATGATGGATCTCAGATGGCTCTAGGCACCTGTGTTTAGGCAGCTGAGCCATGTCCTGAATCTTTGCAGAGGGACCCTCATGTAGACAGACCCTGAGATCTGGTGTATTAGACTAGGGCTTGCACCATCCCTAGGTGCACAGCTCTGTTTTGCAGCAGGGGCTGGTCTGAAAGGCTGATCCGTGTCCCTGGCAGTATGTGGGTCTGCCTGAGAGCATGGGTTGGTAAAAGCAGCCACAGGTTAACCTCACTGCTCAAATCTGGATTCACACCTGACTCCTGCAGCTGCTGGTTACCAGGATGCAGAGGGTCAATGCAGTGCAATTATGTGCAGTAATTAAAAAGAAATTTTGATCCTGTTTCAGCCTCTAAAATGTCTTGATTCGTAGACATTTAGGCCAGAAGGTAAGCCAGCAGCTCCTACAGCAACCCCAAACCTGGGGTTAAGTTATAGTTCAAATGGAGACTTCAAAGCCTACAGAAGTCTGCTCTCTATTTTAAAACTTCAGATGCTGTGTTTCTTTAGTTGTCTCTGAATATCTTTATTTCTACTCTGAACTTATCCAGCTTCTGCTTCTCAGTAGCGCCACATTGGTTGTGACTAATGTTAAATTTTACCCTAAATGATCCTGTGGTAGGGCTGTGCACAGGTGAATTTTACTCCACGTTGTCACTATCATGGATATTGTTAGCCATGAGCCACCCCACAGCTTGCTGCTTGCTAAAAAGCTGCTGATGGATGATCCAGGCAATTTATTTTAACAGGCAGGGATCTGGTGTGATCCTCATCTTCCTGGTCTTTGCCACTGTGTGTGAGGAAGCAGCAGAAGCAGTAGCAAAGTTCTGGCATGAATGTGTAGATCCTGCCCACCATACTCAGACCCTTCTTGTCTCTCCAGGATTGTTCTCTGGAGTTTCTGTATTACCTTCAAGCTTCTTCCACCAGAATAAAACCTCAGAAGTTAACATTTTCCTCTGACTACCATCTAGTTTTGCGGGCTTCTTTCATGGGTGAATGACAGAATGAAGACAGAGCAGCAAAAGGCTTAATAATGCTTAATGACAACGCTTAATGTTGCAGAGCACTTTCTGAGACCACTTCTCGCCCTGCAAATTTGGAGAAAATTCCTATGCTGAGCCCGTTGTGGGGAAGCCAGGGCTGCTCAGGCAAAAGCTCTGTCTGAGGGAAGCTGGATGCAGGCATTTTTTCTCTCCTCTTGCAGCTTATTTCAAGATGTCATCTGAGCAGTGGTGAGTGACCAACAAAGAAATCAGCTTTTCACAAGCAACAGACTGTAAAAGTCCCTTGGTTGTCCCTGGTGGCATAACTTGGAACATGAACTTCTCATCTCATAGGAACTTTCAAGCCGTAACTGCCCGATTTATTCAGCATTTCTGATCCATTCCCCCTGGCTGGCCATGTTGTGCTGTATCACTCCTATCTCACACATCATAATAACGACGTGGATTCTGGATCTGGCTTTTGCACTGATGAAGAGTGCCCAGCTCATCCCTCTTGGTTCTGGACATCTCAGGGTTCAAAACTGGGCTCCTATTTTTAAGCACAAAAGCAAGATTCTCCTGCATGGCTTCTGATCCCTCCAACCACCCCAACAGCAGCTCCTCTTCTTTCATCCTCGTGGGTGTTCCCAGCTTGGAAGCTTTCTCCACCTGTCTGGGCATCCTTTTCTGCTCAGCCTATATCATCACCTTGGTAGGAAATGGTGTAGTTTTGCTCGTCATTGGGTTGGACAGCTCCCTGCGTGACCCCATCCACTGCTTCCTGGGCATGTTGGCAGTCGTTGATGTGGTGATGGTAACATCCATTGTCCCTAAGATGCTGAGTGTATTCTGGCAGAACTCTACTGAGATTGGTTACATGGCCTGTTTTGTTCAGATGTTCCTTGTTCACTTCACAACATCAGAGGAGTCGGGAGTGCTGCTGGCCATGGCTGTTGACCGTTATGTTGCAATTTGTCACCCCCTCAGGTACCAAGCCATCTTGAATCACCAAACAATTGCCCAAATAGGCCTGGCCATTGTAGTGAGAGCTCTCCTTTTCATGGTCCCCTTGACAGGGTTAGTGACAAATCTCCCCTATTGCCGTTCCCATGTGGTTCCCCATTTGTACTGTGAGCACATGGCCATGGCAAAGCTGGCGTGTGCAGACCCCAGGCCCAGCAGGCTTTACAGTGTGGTTGGGTCCTCTCTTATAGTAGGGATGGACATGGCTTTCATTGCTGTGTCCTATGGGATGATCTTTAAAACTGCCCTGCAGAAGAAATCCTGCTGGAAGGCCTTCCGCACCTGTGGGTGTCATATCTCTGTGATGCTGCTGTATTACATCCCTGGGATAGTCTCCATATATGCACAGCAGTTTGGCAGCAGCATATCTGTGCATGTACAGGTTTTGCTGGCTGATTTTTACCTGACCCTCCCCACCATGCTGAACCCCATCATTTACAGCATGAGGACCAAGCAGATCCAGCAGGCAGTGCTCAAAATGCTTTTTTTCAGGAAGGTTCATGCCTGACACAGTAGTTAGTAGTTTTCCAATTGTGTTCATCTATGCAAAGACAGCACCAATTTCATTCCCATTGAATGCACACGGTGAATAGAAGCAATGAGAGAAAGAGGAAGGACTCATTGACTTTAATGACCACATGACACCCTACTCTGATGAGAGTTATTTGGGACTGGGAGCATGAGCAAAGGTCAGGTCCTATTTCGCTTCCTGCTTTCCAGATGATTCAGAGAAGTAAGCAACAACATTTGAGTTTTGGGATGTTCCCGATGCCATGAACATACCTGTGATAATTTAAAGCAGCATTTCAGGGCTCCAGGTATATTTGTGTCAATATACAGATTCTTTTCCAAATGGGGAAATTTCTTCTTTGTTGTCTTCTTTAGTCCTCAGGACTGGCAACAGGACACTGTCACACACTGCAGGTGCTATAGCCACAGAGGCTCTCCTCTCTGGGCTTCTCTTGTACAAAAGGTTGACCCTCACTGAGAACAGACAAGCTTTTCTGGGTTTCTGGGTGATGATGGATACTGAGCATATTCAAAGATAAGCTCTTCAAAGCATTCTGTCCATCCAACAGTTCACACCAGCTGGGTGGGGAAACCGAAGCAGGGAGATGCACAATGGTGTTTCTCACTGGATCTAAGTGTCCACAGCTTGTGGTGGTGGAAATAAACACTGAGTCTCCTTGGGGATACTTCCCAATCCTGTGTCTGCTTGTTGTAATGAGCAAAAGTACCTGAATAGATAAATCTAGCATGTCTTGGAGGCCTGAAGGACAGCATGGAATAGGTCTGAGTGTCCTGAGCCAAGCTAGCTCTTGCTGATATTAGACCAGCTGCATCCCAGACTTTTTTGAACCCTGACTGAACCAGCCAGCTATGTTCAACCAGGATTGACAGGCTCTGTCTGGGGGCTGCAGCACCCAACCATTCTGAGACTTCCCTGTTTGTGAGAGCCCTCTTCTGGAAGTTGTGACCTAGCTGGGAATGATCCAGACAGTCCAGGTCTCTCAGCAATGTCAGGTTTTATCTGGAAACTGCACACACAGGAGCCGTTTTGAGGCTTTACAGCTTATCATCAGGAAACAAAAAGTCTACCATCAAAATGAGATAAGGATATTTCCGCAGGCATTATTGTGAACTGGTACTGGAGGCTCCCAAGCAGAGGGGCAATTTCAGTGAACGTGAGAGTACAAGTCATACATGCATAGAATGACAGAAACATTTGAGTTGAAAGACACATTTGAAAACATCTCATTCCGCCCTACCTGCCAGGGATAGGGAAACCTCCCACCAGGACAGGTTGCTCACAACCCCGTCCAGCCTGGCCTTGACCACTAGCAGGGATGGGGCACCAAGCACAGACAGACAGCGTGTTGACCAACCGCCTGTTTACGTGGCACTGGACGCTTTCATCCCCTTATCCCTTGGCTTTCCCACACTTGATTGCACCCAGTCCACACTCATCCCTCCCATTGCCAGCCTTTGGTTCCTCCCCTAAACATGCCATAGCAAGTGCCACACAGTCCCCAAATGCCTCTACCTGGCATCCCATACCGATTGTCCCCAACACGCTGTAGGCAGTACGCCATGTGAGTTGGCAAGGAGGGAGACCCTCTGCCATTGGCCAACTTGGAGGTCTCACATGTGGCCATGGGCTGAGCATCCTCCTGGGACAGCCTGGGGAGCAGTCAGGCTGGGGACTCTGTTGGCTCGGAGTGGGATATTGGGGTCCCCCCGCCTGCCATGTCCCTCTGCTGCTTTGGGTTCATGGTGGTGAACCTTTAATCACACATCCCAGAAACCTCCGCACATGGCAGACAGGTCCCTGCTGCAGGCCCTGCAGGAGGATGGCATCCATGCTTGTCGTGGTCTAGAGCCGGTAGGCAGCTGAGCAGCACACAGCCACTCACTCGCTGCTCCCCACAGTCAGATGGGGCAGAGAATCAGAAGAGGAGAAGTGCAAATACTCATGGGCTGAGGTAAAGATAGTTTCATAGTAAAAATGAAAGAAACCCCAGAACCACCAACAGCAAAGGAAAACAAAAGCCGGGAAGACAACTGATCCAGAAAGCACCAGTTGCTGAGCACTAGCGGAATGATGCCCAGCCAGTCCCTGAGCAATTGCAGCCCTGGCAAACCTCCCCCAGCCCCAGCCCTCACCGCTGGTATTGCTGACCATGATGCTTCATGGTCTGTAACATCCCTTTGGTCAGCTGGGGTCAGCTGTCCCCGCTGGGTCCCCTCCCACCTCCTTGTGCACCCCAAGGCTACTCACTGCTGCGGCAACAGGAGGAGCAGAAAAGGCCTTGAGGCTGTGCAGGCACTGCTCACCAGTAAATAAACCATCGCTGCGTTATCAGCACCACTGTGGTGTGTTCACCTTGGCTGGATGTCAGGTGCCCACCAAGCCGCTCTATCACTCCCCTCCTCAGCAGCACAGCGGGGGGAGAAAATAAGATGGAACAAAAGCACAAACAGCTCGTGGGTCAAGATAAAGGTGGTTTAATAAAGCCAAAGCAAAGTCTGTGCGTGGCGGCAAAGGAAAACCAAAGACTGATTCTCTGCTTCCCATCAGCAGGCAATGTCCAGCCACTTCCCAGGAAGCAGGGCTTCAGTACGCGTAGCCGTTCCTGTGCAAGACAAACAGTGTAGTAAGAAATGCCCCCACCTCCTCCTCCTTCCTCCCAGCTTGCACTGCTGAGCAGACCTCGTATGGCATTGGAATATGCCTTTGGCCAGTTTGGGTCCTCTGTCCCGGCTGTGTCCCCTCCCCAGATCTTGGCCATCCCCAGCCTCAGGTACTTGCAGAGTCTGGTGTCTGAGTCAGGCAGGAGGATCAGCACTGCACTTTAGGTGTTGGGCATCATGTAGATTGTACAGCTGCCGAGGAGGGTGACGGTGGGGGGATATGACTGTAAGTAGACCAGAAGGCACCCAGAGGCAGCAGTGTCAGGAGGAACTGAAAGAATTGAGCTTGTAGCCACCAGCTTGTCTTTGGGGTTCAACACCGGTCTTTGTAACGCTCCCCTTCCCTCTCCGGCTCCGTGCAGGATACATGTAGGACCTCAGACTTTGCTCAGGGACCAGACCTCTGTGCCTGGATTTCTGTGGGGTGAAGGCACAAGGAGAGCTGGGATGGTCAGTCACTTTGTGCTGTTAGGAGATGAGGCTTCACCATGGATAAAGTGACGCACACATTTTCTGAGGAGAACAAGAGGAGTTTAGTGCCTGCTCTCTGCCCCCTACTCTAACCCACACTCTGCTCCTCACCTCAGGATGCCATTGCAGGGGCCTATACGCTTAGGGAAGACACGCAACACAGAGAGGTAGGGACACTCCTCAAGATGTTGGGAAACGTTTTGTAGAATGCACATCACGGCTGATGCCGGTTTGGTGTTTCTAATAAGAAAGCAAGGAAACCCAACGCGACACTGCGGGGTTTCAGTGTGACTTGTAGAGCCTGTTCTCAGGTGAGCTGGCTTTTGGGGATTGCTGCACATGCTTCAGTAAGCTTTCAAGACAAGAGTCAAAATCTGCTTGGGCCAGCATCTGGAGGGGTGCGTGTGTCTAAGTGTGCATATGCAACCCCCCACTCCCCCCTCATAGCCAGGCACCAAGATCAGGCAGCTGCTAAAAACTAGGAAGTGGAGAGGTGGCGAGTTACAGACTGGCTGGAAAAGGTACGCGGGGAGCATGAGTCCATGAACAGACTTTCATTTCCAAAGCGGTAACAGGCTTTTATCGAGAGCTGAGATGAAGAGGGGAGGCAGGAGGTGGTGCAGATCTGGGGAGGACCAAGGATACAGGTACAGTTAGACACGGTTTACCTTCCCATTCTGAACAGGAATGTAGAATTCACTCTCTGAAGATATAATGTCTCACCAGTCCAACTCTCCATGCTGCCTCCAGCTTTCAGGGTTTGGGCAAGATGATGACAGCATGGTCCTGCTTCTCCAGCAGACAGCTTTTTAAGCTTTTTCTTTGCTCCCCAAAGATGCTGCCGTTGTTCCCTGTTCCAAACCCTAGCCCTTGCCACCTGCAATTAGTGATGGGCTGGGGTCAGGACCTGGGCTGGATCTATTTCTGCCAGCGCAGGCTGAACACACGGTCCCGGATCTGCTTGGTCCTCATGCCGTAGATGAGCGGGTTGAGCATGGGAGGCACCAGCAGGTAGAGGTCAGCCATCAGGATGTGGAGCTGCGGGGGGATGCTCTGGCCCCAGCGCTGAGTGTAGAAGGAGAAAAGCGCGGGTGTGTAGAAGAGCAGGATGACGCCGATGTGGGAGCCACAGGTGCCAAAGGACTTCAGACGAGCCTCTCTAGAGGAGAGGCCTATGACTTCCCTCAGAATCAGCATGTAGGAGACAGCGATGAAGCTCGAGTCTGAGCCCACCACAGCAATGGCAACCGTGATCCCATAGATGCTGTTGCGCCGCGTGTCCCCACAGGCCAACTTCACCACTGACATGTGCTCACAGTAGGAGTGGTGGATGATGTGGGGGCCACAGTAGGACAGGCTGGTCACCATGCATGTTACGGGCAAGATGGTGGTGACACCACGCACTACAGCAGCCAGCCCCAACTTGGTAATGGTGGGACCAGTCAGGATGGCAGAGTAGTGCAGGGGCTTGCAAATGGCCAGGTATCGGTCAAAGGCCATGGTGAGCAGCACCCCTGACTCCGTTATGGAGAAGGTGTGGATGAAGAACATCTGGGCCACACAGCCCTCAAAGCTGATCTCATGGGAGTGGAACCAGAAGATGCTCAGGAGCTTGGGCATGGTGGAAGTGGTGAGCACAAGGTCAAGGGCAGCCAACATGGAGAGGAAGTAAAACATGGGTGTGTGCAGGCTTGGGTCCATCCTGATCACCAGGAGGAGCGTGATGTTCCCCAGCACTGCCGTGAGGTACATGGTGCAGAATGGGAAGGCAATCCAGAAGTGAGCATCCTCCAGCCCAGGGATGCCTGTCAGGATGAAGGACGAGGGACTGGAGTGATTGGAGGAGGACATGAGGCACTGCTGCAGAGCTGGAAGGGAAGACACAGCAACAGCTGGCGTGGGCAGGGAGAGGAATGAGCTGGAACAAGCACTGCTGTGGACTCCAGCCACAGCCAGAATAGCCCCGACTGTCTTCTCAGGCACACAGACCTGGACTCCATGACCCTTATGGGCCCCTTCCAACTCGAGATATTCTATGAAACCATTGTACGATAGGATTCATATCCTCGTGCCTCTTATGCAGGTACACTCAGTGCCATCACTGGGAAGACGCAAACTCACATGGCCTTAGCCTGGACCTTGGGGAGTTCCCTTACCTCTCCTCCCACCCCGGGCTGGCCTCTGGCTGTTGTCTCCACCCATCCCCTCCATAGTTTGGGAGTCACAAGCTCAAAGCAACATTTAGTTGCCATCAGTTCAAAAATCTAAGGTGGGAGCAGGGGAAAGATCCAGAATACTGTAACGGTGCAGCTCAGCAGGACTCCGGTCACCCACAGAGCTTAGCAGGTGTAAACCGTGTCTTCTACTTGTTGGGAATGCCCCATACCATTCCCACCTGGGCTCTGGAGCCTGCAACATAAGAAGGACATGGACCTGCTGGAACAAGTCCAGAGGAGGGTTTTGAAGGTGACCAGGGGGCTGGAGCAACTCTCCTATGAAGCCAGGCTGAGAGAGTTGGGGTGTTTCAGCTTTGAGAAGAGAAGGCTCCGGGGGGGGCTGGGAGTGGCTTTTCAATACATAAAATGGGCTTATTACAATGACAGGAACCGTCTTTTTTTTTAGCGACTGTAGCATTTGGACAAGAGATAATGGTTTTAATCCTAAAGAGAGTAGATTTAGAATAGCTGTTAGGAGGGAATCCTTCCCTGTGAGGGCGGCGAGGCGCTGGCCCAGTCTGCCCAGAGCAGCTGTGGGTGCCCCATCCCTGGCAGGGCCCAAGGCCAGGCTGGACGGGGCTGGGAGCAGCCTGGGCTGGGGGGAGGGGGCCCTGCCCATGGATGGGGTTGGAACTAGATGGTCTTTAGACTTCATCCCAACGTAAAACATTTCTCCTGGTTTCAGCTGGGATAGTTAATTTTTTTCTTTTATTAGTTGTCAGCTCTGGGGGCTGTTCCTGCTGGAGCCCAAATACAAACCACCTTGCTGGAGTCCCTCTCTCAACAGGCATCCTGCGTATGGGGTCCCTGTCTCCTGCATCAGGAAGGAAAACCAGTGTCATGACAAAAACTGTCCTGAGGCTGTAGTGCCGCTCCCTTCCAGCGCTAACTCTCCCAGGGTGTGTGTACCTCCTTATCCACAAGCCCCTGCCAAAGGCAAGGAGTGCTGTGAATTGTCCCCGTCCTGTAGGGAAAACGGAGGCACGGAAGGGTTAAATCAGCCTGCTGGCAGCAGGGGAGTTAGATGCAAGTTCCTCACTCACCTGTGCCCCCTCTTTTCCACAACATACCCAAGGACCAGACTGCATCTCCTTGGCTTTCATTTGACTTGACCCCTGAAGAGTTTCATCTCTCCTCCAAAGCGCTTTGAGCCCTCCACATGACACAAACCAAGAGGCCTTTTGGTCTGTTTCTAGCCATTGCTGTTTGCAATGTGAGTACAAACAGTGCAACGCCAATATTGGGAAATGCTGCCAAGGCAAAGTTAATTGTAATTGGGCTCATGCAAAGGAGCTGTCCCTGCTGCGCTTCAGTTTCACCCACGTTACACCTGACCTCCCCTACATTCTGTGCATCCTCCTCTTGACGTGCCCTGCAGCCACGGTGCCAGTAAGCCAGCAGCCAGAGGTGCCTCCAGACCCCCAACACACACACACACACCCACACACACCCCCTCATACACACACACACTGACAGACGGTGCCAGGTGTCCGGTGCCAGGTGCCAGCCGGGTACAGAGCATCACACCTGGAGCAGCTTCTCCTTTATCTCCTCCGCTCCAAGCCAGCCTTGCATGGACCTTTCCTACCACCAGCTCCCAAGAAGGGCTGCAGGTGCAGCCTGCATACGAGTGCCGTGTTAGGAAGATACTGCTGCCGATTTGGCTGCTTTGCAGTTGTACACGCAACAGCAGGGACGGGAGCAGCACTTGCAGACTTGTTGCTGCTCAGGGGGAGCGGCGCTTTCAGGCCAGTTGACACACTTCTGAGCTTTTGCTTTGTGCTTTTGCTGTGGCTTGAAAAGCTGACAGGGTTTTCTGTTGTGCAATTAAGTAGTTCAGTCACTTGTAAAGTGACCAGTTTGCTCACTGCAGTAGTCAAAATCCAGAAGGTTTTCTAGAAATGGGGGATGCTGGGCACCTTGACCTAGCTTGCTGTACCCCGTTACATGAGTTGCTGACTCTATTTCATTCCTGAACGGTGGGACAGCTTAAAATACCCTCAGAGAACAAGATGCTGGGTATTGAACAAAGTGCAAAAGGAGTGGAAATCTCCAGTTGCTAGCATACTGGCAAAGCTCCCCTGCCTTTGAAAGGACTGAGTAGGTCCTGGGACTTGAAGCTGAGATTGTAACTCTTTCCTCACCCGCGTGGGCGAGCTCTGCCTCTCTGCTGCTAAGCAATAACCATTAAAGCTGCCGGATTTGAAACGCTTAGCATTTGAGACGTTGTCAGTCTACCAGCCAGGCAGTCTGAGCCGGCAAAAAACATACAGCCGTCTGCTCTGGCCACCACATGCTGCCCTGGCTGTGCCAGTCAGCACTCCTGACCGGCGTACAGCCTGCACAAAAGAAAGTTAGCTGGAACGTGGGGTCTGAAGAGAGCCAGAGTAATCATCCAGCCCATACCCCCTCCCCAGCAGAAGATCAAAAGGAACCTCTGGTAGATACATGCACGACCTGATCTCCCATTGCAAAAGCTCTGTACTTTCCCCACATTGCCTGTTTCTGAGCATTCTCCTAGCGCCAAGCCTGTATCTCCCCGGGCTCCTGACTTTTGCCCTTTCCAGAAGGGAGAAGAACAAAGCTTTACCTTCCTTGTGGCGTCTGGCATCCTCTTGAGGCTTGCACAAGCAAGAAGGCCAGGCCTAGGGCCATGGCCAGGCAACTGCAGGTCTTCACAGGTGACTGGGTCGGTGGATGTTACACCTATGTGCCTACAGCTTGCCTGAAGCTGCTTGAACCAAGGAACAGCTTGCAGGCAAATAATTAGCACTGCTGTACTTGACCTATGCAAGGAAGCAAACCGAGGGTGCAGGTGTCTGCCTGGCAAGTCTCCACCACAACACTCCCTTAATGTGGGATAGCTGGAAGTAAAAAAGTTGCTCCTTAACTCAACAGGAGGTGAAGTCCACCTAGGTGTACTGGCATAGCTGCACAGCAGCTTCTCCCAGTAGATTGTTTCATCTTCCACCTCCATGTGGCTAAAAGTTGACCCTGGCTCAGAGCTTGGCACTACGCATAAAAATACGGGCACTGCGCATAAAAATAGTGGCACACCACCAGACTGAATGACAAGAACCCCCACCCAGCTCACCTGGACGATTTGGATGCCACCCTGGCTCTACCTACATCACCTTCAAATACTGCTTCTCTCTCACACAGCCAAGCAACTCCTCAACGTGCCAAAAGGACCTGCATGGAAGTAGTTATAGGTCTGAAGGGCCCCAGTCGCCCCAGTCCCTCACTGCTGGGACTTCAGAGACTGTCGTCATCACGGAGGAGAAAGTGCTGCCTGGGAATAGCCAGGAATAGCAACGGCTTGTCAACAAACGCACTGCCCTCTCTCACTGCATGGGTTATGTCTGTCTCAGCATCGAGCAGTGCCAAACAGAACTTTGGTCCACAAAGGGGGAAGATTTTCTCTGTGGGTGGGCAAACACCCCTCTGGGCATGCCTAGCTGCTTTCCTGGTGCACACGCAAGGGTGCCTATGTCCTCCTGGCTTAAGCCTGTTGGTGTAAAAGTCGCTTTGGCTCTGGATCCAGTGGCGCTGCACCCCTTCTGGGGCACAAGGGAGCAGCCTGGACTCTTAGGGCTCTATTTGAATGTCCCCTTCCACCTGGGCATCCTGAAGCACCCGTGAACTTTAGTGAATGCTTTGTAAACCTTTGGACCTCGTGGAGGTACCCCCTGACCCTGCAGTCTCTCAGGGGGGAGGTCATGTATGAAGCACAGGCGAACCATGCGGTATTCAGGGAGAGAGGTGCTGGAGAAGCCTTCCTATTTAACATTTACCTTTCATCCTCTATATTTTAGGGTGTCTTTCAACTTCCTAGAGCTTAATGACGGTAACAAGATGGTCAAATTTTTTTGTGTATGGATCAGGCAAATGGCCAAAAGGTAGATATCATGGTGGGAGTATGCTATAGACCACCTAACCAGGATGAAGAGGCAGATGAAATGTTCTACAGGATCAAGTGGGAGAAGTCTCACAATCACTAGCCCTTTTTCTTGTGTTGGTCTTCAACTTACTGCTGGAATGCCTGCTGGATATACAGCACAGTGGAAAGGTAGCAGTCTAAGAGGTTCCTGGAGGTTGTGGAAGATAAGTTCCTGACACAGCTGGTCAGTGAGTCAACCAGGGGAGAAGCCCCACTGGACTTGCTGTTTATGAACAGAGAAGGACCTTTGGGTGATGCGATCGCTGGAGGCCATCTTGGGCACAGTGATCAGAAGATGATAAAGTTCTTGATTCTCAGAAAAGTAAGGAGGGGGGTCAGCAGAACTACTGCTTTGGACTTCCAGAGGGCAGATTTTTTCCTGTTGCAGAGTCTGGTTGTCAGATTTTCTTGGGACACAGTCCTGGAGTGCAAAGGGGTCCAGGAAGGCTGGACCTTCTTCAGGAAGGAAGTCTTAAAAGTGCAGGATCAGGTGGTCCCTGTGTGCCAAAAGACAAAGCAGTGGGGAAGGAGACTGGCCTAGCTGAACAGAGAGTTTTGGCTGGAACTCAGGGAAAAAAGGAGTTTCCCACCTTTGGAAGAAGGGACAGGCAACTCTGGAGGACTAGGAGGAAGTCATAAGTTTATGCAGGGGGAAGATTAGAAAGGTGAAAGCCCAGCTAGAACTCAGGCTCGCCACTGCTGTAAAAGATAAGAAAAAAAGTTTTCACAAATACATTAGTAACAAAAAGAGGACCAAGGATAATCTTCATCCTTTATTGGATGCAACAGGGGATGTTGCCACAAAGAATGAGGAAAAGGCTGCAGTACTTAATGCTTTCTTTGCCTCAGTCTTTAGTAGCAAGACCAGCTTCGCTGTGGGTACTCAGCCCCCTGAGCTGGAAGACAGGGACGAGGAGCAGAATGAAGACCTCACAGTGCAGGAGGAAATGGTCAGTGACCTGCTGCTCCACTTAGACATGCACAAGTCTGTGGGGCCAGATGGGATCCACCTGAGGGTACTGAGGGAGCTGGTGGAGGACCTTGCCAAGCCACTCTCCATTAGTTATCAACAGTCCTGTCTAACTGGGGAGGTCCCAGAAGACTGGAGGTTAGCCAGCGTGACACCCATCTACAGGAAGGGCAGGAAGGAGTATCTGGGGAGCTACAGGCCTGTCAGCCTGACCTCAGTGCCCCGGAAGGTTGTGGAGCAGATCGTCCTGAGCACCATCACACAGCACGTGCAGGACAACAGGGGGATCAGGCTCAGTCAGCAGGGGCTTATGAAAGGCAGGTCCTGCTTAACAAACCTGATGTCCTACGACAAGATGACCCACCTACTGGATGAGGGAAAGGCTGTGGGTAGTGTTTACCTGGACCTTAGTAAATCTTTTTACATTGTCTCCCACAGCATTCTCCTGGAGAAACTGGCTGCTTATGGCTGGGATGGGTGTGCTCTGCTCTGTGTAAAAAGCGGCTGAACAGCCGAGCCCAAAGCGTGGTGGGGAATGGAGTCACATCCCGCTGGTGGTCGGTCACACTGGCTGCTCCCCAGGGCTTCCTGCTGGGGCCGGTTCTGTTTAATATCAACGATCTGGCCAAGGGGCTGGAGCGCACCCGCAGTCGGTTTGCAGAGGACATGAGCTGGGGGCAGTGTGACCTGCTGGGGGGCAGGGGGCTCTGCAGGGGGTCTGGGCAGGCCGGGCCGAGGGGCCGAGGCCAGTTGTATGAGGCCCAACGGGGCTGAGTGCCGGGCCCTGCCCGTGGGTCACACCAGCCCCCCACAGCGCTGCGGGCTGGGGGCAGGGGGCTGGGAACTGCCCGGCGGGGAAGGGCCTGGGGGGGCTGGTCGGCAGCCGGCTGGGCATGAGCCCCCCGTGTGCCCAGGTGGCCACGGCGGCCAGCAGCGCCCTGGCCGGTGTCAGCAGCAGCGTGGCCAGCAGGGCCAGGCAGTGCCCGTCCCCCTGTGCTGGGCCCTGGTGCGGCCGCCCCTCGAGCCCTGGGCTCAGCGTTGGGCCCCTCACCCCCAGACAGACCCGGAGGGGCTGGAGCGTGTCCAGAGCCGGGCAGGGGCTGGGGAAGGGGCTGGGGGAGCTGGGGGGGCTCAGCCCGGAGAACAGGGGGCTCAGGGGGGCCCTTCTGGCTCCCTACAGCTGCCTGGCAGGAGGCTGCAGCGAGGGGGGTCGGTCTCTGCTCACAGATAAAAAGTAACAGGCCAAGAGGAAACAACCTCAAGTTGTTCGGGGGGAGATTTAGATTGGATGTTAGGAAAATTTCTTCTCTGAAAAGGCAGTCAAACATTGGAAGAGCTGCCCAGGGAGGTGTCTGAGTTACCATCCCTGGAGGTGTTTGAAAAACACATAGATGTGGTGCTTAGGGACATGGTTTAGTGATGTACTTGGAAGTGCTGGGTTAATGGTTGGACTTGATGATCTTAAAGGTCTTTTCCAACCTGAATGATTAAATGATACTGTCACTACATGCCCTTGTAAAAAGTCCTTCGCCAGCTTTCTTGTCAGCCCTTTTAGGCACTGGGAGCTGCTCTAAAGTCTCCCTGGAGCCTTCACTTCCCCAGGCTGAACAGCCCCAACTCTCTCAGCCTCTCTTCACAGGAGAGGTGCTCCATCCAGCCCTCTGATCATCTTCATGACCCTCCTCTGGACTCTCTCCAACAGCCCCATGTCCTTCTAGTGTTGGGGGCCCCAGAGCTGTCATGTTAAGTCCTCACTTCTACATTAATTTGAAAATTAAACTCAGTGAAATGCATGGTTTCAAAACTGATTTGAATGTGTCGTTCTCTACATCAAAAATAAATTTTCCTGTCTTTGTGGTGTTTATACAACTTTCTGCTGCACTATTCCCTGACCTCTTAAAAAAAAAAACAGTTGACAGAATGTTTCTGCTATCCTGAATATGCACTTTTTGCTATACTGGGTTTGCACGTTTCAGCCTTATGCTGCCTAGGACTTGGGGAGGGTGTCTGTTGGGGGCAAGGACAGCTCATGCCACGGTATGGCCCTTTGTACTGAGAACCAGGAGAGACTTACAGCTACTGGTTCAGCAGAGCCAGAAATGAAACTGCGTTTGCATTACTCCAAGCTGAAACACAAAAAAGGTCTTCCATTCTTCTGGAGACAACTTGTGCAGCCTATTCCTGTCTGGCTTGGTCATCTCCTAGCACTTGCCATTTGTAAAAGAAATTAGATGAGAGAGAATTGACTTGGGACTAAGGGTGTTACCATCCAGCCCCTTCACTGAGGTTATTACAGAAGATGCCTGGAGAAGACTCATGCTTTTGGGGATCTTCATCCAGAAGACTCCCATTGGTGTTGCTTGGGGTGATTTATGCACAGCCCTGTGGCTCTGCCCTTGCTCACAGGAGACGTTTTTTTCTCATCCGAGGGTGGCAGCTGTCTGCAAGCTAAGAGCAAAGTGGGTGGCTGTATGGCAGAACTGGCATGAGGCAGGGCACAGCAGGCTGCTCCAGGTGCTTAAGGATGGGAGACTGGTAGGACTTCAGCAGCTGGACTGTACACATTCACAATGTGAGTTATGAGAAAAGCTGGAAATTTTTTTTAAAAGAGTTTTTCAAAGTTTTAAAGTTTCTTATTGAATGAAACTGCAGACCCATGGCTGCAGAACTCTGATTTTTTAAGTATTTTTCAGGTAAAAATAGGACTTCAGTTTAAAAAAGTGAAGCAAACCTTTTAACCAAAATCAGAAATTGTTTGTTGCAAAAGAATCAGCTTGGTTTTCTTTGTATAGATTAATAAAGAATTAGCTAAATAAAGAAATAAAAATTTCTTTAAAACTAGATTTTCAACCATGGATAATGTTCTTAATCCCTTGCATACAACAGCAGGTATCTGAATAGAAAGCTGTGGGCATGCAGCCAGGGGCTCTCGCCAACAGGAAGAATTTGGTGAAATAGGCTGGATTATGTCACGTGTGGTCACAGCTTGCTGGGGATGGGGTGGAGAGGTGAAGAAGGCAGGCAGGATGTTGGCCCAGGATCCCAAGCCACGAGGGGACCAAAGCATTATTTTGGGGAGGTATCCTGCATCCATGGTGCAATTTGTGGAAGAGGAGTGACTGCCCCAGGGACACACACCAGACCAGCTACACACTCATCAGTCAGAGCACAGGCTGGAGCTGGACCTTTGCCTTCGATGTGAATGTGTGTCCTTAGCACAGTGCTGGCAGCCAAGCAGCACTCACCTTTGTGCCTTATCCTGGAATAATCCAGTTTTATCTCCATAGGAAAATCTGTTTGGCATGTGCTGTGCTGCAGTGGGCAATCCCCCACTGCCACCAAGGTGTCTGTGATGAGAAGGAAAAGGGTGCAAGGGTTGAGATGGGGAGAGCTCAGTCCGGAAGATGTGACAAGGCAGACATAAAAAGTCACAGGAGAGCACAGGGACCATTCCTTCAATCAAAGGTTTCTGGGTTCAGCAGTAATTAACTTAGTGTTAATTAAGGAGTTAAAGTTAAAACTTAAAGAGGAGTAAAGAAGAATTAAACTACAGGGGAAGAAATCTGGTGGTGTCTAGGATCTGGTGGCAGTGATCTCAATGCGTTCCAGCCTGCAGTACTGATTTTTCATTCAAGTTCCATTTTCCCAAAGCTGAGGGAACTTAAAGGCAGAGGGAATCCAGGAACAAGGGAACAAGGAAATTGCAAAGTTAAGATGTGTTTTGAACAAGTTAGCTAATGGCAGAGCCTGGTCCCCTGCATGTCTGCAGGCAAGGACAGCTGTGATTAGGATGGAGCACTGAAAGCTGCAGCTAAAGCACCATGGACAAAGTGAAATGAAGCTGTTAAGTACAGAAATCAGATAAAAGCAGACAAAGGCATCTGCTCCTCTGCATGGATAAGAGAGGCCCATGCCTTTCTGAGAAAGGCAACCATAGAACTTTATTTTTTAATGTAATTTAATTGATAGCTGAGAAGGATGGAAAGTAGCTTCTGCTAAGAACAGAAAACAAATACAGCAGCAAGTCTGGGTAATTTGCACGAGGGAAAAACATCTCTGATTTGGCCAAAGAGGTCTTCGGCCTGTTCTGCCAAACTTTTATTAGTCCTGGCATGCTGTAGTCATTGCAGACACTTCCTCAGGCCATTACTTTAGCAAGAAAGTACAATGATGCGATTAGCTACAGACTGCTTAGCCTGACGTCAATGCCCAGCAGAATGCCCAAGAAGTTAACAAGAGATTTGGTCAATAAAGAATTGATGATTGGAATCAAATTCAATTATGGCAATCAACATGGCTTTGCAGGAAATGTCTCTTGTCAAACAAACCTGATTTCATTTTCTGATGAGTTAGCACGTTTAGTTAATCAACCTGTGCATGTGTGTGTGATTAAGTAGGGTACACAGAGTTATCTAAAAGAAATGTGCCTCCACCACACTGCTTTCAGGTGGATGAGGAGCTGTATGATTAAAAGACCTCAAAATGAAGGTTTCAGAACCATCATTACAAAAAGCTTGTGTTTCTGCAGGGTTGCCACAAGTGGCTGGCTCTAGACTAGAAGTCATTCCATATAACTTTCATCAGATGCCCCAAAATCAGCACAAATTGTGTCTCAAATAGTGCTGGAGAAAGGCAAGTTATGCAGAGAAATATAGAGATTGGAAGATTTGATCATTCAAGGGAACTGCCTGCAACAAGCTAAATACCAGGGTAAGGAACGTTGGGTG
Source organism: Falco punctatus (assembly GCF_963210335.1). Lineage (NCBI taxonomy): Eukaryota > Metazoa > Chordata > Aves > Falconiformes > Falconidae > Falco > Falco punctatus. Next base: position 559,068 of record NC_137581.1, read on the forward strand.
GGTTTTCAGAGTGGAGCACTGTATCCTGGAGAACAGAGGCCCTGGAAAGCAGCTGACAGCACACTGAGAGGGTAACACTGGGACCCAAAGGGCTAGTGCAATTTTGGATGCATCAGAGGGAAATGGAAGTGATATTTTTTCAAAAAAGGTGTTGAAATCTTGGATATGTGCAAAAGAAACCTTCTCAATAAGACAGATAGTAGAACAGGTGAGCGGAGATGAGAAACTTGCAGTGCTCTAGGTCTTTAGTTTATCAAGAATAACTCCTTGGTCATGGGAAGTACATACCTTCATGCAATGCAGGTACTGTGCCATGAAGAGCTCTCTGGCCAAGCATAGGAAGGTAGAGGAGGATGCTGTGGCTGGGAGGAGCAGACCAGCAATGTCAAATGGGAAGAAAAGTACATGTTTATAACACTAAGGATGATTAGCACTTCCGGCAAAAAGTCAAGGCGTGAAGGTTCTCTGTCTCTGAAAGTCCACATGCAATAATGCCATTTCGTTCAGGAAAGCATGCTTTAGCAAATCCTGTGTTCTTGGGCTCCAGGGAGGAAGAAATGGGTATAACACCACTGTTTTTTGACAGGACAATATTCTGCATTAGTTGGACCTTCAGTCTCATGGATGGATGAGTGTGGAGGAAGGGTAATACCATTTTAATTGTACTGTCCTTGACTGCAGCTAGCAGGTAGAGGCTGCAAGTGATGCTTGTGTCACTTTAGTGCTGGGTCACAGCTTGGAGCATCATTTTTCTGGCTGCAGTTTCTCTCAGCCCAGTTTAACCATGGACATTTTGTCCAGGTGCAGCTTCTGCATGACCCAAAGTAGCAACAGGATGGAACTGGTGTGACCTGGGCCATATGCCCAGTCCGCTCTCTGAGCAGGGCATGCGGAGGGAGGCGTTGCTTGCAAATCCTTGCAGCGAGGCCATAAGCCCTGCCATCACATTGCTGATGAAGGCTGGGCAAGGGCTGAAGAGCCTGGGGTCATTATGCTCCAATTCTACCCCCTGATAGTGGCAATAGTGGCTGGAAGCTACAGCAGGGCAGGACACCATGGCGCCAGCCTTTAGACAGACACACATATGGCAAAAGCTAGAAGTAAATCAGGGCTGGAACGAGAAGCAGAAGGGAAGGAAGCCCCTTGCAATCAATAGGACAGCCAGGCCTCTCCAGCAATGTGTCCTCTGGTAAGCACTGACCACAGCATCAGTTTAAAAGCCTGTCTTGTAGATAATAGGTTCTGAAAGTTTTCCCCCAGGTAAATACAACAAAATTGTGTGATGCTTGAGAACTGCAGTGTGCACAGTTTTATGATCAAACTGATGGCAGCAAAATCCCAACCTTTCTGTCACTGTTACAGGGACAAATATGTGGCTTGGCCTACTTGTGTCATGTCAACCACCAACCAATCCAACACCAACTCTTTGCCTTTTCTCATGATAGGCATCCCTGACCTGGAAGCTCTCCACATGTGGATTTCCATCCCATTCTGCTTTACATACATCATGACCTTGCTGGGAAATAGCATGGTCTTTCTCACTGTAAAGCTGGACAAAAACCTCCATGAGTCTATGTATTATTTCATTTCCATGTCAGCTGTCATCAACCTCATCTTCTCAACTGCTGTAGTTCCCAAAATGCTGAGTGTATTCTGATTGGATTCAAGAGAGATTTGTTTTGAGGCCTGCTTCATCCAGATGTTCTTCATCCACACACTCATGGCAGCAGAGTCAGGGGTGGTCCTGGCAATGTCCTTTGACTGGTATATAGCCATCTGCAACCCCCTGAGATACCACATCATCACTACGAGCTCAAGGATGATTCTGCTGTCTCTGGCCAGGGAAAATGGTGTCATACCACCTTTAATGTGTCTCCTCATCAGCTTACCCTACTGCAAAACCTGAGTCGTCCCTCATTCCTACTGTGAGCACATGGCTGTGGTGGAGCTGGCCTGTGCCAACCCATCTGTCAGTGATCTCTACAGCCTCATCATGGCAATAGTATTGGTGGAGACAGACTGTCTTCATCACCTTCTCCTATGGTCTTCAGGTCTGTGATGAGGCTGCCATCCCAAGAGGCTTGTCTTAAGACCCTCAGGACCTACATAGGCGGCCTACTCTCCATGTATCTGCAGATGTTCTCTTCCAGCTTGGCACCTCACATCCAAGTCCTGGTGTTTGGTTTCTATTTGATGGGCTCTCCCATGCTCAGCCCCCTCATTTAAGGCATAAAGATGCAGCGGATCCAGGAAGGGATCTTCAAACTGCTGGAGCAGTTGACAGGACTCAGGATCTCACAAGCTGAGAGAGGGAAGCACCACCAGAAAATAATTCATCCCATCCTAGAATAGCTGTGAAATTAAGTGCAATGAATTATCCCCCAGAAACGTCCATCTCTCTTTGGTGACTAGAAAGTGAACCTGGACCAGATGCCTAATGCTGAGATGGCAGTAGCTTATTAACATGAAATTAATGGGCCAGTCCTGATGGGTTCTGGGTGACTGCCATTTTGGCCAATGCACTCCTGTTTTCCAGGATATCACCTGGGAATGTTACTTCACAGTAGCTCTCTGATCTCACTGTGTTTCAGTCCCTGTGGCACATGGCTGAGGTGCCCCACAGATCAATGTGCATCAGCCAGAGAGGACAGTTCAGTCCACCAAGCACTAGTGAGATGATACCACAGTGCTCACTGCCTCAGGTTCCATGTGGAGGGGAGAAAAGGATGCTCTGACCTCTTCCCAGCTCACAAGGGGTGGGAATGGCTCCCCCAGAGTTTCTTCCACCTGTCCATGCAGAAGGTATCTGCTCGCTGCTTCTAATCAGAAGTCAGACCAGAGTATCTGAGAAATGTTGTGGCTACCAGGATATCCAGGAAGAGGAGTCTGTTTAATTAAAGGCTACAGTTAACCATTCACTGCAGTGGTCTCAGGCATCACCTCCCACATCTCCACTGCAAGCTCTGACCAGGACCACATGCACATCAATGCAAAGGCAACGTGGTAAGGTGAAGTGTTTCAAGTTCTCCTACAGGTGTCTGCAAATCCAACAAAGCAAAAACAAGGAGCAGTGAGCTGACCCAAGTGCCAGCACTGCAGGAATCTGTTCCTCCAGAATGTGAAAAATGTGAACTGCAGGGTTCCTCCAGAATGGGGATGGTGTTTTGCCTAGAAGCAATTGCTGCTGCATACACTGAGCTCAGAAAATCACTCAGAAATCTAAAGCAAAAGCTGTTTGCTATTCCTGACATAACCTACGATTACAGGTGCAAGAATGATCACAGATCACTCTAGGAAATAGAGTTACTTCATAATTCTGCAAAGAGTGAATGCAGATTTATCACCCTCTTTGGAGAGAGGGTGATCTTCTCAAGAAGTAAGGAAAAGAAAATGCCTCCTGTAAAATGTGGTACATTCATCTTCATTCCTTCCTTCCTCCCTTTCTAGATCATCCAAATTTGTCTCAAAACCAACATAAATCACCAGACTCCCACTGATACGCATCAGCTGGAAAGCTTCAGAGAATCATAGAATCACAAAATATCTCAAACTGAAAGGGACCCATAAGGATCATTGAGTCCAACGCCCTGCTCCTCGTAGGACTGTCTAAAACTAAACCATATAACTAAAAGCATCGTCCAGACACTCCTTGAATTTTGACAGGCTATTGTATATTGTGTATGTAAAATGTATACTAATCTTGCCTATGAAAGTTTAGGTTAGACATGTTTTTCAAAAGCCTACTAGGAAAGTGTTCAGCACTTGAACAGGTTGTTTGGAAAGGAGGCAATCCACCACTGGCGAAACTTAGACAAGCATCTTGCCAATCCTGCTGCGGACAGGAGAAAGCGCCGGGGGACCTCTCCAGGCCCTCTGGCTCTGGGCATTGACAGGGTTTTGATAAACCCACAGAGAGTTGAAACTGGGAACATTTTGCTGTGCAGAGAAGGGCAGCATGTAGAGTGCTCCCAGCTTGTATGACAAAGGTTCCATATATGTTCCTACAACCTCTGGTTATGTTTCTTGTCACTTCCTCAGTCAGCAAGGCAAACAGGGGGTTTATTACCACTCAGAACCAGCACCACTGTCAGTGATGATGTCATGCAGTGTGCTCTCTGCTATCGATGTCACCAAAGAGATGCTTCTGCCTTCATTAACACTGCCAGAGATCAATGCATGTCTCTGGGCAGGGGGACTTTGAAAAAGCAAAGGACTGAAAACTAAATGTAATCTTTTATGTCTATGCTTCCCGTTCTCTGCATCAAGAACACCTACAGGATGATTTTTCCACAAATAAAAAACAAAAGTGAAAATCTCAAAATTTCATTTCCAACAGAAATCACAGGTGAGCTCTCAGCCTGCCACCTCCTACCCTCCCACACAGAAAAGCTCAAGCAATGTGAGTGATGGCAAACTTAACCCCGTCCCCAACCATGCATCATAGCCAGTGCTCATCTCAGCCGCCAAGATGTCTAAAAAGAAAAAAATACAATCTCAAGATACTATGAACTTGGTCCAGAATGACGGGCACAGGACACCAATGGAAGGAAGGAGCCTGGCTCCAGCCTCTTGGCACCCTCCCTTTGGGTATCTATGTACATAATAAGGTCCTCCTGAGCCTTCTCTTCTCCAGGCTGAGCAGTCCTAGCAAAAATGCTCCATTCCACCAGCACCTTTGTGGCCCTTGTCTGGACTCTCTCCTCTATAGCCGTGTCTCTCTCATACTGGGGAGCCCAGCAATGAACCCAGCACTCCACATATGGCCTCTCCAGTGTTGAGCAGAGGGGAACGATCATCTCCCTCAATCATCTGGCAATGCCTCTCCTGGTGTAGCCCAGGACACCATTGTCCACCTTTGCTCATGGTCAACTCGGTGTCCCCTAGGTCCTTCTCTGCCAAGCTGCTTTCCATCCAGGTGGCCCCAGCCTGTGTTGGTGCCTGGGCTTGTTCCGCAGTCCTGGCAGGACTTTGCACTTCTCCTGGTTGAACTTCATGAGGTTCCTGCTGGCCCATTTCTCCATCCTACCAAGGTCCCTCTGGACACCAGCACACCCATCAAGTGAACCAGCCACTGACACAGAATGGCTGGGGTTGGAAGGCACCTCTGGAGACCATCTAGTCCAACCCCCTGCTACAGCAGGTTCACCCAAGAGCAGGTTGCACAGGATCTCATCCAGGCAGGTTTGGAATGTCTCCAGAGCAGGAGACCCCACAGCCTCTCTGGGCAGCCTGTCCCAGTGCTCTGCCACCCTCACAGTAAAGAAGTTTTTCCTCATATTCAGGTGGAAGTTCCTGTGTTGCAATTTCTGCCCATTGCCCCTTGTCCTGTCACTGGGCATCACTGAAAAGAGCCTGGCCCCGTCCTCTTGGCACTCGCCCTTAAGATATTTGTAGGCATTGATGAGGTCCGCTCTCAGTCTTCTCCTCTCCAGGCTGAACAGGCCCAGCTCCCTCAGCCTTTCCTCATCAGGGAGATGCTCCAGCCCCTCACCATCTCTGTAGCCTCCACTGGACCCTCTCCAGTAGTTCCCTGTCTCTTTTAAACTGGGAAACCCAGAATTGGACACTCCTCCACATACTTTAGAAGTACAAGCATGGAAAGGTTGGTCCTGGCTAAGGAGGCATCCTACCAGTGGTGGTCAGTACGTGGTCCCCGATACTCATGATTTCACTGAGAAAAGACCCACTGACTTGGCTGTTTGCAGAGGGGACCCCACAGGGCTTTGCTCCTGGGCACGGGGCTGCAGTAGTGGGGGATATGGGGTGTCCCTGTCACTGGAGTTCTGCTCATGATACCTAGCAGCTCCCAGTGTGTGATTTCCCCATTGCTGCTGGCTGGGGTATCTCCCCTGGACCCAGGCTCCACCGAGGAGCCCCAAGGAGAGAGGCATTTTCCCTTGTTTACCTGCAAAGTAGCCATGAGCAAAACAGATAGATGCATCATCGTCGCTGAGTAATTAGCCTCAGGACACTTCTAGCTATTAGCCATAACTCACTTGCTAATTTTTAATCTCTCCTTCGGGTGAAGTGTCCAAAGCAAACAACAGTTTAACCCTGTGAGTGCTGGTCAGGGGTAGGTGCTTGACATCAGTGCTGTTCAGAGATGGGCAGTGTTGGGGGAGCACAGAGACTTCTGCAAAAGCTGGTGTGTTTGGGCAGCAATATCCAGCCCTGGCCCTGCATGGAGATGTCTCTGCTCCCTCCATTGCTGGCTGCAGAGTTGTAAAGCCTTTGGTGCGAGGCCAGCACCCCTGAACCACCACGGCGTCTGGAGATGGGGAGGCTGATCCAGCTGCAGCTCCCTGGGCAGTGCTGGTGCAAACTCCTCTAGCGCAGCGGCAAAACACAGACCTGTCTGCGGGACAGTGTGAAAGAGCTGGCTGAGCATGCACAAATTAAAAGGTTTCAGCACATACTGCCCCCGACAACTCCAGCACTGGCTGCTTGGGGCCCCAGGCTGGGCACAGACTCCAGCTCCCACCCATCCTCCTGCCTGTTCACCCCCCTGCCTGCACAGCACAGAACCTGCACCATCCCTTCCCACCAGAGCCCACTCCCCAGCCTCAAGCTGCTCTCCAAATTAGCGTGTATTCTCATCCCAGCTAAATTAACACTGTTCAGCAGCATTTCCTCACAAGGCTGTAGTGTACAACCCTTCTTGGGATCTGCAGTTCAAAGGGTCCCTTTTGGAAACACAACCCAAATTTGAACTCTGGGCAGTGGGTGCTGGAGGTGCCACTGGAACAGGTTTTCCTCATTTTACTGTGGCATTTTCAGCCCCTAAAAATGTCCCAGCTCTGGGGCTGGGTTTTGGGGAGGGTGACTGATTTTTACAGACCTCTGGAAAGTTTGGACTTGGTTGCTGTTCTTCATATCAGGCAGCTGCCCCATGGACCCAGGGGAGCTGCACGAAGTCTGCAGCCGCCCCAAGCGTGGGGCACTGGAGAAAACTCCCCAGCACTAGGAAGGGGTTTGGGGATCCCCACAGGCCATCCCGGGAGAATCCCTGCCTGGCCATAGAGGGCATCGGGGAAAAGGAGGCACAGCGGCTCAAACATGCCTCCCTTTGCAAAGGGGCCAGATGGCCATGCAGGTCTGGGGGGGAATTGGAAAGGAGTTAATTACTGGGGAGGGTGAGGGTCTGGAAAGAGGGACTGTTGTCCTGCGGCCAGGTCTCCCCTCCCCGCCCCCACCCCCACCCCACCCCGGTGCAATGACCACGGGGATACTGGGATGGTCACCCCACCCCAGTGCCACCAGCCCTGGCTCCAGCCAAGAAACTGAAGCAAAAAACCCAGGGAAGCATCATCAGTTGCAAATCCGCTAATTGGCCACTCAGCAGCAAACTGGAGGGGGTGGGGGAGAGGGCAGGGAGACCAGGGCCACAACAGCCCAGCCAACCAGCAATCAATCCTCCTGTGGCCCCGTGCTGTAATTACCATCCAGCTCGTTAGCACTAATTGAACTACTCCCAGGAAGGGAGCACGACGGAAAAAAAAAAAGTAAACAAAGTTCAGTTGCTTTTAACTTTGACTTGTTCTAAATGTCAAGGAAGAAAATAAGTCAGAGAGCCTGAGACATCTTGGAGGGTTCTCTTGTCTCCTTGTGTCACCAGCCCCATGACTGAAAATCTCTGCCCAGGGCAAGGGGACGGTGCATGAGTGAGTCGCCGGCCAAGGCTAACGGCATGTGCCCTTCTGCAGGCAGGATCAGGTCCCTGGGGTGAGCTGTACTTGGCTCACCACCCAGCACAGTGATGCTCCCTCACAAAATACCGTGCCCAGTTCTGCTGCAGTGGAGTGCTGGAGGGTCCCAAGCCAGGAGCCTGTTCCCCCCTTGCCGGGGGCACACACTGAGCGCATTGGGTGCAAGGGACCAAGCCATGCTCTGGCTTCTGCTGCCCAAGGCCACCTCTTACCCAGCAGGAAATTCTGGGAGTGCCCTGATGTTAGTCCTCACTGCCCCCGTTTTTGGGGTGCTTGTGATTTACAGCCACACCAGTGGTGTGCAGCTCAGGGCAGTGCTGTGGGGGTGTGAGGGAGCTCTCTTGCACCTGGGGTCATGCAACACAGCAGGGTGCAGGGGGACAGCCTTAACGGCCCTCCTTGCTGCAAGGGTTGTGGGGCAGCTCTTGGTGCTGCTCTGAAAGCAGCTCCCCAGCAAAATCCTTCAGCTTGTGCCTCCCAAAACCCGAATCTCCTCTGCACTGGGACAGCACTGCTTTGGGTACAGATACCGCACAGCAACCCTGTGGTGCACCCTGCACCAGGCGCTGTGCACCATTCACCCTGTATCCTGCATTGTCATCCTGGTTTTGGCTGGGATAGAGTTAATTTTCTTCTCAGTAGCTGATGCAGCGCTGTGCTTTGGATTTGGTGTGAGAGCAATGCTGATAACACACTGATGGTTTTGGTTGTTGCTGGGTGATGTTTATACTAAGTCAAGGACTTTCCAGTTGCTTAGGCCCTCCCAGAAAGAAGCTGGAGGGGCACAAGAAATTGGGAGGAGACACAGCCAGGACAGCTGACCCAAACTAGCTAAAAGAATGTTCCAGACCATAGAATGTGATGCTGTGTTTATATAAGCTGGGGGAAGAAGAAGGAATGGGGGGACGTTCAGAGTGATGGCATTTATCTTCCCAAAGAACCATTACACCTGATGGAGCCCTGCTGTGCTGGGGATGGCTGAGCACTTGCCTGCCCATGGGGAGTGGTGAATTAAATTCCTTGTTTTGCTTTGCATGTGTGCACAGCTTTTGCTTTACCTATGGAACTGTCTTTATCTCAATGCACGAGTTTTCTCACTCTTACTGTTCCAGCTCTCTCCCCCATTCCACCCAGGGTGCGGAATCGAGCGAGCAGCTGTGTGGGGCTTAATTGCTGGCTGGGGTTAAACCACGACTCCCGAACTCTCCTCCCCCAGGGTCTGATGCCCTGGAGCTACTACAGGAGCACAGCCAGTAGAAGACAGCCTGCCTACTGATCTGGACTGGGATGGGGAGGTCTCATAGCCCCTATCCAGCCACCCTGTGCTTTCCCCCAGTGCTGTGCCTGGCTGTGCAACCAGCTGCCTTTGCAATGGGTACAATGTCATCAGGCCTTTCCTGAGCTGGTTCAAAGCCAGGTCCCAGCAGAAAGCAAGCTGCAGAGCAGTCCAGGGTAGGTTTCTTCGGGGCCATGGAGGCAGCAGCAGGAGCTAAGCGCGTTGGTGACAGCTCTGTTGGCCATCTCTCCCTCCTGCGACCATCCCCACTAGTAGACTGGGACAGCCCCAGCAGGTCTGGGCAGCTGAGGGGTGGCCAAGGGGACAGGACTGGTGTGGCAGCAGTCAGGGAGAGAGTCTGGATTGCAAAATGCTCCCATTGCCCTGTCATACCCTGGGAACAGGGTGTCCTGGGTACACCCAGAGCATTTTAAACTGGGGGAAACAGAGGGGCAAGACCAGAGGGGTGGTCTGAGCCTGTGAATGGCTGCAGGGAGCTGCTGAGCTGAGCCCCTGGCACCACAGTCACAGGGGACTTTGCTGGCCACTGTCCCCAAACAGCTCCATCATGCTGCCTTGGGCTGAGCCCACCAAAGTCATGCAAGCCCAGGAGCTGATGCCTGGCCAGGAGCAGGAGATTTGCTGGTGAACCAGTTTGGCAATGGGCAGTGTAAAAGGCAGTGTGCATCCTCCAGGTTACGGCCGGCCCCAGGCCCCTGCAGAGTCCTACACACCCAACTCATGGCTGCAGAAGTGAAACAGGCCCTGGGGTCTGTCAGAGCCACCTGCAGCTCCTTCCACGCTCAGATGGTGGACCCCAGGGAGGGGCAATGTCACACATACCCTGATACTATGTCAGCCCCTATGGCAGAGGGGCAGGGGTCCCAGCCTGAACACCAAATCATCTCAGCCCCATAATGGGGCTATGCAAAGCTGAGCTCCTGGAGCAGATTTTCTCCCTGCTCCAAGATTCGCACCGCTGGAAGGTGAGCCAGGAGGACGGTGGCATTTGGACTGCCAGCAGGCAAGCTGGGAGAACGGTGGCAGCAGGAGCAGATGCCCTGTCTAGGGTTGCAGGAGCAGCAAGAGTAGAGATGCCCAAACCCACCAGCTCTAGGCTGATGGGCTAGCAAAGGCCATGGGTGCCGTTTCAATTGCAGAGGGATGCATGTGTCTGGGTGATGCCCTGCACACCTCCCAACACCTCTCTGGTAAGACGTGGCACTTCCAAACTGCCAGTGCCCCTGCAAGGGTGGTCATGGCTTCGTTGCTTTGCTAATTAGTGACTGGAGAGCATGGGAAGAGAAAACCAGCAGTGAAAGTGCCTCCAAAGCTCTTCCCGCTGTGCTGGGCGAACAGCGAGCAGGCGCCGGGCAGCCCTGGGGACATCGCTGTGGCAGCGGGGACGGCACCAGCGTGGAGCGCGGGAGGCACCTCCTGGCCAGAAGCAGCACTGCCAGCCCCTGCCAACACTATCGCCTCCTGCCACCTCCCTGCCAACACTGCCACCTCCCTGCCTCCCCCCCCCCGTCCCCTCTCTGCAACGCCCTGCCACCACTCTTCCACCCCTGCCACCCCCCTGCCACCCCATCACCACCCTGCAACCTCCTGCCACCTCCCTGCCACCCCCGTGCCCAGCCCCTGCCACCTTGTCACCAGTCTGCCACTTCCTGCCACCTCCCTGCCACTTCCCTACTACCCTCTGTCACTTCCTTGTCACCTCCCTACCACTCCATCACCATCCTGCCACCCCTTCTCAACTCCCTACCCAGCCCCCACCACCCCTCCACCTCCCTGCCACGTCTGCTACCCCTGTCACCTCTATGCCACCTTTTGCCACCTCCCTACAACCCCCTGCCACCACCCTGTCACTCCTTTTCACCTCCTGCCCAGCCCCTGCTACCCCATCACCTCCCTGCCACACTCCTGCCACATCTCTGCTACCCCCTGCCATGCTCTGCCACCTCCTGTCACCTGCTGCCACTTCCCTGCCACTGTGCTGGCAGGAGAGGGAGGTGGCAGCTGCAGTGGCATGATCACAAAGGCATTGCTCTCTTCAAGACAGAGCAACAGCCTCAGGGACAATCCCACCCAGCCGTTGCATCCTGGTACTGCACACGCCAGGACCAGTGAGGTGGGCGATGAGATGCATGGTGGAGGAGCATCGTGTCTGCCACCCACTGTCCCACCAGCTGGGATGCTGGGATGCTTGCAGAGCTGGTACACAGCCAGGATCTCTTCACCCTAACAATCACATCGATCAAGGGAGTAGTATTTATTAATTTTTTGAGATCCCCAGTGGAGAGCTAACTAGTATGCCTGCTGCCTCACTGGCAGCAGCAACAGCAGGAACAGAAATTGCTGTCGTCTTGTTCTTCCCAAATTCGAAGCCCTTGGGCCCTGCAGCCCCGGTGAGTGGCTGCCTCGGGGGGCGCAGGGCCTGCACGGTGCCTGCTTGCAAAGGGTTTCTCTGCTCAGGGGGCTGAAACACCCTTTCCCTTTGGTCTGTGTTTAAGGTGAGGCTGGCTGAGAGACCCCATTCAGTGGGAACCCCTTCGGCTCCTCCTGGGCCAGGGAGAGTCCCAGGTCCCAAGCCTTGCTTGCATGACTGCCCACACACATCCCAAAACCAGGCTGGAACAGACCTCGGAAGGCCACTAGGTCAGTCCCTCTGTACCTTACCTCAGTTTTCTCTATGCTAAATGTCACTAGATCCTTCAGCCTTTCCTTCTAGCCACCTTTTCTAGACCCTTGATGATTTTTTGTCCTTTTCCTGGTTCACATCATGCACTGCTCGTCTCCTCTTGAGATCCCAGCTGGATGCTGCTTGTGCTGCCAGCTGCAGATCCAGTTCACAGGGCATGCAGCTGGGTGAGAACTCCCCCCCATGCTGGTCAGACACCTTACAGTGTGATGTCTACACAGGCGCCTTTCCCAAATTACCTGACTTTGGAGTTTGTTTAACAGAACATACTTGCCAGGTGGCCACACTGAGTGACATTGGTGACCTTCTGGTCTTTGCACTCTCTTGCCAGGGAGGGAAATCCAGTTAACCAGGACTGGTGAAAAACCAGCATGTCCCAGCATCCAGATTTTGGGCTAGATCTCTCTCATCCAGTTCGAAGATGGAGAGAATTTGGTCAGTTCAGAACCATTACCTCGAGCAGATGATCAGACACCTTGTCCCCAGATGATCTAAAGGTGCTTCTTGATCTGCCTATGATGCTGGGGCAATGGCTGGCTTCTCTTCAAACACTGTGCTCAGCCAAACACCTCCCTTTTCTCTGCAGCATTACCAGCAACTGTACCACATCCATCACTTAGTGACAATATTTGCTTTGGTTTATATTAATTTTAAAATATTTTCACAATGTATTTGGTTGTTGTTTTTTCTCAGCCTTCACCCTGCAGCCAGCAATCTTTCATAAAGACTTTGCCCTTTTCTTTCTAATTTTATTAATGTCATAATTAGCATTCATACTGACTGCTCCCTAACTATTCTCTATTGTGTAATAGATGGGGGAGTGGGGGGCGGCGCTTATAAATCCCCTGCCAAACTATGATTTGATTTTTGCCCAAGCTGTGCTCTGTGACTCATCTGGTAAATGATTGCTGGCTTGAAGAGAAGAATAACTAGACTTGAGTGGAAATGGGGTAAAATACATCAAGGGTCAACCCAAAGGGGAGGGGGGTGTCAGACCAGCTTACTCCTGGCCATAGAACCAGGCCAGCCAGATCCCAGTACAGAAGCAGATGCTCCAGGACAGCTCAAGAGAAGAAGATGGTGACGAGACAAGGGACCAGCAGAGGAGCAAGGACCAGGACAGATGGTATCAGGCAGCACCAAAAAGGGATGTGCCAGCCCCAGGGAGCACAGCAGTAGCCATCCTGGGGCTTGTTTGACGTTGTCATTAAAGACTTTATTAGTAACTGGAGGGGCTGATGAAATCTGCTGACAGCCCAAGGCTGGGAGGCCTCACCCAGGGAGGATGGGGATTTATCACAGGGGATCCAGAGGAGGAAAGTTTTGAGACCTCACACTGACATCCAGATTGCCAACAAAAATCTTTAACAGGAATGGAGGAAGAAGCAATTGCTGGAAGTCCTTGCTGCAAACAACCTCAAAGCCTCCCAATTAATAAAGCTGCCTTGAGCACTGCGAGTGACTCATGAGCCACTGCATCCTCCAGTGCTCCCCACTCATCCCTCACAGAGCAAGGTTTATAGCTCTTGCAGCACTCTGTCAGAAACCGTGCAGAAATCCACCTGTGGTGAAGCCCACGCGCTTCAGTGGAGGAACATACAATCCTCCAAGAAAAAACAGAGGGTTTCTTTGCCAGAAACCTGCCTCCTGTGAAACCGAGCTGAAGGGCATTAACTCTAATCCTCAGTCTCTGGCTGTGCATTGGCAGAGTCTCCCATTAACTGCCCGTGCCTCAGTGCCGGTGAGTGTTTTCCCATGGAAGAAAGCAGCCACCAAGCAACCCTGCACTACGGAACACCTTTGAGGAGAGACTCCATGCTCCGTACCCCTGCTCTAGCCACACAGAGCCACCCTGCTCTGAGCACAGAGCTCTTTGCTGCAAGAGGGTCAGGCTGCTCGGCTGGCGGGTGTTCAGGAAGCAGACAAGCAACGTAAATCAAAAGGTGCTGCCAAACCCAGGAGAGCAAGCTAGAAACCAAGCAGATTGCTAGGCTGGAAGAGGGCTGGGGCTTGGTGTTTCTACATCTCAGTAGAAGGGGAAAACAACCAAACTGGGCTCCAGAAGGCATTCAGAGCGCTGTGGTTGGGGCTGTATGCCACGATGCTGGTGACAGCAGCCGTCTGGATGTGGTGACCTGTGAGCAACAAAAGGAGGCTCAAGGCTCCCACACTGCCATGTGTGCAGGGGTGCTGGGGTGAAGGGTGCCCCAGCTCCACCTCCTGCTCCGGTCTCTTCTCAGAGAGGAGACTTTTGGCAGTGCTAGGGCAGGACTGGAGCTCAGCTCACAGCAGGAAAACAATGTTTTATATTTTTAAGGAAATAGTGGAGTGGAAGAGATTTGCTAAGATATATGCACAGAAGCTGGGATGCTTCACTCAACCCTGAATCCCTTTAATCTCCATCTCCCCACTCTAAACCGGCTTGTGTTGATAATTGTGCTTAGCTATTCTTTGCCAACACTCAGACAGACTTTCATCCTTCCAGAGCAAACAGAAACACACATCTCACAGCAACGGCTCCCTGATCCAGCCCCCTCCCCGGATCTCTCCATGCACTAGCAGCATCCCCATCCACCAGCCCTGATGGAGGGGTGTTTGCAGGGACAGAGCTCCCCGCTGCATAAACAAGGGGAAGACAGGAAAGATGGAGGGAGAAGAGCGAGTGCTCCTCACTGTGCGCTCCCTGGACAGTGTGCATGTGTATGTTGTACACTGGTAACTTCTGAGACCCATCCACAGGACAGAGGGGACCGGCTGTGTCAGGGCCCAGGTCTCAGCTGGCAGATAATCCCCACCATAAACTGATCAAGATTCCCAAAGCATCCTAGCTCTGTTAAGACCAAGAAAACATGCTGAAAATGTTTTCTTTTGCACTACTGTAGCAGTGAGCTTGCTTCCTTACCCTGAACAAAACATGTGCCTGAGTCACAGCATCTGAAGGCAAAGCATTGGGAGCTGAGTGTACAGAAAACCTTAAGAGACAGAAACCAGGGCACTTCTCTTCAACCCTAGATCATGGCATTGGGAAGAAAGATGCAAATAGGGTTCACTGAGCACCAGCCATCAGTGCATAGGTGGAAAAAAAATGAGGGGTTTGTATCTTGGACCCAATCTGAACTAATGCTGTCTCTGGATCAGCACACATGCAAGAAAGCGTGTTGCCTAAGTCTCATCTGGGAGGACCTGTCCTTTCCAGAGCCCCACCAAATAGCACCAACATTGAGGACTGCAATTTGCATGCACATGTACGGTTTGGCTTTGGTGCTACCCACATCTAAGCAGCCTCATTTCATCTGTCCAGTGTTGCTGCACCCTGCCCAAAACAAACAAAAGGGACTCGTGCCCACTATATCAAAGGACATCAACGTTCAGATCTTCTCAGGAATCCTGCTGACTTCTCTCTACACCCATATCAGGCAAATGGTTCAGGGCACCCTCCTGTGGCCCCATGGCCAACTGGAACGCATCTGTTATGCTTCCACACTAAAAATCTTCTAGACTCAAAAACAAGGTGACCACACTGCAACTGCCCCTGCTAACCCCCAAACATGCCCAGGAATTGCCTGGGGTAGTCGTCCCTTGTCCAAACCATATCAGTGACCACACCAGCAATTTAACAGTGTGGGCAGCCAAGCTGTAATGTCCAGGACCTAGTCCTGGTTTATTTTTCTGGTACTTACGCAGCTTTTACCCTGCTCCCCCGAGCTACTCAACCTGAGTGGAGAGGACATGGAAGATTGTGTGTGTACTGAAACCTGCTCTTTACCACACAGGAAAGTCACCTGCTTGATTTCCTCCTGAGAAATGTGCTCTGAACATCACCCAGACCAAAAGGTGGAACAGTTTAGTGACGGGTGAGACAGAGGAGATCTGGCTCTGCCTTTGGCTGGGTTCATGACTTCAAGCGCATCACTTTATCCTTCCATCCTGTTTCTCTCCTCCCAGTCCTGCTTGACAGGGGATACATTTAGTGGCAGGGTACAGCTGGACTGAGTTCAGTGCAACCTGGAGTATATAGATGCTTCTTTAACAAAAAATAATCAGGTTTGGCTCATTTTTGAGTCTTGTTGCCTTTCAGTTACTAAAGGCATTGAAAATACACAGTGGGAGTTGGTGCTATGCTTGCTGTGTGAGCACAGCCCCTGACCAGCCCTCAGGCTTTCTCCCATTCTCATTGCTTGGAGTGCAGTTTTCATGGGTCTGTCCATTGTGAAAAGTGTTTTATCGTAGGGAAATTTGCATCCACAGCAGAAGAAAGTGTGCCTTCTCCTTTCAGGCCCAGGAAAGCTGAGCCCTTCCAGCAGGTTGACATTCTGGGATGGCAGGCAGGAACCAGACACGGTCAGCCAGCACATGCCAGGCTGAATCCCTCCTGGGTGGATTCCTCGGAGTCCACAAGCACAGACTGCTCCTCCTCATCCCTTTTTGCTTCCTGCACCTTCTGATCATCACAGCAAACACCAGCCTCACCTACACCATGGGAGTGGAGGAGGACCTCCATTCCCTCGTGTACTTGCTGATCACTCTGCTCCTGAAGGTCAGTCTCTGCAGCTCCAGCACATTTGTGCCCAAGATGCTGCTGGGTTTCCTCTTTCATCTCAGCCACATCTCATTGCAGGGCTGCATGGCCCAGATCCTCTTCCCATAATTCTTCATCACATTGGATTGCAACACCTTCCTCATGGCCACAGGTATGTGGTCATTTGGAACCTACTGCACAACACAGACGTAATGACCAGAAAATACATGTCCTGGTTATCCCTGGCTGCAGTGGTGAGGAACATCTCTTTTGTCAGTCCTGTGGTGATCCTGGCATCCAAGGTGCACTTATGCCACGCTAATGTCATCAAGCACTTTGTCTGTGAGCATATGGCCCTGGTGAGCCTGTCCTGTGGGGACACCTCCAGGAACGGGATGGTAGGACTGGCCATGAAAGCCATCACGATTGTCTTCGATTTAGGCTTCCTCTTGACACCCTACTCCACGATAATCCTCACAGCCTTGAAAACTCCTTCTGGTAGTGCAGAACAAAGCTTGCCACACAAGTGCTACTCGCCTCATGGCCATTCTGGTGACTTACTGGTCTTCCTCCTTAATTTATCAGATGTGGAAGGCTCTCTGAGGACATGCACAACCTGATCAGTGTGACATACCTGCTACTGCCATGTGGCGTCAACCCTATCGCCTATGGTGTGAGGACCGAAGAGATCAGGCAGCGCCTCCTAAAACTGTTGAAAAAAGAGGTTTGGTGTCAATCCCCTTTAAGGCAGCAGCCACAAGCCAGTGGAGACAACACCTCTCTGTGCAGTCACACATCATCCTGCACATCACCATGGAAATAGAGCTCTGAATACCCTCTGTCAGGCAGAAGAGAGTTTGATGACATGAGTTAATTAGCAGGGCAAGTCAAAGGAAAAGGAAAGCATTAAAAAAGAGACTGTATGTGCCCAAAGCAGCAATCTCCAGCTTCTCTGGACCAGCTACACATTGTCAAGTCCCAGAATTTCCCCCCTACACTCCAATAAGCCTCCTACAAGCATCTGACAGTCATTGCTACCCATGGCCCACCAGTTTAAGATGAAGGAGCAGGGCTGCCAAACCACAGGCTCCCTTCACAGACCATGGGGATGAGAGGATATGGTCTAGAATAAGTTCCCTGGAATCAGCCTGACAGGTGTAGCAGAGCATCTAGGAATCCCGGGCTTTGGTTGCTGTGACTTGTAGCTTTTCTCTGTCCCAAGACTAGTTAACAGTCCATGCTGCAGTAAAGATAGCCTGCCTCTTCCCAACTGTCCCTGATGGAGATCTTGCCAGTTAACCCAAGCACATAAGAGATCACCAAGATTGACCTCCCTTGCTTGTGAAGGCCCTTCTGGACCAGGGGCTAAGTGGAGGAGGGTATCCTGCTGGTAGGTGTTCTCCTGATTGCTAGATCTGATCCCCACACATCACATCCCAAGTTACTCAATGCACAGGAGTTAGAAGATCCCCAGCAAGGCATGGTGCTTTGAAAGCTCCTTTCAGACATACAGGATACAAATCCTGCTCTCATTTCAATTGGGGAAGCGCACCAGAAGGCTCTTCTCTCAAGTTTACTTGCCCGGGGCCAATTAGAAAGAACCTGCAAGTTGCAGAGACAGCGAGTAAGAGGCCCAACCAGTCAGCACCCAAAACCGCCCAGCAGCTGCAAGCACCCTTCCCTCAAACCTGTAACTGCATGCACATCCATGGGGCTGCAGAGCTGCTTTCTGGGGGGGAAACCGGCTTGCCCTGGTATGGCTGCATCTTCCCATCTTCTGAAAACACCAAACCGTGTCAGACCAAAGGTCCAGCCAGTGCCTCAGCTCCAAGAGCAGAGAGTAGCAAATGCATAGGAGAAAAAGTAAGAGACAGGAGTGCAAGACACCAAATGCCACTCTCCCCCATTTACCTCCCTCGCAGGAATCCATGGTTGCACCAGATCACCTTACCCCTTTTTCCCCAGGAATTCCTTCATTCTCTTAAGTGACCATCAGATAAGAAGTGCTGCAGAAATAACATGAGTTACAGTGGTAATTCATGCAAAAACCCGCAGCAGGCAAAGAACAAAATGCATGGTATTGCTAATGCCAAGTTCTCCTTACTCACATTAAGCATCTAAGGTTTGAATCGGTAAATATACAGGTATTTTGTGTAGTTCGAAGCTAAAAGAACATACTTTTGCCCAGTGCAGCTGGCCAAGAGGGAGATCTCGGCAAGATCCTGGACCTCTCCTAGATCTTCTGCACCCAGTTTCTCCTCTTCCCTTGTTTTTCGGAAGAGTGGCCAAGGACTGAAATATTCACACACCTCTAAGTCAGTCCCCATAGGTACCCATCAGACAGGAGAAAACATTTCTCTCTCCTGTACCAAATCACCTCTGAAGGAAACCACGCAAAAGCAACCTCATCAGCTAGTCACATCTCCGGCACCTGGAAGGAGGGGAGCAGGGCTGAGGAGCACAAGGGCTTCTCCCAGGGAGATGCTCATGATGCTCAGAGGAACATCCAGGGCATCACAGATCGAGTATTAGCTACTTTATAATGTTTCCCGATGTAGAGAAGCATCCGGCTGTTCTCACAGCCTTGCTGGGCTTCTTGGCTGACACACCACGGGGCAGAGAGTTACAGCCTCAGGCAGGCCAGTGCTCCAGGATCAAGTTCAGCGGTGATCCATGCTGGAAACCACCTCGCTCCAGGGGTCTCAGCCTTGCAAGGCAAAGCATGCCTCAGGCTGAAAGTCAGAGGTAGGCTCTGACCACAGATACAAAGCATTCTGTTTGCAGCTGTGAAAACCTCTGAATTCCTGACATGCACAGTTTTTCCTTTTGAGAAAAAGAATTCTTTGGTATCTTTATTATAAAAAAATTAAAAATCAACGTTGCAAAAAACTCACCTACAGTGATAACACACAGCCCCAGACATCCATAGGGCTTCTGTCCAATTTGGACAACAACCTCTGCAAAAATAAAAAAAATAAAAAAACCCACACAACCCCTCTACAACGTAATGCAATGTACTGAAATAGAGCCAACGTGCTGTAACAACAGCGAGCAGATGTCCTTATTGCACAGGACACCAGTACAAACCACAGAGGTACAGCACGGAGCAGAAAGCTGCTCTCAGCACATGCTCAGGCTTGTAGCTCCATGGTTTGGATGTTCTGAGATCAGCCCCCAGGATGTGCACGGAGAAAGGTACAAACCCCAGGCAGCTCGGTGCTGATCACAGCAATCCCCCCACCTGCCCTGGCGAGGTATGCAAGGAGAGTGTCTCAGACACAGCCTGTCACTCCAGGAACAAACTGCTAATGGGCTGCTGTCACCTTGGAACACGGCGTTTGATCTCGCATGGAGAGCACGCCTCGATCCGCAGCCCAGGCTGCACGGCAACAGTGGTTCAGTCGAACCAGAGAGGAAGATAAAGCTCCTGTCAGAGCCAGCCATTTCAGTGTAATGTCTCTGCAAAGCTGCCCCTCATTTTGCAGTCAGCGTCTTGGCGCAGCGCTTTGGCTGTTGAGGCAAATGTCCCCGGGTCCCTGCATGGTGCTGGGCTGCTTGGCCAGGACACAGGAGGGCTGCAAAGCCAGGCAGGGATCTTCTGACACAGTTTGATCCCTCAGGACTCCTGTGCTCTGGGAACCTCAGGCTCTGCTCTTCTTCCCTTTCTTTGCCCTCATGTGCCCAGTGGTTACCCATGGAGTTGGGATGGGGAAAAGCCTATGCTCTCCCACGGGTGTTCCAGCTCCGCTTCTGCCTGGGGCTCGGTGGGACTGATGCTGTTCTGCCCCAGATGCTGCCTCGATCCTTCCCCTATGGCAGCATTTGGGTTTTATCCCACTGTCTGGCACAGATGCTGCTCACTTGCTCGATACTCATCCTGGTTTCCTCCATCCTGCACTGGATGGGGATGGGGCAATCTGCAAGCCACCACACCACGTGGACATCACCTCCACACAGCTGCCAGCTTGTCTAACCTTGGTAGTCTTGCTCTGTGGCTGGTACCACAGACTCCAAACTCTCTCTGCCACTCCAGCTGATCCAGCTTTATGCCTGCGAGTGTACAGCCCTGGCACGCCCAGCCTGCAGCAGCACATCCCAGAAGGGCACCATGGGCATGGTGCTGGGCACTTTCTCCATCCCAGTGGATGCCACCTGCATCCCAGCCTTGTACGCTGGCTGCAGCCATGCAGCCCTGGCTCCAACAGCCTGAGCAGCAAAGCTGCCCACATCTGCAGCCCCCAGCTGCTGGCAGTTCTCACCACGTATTTCTCCTGCCTTGCCTTCTCCATCATGTACTGCACTGGCCAGGCAGCTTCTCAGGGCTCACACACAACTTGCTCAGCACCAGCCATCACTTCCACCCACTCTCAACCCTACCTTTTACAGGGCATTGACTAAGGACATCAGGCAGTGCATCCCGAGATCCCTACGGAGACAGCAAGGAGCCCATGGGCTCCTTGAAAACAAGCCTCTGCTCACCACTGCCAAGGGTGGCTTAGCAAAGGAAAAACTTTCTAGCAATAAGACAGCTTTGAGTACTGAGCTTGAGGAACCTACATCACTGGAGGATTTCACATCAGGTCAGATTCACACCCATCTGAAATTTCCCAGGGTGAGAAGATCCTGCCTTGGGAAGGGGGTGGACTAGTTGGTCTCTCCAATTTCCATCCAGACCTGTTTCCTGAAAGTCCGGGATTCAGAACTGGGGAGCACCACCCATTCCCTCCACTGTCCTTCCACTGCAGCACAGCTCTGGGGGAGGACCGAGTTGGCTGCGCTGCCAGTGAGGTGCCCTCCTCCCACTGGCTCAGACCGCTGGACTCAGGCTTTGGGATGCACTGGGGGTTGGGAGGAAATCTTTAATGTCTCTCTCAGATGTTGAATCAATTCAGATACCTTTTACATCTATTATTTCATTTACGTGGCAGCCAGGGTTTGTTGAGACATTCACAAAGAGCCCAGGAGCACCCCAAAGAAAGGACCCTGTGCCCACAGCTGCCGTTTCTTCCCCAGCTATCTCACTTAGTCTCATAAAAGCTATTACAAGCCTGCCATCATTTTATTCCTGCTGCTAAACCTGAGCTGAAATTAATGAGAAGATAGATGTCTAAACACCTGCATGGTATTGCTACACTGGGAACCAGGCTTGTATGAGAAACAACAGAGATCAGGAGCTGACTGAGCTGCAAAATGAATATTAAACAGAAATAGCTGCACAACAATATTTTATGCTTGTTACTGAGTTTGACTTCAATGCTGGTGGAAAAAAAATAAATCCTAGGCAATGCAAGAACTCCAGGAAATTAGCATCTTCCCCCAGCATAAAAGCCTCATTTTTTAAGAGGCACAAATGAGTTCTGGGCAGAAACAGAAGAGTCTGTGAGTACTTCTCTGTACTTGCCATTTGATATTTCCCATCAGTGTCTACAAAAAGTTCAGAGGACAAGTTCCACAGCAAGAAAGTTATACATTAAAAATTGCCATTTTAAAAATAGGAAAATAGATAGGAAAGAGCCTTGGGAGCAAAAGATGAGCTCCTTGTTTTCCTGCTGTGTTGCGGCTGCCGAGTTACGAATCTGTTACGCTTTACTGCCATAAACTAAGAAGCATCAGCTCAAACACACACAGAGGCAAAAAGAAAAGGAAAAATGTCAGAGCTCTTACAGCTCTGAGCGGCTCAGAGTCAGAGCTCTTACAGTCTTCCTGGGCTGAGCCCAAAACAACTCAAGTGATAGAGTAAAACCTGGGGCCAAGAACCAGCCGAGGACTCACCCCAGGAACAGGAGGGGGATGTCAAGTGACCTTGACAATGGGACAGAGCCTGAAATCAGCGTGACAACATGAAATTCAGCCATCACCAGTGGGAAGTTGCACACTTCATGGGGAAAACCAGAGCATGGTTTCCAAAGCGAGAAGTCCCTGGGCAAGCAGCGGGGTGGTAAGGACGGAGCTGGCCTTGGGGCAGACCACAACCCTGATGAGCTGGCATTACAGTGCCAGTACCAGAAAAGACCTGCCTAATTCTGAAGCTTGGTAACAGCAGCATTGCACACAAGACACGGGTATTATTATTCAGCTCTGCTTGGTGCTGAAGTGGTCTCAGCCAAGTACCACACCGGGGTTTGGGCACTGCAGTCACAGGCAGAAATTGAAAGAATTCACATGAATCAGATCAGTAAGAAAATAACGACACTAGGTTTGTTTTCTTGAATAAACAGGGAACTAGAAGGGTAAACACACGGCTTCTGTCAGGAGGTAAAAGGCTTTTCCGAAGACCGTGGATTTGTTTCTCTCTGTGAATACCAAAGGAAGGATGAGGAGCTTAGTTTGCAGCACCGATAATTCAGCTGGGAATTAAGGGAATTCTGAGTGACAGTAATGAAACACTAGAAGCAAGGAAGTCATGGAGCACCCTTCACCAGAGGCTTTGATGAGCAGGTTAAATGAGCAGCTCTCAGAAACTGCCTGGGTCCTGGCTCTGAGCACATATTCCTGCAGCCACACCATGCTGTGGTTTGACGGCGAGCAGGTCGTGCACCACACCAGTGAGCACATACCCTGCCAGAAGCACGAGGCCACAGACCACAGCTGCAGGGGTGGCTTGGCACACGCCGCTCGCCCCTGGCACGTGTTTGCCACCACCAAGCAGCATGCACAGCACGCGTGCACCACGCATGGCTTCTGCATGCTCAGCTGCCCTCAGCTTTTCTGAGGAACACAACACAAAAACACATCCAGATGTGAATCAAAAAGCTGTGGGACAAAACACATGCCTGAGCAGCACACCTGGGGAGAAAAAGCATGACTAAGTTCACTGTGAATAGAACACGCTCCTTTTGGCCCCAAGCTGTCTGCTAGACACCGAGAGCATGGATCAGACTCCCAGTGAAAGCAGGGAAGACAAAAGTAATCCAGAGAAAGGCAGTTTTAAGACGGCACAGGCTGTGTTCAGGATGCATGTAGGTGCCAGGTCTCCCTGTGGCTGCAGGGGATGGGGTCCTGTCTCCCCAGACACCCCCCACCAGCTTTACCTTCTGCACCACAAAACCTCCAGCTGATCACCTCTTGCTGCTGAACACCACGGAACAGGTGCCGGCAGCGTATCCCATGGAAGTTGTGGTATGGGCTTAGGTAGGATGAATGCTCTAAATACATCCCGAAAACTAAAAACCTGATTTACTAAGCCGTTTTCTAACTCTAGGGTAATTTCCCCAGGAATAAATGAAAGCTACAACACAAGAGAGATCCTGTGTTAGGAGCAGCAGAGAAATAAACAAAGATGCTCAGCGCTACAAGGCTTCAAGGAGAAAACCTTAGGAAGTCTCTCCAGCCAGCGTGGTAACAGAGTCAGGGTTAAAAATACACTTGAGTCTTTCTGCAGAAGGCAGCTGCAGAAAACACAGAAACAACTTGGATGAGGAGTGGAAGGTGGCGACGGCAGCAGCACTGCTCTGGCACACATCCTTATGCACGACTACGGGCAGAGCCTCAAAATCTGCTTAAGCCAGTCCAAACTCCCACTGTTACGGAAGGAGAGTCCACCCTTCAGCTGCTCCTACCCACCACCTCCCACCTGCTCGTGCAAGCAGTTGCAAGGCGGTACAGTCCACAGCAATAAAAGCAATTCCTTCTCGGACTGACAAGAAGCACAGCTGGACAACAGGTATGCCAGCGCAGGGCCAGCAACACAAACAGCAGTTGGATGGCCCTCTTAAATCAGCATAACCCAGCTGCAAGCCTGCGCCTTCCTGAACTCAAATTGAATAAGACTCAGTAACAAAGCTCCTGGGTAAGTTTCTCACCAAGAAAGTTCTGCACAGGCCCAGACTTTGCTAAATTAAGAGCTGACAGGCAGCCATCCCAAACCCAACACCACAGAGAGGCACCAATCCTGTCCTTGCTTGCAGGACAGACTCAGCACCCACAGTCAGCATGAAGCACAGTGGCCCCAGCATGTTAGAGGTGCTGCTGCTGTGGACAGACACCTGGACGTTGGAAACTATCGTGCAGGTGGCAGGTCTTGCTGTAAACACTCACCCACATGTGATGAAGTTCAAGCCTACACCTCGCATGAATGTGTCCCACACAACTGGAGAAGGGTTAACTCCCTCCTTCCTGGGGCGGCGCTGGACCAAAGCTGATGGCTACAAGAAGATCCGATGACTCACACGCCAGCCTGAAGAAGAACGTGCCCAGCTTCAGTGCCACTGTCTGGGGTTCAGCTGGGAGCAGCGAGAGCTGCCCACGTCCTCAAGGGCTGTTAAAAGAGGAAGCCAGCACAGCCCAGGCTGCTACTTGTAGGCAGCTACTGTCCTTCAGGCCGACTTCTGGTCTGCCTTGCACAGAGCGCAGTCAACACGCTGGATGAAAAGGATGCTGTCCAGACGGACCTTGACAGGCTTCAGAGGTGCAAATCTCATTAAGTTCAACAAGGCCCATTTCAAGGTCCTGCACGTGGGTCAGGGCAATCCCAGGCACAAATACAGGCTGGGCAGAGAATGGATTGGGAACAGCCCTGAGGGAAAGGACTTGGGGGTGCTGCTGGATGAAAACCTTAACATGGCCCAACAATGTGCGCTCGCAGCCCAGAAAGCCCCTCGTGCCCTGGGCTGCATCCCCAGCAGCATGGCCGGCAGGGCGAGGGAGGGGGCTCTGCCCCTCTGCTCCCCTCTGCTGAGACCCCCCCACAGCGCTGCGTCCAGCTCGGGGGTCCTCAGCATCAGAAGGACACGGACCTGTTGGAGCGGGCCCGTCGGAGGCCACGGAGCTGGTCAGAGGGCTGGAGCCCCTCTGCTGTGGGGACAGGCTGGGAGAGCTGGGGCTGTGCAGCCTGGGGAGGAGAAGGCTCCGGGGAGACCTTAGAGCAGCTCCCAGTGCCTGGAGGGGCCGACAGGAAAGCTGGGGAGGGGCTTGGGGCAAGGGCAGGGAGCGGTGGGACAGGGGGGAATGGCTTGAAGCTGAGAGAGGGGAGATTTAGGTTGGACGTGAGGAAGAAACCCTTCCCCGTGAGGGCGGTGAGGCGCTGGCCCAGGCTGCCCAGAGCAGCTGTGGGTGCCCCATCCCTGGCAGGGCTCAAGGCCAGGCTGGACGGGGCTGGGAGCAGCCTGGGCTGGGGGGAGGGGGCCCTGCCCGGGGCAGGGGGTTGGAGCTGGGTGATCTTTAGGGTCCCTTCCAACCCAAACCCTTCTCTGATTCTGTTCTAGGATTTAAACCTTTTGGCCGCAGTGTCCCATTACCAGCAAGAGGCACGCTCCCTTTCCAGGCTGCCTCTCTGCAGACACAGTCCCTCCCCAGGAGCGCTTTGGGCCAAGGCAGGCAGCAATCCCTGCCCCCATGGCCTCAGGGAGAGATATGTAGGTGGTCTCACCACCTCCAAGTCATATTTGATAGGACAGAAGGGCAGCAAGCGTTGGCTGTCTGGAGAGGACCATGGCTAGAGTGCACAGGGCTGACAGGAAAGGTCGCAGCCTCTTTCCTCAGGATCTCCCACAGACCCCAGCAGGCAGCCCGTGCTCAGCACGTTACCACTATCACCCCATTAGCTTCCCTCATTCTCCCCCAGCTCCAGGAGACACACACAGTCAAGTCACCACCAGTCTGCATCTCTAGCATTTAAATCCTCCCTTTTTCTTTTTTCCCTTCTCTGTAGCTCAGAGCTATTTCATAAGAGAGCAGCAGCACCTTGCTGTCAAGCAGGGAGATGTTCAAGAGGGAAACAGTCTGTTTGGTGTTGCTTTAGCCCAACCACAGCAGAAGTAACAGAAAAGGTTCAGAAAAGGAACTGAGAAAAACTGACCCCACTCAAGCAATGACAGAGCACTTCCCTGACTAGGGACAGCAGCTGGAGGATTAAGGAAACAGCAACTGGAATATCTGATTGACCTTTAAGGAAATAAAAAATGTTTGCCAGAACAATGCAGGCAGCAGGAGAGCGCCCAAAGGCCAGGCAAACAGTAGCCAGGGCAGTGGTTAAGGGCAAACTGCGTACAGGAGAGATGGCAGCTCCCAAGGACTCCCCCCACCCCAAAAGGAGCGTCAGCATTCAGTGCAGCTCTCTGCCCCCACCAACTCCTCTCTAACTGCCTCTCTGCGTCGCAGGGAACGTAAGCCCTCTTCACTCCTCCCCAGGAGACCAGATCAGGCAGGAGTGCTGATCTCAACAGCACTCATGTTTAGGAGTGTCTCAGAGAGAAGCAGCAGCAAAAGCATACTACAAGAACAAGACTGCAAGGTCCCCTGGGAGCTACTCCTGTTTACACAGGGAAACCGTAACAGGGCATTACCCACTTAGGCCCGCTCCCAAGAACTCACCTCATGATGCTCAATGAGCAAAGGCTTGTTTGAGTGACAGCACATCGCTGACCTGGCTGCAGAAGACATGCTCCACTTTGAGCAACCCTGGGGCAGCGTGAGATGGGCAGGAGCAGCAGCAGAGGGGAAAGCACCCTATCCATCCCACTGAAGTTCTCCAGCAAGTAAGTGAGAACAGACAGGCACAAGAATCTTTGTAACTTCCCCAAACCCATCCATTACGGTCTCAACAGCAGCTCCTCAGCAGATTTTTGCCTCCAGCCCATACCTTTCCACACACCTGCTGACACCCCAACACATAATTTTTCAGTTCTCACTAAACTCTCTCTGCCCCATCCGACAGGTGAGGTTAGCATGTGCTGCCAGAGGGATTCTGCTTCTTCATCAACCCTGCCCCAGCCCTTGCAACTTCTGAACTTCCCAAAAGTCACTCAGAAAGAGGATTTTTGTAGTCAAAAGGCCCTGTCACCTCAGAGTCTTTCTGGTGAAATTTCTTGGGTGGCACAGCCACCAGGACTGGTGATCAGACACAACGGCCTTCCCTCGGAAGCAGAGCGCGCCCCTTCCCAACATATGTGCAGTGGTGCCTTATAAGAAAAATTTCTAAGACAAAGAAGCAGAAGAAATATGTTGTGGTGGACTGAAAAACAAGATGCAAGGGTTCAAGCCTCACCTCTAGCACAGTCCCAGATTTGCCATGACCTCGACACACCTCCTTTGCAAGTTACGGGAACTAGTTCAGCCCCTCCACGTTTACCTTAAGCTCCAATCTTCAAAATGACACAAAACAAGAGACACCCTACTGAGCTAAGCACGGCTGCCCCAGCAAATACAGGGTTCCACTTACATGCTCTGTTTTACACAACAAGAGCCTTCAGAGAGTTCTCTGGAAGGAACTGTGCACAGGAGGTGTAGGGCTCACAAACAAGGCACCAGCCTCCAGCTGCTACAATTCATTTTTAATCAAAGAAGCCATTCCCAAGAAACCACTGCTCATTCCTTTCACATTCCACATTTTATTGAGTTTGGCTGGATTAAAGGGTTAGTTGTATGGTACATGAATTCAATAAATATTTAAGAACTGAATGGTGAAGCCCCATCGCATTAGAGCGGGGAGTTAAGTACATGGATAAGTAAAAATGTATTACTTTGAAAAGATCCAATAACTAGCTGCGGTGGATAAATGTAGCTCTCAAAAAAAAAAAGATTGCGTGTGTGCTTCAGAAGGCCTTCTAGCCAAGGGCAGCATGGAAGCCCATTACCAGAAAACTGATAAATTAAGAGTAGGTTTTCCATACAAAATAAAATGCACTGCAACAGTTCTGCCATCCCCTGGTCAAAACTGAAAAGGAGTATTTACCAAGTGCAATGCTCTGCCTTGTCAGGCTGGGATGGAGGAGACGAACTCTCCAGGCAGCAACACACCTACCACCAGTTTGCTCCTTGAAAAAGCTTTTTGAAAAGGGAACAGGAGGGGGCAAGGAGTAAGAAATGGTGGGAGAAGGGTCTCATTGGCAGATGGGCATACACTCCAGCTTTCTAACCTTAACATAAATTGCTCCTTTGCCATGACAGGCAGCACAGCAAGCATACAACACACCCAGCCTAGGGATGTTTTCCTGCTGCCTGTCTTTCACAGAAAAGAAAAAAATACCATTCAGGTCTGCTTCTTTCTCTGAAGACACAAGTAACAGTTTTTAGTAAATGAGAAGAACTGTCTGAAGACCCCAGGACTGATCTTTAAGGTAAGTGCCGTTAGCACTTCCCCTGTCTGTTCAGAAGTCCTGCCTATAGGGTTCAATGTAAAACCATGCAAGAACACTTAACTTTTCAGAAAGCTCAGCTACAAAAGCAATATACAAACTTCTCATGCACCCTATCCATACCTGTGCACCAACCCCCAAGTGGATGAGGAAGCTACAACAACACTATTGTGATTGCCCCTCCCTGCCACAGTTCCAGCAAGCCACTACATCCTGAAGTAACACTAGTTGTTTCTATCTTAGAAAGACTCCAGCCAGGTGAAATGGCTTTGCTGGCACTGCAGGGTAGATCCATTAGGAGCCACACATTATACACTCATCCCGGTTCTCCAGGGAACACACCATGGCTGCTTTATTCCTCTCCTTCTCTTCCTCTTCCCTGGAGGCCTTCTCCCGCTCTCTGAGTTTCTCTTTGTTCAGGGTGAACTGGATGGGGTTAGCAGCTGGTTTTGTCCTTAGATAGTACATGCCAGTCTTCAGACCCTGCAGAGCAAAAGCATGAGTCTAAGAGCTGGAATCGTCTGGAGGTCAGGCGAGTAATACAGCCAAACTCTGAACTGCTGAGGCTGACCTCCCTTAGCCCATACCACTGTACTGGCCTCAGAGTCACATCTAGTAGTAGCCAGGACTAATGGGAGCAACGCTACAAGCATCCACAGCTTTACTGCTTTGGAGAGATGTTCCACTAGTAACACCAGATTCATGGAAGGAAACAGCCGTTTACCCTTCTAAGAATCAGACAGACCAACTTTTCATGAAAGAACTTAGCAGCCTGCATCTGCTCTCTGTTCTGAACACGCCTCCCACCCACCCCTCCCAGATACCTGCTTCCACCCATAGAAGTGCATGCTGGTGAGTTTGCCGTAGTTGGGTTCTGCAATATGGATGTTGAGAGACTGGCTCTGGTCAATGAAAGCTCCTCTGTCTGCTGCCATCTTGAGGACAGTTTTCTGGGATATCTCCCACACTGTCTTATAGAGTTGTTTCAAGTCATCAGGAATCTCAGGTATATTCTAAAAGGAAGAGGGAAGAATTTTCCAATGCAGCGTAACCAGTGACAGCCCAAATGTTCACTTTTTTGAAAAAATTTAACAAATACTATTTAATTTTATAAATCGGATTCTTCACCAATTGCTGAAACTTCAGCAGTCCTGACCAGAACTAAGGCTTTTTGCAGCCCAACTCTATCACTGGATCCAAGCATCCCGATTCTGAAAGCACACAAGCGTAAAGAAACCTCAACTGCTGAAAGAGGACAGCTTCTTCCAGGAAATTTGAGAGAAAAAGCTGTTTGCAAACAGACCATTACTGTTTTGCCCTGAATAGGTCTTACAAAAAGCAACCCAACAGCTAGTACTCCCTCAAACTTCAAGGTGGACGCACTTTGTTAGCACGCATGATACCAAGCGTAACAGCCACAGTAGCGTTTCAGACTCCACAGCATAAATGATTCATCCCACGCAGACTTCTACATGTAACTTCTGGATCTGGATGTCACATACTCAGCTACTCCCTGCTACAAAATTACCCCTTTATAATCTTTATGATAAATGGGAATCCAAACATTTGCAGAACCTGCCTAAAGTAAAGCAGCCTGACTCAGTATTTGTTCTAGCAAATCAGCACATTTCCATTGGCCTTCTCGATCACACGGGCAGGCTCCAGCAGGAACAGATTATCACTGAGCTCAGGCACATCCCCTCATATTTCTAATGGAAACGCCACACATTGCAGCTTTTCCTCCACAGGCTAGCTGAGTCACTCATACAGCAGACCTCAAAAGCACTCTAGCAAAACAGCCCCCCTGCCAGCACCTCACAGACTAGCTGAGTCCCTGCACTTTTCTCCCTGGTTTCTCACACGTACCTGGATAGAGCCGTTGTGGGCAATGATTTGGTTTTTCATCCCCTCATTCCACAGGCCCCTCTCTGTGAGATCTTTCAACAAGTGCGGATTCACCACCTGCAAGGGGCAAAGGCCAAAGAATAAAAGCACTGTATATTCTCAGCTATACGCCCTACCTTATGGTGCAGCTACACCTTCCCAGAGGAGGCAAATCCAATGCACACAGTTTGTAAATGGTTAAGTAAGACCTTGTATGGTACTGACAAAGTTTGACTTGTCAGTCAGCACTGAGGCCAGACTAGGCACCAGGTTAAAACAAGGTAACAGATGTGAGATGCTGCTGGCCACTGCAGATGACAACAGAAGGCTGGCTGCAATGCCTAGCTGGCACCAGCCCAGGGCTGAACTAGTAGGACAGTAATGGGAGAAGCTACTAGACTTTACAAACGAGAAAGGGCAGTGTATGAAACTCCCCCGCATGAAGAACGCCAAGAGATGTGAAAGGGAGAAATTTGGGTTTACCAGGGCCGCTGACCACAACCTGAATTACTAAATAAGTAAAATCACTAGGACTGCGGTCAGAAGGGGAAAGAACAGAAGAGGTGCAGGCTGTTTATCTAGGAAGAAAAAACAGTGAACTTTTGCTTGCTGGGACTGGGGACAACTGTCCAGCAGCCCTGCACCTGACCTGCAGAGCAGGTTAATAAACCTGTTGTTCTGACCTCACTACACATGCCTGCTTTGATCCTGCAGTCAGGAGGAAATGGGAGTGCTTTCTCTAACATCGATGAGGGGACATCTCAGAGGGGATGGACAGACCAGATGCCCCGAACAGTTAAGATATTCCCCTGGCCTCACATAGAGGTCTTTGCTAATTCCAGCCTCCAGAACTCATATTGTTTCTCCTTCCTGAACAGCAGAACCCTCTGCATCTGCAAAGCTTTTACATGACCTCTTCAGATCTCTTCAGCACTTTACATACAATACAGCTCTTTCTTCAAGACTGTGCAAAGCAGCACTGTGGCCTCAGTTACTCTTCCCATAGCATGCATGTCCCTTCAATAACTTTAGTAATCATCATTCGTTTAGCAATTTCTCCTGCAGGCCATCTTGAAGACCTCATAAAGGTTTTTTCCAGTCAAAAGCAGCACTTCTTTACAATTCTGAGTATTCCACAACGACTGCTGTGGAATAAGCAAAACTGTACTACTACAGTATGTAGTACAGGGTTGATGTTCCCCTTGGTGCTTTTGGCCTTCAACATAAACATCCAACTGAACAGTTACCAAGTGTGTGGCCTCCATCTTGTCTTTCTAAGCAGCGAAAGTCATAAAAGATATGAAAACAGGAAAGCTCTTTCACACAACATACCTGAAACTCTCCTGAGAGGACTCTGCGTGTGTAGATGTTACTGGTGTAGGGCTCAATGGATTCGTTGTTGCCCAAGATCTGAGCAGTGGAAGCAGTTGGCATGGGAGAAAGGAGAAGGCTGTTTCTGACACCATATCTAATAACAATAGTCAAGAGTTAGAAAGCTTCGACCATGTGAGACAAGACAGAAAAGACCCAAGAACAACAGAGTTTATATACTGTCTGCAAAGAGCAAGAGGGCCAGTATAAGGAACTCCGGGCTCACACGCTCGGAAATCTCACTTCTCAGTAACCTGCAAACCCTCAGATTACCTGCAGTAAAAAAAAGGAAGCTCCACTAAACTTGTAACGTGGGTCAACATGGAAGTGTAACTAAAGCCTTAGCTATTTTTGCCTTTAATCAGAGGCTTTCCCAAATTATTTAGTCATGAGAAAAGGCAGAGGAAAAAAAACCAAAAAATCTGTCAGGCACTCCACAACTCCACAGCACTCAGGCAAAACCAAAACGAGCAGCCCACAAAGAGCCTGAGAACTCTCCGTACACAAGACAGAGACAGATTTACTGAATTTTAAGATTAGAGCCATAGAAATTGAAGAAATTCATTACAGGCACTTCAGCTTTAACAATTCCTGTCTTCAGGATGTTCAGGGCTCAGCTGCTTTTCCATGTCAGCTCCCAAAGAGCTTTTCCATGAGCTCCCAAACCCAACTGACACTGTCCCAACTCATCACTACATTTGTTTAACAGGTACACAAACCATTCTGCTGATTCATTCAAGATGAAGTAAGAGCTCACCTAAAGCAGTCTAGGGGGTGGGCTCTCTCTGGCTTGGGAAAAAAAAAAAAAAAAAAAAAAAGCAAGCCATCCACAAAACAGTTTTGAAGAAAGATCTACTGGGGCGAAACACATAGGACCATTTTTACCCTTCTGCCCTTTTGATTTTCGTCAGTCAGAACACAACGAATGTATTTTACATCTAATACAAACTGTGTAAGACTACTCACTTAGCAATCTTCTCCTTTAAAGCCTTCCAGTCCCAAAGATCAGATGGGGTGACCTTCCACATGTCATACTGAAGAATCTGAAGAACACAGGTATTGTCCACATTAGACTGCACTCTTTTCTCCACACTATAAATCACACTGTAAAATGAACCTGTTATCCCTATTAACTATTCTCTACAATTCAGCTTCAGCAAAGCTCCTCTATCATAATCTTACACTCAATCTTTTAATTGTGCTAAAGATGACAGCCAACACAGGATGAGCCTTGCTTTTCTTTTATTGCTCTCTGCACCTCAGTTTAACTTACGCATTTCTTACTGCACTTAAGAAGCCATATTATGGAGGAAAACTCAAGCACCATTTGTACTGTTGTGATATTATCAGCCTAAGGTGTTTCAGTCATACATCTTCTGTATCAAAGGCCAGGCACAGTCACATTACCTGCTTTTCATAGCTTTGGCACTGACACACGACAGCTCCTGGTACTTACTCCTTTACTGACAGGAGAACCCTCATACGTTTCGTACGGTCCTTGCTCCTTGGCAAGTTCACAGCTGGCTTCCAAAGCACCATAATAAATGGTCTCAAAAATCTGCTGGTTCAAGCGCTGGGCCTCAGGACTTTCAAAAGGGTACCTCATCAAAATGAAAGCATCTGCCAGGCCCTGCACACCAATGCCAATGGGACGATGGCGTCTGTTGGAACGTTCAGCCTGCATGGCATTCAAGCAAAGAGAATAATTACCTTTAGCACAACTACATAGAATCATAGAATAAATAAGGTTGAAAAGGACCTCTGAAAGGAATTTTTCATCCATACCATTGCCTTAACTTTTGAGCCATTCATTCTCTTGCAACAATCTGCCTTTCAACTCTGCCCAGTTCCCCACTGTTTGCTGTTTGGTGGGGCAAGACTTTGACGACCCAAATTAATTTTGTTAGAAGTGATCACCAACCTTAACTGCTCAACCTGACAAAGGAAGCCATGATATAGAAGTGAACACTAAGCACTTTCTGAAAAACAGGCCCGTGAAGACATTTCATAGAACAGAATCAGAGAATTGTTCAGGTTGGAAAAGACCTTTAAGAACATCGAGTCCAACAGTAAACCTAATACTGCCAAGTCCACCAATAAACCACGTCCCTTAGCACCACATCTATGTGTCTTTTAAATACCTCCAGGGATGGTGACTCCACCACATCCCCATGCAGCCTGTTCCAGTGCTTGACAACCCTCTCAGGGTAGAAATTTTTCCTAATATCCAGTCTAAACCTTCCCTGGTGCAGCCTGAGGCTGTTTCCTCTTGTACTGTCACTTGTTACCTGGGAGAAGAGCCTGACTCCCACCTGCCTACAATCTCCTTTCAGGAAGTTGTACAGAGCAAGAAGGTTCCCCCTGAGCCTCCTTTTGTCTAGGTTAAACAACCCCAGTTCCCCTAGCCGCTCCTTATCAGACTTGAGCTCCAGCCCCTTCCCGAGCTCTGTTGCCCATCTCTGGACATGTTCCAGCACCATCATGTCTTTCCTGTAGTGAGGGACCCAAAACTGAACACAATATTCGAGGTGCAGCCTCACCAGTGCAGAGTACAGGGGGACAATCACTGTCCTGGCCCTGCTGGCCACACTGTTTCTGATACAAGCCAGGATGCTGTTGGCCTTCTTGGCCACTTGGGCACACTGCCGGCTCATGTTCAGCCAGGCTGTCGACCAACATCTTCACATCCATTTTCTCCCAGGCAGCTTTCCAGCCACTCTCCCCAAGCTTGTAGCATTCCACAGGGTTGCTGTGACCCAAGTGCAGCAGCCAGCACTAAGCCTTGTTTAAACACATGCATTCAAATTGTACATGCTAGAAAAATCTGATCCTCATCAGGTTTGGCTTCACACTTTGGGTATTTGTTTATTTCCTCCTCCAACACCCAGCTCTGCCACTTGCCTTTCTATGTTCTTGCAATGCAACAAACCCTGCTCCCATTCCTCTTCAACAATTGCCAACTCTCTCCCCACTTTCCTTCCAGAAAGCAGTCTATGCACCCTCCAAAAATGCATAAAACCAAAAAGACCGAGTTACACCTTGGGATCTTTCCAGCACTCTTTTCTCTGTTCCACTTTCCAGTCTATTCCTAGTGCTGTTCTGTGCTTTACGGAAATCCTCACACATGAAAAATTTCCAACTGCAGAATCATCTCAAGGGGAGGCTTTTTCTACAACTGCTTTGCTAAGGAACCATTATGGGTTAAAGTGTAAGAAGCCACTAACAAGGGGTCACAAATGCAAACAGGTAGTTCATGGAACTCCCAACTATTTGCCAAAACAGGTTTACAAAATCCCTCACTGATTGCTTCTGCCCAAGACTGAACTGGGATCGCTACCGAGCAGCGGGCCCTTTGTCAGCAGACACTTGGCATGCCTTCAGCCCTGTATCAGCTCAGCACTGCACTCACCTCTGGCACAGGGTAGTAGTTGATATCAATGATTTTGTTCAGGTTTCGGACAATAACTTTAGTGACCTCAGCTAGCTTCTTGAAATCATACGTATGCTCTGAAGTGACGTACATGTTCAGGGCTATAGAGGCCAAATTACAAACTGCAACCTGTGGAGAGAAAACAGTGAAAACAGGCATGCCAGCCAAACACCCCATGCAAAAAACCCACAATCTCAGTTCCGGAACACACCCTCTATCCAAACTATACGGAAACAAAAGGATCAAGCAACCTATAAAGGTGGGGAAAAAACACTCCTCGTTTCCATGTTATCTTACGAGTTGTTAAAAAGGGGTGACAACAATTTTAAAAGTATTAGTAGAAGTCAGTATCACAATAAAAATTCAGTTC
This sequence comes from Falco punctatus, assembly GCF_963210335.1. Classification (NCBI taxonomy): domain Eukaryota; kingdom Metazoa; phylum Chordata; class Aves; order Falconiformes; family Falconidae; genus Falco; species Falco punctatus. Next base: position 594,402 of record NC_137581.1, read on the forward strand.
TCTGGCCTGCTCAATCTTATCGCCTGCAAGCCATCCTTACATAAATGAAGCCTAACGATTTCTTTTGTTACTAGAATCTGCAGCTGATCTGAATATTAGGGCATTTTCTAACATGAACATTAATTCCAATCCCAGAAGAACTGAAAGACGTCAGCTACGATTTCTTACGCAGCGCAGGCAGGCAAGATGACTCTCCACCTCTTCTAGACTACTCAGGATTTTATGAATACTGAGTAGTTCAAAAAGCGTGAACTAAAGAACTACTAGGGGCTCAGGCAGTAGAAACTGATATGCTCAGTTACAGCAGCCTCAAGAGCTTTACTGCACAAGAAATTCCCAGTGATGTACTCCTCATTTCTATGTCCTTCCTTTGCCTTTCTTTTTTGTTCACAATGCTAACATAACACATCCACAGAGCACCAAGATTAGGGTAGTACATAGGGAACTCAGGGGGAATTGTTACTAATACATAGGCCTGGAGGTAAGAGAGGCATGATTTTACCAAATCACTAGCTGAAGAGATGCTTACATCAGCTACCAGCAAGCCAAAGAGCTCACTTCTCCCTCACACTTTCAGAGGTTTGCTTCAGTGGGTATCTTGTTTTATACCAAATCCTCCATGGGACTTGGAAAGGAGGGGAAACCCACACACAGAGTTAGTGGAAGAGCTGTAAGTACTTACAGCTCTTCCATTCCCAGAATTTTCTTAGCTACCTGTTCCCTTCCCCAACCAACAGTCAGATACATCTTATCTTATGGAGACAGGCTGGGAGAGCTGGGGCTGTGCAGCCTGGGGAGGAGAAGGCTCCGGGGAGACCTTAGAGCAGCTCCCAGTGCCTGGAGGGGCCGACAGGAAAGCTGGGGAGGGGCTTGGGGCAAGGGCAGGGAGCGGTGGGACAGGGGGGAATGGCTTGAAGCTGAGAGAGGGGAGATTTAGGTTGGACGTGAGGAAGAAACCCTTCCCCGTGAGGGCGGCGAGGCGCTGGCCCAGGCTGCCCAGAGCAGCTGTGGGTGCCCCATCTCTGGCAGGGCTCAAGGCCAGGCTGGACGGGGCTGGGAGCAGCCTGGGCTGGGGGGAGGGGGCCCTGCCCCTGGCAGGGGGGTGGGACTGGGTGGTCTTGAACGTCCCTTCCAACCCAAACCATTTCATGATTTTATAATATTCTAGAAACCTGCAACAAGAGCATGCACAGCTTTCCTAAACACTACAAGTTCCTGTTCTCCACCTACCTCATCTTTGCTAGTATACTCCACTATTTCTGTACACAGATTGCTGCATTTGATGGTCCCCAAGTTCTGCTGATTGCTCTTTCGGTTGCAAGAGTCTTTGTAGAGCATGTATGGTGTGCCAGTCTCCGTCTGTGATTCAATGATAGCGTACCACAGCTGCTGGGCCTTCACCACTCTGCGGACACGGCCTTGCTTCTCATAACTGCAAGAGGACAAATGTTGCTTAATAATTCCCAGGCTCTCCAAAACCAGCAGTGAAAGACAGTAATTTTTAACACAACATCAGGTTCTCAGGCAGGCAAGACCCCATTCTCTTCTGAACTAGCCAGAAGAGTATCAGCAGGGTATCAAGACTGTCCTTGTTTAAAGAAAACAGAAATCTTTCACTGTAACATCCTACACAACTACTTCAAAACAAAGCCATCGACCGCATTAAGCAGGGATCACTTCAGAATTTCCCTTTAACAAGCTAAAACAATCATACATACATCGTTCTATCTCTAGCAGGTCAGAGTTTGAAGCAAACAGTAAGCAGACATTCCCCATCTTTGCCCTTTTACCATCTGATAACAGAATTCACTGACCACTTATGAGCCACCACCACCAACCCGTGCATTGGCTCCCAGACACCACACTCCAAGGACAGTTCTGTGAATGGGTGACTACTACTTAAAAGTCTATTCACTTTTCTTACCTCTCATATAGTTTCTCAAATTCCTCTCCCCAAACCTCATCTAGGCCAGGACACTCATTTGGACACATTAAGGACCAGTCCTGTAAGAAGGAAAAACATTCAGAGAAAATCTTTAGGCACCCCATTAACTAAAGGCATACAACTTCATCAACAAATCCTGCTGTAAACAGGAACATGCAAATTACACTTCCCCTGCTAAGAATCCAGGAACCAACTCTGCCAGCAGACGTGGGGAAGGTGTTTATCAGACTAGTCAGATTTAAAAAGGAATGATACAAATAGTTATGACCAAATTGCATGTTTAGTCCTGAAAGGACTGGTTCTCAAGACGTAACCTGTTTTAAAGCAAATACAAGCCATCATAAGCAGATCGATTTACTGAGAAGATTTTGATGCTTTAAGAAAATTCCAGAGTAAAAATTTAATGTAGTAGTGTAAGTACATAAGTCATGGGCTGCCAGACTAAACATCGAAGCAAAGTATCCCACTGGAGTTCTCCAACTCCACTGTCTACCTACACAGCCTAGTTCTCAAATATGGTGCAGCAGCTCTTTCAAGAAGCTCCTTTGCTGCTAGGAAGACAGCTCTGCAACCTTTCATGAACTCCATCCCAGGGCTGGTCACCTGTTCCTCCATTACCAGGCCTATTCTGCACCAATCAAGCTTCTTACCTGGTTGGTTTCAACTCGCTTCATGAAGAGATCAGGAATCCAGAGGGCAAAGAAAAGGTCTCTGGCTCGCTGCTCTTCTTTCCCAGTGTTCTTCTTTAAGTCAAGAAACTCAAAGATATCCAAATGCCATGGCTCCAGGTAGATGGCAAAAGCCCCAGGTCTCTGTTACATAAAACATAGTCAACATCAGAACACATTGCCCTTGGAAAGCAAATCTGCACTGCTCCCGACTGCACACAATACCATAAACTAATTGGAGGTGAGTTTTATACTCTCATTAAAGCAATTTCAGTATTTTTTGCATTACTGTTCTCTCACTTACTGGAACTGGGCCACGGTATTAGTTCCAGATTCTCAACAAAAATTATTAGTAACAAAAATACATTTCCTCTGTGTAAACAAGAGCTGGATAAATCTTAGATTTACTTATTGTGTCATGCCTCCATTGGACTGTGTGAAGACAAAGGATCAAGAAGCTTTCTACAGCCTTATGCCTTAATTCACTACAGGGCATTCAAGGACTGACCAACAAGCAGTGCAAGAGGCTGCTCTAACATGTGGGTATCATGTACAGGCATATACCAAAAGACATACCTGCAGGATAAAATGCATAGTGAAAGGGGAACACCAGAATGTCAACCGGGGGGGGGAAATGCCCTATGTTAATTGTGTTTCATCTACAACCACTGCATCAGCTCACTGATGTTACTGGGTCAATCCTTCACAGATGGGGAACCTCCCTCTCTGACCTGAGGTTCCCTTCTTCAATTTAAGGGGAAGCCAGTACCTTGTTTCCACCTTGATCCACATAACGAGCAGTGTTGTTGTAGACCCTCAGCATTGGAACAAGCCCATTGGAATTTCCATTTGTCTGCAGAGGCACAGGAAAACCATCAATACTGAAAAGCAGCTGCCTGAAGAGATGGGCCTACATTTTCTGTATGTCTTCCAGCAGTCTGCAAAACTTTTATGCTGAAAGCTAGGGACTGACCACCCCCATCAGTTATTTGGTATTCCCTTCCCCACACCTTTTTTACCAATAGACAAAAATATATATATCAGCTACTGGTCCCACAGTTTAAAAAGATGTACCTCCTAACTTCTTCCTCTACACTGTGTAATCTAGAGGTTTGCAGAGGTTACATATGCTGTGACAAAAAAACCAAACACACATTCAGAGATGATCTTGGGCAGTTAAAGACGTACAAAAAGGAAAAGAGCTAATGCACAAGTCTCTAAGTACATCTCTAGGTTGCTCATACATAAATAAGCTGGAATTGTCTGATCAAACAGTGGAATAAGATCCTCTTTTTAGAAGGACTTCTATTAGGAGGCCAAAACACAAAGGAAAACCAACCTTTTTGCCTTAGAGCATACTGAAAAGGGAAGGACTACTGAGCTAGACAAACTGCTGTGTTAAACTGACTGGTAGAAGCAGCATTGATTTGGCAACCAAAATACAGAGATTTCCTAAAACCAAGAGGTTAATCTCTGCTGGGAACACCATCTGCACGCTCACCCCAGCAATATAGCTGCCCGTGGCTCTGATACAGCTCACAGCAAGGCCAATCCCACCAGCAGACTTTGAGATCAGTGCACACTGCTTGAGAGTGTCATAGATTCCTTCAATGCTGTCATCCTTCATGCACAGCAGGAAACAACTAATGAAAACAAATAGCTTTAGCATACAAAGATTAAAACAAAAAGTCAAGAAGTATTTCACCGAGGCTGCAGTAAAACACAGGTAAACACTGCATCTTTAACATGCCATGCAAAGCAAATAAATGAAGCAAAACCATAGGTTGCAAAGTGGAATACAGGATAGTTTTATAAAAACATCATGAGCAATAGTTGTATTACCTAAACGTGTGTTGTTGAAGCAAAAGGTTTTTAGAGTCTTATCAGTTATGCTTACTACTTTTAGAAGGTTTTAGAAAACAATTACCAAGATTTGTTTTGTAATCTACAGAAGACTACGCACATAGGTACCTTTTAAATAAAATATAGTCATGTAAACATTACCATTGGCTCTAGAAGCTTACAGAAACCTATGTATTTTTCCCCAAAGACTACACTAGGTAACAGGTTAAATTTGACAGCAACTTCTCAAAACTTCATAGAACAATCACAAAAACACAGCTACTCTTTTCAGAAGATGTGAAACTATTTCATTTGAACAGACCCGATCTCCAAAACTTTATCTTCTCCCAGTTATGCACTAAGCAAACTTGAAAGTCAAAGGTACCTGGAAAGTTGAGGCCGGTTGGTACCTGCATTGAATAACGTGGGGGAGGCATGGGTAAACCACCTTTCAGAGAGAAGATTGTAGGTTTCAATTGCAGCATCAATGTCATTTTTGTGGATCCCCACCGATACTCTCATCAACATATGCTGAGGACGCTCAGCAACTGAATGCAAAAAGCAAAGAAGAAAACAGAATGTCAGTGTGACATTTACTATTGGTACAGACAGACGTAGAGGTCATGGCAATAAGCTACAAACAGCATGCAGTGGGCCACTTGAGAGCCATAGTTTTCATAGAATCACAGAATAAACCGGGTTGGAAGGAACTCCAGGAGGTTGCCAGTCCAATCTCCTGCTCAAAGAACAGTCAGCTGAGAGAATCAGAGCAGTCTGCTCAGGACATTACCCAGCAGAGTTTTTCAAAACTCAAGGACAAGGACGGCATAACCCCGCTCAACAACCTGCTCCAATGCGTGACTGTTCTCATGGGGCACATGGAGAAGCGAACACACAGCTGTACTAACAGTTAAAATCCAATCAAATATCCAAACCTGCATCCAATTGCTAAGTTTATTATATTACAATTAACCTCTCATCTTTCTGGTGTCCTAGGATTTTCATGCTAAGGACCTGCAATAACTGGCACAGATAGCCCAGTAGCTCTTTCAAGTTTAAATTTATTAGAAAGTGCTTAGCGTTATGAAACAAGTCCACAGCGGGACACGACCTGCTTCATCTTCTACATCCCAGATAACAGGTAGCTTTCAAAGCACAAAGGTCCTTAGAACAGAGAGGTGAAGTACAGCTGTCCAGGTCACACTTCCATTATTTGCAACACTCAAGTAAATTTGCCACAGTGCTGCTCTTTAATGATCAGCTGTTCCCCTTGCAAGCATACCACTGCCACCAAAAAAATGCTAGATTCTTAGCCTAAGGAAAGAAGTTGCACATGCCCAGAGAAAACCTACTACGAATGTTTTGCTATTTTTTTAAAAACAGTACATGGTGCTTTTACCGGAATGCTATAGGGAAAGCTGTGAGGTAGCCTATTTACCTCCTCAACCCCTGTTCTGAGCCATGCATGGTCTTGATTTTAAATACTATTTTAAGTTGATACAGACAGTTCTTACCTTTTGAGTTGATTTTCAGCAAGTAGGAACGTTCTAGAGTCTTAAAAAGAGAGAATGAATTTTAGTAGACAGGCAGTTTTTAAAAAAATCCTATTAGCTCCAAACTTAAGTATCTTCATGCTCCTTAACCTGGGCTTCAACAGAAGCACCAGCCCTGCACTCCAGTCCCCCTCTTGTTAATGACATAGGGTATTAGGTGACTAATGACTGAAAAAAAAACAAACAGAAGTCCACTGTAAGATTCCAACACTGAGGACTCCATACTTTGGATTATGGAGTGGTAGTAGTGCGTGCAGTTGCCACATTCACCGCTACCTCTCAACGCACAGTGAATGAAGGGTAGAAGAAAAGGGAGTCCTTGTTCTCCACAACCCTGTCCCTTCTTAAAGTATTGTCCGTTGTGCCACAAGAATGCTTTCCAGACAACCTGTATCACAGTCTGCAGTGCTGGGTGTCGAACACACAAAATTATAGAAATATGGCAATGCTACAACTAGAGCAGATGCCTTTTAAGCTTGCGCCTAATGGATTACATCAGTAATTACAGAGGATGTCAAGAATTACATACCTATATACATATAGAAACACACACACCCATTCAAGGTCCCCTCCTTCCGTCCTTGCCTATGCTGCTTCCACAGCTGCTCTGCTCTTGACACGCACTGGATGTTTCCTCATTGCAAACTACTTCCCCCAAACTAGAAGGCACCATATCAGATGTGTCGATGGAAACTCTAGGCAAAGACCCCCAGTACTTAGATTCACAAGAACTACCTGAAGTACCCAGTGCTATGGAATTGTGAAATACTCTCCAGCTAACTCTCCAGAGAGCCCACTGCATCGCACACTAAAACAACTAGGCAAAGAACAGTATGTTGTGAGGGGAGCAGAAGGAGCAGATGGTGGGGGCACAGCAGACTGGACCGGTTGTCGGAGAGATGTGCCAGCAGCATGGAAGAAGACAAACGCGTGGGATGACACACTGAGAACAACTGTTACACAAAACAATGGGGAAAAAACCAAAATCCCTTTTTTGGTTTATTAAAATTTAGATTACTTCCTTGAGGAACTGCCTGAGCTGGGAAGCTTTCAACAACATTCAGTTGCTATCTACTGCAAAACAGCTAGAGCCCAAGAGTTAAAATACTACAGCAGCCAAGGGTACACAATGAGGCCAAGAAGAAAGTACATGATTCACCTAGTTAGGCAACTGCTTTGTGCAGGTACTCTTCGTTTTTTAACAAACTCATTAACGTCCCACCTACTCCATTTGCCCTCCTTGCCCAAATCTAGATGGTTCCACAACTATTCTCACTCTTCCCACAAGACTCAGCTCCAGGACAGTATCAAAACAGCTGTCTTCATTATCATGAGTAATGTGCTTTTTACCTTAAAACCAAAATAGTTGTAGGAGAAGTCTCTGTCATAGATAATGGCAGAATTCAGGCGCTGAAAGGAAATAATACAGAGAAAAATTTACATTTACAGCCTTTTTGTGCCTCACGTTAAGTATAATAATGCTATCATTGTTTGGCATTTCTGGCCTCAAAGATCTAGTGAAACTGACATCACATCAGAGGAATAAAGTAGGGAAGAGCACTTAGCTTGAAACAACAAATGCACAGTTTTAACAAATTTTTTCCAAGTATAATGCACAATTGTTGGCTACATCTTAATGAAATCTAACTGGACACTAAGAAACACAACATACAATGAAAATACAAACGTGACTTCCTCGTAAGCACAAAGACCTGAAACAACCTGAAGTCAGAAATCAAACATCAACTCTCCCTTTTGTGCAAACAAAACAGATTGCTACATCAAAAGGCACTTTTCCTCAAAATTAATCGGTTCCGCTGATCATGACTACAAGGACATCCAAAAAGATTCTAATTCAGAAACATCCTTACATGAAGGAAATTCCTACATCCTCTCTTTTAAACTCTCCAAAACAGTGCAATTACCACCTGCATTGGTTTCTGCATTGTCTTTCTGTCCTAAAGCAAACATGGCTCACTTAAAAAATAAGAAAAATAAATTATTTGAACTAGTTCACTGAATTTTTAAAACTGAAAAAGTGAAAAAAACATTACATACATCTTTGTTGGCCAAAACTATGTCTAGAGTTTCTTTGGAGACCATTGGTGAGTGCTTCCCATTGTGAGGGTTTACGTAGTTGTAGAGATCATCCATCACATCTACAACAGAAAGGTATTTAAAAAGAAGGACAACCACACACATATATGCATCACCTGCCATTTGTTTTTAAGGATTTAACAGGCAGGACTACCCATCCTCTAAAACAACCCCCTCCAGCTCTACAAGTGTGTAACTTTTGTTCTATTTGCTCAGTACTATTACTAATCTGTTAACTTTAAAAATGCACTTCTCTTACAATGCTTTTTTAATAGAATTTATAACACAAAACAAATGGAAAAGAAAGTGGGTGCAACCTAATTTCAATCAGTTACATTTTTCATCAATCTATTTATACAGATACCTTTCACAAAACAGGCAATTTCATATTCCTTGTGACATGCCTAAGACTCATGTTTTCCATCTCCATGGCATTTTTAGTTAGCCTGGGTACTTAGTAACTCCTGCTTCAGAAAGAGATTTCCCTATTTATATCCCCTGAAACTCCTACTCCCTTTCTGACTAATTGCTATGCAAGTGCCCCTGAAGAGACTTACCACTGAATACTTTCTTAGTTTCTTTGTGCAAATTGGACACCGCAATCCTTGCTGCCAGGATAGCATAGTCTGGGTGTTTGGTGGTCAAGGTTGCGGCCGTTTCAGCAGCCAGTGTATCCAGTTCCACCGTTGTGACACCACTGTACAGCCCCTGAATCACCTTCATGGTGATCTGGGCCTGAAAAAGGAAAATTCTAGGGGTTAGCTACCTGTTGTTGAGGAAAAAAAATATCCTCATGTTTCAACCATTTGAGATGTAAGATGTGCTTCACTATAAGCAGTACCATTCACCCTGTTTGAATAGAAAAGTGAATTAAAATACCAAACCCTCTCGGTGAGGTACTGACTCCTAAAATTTTAAAATAATACTGGGGCAGAAGGGAGAGTGAGGAAAGCATGAAGAAAGCAGAAACTGCCAATCCAGATTCATTAACAGTTTTTATTCTGCACTTTCCTGAAGGCTAGGATAGAGTAGCAGCAAAGTTCATAGGGAAAAAAGTGAGATTAAAACAGTACTTGCTTGGAAGTTTTGAAACTCCAGACGAAGCTTGACTTTATCAGTTTCTGAGACATGGAAGCACTATGTTTAAAATCATTTCATGACAAGAACGAAAAAAACCCAAGCCTGGAAGGGATACAATAGCTTTTGCTTCATGGCTTAAATTCATCTTCATCTGCCCGTTAGGACCTTTTGTGGGAAGACTTTTGCATCTACCATCTCTAAAGTATGTTCTGCTTTTCTCTCAAGCATTTAGCACTGACCTCTACAAGAAAGAGTATATTCTATACTGGAGATGGGAGGTCTGATCTAGCATGGTAACTGCTGAATGCGCTGGAATTGTCAACAGCCTCACAAAACCAGGACCTGTAATTTTCAAACCTTACCCTCTGAAAGTAAGCACATGAGGTCAGGGATTTCTAGCATTGGCTTGTAAAGCATCTGGCACAAGAAGATCCAAGTCCAAAAGGAGAAACTCAGTTCCAGGAAGAGATGTCACACACTACTGCAGACTAAATAAGAATGCGGCACTTTGTGTAAGATTAGCTTCATTATTAAGACAGGGTTATTAAGAGTCAGGAGGAACAGGAATCTTGCTTCTGTCCTACGTCACTGAGATCAAGTCAGTATACTTTGTGTTTCAGTAATCAAGTCACTAACGCTCCTCCTGCTCTCTCTCCATGGCTGAAGAGCACTACTTTCTGGTGCAGAATGAACGTCAGATATTTTACAGATGCAATTTAAGAAAATAGATCAATAGAGATGTGAAAAGCCTAAGCTGACAACTCCAGAATGAACACACTGGGTCTGCACATCTGTGGAAAAAAAAAAAAAAAAAAAAAAAAAGTCTCACAGAGATCGGTGGATCCGCAAGGGAGTCAGCCTCTGTACAGGCTTTGGAAGGAGAAGCTTACACAAGTGCACTCAAACAAGCTTACAACATGCACTCAAAATCGTACACAGCTCGAAAAAACAAAGTAGGGATACTACAATGACAGGGGGACTTTGTCAGACAAAAAGGGCACCTTATTTTATGATGAGAAGATCAAGAGCTACTTTCCATATAGTATTGCTCAGAATTTGCAGACTGAAACTGAGAGCAGTGTACCAAAACCAAAATATGTGAATTGGAGCAACCAACAACTCTTTTTTAAGCACAAGAAGCTAAATTGCTTCAACGTCTAAGGTAAAAACAATTTACAATAGGTAAACTGATTTTTCTCCCCACCAGCCTCAGACTCTGTACCTGTGAAGCAAAAAAACCTCAGAACACAAACAATTAGAAGAAACACATTGTGAATGCATTTGCCCAGAATTCCTGTGCAGGCTGCCATGGCTGGCTTTTGCCAAGGAGAAGAGCTGGGTAACAATTGCTCACCACTGTCAGCTTTTAGCAGCTATCACCCAAGGGGCAGGGAACAGGACAGCAGGAAAAAGGACAGACTCACAGGATCGACGAAGTCAGCATTGAGGCCATAGCAAAGCTTCTGGATGCGCGACGTGATCTTGTCAAACATGACGCGTTCTTGACGTCCATCTGTTGGAGAAAAGGTTGCGATCACAACAGCTCCCATTACAATAAAGAACGAGTTAAGCACAGTATCCTCCTAACCTAGCACCTCACACAAGAGGCCAGCCCTCTTTTAGGGAAGCCTGGGATGGGAATCACCAAGGACAACCTGCTTATGTTCTCTGTTTAGGCCCAAGACTACCCCTCCACCCCAGCATGCTCTTGCTGGAGATGATCTACTCCACAGACCCCTCACTCAGAGGCACAGGTCTCAGTATCGTGAGGAAAAACAGGGAGCTCCCACCACTTCAAGAGGGGTACAAGTACCCGCTACAGGGCCAAGAAATTCCCACCCCACTACACCTAAAACTTTGCATAAATGCAATTCTCGAGACCACCGCTGCAGATGGGGAACCCAGGTGAGGGCCACCTTAGCCCCCCTGTCCCGCAAAGACCGGAGTTTCCTCCTCTGGCCGAACACTCTCCTTTGATCAAAGGTGTGGGGACCAAGCCCAGATCACGTTGCCATGGTGGGTGGAGGATGTCTCCCAAGGCAAACCGAGGGGTCTCACCCCTCACTCTCAGTGTCATTGGGGGAGCTTCCTCACTACTCCGGGGTCCCTGCAATGCAGACGGGGTGCTATCCTCTCACTCTTGGTGCCATGCAAGCTGCCCCCAAAGCACAGGGGATCCCATCCTTCCACATCCCATGAGGAACCCTCTGAAAACAGAGTAGGGGTCCCCATCTGCTCACTTTAAGTGCCAGACGAAGGACCCCTAAAGCAGAGGGGGTCCCATCCCCTCACATCAGGCACCATTAGAGGGACCCACCCAAAGCCATGGGGATCCGGTGTCCACTCACATCAGGCGCCACGAAAGGGACCCCCCAAAGCAGAGGGGGTCCCGTCCCCTCGCACCAGATGCGACGAGAAGGAGCCCCCCCAAAGCAGAAGGAGTTACCCCACCCCCCTACACTCGGAGCCATGAGAGAGACCCCCCCCCCAGAGGAGAGGGGCGACCCCATCCCCTCCCCTCCGGTGCGGAGGGAAGTCCCGTGCCCGGCCGGTGCCCCTCCACGGCGGAGGGCTCTTCCTCACCCCGCTTGACAACGTGCATGGCGGCGGTCGGCGTCCCGGGTCTCTCAACGGCTCCTCAGCGCCAAGCGCGGTCCAAGCGCTTCCCGCTCCCGCCAACTGCGCTGACCCCGCTGCGCCGCCGTAGCGCTCCACCCCTCCGGCTGAGGCTCAGGGCGACATCTTGCCTCCGGGCACTGCCTCCGTCTTTGTGCTCTTCCCCCCACCGCCAACGACTTCAGCGCTGCCTTGCACCGCTAGCGCAGACTCGTCCCTTCCTCCATCCCTACCTTCCCCCGACCCCTTCTCCCGGGAAACACCACCCCGCCGGGGAACAACACCCCGCTTGCCCGCTTCCAAGATGGCGACCGCCGGCCCGCCCTGCGGTGGGACGGGAAAGGGCGGTGCACGCCGGCTCCAGGGCGGGACGTATGGAGCCCGCCAAGGGACAAAACGCCCTCATACTGCGAAAAGCAATATAGCTGCAACAATAGCAATTACAATTATAATAAAGCAAGGCCCGGTTTCGGAACGAGAGGCGGTCGCCCCCAACCCCCTTTCTGCCTGTACCCCGCACAGAACGCCGCCCCCCTGGGGCAGAGGCCTGTACGGGCACGGTGGGCCGTGCACCAGCATGGCACCCAGCCCAGGCTCTCCTCCAGCAGGCTGGGGCCATGGACAGGAGGGGAGCTGGCCCTGCCAGGAGAAATGCCCCTGGGCGACACACAGCCCCCGGAGGGCTCTGAAGGCCGGCAGCAGGGGACGGGGGACGCTGAGCTGCCATCCCCAGCCAAAGCGGCGGGTGCCCCAGCTAAGGGTGACGTGAAGGGCACACATCCCTCCACAAAGACCTTCTGGGATGTTAAAGAAAACTATAATTGCTCTTACAACATTAGGACTGACAATGTTGATGAGGGTCACCCTCCCCTGTGCTTCAGGAGGGCAAGCCTTCTCCTGTGGGCATCCACCATCTTCTGCAGTGCTTGCTCCTTGCAGCGGCAAGGGAATCGCAGAATCACAGCATGGCTGGGGTCAGAATGCACCTCTGGAGACCTCCAACCCAACCTCCTGCTACAGCAGGTTCACCCAGAGCAGGTTGCACAGACTCACATCCAGGCAGGTTTGAATGTCTCCAGAGCAGGAGACCCCACAGCCTCTCTGGGCAGCCTGTCCCGGTGTCCCGTCACCCTCAGGGGAACGATGTTCTTCCTCACATTCAGACGGAAGTTCCCGTCTTGCACTTTGTGCCCGTTGCCCCTTGTCCTGTCGCTGGGCACCGCTGAAAAGAGCCTGGCCCCGTCCTCTTGGCACTCGCCCTTAAGATATTTGTAGGCATTGATGAGGTCCCCTCTCAGTCTTCTCCTCTCCAGGCTGAACAGCCCCAGCTCCCTCAGCTTTTCTTCCTAAGGGAGATGCTCCAGACCCTTCGTCATCTCTGTAGCCTCCACTGGACCCTCTCCAGTAGTTCCCTGTCTCTCCTGAACTGGGAGCCCAGAACCAGACACATTAGTGCCTGGGTGTTCAGACAGGGCTCACGGGCAGCAGCACCCAAAGCAGTGCTGAGGTTTATGTACATAATCCAACCCAAAACATCAGTAGTTCCTCTGCTAACCTGCTCTGAATGTCTTGGAAACCAGCAGCCAACCAGCAGCTGTGGCACTTGAGTCTGAGCGGCACGATAATATCTTGCATTTATCATTTACAGGATCTTCCTTTTCTGCACAGAGCCTGTGAAGTGCTTCTTCAACCACCCCAAGAAGCACACCTGCCTGCAGGCGACAATGCTGAGCAGCTTAACGCTGCATGGCCTCATCTCTGCAAGTGGGAAAGGGGAAGCAGAGGCGAGTATGGCACCGCACCGGAAACTTCAGGTTTTGCGCCATGAGAGTATCATCATCCAATGTGCAAGTTACCCTTTAGCCAAAGCTAATCTTGTGAGTCCCAGGAGCTATGGTGGCACAAAGCGGCTGGAAATTCAGTTCTTATTTCTTCTGGATGGGCCACTGTGACTTCCTACATGAAGGTGTTGGTTCCATTCAGGCTCAGAGAAAAAATGGCAGTTAGCAATTCCTCAGCACCCAGGTTTGCTTTGAAGGTGTCCAGTGCACCAGCATGCACCAGCAGGTCAGCCTGATCCCACTCAGCTCAAGCGAGCCAAACAAGAGCACTACACAGAGGCTGTCAGCCCAAAAAGCTCTCATCTCAAAGATGTGACACGCAGAATTTTTGGAAGTGATCAGGAAATGGGAATAAATTCGGGGTTGTTTCTCTATTTTCTTGGGAAAAGGCCTACAGAAGGAAAAAGCATGGCATTTTGATCTGTTTGAAGACTGAGCCGTGCTCACAGATCTTTGCCCCGAAGTTATTCCACTTTGTGTTTTATTCACCCTTTTTTGAAAGAAACAGTAGTAGGTGGAGCAGTGGTTTCATTTTATGAGGATGTGACTGTATGTTGTGAGTTAAACGGCTGCAGAAAAAAAACAGCCTCCTCCCCTCCAGCATGTTGTGGTGAGATCAGAATGGCTGAGATAAACTCAACTCTTCAGAGAGGTGAGTTTTGGGAGGAAACGTAGCAACGAGAAACAAACTTCCTGAGGCTGTGCAATACTTTACCTCCACCCAGCTCTGAGACAGCTCTGGCTGGAGTGAAGCAGCTGTGCTAACAGGTTCCTGTTGTTACTCCTTTACTGATTTCCACAGAGAAATTTCCTTTTTCTGAACAGGCTGCTTCATTAGAAACTATCAGAGCCACAGGCACCTGCAGCTAGCACCTCAACTGCACAAGGGCATTGAGCTTTTCCCAGGTGGGAAACAAGCGCTGAGCTAGCACAGCACTCAAAACCAAACCACGATTGCTTCAGTACCTTCTATTCAAGCAATATGAAGCCACAAAGCAACGGATCTGATCCTGCCGTGTATCAAGGGGACAGTCACACCAAGGAAAGAGTGGCTCCCACCTCTTGGCCACATACTCCTGTCTTACCTAGTATGAAAGGAGCTGGGAGCCTGCATGCAAGTCCACTACACTGGCATGCTCTGTAGGGAGCCCAGGATGCTGGACCATCAGATTGCTGCAGAGATTTGCATGTTATCTCACTCCGGAGCTATGTGATGTCCTGATGCCAACACATTTTCCGGGTCAAAAAGTCCAGCTTCCCTTTTAGCAGGGAACAGGGTTCAGGCCTCTCTTCCAAAGCAGCCATTGATAATGCTGATGATTACGTATCTGACTACATAGCTGGTAAAGCTGGGCAAGTCTCGAGTTCACATCTTCCCTTTGGAGGGGCAGATTCACATTTGTGCTCCCCATCACCCAGGGACCACTGTCCCTGGCAGGCTGCAAGCATCTTCAGAAAACAGTGTCTCTCCAGTTCTCCTGATTAAGATCTCCTGCTTTTCCCAGTCTTGCTGGCTTATGCTGTGTGCTTGTAGGTCATGTACTGGACTGGGCCCTGAGAATAATCATCCTGAGGCCTTGACAGTGTTGCAATGCCAGGCTGCCTGGCTGGCAGCACTCCTGGTGCAAGTGGAGAGCTGCTGGCCTTGAGGAACATCTCCAGCCAAAGCAGGGGAAACCATGTGAATGAGGTAGAAGCCTTGAACCACAGACTGAGCTGCACAGAGATATCTTAATCCAGCCAGTGACAAAGGTCTGGGCTGCTCTGTGACTCTTGCTCTGGGGGCCTCTAGGCTACAGTGGAAGTTGCAAATATCTTAGGTATCTTGGGGGTTTCTTACAGGATTCAGTCTGTGTGGAGAAAGTACAGATGGAAGAGTCTAATCCTCCACCTCCTGGTTGTTTTGTGCATCGTAGCACACTATACTGATTTCCCAGCTCTGATTACTAGTCCCTCTGTTGCCCTGGGCCAACTGTTTGCAAAGCTCTACCATAAACAAGACCGCCAAAATTACCCAAAATAAAAATACCTCTTCCATTTCCCTCTTTTGTGTGGAGTTACAGTTAATTCCTTGACCCAGAAACATCTGTAGCAATGCTGTTCATTTGCAGAGACTGCTTGATTTTAATTGTCTCTCTTGCAAGGTCTAGGACTTTTCACAGCCGCAGGAGCACAGCAGCACTCTGGCAGATGTCATGAATTGAAGGCGACCACAGTCACCGAGCAGCATGACTCTTTCTTCCTTTGGTTTCCTCCTATGATGAGCTTCCTTTTTTCTCCCAACTTAGATTCGATTGCAGTCACCCCACAAAGACTTTATGCAGTCTTTCAGAGGGGATCACCAGCTTAGTGGATCACTGGACAATTCACAACCCATACCCATCTTGCAAAAGTGTTCTCTGTTGAAGAGTTAATTCTGCTGAACCTGTATTTGAGGTCTGTTCCTTTCTCCACTCTCCCTTCCTCGCTGCATTTTTGGGGATAGTCCTGGTTCAACGGGTATTTCCTTCTTCTGAGAAGCCTGCTCTATTCTAGAAGTTAGAAACAGCTGGCTCCAGATGCAGCGTGATGGCAATGGCCAAAGAAAGGCAGGGGCATGCATCAGCCATGAAAGAAACGCACGTAATCCTGAGAGACAGACAGAAGCTGGCGTATAGCAGAGGATCAGGGATCTAACCCAGTGTCCCCTGGAAGATGCAGAGGAAAGGAGACAGAAACTCTAACAAGAATAGAAGATGACTCAGTGGCTGGAACAGGGGAACTGGGGGAAAAATACTGAATCTTTCATGGACAGATCACAGTTTTAAGTTGAGGTCTTTCAGCAGCTGCTACTACTGCTGACGCTGAGCCTGTGTGAAGGCGGCAACGGTCTGTCTCCCAGGAAAACTGAATCACAATTTCTGCTCCTTATTTGGCTGTCTGGTTTTCCCAGCAAACAGGCCAGGAGAGCGCAGACACTAACTGGGGAAGCAGGGTGACAATAATGGGTGTTTTGTGGGATGCAGACATGAAAGATAACCTGGAAAGGGAGATGGAGCCATTCCTGAAATGACTCCTTCCTTTCCACTTGGATGCTGTTCAGCCTGGGGGGAACAGCAGACCCCTATGTGTCCCTTTGTACCACTCCTCCTTTCTTCCTCGTGCCTTCATGCCCACTGGCCTTCAGCACTGGGTGGAAGCCTGGTACCGTTGCCTGCCTCCTCACACTGCTCTGCAGTGGGGTTGGGATCAGCTGCAGCCCTCGTGTCCCTCCTGTGCATGTCCCCCACAGCTGGAGAAAGCACCAGGCTGCTCCTGCAACGTGGCTCAACCACAGGCGTGTGGGGAGCCCAGCATGAGACCACATCCCAGCAGACGTTTGGTGCTCAGAGGGACCACGCCAGTGCACACCCTGCACCCAGCTCTCTATGAGCCACATGTCCTGTCTCACCCTACTGAGTGCAGCCCTGCCCCCAGAACTTCTGCGGAGCAAGCAGTGATGCCTCTGGTCCCTTCTGGCTGCAAAACCAAGTGGGATGAACCATTAGTGGGAGGCTGTGCAGGCTGTGGGCTCCAGGGAGGCTCATGGGAACCCCATCACAGTAGGTCCTGCACCCCTGGCCGGAGCAGGCCGGGGTGGAGCTGCACCTGGCGCAGGTGAGCAGAACACGGCCATCCCTCCCTCCTACCACTGAGCAGGAAATGCCGGGCCCCTGGCACCCACCATGCCACTGGAACCCATGGTAGGACCAGGGGGCCCTGAGGGGATGTGCCTGTCCTGCCCTGTGCTGCCCCAGGCTGCAGGAGCTCCCACTCCCAGTGCCAGGGATCCATGGGGTGCAAGTTGCCCTCCACAGCACTGTTGCAGCTGGAACCTCCCACAATGAGCCATGGTTGTGGTGGGAGCAGCACGGCATATCTGGATCCTATAGGGCTTTCCACAGATCGTTGTCCCTTAGCCACCCACATGGCAAGGTGGTGGCCAACCCTTGGGTCTCAGCCCGGCTCAGTTCCTCTTGCAGTCCCTCCACATGGAGCAATGCCTTTCTCCATCCCCGATGGCTGGGCATCTCCTTGCAATTTGCCCCGTGGCTGCAGTTTTGTGGAGCTGTCAAGATTTCCCAGGGTGCACAAAGCAGCTGGAACCTGGTGGGGCAGGTCTCCCACCCATCTGGAGGGCTCTGGGGAGGTTGTGCCTGATGATGCCAGCTCTCCTCTCGAGGGCAGGCGGGGCTGATGCCTTTTACTGGGCAGAGCATCTCTACAAAGGGCTGAAGGGACCCCACTGCTCATCCTTGTGTCAGAGCGCTCACAAACGGCTTGTGCAGCCCAGGCATGGGGCAGCCCTGGGCAGATTTTCTTCTGGGAGACAGAAAGTATGGGACAGGCAAGCTGAGGGGGTCACAGCTCCCAGGTAACTCCAAACAGCATGGGGTACTCGAATGGTGGGGGTGATGGGGCTGCTCTCCAGTCCCTTATACGCAGCCCCTGTGGTCTGGCCTGGGGGGGCTGTGAGCTGCCCTCCAGGGCTTCAGCCATCAGGTCTTGCTGCAGTGGACACATGGGACAGGACAGGGCTTGGTGACAGTGACAGCTCTGGATGCTCTGGGCTGACAGCCCTTGTGTCCCACTGTGCCATCTCGCCGTGATGAGCAGGGAGTGAGCAGTGAGGCTGGGATACTGGCTGTGCTGAGGCTGCTGAGCACCGCTCTTCCTCAGCCCCGTCCTGTCACTCACTCCTTCCTGAGACCCTCCCAGTGACTTTTGCCAGCGTTTGTGGTGGGTAAGGTGGTGAGGAGCAGGTCCTGCTGAGCCAGCGGGGCCAGACAGGCTGTTCAGGGAATTTCCATTCACAGCTCCAGTATCTATAAAGCATGATTGGAAAAGGGGAAGGGTGATAGCTGCATTCATTGCCCCGTGGCTGGGACATGGGCACTGCACGTGTGTGAACAAGGCAGCCCTGTGGGAGAAGAGCAAGAGCAGCAGCCTGGGCCAGGAGACTCGCCCAGAAAACCCTTGATCATCCTGTGGCAGGTTTCCAGTGTTCCCTGGTAGCATTTTAACTGCCTGCCCATTCTCACTGACCTCCCCACGGAAGGTGCTACACGTTTATCACCTCCACTGTTCAAAGCAGCAGGGAGGCTGGCGGTGTGGCCCCTTTTAGTAAGCAGTTACGACTACATTTCCATTGGTAGTGGGAAGCCCCAGGAGGTACAGAGAAGGCTGCCAGGGGTTCGGGGCACCTGTAGCACAGGTTGGCAGGCTCGGCAGGACTGTCACCACAGCTAGGTCTGCAGTGGCCCTGCTGTGCCTGGGCTGGCTCTTG
Organism: Falco punctatus; assembly: GCF_963210335.1. Lineage (NCBI taxonomy): Eukaryota > Metazoa > Chordata > Aves > Falconiformes > Falconidae > Falco > Falco punctatus. The sequence continues at coordinate 613,349 of NC_137581.1, forward strand.
TAAATGCACTGGGTGTCCCTGAACTGTGCTTCCCAGCCAGCTGCGGGAGGACAAACAACTTTGATGCAGTGCCAGATGCGAGGCAGTGCCTGCTCAGCTGATAGCACAGTTAATCTGTACCTTGGGTCGACCACCCACAGACAATTGAGAGCTGATACCTGGTACCTTGCAGGAAGGCGCGTGGTGAGGCTCACCCTTGTTTCTGCAGTACACAAGCTCACTGGGATGCTGGCATTCCTGGACTGCAATCCCCTTGGATCAGGTACCTGGAGGGAGCTGTGCTGCACCCATGGACTTTGCACAAGAGCAAGCATTTCAGTGTCCCAGGGCTGCATGCAGACAAGAAACAGTTGCCTCTGAACAGCCCCCAAATGCCCATATTTCAGGGACCCCGCGCCACCGCCCCAGGAGATCCACTCTCAGCGGTGCACACCGTTGAACCTGGCCAGCGCTCCTGCCAGCTTCTCTGCCGCACAGAGCCCCACGAGAAAGGGATGGGGACTGGGAATGTGCTGGATTTCAGGGCCTCTGCAGCCCTTGGAGACAGCAGAGATGGAAGATCGTTTTCCACATGGCTAGGGTTTGCAGGTTGCTTTCCCAATGACCCATCCTGTTGCTTAGGAAGGGTGAATCAAGGAAAAGGATGCTGTGCAGGACAAGTAAACACTAGATTAGCCCCCTCAAGCCTGGGCAGGGACACCGCATCACAGAGGCGGGATTTTTTATTTAATTCAAAACTGACTCCTTTTCTAAAATAAACCCTCACACTCCAGTGGGAGCAAAGCCTGGGCAGTCCAGCCTTTGGCTTATTTTGCACATGAGATCAGGTCTGATCTTCTCATCTTTGTGGTCTGTGAATCATAATGCTGCTTCATCACTGAGTGACACTCCTCTGCCTTGAGCAGTTCTTCCCCCACAGGTTCCCACAGGTCGGGGAAACCGAGTCACAGCAGTACTGGGCTTGCCAGAGGTAGGGCTGGGATGAGAGCCACATGCTCCTGAGGCCCTGTGCTCCATCCCCTGTGGGCTGCGCACAGGTGGGCTGTGAATAACCGTTTGCATCTGTTGTGACACTGATACTAAAATAAATTTCCCATGCAACAACATCCATCACACCACTAGCCACTCTGGCCAGGGGCTGGGGAACAGTCCCCTCTCTCTCTTGCTCATCCTCTTCTCTCCAGGCAGTCTGACCTTGCTGGGGTGTGTGTGTCAGGATCTGTCCTGGAGGGACCTGGGGAAAGCTGCAGCCCAGGTGGGAGAGGGGACCTCCAGGGAAGGACCACGTGGCTGGAACAGGCAGGGTGCAGGCAGCATGCTTCACCCCAGGCAGGAGAGGAGGTTGCGGTGGGGTGGGACGCAGGACCAGCACAGTATTTGGTGTCATTCTCTCTGAAGTCTCAGGGTGCTGAGCACCTCACAGAGCCCTTGCCAGGGTTCTCTATCTGCTTGTGCTGCAGCCCAACTTTTTCTTAGTCCAACTAGCACACCTGAGCCTTGTGGCCCAGGGTCCAGGGCAGCTAAGACAACACATTTGTCTCAGAGAGATGCTGCTTTTTGGGAGATCGCTGGAGGGACCAGACCACTCTGGGTCCCCCAGGCATGACTTCAGCTCTGCAGAATGATTTGGGAGTTCCCTCAGTCCTTCCCATGGTGGCAGGACCTGTGCCCAAGGAGCCTGGTGCTGATGGAAGGGATCACAGCCCCAAACCCTGCTGTGACCTTGCAGCTCCCTGTAGTGCTGCCAGCCGTGCCCTGGGAGCAGAGCAGCTGTCCTGCAGCCTCTGCAGGCCCTGGGGCCCCACCGAGCCACGGGCAGGCTGCAGGAGCAGTTGGGGAAGTGTCGCAGCACTCTCCAAACTATCAAGCTGCAACAAGGTCTTTTACCACCACATACCATCACACTCTTCATGCCAGTCCCTCTGCTGCCTTCTCCTAGTCTAGCCTCATCCAGGGCACACTCTCTCTTCTCTTGCTTCTTCCTCTCTCTTTTCCTTGGCTGCCCAACCCCTTAACAGAACCAGCCACAGCTGCACCGTATCTACATTGGCCAACACGCCACCCCTGAAGCCAGCCCACAGCTGTATGTTATCAATTATCCCAGCTTCATTCCTCTACAGGGAAGTAATTCACAATAACAAGTGAGACATAATATCCCTGTTCTCTCCCTACCATGCTCATTCCCTCTTCAGCAGAGGTGCCAGCAGGGCCAGGGTGCTGGGTCTGGGGCTAGCAAGAGGTGCAAGCTCCCATCACCTTGCTGGTCCCCCACCTCTGTCTATGCCAAGCGACGGGCTGCACAGGGTGCACAGCATCAGGTCTCCCCTCCCTGCATCCAGCACCACTTTGTTGTGGTGCAGCATGAGCTGACAGCTATAGCCCTTGCCCAGGGGTTCCTTGGCAGGGTGCGTAGTCAGGACCCTGGCATTGGTGGGAGCTGGAGATAGCCCCACTGGCAGGAGGGCTTTGGTGGGTGATGCATCAAGCAGTGGCAAGCACCCCTGCACCCACCTTCATCTGCCTGGCACGGGGGTGGGTGCCAGTCCAGGCAGTCCCTGTGTTTAGATAGTCCTAGGTGCATAAAGCAGAGCAGAGGTGAAAACCCATCATGGGGGGGTGGTGAATGCCCCCTGCTGACTTTCATGCTACAGGAGGATCTGCTGGATCAAACCTGCCCAGAGTTTTAAGGCTGGGGTCTGCCTGGACCTGCGCCTGGCTCCCAGAGCCTGGGGAGGAGCACAGAGCTCTGGACCAGCTCAAGCCTCCCATGTCCCATGTGACCCACCATGGGCTCCTGCTGGGCAGGTTTCAGGGAGACCCCCCAAAGCCCCTTTGGGAACCAGATACTTTTTCAGGGAGAGCTTGCCATGCCTAGCCCTGCTGAGGAGCCTTGCGGGTTTTGCAGCCTGCAGCCAGTGGTTCCTGATGCTTTTCTCCCCTCTGCAGGTCAACATCTTCCAGATGGAGGATCCGACTGCTGACCCCACCAGCCAGCCCTGGTCAGGACCCCCACCCCAGCCTGAGAACCCAGCCCCCAGCCTGCCCCAGGAAACCTGGGCCGGCAAGTATGAGTTCCTGCTGCCCTGCCTGGGCTACTGCATGGGGCTGGGCTATGTCTGGCACTTTCCTTACCTGTGTTACTGCAATGGAGGAGGTAAGTCCCTGCTGTGGGCACACACACCCCTTCCCTGGACACCCAGGCACTGTTCAGTTCTCCTGGATGGAGGCCAGAAGCACGGGGAGCTGGGGAGGGACAGTGTGCCTGTGCATGGGGGCTGCACTCTCCAGGACAGAAAACATGGGTACTGGTGGGATTCAGGGTCTTGTGTGGCCCATCTGGACACCACCACTTTAACCCCACCATGAGGACCATGGAGGAAGGATGCTTTAAGAGTTCAAAGCATCCCCCCAGGAGTCTGCCAGAGGAATTCTCCTGCACCTGCTGAGGCTGCCCTGTGCCATTCAGAGACGTGCCTACCTCTGGGGCAAGCCCAGAGCAGCCTGCAACACTGTCCTGGGTGGTTTGGGCCAAAAAGCGCTGCCTCCAGGCACAGCCCATCTGCAGAACGTCTCTCCTCCAGGCAGAGTATCTCTGCCCTGGCCTGCAGAAGCAGGGCTTGGCCCAAAAGTGACCCCCCTGCAGCCCTGTCAGCCCCTCTGCAGCAGCGGTAGCAGGGACCATCAATCTGGTGCTGTGCAGCTGCAGGCTGTTGTGCACAGTGCATGGAGGTGCATGGCCCAATTCAGTCGTGCAGGAGTGCCTGGGAAGGTAGCCAAATGGGGGCAATAACCTGTCACATTTCTAGGGCAGGACATGTTCAGCATGTCACTGGTGCCTGGTAACAATGGCCCAGGAAGATGCAGTGCTGTGTCTCTGGGCTGCGGAATGGGAGAAACCTCCCCAAAGGTCATTCCTGAGCTCCTCACTGCTTCTGCTGCCCTGACATGGTCTCCTTTTGTACCCAGAAGGAGGGCCCACCTCTCCCCATCTGGCCCTTACTAGCATTGCAGTGCCTTGAGCCCACATCCCTCTGCCATCTCCCTTTACACCGGGCATCACTGAAGTCTGCACCGCTCTGCTGCTGCCTCCAGATCCCCGATGCTCTGTAGGCTTGCAGCCTGCCCAGCCCCACAGCCTGCCCTCCCCAGAGCAGTCTGTGGGCGTTTTACTGCACTGGTTTTCTACATTCATTCCAAACTGCCCGGTTAAATTGGTGATTTTCCCTTTGCCCCATGGATGCCCCTTAAATCACTGTAACTGAAGTCATTTGCTAACAGGCCAACTGATTTCTTCAGGGCATGGCTGGATGGCAGGCAATTTTGTGTGGTGGCGACAGCCACCGGGCAGTCAGGCATGTGGCACAGGAGTATGGGACCCTGCCTGGCACTCCATGGCCCCCCAGACCTCTGCCCCATGCCCCAGCCATCCTTGACACCACAGGTGTCCCTGGCTGAGCTGATGCGAGCAGCTCTGGCTCTGAAATGCCATGCCCCATGTGCACGTGCTCCTGCCAATAACTAGGGCTGGCACCCATCCCTGCAATGCCATGCTGGTCTGGGGCAGCACCCATGCCTCAGCAGGATGTATCAGGGCTGGGCTGTGCCGAGCTTTGCGTCTCGCCTAACCGGGGGGAGTTTGGCCCTTGGTGCAGTGCTTGCTGCTGGGAGATGGGGCTGGGGTGCAGGCTTGGCTGCGGATCCTCCTGGGGAGACATCTCCTTTTTCTCGGGGGGCTGCACAGCCTGGCCCATGTTAGCACTGAGACCAGGGATGGGGAAGAGGGGGAAAGAGAAGCGGCTGCGCCTGTGGGAGTTGCTGCACCCACTGGTGCATGTCCTGGGTGCAGGGATGTGGGTGGCAGTGGGGTGACCTGCTCCAAGGACCAGGGACACAGACATAGCCATACCCACCTGGTGCAGCCTCCCCCATCGTGGCGGCCTTTGGCACAGCTGCAGAGAACACTGGGATTTTCCCTTGCTGCAGTGACCACAGGCATGCAGGACACTCCTCTCCTCCCATTTCTGCTGCTCCCACCACCCATCACATGCTGCTCACTCCCCAGGCCCTCTCCCAGGGCTGCCTGCACCACATGGGACCACGCGTGCCCAAAGCTGGGTGCTCCCTCGGGGCCGGGAAGGGGCAGGAGATGGGCTTTGCTGCAGGAGCCTTGTGGGGTCCATCACCCCAGGGCCCTTGCAGACCCCTTGTCCCAACAGTGTGAGGGCAGCTTTGGCCAAGCACAGTGATGGGTGTGCTTGCCACTGGATGTCACTGCCGCCTGCCTGGCGTGCAAGGCTCACACTGCCAGCACGAGAGGGACAAGGACGCGGATCGCTGCCCACCCTGTGAGTGGCATTAGCCAAAGGGCCTCGAGATCAGCAGGAGGAATGGGGGTGCAGGGTGAGCTGCTGCTCCTTTGGCCTCCTGCCCCAAGGGATGGGGATGGGGGCGACAGGCAATTGTGGGGGTTTTTATCCCACAGTCATGGACCTTGGGAGGTCAGGAGGTTTGTCCCCATGCGGCACCGCTTGCAGAAGACCCCTGCAGTGCCAGCACCCGTGGGACACATTGGACCGACTGTAAAGCAGCCAGAGCCACCATTTCCCAGCGTCGTGGGCAGGGCAAGGACATGCTGCACGGATGGTATCTCCAGCTGCAGGGAGCCAGTGGGACTGGAGCACCATCACCCCTCACTCCCAGCATTTGCCAACAGCCAAGCAGGAGTTCCTGATGTCCCAGTGGGACTTCAGACCCACGGTGGTCCCCTCCCCCCCAGGCTGAGCCCTGCAAAGCCTCTGCCAGAGCTGCCTTGTGATTCCCCTGCAGTATGCGCAGCAGATGCGGAGGCAGCCTGCCCCCCTCCAGCACTGTGCTAATGAGCAGCCAGCCCCACATCTGGTCTGTCAGCGAGGCTACGGGGGAGCGGGGTTTGAATACAGCATCGTGGCTGGAGAGCTGCTCCACCGCAGGGAGCAGCGATCACTGTGCCAGAGCTTTGCCACCCGGAGAGGATGGGCTTGGGCTGCAGCTGGCTGCCAGCTGGGAAATGCCGTTTTCTCCCCTGGAAAATGTCCTTTTCCGGAACAAATTTGGCCTGGCTGAGGCTGCACAGAGCGTAATTTCCTCCACAGAGAAAGTCGTCGGTGAGCCAAGCTGTGTAAAGATGGAGATGTCAGTGTATCGCCAGAAGAAACACCAGGATTTGCTGTGGACGCATCCCAGGGCCCTGCATATCCCGCAGTCCTGAGCACCACTGCAGCACCCGCGGCCGCACCCCAGTGCTGCTCCCACCACTGAGCCCAGGCCAGGGCCAGCAGGATCCCACAAGCTCCCAGCTCAGGCCCCCACTGTGGGGCTCATGGAGAACTCATCTGCTGGGGATGGCCCCCAGGCTGGAGCCCGCAGCCCCCAGGAGTTTTCCCTGCTCTGCTGCATCCTGCCTGGACACATGTCCCTGCCATGTGTCCAAACCATGCATGTCTGTCCCCTGGGGAGCCTGGACTGGTGCCAGCCATCCCCCCCGACACACTTCCACTCTCCTCCCAGGCGTCTTCTTCATTCCCTGTTTCACCATGCTGCTCATCACGGGGCTTCCGCTCTTCCTGATGGAGCAGAGCCTGGGCCAGTACAGGACCACAGAGCCCATCACTGTCTAGAAATGCTGCCCACTCCTGAAAGGGAGGGCTGGGGGCACCTCTCCTTCCTGTCCCCACAGCTGGCTGGGCTGTGGGAAGGGGTGCAAGGTGGGCATGGGGGCTGAGATACCCCCTTGGTGAGGCCCCAGCCTGTATCCGAGTCCCTGGGCAGCCCCAGGCAAGTCTGCCACCTTTCTAGCCCCTTGGACTCATGCTGGGGCCAGGGGTCTGTGGGATGCTGGTGGGCCCCTGCCTCCCACCTCAGCAGGTCATCTCCTTACGCAGGCATTGGCATTGCCATGCTGATGGTGTCCTCCTTGGTGTCCCTTTACTACAATGTCATCATCGCCTGGGCTTTCTACTACCTGGGCTCCTCCTTCCAGAGCCCCCTGCCCTGGTCCTGAGATGCCCACAGGAACAGGGACCTCTGCCAAATCAGTGGCCCCCAGGCGGGCAATGTTGCAGGGTCTGGTCCCAGGGTGGGATGCTACGCGGTCAGGCACCGCACGAGGTGCCTGAAGAGGAAAGTCGGGCCTGGGCTGGGGACAGGGACAGGAGAGACGTTGGGGGTGGTGGTGGTGGCAGTGGCGGTGACCTGCCGGGGCTGTGTGTTGCAGAACATGTTGGGGAGTGCCAGCTGGGTCAGTGCCAGTGGGGCTTTCTGGAAGTAAGTCCCTGGGTGGCAACATCGATGTGTGCCTCCAACATTGATCCGTGTCTGGGGGTCTGGGTCCGGCTCCACCTCCCCTGGTCCTGAAGGGCCAGGGCTGAGCCCCCACAGGCAGTAATGCTGGAGGCTTTGTGAAAGGTGGAGGGGTGGGCAATTGCAGAGGTGACGAGGGTGCCTCACATTCCCCATCCCTCTGACCCATGTCCCTGCACCGCAGCGAGCAGGTGCTGGGGGTGACACACAGCTCTGGCCTCAGGGACCCCAGCCCCATGCACTGGCCCCTCGCCCTGTGCCTGCTGGCTACCTGGATCCTCATCTTCCTTTGCATGCTGAAGGGCATCCACAGCTCAGACAAGGTGAAAGGCAACGCGAGGGGGACAGCAGGGGGGCTGCCGTGCTGGCAGAGCGGGGCTGGGCTGAGCTGTGCCCCACACAGGTGGCGTACTCCACAGCTATCTTCACCTACGTGGTCATCCTCATCATAATCACCCAAGGGACCACGCTGGACGGCTCCCTCAAAGCCATCTGCTTCTACCCCTCTGCAGACTGCAGCAGGCTGCAGAGTGCCCAGGTAACCCCGCACCAGGGCTGAGGGGTCCCTGACAGCAGCGATCTCCCCCCTCCCACGGTTGGGAGCAGCGGGGCAGGCTGGGCTGAGGGGTCTTGCAGCCCCCCATCATCATTGTCCCCCAGGTGTGGAGTGATGCAGCATCGCAGATCTTCTGTTCTCTGGGCATCGTGTTCATGGGCCTGCTCTCCATGGCCTCCTATAACACATTTGACAACAACATCACCCAGTGAGTGGGGCTGCGGGATGGGGGGTGCAGGCTGTCAGGGAAACCCCAGGTTGCAGCTGGGGAGCAGCAGGGTGGTGATGGGGAGGTCTGAGCCCCACAGCCCATTGGGTTGCCCCCATCTCCATCCTCATCCCATGGGCATGGGGCTGTGATGCCCTCCCTGGCAGGGACATCTTGGTCATCACCATCAGGAACTCCTCCACCAGCTTCTTCATGGGCTTTGTCATCTTCTCCGTGCTGGGGCACATGGCCTGGAGGGAGCAAGTCGCCACAGACAGCATCACCAACTCAGGTGTGGGCTCGGGGCTCAGGGACTCATGCCATGCCATGCCATGGCAGGGAACATCCCAGTGCCCTCCACAGGGACAAAGCCATGGGGCTGCAGCTGAGCTCACATCCAGCCTGGCTACTGGCTTGCTGGGCTTGGCCCATCTCACCACGGTGTGCCCTTCCATGCTTCCCTTCATCTCACCCCCAGGCCCCTGGCTGGCATTCATGGTGTACCCTGAAGCCCTCTCCCTGCTGCCTGGCTCCCTGTTCTGGTCCATCCTCTTCCTTATGTTCTTCATGCTGGGAGTGGACACTTTGGTGATTGTCACCTCAGACAGCCCCATGTTCTGCCCTGTGCCTGGCCTTGGGGTGCCAGGTATCCCCATCTCGGGCATGCAGATGGCATGACGTGCATGGGCCAGGATGGTGCTGTGCTAGGGGTGATGCATGACCCCACACATGTAGGGCTGCACCCAAAGTCATGGGGCGGGGATGCAGCCACATCCCACTGGCACAGGGCATGGGATTCTCCACGTACCCAGGTGTCACAGGGATGGGAATGTGCATGGGGACAGTGCCCTGCAATGCCTCCTCTGTGAGGACCATCCCCTGTGTCCAGTCTGGGGAGGCAGAGACCAGGACAACCACCCCCACCACTGACATCCCCCATCCCTCAGTTTGGGAACACTGAGAGCATCACTACGGCCGTCCTGGATGAGTTCTCAGCCCTGCGTGATGGGGGGAGGAAGACAGCATTGCTGGGTGCTCTCTGCACCTCCTTCTACCTTCTGGGACTCCTGCTGGTCAACCCGGTACCAGGGTGGAGGATAGGGAGCAGCCTCCTCTCCCTCCAATCTCTGCACAAGTCCTCAGGTGGGAGGATGGAGGGCTGTGCGTGGGCCCTGGCATCGATGGTGTCGGGGCAGCGGGGTGCCCTCGCTGCCCCAAGCTGTGCTGACTCTGTCCCTCACCACCTCACAGGGAGGCATTTTCTGGTTCACTCTCGTTGACATCTACAGCACCTGCTTTGGGCTGATCATTCTTGCCTTCTTCATGCGCCTGGGCATCGCGTTCTGCTATGGTGAGCACAGCAGGCAGTTCGAGGGTGCTGAGGGGTGCAGTGGGGTGCAGCCAGCATGCGGTTGAGGCGCTGCCAGCCCTGGGGCACTGCTGTCACAGGGTGATGGCGCAGGGCAGCCTCTGGCTACGACACTGCCAAGGCTCAGCCTTCCTGGGGCTCAGGGCAAAGTGTAGTCAGGCTCTGCAGGGTGCACCTGTGGCTGGGGACAGCTTGAGGCTGGGGTGGGCAGGGAGTTACCCCTGCCCTGCCCACCACGTGCAGCTCAGCCCTGCAAGGAGATGCTGCAAAGCCAAGGTGCAATCCTCCCTGTGTATGGGGGATGCAATTTCCTCTCCACCCGTTGAAGTATGGTGGGTGTTCAGCACCCAGCGCTGCCACAGCTCAGCCCCAGCATGGGGTGTCGTGGGTGCCCTGGAGAGGGTGCAGCTGGCAGGGCTGCGCCAGGGGCAGGCAGGGGCCTGACCCTCTCCCGGGGCTACCTGCAGGCATGAACCAGTTCTGCCAGGACATCGTGGACACAATGTGCCAGTGCCCACCCCGGTGCAGCCACGTGCTGGGCTACTGCAGGGTGTGCTGGGCCTTGTTTACCCTCTCCCTTCCGCTGGTAGGCACCACGTATCCACATGGAGCTGGAGGTTGAGGGGAGAAGAGCTCACCTCCCTCCATCTCTCCCTCCCCTCTGAGAGGGGCAGCTCTCGCTGTGGGTTTGGAGTCAGACCGCCCCAGTCCCAGCACCCTCCTGGGCCTCTCTGTGGCTACTGGAGGGAGTTTGGGGCAGCCCTGGGTGTCCCTGAGGTGCCCAGCTGGGCCATGACCCCTGGGGCAAAGCAGTGCTGCAGTGTCACATTGCTCCTGCCTGCTCTGCCCTTCAGTTCACGCTGATCTACACCTTCCTGGACCTGTACAGTGTGCTCCTGCACTACGGCACCCACAAGTACCCAGTCTGGAGCACAGCCTGGGCATCTGCATGGGCATCCCCACCTGCCTGCAGATCCCACTCTGGGCCACCGTGGCCCTGTGTTGTGAGTCAGAGATGCTGAGCAACGTGAGTGTGTGAGGCGGGATGGGGCATGGGGACAGGGATGAGGCAGGGGCAGCGCAGGGGCTGCCTTGGTGCTGGGGATGGGGCAGAAGAGGCCAGTGATGGAGCGAAGGTGACACTGACCCTTCCCCAAGAGAGAAAAAGGGTTGGAGCTGGGGCCAGGGCGAGCGGTGGGGTCTGAGCCCCTCTGTGGCCATGGCCGCGGCTGCCCCTTCCCACAGTGATGCAGCCACTGTTCACCCTTGCCTACTTCCAGCACTTCCAGAAAGCCACCCATCCTCTGAGCTCCTGGAGGATGGCCACTGCCCGGGACGTGGCTGGAGATGTCATCAATATGCCTTTTACCATCAACCTGGCCAGCAGCTGCTTCACCATTCTGCCCAATGGCAGCAGTGAAGGCGGATGCCAGACCCAGGGCACCCCACATCCTTGCTCAGAGCCCCCCAGGAAGACGGGACCCACTGGTGTTGGAGACACCTGCCCAGGGGCTGGCTGCCGGTGCGTGTGGCTCCCTTTGTGCCATCACCCATCCTGGCAGATGCAAACTGCTGATCCCAGCATATATTTAAATTCTTTTTCCTGGAAACGATCTGCAAGCTCCAAAGGTGTTTCTAGGGGACTCTCCGTGAACGGGACCAGCTGCCCAGGCCATGGTCCAGCCCTTCACCTGTCTCTGGGCAGTTGGCATGTCTCGTTGGAGCGGTCTGGGGGTGGCTGTGTGTGTCTCTAGCCCCAGCCCAGCAGTCCTGGCAGGACCAGCTGCCGGCAGAGTCCCTGACGTTGGTGGACACCTTGGGCAGGGGCTAGGCTGGCTGAGCCCACCATGGAGGTGGAAATGGCATGCTGATCCCTGGAGTGGGCTCCAGGCCCCATCAGCTAACCTTCCAGGCAGTGCTTGGGGCCAGTAGCCCTGGCACAGCTGGTACTGTTGTGCTGGCGGGCTGGGCTGGCCCAGAAGCCAATTCAAAGCCCCAAACCTGGGGCAGGTCCTCACTCACCTGTCCCATGCAGATGAGCAGGGCCAGAGCAGCCCCAGGGTTGGGTTTGTAGCCTCAGGCAGTTGCAAGTGCATGATGTGTTTGCTGCTGCTGCAATAAAGCTGTTTTCCAGAGCGATGTCACTGTGTGCAGGGTGCCACCCCCCCCCGGGCTGTGGTCGTGCAGCACAAGCGAGGAGGGCTCAGTGCTGCCATCCCAGCCGGGTGCTCCTGCTGCCCAGGGCAGTGGTGTCCCTTGGCAGGGCTGCACCGACTGCCCTGCTGACACACCAGAGCCCCGCAGGGCCTGGGTGCAGCTCCTGCGGGATGGGACAGATCCTGCTGCATCCTCCCCTTGCATGCAGCCTGCAGCCTGACGGCCCTGTGCTGCCTGGCTGTGGAGCCCCAGCCCACGGGGCCTCATCCTGCTGCCTGCCCTCGGGCTCGTTGCTGGGATGAGGGGACAATGTCCTGCAGGCTTCGGCTGCAGGAGCAGAGGGATGACAGCAGGGGAAGGGCTTCTGCAGGGGATGAGGTTGCCCTGGGCCAGGTCAGCCGCTGCTGTCTTCACCAGGGAGGCCGAGAGGGCCCCAGGGAAATGGTTTTAAACCCACTCCCAGCAACGGTGTCCTTCCTGCAAGTCCCCAGCCCAGCCCTGCGGCAGCTGCACCCTCCCAGTGCCCCTGCCCGGCGATGTATGGGTGATGTACAGCTCCGCAGCTGTGTCGGCAGGATGAGGCTGTCCCCCAAGAGCAGAAACAGGGCAGCAGCAGCAGCTCACCCCGTGGCCTGGCACCACTGCACTGACCCAGGCAGCACGGGGTTCTTTTTGGTGCTGAGCAGAAGTACAGATCCCAACCCCATCGGTGGGGACTCTTGTTTGTGGTCAGAGATCACAGGGCCACGGCAGACAGCCCTGGGGCAGGGGTGGTGGTGGCGGGGAACAAGTGCACCTGTCCATCCCTGCTGCCCGCTGGCCAGGCTGGGGCTGTGGGGCTGGCTGCTGGGGGCACAGTCCCCAGAGAAGCCCCCTGCCACCAGCAGGCACCCAATGCCGTGCCCCGCCCCAGATGGGACCCCTGCTCTGCAGCCTGGGAAGGGCTGAAAGAAGAGAGTATGAGATGGTGGCTCGTAAAATAGACTACATGCTTTATTGGATTTAAAAGTTTTATGAAATGACAAAAAAAAAAAAAAATCAAGAGTTGGCAGATGCGTCAACAGTTGCCATTTGGTGGATCCCCAACCCCTTCTCCAGAAGCATCAACAGGTCTCCGCCACCACAAGCAGTGCCACCAGGCCCCTGGCTCCAGCCCGGGCAGCCCCTGCTCACCAGGCACCCATGGGACCCCACCGCCGCCGGCCCCGCTCCCAGAGATGGCCGAGCTGCTCGGAGCCTGCCCTGCCCGTGGCGGCGGGGCGCCTGCAGCAGCAGCCCCGACCATGGGGGCCGAGCGTGGCGTCCCCCCTTCCCCACGCCTCAGAGCAGCCGCGGGGAAATGCAGGCACTTAAGTCATTTAGAGGAATTTTTCACTTATCTCAAAGCAACAGTGTAATTGTCTAACTACCACCTATGAAACAAAAAACACCTTTATAGCCCTTCCTGTATTGTCAACATACACATATATATTACTCTGGCATAAAGCAAGGCCCCGAGGGGCTTTCAGCATCCCACCCTGCCTCCTCTGCTTCCCCTTCCCCTGCCAGATGTGCATCCTCCTCTGCCCTCAGCAGGTGAAGCAGCTGGGGCGGCCTCGGGCAGCAGCCCACCTCTGGGGATGTGTGGGATGGCAGCACGGGGGGCTTGGGATGGAGGGGGGCAGTAGGGGCAGGGACCCCAGGCTTTGGTGGAGAGCTCTGGGGGGCAGGGCGTGTCGTGCCAGGCAGCAGCCCCCTGAGGGATGCAGGAGGGTGGCTGGGGTCTCCTCTGCTGGCCCGGCACTGGGTGCTGCAGGCAGGGGCTGTGGAGCTGTGCCCGGAGCAGGGCTTGTCACGGAGCGAGGCACCAAACGGAGCAGGACTTGGCCCACTGCGATGGCCCTGGACTGGGGACTCCCCCTCAGCAGCCAGGGCTGTGATGGGGGGAGCACACCGAGACGAGGGCTTTGAGCAGCAGGATGCAACCCACAGCCTGCCGAGGGAGGACGGGAGTGCTCCGGGCAGCAGTTTGGGACGGACTAAGCCCTGCCGCAGGCTGGCACAGCCAGGCAGACCCCGGCCTCCGGCTGGAGCGTGGCCTCAGGGCAGGGGTCCTCCCGCCCAGCGTCCTGCTGCCCACACTGCCCTTACCTCCATCCCCGCCTGCATCCCCTCGGGGAGGGTGCGGAGCCCCCAGCACCCGGGCTGAGGGCAAGCCCGCTTCAGGGGAGACCCTGGAGAGGGGAGGACATTTTCAGACTCCTGCCCACACAGCCTGCCTCTTCCCAGCCAAGGAGAGCCCCGCTGTGCCCTGCCAAACATGGACAGGGGACAGGGACCAGCCCCCGCAGCCCCCTCATTGTGCGGTCTGGCGGCTGCACCTGACTCTGCACCAACGCCCCTTGGTGTTCCTCCATCACCCGCGACCCCACTGCTCGCCCCTCTGAGCCCCCAGGGCACGTCTGGGTTTGGAGGAGCTGGGTTTGGCGCCACGGCCGGCCAGGCAAAGCAGCTGGGTGGGCAGCTCTGTCCCGCCACGGAAACCCATCGGGCTGCAGCTGCCTCCAGCGCAAGCGGGAAGGGGGTCAAGGGCACGCTGCGGGCAGAGCTCCTGGATGCGCAAGTACCGGCAAGGGCAGAGCCCTCCCTCACAAGGGCATTTTACTTGCTCTTGTTTATCAAGAGCACACAAACAGGGATTCCCCCAACCGTCATAGCGATGGGGGCCGGGGTGTCAAAAATGACTCACAGAAATGAGGAGAGAACCGCTGCAACGTCTGCGAGGCAGCTCGCCCGAACGCTCGCACCTGAGTCACCCCGAGAGCCGAGCACGCTGCCTCCTCGGGGAGCAGCCGGCCCTGCTCCGTGCACTCCCCAGCAGGCTCCCACCACCCCGACCTTCCATACAGCCTGTGCAAAAGTTGGAAGAGGCAGAAGAACCGGAAAAAGAAATTAATAATCGTAATAATAAAAAAAATAAAATAAAAAAATAAAACCACATTGAAACCAAACCCAAATGCCGTGTGGCTGAGCAGAGGCAGGAGTAACTGGAAGCCATGCACAGCAAAGCCAGGGACTGCAGCAATCGGAAGGGGAGAAAGGGCGGCTGTTCTCTTTGGGGGGAGCAGTCGTCGTCTTTTTTTTTTTTTTTTCTTTTTTTTGTCTCAGAGATCAGGAAATAAATAAGTTTAAATAGCTCCTCCCACTGCCAGTGTTAGGCGAGGTGACTCAGAAACGGAGGGTGCGGAGGGGAGGGCAGTGGGTGCTGGCCAGCACCCGAGCCCGCAGGGTCCGGGCTGGGCGGGTGTGCTGCGTTCCCGATGCACGGCTGCCCCCCGGTCCCAGTGGGTCGTGCTCCTGGGTGGGTTTCCTCTTCCCCCCCCGTCCTCTCTCTACTTCTTGGGCTTCTTGAAGATCTTTAGGGGGAACTTTTTCTTGCTCTGGCCGAGGTCAACCTCATCGCCTGTCAAGCTGCTGTCCTCGTCCCCCGGGCTCTTCTTGGCAGCCAGCTGCGGGATGCGGGTGCTCTTGGCGCTGCTGGGCCGGCAGTCAGAGATGGGGGAGGGGGTGTCGGGGTCGGTGGAGCTGGGGCTGTGGGACCGGGAGGAATCCGAGTGGCTGTGCTTGCCGGCTGTCGGGTGGCTGATCTCCCCCAGGCTGGAGGACTTCTCCATGCCGTGGTTCACCATCATCATCTTCTTCATCACCATGGGGCTCTCGGGCAGTCGCTCCGGCAAAGCCCCCAGGGCAGAGACTTCCACGTGCCTGCTGCCGCCGTTGGGGGTGGGTGCACCGATGGCAGGGTGGCCGGGGGCAGCCTCCTCGATGGACCTGGTCAGAAGGTTGGGCCGGGCAGCCAGCAGCTTGGATGCAGAGCTGGGGATATGCTGGTGGTCGCTCAGGTGCGGGATGGAGGAGTCGGAGTCGCAGCGAGTTAAGTCTCTGGGATGGAGAGGATGGAGGGAAGAGAGAAGCTGTTAGTGCCGCTGGCCCGGCACCCCGGGGACATGCGCCCGAGCCCGTGCACACACGGATGCAGCAGCTGAGGGCAGCCGGTGGGCAGGGCGATGCAGGGGAACCCCCTCGAGGCAGCCCCGTCCTGCGCTGATGGCTTGCAGCGAGCCCCCGGGGAGCAGGAGCGGGGCAGATGCTGATCCCACTCCTGCCACCTCGCCCTCTGGTTCTGCTCCTCTGTACCAGTGCCAGCAGCACAACTGCGGTGGGCACCCCCAGGGACGGGGGGGCTTGTCCAGCCCCATGCCAGCTACCCAGCAGATGGGGCGATGCGAGACCCCCCCCCCCCCGACACAGGCAGGCAGGGCTGCTCGCTGCCTCTCCCCAGCACAGGTGAGCGCACCGCTAGCACGTGCCCCGCACAAGGCAGAACGCCGCTCTGGTCAGCACCACGCGGAGCTGGAAGGAAGCACCGTACACGGAGGCAGAACCAGAGGGATCGAGGCCCCAGTCCACAAGGCAGCAGCCAGCACTCAGCCCTGAGCCTGAGGGTCCAAAGGCACCAGCCACGGCTCCAGGGGCCCTCGGCCAGGCACAGCAGGGCTGCCGGCAGCTCCCTCCCGCTCCCTTGAAAATGGCCCTGCCAGCCCACTTCTTGCCCACAGATCCCAGTGGGAGATGGGCCAGGGAGCTCGTCACATTGCACAGCTCGCTCTGGCCCACAGAGAAGCGGTACAGCTGCGAGAGCTGACGCTCTTCTAGCTGCAGGACTGGGGGCAACTTCCTCGGAGGGCTCCTCTGCGTGTGCTCAGGTCGCGTCTGTGTGCGCGCGGCCCCGCTTTGCCCCTCCGAGCCGCGAGGCTGCAGCCTGACCACACGCAGCCCTGGGACAGAAAGCGCCAGACGGGCCGTTTCCCCCTGTTCCTGGGTCAGCCCGCGGAAACCTCTAATCCTGGAGGGAGGAATTAGAGGTTCAGCTTTCCCGTGCGAAGCCATGCCCGAGCGGCGTGCTCCCGACACGCAGCTGCCTGTGGTCGCTGCCTGCAGACCCTCTGCTGCACAGCGGTTTGTGCCCCCCGCCTGGTGCCAACTTGTGATTCCAAATGGCACTGGAGCGTTGCTGCGCCAGCCTGAGGAGCTCCCAGATCTTTTGGAAATGGAGAGTGGGAGGTAGGAGGAAGGGAGAAATGGAAAATCACAGCTTAGTCCTTCCAGCCAGGATCACCCAGGTGGGTGTAATGCTGCTGTACCTGCCATCCCCACAGGCCCTGCCAAAGCCTGCCAGCGTGCCCACCAGCTGGACAAAGAGCTACGCTGCTCTTGCTACCACCTACTTGAACACTAGCCTCAAGACTTGGATGCCACGCAGCCAGCCCCCTCCTGCCTGCCAGGGCAGGCACAGGCAGGGAGGGCTGGGGGCTGCCAGGGGACACAGCCCCTGCCTCATGCTGTCCACACTGACTGGAGGCAAGTGGTAAAGAATGGGAAAGGCAAATGGAGAGAAAAGGAGCAAAGAGAAGCAAAAGGGTGTGAGAAGAGAAAGGAGGCATTTACCACTTTCTCAGCCTCTCCGCTCCGGGTGCAGCCCTCCCCACCCCCCACGCAGCTGAGCCCCAGGACCTGGGTGACTGTGCCCTGCCCAGCCCTGCCACGCTCAGCACCAAACCCGTCCGGTACGGCACGTGAAAAGCCCCTAGTTCCTCTTTTATGATACCAGCATAAATACCATGATGGTCAGAGGGCTGGAGCCCCTCTGCTGTGGGGACAGGCTGGGAGAGCTGGGGCTGTGCAGCCTGGGGAGGAGAAGGCTCCGGGGAGACCTTAGAGCAGCTCCCAGTGCCTGGAGGGGCCGACAGGAAAGCTGGGGAGGGGCTTTGGGCAAGGGCAGGGAGCGGTGGGACAGGGGGGAATGGCTTGAAGCTGAGAGAGGGGAGATTTAGGTTGGACGTGAGGAAGAAACCCTTCCCCGTGAGGGCGGCGAGGCGCTGGCCCAGGCTGCCCAGAGCAGCTGTGGGTGCCCCATCCCTGGCAGGGCTCAAGGCCAGGCTGGACGGGGCTGGGAGCAGCCTGGGCTGGGGGGAGGGGGCCCTGCCCCTGGCGGGGGTGGGACTGGCTGGTCTTGAAGGTCCCTTCCAGCCCAAACAGTTCTGTCATTCTGTGATTGCCCTCCATAAAGGTAACAAGGGTATTTTTTAACAAAACCCACCACGTAAACTTGTGCCCTCATTTAACAGCTCCGTAGGAATATGTGAAGGGAAAGGGGTATTAAAATACCTCGCAGATGGTTAGGATACGGCCCAAGATCCACTGTGAGAGCCCAGCTGTGAAGACTGTCTCATCTCTTATTTTAACAAGAAGAAAATAGCCCCAGGCATATCTGGAATAGTCCTTGCCTTTCAACCACACACAACTGAGCCCATCTGACATCCGAGCGATGGAGAGCTGCATCCTCAAGGTTAGCAGCAGGCAGGGGAGAACAGGAACTGATGGTGTGAAATCCCCAGCTATTCTGAGTGAGCATCTTGGAGGCCATCCAAGGGAGACAACTGCGATGAAACACACCGTATGGAGCCACAGGAGCTCCCAATTCCTCAACGCCACCGGCAGATACCACAGCTCCGCAGAAGGTCGCTGTCATGGCCCGCGGCCCACAGCTTTCACTGGGATGACTGGGGTGGGTCATGGGCAGTCAGCTTTGGGAACAGCAGCATCAATAAAACTTAATGGGACTGAACACAGAGTATTTCAGAGCCGTCTTCCCAAAGGTGGACACCAGTGGCACCCACACAAGCCAGGGGGCTCGAGACCTCAGGCTGCTGCCAGTAAATGGAGAATAAAGACGTAACTGCAATCACAACAACTCAAGTCCTTTCCTTTAGGAAAGTGAGGAGTCTCATGCTCTTCTTGAATGTTTCTTACTCACACCATTGCTTAACGCATCTGCAAAGGGGAAATTTCTGTTGAGGAATTTCTGCCAGGGCCACTCACTGTGTCACCTCTCTCAAGAAAGGGTGGCAGAAGCCATCAGCACATGCTCAGCTGCTGTCGAGAGATGCTGCGAGGGTGAGCTGGTGCTGAGCAACATGCTTTCAGAGGTTTATTTCCTCCATGAATACTTGGAAAATGCCCCCTTTCCATGAAAACAAAGCTGACTTTGGCCACGTGGTTTGGCACCAGCCCTACAGACCGATGCCAAGTGAGCGAAGGCAGCGGTCGGTGTGTCCTCCCGGATGGTGCTCGCTCCCAGCACGCTGAGGAGAAGGAGCAAGGCTGCTGCAGAAGCTGCGTCCTCTGAGCTGCCCATCCTGCTGCCCACACATCTGCTGGTCAGCAGCATTGAGTTCAAGGGAAAAAGGTCCATCATGACTCTGCTCAGCCACCACCGTACAGGCAGATGTATGAGGCAGCAGGGCAAAACCCTGGCTGGAGATGACGCTGATCTGAGCCAGGACCACAGGCAGGCAGGACCACCTCCAAGCAGTGCAGGCAGGTCCACAGTGCCCACTCTGGACTCATTCCAGCTGATCCCACCAGGCTGGCATACCGCTCTAGCGGGGTCAGATCACCGATTCCCTGCAGACCTCAGTGCAAAAAGCATTGCACCCACTGCTGAAGTGCACCCAATGAAGTGGCTGAGCATAGTGCAGGTGCAGCACACCATGGCCAGTGAAGGCAGGTTTAGACAGTAACACCTGCTCGCTTGAAATTCAACTTTGTAATCCACTGAAGTGGAGTTGCTCTTTTCCGGTAAAAATCGACCCAACCCATAATCACAAAGGTGTCTGGGTGAGAGTCAGGAAAAAAAATAATCCTTTAAAACAAAAGTAAGAGTAGCAAATACAGCAAACCCCAGATTTTTTTTAAACTGAGGTGACTTCAAAAATGCCTCATTTGTGAAGAAGGTAAGTTTTTTCCCTGCTGAGATCTGCAAACACCCATCAGCTCGGAGGCCATCCAGCAAGCCTCTCCCTCTCTCACAAGCTAGTGCACAGTCCTAAATCCAGAAGAGCCAAAAGCAATCCCGTGGCTATGGCAGCGCGTGGAGAAAATGACGACAGCACATGAAGAAACATCCTCTGGTCCAGGAGGGTTTTCTTCCCCCAAACGCAGACTCTGGGAACCTGATCCTTGGACAGCTGGTGCTGCACCCCGGGTAGATGGAGGCAAAACACTGCCTCTGGCCAATGCCGGCGGGTGAGCAGCTCACAGCAGGTCCTTGGTGCACACCACAGCCACCACGTCTCCGCCCAGGACCGCTCTCACCACAACAGAGGGTCCCTGGGCATCAAGGGGTCGGTGGTCACTTTGCAGGGCCCACCTCCCCACTGCAGGTGTGGCTGTCGCTGTGGATCCCTGGGGATGCCCTGTGCGGGAGCGGACGGATGGCACAGCAATGGGTGCTGTGCTTGGTCCAGCCTTGCTGGACCACACTTTTTTCTCTCTGAGCTTGCCAGCTTGCCATCCAAAGGGGGACTGAAGGAGCTGATGGGGGAAACAGGGTACGAGCACACGCTTTTCAGATATCCCAGTGGTTCTAAGCTAACCAATTTTACTCATAATCTATCCAGCTGTAACTCAGGAATACATTCCTGAAGGGTAGAGGCAGGACACCGTGACTGCTGACACCAGCATGCCAAGTGGCACGTCAGCAGTGGACAAGAGAAGACCTCAAGCAGCAGCAGCTCCCAGGGCACTCTGCAAAGCTGCAGTTCAACCACGTGAGGAGCCAGCAGACGGCCAGCAGACGGGCACGGTCACCGTGCCACGGATGGCTCAAGGGGCCGGCTGGTCTGTTAACCCACCCCGAGAGCTGATGGAGCTGGATGTTCAGGCACACACAGAGGGGGACCACCTACATCCCTGCCACGGCACCCATGGGCACCAACTGATTTTCACAAGTGAATGCCAACAGTTGGAAACTATTGCTGGGACTTTCTACAGCCCAAAATGATCCTTCCTGGTGGTTCCCATAAGCAAGTGCAAGACAGGGGAGGTGTGCGTCTGCAGGGACATGACTCCCTGGGATGCACACTGGCTTTGTCCGAGAAAGCAAAGAGGAGGGGATGCTCCCAAGTCCAGTGTCGGGACAAGAGGGAAGGAAAGATCATTGCCAGGATATGGCCAGTCATCTTGGGTGAGGCTCAGCCAAAAAGGGCTGGCCTTTATCCTGCTAATTTTCACAAGGCTTATGCTCCATTTTCAAGAGGAAATGCTAGCCCAGGACACAGCCAGCCTCAATGGTATGACGGGAAGGTGCCTTCACAGAAAGAACTTCTGCGGTACAGCAGCAACTACTGAATACTCGTCCCTCCTGAAAACCTCAGACCACCAACTGAACATGAAAATACCTGGGAGCCTGATGTAAGACAGCATGTTCCTCCACCCCAGCCACAATGTTGCAGTGTTTGCTGCTTTCTTTTTGATGTAGCTGGGCCCACTTACAATCTATGAAGAGTGAAGCTGACAGCGCTCACCTACGTGAAGGCAGGATGCACACGTTGCTGCTGGTTTTTATCTGCTTTCACCTGCGCTTCCTGCCGTGCCACTCCACGAATCCGAACCGACCGCGGTAAATGAGAGAGGGTGAGAAGATGGGAATGGACTGACTTTGCAAACAAAAGAAGCAGAGAGCAAAGCATGGAGTAAAGAAAGTCTGGCAGTGGTGGAGAAAGAGGGGAGAGGGCGGGAGGATGATCTAGAATATTTTTCTTCAGCTCTGCAGCCCACTGAATGATTTCTGGTGGGCCAGGACAGAGGCTGCAGGAAAGCTTATGAGTGGCTCAAGGGCATCTGACACAAGAGCAGGGCTTGGTCTGCCTGCCTCACACAGACCTTGGTGCCTCTACCACTCCCTGCTCTTTACGAAAAGCACCCATAGCTGCAAGGCTATACATTATATACCTAGCTAGCACATGGTACCAGGGCAGCAAAGGCTTCCCCTAAGGCAGAATCAGATTTGCTGTATAGTTCAGTTATTCTGCTGAGCTTGGTGCAGCACAGTCAGAGGTTTTGCAACAGCCTCAACAACGCAAATCCAACAGCGATTTCCTTCCCTCCATTCTGGAAGAGCTGTGAATGACTCTCTTCTGTGGATTACTGACACTGCTTTTGCTTTGGCTGCCGCCTCCCATCCCCGCTGGAAAAAGGCCACCAGCGTGGGGATTTGGTCCTACACTCCCATCTCCATTACGTTCATCCACAGGTACCACTTGAAGCAGGCACTGGCAGCAGAAACCTCTGTGCACACAGCATCCTCCAACCCCTCTCCCCCCCAGGGACACCCAGTCCCCTTCGTTAACATTAAAAAAACACACATCAGCCTTCAAAATCAGAACAGCTCTGACCTTATTTGCACCGGATCCTCTGAAGCCAATTGCAAAAGAGAAGCAAACAGTGAGGAGTTCATGAAAGCAATTCACCGGCCACGCGCTGGCCTTGCCTGGAGAGAAGGTCCCTACCAGGTCAACCCCCAGCAGACTTTAGCACCATATACAGCTTGCATGGAGAGAAGCGATCCCCGAGCCTTTCTCTGGGGGAACAGCTTGTTTGAGATGGTATCTCTTGCGAGGTCTCGCCAACATTGGCATCTGCTGGATACGAGAGAGGCTAAAGCGATCCAGCAGCCCAAAGCACTCAAGGTAGCACTCTCCTCCTACCAAGGGAGCCAGAAGCCAGGAATTTTTTGGGTTCCGCTTTCATCCTTGGCAATGACTCCCTGGAAGGCCTTTCTCAGCCTCAGCTTCCCCATCTGTTCTGCTTGCCTCTTTGGGAGGCTGCGGAGCTCGAGGGATGTATGTAAAGGCCTCCGAGACTGGTTATATAAAAGAGAAAGAGCAATATATTGGCTTGTGCTGTGGCATGCCTCCATGGCAGTATTTTTAGAGATGCATCTAAGCAGGACCTGCTAACGATGCAGTTTGACAAAAAAATTAAAAGCAACAAAATAAAAACACGTTTGGGCACCCAATTCTTCATTTCTGTTTTCTGAAATGAACAGAGAATGGATGAGCATGGATTTTGGAGTCATCTGCTATTGTGTAGCTGAAGCAAACCTTAGGTGAGAAGTTCATACCCTGCAAAACTCCACTGCTAAATTATCCTGCATCAACAGGTGGTCTTTGCTATGGGAACAGAGAGAAAACAGTCCCACCTTCCACTGAACTGTGACCTATTAGGTTCTGACGAGCTCCTAATTGCCTGTGGAGAATAAGGAGAAGACCCCAGTTATTCTCTTCTAACGACCCCTCAGCAGCATTGCCTTTCCTAATGAGGATCCCAAAGTCATACCGCATTTCCCCCTGCCACTCTCAGGGGAGTCTGCAGGATTGAGACTTTAACCTGGTCAGCAATTAAGTGTATCACAGGCCTCAGCTGAAAAAAATAATCATGTTTATACAGCTATTTTTGAAACAGTACATCAGCCTTCGAGCTCCCAGGACAAGCCCTGCTTTCTACAGAGACAGGAAGGTCGATGGTAAACAGGGGCTGTGTGATGTTACCAGAAGCATTCCCAGCTTTTATCGGTCAAACCGGGACAGCTGCAACTGCACGCAAATTGGCAGTAATTAATCTAAATCTTTAATTATGCTGCTTGTTATCTCAAACAAACATTACTACATTAACCAAAATGTTGCTCTGTAATTGCCTATTGTGGAGCAGGTGCAGTAATTTCCCCTCTCTCCGACACTCCAGAGTCCATGATCTGCCTGGGGCTGCGTGGGGCTTTGCCGGCGCTGCTGCTCGCAGCCTGGGCTTAGGGATGCTCCGCTCCGCAGGCAGCCCAGCTGTGAGACACACAAGTTAGTGAGGGGGTGAGGCATCCGAAACAGAGACTGTGTAAACGATGTCAGGAGAGAACCTACGCCTAAGGGCAGAGGTACCTACAGATAAAGGAATAATGGTACAATGTGCTGGGAGGAATGAAGATGTGCTGACTTCGAATGTCATCCTGCCTGGATAAATAAACATGAAAGGACATTGCCCCTATCGACTTCCTCACTGAGAGACTTCCAGCCTTTTCCCAGAAGTCTGTTCCCCAACACTGAGGATAAGGAGACTATTTTTAATTTTACCAAGGAGAAAGCACAGAACAGAGAGATGAAATGACTTGGCCATGGTCATAGGCAGCTCCGCAGCAGAGCAGGAGGACAGGACTCCCAACGGCCCATCACAGCCCCCTTCCACCGTCTGTTCCAGTGCTGACACCTCTGCACTGAGCGCCTGCAATGTCCCTGAACTAGAGACCATACAAACCACACACCCCATCACCCCTTAGCCGAGAGTTTAAATCAAGCATCGGAACAGATGCAGGCTCAAACAGTGCTCTGGAGCTGGGTGCGTCCATGAGCCACACGGGGCGAGGACCTCCAAAAACTGCTGCCCACGGACCTTGTTCAGAAGAAAGCCACCCTGGGGCCGCCCGAGGAACACGATCCTCTGTGCTTGGGGTAAAGAACATTTCTGAACTGGGGATGGCTGCCCCAGGGCCCTGTGCAGCACCCCAGTTAGACCAGACAGGATTCCCGCATCTACAGCCCACCCAGTCATTTGCCTCTCTAATGCCAGCACAATGAATCAGGAGAGGTCAGGGATTTAGGGATGTGGATGGGAACTGGTCCCTTGGATCCCATCGTACAGAGGTCTCCAAAGAGCCATCACTTGCTGGCTGTCACTATTGAAAGGGACCAAGTTAATGCCAGTGATCCAGCAATAAGAAGCTCCAACTCCCTCCTCATTATTCAGATGTTCCTTAGTCAAAACACAACCATGCCTCATCCCCTACTGAACCAGAGGTAGAGTCACTCTGAAATACAAAATTCCTGAATGCTGCTTTTTGCCACCTCTTCATCCCTCCGGCAACACCAACTACTATCGCATAGTATCTACCCAACGTGTTTCCTTTGCAATTCGCTTGTGAAGACCCCAAATAAGTCAAGGCTTCAAATAAGGTCAGTGTTTGTTTGATTAGTTGTGTTACCTTTGTTCTCACAGGTGCATCACCCAAGTGAAAGACTGACTTATTTAGCAATAACTGAGTGCCCAAGAATTCTCGCTTGCTTAGCTACAGTTAAACAACAGCACCTCCTTGGTTTATGCACCCACTGAGTTTGCTGGTATGGGAATGGGCCATGGAGCACTCCTTAGAGGGTCCACTAGCACAGGAGAGCGGTTGAGGAAACAAACGTGGAAAAATCATGAAATAAAGGCCCAAAAGGAAAAGGCACAAGGAATCTAGGAGAAAGAGCACCCGAGCAAGCAGCAGCTCTGAGACACAGCAGGCAAGAGGGAGCTAAAAAAGAAACAGCAATATACCCAAAGCTCTCAGTGCGACAGCGAACTCCAGAGGTGACATCAGGAGGGGGTAGATCAGGGATGGAGTCCATCTGAAGGAAATAAGAGGAGGTGGTGTGATGGTAATAGATAGGGTGGACATGGCAAGCAGGAGCAGATGCAGTGGTGGTGGATGAGGAGCAAGAGGTGGAAGAGGTGGTGGTGGCAGCACATGATGGGCTGGTGCTGGGAAGGTCGGAACTGAAAGACTGTCCAGAGGAGAGGCTATGCATTCGACGGAGAGAGACTCTGCCTGCCCGGTAATGGGCAGGTTGGCCTGACTCATTCTGGCCTTGCACATAACTCTCTACCAACCTCTGAGATCCGTGGGCGTGCTGTGGGTCCACCAGGCGCTGGCGAACTGTGGTGGGCAAGGCAGGAGCTGCAATGAGAGAAAGGGGAGAATGGTGAATGCAGCTGGAAGGAGACTGCACATCACATCAGCAAGGAGGCACCGCGATAAAGCTGCCACCCACAGCCAGGGCTACAGCACCACAGCACTGTGCCTTCTGTCACCGGGACACCTGCCCAAGGCCACTGCAGCCATCCCACCTTGTGCTGTAAGTTATGCTGGTTTAATGCAGAAGCAGCATTAAGCTGGCGCTACTGCTTAACATGCTAGATTAATGCCCAGCCCGTGAAAAAATGTTTGACATTCCTGATATAGGTGCTTTCTGAACACCTTATCTGATCATCTTGCTTGGAGCAGAAACTGGCTGCATGATTCATCCTATCCAACTTTACATCAGAGCTACCACCCAGGCTCCCTTTATAGCAAATGTGAAGAAGCCGGTACTTTCAGGGCATGATTCATTTCATCCTAACGCAGACATCCAAACTGTTCAGATGCTTCATGCCTTGCAGTACTATCTCCCTACACAGCCTAAAAAAGGAGCCTCCAGTGATCAGTTCAGATGCAGGCACCTAAAGCCAGTGAGGTGACTCCAGGAGCGGAGCTCAGCTCTGCTCCGGCTTCCAGCATGGCAACTCCTGGAGCAAGGCGCAGGAATGTGGGACCGAAAGCAGGGCTGCGAAGTACAGCTGCACCATGTGTTCAGGCGCAGGAAGGCCTCTATGAAGATGCAGAAACCTCCCAGCCTCGTACCCTTCCGTGGGGCAGGACGGCTGGGACACGTGGCAGATGTGCAGGAACTATGGTATTAATTGGGTTGGCACAGGCTTTCATCACAGTCTGCACCCAAAATGATAGCTCTGGTCCAAAAGTGGTATCACCGGCTCCCAGTCCATTTCGTGACTAGCTTACCGATCAAAGAGACGCTAAACCAAACTGAAAGAGGGGAGATTTGGGTTGGACGTGAGGAAGAAACCCTTCCCCGTGAGGGCGGCGAGGCGCTGGCCCAGGCTGCCCAGAGCAGCTGTGGGTGCCCCATCCCTGGCAGGGCTCAAGGCCAGGCTGGACGGGGCTGGGAGCAGCCTGGGCTGGGGGGAGGGGGCCCTGCCCCTGGCGGGGGGTGGGACTGGCTGGTCTTGAAGGTCCCTTCCAGCCCAGACTGTTCTGTGGTTCTATGATTCAATTTGAAAAATATTTTTCCCTAATTGCAAATTCATCTTGGTTCAGAGGAAGAAATTGGACTGTTTCCTTCAAGTGCATGGTCACCAGCTGATTAATAGCTTTTAAAGATCATAATAATCTTTCTGGCCACGTAGTCCTACCTCGTAGGTAACGGAGGCCAGAGAGCTCAGCCAGTTCCCCTGCACCCAGCCAACACCACCTCTGCAGCACACCTACACACCGAGCCAGAGGCAGGAGTCGCCTTCGGAGAGGTGCAGGGAGGCACCTTCACCTGCGTGGAGGTGGAGATGGAGATTCCTGCATGCTCGTTCCAGTCAGGCAGAGCATTACATGTGGAAAACTAAGGAGCCACTGGGCTGCACCGCCACCCTGAAGACAACCAGATTGGTTGTGTTTAATCCACTAGCTGTAATTTCCATACAAGATGTTCCTTCTTTTGCAGGAGATAAGGTGTTCAGGATTGTTCAGGATTTTTTATATGCAGAAGAAATACATGTAAAAATGGGTTAAAAAGGTGAACAGACAGGAAAGCTAAGAAATGGAGTAGAAGGAGAGCTCCTTCGGGAATCGAAGAACCAGCAAATCACTGCTATAAAAGCGTACAGCCAGGAAACACGAGCCTCCTGCAGCTCATCTGACAGCGACGACTCAGGTACCTGAAGGATCACTGTGGGACATATTTCAAGTGGAAGAAGGAACAAGCAAGAATAATTCAGCCAACTTTGCTGCTTCCACATTCCCAAAGTTAATCACAGTTTCTCTCACAGGGTTGCACCACTCAGGTTTGCTGCTTCTTGCTGTACTACACTGCCCATCCACAGACCTTTCACCGGAGCTCTTTATACCATCCACTTTCTATTTCAAGGTATCTTTTTTCTTAGGCGCTCCAGAGCTGAAATTAAGTAAAATTGAGGCACACACAGTCGAGGTGGAAAAAAACCCCTTGCTTCCAGGCAGGGACTGCAAAAATCTGATCAGAGGAGGCGAGGGGCAGAACCGGAGCATGTTCCAGCTCTCCTGCTGTGCCTCTGCAGCAGCGATGCTGCTAACTAAGGCAGCATGGACAGGAATAGCACAGCTGATCCCTACTTGCCCACTGCTGGCAGGGATACAGTTTAGAAGCCTCTGTTTGGAGGGCTAACAGGGATTCAAGCCCTGCAGAATAATTAACTGGGATTACAGGTTTCTGCTAAAGTTTCTTCTTCTCTTGGATCACGCTTTTTTCCCTAAGGGTGTTTGGTGGACTTCTTTTCCCCTGGTGTTCCACTCCTCATTTACCAACTTGACGCCTTACACCTCTGGTCTCTCCTTTTGCATGATTTACCCTACGATAAGCACAGGACCAAAGGCTGAGACCTCAGCCTTGCACAGCCACAGCGGACCCTCGCTTCCCCCAAACACCGTTTCAGTCCAGCCACTGCAAACATTTTGTCAATGTTAGCTAAATAACCTGCTCGTCATCTTGAGGAAGACCACTACCATGCAAGCCCTAACCAACGCCAGCACACAGCCTTCTCTGCTGCTGCACAAGCCTGTCCTCCTCCATGCTATGATGGCCAGCGCTCGGTAGTGCTCCACAAAGGGAAGGCTTCCAGCAGAAAACAGGAGGCTTGGCATCTCTGGGGCTGAGCGTGCTGTCCCTGTGTCCCCGGCATAAGGGACAGATTAGCATAATAGCATCGCTCAAATTATTTAATGATACTGAGAGAAGAAAGGCATGGCAATCAGCAGCAGCCCCAGTGGGGAGGGATCGGGGTCAGGCTCAGCTGGCAGCGGAGGGGCTGTGAGCAGAACCTGCACCGAGAAGGAGGTGGGATGGGAAACGGAAAGTTATCACCTCCTCCTGGCCTAGCCTGAATCCTTAATCTCCACCTCAGGGGTAAAAACAACTCTCCACATTTCCTAACTGGATTTCTTTTAAAAAGCAAAACCCAAGAGCACATGAGAACTACAGTGAACTGTGATTCTTCTTCATCCCACCAGACTTCCTGCGAGTTAGTAAAGATGCTGATGACTCAGTGAAGAGAGGTACATTCATTAGTTTTCTGTGCCAGAAAGTTGGAAAATTTGTGTACGCATTTTAGTCAGCAAAAAGGGCAGAGGGTAGAATAAAAAATTAAAATATAATTGAAGAGAACCAAACCAGGGTATTTCCAGAGGGACTGATCCTCCGAGGACAGAGACGAGCGGTCACTGAACCTGCGCCCGAAAAGCCAGGCTGCGTCTGGGATGGGCCAACCAGGTGTGAGCGGGAGAGAGAAAAATGTGATTTACCAGGAGAATCATCACGGGCAGTCAGCAACACCCCCAACATGTCTGGGGAGGAAAAACTCTGTGCTTCTCTCCTGAAGTGGTTTTAGTATACAAAGAAAAAAAAAATCCCGCAGGGCAAGGCAAAGATTCCCTTGCTTTGGGAACTTGGGAGTTATCACCCGCAGGGATGCCCACCAGTGCTGCGGCACAGAGGCAGACAGGCCGGCTCACTGCAGGTCACTGGACTGATGGAACTGCAAGTCCTGGCTGCAAAAACCTTGCTCAAGGTGTCTCCAGCAAGGCACAAAGAAGCCGAGGCTTAAAATCTCGGATGAAGGCTCGTGCCTTGTACAGCTCACATCCTCTGGAGAGCGTGCTTCACGTGTTAGGACATCTCTTCAGACATCCCTCTCTCATTAATACCTAGCTTGCATCTTTGCAAGAGTTTTATTAGAGCTGTCTAGCTTGCTTTCTAGTGGTGCCTGATAATCACAAAGACTAGTAGGACACCATTACCTGTCTGAGGCTTTAAACTTTCCCTACGTACACCCAACCCCATCAACCCCCACCCCAACCACCATGTTTGCTGAGCCCAGGAAACGTGCAGAGACCCCCCGGTTCCTCCTGCCTTCACATCCTGCAGGCTACCCAAACGCTCAGTGCTCTGCCTTCAGCCCCCGTCACCCTGAGCTCAACCTCAGCACTCGCCTCCAGACTTTCACAGCATCGAACCAGAGCCTGAGACCGCAAGGAGGGGATGGCTATGGCACATAAAGCATCTCCTGCAGCACACGCTGCCAGCCCCAAGACTCTTCTGTTCCTCCCCCACATCTTCTACCCAGTTAAACAGACCTGTCCTTGATGAATCCCTCCAGCAAGTGACCCGAGTCAGAGATAATTATTAAGTTTCCTGTAGCTAACGCTGTCAGTATGGGCTCCCCTCTTCCAGCTCAGAAAGCTGGGCTCTAGCCAATGCTGCTCCCTGTGCCACCCAGACCGCTGTCACAGGGGGTCAAAGAACGTCTTCCGTTCTCTCATTCTCTTGTGCAATAGCTAGAGATAGGAAACTGTATTTGGAAAATGCATTTTTGAGCGAAGCAAGGCTGAATCTGGGTCAGCTGAACATGGGAGCAGCAGCCAGGATTGATTCAAACCTTTTGCAGAGAAGGAGACAGCCTCCACTTAATCCAAGAGCTCAGCAATTGAAAGTGCAACAGGCACAGGGTGACCCAAGTTCAACTGCTTCCTCCAAGAGATCTGGGCTGATGACAGCAGGATCACCCAGCCTCCCCCTCCAGTAGCCCCATTGCTCCTCACAGGAGCTGATGCACTTTGTTTAGGAACAGTCACCGATATGGAACGAGAGAACGTCCACTGTGGTGACTACAACCCATGCGCAGGAGATGGAGCACTGGGCTTCCAGGCTTTGCTCCAGGAAACATTTAACAGGTCGTTACAGGTGGGCAGCATCACCACAGCAGACCGCTCCTCCCCACGCGGAATGGCAAGATGTGCAAGTCCAAAGCTGTGCATGAGGCGGGGGTGTCTTCAAGTCCTTTTATACCCCAAACAAGTGCTCTAGCCAAGGGGAGATAGGGAAAATGCACTTCATTTTCCTTTCCCCCTTTTGTGAGTCTAGCCCATGGCTTTGTTGGGTTTTTTTAGTAAATGCTTAAATTCAGTGAGTTGAACAGAACAGCATACATAGATTAAATGACGACTAGTAACATCTATAAATTATTAGGTCTGCTGGAATTAAAAGGCCCAAGCAACCCCAGCAGTGGTGGTCTGGCACTTACAGACATTCCTGACCCTTAAAAACTAACAATTTGCCTTTGGTTGTTTAAAAAAAGACTTAATTCCTCCTAACGCATTTGAGCTACTGTTCCAGGTCTGCCCCAGCCTGCAGCACCCGGCAGATACAGACTCACCACGCACAGCTAACACAGACTACGTACATTGTATGGACATGGGAGACACGATCTCTTCATCCAAATCATCCACATCATCGGTCATGATGAAGTGTGAGGGGTTAGGCCGCGGGGTGCCCATCCAGCTGGGGTCAATGTTAAGGGCTGATGCCAGGGTGTGGATGCCTGGGTTGTTGACGATCTGGAAGCCACAGAGCAGCTCTATCTGCTGCCAGCGATGCAGGCGCTCCCGCAGCGCAGCCGTCACTTCGCTCAGTGCTTGCCTGGAAGCAAGGTTCAAGCAAGGAAGAACGTAGGGAACGAAGGGAAAACACACCATAAGTTGTCTGAAACACAGAGTCTGCTGGTTCAGCTTTGTATCTTAATATTTGAGACACCTTTCATTCCACTTTCAGGAATACAGGTATTAAGAAAAACAGCAACTACTGAAATATCCAGGGAAAATTGCTTAAGAATACTGCAGCTTCCCGAACCCTCATTTTGACGGGACTTTTCATTGCTCTGCATAACTGTGATTTCTTGTTTCTCTCAGATAAAATTAAAAGGTTATTGATTAAAAGGAGCAAGTCCAATCCCAGCTCACTAAAGTCAACAGAGCAGAAGTTCAGCAAAGTCAGACGAGAAGCACCTGTACAGGCTACAACACACTCGTGTCTGTAACACGAGAGGGATGAAAGAGGAAGGCAGAAATAACGGAAGGTATTAAGCAGATACTCACTTTGCAGTTAAGATTTTATGATCAACATCATCTAGAGATGAGCTGTGAGCAACATGAAATGTTCCAAACAGGGTGTTTCGCTTCTTTTTAATTTTTTCAGCCTGGAACATCAACAAAAAAAAGGTCACAGGAAGAAGACAACCTTATGTCTTCTCGAGGACAAGAACATCCTGGATGGGCTGAGACAGAAATAGTACCTGCAGCTGTCCGCACACATGTAAATAGTGTGAACTGTGTTCTTACTGAAGGATGTGATGTTATTCTTCCTAGCACAGCGGGTGAGGAATTTGCCAGCAGCGAGTAAGCAGGTTGAGGGTTTCACACTCCTTGGCCCTTCTCCTGCTCTCCCTGAAGTCAGCGGGGACTGAACCAGCTACCTCACACAGCCAATGGCTCTCATAAAGCCTTGTTTTGTCTCTCCCATGAGTAAACTACCAAATACTGTTAATGCCCTGGGGTTGTTGGTTTGGGGAAGCTTTTTGGTTTGAGGTTGTTTTTTTTTACCTTCCCTGTATTAAAGTGTCTGCACACAGCTCTTTGGTTCACAGATCAAGCGGCATTAACTCGAGACTTACAAAAGGTAAACGAAGAACGTGGACATGAGAACTGACACAGTAAAAGGAAAACCATTTTAGACGTTAAAAAGTTCATAATAAAAACATATTAAGGCAGAGAAATTTTTATATGCTGCCAGCTCTGACTACCGCATAAATCCATAGAGACTAACGCATGTTACAACAGCTTCCCTGCAGCACATTGCTTTTTGGTTGGCACAGAAAATTTGAAACAACTGGGAATACAGAAATGATTCATTGCTACAGATTGCATGCATGTGTTAGAAATTTTGCTGCCTGTGCATGTAAATCACCTAGAGCAGGGATTATGCTCAATAGGTACAAAACCTTTTGCTCAGTAACTACCCATAGTGCTGTTGCACAGGCAGCAATTCATACTTCAGGGGCTCCAGCCCGCTGAAGACACGCTAATGCAGCTGACAGGCATGCCTAGGTCAGTGCCTGCTGTGCCCCCAGAGGCAATTGCCTCTCATTTTCAGCCCCTACTTAGGCCTCTCTGAAGATCTATGCTGGACTTCAAAAAAAAAAAATAATATGCAAATTTAAGGTATTAAAATGGAAATAAAGGTGCAGAGAAACCAACCCCGCAGGTTTCATTCCCCAAACCCTTTCCCGCAGCTGCATGGGGAGGATGTGGGACAAGGATGCTGAAGAGGGAAAAGCCTCAAGTTGCTCCAGGGGAGGTTCAGATTGGGTATTAGGAAAATTTTCTTCACTGAAAGGGTGGTCAAGCCCTGGAACAGGCTGCCCAGGGAGGTGGTGGAGTCACCATTCCCGGAGGCGTTTAAAAAACACGTAGATGCAGTGCTTAGGGACATGGTTTAGCGGTGGGCTTGGCAGTGTTAGATAAATGGTTAGAAATTATGACCTTGAAGGTTTTTTCCAACCTAAATGATTCTATGATTCTATGAAATTCTCACCCCTTCCTTGGCCACTAGCAGCTGCTTCTCCGCATTCTGTTTCTTGACGTTGTAGTACTGGACCTCCACTTCGTGGGTCAGCTGGAGCCACTTCTGCAGAGCCTCGGGCGCAGCCCAGCTGCAGTGGGACTCCAGCTCCTTCTCGGCGTTCTTGAGTGCCATTCGAACCTGGGAGAGAACCAGCCGGCATGGCATTGCAGAAGTGGAAGGGACAGCCTGCCCTCCTGTAGGGTCATCCCAGCCACTGGCTGCCAACCCGGTGCTTTTAAGGCACCAGAAAAAATAAAATTAAAAAAAAAAAAAAAAACCAACACAAAACAAAAAAACACAAACCCAAAACAAACAAACAAAAACCCCAAAAACCCCCACCCCAAACCCTCCACACAATCTTTCTCAGGACAGAAGCAAAAGTCAATAGGAGGAGAGATGGGGCATCCTGGTACTGTGGGCAAGTGAGAGACAGAAGCACGGCAGGGCAGCCATCCCACCGAGAACCAGGACAACCTACAGTGCTTTCCTTAAAGGTGAGCTCCTGCCTCAAAAATTTCCAGCTGTCGCGACGATGTCCTGCCTCAGCTCTCAGGGAGGAGAAGCGGAGCATGCTTTCATCGCTGACCTGCTCTGCCTCTTTGCGTCAGCTCCTCTGCCTTGCAGTGGCAATAAACCACAGGTAAACCCTCCAGAGCCGACAGTACAATGTGCAAGTTAGTTAACGGAGAATGAGATCTCAGGCAAGGATATTCAGGGTGCTTATCATAGCCTCTAGAAACCTCTGCAAAGTTTTCTGCCTCCCTGCAGGTCTGCAAAACCCACAGATTCTCCTCCCGAGGCAGAAGCACTGACAGCACGGTGCAGGCAATCGCCTTCTCTTCACTGCAGCTACTGAGCCAAACGGAGCTTGTCAAGAGACAACTTTCACACTGGAGCAAGATGATAAAAATATTTAGACACAAAACATGTGCTGCTTGCCCAGGAAAAAAAAAACCACACGTCTGGAATCAGCAGTTTCTGTAGTTTTCTGGGGGACTCTCCTTCCATCCCAGCTGAGTCTCCTCCACACACCATCGGTCTGGTCTCCTCCACACACTTACTTATGTTGCTGGAGAAGGGAGCGATTATAAAATTAGAAGGAAGTGGGTGACAAGCAAGTTGAAGATACCAAAACCTTACATCAAAGCATTTAGTGCTAGAGACCATCAAGAATTAACACTTCCCTTCCATTACACATGATACAGAGAGACTAAGAAACCTGAAGCCTGATACAAGCCCTGCAAGAAGTTAACGTGTCCCACACCAGAGAAACTGAAGGATGGCAACTACAGCTCGGAGCTCGTCTAAGAAATATGGAGGCAGTGGGAGTGCATCCAGCGACCTGCTTGGGCTCCGCAGCAGCCCCTTCCCAATGCCCAACACACACTTCCCACCTCTGTGCTTACACTCCTTGCCTGGTGCCGGTGCCTCTCCATCTCCCACAGAGCACAGTCACAAGCAGACTGAAGAAAATCGTTTTTTTAAAAGATTGCTCAAACTTGGATCTTTTCCCTTAACCTGTTATTTAACTCAGTCACGTCTCACCAAGTCTGACATCGGTGTGATTTCTAGTGAGCCAAAAGCACCAGGTTACATGCAAATAATATGAAATCCTGTATTTTATCCTGGAGGACGTTTGCACAGTCCATCAAGAAGCAGTCAGGAGGCATCACACAGAAGAGTTCAACTACTTATATCAGTTACATGTGATTTAGTCTTGTTGAGCATAACATTTGCCTAAATCATTCACAGAGTTACAAATTCAGAATGGCAGATGCCAGGAAAGTCTGGTTTTTCCCCTCTGACACCAGGCACTGCTCCCACCACAGGCAGAACCCTGACCACGATCCACAAGCATCTGTGATTTAGGAATACAGAGGATAAGCGGGCAGGAAATCTTGCCACTAGGTATTTGGGGTAGAGGAGTGCTGAAAACATTTACAGGAACAATATTTTTAGGGAATGGTGGAAAAGGGAAGCGGTGCAGAACAACAGCCAAGGACCAGTGGCTGAGATGAGCCATCATACAGCAGTGCGCCAAACACAAACCCTCTGGGCTCTGCAGGGGAATCAGTACAAGTAGGAGTTACTTTATGTGTCTACACTCCTGTGAAGATTTCAAAGATCCCATTTTGATTGCTAAGAGCAACAATTTCTAAAGCAAGGAATGCCCTCTGGGTAAGCGGCCCCGGCTGGGATCACGGTCTGGGGGAGGATGACCTAGCGAGGAGAGAGGATTGGTATGAACAACCCAGTACGCGACAGCCCCATCCCAGAAACACTGCTTCTCCACCTCATACACCTGACTCCAGTAGGAGCTTCTAAACCCTCTGGTATCATTTTAGTGATAAGAGTCAACCAGTGCAAAAGAAGGTCTTGTTTTAGTATTCCCTGGGACCCAAAGATACCTTAAAATCGGATGAGTTTTACGGTCAGTGGGAGTGACTGGTTAATGTTATCTGTGGTCTACAGCTTGCTGGGACGGTGATCATGTTATAATCACACAGTGTGGGTCAGGTGGGTAAAACCAATACTCACCCTGCCAATGCATCCCTCCTGAAGGCCTCTAAGAAACAACAGAGCGGTTAAGTCACCTCTAGCTTTCGGGGTTTCTCAACAAACGTAAAGCTGAGGGGGCAGTGGAACGGAAGAAACCCTGCTTTCTCCAAAAGCCAGGAGCAGGTCAGGTATAAGGGCTTGGGGTTAAAGAGGAAGGCTATACATCCTTATTGAATGGCTCACAACACAAAGTGGGCAAATTTCTGTTTGTGTGAGTACAGAAGTCCCAGTGAGTGTCCTGAAATGGAGCACAGTGACTTTGCAGAGAGGCTGGATGACCAGTCAGGAGGAATGATGCTGGATCACGACAGCAAAGCCAGTAAGAGGCGTCTGTGGATGTCTGGGCTGTTGGTACTCAAAGCAGGACATAAATTTGCTGTTTGCTGACTATTTGCATACCTAAGCTAAACTGCCCCATGGTTCCCTGATGGCCCAGGACACTTGTTTCTTCCTTCTCAGTGGAAACCCCAGATTCTTAATTCATTTTCTTACCCATCCTCCATGGTGGCGTAAAAAATTTCACACAGTCAGGTTGGGAGGATGGCCTCAGAACATCCAAGGTACTTGTGTGAGCCAGAATTGCATGAGCCAAACAATTTCAGTTTAAACCAATCTATAAATTAAAGTCAGGTAAGAATTGTCCCTCAGGTGAAACTGGAGGAGCAACTGTAATTGTCGTCTTGTAGGTTTGGGCAAAGGGCAGTTTTAAGGTAAAATATCCAGGTCCTTGCTCTCTGCCCTCTGTTACTGCATGCAGGTGCCATGAGCAACACCCTTGATTTCCATTATAACCTTACAGCTTTTGTTACAGGTCTCAGGGTTTTTAGGTGTAGGATTGGTGGGTGTTTTTTCTGACCTACAACAGATTATTTTACAAATGCTCTGTGTACCCTTCTGGGCAAAAAGCGTTTCATTTTTGCTAGCAGCAGCATTATACAGAATACTCTGTCTAGGCCTACATCACAATACATAAACTGGGGACATGTCTTCCTGCTAGTGCAAACTTTGATGTTTTTGAGAATTGCATATGAACTCTTTTAACTTTGCTGTACAGATCCTAATCTGGTGCTAAACGGCCTCAGAAGGAAATTACCTTCTTACACCTCTCTCATCCACAGGATCAGAGGGCTGGAGCCCCTCTGCTGTGGGGACAGGCTGGGAGAGCTGGGGCTGTGCAGCCTGGGGAGGAGAAGGCTCCGGGGAGACCTTAGAGCAGCTCCCAGTGCCTGGAGGGGCCGACAGGAAAGCTGGGGAGGGGCTTTGGGCAAGGGCAGGGAGCGGTGGGACAGGGGGGAATGGCTTGAAGCTGAGAGAGGGGAGATTTGGGTTGGACGTGAGGAAGAAACCCTTCCCCGTGAGGGCGGCGAGGCGCTGGCCCAGGCTGCCCAGAGCAGCTGTGGGTGCCCCATCCCTGGCAGGGCTCAAGGCCAGGCTGGACGGGGCTGGGAGCAGCCTGGGCTGGGGGGAGGGGGCCCTGCCCAGGGCAGGGGGTGGGACCGGGTGGTCTTGAAGGTCCCTTCCAGCCCAAACCATTCTGTGATTCCATGATTCTATGAAAACACGGTAAAGCACAAGAAAACTCATTACAAATCTCTCCTAAACCCATGAAAAGATAAAGTAGAAAAAAAAGGAAGAGCTTATGGTTTGGAGTGGGAATTAGAAGTCATCAGAGGGGTGCAGCTACAGGTCAAGTTCAACACCTCTCCTTCTGCAGGGCGAGCTGGGACAGTGTGTGGTAGCAGCACATCGCTCTTGAGATAGCACCTGCACAGTCCCTGCTACCCGACGCAGAAGCAGCACTGTTACACTGCACGGGGGACACGTAATGTGGAGTAGCAGAAGAAATACTTGGATCTTTTCCTCCACAAAGGGGAGTGGAAAAGTGAAGGTGGAAGAGCATTATAAGCAGGACTTCACTGGATTTCTCAGAAGGAAGAAGCAGAATGAGGAACCGCCTACTGTTCTTGCTGACATGTCCTGTATGTCAGTGCATCCCTCTGGCTGAGCCCTTACCTGCTCCAGTTCTTGCTCAGCATATTTCTGCCTGCTCAGTTCATTCTCTGTGCCTTCCCGCAGTTCTCGGAGCCGGTGTGCCTCCTGCTTGGCAATGCTGATCTCATCTTGCAGTTTCTTCTCCAGGTGCACCTTTTCTACCTCCACAGAGCGATGCTCCTCCTGAGCCTTCTGCAGTCTGCAACACACAAAGACCAAAAGCCCAATGCTACATGTGTCAGTCATCCGTACACAGCTAAAGGAGCCTACATATTAAAGTGCAAGGGCTGGCCAGCCACAATCTAGACTAAACCCGCTCTTATTTACTCTGTGTTGATGTCAACAGAGATCTGTATTTGAACAGTCAAGGAGAAAGTTCACCGTGCCTGGGAAGAAATTAAATTGTCAGCTACGCAGTCTCAGCTTCATTTAGTTTATCAAATACACAGTACCTGTCTTCATAACTTTCCAAAGCACATCAAGATTTCCTTTAATAAGCTTCAAATTAAGTTGAATTTTCACATGTGTTTTTACAAAAGTGAGGACCTTTTTCTTTAATAAAAAAAAGGAAGGGAAGATCTGCCTGAGCAGGTATGACCACCCAGACGGAATGTCCTTGCAAAAGCCTTCAAATTTAGACATGTCTTAATCTTGCCTGGAAGTTATTATTTTTCCCCATGACAGAATTAAATTAGTAGGAATTACACATGGCAACAAAAAATAGTAACAGATTACTTGTACCCATTCAGGGCGGTCTAACTGTTCAGCCTGGAAAGCCTCATCCCTCTGAAGGAGGCACCACTGCAGCCGCAGCAAGATGCTTTAGGGTTTCTACAGTGTCTGCATTTCAGGGGAGCTGCACTAGTGTAAACCCTCACCCAAGTTCAGTAAAATCAAATTGGCATCAAGAATGAACCTGGCCCACACGGGACTGTGCTGTAGGGTGGTGAAGTCTCTGGTTGCTGCCACCGAAACAATCCCTAATGCCAGCAGTGCCTCTTTTCAATACAGTCCCAAACCCATGTGCTACTAGAGACACAGAGATTGCCAAGTAGAAGGGGGGGGGCAGGGGCGGAAATTTGACAAATATTTTGTTGAAATGAAACAAAGAGGTTCACTTCAAAATGAAGGTTCTGAAAAATCATGTTAAACAAGTACGACAAATGAAAGAAATAGGAGTATTAAAGGGCTTCTGGCAAGAACCAGCCTAATGAATCAAATAATAAATACCTTTATTTTGTTTGGGTGTTTTTTTTGAAAATGGTGGCCACAATTAAACCCTGGACCAAATTTCTGAGGAATGTGGTACATCCATCTTTGGGTAACTTCAAATCAAGATGTGATGCATTTCCAGAACATGTACTAGACTGAACGCAGTAAAGGATTGTAGCTTACTTTGTCAAACCAGGTGCCTCAATCTAACAGTCCCACCTTTTAAACACGAACTTCTCTTTCAAAAGTCTCAGTTGTCACACTTGGAGATAAATCAGTAACAGTTGGACAAAACCATACTGTCGGAGCAGCAGAGGTGATGCTATTTTTAACCCAGACCAAACTGAGGAGACTCATGTTTTCTGCCACGAGAAGCAAAGCTCTGCTGCCCATCCAAACCAGCCCCTTCTCCTGCGTGCACCTCCTGCCCTCCCAAGGCAGCTTCTCCATGGATTGGTGGGACCTTAAATAAGGTGCTAACCTACAATGAAGCTACCAGCAATGTTCACGAGGTTAGCAAAACCAGTAGCGGCTTACACCAGAGATTTTCAGTGGCCAAGTTAAAACTATCCATAAAACGAAAAGGGAAAAAAAACCCACCCTAAACCCACAAATAGAATAATCTTAACCAGAAATCAAGTATTTCAAGGTCATAAAATCTCCTGCTCAAGATCATCATCAACATCCAATCTGGAGAGCAAACCAACACAGCAACATGTGGGAGAGAGACGAGAGGGGCAGCGAGGTCTGGCTCCAGGTGTGCTGTGAGTGAGAAGTGACACATCTCAGGAGGGCACCCCTGGGCTCCCCGAGCGGCCCCCACTCATCCTGGACCAGCTGAGCACCAAGAGAAAGGGAAAAACTGATCCTCCGTCGCTACAAACGCTGCTCCCTGCAGCACACGCAGAGGTGTCCCGCCTTCAGCCTCGTATCGAAGGACAGCACTTGGTCATGCTTTTGGCGACGGGGGACGGAGCACAGCCCGTGTGTGCCTGCGGCAAGGACCGGACCCATCGCTAACTTTCAGGTCAAGAGCGAAGCCGTTCACTGTCCCAGCCTGGGACTTCTCCTCCTCAGGCTCCTCCTTGGCATGCAGATGGTCATTTAAAATGGAATGGATGGGCTGGGCTCTCATCAGCCGTGATACTGGCTCTCCTCTTGGAAAAAGTTCATTTTTAATTTACAGTTCTGTTCAGAAACTCAAATGTTTTTCTTCCCAATTTAAAGAGACTCTTGCCAAGACATTCCAAGTTTTTAGATAAACCCACGCTCTCTGCCCTGTGCATCAGTGCTAAAGCTCTTCCATACTAGGGCTATAAGAATCCCAAACCACCAAAATATCTCTGTTTAAAGGAGAAATTCCCCCCTACTATGACGCAGAAGAGGGAAGGAATTTTATCCTTAAGATAATTCTCAAAGGCACTCTTAACATTGTATTTCCCCTTACTATCATTTTATTTCCTGACAGCAGAGCCCATTTTCTTATGTTGGTTATGGACAAAACCACATTATGCCTGTGCATTCCTTTTCAAACCCAGCCAACCGACCAAGTGCCTTCAGAGCTACACTTGTAGTGAGGGCAAGAAATCAAGGTCTGTCTGGGGGCTTCACAATTCAAGGTAATCCGTAGATCTTCAATACAGACCTTCATATACTCTTCAATCATCAGTAGTGTGTGCTAAGACATGAACTTTTTTATCTTGATGGGTCATGTAATTGACTGGGAAGTGTCAATGTTGAGGGAAGATCTCAAAAGATACTTTGAAAATGAACAAAAAATGACTTTTTACATCAATCCTCCCTTCCCGGCTCTTCAAGAGTGTATTGTTCATCGAATAACAGCACTAGCAGTTGGCAGGCAACTAGAAAGGGATCACATGCCTTCTGGAGGTCTGTTCAGCACTGAGTTTCAATGAGCCAGGAAAGAAGGTTACTTCAAGCTCTAGAAAAGAAGTTTCTGAGCAGAACTTCAGAAGAAATCCTACACAAGTCCA
This sequence comes from Falco punctatus, assembly GCF_963210335.1. Taxonomy (NCBI): domain Eukaryota; kingdom Metazoa; phylum Chordata; class Aves; order Falconiformes; family Falconidae; genus Falco; species Falco punctatus. The sequence continues at coordinate 653,958 of NC_137581.1, forward strand.
TGGGAACTGATGCCGTTGGTTGGTTTTGACATTTATACAGCAGATGAGGACCACAGCTGAACCTTGCTGGGCACAAGGATGAAGAATTGAAAGCGTATTTCCCTCTTCAGAGAAGAATTACATCAGTCCTGTGCCAAGAGGTCCCACAAGGTCCAGGAATTCGCCTCCCACTTCTTGAGCCCCAGCTCAGTGCCCTCTTGGGACGACAAGCCCTCCCAGCTGCACACCCTGCAGAAAAATCACAAGCTGCTATGGCTTAAGACTCAAGTTATGCTCAGTATACGTGGTTTTGCGTTTCTTCCTATCCGGCTTCAGAGCATTAGCTGAACTTCCCAGGCACATTACTTGTTTACGTGGCTCTATCCTCGGCAGCAGATCCCAAGGTCATTCCCCACACAGCACATTCACAGCAGGTGTTGTCTGGACCTCTGGTGTGATGCCCTCTTCAGTGACACCCAGCAGAGACCCCCTGCCCTGGGCAGAGCTCTGCTGTGCCAGGAGATGGATGTTGAGAAGGAATCCCCATGTCCTGGCCATAAAAAAATAAAACTTCTTCTCTGGGGTATTTCCAACCTGTAATGTAAATTTACCCAAAGCTCTGTGAGACCAGCTGCGGGATTAGAGCCAGCTCCGCGGTAGGCAGAGGGGAAATGCACTTTATTCTATCTCTATGCCAAAAAGCAAGCAGGTCATGTATCAGTGCTACTGCCAGAAATATGTGCCCAGTTTGGCACCATCACCTTGGTACTCTCTCAAGTGTTTGCTCCCCACATAGACACCAACGGATATGATCACGCTCGAAGATGAAAGCCTTTCAAGCAACATTAACATGCAGGAAAATTCCCTGAAGGCTGTCATGAGCATGTAGGTGAGAAATCAGGCTGAAGGCTTGTGGGTATGTTGTACGTTTCCGAAGACTCGGTGTTTGCAAGTCTCCATGGCAGGCTGACATTGTTGAGATCCTGGATTTTGCACAGGCTGCTCATTACACCACCTGTGCGCAGCCAGCTTGTGTACCTGGGGCTGTGCTCCGCTTTCAGAGAAGCCACTGGGAAGGTAGCCATCATCTTATAAGGCAGCCAAATTAAGGTTTATCCTCCAAAATTACACTTAAAAGTAATGAAAATTAGTTACAGCCCAAGACTATCACACTACGTTATTTGCTAAATCTGCCCTTAAAAAATACCTTATTGCCAAAAAAACTCACTGGTTTGTAATCAACAGTTTTTAATGCTCTTTTCTTTCCTAGAAGGCTCCTGTGTTTACAGAGAGCCTCTTTCACAGCATGTCGTCCGAGAAGTAGTTTTACTGGAACCATTGCAATAACTTCTCTGAGTAGAGCTCACATTCCCAGGGCTACAGTATTTTGCCCAGGTTCCTAGAGTTTAGATAATCATATTTAATACTGCAAAATTATTTATTTTTTTCATTCTTTCCAGGCAACACTCCTGGATGCAGGTATCACAATGCAAGCAGGGAAGCACAGGCTTTTACATATAGCTCAAAGAATTCAAGAGGGGATGTGTAATTCCTCTGATTGCTTCCACTGTTCCAGCATGCTTTTTCCCTGTCAAAAGCAAGGGTGTAACAACCTGATCAGCCTGGATGACACATTCTAAGTGAGCTGGATTACCTTACACTCCTGGAAGAGGCTCTTCTTCCCCTCTAGGTATGGATTTACTATAATTTTGATGGGTGGGGATCTGATATACTTTCGATATGAGTCAGACTGGGAGTAGCAACCACTGTACCTTTCACTGCTCCTATATAATTAAATGTGGTAAAGAAATAGGAAGCACCTATCTAAAATAACAAAACACACTCCAAATGAAGCGGCCACTGTTGAGTGCAGAAGGAGCGCTCCCATCCATTTTTCTCAGGTGGATGTTTCACTTCTTAAAGCAGCAAAGTTCTGAGCGCAGGGAGGACACCACTCACACGCCAAAAGCAGCAAAGCTAAACAAAGTCTTCCCAGAAATTTGGGAACTATTTTTTTGAACCAGTAATGACCGTTAGAGCAGAACCGAACTAAAGAGACAAAACACAACATAAAAACAGCATGGAAAGGAAACAAAACTCCACGGAAGCATGTCACTAGACCACACGTCAGCATGCACTGGAGCCCTTGGAGCAGGAGAAGCTGGTGATGGATGTTGTCACTTTGCTCAGGTGGCTTCATTGCCACGTTTCAGGACTGTAGTAACACGAGGGAGTTTTTATTGCCTAGGCCTTCACGTGGCAGACTGCAAGTACAAATAATTAGCATGTCACCATCAAAGAGCAGGTCAAGTGACCACGCACACATCATTATGTGTAGCCTGGTAACCGAACTCCTTGATGATCCAGGCACCCGCCTGAGCCATTAATTCTGGCTGGCAGGTCTGCTACGGCCGCTGGGGAAGGTGCTGACTGGTACAGCACGACAGCTAAGAAGAAAAATCTTTCCTGAAATCTGTATTAATAACAAACTTGCAGGCAAGATCGACGGTTGGAACACTCCAACTGGATGGACACATAAAACCTACCTCTCCTGAAGGTCATGGAGAGACTGTTCAGCTCTGTGGAGTCCCTCCAGGTCTTTCATCATCTTCTTCATGTGCTCCTTTGAATAGCGATTCTGGATGTAGGCAAACCAGCAGCCACCCACTCCGATGACGATGGACACCACCAGCATGAAGTCCTTCAGGTGGTTGTGACGAGTTACTGGAAGAGACCAGAGATACCATTGAATTCAAAAGAACATGACAATTAACTCTGCAGTGCTTTGCCTGCGCCAGAGCTGGACATGAAAACTTAAGACAGCATCAGGAGGAACTGCAGCAGGCTTCACAAAGGGGAAAAAGTGAGCTACATTGATATTTAAGGGGGAAAAAAAGAAGCTTGACAACATTTATTCATTGAATGGGGAAGGGAAAAAAAAAAAAAAGATGAAATAGATACAATTTGTATAGATACAATTTGCCTGGCAATACAGGAGAGCCTCCACATAGCAAGCCCCAGAACAGCTGTGCTCTTTTAGGACAATACAGGTAACATTGAACTACATAGAATATAATGAGCTAAAAAAAGATAACTTTGTTGCAAAAATTTAACTGTGATCATAGAGGTGGGGCACATCAAGTATAAAACCGTCAGGTTGCAAAACTTTCCATCAGAATTACAACTCAATATGGAACCCCCCTTTTTAAACAGTTAGCAAAATGCAGTTCTTAAAAAAAAAAAAAAAGTGTGGATGCATGGTTTAAGTGCTAAACAAAACCCAAACTGATGACTCAAGCAGAATTCTTTTTATTGTTTACTGTTTAGCAAACCATCAAAAAAGTATGTACTGAGAAAGCTAAAAATGAGAAAGGGAAGCTTAGTCAAGGTAGCTGTGACTAAACGTTCAGTAGCTACTTGTTTTAAACTAAAAGAAGGTAGATTTAGACCAGATACTTGGAAGAAATATTTCATGATGAGGGTGGCGAGGCGCTGGCCCAGGCTGCCCAGAGCAGCTGTGGGTGCCCCATCCCTGGCAGGGCTCAAGGCCAGGCTGGACGGGGCTGGGAGCAGCCTGGGCTGGGGGGAGGGGGCCCTGCCCCTGGCGGGGGGTGGGACTGGCTGGTCTTGAAGGTCCCTTCCAACCAGAGCATTCTGTATGATTCTGCACACTGGAAACCCCCAAGCGCAACGTTCCACTTGCAGGTCACACAGTGCTGATTTCTTCTTGCTAGCAGTACCACAGGTTTTATCCTAGGCATGCCGACCTCCATGGGGGTCTACAGGCATCAGAGGGATAACAGGCAGCTCCCAGCGGCACGGGGCGTACTCAGCCGCTCCGTACAGCGCTGCACGTGAACACACCGGTGACCCAACACCACTTCGCAACACAGGCTCCTCTAAAACACTCTCAAGTCCCAGAGGCTTTTTACATCAGGTTCTTGTAAATGTAGGAGTTCACAAGTGTTATGAGGAGCAGCTGAGGGAGCTGGGGGTGTTTAGCCTGGAGAAGAGGAGGCTCAGGGGGGACCTTGCTCTCTACAACTGCCTGAAATGAGACTGTAGGTAAGGGGGGGTCGGTCTCTTCTCCCAACAAGCGACAGGACGAGAGGAAATGACCTCAAGCTGTGCCAGGGAGGTTCAGACTGGGTATTAGTAAAAATGTCTTCACTGAAGGGGTGGTCAACCACTGGCACAGGCTGCGCAGGGAGGAGGTGGAATCACCATCCCTGGAGGTGTTTAAAAAACACACAGATGCGGTGCTTAGGGACATGATTTAGTGGTGGGGCTGGCAGTGTTAATTAGCAGCTGGACCCGATGATCTTAAAAAGTCTTTTCCAACCTAAATCACTCTATATGATCCTGGGAGGGACATGATCACATGAAGAGCTGCTTATCTGAGAGCAAACGCCGTGCAGCTCCAGCACTCCCAGCCACCCCACTTGCCCAGCTCCGTGCAATGCATCCGAACAGACAAGACTGATGGGACAATTTAGCTTGGCAGCTACAAGGGAAGTGAAAGAGTCACTACAGGCACAACCAGAAAACATCTTTGCTTCCCCTGAAGCAAGAGCAGGGTTTTCTTTAAACACAGACATGTCCGTATGCAACCTGCCCTCTCCCCTTACTGCCCACCCTGAGAGCACAGAGCGGCAGCTGGGTCATCTCTGGATTCAGAGGCGAGAGCTGCCAGCAAGCTGCAGCCACCAAAGGGCTTTTTCTTAGAGGAACTGCAAACTATGTGCTGTAACGCAATCTCACAGTTAGTCTAAAAGGAGTCAGCAACACTATTTTCCCCAAATCGCAACACCCCTCCCTCTGCCCTGCACCTAGGCTGGAGGACACCTCAACTCAGCATGCATGAGATGGACTGCGCCCAAAGCATCACCCACTTTCACAGGAAAAACACTATTTAGCGACATAAGCCCTTGCTGGTGGATCCCTGGGGCAATACTTGCCTGCCTGTGGGGCGAACAGCTCATGGCAGCCTGGCAAGCACAAGCAGGACTCCCCCAAAAGGAGCTTCTTGCATGTCAGGGTCACGACGAGCACAGCAGGGAGTAGGGCCTGGGCACTGGGAAGTCACAGCGGTGAGGAGAGATTAAAATGGGACAGGAATTGCACCTTGTTGTTTTCCAAAAGGAGTGGATGTGGGAAAGCCAAAGACCAGACATTTTACAGATGACAAAACAAGTTTACTGTGATTAGCCTTTTTTCAGATACAAATTTTTAAATATTTTTAAGACAAAGGTAATGCTATTGCCCACCACAGGCAGGAAAAAGTGCGGATGCATTTTGTAGGAACTGAAGCACAGAAGCAAGTGATGCTGCACAGGGTCAGCCTGCACAGGGACGGGATCTCTCCCACGCCATCCATGAGCACCTGGCAGCAGCTCTCCATCACTGAAACATTTAGGCTGGGAAAGACCTTTAAGAGCCCAACATGCAGGAGAAGCTACTGCCAACCCTGGAGGCAGCAGCCAGCATGGCTGTGCCCCCTTTCCAGCTCTTTTGTGAGCACCTCGATTCATGGCATGTGTTTTGTGTTTGAAGGTGACAAGACAGAGCCCATGCTGGCTGGGCAGATGCCAGCTCCCACCGCCGAGATTGCAGGACAGAACCAGCCCTGGGTCACCTCATCAAGACCTACAAATCTCTCAAGGGTGGGTGCCACGAGGACGGGGCCAGGCTCTTTTCAGCGGTGTCCAGCGACAGGACAAGGGGCAACGGGCACAAAGTGCAAGACGGGAACTTCCATCGGAATGTGAGGAAGAACATCGTTCCCCTGAGGGTGACGGGACACCGGGACAGGCTGCCCAGAGAGGCTGTGGGGTCTCCTGCTCTGGAGACATTCAAACCCGCCTGGACGCGGCTCTGTGCAACCTGCTCTGGGAGAGCTGCTTCAGCAGGGGGGTGGGCTGGGTGGGCTCCAGGGGTCCCTTCCCACCCCAGCTACACTGTGACTGTCTGGAGGGGTCACTGCGCAGTCATTTCCAGCTGGGAACAGCTCGATTGCCATCTCTGCTTGGGCCCTGTCCTTCCTGTGCACGGCAGACGAGCTTACGTGAATGGATTAAGCATAAAATACCACCTGGGCCGCAAGTTTCCCAACACTTTCTGTTCAGGGGCTGTCAGGGGGCTTACAAACAATTACGCAAGGCACTGCTATGCCACACTTGCTGGATGAGTTCTGTTGCATCCCTGAGAAAGTGGGTCCTTCATCTTACACAAAATCCTTCAGCAATTTGTCTCCAGTTACAACAATGCATCTACTGCTTTCTCATGAACTAAGAAGCAACAAGATGACCGCTGTTCTCTCACTGCAAGGAGTTTCTCCAAAAGCCTTTCCATCTTATCTGAAGTTTTACAGACCTTAAAAATTTGTTGATTACACCAATCTCTACCAACAAAATTTTGACATAATGATCTTAATTTTAATAAGCACTGCCCTTCACAGCATTATAATGTAGACAAAAGAGTCCCGCAGGGCCTTAAATTCATCTTCGCTACCTTAAAATAGAATTAACAAACATGATTACCCCCTCAAAAAGGAATCCTTTCCTCAAAGTGACACACACATAGTAAATTTAGGGGTTTTACTTCCGTTCCTTTTAAATTTTGCAAGCGTTCAAAGGCTTTTCCAATATATTGTTCTTGCAAAGCTTATGAAAAAGGGAAGTATTACATGCTTTTTGTAATGCTGAGGTCTAAGCATCAGGTTTACACAACTCAAGAGAGAACTGTTCAACTGGCCTTTTTAACTGGAAATTTGCATTTATCACATCAGAGTGATGGTGAAGGCTCTGAACAACCACGTTTGAAGTCTCTGACTGAGTTTACTGACCTATGGTAAAATCCCCAACAGGCGGTAAAGACAAAAAGAACTTTACATATACCTTTATGCAGACACAGTGGTTCCTTCAAATGGAAAGAATTAAGATATGACCACTCTGTTCCCCAACAATACATTATTAGGTTCATTTCTAACTCGGATACACACCAGGCTCTACTCAGCGCTTGTGTTCTCTCAATTTTGTGAGAAATCCGAAGCTACAAAACATGAAGAGTGCGCTGAACAGCATAAAAATCAGGTCTCTTTTCCCCAGGAAACTCAAGAACCAGGTAAATTTACCCAAGGAACGGAGATTTCACCTTCTAAGAGGAGGTGTGAAGACATTTTCAGGCTGTTGAGAAATTATTGGTGTCAGTTCTCTTGTCAAAACCTCTAATAAAAAGTAAAAAAAAATAAACCAATCAATTTACTTCCATCATTTGGAGGGACAAGGACTTTCCCAGCCAAGGCAGGAACAATATTTATTGTACCCCCAAATGTCCTGATGCCCTAGTGAAATCAAGTGCAGGGACGCAAAACATTAGCTTTAACTCATCCCCAAAACACTCCTCATGAATCTCTATTTCAGTCAAGACCAAGATGCAGAAACTAGAGGTTATTGCTAGCATGTGAAATGTGATAAAGTGAAGATGAAAAAGTGGTAAAGGAGGATGCTGGTGCGTTTTAGTTAGGAGAAAACAATTCCCCTGGCTTTGATACAATTCAGTATTTGGGGGAAGGTGGGCTGGCAATATTTTTTTACATTCTCATGCACCTCCAATGAATTATGTACTTGGGATTTCCCAGCAAAGGCAGAACAATAGTGGTGACTGTAAGAATATCTCCATCAAGCACAGATGATAGCTTAGATAATTCTTTTTCACATACAGAAGCCATCACCTAACTGATACAGTGAATCCTTAGCAATTTGGATACAAGCCACAGACAGAATATTCTGGTACTATCAAGAAAAATACAAACACACACACATAAATATCAAAATTTGCCAAAATGAATGATCCCTAGTCAAAGGCTTTAGATGAAGCATAACGTGAAGGGACATACAGTCTCAGTCTAAGGAATATATTGCCTTATGCCACAGGGGCAGACATGAACCAGAGAAAACATCAGCCTGGAAAATGCAGCAGAGCAAAGCAGAAGATGTGCACTAAGCTAGACTCAGAACATACAGACAGAAGAATAGATGTGTTACAGTGCTACGGGCATCAAACTAGGAAATAGCTTTGTACTGGATCTCGAGTTTTCTGATTTATTTACTGTTAAGCAAAGAACAGCCGACACGTGCCATAACTAGGAGGTGAGGCTTTTAAAGGTCAGTTCCCCCCAGCAGCAGATGACGGATGCATATGCTCCCACTCCTCTGACTGCATCCTAAGGGATACATCACATGGAGCTCATTACCAGTGACACCCACCGCCTGCAGTGATCTTCATCATGTCAAAACACGGGGGTCTGACCCTGGTTATGGCACCAGATTCCATCCCGTGACTCTTTCTGGTCACAACCCATCTTTGGTTTCTCTGCACCCCTCACTCTGCTGCAAGTGAAATCAGTCTGAAAGTGCATCAGTCTAATGGGGCCACTCTCACTAGCAGAAAAATGATTTCTGGAGTGACTCAAGTGGGCTGCTGCTGTCTGTGGCTGGTAGGAGGTTGACTGAGAGCCAGAAACAAGGAATACACATAAGCCAGCTCAAGAAACAGATGTAAAGCAGCTCAGTATCCCAGCTTGACAGAAATATACTGATGCAACATGATGGACGTTCTGCATATAGAAATCTGAGATCTTCTGGAGCAGACAGACTGCCCAAAACACAGGATAAAGCCACAAACATGACACACACAACTTCAGCGAGGTTGGCTTCTTTCTGTAGCTACATTTAGATGTAAGGCAAAAGGCCCAAGAAGTCAGCACGGCACCTGAGGTGGGGTCCCTGCAAAGCTCTCGAGGGGCCCAGGCAGGGACCAGAGCATGTTCACCCCGAGAGCATCACAGCTGCTGTGTCAGGGTACAGACAGACTTTCCCCCCCCCCGCAATGCTGCATCCAGCTCGGGGGTCCTCAGCATCAGAAGGACACGGACCTGTTGGAGCGGGCCCGTCGGAGGCCACGGAGCTGGTCAGAGGGCTGGAGCCCCTCTGCTGTGGGGACAGGCTGGGAGAGCTGGGGCTGTGCAGCCTGGGGAGGAGAAGGCTCCGGGGAGACCTTAGAGCAGCTCCCAGTGCCTGGAGGGGCCGACAGGAAAGCTGGGGAGGGGCTTTGGGCAAGGGCAGGGAGCGGTGGGACAGGGGGGAATGGCTTGAAGCTGAGAGAGGGGAGATTTAGGTTGGACGTGAGGAAGAAACCCTTCCCCGTGAGGGCGGCGAGGCGCTGGCCCAGGCTGCCCAGAGCAGCTGTGGGTGCCCCATCCCTGGCAGGGCTCAAGGCCAGGCTGGACGGGGCTGGGAGCAGCCTGGGCTGGGGGGAGGGGGCCCTGCCCCTGGCGGGGGGTGGGACTGGCTGGTCTTGAAGGTCCCTTCCAGCCCAAACCCTTCTGTGATTCTGTGATCACAGCTAAAATACGTGTTTCGCATCAGCAGAGCTGGGGCCAAGAGGAAAGGGTACCTGGGGGCAGGCTGCTTCGCTTGGGAGGTGGAAGCCTGAAGATGTGTACCATGGGATGGGGGTGGCACAGGGGGGCTGCCCAGAAGCCCTGCACTGGATCTGCATGGAGGAGGGACAGTGATGCTGTTCCCCTGATTGCAGTGGAGGGGCCTTCCCCCGTGGGAGGAAAGAGACGTGACCCATCTCCAAACATTCAGCAGACACCCGAGCACCATTTCCCCGTATCTTCACAAACATTGCCGTGAAATCCATCATCTAACGTGCCACAGAAGAGTTCAATCATTCTTTGAAAACGTTCCCTCGTAAATTCAACACTGAAGAAATAAACAAGATTCCCTGCTTCCCATTCCAGATGGATTATCACAACATCCTCCTCCTCAGGAACAGATTCTGGCAAGTTGCTGCAGATACATGATTTTGAATCCCTTTTATTTCACCTTTTGAGAAGATTGCTAGGCTGACGTGTTCAGGTGGCTTGTTTTCTACCCACCCACAGCTATTAGAGCTTTCTTCTCCTTTACTGTTTCTTCCACCATTGCCATTCCCTACTTTGCCCAGCACGCTGCCAGCACAGCCACCTCCCCAGCCACACAGCCTAATGCCCTAAGCTAAGGCACATTTAGCTGTTGCACAAATACCTGCCAGCCCCACCTCGAGCTGATTCATCTCCTACTCCCGTTGCCAGAGCCAACCGTTCTCTGCTCCACCACACAAAGACTTGACAAACATCCTTCCTCTTCAGCAACTTTCACTCAAAACAAGTGGATAACGAAACTCAGTGGAAAAGTCGGCTCAGATGTAAATGTAGCCTTTTTGTTTCCTAGAACTTTTCTTTGTAAGATATAGGTTGACCAGAAGAATTCAAGTCTTCTGCGGAGACCTTAGAGCAGCCTTTCAATATGTAAAGGGGGGTTTATAAGAAAGACGGGGGCAGGCTTTAGTAGGACCTGTAACGATAGGACAAGGGGTGATGGTTTTAAAGTAAAAGAGGAGAGATTTACATTAAATATGAGGAAGAAACCCTTCCCCGTGAGGGCGGCGAGGCGCTGGCCCAGGCTGCCCAGAGCAGCTGTGGGTGCCCCATCCCTGGCAGGGCTCAAGGCCAGGCTGGACGGGGCTGGGAGCAGCCTGGGCTGGGGGGAGGGGGCCCTGCCCCTGGCGGGGGTGGGACTGGCTGGTCTTGAAGGTCCCTTCCAGCCCAGACTGTTCTGTGATACCTGGCTAGGAGCATGCAGGTGTGTGGGCCGGGCTCACATATGTCACTGTAGATGCATCACGCTGCTATGACCTCATTTCTCAGCCTGCACACTAGAAGCACTTGGCCTTTTTGAACTTCGTGAGTTTCAGACGGGCCAACCTCCCAAGCCTGTTAAGGTCCCTCTGGATGTCATCCCTTCTCTCCAGCATGTCACCTGCACCACTCAGCTTGGTGTCACTGGCAAATTTGCTGAGGATATCCAGTACTCTAAGACCCAATCTGTGCTCGCTGCGTACCGCTGGTACAGCTCCATCAAACACTTGGTGCAGGAGTCATGTTCAGTTTGATCTACGTGGTGGGCACCACTGCCACGCATGACCACGAATGTCATACAGGGACTACCAAGCTATCAGTCTATCAAAGACATGGGAACTCTGTAAATCACTGTAAATCACTTAGGATTTGTCAGGAAGAAGAAGCAGACAGAACTATTGCTTCTGCATGCAGAAGCTGGTGAGAATAACTGCTGCAGGGCAAGTCACCCTTCTACAGGGTAATGAGTGCCTGTCCAAGGCAGAACACTGGGAAAGACTGCAAGCATTGACAGGAGAGGTGTTCTGGCATAAAATACCTTTCTCCAGAAAAGTTCTTGTTAAGCAAAGGCCACCCACGGAAAAGTGAATGAGGACTGCCCTGCAGCAATTACTCTCACCAGCCCTAGGCTCCCTGCACAGCCTGGGTCAGAAGAACCAGAGGGCGTTCAGTGCTCTGACCTGCTGCTGCAATCACTGTCCTAAGACCTACGTCAAGCAGAAAAAGACGGCATTTTCCACGTATAACGTCTGCCCATTGCCACCATTGCCTGCGCAAAGGATGGCATCAGTCTCTGCCATCGCGGCTGGCATCGGTTTCTCCCTCTGACCACCCGCCAAGGCTTGTGCTCCTACAGCATGTACCAGCTGCCGGTGGAGTGACCCGCTGGGATGTTGTATCACCAAGGCAACACAATAAGATAATCTTTCTACTGTCAATTTATTTTCTTGCTGCTTTTTAACGTGTTGTACCAGAACTTTCTGCTATTTTAGCTATTTAGCCTCTGTACCCAACACTCTGCGACAGAGGCCAACTGTACAAAGAGCAGAGGTTTTATAGCCGAAGCTCAGATTGTTTGTGTCCAGTTTATTGCAACTTAAATCACACTGCATTTCTCCCTGGCCTGTAGACGGGCTGGCACAGCCTGTTCTCCCTGCTCACGTGTGGCCTCTTCTGCTCTGCTGCTCCTGCGCTGCTTCACCCCTTCGCTCCCGGCACAAGCGACTGCGACCAGGCAAACCTGGGTGCATGTTACAATTGCAAAAGCTGCAGGAAAAAGCAATGTACACCAAGGAACACTGATTTCTATACCTTTTTTCCTTTTCTTTTTGGGGTAAAGAAGGAAGAACAGAATTGATTTTACCAAAGACAGTAGTTGTTACACACCGACTGCAAGCCTATTAATGCCATGTCAGGTGTGTGGCACCGCCTTTGTTGTTTTATGTTTTATGGGAGCAAGGTAAAAAGTTATACCACAGTAAAACTTAACAGTAACCTCAAGTGCCTTAAGCAAAAGTGTCCCACCATGCAAGACACCAATTCAAAGCCTCATCTTTTAAACAAAAAAGTTTACAAAGTTTTACTCTGGGAATAGAACCAGCATGGATGATTAGAAAAGAAGCAGTTTTACAGTAAGTTACATAAGCATTGCTAAAATAGAAGAATATATACATACTCAGTAAATTCTATACCTGTTATTTAAATTCAGGTTGAAATATCAGAAAAAACACACATAGGAAGTACTACTTTTTTTAATTTCCCTGTATGAATTAATTGGACCAGTGACACCACCTTCCTTGTTCAGTAGCAGACATTTTCAGACACAAGACAGGGAAGAAGCAGCAGCAGCTCAGGGTACAGCTGTGGGACAGGCAACATTCCCTCTCATGTCAGCCTGGTGGCAGCTGCTGTAAGCATGATGGCATAAAACAAAATATAAAAAAATGCCTCCGTTCTAAAAACACCCAAACGAAGCTAAGACCTTGAGATGGCACCTGTAATTCCTGTAATTTTTCTCTCTGTCAATACCAAGCCCCAGTCCTTTCCTGAGTGTGTAGCACTCTCTTTTTGTTTGCTATCGCACCCACAATTGTGGAAAGAAACTTTAACAAATGTGCTGATTTTCACTGGCAATATAGGACCCCGTAAGACCAGCCAGGTTTCTCTGTTGCCCTGCTCCCTGGCTTTTCAGGTTTGGAGCTACTGCTCCTTAAGGAGCACCCAAACCTAAAGCCCCAGCTTATTGACCAGGTGCTTCTGGCACACAGACTGACAAAACTTTACAATAATGCTAACAGACCCTATGCAGCCTATTAATGAGACAGAGCTGCTTTTTCTGTCTAGGTGCAGGTAATCTAAACACAATCCAGTTAAGTGTAAATATTTAAAGTGGATGGTAAATCTCACGGCGATAAATTAATCTGGTATTTGGTTAAGAAATTTTACCACTTTAAACAAATAATGATTCAACTGATCTCAAAGTACTTGTAAAATACACTTTTAGTATAACAAAGGGAAACACACTGGCTGTATTGGAAGCTATACTGAATGTAATACGGCTTCATTCACCCCGGAGTGAAGGCACCAAGGAATGGACACTTAATGAAAACCAGAACAGGTCAGTTTGTTCAGAAACCTCCAACAAGTGCCACCTCCTGCCTGGGAGATGTCTCCTTTTCCAGGCACCCAGTCCTTGCACGTCTGTTAACCCACGCACAGACATTCAATAAATAAGGGTAACGCTCAACTAATGACAACCATGAATAAGAAAGGCTGGGGGTTCAGCAGAGACCCCATCCCACAGTGCTGCAGGACCATACAGACAGATTGGTACAGTGTGGGAGGCACTGGGGTGCACCGAAACCAGGGTGATGGGCACACCAGGGTGCCCAGCTGGTCCTGTGGGTGCTGAGGCTGGGGGGTGAGCAGCACTGAGCAGCGCTCCCCAGTCTCGGGCAAACTCCCCGCAGCACAGCCCAGGGCAGGTACCGGTCGGGCGGCTTGGCAAACTGCCGTGGCTTGTGCCTAGCTCTGAAATAAAGAGCATCTGGAGGGTTCTGTCTTGGGAAGTGGAGCTACAGAAACCTCTCCTGAAATCCCACAGGCAACTACAAGTCCCACTTTGTTGGCCTTTGGAAAGGTGGCCAGGAGAAGTGACCAGGATGGATAACTTGGTACACAGCATTTTGATTGTCTTATAACCCTGAACAGTACCACAGTGGTGCCTTGAACCATCTGCAGGGAGACATGTCTCAGTCTCCATCACTCAAGAGTTATAAAGAATAAAATTTTAAATTCACTTTATCTATGATTTTGAATTTTACTGCTTGTTTTCTTAAATTCACCTTTCCTGTTTCACCTGAAGTTGTGATATTTTGTGCTGGATAAATTCCTGAACCACAGGAATGGGACACAGACACAGAAGCAGCAATCGCTTCATCTTGCTTAGATTATAATTTTACCATACTCCTTCGCACCAGAATTAATTACAAAGCCGCAATCCTGCAAGTGGGCAGACCTGTTTGAAGTAGGAAATGGCACGTCTGGAGTCTGGCATAGGAAAACAGACCTCAGAGTTACAGGAGTCTACTGATCAGCAAGGAACCTGGCCAGGTGCCCCACTCAACCACCTGATGCTTGCTGAAGCCTCTGCAACAAATTACAGGAGACATCAGAGAACAAGCTTTCTAGCCCCAGGATGGGAAAAAGCTTCACCTGGCTTCATGCAGCCCCGTGGAACTATACCTTGGTACGTGTGCTACAACGCCCACCGAGGAGGAGATGTCTCTGGTTTTATGAGTCTGCAGGAAGCAATCACGGTGCTCCAATCTAGGCTGATTTTATTTTAATTTATTTTATTTTATTTTATTGTAAGGCTTTTATACCTGTGGCGAATATAAAGTATCTTCAAGAGATAAGAAAAACCCGTGTCACGGGAAAAGACAAACCCTTGAAATCCTGCACCTGGGAGGCACAGACCACTGCCAGCAGCTTCAACAGGGAGGATCACAGGAGACCACTGCCACCGACCATGTGAAACGAACCATAACAGGAATGTATCCAAAACCACAAAATCTATCACTGTGCCAAAGCTGCTCCTGCAGCTGAAAAGGTCACCGAGTACTTCCCAGAACCGCTCACTGCTAATGGCTGTTCCGCAAGCCATTCTTTAAGGAACATGTTTTAGATAAACCACCTCTCCCTGCACTATGAACGGGAGACAAACCCATTCGGTTGACCAGAAAACAGAAAATACTACCTTCTAAAAAGTGTTAAATCTCTACTTCAGTTGAAAAATTAAGGTATATTTCCTCTATTCATACACCCAACATGTATGCAGACTGCAAAATCTGTAACAAACCCTTACTGATCTGAAACAGCCCGATGAGGACAGCTCGCTGCACACCTTCATCTGTGTGACCACAGCAGGTTCCTATTCCAGTGCCATGACAGCTGCATGGTGAAATGGAGCACCTTGAACATGAAGAATGGCTACTAAGCTATTACAAGTGATTTACTTTGCGGTTTACAAAATATCCAAGAATTGCCTGAAAAATTCCCCAAAAAGTACTGGGGTTACCGGGCTCGAGCCTTTATCGATGAGCAGTGAGAGCAGCCACACACCCACCATGTCTCCACCACCACTGACCAACCAAAAAGCTTTGCTTGCAACACAGACCAAGTACAAATAAAAAAAGCAAACTGTTCCTGAATGAACATGTGTTTTTTAATAACTGGAAGCCAAAATGGCTGAGTGTATAACCTAGGCTTCTATTTCACTTAGCTTACATCTCTACCAAGCCTCATGAATTTCACTTGCTTTACTCTACGCAGCCATTTTCCCCAGGATTTGCTTCACTGCAGCTTTTCTCAGGAACTTGGACACAGACTGAAAACAAGAAAAGACTGTACTAACAGTTGGACTTTAAAAAAAATAAATTTAAGAAATAATGGAAGCACCTTATCACTTCCCATCGGCCAAGTGCTGGGCGGCCCGGAAAGGGAAGGCTGGAAAAAAGCTGACAAACCTGAACTTCCCTATTGGATTGTTAGCAGATCCATGTCTCGCAGAGCAAAGGTATATCCTATCTGTTACTCCAGCCACAGACAGCTGCAGATGCTTAAAATACTACACAAAGAACAGAGGAAGCACAAACTGGTATTTTCGGTGCTGTAAACCTCCGACTGCCAGCAACCGAAGCTGGGGCCAGAATTTGCACCCAGACTACCGCGTTTGCACCACGGTAAGAAAGTACCTTTTCGCATTCATTTTAAACCTCCCACACAGGGGACACACGACAACTAAAATGGAAAGAGGCGTACTGCATAAGAGGGCTCAAATCCTGTACAGGCAGCACAGCCTGCCGTAAAGACGCATCTTGCCTGCAGGATGCCAAGCAGAAACAGGCTCTGATCAAGCAAGGTTTATGCTCACCTCGCAAAAGCACCCAAAGCTCATGAGAAAGCCATGAGTAAGAGGGAGAGAGACAGAAGTACCTTTAATAGACAGCAGACATGAGCCAGACAGAATGAATGCAACAGGAGAACCCTGAGCACTGCCGAGATAAGCATCAGAGGGGTCTGAGATTCTGCCAACAGACGCCTATAATCACCATCAAAGGAACCCAGTCCCTCATTCTCATCCATCCTAAATGCCTTCCCATCCAGCCTGCTGCTATTTCCCTCATCCAGAGGCAGGTAATCTGCAGCCTGAGTCACCGAGGGAGCCCCAGGTCCCCAGCAGCAGCTTCCCTCCAGCTCCAACAGATCCCACTGCAAACCTCAACACGCAGTCAGCACCACAACAAACAGGAAGGACAGGAAGGTTCTACCCTACGGACACGGGAGATGCCAGCAGGACAGTGGGCCCGCACCCCTGCAAGCAGCCTGGCAGAGATGGAAACGTAAGCCCGGCAGGCAGGATGCCTCTGTGCTACAGAGCTGTTCCGATAAATCCAGAGACAACCTGTTCCTGTTTCAGGGGAATCGCACCAGGGATGATTTACCTAGGTGGGGCTATGTAGGGCAAAGTTTGGTTCACACAGATCTGTCTGTCTTTGCTGTTGGATACTCGGCAGACACAGATCCTCTTGATGAACAGCCGAAGGACTCTGAATTATGGTACTTACAGAGAGGAGGCCCAAAAAGCACCGTGTCCAGAGCTTTCAGCTGCAGCTTCTGCCTGTGGCTTCGATCTGTCATTTTCAGAACACTTCCCATCATGGTAGCGTTGTTCACTGCTAGCCTGTAAAAAAAAAATACATAAAAAAAAGAAGTAGGCAGGGTCGTATCCATCTAGATTAAAAACTGACCAAAAACTACTAACATGGAGACTACAGGAGGAGAAATACGATGAGCAGGACCTGAAAGCTCCCTGCTTCAGCTATCAGGACAAAGGAAATCCCTCAAATGTTGTCACCTCTGATCTAGGATATCTCTGTGAAAGAGTTCAGCAGCAGTGTCTTTGGCTTTTACTTGCAGAGAGAAGGAAAAAGCAAGGCTATGACTATTTCATTAATCCTGACAACCTAAGTTACTGATTTCCTATCAAAACTGATCTTTTGGTGTCCTACCAATCACCAATTTATTTTTTAAATCAAACCTGTACTGCTAGCCTTTGACATCTTATTTTGCAGACCATGTACTGCCTCGAAAACCTTACTTTATTCCCAGTTAATCTCTTCTTCCCAGTCAGTTTACAAATCCCTTTTCAATGGCAATAACCTTTACCCAAAAAGCTGCACTGAGTTTTTCCAAACCTGTTACGAGCTCAGGCCAACTCCCAGCCAGCGTTTCTCTTGAAGAACACAAGGCTTAGAAGTCTCCTTTGCTGGAGCATGACAGGGTGCAAGTTAATATGAGCACATACCAGTGCCAGGCGATGCAGGGATACATAACCAGCAGCCCTTGAGCTGGGATCTTAAATGCTAACATAGATGCAACCCGGAAAGCGGAGATACTCCTTTGCTGAGCATGATGAACAATGACAGAAGCTCCACAGCTGGACTGAGGTTATGAAGAAAGGCTGTGGCAGAGCCAGGATGTAGCCTAGGTCTGCTCTCTTCCAGATCAGGATTTTAGCTCCAAATACATAGCTTCAGGGGCAGGCAGGTGAAGCCGAGCACACAAACCAGCAAGGACAGGATTCACGACCACACGATTCGGACTGCCGCCTCTCCTTCCACCCACAGCAGATACACACTTGCTTAGGGCTAAACCACTCCCTGCAGAGAGGACTACAGCAAAGCCAAAGCCTCTAAACATAACCGAAGCGGAACGGGAATTAGCCTTGGCTCTGTACATCCTGAGGAATTGCACACGACGTTACGAGCCGCCTCAGATCTGTTTTTCTCCCTGGCGCACATCCCAGAGGAACACAAGACAATGCAGTGAGCACTGACCTGGGCATGGCATGTCCACTCAGCTGCAACTTTCTGAAGGTCTCTTCGTACTGTGGCAGCTCTACGTAGGTAATGAGCCACTGAACCACCTCGTCAACTGTCCAGTTATACACTGTAGGAGAGGTAGAAAATAAGCAAGCAGCTTAATATTTTAACTAAACAACTAAAATCATCAAGCCAGCAACAACAGCATAACTTCGCCAGACACACCTCAACCTATCACTTTCAGCAAAGGAAAAGTATCTGCAAAGTTTAAGCACATTCCTATTAAGTGTGCAGTTGGGGCAGGGATATTAACTCCTATGGACTATTAGACAAGAAATAATCTCTCTGGGGTACTCCAGGCAACCCTGCAGGTCCTCAGCCTCTACCTGGTTGCTTGCATGCTTATTTTTGCTAATTAGTTCTATACACGATGGCCTGCTACAGGTTCAGCATAGACATGATGGGCTGCTACATGTTTAGTCTTAACAGACCCCACTGCACCACGCATAAGGACTGGGGCTTTCCCAGCGGCAGCCTCTGGCAACAAACGTTTCGAGGTGGTTGATTTTATGCTGTGGTTCCAGCTCATGGAAGAAAAACATGCAATGAGGCCATCAGATAAAGGAGAAGCCTCAGTGCTGGCGCAGGTGATGCTTCACTCTTTCAATGTCACCAGAAGGGCCCAAGGCTGAGATCCTCTGAAAGGCAACGCCCAAAGTGCTGGGCAGGCAAGTGAAATCCCTTCATTTTCTATCACAGAATCACAGACTGGTTTGGGTTGGAAGGGACCTTCAAGACCATCTACGGGTCACCTGCCACTAGACCCTGTTGCTCAAAGCCCTGTCCAGCCTGGCTGATAATCATACAAGTGATGTTGCTGTCTCCAAACTCCCAACAAGGAATGTTCATCATCCTCATCATGTGCCCAAACCCCTGAAATACTGAATTCAGCTAACATATCTCCGCAACATGCTCTGAAAGCCTCACCGCTTCCTCCAGACCCATGGACCCGTGAGTACCAATCAAGGAAAAGCACATATGGAGAAATGCTGTAGGAACGTGGTTGTAAACAGCCTGAGGAAGTGATTTAGAGGAGGAGGTGGAGTGGGTGCAGCAGCCTAAGGGAACTAGGTGAACTTTTCTCCTTAACTGCCTTACCTGTGGACTCGTGGATTATTTTGGGAGCTGACATATAGCTCGAAAGTCACAGATAGGAAATCTTTGGAAATAAAGCTTCTGCCTTTGCCATAGTTTTGATGCAATTAGAGCAATGGTTTGAAGGCAAAGAAAATCATGCAACAGATTTTTTTTCATAGGACAGAGAGGGGTTTCCTATGCCTTAAATTATCAACTTCTGTCTTTGTTTAGCATGGCCTGAGCTCTTGCACCATTTACCCAGGCTCCAGCAACCCAGAGCGCTATGCGGTACATCACCCACTGCTGACACGTCACCACCTCGCACACTTCTGGCCCAACATCCGTCAGTCCCTCTCTCACACGCCCTTTCCAACAGCCAAGTGGGGAAAAGGCCCATTTACTGCTGGCTCTGAGGGCTGCGGCACTGCCGAGTTTCAGAGCTGCACAGCCACTTCTTAAATGTCAACAGTGAGCTGCCCTACAAATATGAGAAACATCTTCGAGCTCACTCCAGCGAGCTAAATGCCTTCGACGGAAAGATGACTAAGTAGACAGTCAGAGCCAAGCGCTGAGCAAAGGAGAGCAAGATGTGAAAAGGTGTCATCTCTGCACGCGCTTGCAGGGAGTCGCACAGATGCAGGTCAGCAAACAGCCCTCTCTTAAGGGAACTCCCTGCAGTGAACGGTCGCTGGCCCACAAACTGTAGCAAACTGATTTCTGTGGCCACAACCAAGACGACAAAGGTGAAGCAGGCAGGGGAAGCTGCAGGGCACGAGGGCGGACAGCCCAGCCACCACATGTCACTGTCACAGACCACTGAGAGCCCACCAGCTGGGCAGTGATGGTACCCATGGGGCCAGGTGGCAATGTAAGCTCTCTCTCTTTTTGGCCTTCCATATCCAGAGGTCTTTATTTTTGGAAGAAATCACTGAGAAACAAGCTGGCACTGTCAGGCAGCACACTCAAGTGCAAAGATGAGCAGCTCCCCTGCCCTGCATCCTTGCCACAATGATCTGATCTGCTGGTGCAGTGGCTTCAGTAGAGTGATACTTACAGAGGGCTTCATCTGTCAAATCCAGCACCCTCTAAGAGCACCACAACCTTTGTATTTTTGGATAAATAGAAACAACTTTTTAGTTTACATGTGTGACCAGGAACAGCAGCCGCAGCAGGTAGGAAAAGCGTGTGGCTTGGAAACAGATGAAACAGGCATAGCTGCCCCTGTCACCCACTGCCATCAGACCTCGGTCCCCTTTCAGAGCTGCTTTTCATGCCCACACGAAGGAGCAGACCCTTTCTACAAGCCCAGTTCTACTAGTTTTATGACTGAAGTTCAAACGCCAAGATTAGGCTCCATATGACAGCATCCTTTAGAAACTAGTAATTTATTTTATCAAGTAGACATTAAATATGTATTTTAGATAGAGGGAATGACGAGAAAGGAACAAGAGTGGTAACTAGTTCCAACACAAGGAAAACCATTATGCCACAGCAGCTCTACCCAAAGATGTGCCAGGTCCCGTGCGTGTCAGAAGCAGGGAGCAGCTCAGCAATTAAGGGACTGGGGAGTATCAGGGGACTTTCTCCTCCACCCTTAATGATTTCTACCCTTTCCCAGCTGACATTACAAAGGCAAAGTCATCTGTAAACAGCCACACAACATGAGGCTTTCCTTGAACACAGGAGACAAAGTGAGTCATTAGCATCACCCTTTTAAGTGGTTTGGACACAAATTTTCAACATGTAGCTGCCCATCTCCATGGGACAGAGAGTCTGGTCCTGGATGAACAACTCCGGGACCATGAACTGAACCACTGTGGTTTCAAACCACCTCTCAAATGCTGTACCTAATTATTCATCTGGTCTTCCTGGGATTGTGACAGACTGTAACGGGCTTACAGCTGTATCTTCTACAAAGTGCTTTGAAAACACTGAGCACGTTCTGCCTTACAAGTAATTTAAAGGCTAGGACAGAAAAATCAAATACAAACAGAACATGACACAAATGAGAAATCAAATCTTTAGTTGATGAATTGATCAGAAGACTAAAACCTAATTTTTCAAGCGATGGGGATTGGAAAGATTACCTGATCTTGAAGGACAGAGGGAAATGAAAAGACTAAGTGAAAGGAAGAGCAAGAGTTAAAAGTATTGGAAGAAAAGAGGTTCCAGGGGTTGAGAGCAACAAGACTTCACTGAGAGGAAAGGAGAAGCACAAGTGGAGTGAAGGGCAGCCACTGGCAAAAACTGTCCATGCCACGGATCACAAAAAAGACCCAATATACCGATGTGATCTGCATCTACACACCACTCACAATGCAATCAATAAATGAAAATGCATCACACAATAAACAATGCACCTATGTTTTGCAAAAGTGCAAACTTGCTACTTTTATACCATCCCCCACATTTTCACTGTCAAGGCACCAAAGATTTTCTTACTTCATAAGATAAAATATCACTCCACAACAAAGCCCAAAATTTGACAATAAGAAGTTTCTTAACTAGAAAGAAGAAAGAAGATCAGGTTTAAGATCTCTCAAAAAGAACTTCCAAATTCCAGTCAGAGAAAAAGTAGAAGTGAAACTGTGCCTTTTCCTGACCGTCTTGGACACCCTCCTGAAGCCTGCAAACAGCCAGTGCTGTAAATGCCCAGGGTGTGGGTCAACCCACACACTGTGGCCAAGGAAGCACCAGTGAACTTTGAAGTTTTTTCCAAGATTCAGAAGTTTCAGGAAGTTTCCCACCAGCGACTGCACTTCCACCACCTCCCTAGGTTAACTTGCTGTGATGAATAATACCATTTCTCAACACCTTTCAGCTTATTTCTACATCAAATGTATTTATGTATACTTCCAGCTTTAGGACTTAATTCTACCTTCTTTTCACTAGATTAAGGAGCTTTTCAGGTTCAGCAAATTTCTTCTAAGGAAAACGCGATATGTAGGAAAACTCCCATGCAGCTCCACTGAATTTTTCAGATGCTATTAGCCCATAAAAATACCATCTGAATCTGGGTATTTGAAGGAGAACCTGGAATAGGACAGTATTTGGCTCTATTTAATACGCATTTATAGGAGCAGAGAAACTAAACAAGAATTTATACCTTTATGACCATACTCAGATGCCAGCATTAACAGTTGGGAAGTACCAAGACCAATGAAATTCTGAAAAGTCCCCCACAAAAAAAAAGGAAGCTATAAGAGTACTTGTACAAGGCAGCAGAAGAAGCAGCAGCTTATTTTTCCTGGGAGGTATACACACTGCTGCCACAGTTGTATGAAATCCAAAGCTTCTATCACTTTTATGGCAAGGGGTGTGGAGCAGGCTGTTTCAGTTTGCTTGTTTGTCTTTTTTACCTTCAGATGTCTTCCAGGCCTTCCAGAGATCTTCCACGCTAATGAGCTTGTCTTCTCCATGGAAGGTGCTGTGCTTGACTGTTGGGTCATGATAATTCAAGTCCTCCCTCAAGAACTAGGAGAAGAATAAACAGCAGGGTTAATCTTTGAATCATCTTTTAGAGAGATGAGGAGCATTAACAAAACAGGAAAATCTTTCACCTGTCTTCCTTATTATTACATCCACGGGTTGTCACAGAATAATTTCTATGGCAAAGTTCTAATAACTGAGATGCAGCATCTCTGACCAGAACTACATCATTGTCCTAGTTTTGGCCGGGATGGAGTTAACTTTCTTCTTAGTAACTAGTACAGTGCTGTGTTTTGGCTCTGATGTGAGAACCAAGGCTGATATTGCACTGATGGTTTTAGTTGTTGCTGGGTAATGTTTATACAAAATCAAGGACTTTTTGGTCTCTCGGGCCCTGGCAACCAGAGGGCTGGGAGGGCTGGGAAACTGGGAGGAGGCACAGCCGGGACAGGTGACCCAAACCATCCAAAGGGATATTCC
Organism: Falco punctatus; assembly: GCF_963210335.1. Lineage (NCBI taxonomy): Eukaryota > Metazoa > Chordata > Aves > Falconiformes > Falconidae > Falco > Falco punctatus. The sequence continues at coordinate 677,115 of NC_137581.1, forward strand.
ATACCATATAACGTCATGCCGAGTATATAAACTGGGGGAAGGAGGAGGAAGGGGGGCACATTCGGCATTATAGCATTTGCCTTCCCGAGTAACCGTTAGGTGTGATGGAGCCCTGCTGCCCTGGGGATGGCTGAGCCCCTGCCTGCCCATGGGAAGCGGGGTATGAATCCCTTCCTTTGCTGTGCTCGCCTGCACAGCTTTTGCTTTACCTGTTACACTGTTCTTATCTCAGCCCTTGACTTTTACATTCCTTTCCGATTCTCTTCCCCAAGGCTCTGAATGAGGGGACTGAGCAAGTGGCTGCGTAGTGCTTGGTTGCTGGCTGGGGTTAAACCACAACAATCATCTCCTTAGTTCATAGAATCATAGAGCAGTTCGGGCTGGAAGGGACCTTCAAGACCAGCCAGTCCCACCCCCGTGCCCTGGGCAGGGCCCCCTCCCCCCAGCCCAGGCTGCTCCCAGCCCCGTCCAGCCTGGCCTTGAGCCCTGCCAGGGATGGGGCACCCACAGCTGCTCTGGGCAGCCTGGGCCAGCGCCTCGCCGCCCTCACGGGGAAGGGTTTCTTCCTCACGTCCAACCTAAATCTCCCCTCTCTCAGCTTCAAGCCATTCCCCCCTGTCCCACCGCTCCCTGCCCTTGCCCAAAGCCCCTCCCCAGCTTTCCTGTCGGCCCCTCCAGGCACTGGGAGCTGCTCTAAGGTCTCCCCGGAGCCTTCTCCTCCCCAGGCTGCACAGCCCCAGCTCTCCCAGCCTGTCCCCACAGCAGAGGGGCTCCAGCCCTCTGACCAGCTCCGTGGCCTCCGACGGGCCCGCTCCGACAGGTCCATGTCTGTCCTGTGCTGGGCACCCCCAAACCAGATGCAGTACTCCAGAGGTGGGGGGTGCATCTCAGGAGATGCCGCTGAGTTCCTCTAATACATAACACCACCTGTTACAGACCTGCACCTTTTGCATTTTTCTCTACTTTCAGTTTCAGGATTTTCTTCTGCCACCTTTTTGCTAACTAGCCCTCTGCCAGCAGATTTCTGCCTGGGGCCACGCTACCAATAAGCAAGCCAGCTTAGGAGCTTCAGCCTCTCATTAAGAAAAGCAATCCTTCCAGACATCAAAGCATTCTGCTTGTTCTTTTCCAGCTGACTGCTTTTTGAGTCCTTTACTGACACATCAGCATAAGAAGAGGTCAGAGCACCTGCTCAAGGCGCACACATAGGTACGGCACCAATAATCCTTCTCTCTTGGTACTCCCTCTCTCCTGGCACAGAAATCAAAATCTTCTTATGCCACCTGTGTGTCCCCCCACAAGACAGACCCCATAACCCCAAGAGTATCCATCAAGGGAACAAGGGAGTATTGCTGAAATCAAGCACTCCATTAGGAATCTCCCCATCTCCGATATCCTCTAATAGTTACGCAATAACACAAGCTATAAACCTAAAAATTAAAAAAGATGCATCCTCTTACAACAAACAGCAAATGCTCAGAAGTTTGCCACCAGACTGTGCCAGGTGGTGCCTGCAGGCAGGGTAGTGTAAACGAGATGTGCAACAGGAGCAGCAACCCAATAATGCTGGAAACACAGAGAGAAAAAGCCAAATGACAGGGTCCTTGCTATTCTAGTGCTCTGGGGAGAGATGGGCAGAAGAGAGCAGCCCCAGGAAACATGGAAAAAAATTAAGGAGGAATCAAGGACAGCAGTGAAAAGCAGCAAGGTCTTGGTATTTACAGAGGGATCTTCGGGGAGGGAGGGGAGCCGTGCTGGAGCAGGCAGAAAGCAACCACCTTCAGCACAGGAATCTTCACCTGGAGTCCTGGAACCACCCAGTAATATGTGAAGATAAAATACAAAAGCTACTTGAGATTCTCAGAAAATAAGGAAGGATATAAACTGCTCTGTATAATCACAGTTAACATATTTTTCTTTTTTATTTATTATTTTAGCTTTTTGTAACTTGGTTCCATTATTGCAAATATACACTTTCAGGTAGGCGTTATCACTTAACCTTTTCCATTACAAAGCCAACGCGGCATGATCAGATAAACAGAAGCTATCCTTGCTCAAAGATGAGGCAAAGTGTAAAACTGGGTTTTCTGGGTTTCAGCAAATCCTCAACGTGCAGACTATCCAGCACGCAATGGGAGGTTTGCCAGCTGAAAAGCACTTTCTTGGTTCTGTAAGACCTTGTATGTGACTGCATCAAAATGTAGGTCACTGCAATCACCCAACGCTGCCAAGTTAACAGTCTCTGCTATTTTGTAGGAGTTCCTGTGTCAATGCGAATTCTACCAGGGATTCCTTTCCGTAATTCACACATCATGCTCGGTAGTGGCAACTCGTCTGCTGTCACATCTAGAGTCAACTGGAAGTGCAGCTGCAAAAAAAAAAAACAAACCTGCCCTGCCCACACTGTGCTCCTCTTCTGGCAAGCGGGTAGATACGGGAGCAAAGGAACTGGAAGGGACTGAGAAAAATATAAATAACTATAGATAACAACAAATACAGTTATATTTTAAAGGTATATATAAAAGAAAGTATGTGCTTTTGTTTTATATTATATTTCAGTATTTTCATGTATAAATAATATTGGAATAACTATAATAATATATTAAATTTTCTGGGTTTATATTTATATATAAACAATATATAGTTATGGATATGTAATATATAAATATATATGTATCTGTAATAAAATAATTAGTTAAGTATTTTTAGTTGCTGCACAAAACTGACAGATCAAGCTGAATATTAATATTCTCTGCAGTACATCTAAAGATTTCTGTTCCTGGCATGACAAGCCAAGAAATATTCAGTAAGTATAAATGTTAAATTGATTTTAATACAGTTAGTTCGTTATAATAAATTAATATAACCTAGGCTTTTGGGATTCCAGACTTTTCTTTGAATGGTAATATCAAAAATTCAGCTAAACGGCACAATGGAACCAATTTTACATCAATGGAGTATGAAGTAAAAAAATGATTATTAGATTTGACCTGCATCCTCAAATCAGAGCTGAAACAAATGCTATCTATCTACAGGAGGCGAGGCATTTTCCCTGTAGGCTGAGTGCTAATGAAAAACAATACATCAGTATGGTCTGCGGATATATCATAATTCACACAGGTGACATATCTATCATAATAACGTGCTCTGGTGTGTTCCCACCCCTTTCCATCTCAGGAGAAGATGGACCAGAAACAGAAGACACCAAAGAAAAGTGAAGAAAATCAAATAAATAAAATAATAATTAAAGGGGAGTGCAAGAAAGACTGAAAAGATTTGAGACTGCCCTGCAGGAGGGACTCATGAGATGTGAGGTAAGCAAAGCACATGGAAACCACAGAAGAAAGAGGATCACTCACATTCCGGTACCTAACACACGCAACAAGATTAAAAGATAATTTCTTATTTACATCCCTGCATGCATCATCCAGTGCATGATTACCATGCGGCCTTCTTCATTACAGATCTTTTAAGTACGTAACACAATTACAAAAAAAAGAGAAGTCATCTCTAGATAAGGAGATAGTATTTTAATATCAGACAGGGCATGGAAAATATCTGTGGAAGTTTTCACTGTCCAGGCTCTCTACAAATCCATCGCAGATGCTACCAAGGCCACCGACAGGTACCGGCAGCTCAAGCCTGCTGCCTCTCTGCTCTCTTGCTTTCCAGCCGGCTGAAAGCTTCAGCTGTTCTTCCCATCTTGCAGAGGAACATGGAAAAATAGGAAAGTTCGGGCAGCTTCAGCAGGGCAGCCCCCCGATGTTGGGGGCTCCTGCCGGTGCCCCCCGCCGTAGGCAGCGGCCAGGTGTCGGTGGGCAGCCGTGCCGACCCACGGCAGGGAGAGGCCACGTCATCAGCCTCCCGGCTTGTTAACTCGTGACCAAGAGGGAACGCGGCAATGTCACCCGGCACTGTGGACTGCACGGCTGCCAACTCCCACCGGGACTGGAGGGATCAGCTGCTGCTCTGTATATTTAGCTCCGGGAGCACAGAAAGGAAAAGTGATCTCTTGCAGCTTTCCTTCAGCACACCATCACCAAAACAAACCCCCAAGGACTCTCTGGAGGGGACGGAGCTGGCTGCAGTGAGAACACCTCTATAAACGAGCAGGGAGGAGGATGGAGGAGGGGGCCATCACCTCCTTGGACAAGCTGTTCATGCATGACGCAGCCTGAGAGGCTGGAGAAGCTGGGCTGCACCCACCCGAGGAAACTTTCAAAACAGATTTTCCCTTGTTATCTTCTGGGGAAAAGATGAAAAAGAAGTAAACAGTGCAAACACAGCAAGTAAGCCAAACTGCCTAGCATCGTCTTTGGAGACAAAGGCTGGCTGCTGGTGCCGTGCAGGCATCTCAGCCCTGCTCCTCTGACCCATGCTAGAAAACAGAGATGTTTGCAGCTGACTGCGAACCCGCAAGCTCTGTATCTGCTACCATCAGACACGTACCACTGCTAGGTGCGCTCTCTCCAACCTCCACGTGCTGCCAACCAGCACAAATCAATGGGAATTCCTGTTGCACAGACTGTAGCACACCCGGGTCCTCAGCAGCAGCAGCACTCGGGGCACTTTCAGAGCCCACGTTTGCACATCTTCTGCATGAACCTTTTTGTAGTATCATTGTGGTGGTTTGACCCAGGCTGGATGCTGGGTGCCCACCAAAACCGCCCTATAAAAACCTCCTAAACCAGACAGGGGAGAGAAAATATAGTTGTATATTTGTAGGGAGCGAGAAGGTGCCCCCTCATCTGCCTTTTCTCCAGGCTAAACACCCCCTGCTGCCCCAGCTGCCCCCATCAGAGTTGTGCTCCAGCCTATTCCCCAGCTCCGTTGCCCATCTCTGGACATACTCCAGCACCTCAATGTCTTTCCTGTACTGAGGGGCCCAACTCTGAACATGGGATTAGCTCTCATTTTTTCCCCATTGGAGGAACTCCCCAAGATTTCACATACACAGGTAACTGTACTGAGCGTGCAGCACACTACGTATATACTAATATATGTATATATAAAGTCACCATGGGACTCCCAGATGTTGAAAACACCAGGCACAAAAACCACTGCACAAAAGATCGACCTACTTGCAAACCATTCAAGATCAGCGCTTACAAGTGCTAAAGACCCTGCTGATCCCATCCCTGGAGATACCCCTCCAGCCTCAGCCAGACTGCGAACCCACAAAAAGAAAAGAAGGAAATACAGTCAACCAAGAGTCTCACCAAGTTCAGAGAGAGGCAAACCATGATCACATCATCCAAAAGCAACAGGAGCAGAACCACTGCTACAAGTGAAAACCAGCATGAGATCACTGCAGGAAGACTCAGCCTGTGAATGCTTCTTGATGTCAAGATTTCTTTTATAATTTAACAGGTTTCTGTATATAAAGAGAAGGAGCAGAATCCGAGACACACAAAAGCCAGCTCCTGCTTATCCTTCCGAAATGCCCACCCATGGGAGACCACCTCTGCGAGGGCAGTGGGGCGATGAGGAGCGCATACCTGCACAGCCATAGAGGAGAGCTGCAGTATTTTGGGGACGGAATACATCCAATCCCTGCTAAAGCCACCCACTGCAGCCTCTGGCAGAAAATTACCTCCATTTTAGGATGAAAATACTTTTTCTTAGTGTCCTCTGCTCACGGCCGCCCTGGCCCCAGGTTTCCAGCAAGCGCTGGAGGCACTGGTGGAGACCCGAAGCAGAGATACACGCCCTCTCCAGAAAAAACAATTACAGAACCATTTCAGGATTATATAACCTTTTAAAACTACATTTTAGTTCTCCACCTACCAAATCCCGTGACCAGTATGCTTTTCTCCACTCTGAAAAGGGTGAGGAGATTGCATTGCATGGGTTTCTTGGTTAAGACAAACTTGATGTTTCAGTGGCTGAAAGCATGATCAAAAATCTGTGGTTCCATGAAAAGTGAGGGTTTTTTCTTGTTTTTTGCAGAAAGTCCAATTACAGGATCTTTGCATTCCGCACCCTGAACCTTTACATCCCTCCCACATCCCTGGATCTCAGCTCATCATCCCTCCTGAGCACCAGCTACTACCTGGGCAAGAGATGCATGCATGCACCAACACATCATGGTGTGGGTGATAAGGGGCCAACACTGACCAAGCAACTGCAGAGCTCATCACGCATCGCTTCCTTCAGTCAGCTCACCAACTTTAACATCTGAGCTACTGATTTTCATTCAAGTTGCAGAAAACTATTGCCTTCAAGCCCTCTTTTCTGCTAACAAGCCTGACCCCAGGATCAGAGGTTGAGAGGAGCCAGGGATTGATCAAAAAAATAACAAAGGATAGATTTAGATTAGATATTAGGATGAGTAACAAGGAGGGATTCAGATTAGACGTGAGGAAGAAACCCTTCCCCGTGAGGGCGGCGAGGCGCTGGCCCAGGCTGCCCAGAGCAGCTGTGGGTGCCCCATCCCTGGCAGGGCTCAAGGCCAGGCTGGACGGGGCTGGGAGCAGCCTGGGCTGGGGGGAGGGGGGCCTGCCCCTGGCAGGGGGGTGGGAACTGGGTGGTCTTGAAGGTCCCTTCCAGCCCAAACCGTCCTGTGATTCCATAAACCATGTTTCCTTAAGAAACCAGGCTAACAGCATCCGAGAGACCTGTCAGTGTGAGCCTACATCAGAGTCGCCCCTAAACAGCTGGAGCTGACTTTGGAGTGAGTGCGAAGAGCAGAAATAGATCACTAATTAGAAGATATCCCCGTGAGGGACAGTTCTTTCCTTTTAATCGAGGTCACTGATGTCACCTGAAACTTCACCGAAAACTCACTTCCAGAAGGGAAAAATGCAATGATGATTTAAGGACAGCATAAAGTTGTCAGACAAGATTTCTCCTATAATTAGAACATTTTCAAAATACAGTTACCTGTCTGACTCTCCCTTTCTGCCAGTCAGGTCTTTTAATCCAAACAAAACGCACCCATAACTTTCCAGAAAGGGCCAAAATAATGAATGCAAACAAAGCTCTCAACCCACCAGGGAAACACAAGTGTGGCAGCGAAGAGCTTGCTCTCCCACAGACGAGCATCCCCTGTGCAGGCGTCCCCCCACGCTGTGCTCCAGGCACAGAAACCACGTGCCATGGATGGGTGTTTCAGCACCTGCCTCCACAACCAACATCTGCAAGACCCTGAGACCCACGGTCTCTGTTGAAGCTTGCAAACACCTCGGGAGTAGACATGATTAAGCCCAAGCTTCAAAATTACCTTGGCCTTTACCTCAATAGAGGAAGCTTTTTTTTTTTTTACTTATTTTTAAATAATTAAGGGAATTAATATATGAAAGCAAACAGCAGAGTACTGTGGTTTATCAGGCAACTCGTCAACTCAGCTCAGTATCTCTGCGCAAGGCTGATCAGTCACCAACACATTCTGTTCTGGAACTACGTTAAGATGTTAGCTCATTCTGCTCTGTCACAAATCCACTTAGTAAAAAAAAAAAACACAAAACACAAACCAAAAAAAACCCCAAAACAATCCCAAGTACATAATCCTACACTAAAGGGAGACTACTTAGAGCGACTGTTGGCAGCTCGGCATTACAAGAGCTTCCACCTCAACATCAGTACCCTCCAGATAGAGACGTCCCGAGGTCCTGTCCCACAGACTATCCCGTGACCCCCCGAGAGGCTCCCCAGCCTGCCCAAGCCCACCTTCGCCCCGTTGCCAGCAGGTCCCCTCAGGTCCCCAGGCAGGGAAGGGCTCGCAGCCTCTCTGGCCGTGCCCCCTGCAGCTGGCGCTCCCCCTGTCCCTGCTGTCGGGGAGGCACGAGCCCTTTGCCCTAGCACGCCTTCCCGGCTCATCGTCCGTACCCTTTTCCAAAAAGTTTATGGAAATGAAGCACGCCATACCACCCACTGCGCCCGCTCTGAAGGTGGGAGCTTCGCACACTGAAAGAAGAAGGGTGTACAAAGATTAAATGTAAAAGCCATAAAAGGCTTATATTTGAGCCTCTTGCGTTCTTTCAAATAGTATCTCCAGCAGCTGTCCCACCACCAAAGGCAGGGAGTTAAAACACAATTACAGGGTGCACACAGGGGTTAAAGCTGATAACCTTGAATGCAGAGAAGCCAAGTGCTCAGGCAGTAGCTGGCTCGCCAAGGAAGATTCTCGAAATACCTTTTTCAGTGGCTTCAAAGCCTTTACTGAAAGTTTAATTTAATTCAACTTTAATAAAAGTTTCAAGCTTAGCAGAGGTAAAGCTCGCAACTGTATTTATAGAATCATAGAATTGTTTAGGTTGGAAAAGACCTTTCAGACCACCAAGTCCAACCGTTAACCCAGGACTGCCAGGTCCCCCAGATACAACTTGGGGTCACTACAACATTTTGTCAACAGGTAAAACAGGTATCAATACTAATTCACTGCCAGCCACAGAGACCTACCTACATGTGCACACAAGCGTCTACCACAGAGAGCAATATTTGCATATGAAATGCATAGCACGCTCGTTGAGAATGAAAGGGAAACCAGGAAAAAACTCTTGTCAATTCTCAGAAAAGATGCGTACTTAAAATATTGAGTTAACTCCGAACTGTGGTTTCTATTTTATTTTGCTTGTTTCCTTCCATCCTGAACCCAAAGATGATCATCACAGACCACCTCTGAAAAGCAGCGGGTTAGCAGGAGGGAAAGAGCCATCACAACAACCACCACAGAGATGTCCTTGTTTTCATTCACAAGTCGGACGTGCACCATCTCGCTGTGATGCATGCTTCCCAGCGAGCCCCTGCCAGGAGAAGCACCTCTGCTCCTGCCCGTGTGCCGTTGGGCCATCCTGGCTGCACCTGGCCAGTGACTCACCACAGTCACCGCTCCTTGGGGTTTTGGTGTTTGACAGGCTCGGCTTAAACACCGTCTGCCTTTGCCAGCCTGCGGGTTTCCTCCTCCCGCCAGCAAAATCCCACACTAGAGCAGGCACTGACAGTCAGAACACATTTCTCATGGCAGAGCCTGGTGCTGGGCTGCACTTGGGGCTGGAGGGAGAAGGATGGGTTTGTTGGCAGCATTTTAATGCCCAGGTAAATTATAGGAAGGAAGCCATTTCATACAGGCTGTCTCAATTAGCCACAACAAACTTTTAGAAAAAACATAAGACTTCTTAGATGAAAAAAATCCACATTTATCTACTTCTTCAAACTACCCATGTCCAACCATCAACAGCAGAAGGAAGAGAAAAAAAGCTTTTTCCATTAAACAACAAAAACACCATCATCTCCTTCCTTCCTAAGAAGAACCACCACCTTTTGCTGGGAAGCTTGTGACAACTGCAAAATTCCCCCAAATACAATTCAGACACAAAAAGAGCTCAGAACATGACACTAGAGATGCCAGAAGCAGTGAGGGGTGCAGCGGTGGCTGCGGTGACCCCAGAAGAGCCCCTGGGCGCTGGTGAGGGCTAACCCATGACATAAGGGCATGCGGGGTGTCTGCACTCCGCTTCCCTGCGGAGCGGATCTCGGGGAAGGGAGCCAGGGATCAACACGACAACGAATCCCACTCAGATGAGCAGGGCGAGGTAACAGCTGCAGGTAAAAGCAATGCGGGAATCAACAACCCCTGGAAGCAGATGGCAAAGGGCAAGGGGTAGCAACCGGTAAGGGCTGGGGGAAAATTAACAGGAGACTACTGGGAGCACCCAGGAGCGGGGGACACTGCAAGACCCCTCAGCCGCAACATGCACCAGTCCGACCACCAAGTCCAGCAACAGCGTCCTGGCGGCTCTGCTTCTAATGGGCACGAAGGGATAACACACACACCCCAGAAGCTGGAAAAGAGCTGCTGGGACCAAGACAGGCGATGGCAGGGGCTCTGGCACGGCTGCCATCCAGCTACAAGGGGTTTGAAGACTGCTGAGCAATGGCAGCAAGGCAGTAATTCTGAAGCCTTTTAGAAAAATAAATTTTATTACTCATACAATAGCACTATCTATACATAAAAGGAACTGACAGTACAAAGGCTTCGAACCTGTAATACTGTTACTGATTGTGCAGGAAGTTCTAAACTAGTCCACTGGGACAGAGGGCAAGATTTGCTCAGAGACACATAAAAATTGCTAGTTAATGGCCAACCCTAACAACATACGGCTTATCCTCAATTTAATAACAGGCAAGTAGGATGCGCTGAGTGAATTGATTTGCCTGCAGCTACCCCAGGAGTCAGTGGGAGAGGCAGAGCTGCAGCTCCAAAGCAATTCTGAACCGAGAACCGCCTCCAGAGAACACATCAAATTTTAGGAAATGCAATTGAAAGCTTTTCATTTGTTTTAATTACTCCATAAAGTGGGATTTAGGCAAAGGGAACGGCACTGCAACCCGGCAACAGCCAACCAACACCGCTGGCTCCTCATAAACAGGGTGCTCAGCTCCCGGCTGCTGTGCCATGTCCCTGGAGACTGTGGCTGCCCCAGAAACCGAAGGGCCCTTGTGATGGCTGGGTTCGCCCAATCAACTGAACTGCTGCATTAGTTTGGGTGGGGGATTTAACCGCCCTGGACTGCTATTTCTTTACCTGAGAAGCAGAAATAACACACCCTAGAGAAGGGCTATGAGGACAGCGGCTCTCAGGACAGCGCTGTGTAGGCTGTCACACGCCTTCAGTTTGCCATCCGCATCAGAATGGGTGCAAAAAGAGATGCCTTTTGGTCCACAAGCAGAAAGTCACAATTCTGTAAATTCCCAACCCCACAGAGATTATATCAGGCTTTCCCACAAACTGTACAAACACATACCACCGTCTCCATCAGGCAAAGGCCTGAGGGTGCATTCAGCAGAGCTCCACAGTGCAACACAGGCAGCTGCCAGCCCCACCACCTACCTCCAGTCTGGTGCACGCTGGGTGCTGGGTCACCACCAGCAGTGATCCCAGCAGCTCCCAGCTTGCTTCCTTCCAGGGCCAAGAATTCAGATCATTCAACGACCCTTGCTCCCAGCATAGCCCTGCCTCAGTTTTGGGACATGGCATGAGACTTTTGTCTCTACCCTTGAAGCAGCTCATGTAGCTCTAGGGCCATCCATTGTCCCCCTGAGCCCAGCGACAGGCAGCATGCCCCTAGTTGGGCAGTGGTTTTGCTGTGGATCGAGGGATTAGGAAAACTGCCCCTCTGCTCTGCCCTGCTCTGCTGAGACCCCCCCACAGCGCTGCGTCCAGCTCGGGGGTCCTCAGCATCAGAAGGACACGGACCTGTTGGAGCGGGCCCGTCGGAGGCCACGGAGCTGGTCAGAGGGCTGGAGCCCCTCTGCTGTGGGGACAGGCTGGGAGAGCTGGGGCTGTGCAGCCTGGGGAGGAGAAGGCTCCGGGGAGACCTTAGAGCAGCTCCCAGTGCCTGGAGGGGCCGACAGGAAAGCTGGGGAGGGGCTTTGGGCAAGGGCAGGGAGCGGTGGGACAGGGGGGAATGGCTTGAAGCTGAGAGAGGGGAGATTTAGGTTGGACGTGAGGAAGAAACCCTTCCCCGTGAGGGCGGCGAGGCGCTGGCCCAGGCTGCCCAGAGCAGCTGTGGGTGCCCCATCCCTGGCAGGGCTCAAGGCCAGGCTGGACGGGCTGGGAGCAGCCTGGGCTGGGGGGAGGGGGCCCTGCCCCTGGCAGGGGGGTGGGACTGGGTGGTCTTGAAGGTCCCTTCCAGCCCAAACCCTTCTGTGATTCTATGAACTGGGACTAGAGAACTGCCTGTGACTGGCAGCAGATCCCTTCACCAGTCTGTTTTCTTTTAGCCTCCAAAACTTTGACTTTCTTATTTAGATGCCAGTATCTTTACAAGATGGAATTCCTCACCTGGCACAGAGCCATGGAAACAAGCATCCACTGCAACTGAGGCAACATTATAAATAAACAGCTTTCCTTTTTCTAGTAGTCACTTATCTCTGTTGGTGCTTATGTAAGAAATCAGGAATTTTATTTCTCTTTAATAAAATTACCAGCTAAAATCTCCCAAGGCCAAGACAACGAAAGAATTGTTCCTTTTTTCAGCAGTATGCATATATGTACTGTAACTGTTTCAGCTGGGTTGGTGAAAGAACGTAGTAAACACTGTAATGTGAAGGTGACAGGAGCCAGTGTATTTACTCAACAGTGTCAGAGAGGCTCGATCAGAATTCAGAGGTGTTTCCCAACCCCACAATTAAAAAAGGAATGAACTAATAACAACAATCATGTAAACCAATCTGTCTGTCTTTAAGTGTTGGAGTAAATCGATAATACCTTGTGTGTAGAAGAAGATTAAGTGGCTAAAAAACGCCAGACCAGAGGGAAAACCATACACACTAAAGATTACAGTACTGAAATGCACCGTTTGGATCAGAAACTTGGCTCAAGATGGTACGTTGCTTCCTCTGCCAGATGAAGAGATAGGCAGCCAACAGCCTAAGAGTTTGCACACCTGAATTTCAGGCACCCTGCCACATCAGCAATACCTGTAACAGGACAGCCCTCTGCAAAAGCAGAGTGCTGCGTGGGAGAAGGACAGCAAAGCAGCCCAGCACTAACCTCGTCACTCTCCTCTACGTCCACGTTGCCATTGGCATCATCATCCATCTGCTTGTGGATGTTGCGGACAGCTTCAAAGCTGAGCTGCTCATCTTCATCATGGCACAAGGGCTTGTCAATGCGGCAGAATTCTGCTGAGGAAGAAAACACCAATGTTAGGTAGCCTGTACCAAAAATATTGCAAACGTGTTTTCTCACTAAGCTTCTTGTGTTTGAAAAGCGCTCGCTGAGCACTGGAGAAAGCATCCCAGTGCTGTCCTTCACAGCAGGGGTATGTCCAACAGCCAGTGTCCTAAGAAATCCCCAACAGCAAAGGGTAGGTCATGGCCTCAGCAAGGCTGCTCTTCTCCAGGTCAGCTTCTCACCATTTCCACCGCCCCGGGCCTCCCAGTGCGCCGAGGGCAGGTTGCACAGCTGGGGCTTTCTCCTACCCATGCCTTGTCCACCAGTGCCTGCTGGCCGGGGCAGGAGAGGACTGCAGCTGTTATTTTACCTCCTATTTCACAAGCTTCATTCCTCACTTGGAGATTGTTAGTGTTGGCACAGCATCTAGGCAGGACATTTTGAGAGTAAGAGTAGTATGTTTATACAACACATCCATTTAAAAAGTTAGCTTTCTTCCTGATTATGAAATGGATTTCTGTGCCTAGCTATCACATATTTTTCTGTTTCAAGACTAACACTTTAAATTTTGCTGCACGCCTGAGTACACATTAAGTACCAAATGTGGCTGATCCATCTTCCCATGGCACTGCCACGTGGCAACACGTGACTCGCCGTGACGACCGCAGACCAACTGCAGCAGAGCTGTCTCTGTTGGTGCAGAGACAATTGCACACATGCCAGGCACTGAAAATAGCCCCCAAAAGTGAACTCGTTGTATGACACACACTAAGAAAAACCCTTTTGTTTCACAGAGGTTATATCAGATTCACGTAAGCAGATAATGACTATGAATTATCCAGGGGTGACTGCTCCAAGATCGCTGTGCAACCAGTTTAATAGCTCCTGGCCCAGTTCCCATTAGAAAGGTTTCCTGTTCAAAAAGTTCAGACTGAATCCCTAGGAATTTCAGCAGAAAAGTCCAAATTACGTATGAGCTCAAACGAAACTCTAAGATGATCCTCTCAACGTAAGACAAACTTATTTATAAGAAAAGTAGATGTATTTTCTCCTCCTGCTGCTACTACACACACTGTATCTGCTGCAAATAACTGGGCATGCACTTACCTTGCTACTTAATGATCATTTGGACTACCCACCTCTCTGACACATCTCCACACAACCAGCAAGTACTTGGATTCACCATCAATACAAAAGACTTTTGAATATTAAATCCAGAGAAGTTTTAAAATATTATTTATTTATTTTAGCACATACTACACAATCCCTATGGAAAAAAAGATTCCCAAGAGGCCTTTGGGCTTCCTCTAATCAGAGGTTCTAACAGAATATATGTCACCTACTGCATTTAAAAATGCACTCAGTCATTTTGCTTGTGAAATTGAGGACTCGCACTACCAGACCTGCCTGCCAATAGCCCTGCTTTGGTCCTGCCCCTGGGGAGGAACAAGCCCCGGCACCAGCACAGGCTGCGGACGCCCGGCTGGAAAGCAGCTTGGCAGAGAGGGGCCTGGTGGGCACCTAGTTGACCATGGCCAAGGGTGGTCAAGGGTGTCCAGGGCTGCATGAGGAGGAGCACGGGCAGCAGGTCAAGGGAGGGGCTCCTCCACGGAGAGACCTGGGGCTGTTCAGCCTGGAGAAGAGAGAGCTCAGGGGGATCTCACCCATGTACATTAAGACCCGCAGGCAGGTGCTAAGAGGATGGAGCCAGGCTATTCCCAGTGGTGCCCAATGCCAGGACCAGAGGCCATGGGCACACACTGGAACATAGTAGGATCCTTCTGACTATTGGGAAAGACTTTTCTCTGTGAGAGTGCCCAAGCCCTGGCAGAGGCTGCCCAGGGAGCGTCCGTTCTTTGAGATACTCAAAACCATCTGGACATGGTTCCAGGCAATCAACTCTGGATGGCCCTGCTTGAGCAGGAGGTTAGCACCAGATGGACCCCAGAGATCCCTTCCCACCTCAACAAGTCCGATTCTGTAATTTGAGTCTGTAATAGCACCAATCTCCATATGCCTGTCAAGTGTTAAAGAGGCATTTGGACAATGCCCTTAATACCATGCCTTAATCTCCTGAAGTGGTCAGGCAGTTGGACCAGATGATCATTGTAGGTCCCTTCCACCTGAAATAAGTTTATTCTGTTCTAAATGTCAGTAAGCACAGAGCCTTCCACATGGAAGAAACCAGACTGATTCCAGCTGGTCCATGTACATTTATAGATTTCACTTCTGCATTGGTTAAAATAACCCCACAAAACCAACAAAAACCTCCAACCAAACAAAAACCACCACCACCTCCAAACAACCCCAAACCTCCAGAAAACAAACCAAAAAACCCACACAAACCCAAGCTAAAAGAATTACACAAACACAACCCTGCTGTGCTTCATACAGCTGTTCCAGGTGCAGGTTTTGCTCCTGCAAGTAGGTTAATGTTAGAGGAGAACACACTGCCACTCTAGAATGGAAAAGAAGAGCAAATGCAGCGAACATACACTAAGGGAGCAGACGGAAGAATATATACAAATATTGTTGTTTTGCCACTGATTTACTAGAATTTAAGTGTCCATGCGAGCCAGCTTAAATATTTGTGATAACACAGTACAAAAAACCCAAGCAAACTACAATACCATATAAACATAAGCCTGTTTTCCTACTTTTACCTGTTGTTCTTCCTTACCTCCTGCCCCCACACTAAACACGACTGAAAACCAGCTTTATTACGTATGCATCCCTAATCAGGAGGCTGAATATAGCACTGGGATTTTAATTTTGAGGAACACAGACCAAGGATGAAGATTTTAATTTAAACTACTTATCTGCAACAGAATAAAATATGTTCTTTAAAGTCACGTTCTGCTTAAAACAAAGCGACTCAAAAAACACTGAAATGGACGTCAGAGCATTAATCAAATCAGACCAAGCTCTTAATTTTGGCATGCAACAGTTCTTTCTGGTGTGTTTTCATATACACAATTCAAGATCCAAGGTCTTAGCTACAGATTTTGCACTAGCATCTTTCAAATACTAAACTAATTTTATATACTGATGCACATTGTCATACACTATAAATTGAAAGGGGGTTTTGTGGGGTTTTGTTTTTTAAGTAAGATACCCTGCTCAGACTACCGAGCTTTTGTGCTATGTTCAGGAGATCCAAACAGCTGATCATCATTTAGTGCTTCAGAGAAAAGGGAGCTCCTTCAAGGCACTTGAAGGACCCAAGAAAATTCCCCTGTAAACAACTGCACCTTATGCATGCATGCTAAAAATTGCCATCATTAAATATTCAAATCCATTAATGCTTTGCTAATAACAATGATTAAGTGTGGATAACTGTCATTGCCCCACACACACCCTCCCTGCGCCCTGCTGCCCCAAGGCCGGGAGTCTAGAGCACTTATTACTTCCCCTAGGAAAGAGCAAAAGCCCTTGAAACTACAAACCAAAAAACCTGAAAAACCCTAAAATTCCATGGCTAGTCTATCCTTTAGAGCTTTTTAAGAAGAACATACTTCTAATCTCCACCATTGCGGTAAAAATTGGTAGATAAGCCCTTAAACCCTCTGACAGCAAGCAGCTCTTCTGGCGCAACCCTCCAAGTTCCTGGCATGACTTCACTGCATGCACCCTGATCATGCACAACGTGGATCAGAACGGGTTTTGTTCATACCTAAAAATCTCTCTTCTTCAAACCTGGTGAGCAAACCATCCCAGTGGGTTCTTCAACTCCGGCCCCGTGGCTCAGTGCCACTGCAGGCAGAGCTGCTGGCAGCCCACACCAATGCCAGCACACATCCCCAGTGCCCGCAGCCTCAGCGCTGCTCCAGAGCAGCACAGAAAGCCTTGCCACCAATACATGCAGAGCGTCAGCCACCGAGGGCGTCAGTCACACCACCTCTCCAAAGTGGCCCTTGGTAGCCCTCAGGCAAACCGCATTTCTCAAGTGGAAGCAGCCGTTTTTGTTACAAAAGCAGGTTTTTAAAAATGGGCTTTCCGACATGAAACCCCACTCACCCTTTAGGGACATGCAGACGAACTGATCTCACAATTGAACGCTGGGAGAAGACATGCTGTACAATCTACCGCTGCAAAATAGCACCGACAAGAAATCAGGCTGCAGGGATGCACACGTGTGCATCAGGGAGCATGGGCCATGTAGGCAGCATCACCATGACAGCTCTTGACTGGCTTCGTCCCAACATTAGCTATGGCTGTCGATGCTTTCGACATCAATCTCGCCAGAAGAAACTCCCCCTTGCATACATCTGGCTGAGCAGAAGCCCACATTAATGAGTAAGACTCACCCACGCTTTGCCCACCAAGTTGATGTGAGGTGTACCTGCCATGGCCAGAACAGCCCCAAACCATGCTCAGCACCTTTGGGATACAACACACCCCTCCAGCACCCCGCTCTTCCATCCACCCCGTATCTGGCCACTTGGGGGCTTGGGGTTGGGTTTTCTTTAGTGACTTTTTTCTAGGACGTTCTGATCAATGACAAAATATTTTCATATCAGAGCACTTCTGCAAGTTACAAGTTTTGACAGGCCTGGGACCAGCATAATTTGGCCTGAATTTATAGGTTTAGTTTCATCATTGGCAAGGAGTTATTATTCAGCACAATCCCCTTCTTCTACCTTCTTTAGTTATGGAAAAAATCCCAGGAGAAAATGTAAAATAGTTTAGCTTCAAAAAAGCCAGACCCAGCATGCCTCCCTGCAGCAGGGCATGCTAAGAGGCCACATGCTGCTTTATTTCAAATGCAAAGATTCAACAAGCTTCACCAAATTACTTTATATTAACAGCCATTTTTCTCTCTGGTCCAAATTACCTTGTGCACCTATTGCTTGCTGTCTGTTTATCCTTTGCTGTCTTCAGTTATAAAAAACGTAAAATTACCTAGAACTTAATAAATCAGATTCTTTCAAGTTTTCCTATGATAGCACCACACATAAAGCATCTGTAAAAACCAGAAAAAAATTAAGAAAAGGTCATAAAAGGAGCAATTCCTCCCTCCACTGGTGCATCGCTGTGCCCCAGTTGCTGGGCACGGAGTTGCACCCCCATGCTGGCTCCCAGGACCCAAGCACGACCCTCTCAGGTCCAGCACAGCAAATACGGTGCTTGGGGCACTAGCCAGAAGGCTCTGTCTAAAGTTTTGGGTTTCTGCATTCATTAGCTGAAGAAGAAGAAAATAAGCACTGAAACATGTTGCTCCTGCTGACAGATAGAGAAGGATGACTCGGACAATGAGGGAGGCTACTTGAGCGTTCCTGAAGAGGGAGGGCTGGTGTCCTGCTGCTTTGCAAACCTCAGGAAGTTTATTCTGCGCTAACTCATGGTTGTCCGTGTTGCCGAGAGAATCCAGCAACCCTATAAACTGGTGACCCAAACCAGTGAGCAAGCTGAGAAAGCTCTCCCTTTCCCGGCAGGGCTGTCCTCCACAGTTGCTCGTTGCCAGTCACCATAGGAAGCTGGTGGAGATCAGGGACACCTGGACTCACGGAGCCTGTGGTTGGACCTGGGAAAAACATCTGGTACAGCAACACACAGCAACCAAAGCAGCAGCCAGGGACAACACCATGGTGTGAGAAACGATGGCAGTTCAGGAGGTGAAGTCAGCGCTTCCCTGCTCGGGTGTGCCAGGAAGCCTCTATTATTCCATTACACCTTCCGGGGCAGCAAGAGGTGTAGGAGTGAGTAACGGCACTGCATGGCCACGACATCGCCCGACTACTTCACAGCAAACTGGGCGAAGCAATCTTTCATCTGCATAATTTTTGTTGATTTTAATTGGCCAGGGAGAGGAACTTGGCAGGACTATTTTAAATATTATTGGATGCCCTAACACTGTTTTGCACACATCTGGTTTTCCTCTCCTACCCTGCAAGAATTTTCTTCATAGTTATTGCAAAATGAGCTCAGAACTTTGGGCCGGGCCTTTTCTGCGATGATTTGTCATGCTGATCTCACTGACAGAGAGCAAGAACACAGGATGGTCATTGTAATTATACCGCCTTTGGACTTGACTTCAGAAGGAAAAATCAGGCTAAAAGATATCTCCCAAAATATTACATGATCATCTCATTCTGAGCCTGTGCTTATTATTATAGCAATGGTTGTAGCAACACTCCAGCAAAGTTCAAATTATAGGAAGGGAAAGTCATGTTATTATAAAACAAGAGTGGTTTCGTTCATATTAACGCCCTCATAACCACCTAACTCGAGCCCCAAACTATGTCTGTCCATGCAGTCCGTCCAGCCTCCAGGCAAGAAAACACATGTATTGAAGTGATCTCGCCCAGATTTCTTGCAGCCACAAGGAGAACCCCTAGGTATTGTAACACAAATGCTACAAATGAAGCACGACTGAGAAAGTGGCAGAAAGCAATGAAGCAATGGTGGCAAGAACTGACGTGTTGATAACCAAGCAGGCAATCAACAGCAATCAAGCTAGTAAACAGAGAGGAATTTTCTGTTTGCTTCAAGGCCAGAAAAAGCCTGAATAAGGGCACAAGTGATTTAATCAGCAGAAAACTCTGCGCCGATAACAGAATGGTCATGAGGTTTCACCAGACAGCGGGGCCATTCCCCTCTGTTATCTCAACGGGAAGACAGCCTGCAGCTGCAAAAATACCCAAAATGAAGAAACAAAGACCAGGGCCAGCAACCTTGCCTAACATTTTTAGAAGATTAAAGCAAAAGGATCACACCATAACAACCCTGGTCTCCCAGCAGGAGACAAAAAAGGCCTATCCAAAAGCCAGATCATCACCTAAGCTCCCCTTGACAGGCTGATAATGTAATGAGGGCTCAACAGCCAGGCTGCCTTGCCCTCCCCGCCACAGTGATGCTCCATGTCAGGCCATTCCAGACACAAGGTGTTGCACCTCCAGTGAGTGAAGGCCTTGAAATGAGTGTGAAATTGGTTTTAAATAATATCTCCCTCTTCTGTAAAGCCTAGAGATTTTTGCTACAGCAGTTTCTACAAAAAGATACTTGCTGTCTGGTCCTCATCACATGTCTTGGTTGCCCTTAGGTGGCAGACCACGCCGGAATTCAGGAGTGTAGACCTCTGGAGCTGACACCATCATCTCCACTCGACCCTCCCACCCCACCTCTCCGAGTCATCAGGATTCTTTTGTCTCTTCATCCTGCTGCTTTGTGCCTCCAGCCCTGTTCTTTATCTCTCCATTATCATCTGGTAATAGCTACCATCTGTCCTTCCTTTCAGAACCAGAAGTCCCTTTTCAGGACACCCCACGGGAGGGACAGACGGAGATGATGGCCCACTAGCCTTGGCACTATCTCACATACCATCTTTACATCCCTGCTCCTGCCATTGTTCTGCACTCCCACCCACCCACCATCACCCCTCAGGGCTCCCTCTCTCCCACTTAAGGTATTCTGCAATCTCCTCCGCAATCTCCTACAAGCAGACTGCTCCGGGGCCCTGCTGCCAGCCCACCCGGTGCAACCACCGAGATGATCAACAGACACTTGGGCCTAAATGCTAGAGCAGAATAGGCAGAGCTGAAGTGATGTCCACCATGGAAAGCACTTTGGGTTGGCTTTATGAACAGATTAGAATGACCATGTCTTATGAAACATCTTAGGAGAAATGACAAGTTCCAGTTCTACCCCTTCTGCTGCAACTACCCTGTCGGCCCCAGCCTGCTCCAAAAAGACAAAAGAGGCAGTGACACAAAGTGTAACAAAGAGAATCCAGCTTAAACATCAGAAAAGACCTACTCTAAAAGATGTCAAGACTGGCACAGGCTGCCCAGAGAGGGCGTGGAGTCTCTCCATCCATGGAGACAGTCAAAATTCAACTGGACATGGCTCTGGACAACCTGCTCCAGGTGACTCTGCTTGAGCAGGGCTGGAGAGGACTATCTCCAGAGACCCCTGCCAGCCTCAGCGACTGTAACATTATTTTGTTCCAGACCTTTGGTTTCTCATAGGAGTTTCTCTCTAATGAGAATTCTGTTTGTTTAAAGTTCTCAATTTTCTTCTGCAAGGTGGTATTACCATTATCATTTATTATCATTATTATTACAGTCCTCTCTGCTGAGACCCCCCCACAGCGCTGCGTCCATCTCAGGGAATCCCAACATCAGAAGGACATGGACCTGTTGGAGCGGGCCCGTCGGAGGCCACGGAGCTGGTCAGAGGGCTGGAGCCCCTCTGCTGTGGGGACAGGCTGGGAGAGCTGGGGCTGTGCAGCCTGGGGAGGAGAAGGCTCCGGGGAGACCTTAGAGCAGCTCCCAGTGCCTGGAGGGGCCGACAGGAAAGCTGGGGAGGGGCTTTGGGCAAGGGCAGGGAGCGGTGGGACAGGGGGGAATGGCTTGAAGCTGAGAGAGGGGAGATTTAGGTTGGACGTGAGGAAGAAACCCTTCCCCGTGAGGGCGGCGAGGCGCTGGCCCAGGCTGCCCAGAGCAGCTGTGGGTGCCCCATCCCTGGCAGGGCTCAAGGCCAGGCTGGACGGGGCTGGGAGCAGCCTGGGCTGGGTTGGGGGGTGGGGAGAAAGGGCTAGATGGTCTTTAAGGGTCCCTTCCAACCCAAATCATTCTCTGTATCTTTAATAATGCTGTAAAGCTGTGCCAATGCCATTGCAGCTGACTGCCTCAAGGAACACTGAGTTTTATAGAAAGAACAGACATCAGGATAGGATTAGATATCAGTTTAATTCTAAGAATTGTTATTTACGTAGCTCCACTGGCATGGCAGAAAAAAGAAAATTCTTATATTTGGGGAAAAAGATTGGGTTTTACTACTGTAAACAAGGATTCCATTTAACTTCCTTGCTCAGGGTTCCTCCCCAAAACGTTGTTGGGTTTGGTTTTTTTTTTTTCAATTAAAAAAATGCCAAGGAGAACTTCATAAATTTTAACGAAGACATTAAATGTTTTTTTAAGGACTGTATCCAGAGATTACCATTCCCCCTGGAGGGGTATGGAAAATGAAAGGGAACGGGAGATACTTTGCAAGGCCACAGAGCAGCAGCATGGGGAGCAAGGCAAAAAAATGGCAGAATATTCATAGTTTTCCAGCTCTAATTACCAAACAATAGAGCCTGGCAAAGTTGCAAGAGTATACAGCCATCTCCACTGTCATAAAAGTACTCAAAGTATTTTTATACTACAAATTTACACTGTACAGCTGGATATTATTTACTATATAGAGAATGTCAGGCACTATTCCATGTTTAATGCATAATACTCATTCACAAATGCATGTGAAAATGCACATGTAACTTTTCGAAATTTTTTTTAAAGGTGAATTTGCTGAACAGTATTGGGATTTTAACGCATGCCTGTTTCCCCTATTTCATTTGAACTAGTTCCTTGGCAGCAGAATTCCTTCCCTGGGAGGTGCAGAGGAAAGGCACAAAGCCTTGCTCTGGAAGGCAGAAACGTGTGACTCTTGTGTGATGTGTCTTGATCTGACAACTCACTGGTATTTGCAAGCACAGACCTCATCCATCTTTCCACCTCCTTTAGAGCCTAGGAACTCCAACTCCAGCTAGTTATTTTCACAGGGGTTTCGGCAGGTGGAAGATTACAGCCAAAGGGAGTTTCCTCACAAGCAGCCAAAAAGCATTCAGGCAGGCATCTCGCTCACCATCGCTAAATTATTCATGTCCTCTTGCTGTTGCATTACCGCCTCCTCTGAAACAGTGGGGTCTGCAGCAATCAGTTTATTAGAAACTCACTGAAGTAATCCAGTTTTCCACTTCACACAAAACCCTGCAAACTGCTTCTGTGGCACAGATCCCCAGTTCCCCAAGTAACCCTGCCCATGAGTCTTACTAGAAAACCTTCAGTATTAGCAGGAGTTCAAAGATACACTTTTTTCCTTTCATGAAACAGTTTGCTTGATGCAAAAAAAGCCCTGTACCTAACGCAAATAAAACAAAACAAAAAAACCCTAAATTAAACTAGAAAAAATGGAAATACAACCGGAGATCAGACAACTGTACCCCTAATATACTTTTAAGGAAAGTAACAATGCCCTCAGGTGTCTCTGCTGGAAGGTCCAACTAAGAATGTGCACACACCATCTAATACAGCGTTCAGAGAAACAGGCCATGCAGAATTCACAGGGCCAAATCTGCCTCCCCTGTTCTGGAAAATCCCCTGATCTCTCAGGATCAACACGACAAAACTCAAGTGAGGTGAAACAGATGCAGGAGAAAGCTCTCAGTGATTCATCAAGACTCAGACACTCAACCACTTAACATTACTACCATCAGCCGAAGCCGCGTACAGGAAGCAATTAAGCTGCAAAGTGACACTGCTGTATAGCTATTAGCTCTTATTAAATTAAAAATCCAAAATTTCTTCCAGAAATGGGCTTCTCTTCTTGGCACAAGCTCAGTTTATTTACTACAATTAATTCCCTCATTACTAATTGCAATCAGCCTTCTTCATCTTCTCCATGAAACAGTTTACTGATTAAGTATCAGTGAAGCTTCATCCCATTTCTTCCAAACATTCTCATTCTTCCCTGCAACCAGCAGCAGAGCCCTCTTTTAAACCCTTGTTTCCACGCACTCCCCTCCACCACAAATCTTTGTTGTTCCACTCTTCCTCTGCAAATGCTTTGCTCTTTCCAGCTGATTAAAAACCACACACACCCCCCAACACAACAAGCTTCTTTCCCGCAGTCAGGGTGGGAAGCAGACACCCCCAAGCCCATCGCACACCCCGGGTCTCTATCAGCCTGTCCTAGCAGTGCCCATGCCTCCTCCTGCCCATGCTGTCTCAGCACAGGGTCTAACCTATTTATGAGAAATCATCACATCTCCTGCCCCCACCACCCCCCTGGGTACGATTCTGTGCTCCCAAACCTCTCCAGAGCAGACCTCAGCGTCTTCGCTTGGGTGCTCTGGCCTCAAAGTGCCAATTTCATGTATTTCCTTCCTGATAAATGTTTTGGTTTGCTTTCTTCACATCTGAGGACTCTGTAATATTTCTCTTGGGCTGTCTAAATAAGATAGGAAAAGTTGTTTTAGTACCACCCTTGTAAAGCAAAGCGGTTTTGCCCTGAGTCAGCTAGCAAATACCATGTCAAGTCCTTCTGCAAGATGAGCAGCAAAAGAGCAAAAGCCGAAATATCCCATGGGCAGGTAATGAGCTTAAATAACTAGAGACTGGGTTACTTCATAATAATAAACTAAGTAATCTAACTGCTTACATATCCTCCCTCTTTTGTGCTGAACAAAATTAAGTAATGAAAACTAATAAACAGTGAAGGCCACTCCAATCTGACTTCAAGGACATCCTTCCCTCAGTACAACTGTCCCTTCACAGCTGATGTTCTTTAGAAGCAACTTCAGCGGAGACCAGTAAAGTTTCACTGATTAATTTAAATCTTCTAGTATTTTGAATAATTTGAAAACTGCAATAATTCAGCTAACTGTAGATACAGATCTGATACCTACTGGCATTACAAATACCAACAGCAGAAAACACTAGTCACTGGCAAAATAAAAACCTCTCCTTCCTCCGTCTTTGTAAAACTCTTGGCTGTGTGGCTTCAGGGGGCTCCCAGAGTACCAGCATCTGCCAAGAACAGCAGCAATTTTTCTTTATGCTCCACTGATGCGATAATTTCCGCAAGCAACCTCTATCCATATCCCTGAAGAAATAAAGTGCAAACAATTACTCCCCCAAGAGCAAACCCTCCGAGGAAGGAAAGCTGGCTCGCCAGACCTGTGGGCACTTTGCTAAGATAAGAGAAACGGGCCGTGCCAGGGGAGGGCAGCGGGTGCGTGAGAGGGTTGCCCTGCAGGGCAATGCTCCCAGAGCGGTACTGCCTGACCCTGCTCCCAGTTGGGAACTGGGAATCTCAGGAGTCCAGCACAGGCTCAGGCACAAGCCCTGACTGGGAAACATCACTTCCCATGTATTCACCAGGAACATCAGTCTCTGAAAGACAGCATTGCTTCCAGCTCTTCCCCTCCACACCCCAAACACCCACACTCCAGCCCCTGCCACAAGCAAGTAATAAATCTCTTCGCCAGGAAGGATCTTAAACCCTCACAGACAGAACAAGCCAGCTCTTAACTTCCCATCCCATTCATCACCTTGGACAACTTCACTCCCAGCTCCTGCAGCCCTGCTCCACATGCCTCACCCCCTGGCCTTGCAGAAACCACTTCTGAGCTCAGCAGCTGCGCAGAGAGCAACAGCTTCCCCATCACCGCATGGAAACAAGATTTCATCAAGGAAGTGATGCTGTGATGTGATCAGAACTTTTTCCGAGTTGCAAATTATGAAAGAAAAAATCTTACCTGACGTAATTTAATTTTTTCCTCTCTTCTACTTTACAGTATAAATATATGATGGTTTTTCAGACTTAGAAGCATTTTTCTGACTTTGAACATGATTTTCAGTTCACAGTGCTTGGTAACTTCCATGTCTCCAAAGCCAGTGGAAGAACAAAACCCAAGACATCAGACTGGTCTTTCACAGATCCAGCTCAATATATGCATTCCAGTACACACACGCCACCCCCAAATACTCCTAAAATATCTTCAGAAACATAAGTGTATTTGTAAATGTAATTCATAGAATGTGTAAGAGATTTATTGCTCCTTTACTTTTTTTGCGCTGCAGTATTTCTCCATTTCCCCACTCCAGAGCTGTACAGAACACACGAAGGCAGGTGTAGTGGGGAAGGGTCCCCTCCTGACCCCCCCATTTTCTGATGGCCATAACCAGGAAATTCAGCTAACCTTTTAGATAAAAGCAACGTTCTTCACTTTAAATTTGGTATAGGGTTAGTTATTTTTAGATACAATAGATGTTTATTAATGCTGAGGTGTAAATATTTCTCGATATTAAAATATTTTAGAATTTCCTTAGATTTCTGAAGAGCAATTCTCCACCAGTGCTCTGAACTGCCATTTTTCTGAAGTCATTCCTCAGACCGCACAGCAACGGCATCGCACCCGGAGACCAGACTGAGCTTTTCCCTTCCCTGTTGTGCTCCCATCCCCTCCCCCAGACCAGGGAGCTCCAGCCCTTTTCCGTGCCAGACCCAAGCACCTCCCGTCTCAGGCAGCACAGATGAAGCCACACCAGGGCCTGGGACTATGACCCACCATGCTGGGTGCTCTCAGCTGCACCAGGACCACTGGAATGACAGGTCTCCTCTCCTCATGGTGGGAAAGGAATAGGGGCAAAGCCAGTGGCCATCTGTTGATGCCTCCCAAGCATGACAAGCAATGTCCCCAGTACTGCTGCTCATTTCTGTCCCAGCTTCCCCAGATCTGGCCCATAACCCTGCTGTGCTGGAACAGGAGCCCGGAGGGGAGTGGCAGGAGGGATGCTGAAGTCCCACCAAGCCGCCACAGTACCAGGTCGATGCGGTGCTGGGCTGATGCTCATAGCCCAGGCTGGGCAGGAGAACAGCAGCGTACCACCCAACCATCACCCCTCCTCTGGAGCCCACCCTCAGCACCCCTGGGCTGCACAGATCCCGAGCACACCACTACAACAGGGAATTATTTAAAAATACATGCTGAAAGTCTAGAAACCTTTTATTTCCAGCTGAAAACCCTCCAGGGGAGCAGTCCTGTGCTCGCATTGAGGAGGTTGCAGGCTTCCCTGCGGCTCGCGGGAGTACATCCACACACAACACTGCTGTGCCCAGCGCCTTTTAAAGTACGTAAAATATTTTAGCGGTAAATATTCCTTCTAAGATATCTCCTTTTCAAATGCCATATCAGTATGCTGTGAACAATAGCTCCTTCAGAGGTTAAGGGAACTTGCTCTGTAATGCTGGGAGCTGTCAGCACCCTGTGGGCTCAGAGGCAGCAGCTGCGGGACACCCCACACCTTCACCGGCAAAGCCAGGAACTGAAGCTGGGTTCTTGTAGCAGGTTTGCGTGGCAAGGTTTTGGTAGCAGGGGAGGCTTCTGTGAGAGGATGGATGCCAGAAGCTTCCCCCATGCCCAACAGAGCCAGTGCCAGCCTGCTCCAAGATGGACCCACTGCTGGCCAACACTGAGCCCATCAGCAGCACCTCTGGGATAACACATTTAAGGGGGGGAGGCAGGGGGGAAACCCTGCAGTGGGAGAGAGGCATGAGAATATGTGAGAGGCAGAGCCCTGCAGCCCCCCAGGTCAGGGCAGGGGGGGCTCCAGGTGCCAAAGCAGAGACGTTCCCTGGCAGCCCCTGCTGGAGCCCCCGGCCAGGCAGGCTGTGCCCCCAGCCCCTGCTGGAGCCCCCGGCCAGGCAGGCTGTGCCCCCAGCCCGTGCTGGAGCCCCCGGCCAGGCAGGCTGTGCCCCCAGCCCCTGCTGGAGCCCCCGGCCAGGCAGGCTGTGCCCCCAGCCCCTGCTGGAGCCCCCGGCCAGGCAGGCTGTGCCCCCAGCCCCTGCTGGAGCCCCCGGCCAGGCAGGCTGTGCCCCCAGCCCCTGCTGGAGCCCCCGGCCAGGCAGGCTGTGCCCCCAGCCCCTGCTGGAGCCCCCGGCCAGGCAGGCTGTGCCCCCAGCCCCTGCTGGAGCCCCCGGCCAGGCAGGCTGTGCCCCCAGCCCATGGAGCCCCCGGCCAGGCAGGCTGTGCCCCCAGCCCCTGCTGGAGCCCCCGGCCAGGCAGGCTGTGCCCCCAGCCCCTGCTGGAGCCCCCGGCCAGGCAGGCTGTGCCCCCAGCCCATGGAGCCCCCGGCCAGGCAGGCTGTGCCCCCAGCCCATGGAGCCCCCGGCCAGGCAGGCTGTGCCCCCAGCCCATGGAGCCCCCGGCCAGGCAGGCTGTGCCCCCAGCCCCTGCTGGAGCCCCCGGCCAGGCAGGCTGTGCCCCCAGCCCCTGCTGGAGCCCCCGGCCAGGCAGGCTGTGCCCCCAGCCCATGGAGCATGCAGGGGAGCAGACCCCCACATGCAGCCCAGGGAGGACCCCACACCAGGGTAGGGGGATGCTCGAAGGAGGCCGTGACCCCCGGGCAGCCCGCGCTGGGGCAGCTCCTGGCAGGACCCGTGGCCCCGTGGGGAGGAGCCCAGGCTGGGGACCCGTGGGGACACGTTGGGGCAGGCTGTGCCTGAGGGGCTGCGCCCACGGGAGGGACCCATGCTGGGGCAGGGGCAATGTGAGGAGGACAGAGGCCTGTGATGAACTGCCTGTGACCCCCACCCCCTGTGCCGCTGGCAGGGAGGAGCGAGAGTAAATCGGGAGTGAAGTTGAGCTGGGGGAGCAGGGAGGGGTGGGGGAAGGCATCTCTTAAGTTTGGGGTTTATTTCTCATTACCCTACTGATTTGAATGGTAACAAATGAAACTCATTTCCCCAAGTCGAGCCTGTTTTGCCTGTGACTGTGATTGCTGAGCGATCTCCCTGTCTGTCCTTACCTCTACCCACGAGCCTTTTGCTGTATCTACCCTCCCCTGCCCAGCCAAGGAGGACAGTGACAGAGCAGCTGTGGTGAGCAGCCAAGGTCAACCCACTACAGTCCTGCAAACTGAGAAACCACTACGGGCTGCAGCAGAATCCCGGGGTTGACCCTTCACATGCACCTTGCTTTGTAGCCCCTTCCATTCACGTAAGGTCATGTTTTGGGGAATGATATGCGCAACCCTACTACGCCTACCGTAGGCACAGTGCCCAGGCGCGGCAGGCTGAGCTGGAGCGCTGTGCAGGCGGCCCGCAGTCCCGGCGCCCGAGGGGATCCAGGTCCTGTTCTCCAGGACCCAGGATCAACAACACTGCAGCTCTATAAAGAGGCAAAGAGATCATCATGACACGGCCAAAACCAGCCTTATGGATAATCTAAAAGACAAGTCGGTGAGGGGTGGGAAGACATCAACATCGGTCTGAAAACCTGTAACAGACATGACTCAGCTGCTCCAGTCAGCCACAGCCCACGGTACACAGCTTTGAATGCTGGCTGATGCACATGGTGATGCAAAACTAATAATTATTATTATTTTTTAAGTGAAAGAGAAATTGCTAGAAGTCAGGAAACCACATAATGGATGAGTGAGTCATTCTTGCCTGAAAAATGTGAGATGCCAAAGAAATCAAAGAAAAACCTACGATATTTCTGCCTTCCCATCTCATCATCCTTGACCCCCACAAGCCATTATTGCAGCAGCACTCGCCCAAAGCCAGGGATTCCCAGACCCTGGATCTTGGTGCTCCAGTATGTGATATATGCTGCAAAAAATACTGGGAGCAAGAAGAGCTAAAGATACATAATTTCATATTGCAAAAGAAGCAAAAATTTTGGGAGCTGTCACAAGGTGGCAGAGAAATATTTAATTCCCCTCTTGCGCTCAGAGAGTATTTATTTAATAAATGCCTAACACCTAATACAAACAATGCTAATTTTATTATTCAGGCAAGACCAGAATACAACGGTATTTACCCCAAGGCTAGTCAAAGTTACCACCAAAGCAATGCGTTATACAAGAAAGATGTCAATTAAAATTACAGAATCCTAGAATCACAAAACCACAGTCATGGAATAGCATAGGTAACAAGGGACCTCCAGAGCTCATCCAGGTTCAACTACCAAAGCAGGTCGAAATCAGGTCAGGTTGCTCGGGATGGAGACCCCACCACCTCTCTGGGCCCTTTCAGTATTTGGCTGCTCCTACAGTAAATTTCCCCCCCACTAACGTCTGGTCAGGGTTCCCGCGTTGCAGCCCATGCATGCTGCTCTCCTGCCAGCACCAAGCACTTCGGGAAAGGGTCTGGCTCCGTCGCTGGACACTACCATGGGGTGACTGCAGGCAGCAGTGAGGTCTCCTCTGCCCCGGGCTGAACCGTCCCCTGTCCCCCAGCCACCATGGTGGCTCTGCTAGACTCACACCAGCACATCCACACTTCTTCTGTGCTGGGGAGCCCCAAAGTCAGCACAGCATCCAGGTGCAGCTTCATAACTGCCTGCTAAAGGGGAGGACCTCCTCTTTGGACCTGATGGATCTCCTCCCACCCTCCTTACCAAAGGGCTCTCTGCCCATGGGCAACTTCTTCACCAGGATTCCCAGATCCTCTTCCACATAGCAGCTTCCCACAGAGTCAGCCTTCAGCCCGCACTGTCGAGCAGAATTATTCTGTCCCAGATGCAAGCCTTTGCATTATCTTTTATTAAGCTTCAAGTTTAACAGAAGTGCCTGACAGCCCACTTCTCCTGCTTGTCCAGGTCCCTTCAAGGGACATTTCTGCTCTCCAGCACTCCCCGTGATTTGATGTGACCTGCACAGACTACAGCAATTTGCACGTGGTTGTTTCCTGGCTCAAACCCTGCTGCTGCTCGAAAGCAGAGGGTAATGCCAGAGGCATGGAGGGGACGGCGGGACAGCACCGCACACCTGTGAGCCTCAGCAACAAACCTGAAACTGATGCCGGCTCTATCCAACCTGGCCACAGCTAACTTTTGGAGGCCAACCCTAGGATCAAAGGAGATACAAGACTTCAGAGAACCTACAAAATTAAGGAGAGTTTAAATAAGTCTAAAGTATTCTGCAGGCTGGGAAGGAGCACCTCAATGCTGTGGTTGTGTCTCCAAAAGAAGAGAATATGCCAGACCAGCTCAAAGCTGAGCCGTTCCGCTTCTTTGCGGCACGAAGGTGGTTTTACCCCCAGTCTAAACATGCTCGTCACCAGTGTCAACCCAAGCACAAGTCAGCGCTACTCCAGCTACCTCCAAAAAGTCACATAAAGTGTGACAGAATTTGCAGAATCACGGCAACCAAACAGGCTCCAGGCAGCGCGGGTACCTGCAGCTGCTCCCCAGCCCTTGCTGCCACCACAGCCATGACACAGGCTGTCCCGTGCAACCACCCCACAGACACAGCACGAGTGGGTCAGCCGCTGGCCCCGCTCCATGGCACAGCTCCCCAAGGAGCCCCACAACTCACTGGCACCTCGGGAGATGCAGGAGGGAGCTGGCACAGGGCAGACTGGCTGTGGTGGCTAGAACATTGCTTCCAAGGGCTGCCCCAAAGCACCCTTGCAATGTGTTATTTCAAAAACTACCAACTGCAAGCCAAGCGTGAAGTGCAAAGCGGAGCATCGCTTGGCGCACAGGCTTTCATAAACCCTTATGGCAAAGTGATCCTTCAACATGCAATACTTTTCTTCAAAGTAAAGGCTTCAGGACCCGTGGGACACTTAGTAAAGAGCATCCACAGGGCACTGTGAGGCAGGGCTGGGGCAGGCAGTAGCTCGTAT
Source organism: Falco punctatus (assembly GCF_963210335.1). Classification (NCBI taxonomy): domain Eukaryota; kingdom Metazoa; phylum Chordata; class Aves; order Falconiformes; family Falconidae; genus Falco; species Falco punctatus. The sequence continues at coordinate 707,914 of NC_137581.1, forward strand.
CATGGAGGACCACGCATGCTCCTGCAGCCAGCCTGCTCCAACCACAGACTTCCGCCAAAGTAAACTTTTTCCCTTATCACTCACACTCCTAACTCAATTTTCTTCTCCTTCAAACAGGCTATTTCAGGGCAGGTCACTGTCTCCTGAATTATGTCATCCCCACAGTGACGCAACCCAACTGATTACATCAGCTGACACTGAAGTACAAGAATGTACACGCAAGTAAATCAGGTCAAAAATGCACTCTACCCCATGATTTTTGCCTTTAGCTAGAATAGTGGCAGTCTGACTTTCTTGTTTGGTCTGTTGCTGCTTTTTTTTGTTGTTGTTGTTGTTGTTAAAATTTGATCCTTATTACTAATATTAAGACTGCTTCAAAAAGTTATCTGCAAAATTTGGAGGTTATTTCTTCATTCTAATTGGGTTCACATTCAATTCCTTGTAGACACACATCAGTCTAATTGAGAAAAGCAGTTGCAAGCAGCAGCAAGCTTAGGCACAAAAAGCAGCTTTTGCATTGCAGCTACTTGTACTTCTAATACTTGGATAGTTCTACTATTTGGATATCGAAGGGTATGTAACTTTCTTGTATCTTCACGCATACAACTCCTACTGCTCTCATCCATTACACACAACTAAAAGGCATCAGGAAACACTGAGACAAGATGAGGCACCATTATTTGGCGCAGGACAACCTGCTGCAGGTGACCCAGTGCAAGCAGGGGTTGCAGAGCACAGTTCCCATAAAGCAACTTCTTGACCCTGTGCTCCTTTTGGCTTCCCAGATGATTCAGACAAGCATTTCTAATGGTCTCCCTGACATAACATGTAATGAAACATGTCAATAAGCAAGGGAAGGATATGGGCATAACCAGATGAGCAGCAATTACACCATGCAAAAAAATCTGCTCTATTTGTAGCAATTACATATGCCATGTAAATCACTTCAGCGGGAAGGGACCTCTGGAGTTCATCTGCTCCCACCTCTCTGGCAAATCAAGTCCAATTTAGATGAGCTTGCCCATGGCCCCATCCAGTTGCGTTCAGGTATCTCCAGGGCTGGAGGTTCCACCACCTCTCCGAGTCCCAGCTTCAATGGCCAACTACCTTCACTATGAAAACACATCCTTAATATCTAATCAGAAGTTGCCCTGCTGTGATTTGTGCTCACCCCCTCTTGCCCTATCCTTGCAAACCCCAGAAGAGCCTCACTCCATCTTCTCTCTGTCCTCCCATTGCCTAAATTAGGGACCTGCTTTTACTTAGGGCCATGGTTTAGTGGCAGACTTGGCAGTGCTGGGTTAACAGCTGGACTTGACAATCTTAAAGGTCTTTCCCAACCTAAACGATTCCATGATTTTAAATATTACATCCTAACTTGTCAAAATTAAAATCACTTCTAAAAGGAAAAAGATAGTCCTTTTTAGCAAGAGCTTTCTATATAGAAGTTGCACTTCAAGGCTGAACCAGTGTCTTGTTTATTAGTATTTCGTTCAGCTTAGGGGGACCAGGCATCTCCCAGTCTAGCTCAGGAGTATTAAGTCGTGTTCATAACGCTGGAAGGGAGTAGTTAATCCCCCACTTCACAGAAACTATCTTTTCATTCTTCCTCTCTTATCTCTTGCTTACTTTTTTTTTTTTAAACAGGATGTGGAAAGAGATAAGAGAAACAGCATCTTAGGTTTATGCACCTACAAGCGGGTGCTGACTTCTTCCCAGCTACCAAGAGCAGCCTGTAAAGCAGAGTTTTCCTGCACAGCTGGATGCACATAAGCCATAAACACAGCACCTTCAGGAAGAAAAAAATAGCCATAGATTGCTCCTAAAAGTCGAGTGTGCCTGTCCATGTAGGTAGCACAAACTAAAGGTGCTGAACAAGATTTAAAGCAACTTTAAGTGAAATGTGATTGCCTCAGAGATAAACTAACCTTTAAACTAACCTCTGGATTAAACCTTTCACATGCAGCCCGTAGCAGGTGCACACAGAACATACAGCTAACAGATTAGTTCCAGTCCAAAGCACTGCTGCCTTACATTCCCCACTGCAGAGGAAGGAAAGCACAGGAAAAGGTGAGCCTACTTACTATAACTGGAGAACTAAATTCTTCATTCTAGGTTATCCTTGGTTAGGCTGGCAAGCAGAACTGCAGACAGCAGCTCCAACAATCCAACCAAGCCTTCCTTTCAAGGCTTGATTTCTGCAAGGGTTTGACATCTCAATGGCGAAGCACTTCAGACCCAAACAGCTCCTCTGGCTAGAGATGGGTCACGCCAATATATTCCCATTACATTTTATTGAATTTTCAATTCATTAGTTTGGGGAGTTTCCTTAGGCATTTAAAAAGGGATTTCCAATAACAGCAGTGGCAGGGGTGGAGGGTTTCTGAAATTTATACATTTATCAGATGGACAGCAGAGAATTGACCGAAAGACCAGGCTTACATCCCAAGTCTCTTTATCAGCTACATCTTGGCAATACTCAATACTGGACCAAAACAAAGCTTCCAGAGCCATGGGGCTTTTTCAGTGGCGTCCTTTTCTTCTGCTCCTTCTTCCAGAATCCCCTGCCCCTGAGCTGAAGTCCCACCCATCTCATCTTCACAGACTCTGAGGACAGCGGAAGGAGCACATTGGATCAGGAAGAAGAGCATCCTATGTAGACAAGCCAGAAGGACCTCTTGCATGCATTGCCCATCCTCCTCCTCCTCCTCTCACAACAGCCCAGGAATCGAGGACTCCCCATAATCCATTCACAGACAAGCTTCTGCACAATTAGTTCAAGTGAGGCAGCACCATGCCCATGCTGCCATACAAGGACAGCTTCTCCCAGTTTTAACCTTATTTATCCCTCATGTGTCTTACCACAAACTGATGATTTAAATTTTCACAGAAACTCTGGAGAACAGAAAACGCAGCAACAACAGCCTTTGCTCATTGTGCCCTTTCAGAGATGGCACACACTCTGCTCTGGGTGTGTTTCCTGCAGCGAGAAGGAATCAGCTGCTGCTCGCAAATAAACCATCATGTGGGTAACTGTAGTGCTGCATCCAGCAAGCTCACTGGAAACACATTTCTGTACCTTAAAAAGTTCTCTCATTTACAAGACCTTTTTTCCTCCTGCATCCAGCCAACTGTTTCTCTCCCATTTAAGAGCACAACTCTTTAATGGACCAAGGCCATCATCCTAAGGTGAGATGCTGCCTGCCACAGCACCCACAGGCAGACCTAGTAGGAAAACGACATTCTGCAAAAAACCTCAAGAACATTATGCAACTGCTACCTTGACTTCTTAAGAAAAAAACCAATGCTTTCCAATCATCTTATTATCCTCCTACTTCCCCAAACTCGACCAAAGAAATGTCTCAAATACAGTTCTCCAATGCTTTCCACCAGCTTCAGGACATTGGTGAAGGGGGGAGCCGAGGTCAGCAGGCACACATGGGCCACCCATGGTCCCATCAGATGGTGGAGGAGAAAGCTGCAGCATGAGGTGAGACAGGGAAAGAGATGGGGAGAGGAAAGCAGGAGGAGGAAGAGGAGAAGGAGGAAGGGGCTCATGAACAAAGGACACTTTCCTGGAAGCATTCAAGGCCAGGCTGGACAGAGCTTTGAGCAACCTGGTCCTGTGGAAGATGTCCCAACCCGTGGCAGGGGTGTTGGACTAGACAATGTTCAAAGATCCCTTCCAACCCAAACCATTCTACAATGACACAAATCTGCAGAAAACCCAAGTTTTGTTATTCTTGGTGCTTGCAGACCCAGTTCAGTTCCACGCATGCAACAGCAACAGTCAGGAACCCCATACCAGAACAAGATCCTGGATGTGTTGGGCACTACCCAGGAAGTGCTCTTAGCAATCCAGTTCTACCAGATTTCACACTTAACTTGTTAAACGGTAACAAAAAGAGCAAGGGATAAAGGTAAATGAAGAAGAAAGCAATATCACTCTGCACAAAAAGCTGCAGGAGAGCATTCACAAAGCTCCCCTCCTGCAAGAGGGACCATCTGACCTCCCCATGGCAGCCCTACAGGGTAGGGGACAGGCTTTTCCCAGACAACCCAGCACATCTCCACTGACATAAAAGATTTAAGCTAATAGCCATGTACTTCACTTGTGCTGGGACTAGTTACTGCCAGGTGACAGTGCTCAGTACACAGTGCAGCAGAACATAAAAAGCAGCAACTAGGAGGAGCAACAGTGGCAAAAATTAAAATAAAAACTCTTTATTAGTAGGCAAAGACTATTCACATTAGGGAAACAAGATTTTTTAATTTTTAACTTGCCAACCAAACATGTTGCTCAAGCAAAGAGGGAGCACTTTGGGTTACATCAGCTCCAAGGCCAGCTTCCCCAGAAGCCCAAACAGCCCTCATCCAGAGGAAGCAACACAGGGAAGGAGGAAGCCACTTGCCAGCCTGGCCTCCAACTGATGGTGATCCACCACTGGAAAACATCACGCTCACGACCTGCAGGAAACACAGATGGCTTGGGAAGAGGCAGAGCCATGCTTCCCTGTCCCTGGGTGTACTCTCCCCCTTTAATAACCCAGTCACGGGTAACAAGAGTACAGAAAGAGATGACAGCATGCAAGTACAGCACACTGCAAGTATACCAGGAGAAAAACGTGTCAGAGAATCTGCAAACAGCAACAGTCCTAAGCATGCTGTTACAGGGCAGGCGTTCCTAAATTATAATTTTTCTGCCCCAAAGGGACAGATGCCATCTTCGAACACAAAGCCAAAATAAAAAATTAAACCTCTACTTTGAGCAGTGCTGCTGCATAGGTGCGGGAAGGCATATGCTGGCACAGCGCTGCTGAGCGCGGCCACCATGCTGTCAGTAAATCTGGCCTGCCCGGCTGGAAGCTGAGCTGATGCCATCTCACTAATAAAGGTTGTTACTAAGAAAAAAAAAAAAAAAGTCTTGAAATGACTCATTGTGGAACACGGGTTAAATCAGGTATTTGTAATGCTGGAAAATGGGAACACTCCTTTTGCAGGACAGAGCGGGGAGATTCACACCTGCAAAGTACTCTCACAATAATAATAAATTTAATAGTTGGTTTTTTCTGTAGGTGACAAGGGAAAGAGAAACTTTACAGAGCAGAATGGTGACTAAGGGCACTGAAACCACGAGGCTCCTCATTCCAGAGGGGTCCCAGCAGTGCTGACTGCACCCAGCCTGGGGCAGCAGAAGGCAACACAACCCAGAGATGCCTGTGCTGCCGCCTATGAGTTACAAAACCAGAGGACTTCGAGGCTGGCTGGCTGTCAGCCCTGCATGTCCACACCAAGCACAGATGTCTGTTCTGATCAAACCTCATCAGCATTAGTCGGGCAGCCCACTCACAGACCTAACACCACCACAGTGAGACACACACACACACCCCCCAGGGCTGTGCAAGACCGACTGCTTCTGCTGAGCACCAAACTGCCGAGGGTACAGGAGCAGGCGCTGCCAAAAGCAGGAGGGAAGGAGGAAACTCTTCTCAGCAACGGCAAGCTGTTATTCAGTCAGCTCAGCACCTTTTGAAACCTCTCCCTTTGCTTGAAAAAATACTAAGAGGCAAGCTCCCAAGCCTGGCTTGCCTGCAGATCAGAGGATGGTATGGCCATTAGCGCTTTCTGGAACAGCAGCAATTTCGGAGTGATCACAACCCACGTCTGCTCCTTCCCCCGAAGACAGTCTTTCAAAAACTTTCAAGGCTATTCACATTAATAAAACGGCTTTAAAAGGCAAGCTGACAACTCATTGGACGACGTGGTCCTCATCTTGGACACACAGGGAAGAGTTTCAGCATGATGCAATCCGTGTTGATGTTCAGCATTTTAAAGCAATGTTGTTGTATAAGTAAAACACCCAAGGAAGAAACTAGAATATGCCATATTTTTCCTTAGCACAGCTCCATTGGTATCGCAGCTGTTGTTCCACTGACTTTGTTAAATTGCATTGTTTAATCCTCCCCCAGCCTACCCAAAGCCTACCCTGCACATACGCTTTCACTGCAACCTGGCAGCACAGCAGCTGCTGAAAACAGGGCCCATCCTTGTAGGTTTGACCAGATATTAGGGTTCACCCACAGTGCGACAGCTCGCCTTCTTCCCTGTCATTTTTAAGCCAAAATTTAGCTGTCTGCACAGCTGCTTCCCACTAAGCAGACCAGAGAGACTGCATCACAGGTTTTGCAACATGCTGTTGTCCAAAACACGGCCATGCTCCCACAGAGGTGTGCAGGAAGGATGCAGTTTTAGGGTAACTTAAACCAGAAGAGACGCAATTTTCCAAACACCAGTCAGCTAGGGTGGCGGGCTGCAAGGGCCCAACAGCCACACACAGCATGTTAACACAGTACGTGGAGCCCTGGGCTGGGTTAAAAGCCCCTATTTGGCTTACGCTGCACAGCTCAAGAGACATTACTGCTGTGTTTGACCACAGAACACCACGTTTGAGCCTGCCAGCAGTAATTTGGAGAGGATGCACGACTTAAGGAAATGCCAGAGGAAGCAAAAGATGCCTTAATCAAAAACTGTAGCCAGGGTGTTCCATGAAGCTGGCTTCAGGACAGACAGCATCCCAGCACCAGCACCCCAGAGGACCTCCATCCTTCAGGGTTCCAGCACCTCAAACCACACAACCCCATGCATCATTTATCTTTACCTTTTGTTTTCTCCACAAGTCTTACAGGTAACGCAGACCTCCAGAGCAAACGCTGCACATTTGCACATTACAGGGAAATCCTCTTTCCGCCTTCTCAAGAGACTGAGCATTACTGGCACAGTTTCTCCACATTACAGCTCTGCAGTACACGCACGCACTTTACTGCACCTTGGCAAAGCGAGCACTGTATGATAGGTGTTGGATGTGCTATTCCTGCACAACAGTTGATTTAATCACTAGCTCCTGAACTCCCAGCTAGCTTTCGCAACAGAAACTACATGATCAATCTCTCTTCATTTTTTTATAAATACCAAGGATGGAAATCACCATTCAAAGCCACCCCAGGCACAACTCCAAAAGACTGGAGTTGAGGTTGACCCCATTTGTCATTATTTCAGCTGAACAAACAGTATCTTTTCCATAACTATTTATTCAGTAAGAAACTCGCCCCACAGTTTCAATGAGAAGGATAGATCACATACGACTGAAGAAAGGAACAGGAGAGTCTGAATTGAGAAATGTCGGAGCTTTGCCCCCCCAAAGCCAGCAGCCCAGGCGTGCTTCCACAGCACAGCAGGTGCTCGGGCGTGCAGAACAGCACAGGGAGGGCAAAATAATAAATTAAGCAGACTTGTTCTTCGGCATTCCGAAAATCCTCCACGCAGATGGGTTTACAATTCAGGTGCGACGGTACGAGACCCTTGTGTCATTAAGCATTATCCAGCCTCTGGTTAAGGAATGATTCCCAGTAGAACTTTATATTTGGTTTGGGATTACAGAAGTTATTTGCCCTCCCCCCTCACATACCTTCCCACACGTGTGGGTGCCTGCAATGCAGCTTACAGCTGGCAGGCCACCGAATCAGAAATTAGAAATGGAAGAGACGTATGTGGTCATCGAGGTCGGCTCGCTGCCATGGCGAGATGCTCCCAGCAGCCTGACCCTGCTCCTCACTGGCGCCTGTGCTCTGTGTCCTCCTGGCCATGCCAGCAGCAGCCACACACATACCAAGGGCTGGACACACTTCAATGGGAATAGCATGTATTAGAACAATCTCCTTAGGATAACGATATTCTTATCAAGGAGGTTTCTTTGAACTTTAAAGCCCCTACAGCAAAGCACTTCAAGTGCTGAAACATCAAATATCAGAGTAGAAATGTCAAGCTGAATCAAACAGCAGCTTATAATAGTTTATAACCAACATGAGTAATCAACTTCAGTGTCCATTAACTGTATTCAGAAACAGAACACTTAATTTTAAGTTAATTATAGACTAGCACAGCTTCCAACAATAGAAGAAGCTATTGAAGAAGCTATTTAAGTTATGTACTTCTAAATGAGAAAAAAATAGCCTTGACTTATTTTAAAAAATTATTATGATGAAACACATATAGGAGGGACCATGACTTTTCACATGACATAAACCACCAAACCTGAGACAGTAGTTTTCAGTATTCAAATTGAAAATATTGTGATTAGTGTACAAATAGGAAGAGACTAAAAGAACACTATTACCGTCACAGACAGCTTAAAAATAGTTAAACCCTAACAGAAACATGCATCTGGTCTCTTGCAAAAAGAGACACAAAGAAGGTAATTATAATGACACTGTCAATACAGCAAGTGACTGCCCTGCTCACATCTGTAAAGAATGAAGATTTTATGGACACAGGTTGGATGATTCAGTGGAAAACATACCCGCTCTGTTTAAAGAGTTACAGGGGAGCTGCAGCAAAAATGGCTTCTGGTCCTGTTGAAGCAAAGATTTCAGCTGAAACTGGGCAAAAACAAAGACTTCAGCTTCACTTGGGGGGGAAGGGGGCAGGGAGAAAACAGTTGTGCTGAAAAAGTTTTGCCTGATTTTTTCAGGCTGCTTCAGCTGAACAACAAAAACAAAAGGATATATTGGTTTTTTCCCTATAAACTCTGTCCTGCCAAAGCCTTTTGACCAGTACAAGCACAGGACCATTGCCACGGGATGTGCTGGTAATATTTATTTCCCAACAGCAGAACTATCACCTCTACAGCATTTCCGCACACTCCGAGCCAGGAAACAAGCAACTAAGTTTAGCAATCATTAGGCTACTGATAAATCTCTTCTAAGTCCCTTCCATTTTCTAGAGTCATACCTCGAAGGCAGCAGATCATTCAGCATCAGAGTCAGAAGCACCAGCAAAGCCAAAACTATCACAGCTTTAGCAGCTTTTACTCTCTGGGCTTTTTACCAGCTATTACAGCATCCATAGAAGCGGAGAAGAGTTGCAGTGCTCATCTTCAGGCCACCGCATCACAGGCACAACCCATTTGCCTTGTTACATTAACACGTTGAGGGAGAAGGAGCTTCTTCAGCTTGGTTGTACTCCCTCTGTGCAGCCTCCAGCCTGACACAGTCTTTGGTCAAGCGACATCTTGCTCTCAGCGGGCTGAGGCTGCTCTTCCCTCCCTTCAGCTGTCTGATGAAAATAGAGCTGCTTTTTTTATTAAGTGGTTGTATCTGATGATAGGAGCTCTGTGAAAATACTGCTTGCTTTACAATGACCTACAAAGAACTATACATTTACACCACATCTACATTTTTTAAAAAAAAAAAAAAGTCATCATCAGAGAGTGGTAATTCCTCGCAGCTCCCCCAGGCAGACACCATCTCTGCAGGGACTGGGGGAGCGGCAGCACCAGGATCTGAGCAGTAGCACTTGGATCCGTTAGACTGAAAAAAACCATAAATCTGTCAGTGCTTAAAATTCTGAGTTATTTCTGTTCTGCTGTACTGGATCTGGGTTATGTTGATTCATTATTCAGCATCAGCTACATCCAAGTTAAAGAATTCTGTTTACTAAAGGTGTAACTTTGGCTACCAGTAAAATTCTCTGCCAAATCCTAACACAAACACATAGGTGTTTCAGGAATACAAGTGTGGACTCCTCTGAATCTTTTTTAGTACCTCATTAAATAGAAAGAGAGATACTCCATCATTTCTTAACTCTTCAGGCAGAAAACATTAGTCCCAGTATCAGCATAAAGGGGAAAAGATCCCACGAGCTCTTCTCCTCTGCTTCCTGCAGTTGCCTGATCCTGTATTAGCACTCCCCTCCACTAAAGTCTCCTTTCTCACATACTACACTGAAACCTTCATGTGCACTTTCACCAATACTTACACAAAGACTTCACTGAACAGTAAAACCTTTTCCTTCATGCTTTCCAAAGCAAGTTTTCTCTTTTTATTACTATGTAATTTATATATTTATTAAGATGTTATGTTAATAAGATTTATTAAGATTTATTAAGATGCAATGTCCAAGAAACCATATAATTGTATTTGCAGTAGTAGTTTGCCCCCCAAGTCGGCAAACCTTCCATCAGGAGCTTGGTAATTTCAGTAGAATTTAGGCAATATCAAAGAAGAAGACCTCACGTCATCCACATACACTGTTCCCATGCAAACGCTACCAGGAGACAAGGTGGCTGTAAAATGGGTTTATAATGGTAGTAGCAATTGTTCATTTACATTTTGAATAAATAATGGAAAGTTGCTGGAAGACAACTGCAATTAAAAGTAAAACTAACACAAGTGAAGAGAACGCACTCTCTAGCTTTAATTACAATTCTTTGGAATTGTATTTTTTTAATCTTTGAGACTGGTATTACCACCAGCCAGCTCTCAAACTTAATTGCAAGAGACAGGCCTGGACGAGTGAGAAATGAGGACCTCTGGGCACGTGCCAGCTGCAGGAGCCTCGTGGTCCTGCCGGATCCTGTTTTCAGAGGCTTGCCGGGAGCAAGGAGCATCCCTGCTGCTACACCGGCAGGAGGCTGGCCAAACTGTTCACTCCTCCTTCGGTTCTCATCCAGACACCAGCTAAAGCTGCTGTGGATGAGAATTTATAAATTAAAAAAATTATGCTGGTGATAGCTGGATTTTGGATATGGCAGCAGAGCTGTACCTCCATGGGAGGCCACATCCCTATCACATCGAACACCCGACCTTCAGGCACACGTTTGAAGGGCTGCCCAGCTCTGCAATGCTCAAATCCATAACACAAACCGTTTTCTGCAAACCCTCTTCCTGTGAAAGACCAGGAAAATTGGTATGGAATAGTTACCAAAACAAAGGGAAACCATTCCCCTCAGAAATCTGCATCCTGGAGGGACACGCAGCTGCCAACCACCTCATTGGTCATAATTTGCCTCTGGCAACCCTGGCCTCCTTGCTGGCTACCAAACACGTCACACCCCAAAACAAAACTTTCCCACACCACCACAAAGCGATTTGCTGAGCTATCACAGACAAGAAGCCTACTTTTGGCTATTAAGATTCAAACGCTGAATTTCCATTCTCTTTCTAGATTAGTGTAAGTATTGCAGGTCAGAGATGCCCAGTACCACTGGTGTCAGCTTCCAGACAGAGCAGCAGCGTGCTGTCGGGCCCCACTGTGAAACTGGGAGTGCAGGGCGATGGGCAGAGCACAGCACAGCCTAGGAGATGCTTTTATTCACAACTGCTTGCTGCTTCTCCATCCCAACATATTTCTGAAGGTGTTGCAGAGACTCTCTGAAGGTAGCTGACCCAGCAGATGAACAGATTGACATCAAGGTGCTAAATTTACTTCACAAGCCAGCACAGATTTCGGTGAACTCCCTCATTACAAACTGCCTCTTAAGCAGTGCCCAGGAAATGATGGATGTCCCACAGGCTGGGCCACCAAGCTGACATTTGTAAGAGGGTTCAAGTCCCTGCTCTGCCAGAGGACTTCCTGCATGACAATGATATCTCTGCACTTTAATCCTTCATTTGAAACAGGAAGACCAGTGCTTCCACATCGTATAGTATTATGCGGTTAAACGTACTAGAGACCGCAAGGAACTCTGAGGAGTCTGAAGTGACATCCCCAGTGCAGCTGTTTGGCAGACACTGGAGAGAAGCCACCTTTGCTCACAGGTCCTCTCGGGACTTTAACCAAGGAGCAAGAGTTGGGTTTGGTTTAGAAATTAATTTTACCTGTGCCAATGACGGTCGGAGAGTTTCTCCCAGCCCCAAAGGTGAATCACAAGTACAATTTCAAGAATGAACAAATTACATGTTTACAACTGTATTAAGGAAGAGGTGGGGTGAAATGTCCCCCTCCTATCTCAGGCAACCTCATACAGATCATAGAATGGTTTGGGCTGGAAGAGACCTCAAAGGTCATTAAATTCCAGCCCTCTGCCATGGGCAGGGGCACCTTCCACTAGACCAGGTTGCTCACAGCCCTGTCCAACCTGGCCTTGAGCACTTCCAGATGCTCTTGGCACGAACCAGGAGTGGTACTGCACACATCCCTGCAGTTACAGCAAGGCTGCACTACTCGCTGGGCTTTCCTGCTGCTTCTCCTACACGGAGCCTGGCTATGCCTGTTCTAGCCAAGGTGCTGGATCCTCCCCGCACACCCGGCCACAGTGTTTCAGAAGATCAACTGTAACACTGGGATTTGGAGCTCTCTGTGCAAAGACTGACTGTTGTTCTTACAAAAGACCTGACTAAGCAGTGCAAACAGCCATGGCCAGAAAACAGCCAAAGGCTACCAAAAGGCTGGGGTAAGCCCCCCCCCCCAGGGAGCCTGCCAGGGGAAGCAGTATACCTCCTTATAGCACGGTCACAGGGAACAGTAAAGCATCTCAGACATTTCACCTTGTTAGGCTGAGTGGCTGAAAATAGCCACAAGATGAAAAACAAACCAGCTGGACAACTTACCCAAACTGTAATGCTAAAGCAAACAGCAACAAGCTGGAAGCAGGGTGCAGGACAAAGACTGAGCTGTCTTCAGAAAGCTGAACTCCAAAGCAGTGTCCAAAGACAATGTCACTTGTCACTGCAAAAGGGACACCTTGTCCATCCAGGGCCAGCTGCTTAAGCTCCTTCTATAGCCCATAGAAAGGAACAGGTACCTCTGGAGAGCAATTCTTCCATCTAATACAGGTAGATGAAACAACTATTTGAAGATAACCATCTCTGCAGCGATGGCACAGGAATACTAGACATTTAGATTAAGATACAGCTTCTAAAAGACAAACTCGTAGGGTTGAGCCTCACCCTTATTAAGTCACATGAGCATGAAACATTTGTCCTCCTTTCCTGGGAGGGGGAAAAAAGAAAAAAAAAGGTAGGAGAAAAAAAATAACAGGGGATCCCACCTCCCACTTCTCATATCAACAGCTGTAAGCAAGGCTTTTGTAGAATTCATCCTGCTGCCTGTGGCGTAAGAGAGGCACAGAGTGCCCCCAAAAATATATCTTTCCACCTCTTAATGACAAAACACAAACGAGAAACAGGAAAACCTGTTTATCTATAAAAGATGGAGTGCTAATCTTCAGGAAACGGCATAGTCCACAAGAAGCCTCCAAGAGCAGCGTGATCCCAGGCATGCCACACTGTGGGATGCTCAGCAGCTGTGGTGCTGCCTGCATCCGACACGGCCCCGATACCCCTCAGATACACAGTGAAATAACGGGGAACAGCAAATCGCTATCTCCTTTCCAAAATGCTCAGTGATATTTAATCAACCACCATTTATTAATCAAATAAATGCTTTATTCTCAATTTATTTAACTTCCTACAAGCTCAGGGCCACCAATGATAGGTCAGACCGATCCAGCTGTAGAAATATCAGAGAGGAAAAAGCTTAAAGGCTCCCCAAGGACCTGCACAGCCTGTTAAGATTGCTTTTTTCCTTCAGCAATAAGCTGTAACAACTGCCACCAGCCCTCAGTGCTAACTGACATCCTCAGTAGGTAGGAAAAGCCATCGCATGCAGGATTAAGAAGGAATAATACTTCAACAGGCTGACTGTTCCGGAGGTTATCCTCATACTTGAAACCCTGGAGCTTTTCAACAATAAGCACAAGTCCTTCAGGCCAGCACAAGATGACACACCTTGATTTCTGCCTTAAAACCACAAAGCGGCTAGAATGAAAAACACCTGGGCGGCATTAATAATAGCAGCTACTTGGAAAATAGTATTTCCAGAAATTATTTCTTCCCCCCACCAAAATTCAGGTTTTATCCTGCATCCATCTCTCTATATCAAGTTAAAAAAAATGTTTTCTTTGGCTTACTTGCACATTAATTATGTACTGGCACACTTACAAATCTAAACATACGCATTGCTTAGCAGCTTTAATCCTGAATTATTTCTCCCTTCCCTGCAATACAAAGCTTAACTTGACTAGCAAAGGGGCAGACTGTTCAAACAAGCAAGCTGTTCATTTGTAATTCAGACGAGGAACATTCTTAGAGTTCTCGTGTTTATTATTATTTCTATCCTCCGAGAATCACAGAATTTCAGGCACCAGAGCTCAAAACCTGAAGGAATGAATTAAACTGACCTTAAAACTCTGCCCTTCAGGGAAAAAGATGTAAAGAATACTTATCTACAAAAATAGTGTCTTTTTCAGCAAACATGTGGTGTGAGCGTGTGCTTGTTAACAAACATCACCATTTCCTATCAGATTGCTACTGCTTCCATGTTCAGAAGGCTGGCTGGGATCAGCAAAGCCACTTGTCCTTTCCAAGCCCCGAAAGTGAAGGGACAGTGCAATTAAGATAAAAGAGAGCTCCTTGGTAGGATAAAGCACACTTCCAAAGAAGCACTCTATTTGCCTTTGTGGCTCCTGCAGACATCTCTTATAGCAAAGGTTAGCAATGTATATACTTGCCAGGCGAAGAAGCAACAACTCACGCTGATGAGAGAGCAGCTTCAAGGGACACTCAGTGGTTCCCAAAGTCAGCCTGCACAGATGTCTGCGATACACAGCAAGCTAATGCATTTTCCAAAGTGGAAAAAATAGGTTACTTAAAAATAGGTCCATAATCCAAACAAACAAGCATCCTGATACTATTTCATAAAGATCAAACAAACAAGTACAGACAATTCACATACAAAAACATACACGGCTATCTTAATGACTTCCTTATGTTCCTCTGACCGTTTTCATATCAATCGTAGAGGTGGGTACTTCGTCCTGTAACTGCCAGTAAAAACAAATATTTTGGCTGGTCAAAGCTGTGCCATCGCTCCGGTTATCACCCGGCTCCCAGGCTCCGCAGCAAGGACAGCACAGAAAAGCTCACCTCAGCACACAACCGCTGCCAGAGAGGGGTCGGTGCCAAGGGGCTAGTATTTATTTAGTTTTAGGAAGTTAAAAGAACAATTCACTGGTAACACTCCCACCCCGGTGCCCAACACTCAACTCCTAGGTGAGCCGTGCTGGCACAATGATGGTTTTTAACACACAGGCTCACAGTTAGAAGCCGGAGCTTCTCAAGACTCGCATGTGCCGTGGGAGTAACAGAGCAATGGCTTAATTAAAGAGTTCATCGTCTATGCCTACCAGAGGACCAGCATCAACTGCTAAAAAATGAACCGGAGTTATGGAGGTGCCAGAAAATTAATCATGCAGGACTGCAGGGGCTGATTAAAATGAAGGTAAAGGAAAAATTAATCTGGAAGAGCAAGCTGGTTGGATCTGATCACACACGCGAATCACGGCAAACAGGTCAGCTAGACAGCCACTGCCTACAGACGCATAAACCACATCTCAAACTGCAGAAGCAAACTAAGTCCTCGGGGCAGGAGATGAGGAGACAAAAGGTCCCGATGGCAGTACCCTGTAACAGGGAGAGCACAGATAAGAGGTCAAAAAGCCACATTATTAATAGCACTTGACGATAATATAATGAAGGATGGTCAAATCTCCTTTTCAAGCTGTGGACCAGAGGGATTCCCAGTTCACACTGCAGACCTTCACCCCAACAGCGGTTAAAGCCCTGTCTCCCATCTCCAGCATGCTCCTGCCTCAGCAGGTATCCCCAGCATGATTCAACGCCACCAGAGCACCCAGGGAAAATGAACCCCACCAAGTACAAAAGTTTCATTACAGCGGGAATCCCAGAGCTTCCCCAGAAAGAACCACGATTCCCTGTCTCCAGCTTGTTCTGCTTGCTTAGAAGTTTATTTCTCCCTATCTAGCTTTGTTTTTAAAGCAAAGCTAATTAAGTAAACAGGTTTTTTTCAACACTAATAGGCTGTGCAATGAGGACTTTCAAATACAAAATGCAAGGCTGGTTACATTCAAGCAGTTGAAAGCAGAAGAGCTGGAGAGAACCCTGGGCTTGGAAAACTACAAGGGACGAATGCCACTGCCAGCACCTTTTCTTAATGAGCGCAGCCTCCAAACTGAATAAGCAAAAGAACTTTTAGGAGTAGAGGAAAAACCTCACGGGAAACTGTTGCTTTTCAATCACCTGCTCATACACTCCCCTTTTCACAAACAAATCCATGTGGAATTACCCCAGGATGCCCTTTTACTTCCCCTCAACCAAAAACCAGGCAGATCTTGAAATAAAACTCACTGGATGATAACAGTTTCCCCTGTGGCATCAGCCTAAAGCACAGCATGCACCGGACAGACATATGTCCCCTGCCTGGAGGAAGAGGAGGCAAGAGCACTTAGCAAGGACAGTATTATGATGTACAAATGTACACCAAGCAGTCCATGAGCCAAGCACAAACTGAGCAGGCAACAGAAAAGCAAATTTTTTCCCCCCTCTTTCTTACTCCCTTTCAGACGAGGCATGCTCTGCTTCACCAAGACTGTCAGAGCATCACAGACCCTGCCAGCCACACCATAAGGGATGTCAGGAGGCTTCATCACCCATTTATTGTTTCATTCCCTCCTGAGAGGAAAGGATGGAGAGAAGGATTGCTGCTTCGGACTCCCTGTGTGTGCACACATGTACACGCATATCCCTGCATCACTTCAGGAAAGGCCAAACCAAAAGGCACAGTTTGAAGCAGGATATAAAGAAAGTCTGCTGTGGGTTTTTTTGGTTGTTTTTTTTTTTTTTCTCCTTCCTTCCAGGACTGCACAGTTAGGGAGCAACCTGAGTTACGCCTTGCTCCACACTGTGTGATGGCACAGCCAAAGCTGCTCCAGACTGCCATAGACCACAGGGGACAGAGACATGGGGGTGGCTCTAAGGTGCAACCCTGAGAAAAAGAGGATTCAGCAATGAAGACACAGAAAAGGCTCACCAACCACATTCAGCCTCTGTTTCCAGCCACTTGCAAGATCGGTTTTCTCCTCCAGGCATCTCTGGACCACAACACGAGGTTCCCTGGCTGCCTGCTCTGATGCTCAGGTCTGTGTTCCGCCTGCTCAGCCTTCCCTGCCTTTGCCTTCCAGGCAGTCAAAGTTAAAATCAGGTTTTTCTCTCCCACTGGGATGGGGTGAGGGAAAAAGCTGCAAGGCAGCTTGGAAAGTCTGAACATAAGCTTTATATGTATTTGCGCCGGCAGAACTCCTGAGAAAACAAATACCCCAGGAGAGCTCGCCTCCTCTGCTGCTGCGCTCCAGCCCCACAACAGCAGACAGCACCCCAGCAGCAGCACTGCAAGCTCCACAGCAGCGCTGCCCCCTTTGAAAGTATTACCCAAGAGGCACATGAGGCATGAAAGAAAGTTGCTTTTCCAACTAATAAATAAAGAAATTTTTTTAAACAGAAAAAAAAAAAAATCCACTCTCTGATCCAGCTGAGCATTGCTCCAAGTTTCTGGGCCAACACAGGGAACAGAATCAGCAGGCGGGAGCCAGGAGCCCCCCAGCAGCACTACCAGCCCAAACAAATGCCCATCCAGCCCTGCTCCTCTTCTACACGAGGCCACAGTCTGATGCCAAAAAGACAATTTCTCCAGCTCTCACGAGTGGTGATTCCTCGAGAAGAGTTTCGTTCCTAAACAAAGTAAAGGCTGTGCAAGCCACTGAGGCTTCCAATCAAGCTGGTAAAGAACGTTATTTCCTGGCAGAGTTTTCCAAGTATTCTCAGAACTGTTCTTCCTCCCTTGCCCAGCCCAAAACTGCTACTCACACGTGCAACTTCTAACTCAGTGAAAGTGCATACCTAGAAAGAATTAACTACAGCTAAAGCAAAAGGCACAGTAGCAAAGTCCTGAAGACAAAGACTCCTTTAAAAAGCATTTAATCATAAAGCAAGAAAAGCATAGCAGGTCACTGCATTTCATTAACTCCTACAGGTCTGTGGGAAAGATGGGGTTGTAAGAGTTACTGCAGGGTTGCTGCGCTCTGACAAGCTGGGTCATGTACCTCCTCGAGGCTTCGATCCAGGGCAGGTCGCAGGAGGACTCAGAGGTTTCCAGCATGCTAATACAGGGGATGAAATCCTGCAGCGGTCCTTCTTCCACACCAGCAGGAGGTTAATGAACATCAGAGAGAGACAGATCAACAGTATCTCAATTAGCTGCTTGTATCTCAACACCACCAATTTTATGCTGACCTCCTGACTTCAACTGGTAAGACTTTTTCTAAGGGCAACTCATAAAAGCATCTTACTTGCTGCGATGGATGAAATCAAAGGCTCTGGCAAAGGAACAGAAGGCAAATGTGAATTTTTGGCATCATGCTAGGTGACGTAAACATCAGCACTGTGAAATAAATGCACTAACATAATGTTTCATTAACTAAGCAACTAGCAACAATAATATTTAAATTGGTAGATAAAGAAGTAACCATCCGTTTGCCTTCCCATTTTGCAAGATTACTGCATCGAGCTTTCAAAAGACACCAAGACCACAACCTGTTCATATGTCAAAAGATTTCACTGCAAGTTCAAAGTCCAAAACCGATCACTTTCCAAGCTAGAGGTTTTGCAGCCAGGGATTAACTTTCAATAAACCCCTGCATCTTAGCTTGACAAGTATAGGAGTTCTCAGCTGCAGTGCTTGGACACAGCATCCTCATCCAGAAAGTAAAAATTTTTTTGTGCCCCCTATAAAATTAATCACTAGTTAAAAGCTTCTGGTTATAGCTCTCCATCACACTTACTTTGTTAAACATTGATGTTGCTCTTCTGTGTAGCTTAACTCTTCGTGCTACAGGCAAACATAATAATCTGAGCATGTGCTTTCGGGTTTCGTTTTGATACCATCAAAAGCATTTTTTGGTAATATTTTTATAATTTGTGTTCTGATAACACAACGAACCACCCCCCGCTGGCTGGGGTGAGAGAATCCTGTGTGTTAAACACCACTCGAACAAGAGCAAAGAGAACTCCAGAAATCTTGTGACTAGGGAATCAAGAGAGGGAAGCAAAAGGCAGGCACAGGTAGAATGGCAAAGGGAAGAGGAGCTTTTGTGCCTTGGCAAAGGTCAATGCCAAACCCTTCCCTGAGCCACTGCTGCCCCAGGGGGTCCAGCCCCTCATCAGCCCCCTGGGCACACATCACCCAGAAAATGGGTCACTCTCGCCACGCTGCCCAGAGCCCATTTTTTAGCTGCTGCAGAAAAGAGAGACAGGGAAAATCCATACCAGGATCCCTAATCTGTCTAAATGATGCCAGAACAGGGACCAAAACAGGACCCCAAACCACCTCCAGCACAGGCAGAGCGTGGCAGATACAGCCCTGCATCCCTACGGATCTCAGACCACAGAAAGCAATCTCAATATACAACAAAGTAAGGCTCAGGAGGATGTATACTTCTATGATTTCCGTATTATTGTACGGAGACAGAATAGGTATGAATCCAGCAAAGCAGACAGCTAAAGATGAAAAGTATCACCGTTAAGAGAACCAGGAATGAATCCCAGTCATCCAAATCCCAGCCCCTTCACAGTCAGTTTTCCTTGATTTCCTACAAGCACACCTGAAGCCCAACCTGAAGGTTCCCAGCATAAGCATCAGCAATGGCATTTCCCTGTCCACCCGCAGCTGGTCTGCACAGAAGGTAAATCAAGCAAAAAATTAGAAACAACCTCATTGGTAACAACGCAATTTAATGAAAAACAGGCTATCGAGCAAGCCTACTGTTTTCATTGAAATAAAATTTAAAAACGTTTGACCAAAACAGCTGACAACACACATAAAACTTATGTAAAACATTTGACATAACCCCAGATGACGTTCTGATATGGACTACTGCCAGCAGAAAAACCAACAAAACTTGCATTCAATAGGTTAGGCTTAGGCAACTGACAGATTACAGCAAGTAACTGCAAAGAAGGGGAAAAAACCTACCACCTGAAAGTAGTATTTGTAATCATGGCCAGGAGGAGCCTCTCTTGCCCCTTTTAGAGGGGGGTGTGTGTGAAAGATCCCAGGGCTGGAAGCTGCAGCTAGACAAATTCATGCTAAAAATAACCATCAGCGGGTGAAAACAATAACGGCAGGGTGACTGTCAACACATCCTGCGCGGCGGCGGGGGGACCGACCGCCTTCTTCATGACACCGTGTTTTTCTGAAACATGTGCTTTAGCACAAAAATAGGCTGCTGGGAGATTCAGGAGGTCAAGCACCTTTTGGGATCCACACTGCTCTGAGGCTCGGACCGTGGGACTGGCTGCCCTTGGCTCTAAAACACGCACCACCTCCGTCTTGCTTTCTATGCCTTGAGAAACAGCTCCTGTGCTTTTGAGCATAACCAAACTTATATAGGCAGGAAAAGATTAAAGATCAAGCACTCACTAGCAACGCTTGTCTTGGAACAAGTCAAAGCCAGGAGAAAATCTGATTTTTCCTGGAGTTCAGTCCCCAACTCCATGCAGATTTTCCTCCATGGATAAAACTACTCATTTCAAACCCTTACCTAAAAAACAAACAAACAAACAAACTTAGGAATCAGAAACATATACTAAACCTTGATAAAGTATGTTGATGCATCCCTCAAGTGTGCACAGGAATCTAAGCAACCCAGACGAACAAGCCAACACTGCTAAAATTCATGCTTCTGCTCTTCTGCAAACAACAGTTCCCCATGTCGCCTGAAAAATTTCAGTGTTCCAGGGAAAAGTGACCGGTGCTGTCAAAATGGTTTATCATGAAAATCATGGCATGTCCAAAAAAAAAAAAAAAAAAAAAGACAACAAAAAAACCAAAAAACAACCCAAACTCCACAAATCTCACATCAAAAAGAACCCTTTCACTTCCAAAATCGGTCAGAAATGAACACTTTCACTTTCAGAAATCCATCCAACACCTACCTCTGCTTCACAGTAAGAGCCTGTGCTACAATAGATGTGTGCAGACAGCACAATCCTCATTTTTTGCTTGCAGGGAACACACAAGAGAAAGCATCATGTGCTGTCTGGGGATATTCGCTGCACTTAACTGCAAGCAACAGCCCTCAAAGCTAAAAAGCAAATGGCCAAGTGATCTCAGAGGATGCACTGACTTTAAGCTGTGCTAGCAGAGAGCAGCGAGCACCATCAAACTTCCCAGCTACCCCAGCAAGGGACACGCTGCAGTTACAGTGCAAACTAGCTGCATTTGGAGTGAACAAATCCCTTCCTGACTGCGTTCACCTGCACATTTTGGGTTTCAACCTGTAAGCCGCTATTCCTCTGCAAGGTGCCACGTGCCTCTCTGCAGGTTTTCAAACCCAGAAGTAACTAGAACATACCAGTTGTGAAAAATACCTCTTTTGCAGGAAAAGCCCACCTGTAGCACCTACTTTTATTAGAGACCAGGTCTCTGGACTGCTCCCTGCCTGCTCTGCCTCTGCTCAAGAGAGAAGAGTAAGTCAGCAGCTGAATCACCAGGACTGCCACACTTCTGCAGGGCCTCCAAAAATAACTCATCTGGAAATTCCTTGGAGGCATAAACCTTGCTTCAGAAGGACTGCAGAGATCCAGATTCCTTAATGGAGCAGACTGGATGTGAACTGGCCCAAGGATTTAGGATCACGTATAAAAGAATGTAGAAAGCAACTTGTTATAGAACAGCTAGCATGCGGTCAGTATTTATTAAGAAAAAAAAGTTAACTCGCATAAATCATCACGTTGCCCAGATGAAACAATCTGCCTGCCCAGGAATCAGACACCGAGTTCCCGATCGTTTGCCTGATACCAAGGTTCCAGGGACGTGCCTTGTTCTCACCAACCAGCTCTGTACACAAAGCCAAAAATGCCTTCTTAACAACACTGCTGCAGCAACTTTCATCTGTACTAACCTGAACGTCCACACCCGCACCTTCCACTCCAACCAAAAACCCTCCATGAGCTTTGGTCCCGGGGTCCTTGCCAACATATCAGCCTGAAAAGCTCTGTGAGGCAGCAGCCCTGCACCCACGCAGGGTCAAACACGGCACCTCCCCCACTGCAATCAGGATTCAGAGATGCTCACCACCTTTTTCTACTGCACTGAACCGGCACGTTATCCCTCCTGGAAGCCTGCAAGCAGACAGGACCCTCCAGAGCCGATCCAGGCTGCGGATGATGGCAGTGGAGGGTCCGGATCCATTCAGATGCTGACAAGCTCTACTTGCTGCCGAGCAGAAAGTCGTGCTCAGATGGGCTGGCCTGCACCCAGGCCAGCAGCGCTTCAGCTTCGGCAGTTTTCCCCTTCAGAAACCAATTTATTTCTTCACCTGCAATGCTCACTGCACACAGCTCACTGAGGTTTTTTCATAGCATCATTGAATGGTTCGGGTTGGAAGGCAGCTTAGAGACCATCCAATTCCAACCCCCCCTGCCAGGGGCAGGGACACCTTTCACCAGCCCAGGCTGCTCCCAGCCCCGTCCAGCCTGGCCTTCCTTTGCATGTAAGAACTCCATGCTGCTGCAAGGAAAAGGCACGGAGCTGAGGATTTCTGTTTCCCTACCGACAATTAAAAGCACGTTTCGTGAGCAGGCTCCCAGCTCTGACCTCAGGGACTCTCACAAGGACACAGAGCAGCCACCAGTGCCCACGGTGGTCTCACCGACTTCTGGCCCTCTGCCTGGGCTGGCTCTGGCAGCAGCGTGCCACCAAAGCCTGGCTTCTGGGGGGGAAACCCATGCAAGCCCAGAGGGGCATGGGCTTCTCCTTTTTTGCCGGAATGTTGGCTTTTGGGGCAAAGGGGAGGGAAATAAGGGGGAAAACAAAATAGCTGCCTTTTGCTACCTCTGCCTTTCACGGTCTAGAGGTGGGCTGCGCACCCCCCCGAGCAGGGCGAGGGCAGAGGGCCGGCCGGGGCCGTGCCAGGGTTACACGAGCCTTGGGACCCCCCAGCCCCAGACCGCTGCCTGCCCGCCCCTCTGGGAATAGCCTTAAAAAATTTAAAAAGTAAAAAACTACGCACTGGCATTTTCTGAACACACGGACTCACGATCCAAAACTCCCTGCAAAACACTCCCATTAGCGAATAGCTGGAGTCCATTACAAAAATAAACACGGATTATTTTTGGTCCTTCGACCCTTGCCCGGAGCGCTGCGGGTTTCCGAACCAGAGCAGCAGCCGCGGCAGGTTTTGCCCAAGAAACCCAGGATCAGCCTGAAAAACCGGGGCCGGCTCGTCGCGCAGTGCCCGGGCTGGCTGCCCCTCCGCAGGGAAACCTGCCCGGAGGCCCCGGGGGCTGCGGGGCACAGCGCGCCGCCGGCCCGGCTCCACAGGGGGCCCGGCTCCACAGGGGGCCCGGCACCGCGGCGGCGGCCCCGGGAGCCGCCAGGCAGCGGAGGTGAGGGGTGGCCCCACCGGCTGGTCTCACCTGCGATGGCGGTCTCGTCCAGGTGGGAGCCGGGGGGCCGCTCCCCCCGGCCCTGCTGCAGGAGGAAGCCGCACAGCACCCACACGGCCACTCCCGATCGTAAATCCATTTCCGCGTCTGCCTCGCCGCTTCCCCCGCCGCTGTCAGCTCCTCCTCGGCATCGGCCCCCGCCGCCGCCGCTGCCGGGCCCGCCCGCTTCACCTCAGCCCCGCCGGACCCCACCGCCTAGGCGGGAGCGGGCTGCGCGCTCCGGGGCTGCGGCCGTCACCAGCTGCGGGAGGGACTGCGGGTTATTCTTCGGTGTTCCCGCCTAAGCGCGGCTTCCCGCTGCCCCGGGACGGGCAGCTGGCACCGGCACCGGCGACTGCACCAGCCCCCGCCCGCCCCCGGAAACAGCAGCACCCCCTCCCCCCCCCGCAGTAGTCTCTCCCGGGAGAGCCCACCCCCCCGCGCAGCAGTGGGCTCTCCCGGGACAACCCTACGCCCGCTCCTCAGCAGTGGGCTCTCCCGGGCTAAGCCTACCTTCCCTCAACCTCCCCCGGTCCGCTCCTTCCTCCCTCAGCTGCGGCCTCTCCCGGGACACCCCCCTCCGCCGCGATCTCTCTTGGGCCAGCCCCGCTCCCCCCCCACCCCCGCCCCCCAGCGGTGGTCTCTCCCAGGCTCCGCGCGCCCCGCTGCGCACCGGGCCCTGCCGCCGCCGCACGCACGGTGACAGGGGGCGGAGCTAACCGCCGCCGTGGGAGGCCCTCCGCGGGGCGGGGCCGCCCCGCTGCAAGACCAATCAGGGGCGGGCAGGTAGCCACGCCCCCCGCTTCCTCCCCCTCCCTTCCCACCTCCTCCGGGCTCCGCGCGCCCGCCGCTGAGCCGCAGCGGCCTCTGGCGGGCGCAGCGGGGAACGCCCAGGCTGGGCGAGGGCCCGTGGCGCGGCGAGGAAGCTAAGCAGGGACAGCTGCGAGTAATGCCTGTATGGGTGACCTTACTGGCTGCAGCCTGCCTCCAGCCCCGGGGAAGGCTCGTCAGAGCATCCCAGATGTCAGAGCATCCTGGCTCGTCAGAGCATCCCGTCTTGCTGGAGCACCCCGACACATCAGAGCACCCCAGGTCGTCGGAACACCCTGGCCCACTGGAACACCCCACCTCATCGAAGAACCCAGCTCACCAGAGCATCCCAAGTTGCTGGAGCACCCTGACACATCGGAGCACCCCAGCCTATCAGGACAGAGCATTTTGATGCCTGAGCGTAGTCGCTCGCAGCCGGGCCCGGGATTCCACACTGAGAGCCCTTGAGAACTGCAACACCCCGCTGGGGCCACTTGCTCCTGGCGGCATTGCCGCTCACTGGCGCTGGACCACTGCCATCAGTGCCACTGGGGCCCACAGCCACCAGCGCTCAGAGTCCCCAGCCTGTGGTGGGGGACTGGAAGGTCGCGGGCTGAGGTTTCACATGTCCTTTTCCCTTGGCACCAGACCTAGAAGTGAAGCTCCCTGCAGAGATTGGATCTGGCCCCAAAACAGCTCTGCAGCCACCACCCTGGAAGCAAAATCCCATCCTGCTCCTGCCCCACTGCCCCGAGGGGTGTCAGCCCTGGCCCTGGATCAGGCGCCTGCCAGCCGGGCAGTGTCCAGCGCCACCACCCCGGGATGAGTGATGAGAGCACCGGGATGCAGGACAAGGGGACTGGCATGCAGGATGCATGACAGAGGGACTAGGATGCAGCATGCAGGGTGTGGGGACTGGGATGCAGGACACGGGGATGGGATGCAGGATGCAGGACAGGGGGACCAGGATGCAGGATGCAGGGCAGGGAGACTGGGATGCAGCAGGGGGGGGGACCAGTATGCAGGGCTGGTGCTGCAAGGGGAGCCGCAGCACCGGTGGGTGCTGGGGATGGAACACAGGCCTGGCCACGGAGGTGAGCGGGCAGTGCCAGGCAGGAGGGTCCCAGGCAGGTCCCAGCCCTGTTTCTCCGTGCTGGCATGGAAAAAGATCCCAGGTGTGGGCAGGGGGTCCCTCAGGAGCCCCTGGGGCTGTGACACACCCTGGGATGAGCACGGTGACAGGTACACTTGCCCCTCAAAGAACAGCCTCACCTCCATCCCTGGGCAGCCATGTCTCCCCCGTGAGACCCCCCCAGCCCCAGGCTGGGCACCCAGGCCCCTCATGGGCTGCGGGTGCTGCCTTGGGTGCTGCGGGGGGACCTGGCCCTTGCGGGGACCCTTACAGCACCTGGGTCTCCTCTGGCCCTGACCCAGCAGGAGCAGGCTGCCCTAAGGGGGCCTCTGCCCCTGCAGCAGCCCTGGCACCCTGCCATTCACCCTCTGGGGCAGCAGGTCCCCCCCCTCCCCTCACCCGGTCACATCTTTCCCCACCCAGACCCGAGGGCAGGGGCCGCCATCCCTCCCATGTCCCTAGGCAGCCTCGATGGCCGGTTCCCCACCTCAGCCCCCCATGCACCCCTGCCTCTGCCTTGAGGTGTCCCAGAGCTCCTGGGCCCCGGGGCTGGCAGTGGGCTACCCCAGCCTGTCCCTGTCCTCATCCCTGTCCCCTAGCCGAGCCCTGTCCCCAGCCTGGCCCTGGGGGGACAGGCACAGCTCCAGCCCTGGAAGCCAGACCCCTGCCTGCTGCAGCACGGCTCGGGGCCAGGGCACTGGGGGTGGGGGGTGGGCAAACCCCAGCTGAGGGTCCTGCCCCAGACCTGCTGCGGCCTCCAAGTCCCCCAGCCCCACAGCTGGGATGGGGATTGGGGGGTCCCACAGTGTGGGATGGGAATGGGGATGGGGGTCCTTCAGCCTGGGATGGGGAAGGGGAGGCTCTGCAGCCCGGGATGGGGATGTGATTGGGATGGGATGGGCATAGGGGGTCCCGCAGGCCAGGATGGGGATGGGATGGGATGGGATGGGATGGGATGGGATGAGATGGGATGGGATGGGATGGGATAGGTTGGAATAGAGGGTCCTGCAACCTGGGATGGGGAAGGAGGGGTCCCACAGCCTGGGATGGGATTGGGATGGAATGGGGGGTCCTGCAGCCCGGGATGGGGATGGGATGGGTTGGGGGATCCTGCAGCCCAGGATGGGGATGGGATGGGATGGGATGGGATGGGATGGGATGGGATGGGATGGGATGGGACGGGACGGGATGGACAGGACGGGACTGGATGGGATGGGGGGTCCTACAGCCCGGGATGGGCATGGGATGGGTTGGGGGATCCCACAGCCTGGGATGGGATGGGATGGGATGGGATGGGATGGGATGGGATGGGATGGGATGGGATGGGATGGGATGGGATGGGATGGGGGTCCTGCAACCTGGGATGGGGAAGGGGGAGCCCTGCAGTCTGTGTTGGGGATGCGGAGTCCCACAGCCTGGGATGGGATTGGGATGGAATGGGGGTTTCTGCAGGCTGGAATGGGGATGGGGGCAGGTCCCGCAGCCCGGGATGGGATGGGGGGCCGGGGTGTAGCGAGGCGCCAGGCCGGGTCGCGGGGTGATGCCGGGGGGTGCTGGGGGCTGCGCTGCCCCGGGACCCCTCAGCCAGGGCACGTCCCACGGGAAGGCCCCGGGCCCCGGGCAGCCCGAGGAAGGAAGCGGCGGGGCGGGCGGGACCGGGCGCGGCCCAGGGAAGTTTCTCCGCGGGACCGCCCGGGGCGGCGGGAGGCGGCCGCTGACTTCCTCCTCCTCCTCCTCCTCCTCCTGCTGCCGCCGCCGCCGCCGCCGCTCCGGCCCCGCGCCCGCCGCCGCGCCATGCCCCGGGGTGAGTGCGGGGCCGGGGGGGGGCCGGGTCCCGCCGCTGGGCGGGGGGCTGCCGGAGAGGGACGGGGGACCCGCTGCCGGGGGTCTCGGCGGGTCCTGGGCCCGGGGCGGGGCGGCAGGAGGAGCTGCCCGCCGGGGCCAGGACGGGGACACCGGGAGCCGCCCGGGGCGGGCCGGGGGCTAACGGGGCTCAGGGACAGCGCAGTACCGGGGGCGCTGGCCCGGAGCCCGGGAGCGGGACCGGCAGCTGGCGGGACACGGCGGGGGCCAGAACCGGCTCGGCCCGGTCCCTCGGCGGGGCCGCTGCACCCCCTGCACCCCCCGCCACCGCACCCGCATCATCCACCGCAGCCGCTGCACTCACCGCCGCTGCACCCCCCTGCCACGCACCCCGCAGCGGTCACGCTGCCCGCACTGCACACGCTGCACCGCTCACTGCACGCAAGGGCACTGCCCGCCGTGCCGGGCGCTGCACGGGCTGCGCTTCACGCCAGAGGGCACTGCCCTGCTCCCTGCACTGCATCCTCTGCCCCCTGCCCTGCACTGCATCCTCTGCCCCCTGCCCTGCACTGCATCCTCTGCCCCCTGTGCCCCCTGCACTGCATCCTCTGCCCTGCGCCCTGCCCTGCATCCTCTGCCCCCTGCCCTGCACTGCATCCTCTGCCCCCTGCCCTGCACTGCATCCTCTGCCCCCTGTGCCCCCTGCACTGCATCCTCTGCCCTGCGCCCTGCACTGCATCCTCTGCCCCCTGCCCTGCACTGCATCCTCTGCCCCCTGCCCTGCACTGCATCCTCTGCCCCCTGTGCCCCCTGCACTGCATCCTCTGCCCTGCGCCCTGCCCTGCATCCTCTGCCCCCTGCCCTGCACTGCATCCTCTGCCCCCTGCCCTGCACTGCATCCTCTGCCCTGCGCCCTGCACTGCATCCTCTGCCCCCTGCCCTGCACTGCATCCTCTGCCCCCTGCCCTGCACTGCATCCTCTGCCCCCTGTGCCCCCTGCACTGCATCCTCTGCCCTGCGCCCTGCCCTGCATCCTCTGCCCCCTGCCCTGCACTGCATCCTCTGCCCTGCGCCCTGCCCTGCATCCTCTGCCCCCTGCCCTGCACTGCATCCTCTGCCCTGCGCCCTGCCCTGCATCCTCTGCCCCCTGCCCTGCACTGCATCCTCTGCCCTGCGCCCTGCCCTGCATCCTCTGCCCCCTGCCCTGCACTGCATCCTCTGCCCTGCGCCCTGCACTGCATCCTCTGCCCCGTGCCCCCTACACTGCATCCTCTGCCCCCTGCCCTGCACTGCATCCTCTGCCCCCTGCCCTGCACTGCATCCTCTGCCCTGTGCCCCCTGCCCTGCATCCTCTGCCCCCTGCCCTGCACTGCATCCTCTGCCCCGTGCCCCCTGCACTGCATCCTC
This sequence comes from Falco punctatus, assembly GCF_963210335.1. Lineage (NCBI taxonomy): Eukaryota > Metazoa > Chordata > Aves > Falconiformes > Falconidae > Falco > Falco punctatus. Next base: position 736,243 of record NC_137581.1, read on the forward strand.
TGCCCCGTGCCCCCTGCACTGCATCCTCTGCCCTGTGCCCCCTGCACTGCATCCTCTGCCCCCTGCCCTGCACTGCATCCTCTGCCCCCTGTGCCCCCTGCACTGCACTCTGCGCCTGCTGCACTGCCCCCTGCACGGCGCTGCCCTGCACACTGTGCCCACTGCACTGCTCCCTGCACCTGCTGCACACTGAGCACTCCACTGCAACACCCAGTGCATGCACTGCAGGGTTCTGCACCGCACACTGCACCCACTGAGAGGGACAACACCTCACGCCATGGGGCACTGTACACATGCTGCACCACACATCTTTGCAGTCACACACACACTGCACCCACTGCAACACCCATGAACAGCACCGCACTGCACACACCTTGCAACATAGCTGTTAACTGCATATGCTGCACGTTACATGCTGCAGTGCTCATTGCAACACTGCACACACTGCAACACGTGTGTCACTTGCTGACACCGCAACAGAGTGCAACATGCTGCAACAGACATGCTGCAACAGGCGTTCAGCAGATGCAGCACAGGCACTGTAATGCACACTGCATCCCTGCCACTGTTGAGCCCACTGCACGCCGCAGTGCACACTGCAGTGCTCACACCACTGTGCTTTCACATGCTGTGGCGTGTTGGGAGGTGTGGGGGTGGCACAGCACAGCGCGGTCGGCTTGACTGTGTGACAGGGCTGTCCCTAGGGTGGGTGTCTGGCTGTGGTGGGTGGTTCTTGTGGGGCCACCCCAGGCCCCCCGGCTGGGTGGATGGTGAGTCTATGCTGTGGCCCTGCAACTCCCCTTTTGTGAAACTTGCCAGAGCTTGGGGAGAGGCTTTGGGGAGCCCTGTCCTCTCCTCCCAGTGTGGGGCCATGGGGGGATGTGCTGGGGGGCAACAGAAGGCTGCACTGTGCTGTTGGTCGAACACCGGTTCCTGATTCTGCTTGTGCCACCTCTCAGTGCCGTCCCGCTGCCAGCTTGCTGCAGAATGGGGGCACCCGTGGGTCCCTGAGTGCCTGGGGGAGAATGCCCCCCCTGGGAGTGGCACAGTGTGGCCATGGCTCTGAGGGTGGGCACATGGTCTGGGCTCCTGCTGGGCTCGCTTCTCTTTTCTTGGTGGAAGGAGAAGCTTCCGAAGTGCCAGTGGTGGCATGTGGGGACATTGTTCAGCCCCCACCCACCACCTGGGCTGAGCTGTCGTGGGTGTTTTGGCTGGAGTGGGCAGCGGGGTTGGTGCTGGGACCACAGGGCGCAGGTAGCTGGAACATCTGTGGGTGCAGGTATGTTTCTGGTGATGCTGGTAGACGCCCAAGGCTGGCACACCTCATGGCAGCAGTGATGCTGGCCAGCGGGTGTAGGTGTGGTGTGTGCCCTGCATGGGCTGGGAGCAGGGGCTGGGTATCCCGTGCCTGGGGCTTTGGCGTGACCGTAGCATCGGGAGGTGCCGAAGTGGCCTGGTGCTGGCATGCTCAACACACTGCCTTGCCTGCGCCTTCGCCGTAGGTGTGAGCAGTGCCAGGCTGTTTGCTCACCCCGAGGCCATGGAATGTGGCCTTGCCTGGCTGCCCCCATCCCTCCATCTCCATCAGTCCCAGGATCCACCCAATGCAGGCAACTGTATCTGACCGAGAGCAGCCCTGGCCAATGCTGGCCTCAGCCCACTGCTGGGTGGGGGAGGGGGTTTGCTGGCCAGGGCTGGCCTTGGTTCAGGGGCTGCTTGTGCACCACAGGGGAGTCTGGAGCCGACTCTGGCCCCCAGTGCTGCTGGCTTTGGCAGTGCCTTGAGCAGGAGGCCAAGGGTAGGGAGCAGCTGTGGCTGTGCTGAGAGGCAGACTGGGACCCAGTGTTGGAGCTCTCCAGCCCGGGAGGGAAATAAAATGAGGAAATTAGTCACGACGAGCCTGCAGCTGGAAAATGAGGGAAATCAAAACCCTTCGACTCAGCATGGAAGTTATTTTAGCTACGATGACAGGACCGTGGGACAGAACTGGGGTTACCGGTGGCAGTGCACCTTGGGGCACATCCCACAGAGTGGGGACCCCATCTCGGCCACACCAGCACTGGGTTCCCACGGTGGCTGTGGCAGAAACCACCCCCACCCTGCTCCTGCTGCGGTGCTGGGCCGGCACGCTTTGCTCCACGGTGTCCCCACTTGGTATTTATAGATTTTATTAGTTTCCTCTTTCTGCCTGCTGAACCAGTGACAGCGCTGGGTGGGGGGCGGCTGCGCTGTGCTGCTCCCTCTGCAGAGCAGGGTTGACCGTGGCTGCTGATCCGCAGCCCCGCGTTGGCCCGGGCAAGTCCGTGATGGACCTGCTGCCTGGCCACGAGCATGGGCAGTGACACGCTGGCTGCAGGCTCTGTTCCCTGGTGCGCGGTGTGGGCTGCACAAGGTTCGGTGCACGATATGGGGTGCAGTGTGGGCTGCACAGCGTGTGGCGTGTGATGCACAGCGCACCGTCAGTGGTTTGCGGTGCAGGGTGTAGGGCGCAGGCTGTGCAGCACGCTTCAGTTTGGTGGGGTCAGGTTTGGGTGCCACCAGGCTGGGGCTGGCCAGGCCAGCAGCAGGAGAGGGGCCCGTGGGGGCGGCTGCTCCGCTCCCCTGGTGGAAAAACCCAGCAGGGGTATGCCCTGGCTGCGAGTGATGGTGAGCAGGTTTTGCTTCCCTTTTCTGCTGAAGAAGAGATGAGTCGTTTTTCCCGTCCCCGGCTGGTGGCAATGGAGGGGTGGGGAGGTTGTGGGTGCATCACCCACAGCCTTGCTCACCCACCCGTGCCCTCTCTCCAGCACCCCAAATCCTGGGCGAACACCCCAGCAGTGCGGAGGGTGGCTGGGGTCCTGCTGGGGTGGGGGGTGCTGGGCCCTGGGGCTGGGCATCATGCAGACCCCCAGTGCTCTGACTCTTCCTCTTCCTCCTCTGGTTCCCCTCCTATGGGGCCAGGGTGCAGGGCTGGGAAGGGGCAGGTGCCTCCGGTGCCACACACAGGCTGTGCCCCATACCAGCTGTGCCCCCCAGCCCCACAAGGCCACCCAGCATCTCTAGGAGGGCCAGAAGGGGTTAAAGGTGCTGTTGGCTATGGACTTCCCAGGAGAACAGAGCTGGCCTTGTGCAGGCGGTGGTGCTGGCAGCAGGCGAGGCAGGCAGCACACCAGGGCCGGGGGTTGCACCCACCCCGTGTCCTCAGGCAGTGGCTGGGCTGCCCAGGGTCCATGGGCTGCAGGACCCTCGAGCGGCCTGGTGTCGGGATGCTACGAGGACCATGGGTGACCTCCAGTCTCTGCCCAGTGCTGCCCCAGCCCTATGCTGGCTGGGGGGTCCTGGCTGCCATTTGGCATGGCTCCCGCCTCCCCTCCTGTCACCTTATGGTGGGGGGCTGGGGCCCATGTGGCTGCGGGTTAGGGACAAAAGTGGCCCCTGCGACACCCCTCATTCCCCCCCAGGCAGGTGAGGGAGGGCTGGGGCTTTGGCTGGGGCTGCAGGGGCGAGTTGGGAGAGTGACTGGGGGGCAGAGCCCCAGGGGCTGGGGCTAGAAGCATCCGTGTGGCGAAGGGGCAGCTCTGAGGGGTCCAGAGCTGAAGCCCTCCTGCCACCCTTGTCCTCCTCCCTGGCACCCAAAGCGGGGCTCAGGGCTTTGGCTGCTGCAGGGGCTCTTATCTGCACTAGCCCCCCTCCCCAGTGAGCAGTTAGCCCTGGGCACGCAGGCACACAGCCATACCTTGCCGTGCCACTGGCCCCGGCCCCACACCCAGGGTCAGCAGTGCCCACGGTACCAGTGACGGTGAGAGCAAAAAGGGTCCTGCGCGAGCACCCGGCTGCCACCACGGCCCCTCCACAGGCTGCATGTGCGCCCACGTTTGCTGCTTGCCGGTGGCAAACCTTGGGCCACGCTGGGGTTTCACAGCCCCAGGGGCCCTGAGTCACAGAGAAGTGGTCCGCTGCCCACCGCCTGCTGCTTCCTCCTCCCTTCCTCTGTTTCCCTGTAGCAGCGATGCTCTCATGAGCACGAGCATTTCCACTTGCACGCCGTCCCCTTAGCAGCCCTGCTGACTCAGCCTGGCCCTTCCTCAGGATGGGGATGGGTGCCAGCTGGGTGCCAGCTCATCCCGGGGTGCCAGTGGCCCCACGGCCGGTTTGTGGGTGTGGGGTTTGAGCTCGGCGTGACCAGCACATGCCATGTCCCACTGTGGGGCTGTCGCAGGGCCGTGGCTGGTCAGGGCCCTCCCTGCTCCCTGAGGGATGGGGAGCTGCAGTCAGGAGGGGCACCGCTTTGCCCCTGTGCCCTGGGAGAGCCACTCCTTGCACCCCACTTCTGGCTGTGGCGGCTTCCCCGGGTCCCCCGCCAGGGCCGGTCCCTGCCGGTCTGTTCTGCTGCCAACATTGTCCTTCGGCTCTGGTGGCTCTTCCCACCCGCGTTCTTCCCCTGGGTAATTAGTAGACAGTGATGGGCTCTGGTCACATCCCCCCTGGCTGCTCCACCGATGGGGCATCCCCAGGACCCCAGTACTCCCAGGGGTGCCCTGGTGGCTTCTTGGGGCAGCAGACTGCCCCCACACTCCACTGACCTGGGGTCTGGGGCTGCTGTGGGACCCCTCTCACTCCCACCCAGCTGACTGGGTGACCCTGGCTGGCACTCAGAACCCATTGTCCCAGCCTGAGGGGATCCCCTGGTGTCACGCCACAGCCAGCCAGTCCTGGCAGCCAGGGGACCTCCGCCTGGGGGGCAGCAGGGACCCTCTGTTGAGCCCCCCACGTGCTGCAGAGTGGCTGCGCAGATTGCAAATAGCTATGAGGACCATGGTGTGCCCGTGGGGACACCAGTGACCTTGGGGTGCCTGTGGACCATGGGGACAGCAGGAGCCTGGGAGTGCCAGGGGGCTGTGTGCCTTGTTGGGGGCTTATGGGGCACCCTCGGGTGCTGTGATGCCTCAGCCTGGCTCCTGCTCTGGGGTGTCGCCCCTCATCCCCCCGGGGCCCCTCCACCTCCCTGCCTTCCCCATCTATTGCATCCCACATGCCCTCGTACCCCCAAGCCGGGTCGCGCCTCAGTGATGTCCCTGCAGCGGGGATGCTGCACCCACTGGTCACAGCTCCTGCATCCCACCGTTCGGGTGGTTTTAAACCCACCGCACGCTCCCTGTGTCTAGCTGAGCGCGGTGCTGCTCGGCGCACCTCCCGCTCCTGGAGGGGAATATACAGTTTTGCAAAGGAAACCAAAGGCTGGAATTTAGAAATAACCTTTTGGGTTGGCTTTTTTTTGTTTCTCTTTGGTTGGCTAGTTGGTTTTTTTTCCACAAAGCAAAGCCTGGTTTGGGTTTCTTTCGGCTGGGGAGTGGCTGGCTCCAGCTCCTGGCAACCACATGCCTGCCGGCCTTTGGCTTAGGAAAAGAAGGGAATTTAAATCTAAAATACGAACCAAAATGGTTTTCCAGGAAAACTCTTATTTTTGCCGTCTCTTCTTCAACCTGATCTTATCAGAAAAGGAAAAAAATAATCTGCTGCAGTGCTGCCAGCTGCCCCGGAGGGGCTGAGGGAGAGCAGGGCAAGTGGGGTGCCCGTGCCCCCTGAGCCTCACAGATGACAGGGGAGAAAAAGGTTGAAACCAGGTCAAATAGGTCCCAGCTAGGTCAGATAGGTCCAAATGGGGTCAGATCAGTCCCAACAGGGTCCCAACCAGCTCAGCCGGGTCCCTGCCATGGCGCAATGGGGGCAGCTGCAGCCTGCTCCAGGCTCTGCCCCGGGGTACCCCCTCAGCCCCAGGAACCCTGGGCAAAGGGACAGGGTGGCTGCAGGACAGAAGGGGCACGGGGGCTATGGGGTGCCACATCCCCTGGCCCCACTGCATCAGTGTGGTCCCACCAGTCTCACTGGTCCCCAGCGGTGGGGGGCAAGCAGGGTGGGCATTGGCGCAGGGCTGTCTTGGGCATGATGGGGCTGGGGGTGACAGCTGAGGGTGGGCAATGACCCAGCGGCACCACTGGATGAGAAATGAGGGTGCGTTGGGCATTACAGGCAGTTAGTACTTTGTCTGAGTTGGGCGGCCCCCACAGGCAGGCAGGACCCCCGGGGGGGGCCAAGGCACTGGGGTGTCCCCGGGGTTCCCTCCCCAGCACTGCCTGCTCCCCTGTGTCCCCTCCCCTGGTGTTGCATGGTGATGGCACGAGGCAGCAGGGTGGCATTACAGCCCCGGGGGAGGGTACCTGTCCCTGGAGACGTTCTGCACAGCCAGGGCAGGAGCTCAGTCTCCCATCACCCTCATCTGGTTCCTTCTGCTCTCCCACCCCCACCCCCCCTGCTCCCGCTCCCCCTGCTTCTGCGCCCACTGCCCTGGTGCACCTCCTCCCACTACCCTGCTCCTGCTCCTGCTCCTGCTCCCACCCTCTGCCCTTTCTCCCACCACCCCAGCCTCCCGCGGCGGCTCCAAGCCCCACAGACCCTGGTGGGGGTCCCGCTGCCTGCTCTGCCTGTACTGTCACTGAGTCCCCCAGGCTCTGCCCCACCCCGCCCCCCGTCTGGTGCGAGGAAACCCTTCAGGCTGCGTTTGTTACCAAAGCAGGGAGAAAATCGAGGCCGAAGGCTGTGCGAGCAGACCCGGCGCTGCCGCGGCCGGCCGGCCTCCTGCTGCGGGCAGGCGCTGCCTGCGGGGGGGCTGCCTGCGGGGGGGCTGCCTGCGGGGGGGCTGCCTGCGGGGGGGCTGCCTGCGGTGGCCCTGCTGCACCCCGGTGCTGCAGCTCGGCTCACAGGCAGAAGAGTTGGGGCTGCCCCCAGCCATCGCCGTGGAAGCATTTTGCAGTGGGGAAACTGAGGCAGGGCACTGCAGGGTGGCTTCGGCAGCGTTCGGGCCAGGGCCCTTCCCACTTGTCCTGCCTGTACCCGGGGATGCGGCGGTGCAGGCAGGGAGCCAGGCAGGGCGGGGGTCACGGCGCACCCGGCCCCGCCACGGGCAGGAAGCCGGGTGTCAGGCCGGGAAGAGGAAGAGCGACTTCCCCATCCGAGGGGGCAGGGTCCGGTGCGGTGGGAGCTCGGGACGGGGGACACGGCCCCTTCACCCTTCCCCAGCCACGCTGCCCCCCCCCTGCAGCCCCAGGGTCTCTGGGGAAAGGGGTCCCCGGCCATCCCAGGGCTCTGGGCAGATGTGGCTTCCCTGGGCCCCCCCACCCTGGCACCTCCGTTCCCTCCCCATCGCTGCGGCACGTGTGTCCGCTGCCCCAGCCAAGGTAACCCTCCCACTGTGATACATCCTGTCGGGCGGCAGCTTTTCCCGGTGGGGAGAGAGGCTGCTGGCCCCACGGGTGGGCACCCTCCTGCCCCGGCACTGCGCAGTGCCCCCGCACCTCAGCTGGGCTGGGCTCAGCAGCACCCAGCTCCAGCCTGCAGCAGGAAGGGGAGCAGGATGCAGCCCTTAATGGCATTTGCAGAGGGAACCTGAGGAAAGCAAACAGGGAAACATGCGCTGGGCTCAAGGATAAACACAGCTGCCGGAGCGGACGTCAGTGCCGGGGGCCACGGCAGCAGCTGCTCTTGCACCCAGCCATGGCACCAGCACAGCCTCTGCCCCACCAGTGCCAGCACCAGCCTGCTCAGCGTGTGCAGCACCAGGGCTGGGGCGCATGGCAGCAGCCCACCCGCCCCCACAGCCCAGATCTGTCCCTGGCCTCGTGCCCTGCTGCCTTCCATCCTGTACCCGGCTGGAGGCATGGCACAGCATGGCATAGCACAGGGTGCTGCAGCAGCCTGGCTGTCCCGGTAGCACCATCCTGGGGACAATGCAGTCCCCATGCAGGCCAGCTGCAGTGGCACATGCATTTGCCCTGGGTCAGGGGATGTGGTTCCCCCTCAGGGTGTCTCTGGGCTGCTGGGGGGATGTGCTTGTCTAGAAAGCTCGCCCGGGCTGCGGGCTGGAGGGTGAACCGAGTGTGACCCGTCCCTCTGCACCCTCCATGGCAGGCCATGGTGACCCCAGCCTGGCACACCTCCTGACCCTCTCTCCTCCCCACAGGCTGCTGAAGGGGGACACGAGGGTCACCAAGCTGCAGGGATGCAGAGCATCAAGTGCGTGGTGGTGGGTGACGGGGCGGTGGGGAAGACCTGCCTGCTCATCTGCTACACCACCAACGCCTTCCCCAAGGAGTATATCCCCACCGTCTTCGACAACTACAGCGCCCAGAACACGGTGGATGGCAGGACTATTAACTTAAACCTGTGGGACACGGCAGGCCAGGAGGAATACGACCGCCTCCGGACGCTTTCCTACCCCCAGACCAACGTCTTCATCATCTGCTTCTCCATCGCCAGCCCACCCTCCTACGAGAACGTCAAGCACAAGTGGTACCCAGAGGTGTGCCACCACTGCCCCAGCGTGCCCATCCTCCTCGTTGGCACCAAGAAGGATCTGAGAAACAACCCTGAGACCATGAAGCGGCTCAAGGAGCAGAACCAGGCACCCATCACCACCCAGCAAGGCATCAGCCTCTCCAAGCAGATCCGTGCCGTCAAGTACCTGGAGTGCTCGGCGCTCAACCAGGAGGGCATCAAGGATGTCTTCACAGAGGCAGTGAGGGCCGTGCTCAACCCTGTCCCGGCCAAGCCCAAGAAGCCCTGCATCCTCTTGTGATGGGGCTGCTGGTGACCAGTGAGAGACAATGCTGCCTTTGCCCTGGCCCTGCTGCGCCCCGAGACACTGCTCGGTGCTGCCAGCTCCCCCTGCCTGCTCCGGTGCCTCTCCGAGCCTCGCTGTCCCCCCCAGGGATGGTGGGACTGGGGCTTGCCAGCCTGAAGCCACCAGCTTTAATAATACAGACCTTGTTTGCACTAACTGGCCACCCTGGGGGCAGCGTGGCTCCCACAGCCCTGCGGGACCCCCACCCCGGCCCTGGCTGTCAGTGTTTGCTTTTGGTGATGCCTCTCCAGTCCCGGCACAGAGCAAGGGGATGCCTGGGGTAGCCGAAGCCCTGTCCTGCCTTGAGCACCCCACAGGGACCTGTCACCTCCACCTTGAGCACCCCATGGGGACCTGCCAGCCCCGTCCCCTGGCACCAGCACAGCTGTGGGGTGCATGGGGGGAGGCCCTCACCCCTCTGTGCCAGCCCCGGTTCTTGGCCACCTCTGAGCATCCTGCTGCCCTGGTGCTGGCACTGCCCCATCCCACTGCAGGGTGCTGGCAGCTGCGCCAGGAGGTGTCCCAGGGGGGTGTTTGGGGTAAGCTCAGCCTGGCGCAGCATCACCAACTCCCTGGGGCCAGCGCTGGGGAAGTCCAGTCCTGGCAAGAGTGGAGCCGGTGCTGCTGACAAATGCTGCCAGAGGAGCGTGTTCCCATGCTGGCCACCACTGGGGCTCTGGAGGGTAGCGGGACTCACCTGCAACCAGCTGCTCCCCGAGTTGCTTCTCCTTAAATAAAGAGACCTGCCCAGGCTCTCAGTGTCCTGTGCTCTCCTGCACGCACCCACCTTTCCTGGGCATGAGGAACCCCCTGCGACCACCCCAGGGGGGACATGGGTGCCCCTGTCCCGAGCTAGGTCAGGACCACTCACCCTACCAGGGCCAAGCTAAGGGTGCTCACGGCAGCGCTGCTGCCTGCTGGGGGTCTCTGCCCAGGGAAGCCCGGGGTGCCCCTGCCATCGCCAGCCATGGCCTCTGGCCACCCCCATGCCTGCTTAGGGTCAGCACCGAGCTCCCTTGCAGGGGGCTTGGGGACATTGCACTGGGTGGAAATGGGGACGTTGCAGGGGTGGGCATAGGGGGCTGTGGGAGCAAAGCCCTCTCCCCGGGAGAGCCCCGGCTCTGGCTCTGCCCTGTCCTGCCCCACTCTGGAGCCAGAGCCACACGTCCCTCTGCCCAGGGTGTCCTGGGAGACCCCGAGTCCTGTGGCCGAGCGCTGAGGATGATGATGATGGCAGCAGCCCCGGCTGCTCGGCTGCACTTGCCACCCCCTCACCAGCCCCCACGGGCTGCCGGGACGTGCTGGCGGCGACTGGACCCGACGAGGCCCGGCAGGGCCCCCGCTGCCGCGCACACGGGCCCCTCGCCTGGCCCCGGGGCCTTCCTGCAGGAAGGGCAGCGACCCGCCACCGCCACAAGCCGCCTTTGTTCCCTGCTGCCATTTCCCAGCCAGAGACGGGGGCCGCCGGGGGCCGGCGTGGGCGACGGTGCCGCCGGGCAGGGTGGCTCCAGCCGTCTCATCCCCATCCCCCTCCCACGGCCGTGCCTTGCCGCAGCCTCGCGGTGCTGATGCAAAGCGTGGCCCCCTCGGCCCCCCCAGCCTGGGAGGCTGCAACGCCGGGGCACGGGCCCGGCCCGGCCCGGGGGGCTGCCCGCCAGCAGCTCCCAGCTGCACCGAATCCCGCTCCCCCGTGGGGATCCCTGCGGCCGTGTCCTGCTCCCGCTGCACGGTGCGATGAGGGTTGTATCCTGCTCCCGCTGCTGTCGGGGAGGGCTGTGCTGTGTGTGGGGGTCCCTCACCAGCGTCTGAGGGGCTGTGCCACCCCACGAGCTCCCGTGGGCAGGGCTGACGGCAGAGCGATGGGTGCCACGGTGTGGGGCCACACAGGGCAGAGCTGGGGGGGCTAATGCAGCGCGGGGCCCCCTCCCTTGCTGGGATGCACTGTGCTGCCTGAGGACCCTCCGTATGCCTGGGGTGCCACAGCAGGGATGTCCCTGTGGCTGTGGCACTGTGGCAGGAGCTGGCCGGAGGTCTGCCAGGCCACCAACGCACACGCTCCACCCCCAGGACTGGCAGAGCGGAGGCAGGGGCTGCAGCCCCCACGGTGGGCAAGGTGCCATCCTGGCAGAGAACAGCAGAGGAATGGGTGCTGGGACGAGGCAGGGACCCCAGGGTGGGATGCCAAGAGAGGCAGCAGGACGCAGCCCTGCCCTGGCCCTGGAACGGTGGGATGAGCTCATAGCTGCTCCCCTCCCAGCCGCTCCCTGGCCTGGCTTGGCTGGGCCACCATGAGGTCAGGGTCCAGCCACTGCCCTGGCAGGAGCGCCCAGAGTGGGGCAGAGGGAAACTGAGGCCCCAGGCAGCTGCCCTGCCCTGCTCAGCCCCAGCACCACGCTGTGTACCCCAGCTATGCCCAGCCCAACCCTGCTGGCCCCAGGCTTCGCCGCCCTGGGTTGTGCTGGCCCCCTGCCCCGCAGCATCCATAGCCTCTGCAGCCCAGTCCCTGGGGCTGGGTGGGGAGCAGAGCCGCCAGCTGTGGGGTGGACACAGCCCAGCTCTCTGGCTGGCTCCCAGCCTCCTCCAGCCCTGCCAAGCCTGCCCAACCTTGCCTGGCACCCAGGGTCCATGTCCCACACCCCAGCACCCAGGATCCATGTCCCACACCCCAGCACCCAGGGTCCGTGTTCTGCACCTCCCAGCTTCCAACACCGAGGATCTGCATCTCACACCCCGGCCCCAGCACTCAGGCTCCACATCCCGCGCTCCAGCCCAGACCCCACCCTAGCCCAGGGTCCTGGGAAGGGATGGGACCTGCTGGCCAGGCTGCGTGGAAGTGGCATAGAGTCTGCTGAGAGCTCACAAAAATACTCGGTGCTTTATTTGAACCTCAAAACCAAGGCGCAGATGCTGCCAGAGGGCAGCACGCCACACGCATGCAGGCAGGGAGATGGATGGAGCCCTGCATGGCACGGTGGGAACACTCACGGATGGACACGTGCATGCCAGGACCCACTCAAAGGCCAGCCTGGGCCCGGCTCAGCCAGGGCCACTGGCCAGGGTGGCACCAGGAGAAGGCTGTGCCCCAGCCTCGGTGACAAGTGTTGGGACATCCCAAGGGACTGCTGGTGGTGGCTGCATTCACGTGAGGGGCAGCTGCAAGGACCCATGTTGGTCCTTCACAGCCGAGTGTGGCACGCAGACCTCCTCAAATTCAAGACAGCTCCGGATGCCACCAGGCTCAGCCCTCTCCCTCTACCTGCAGTTCCTGCCCATTCCTCTTCCAGAGAGCCTCCAGGCGTGAGCCCTGTGCTGCTCTCCCAGCACAGCACCAGCTCCCTGGTGCCCCGCTGCACAGGATGCAGCCAAGTCTTCCTGGGCTGTGGCCTCTGTGAGCCAGAGCAGTGGCAGCCCCCTTCCACTAGCACTGCCCGGGGTCTGGCCATGCATGGGGGAGGAGTGGAGGAGTCTGGGGACACTGCTAGCACCCAGATGGCACCACTGCCATGCCAGTCTCCTGTGCCTTGGCAGCCAGAACCCGCAGATTGGGGGGTCACCACTGGCACTCTCCTCCTGGGGCAGCAGCAGCACTGCTGAACTCCAGCACTTCTCAGCTCAAGCCCCATGGCACAGGGGGTGCAGACGCCAGAGCGAGGATCTCCAGCATCACTTGCCCTTCCTCCCCAAACTGGGCCTGAAGTGGAACACCCCTTGCTTGCTGGAGATGGCTTCTGGGAAAGGCAGAGCAGGAGAGCTTGGATGCTCTTGGCATCTGCTGTGCCCCATGCACCCCTGCCTTTGCACTCTCCTACCTTGTTCCCGTGCAGTCTGTGCACAAGATAGCACCTTCGAAGACACTCCCTTCCCAGCAACCAGGCATGGATGGGCCAGGACCCTGCCCCAGCCCTGGATGGACGAGCAGTGCCTGGGACCAGCTCCTGGCCATGGCTCCTGTGCTCACCCGGGGCTCGGGCTCAGGAGGAGCCTGGATGCTGCCCCAGGTGCCGCAGCATGGGCCCAACTCTGCTCCAGCTCCAGCCTGGCAGCAAAGGCTTTCCAGGTAGTCAAGGCTGCGGGTTGCTCCACTTTGGGGTGTAACTAGAGAGATGCAGGGGCAGCAAGTGCCCCTTCTCCCCAGGCTGCCTTAAGCTTTGAGGCCTGAAAGGCCACCAGCCCTTTTTGGGGACCTTGGCCAAGGACCTCAAACCTGGAGAAGAAACCATGAGACCACCCAGGCAAAGCAGGGGCACAGCAAGGCTGGCCCCCTGTGCCCTGATGCTGGGAGCAGAATCCTGCTCTGCCCAGAACATCTTTCAGAGAAACAAGCAGCAGGTACCCGACCCCCTCCTCTGTCCTCCTTCCTATGCCAGTATCTGGCAGGGAGCCAGGGCAGGGGGTACTGGTCTCGAGGGTCCCCAGGAATAGTCCAGAGCTCCAGGTGCAGACAGGGACCATGCACAGACACCTGTGGGGCCCAGGACCCCGGGATGATCCTTGCAGCAGCTTCACAGCAAACACCCTGGCCCCAGCCCTGGGAGCAGCAGGAGAGGGAAGGGGCTCTCTGCCTCCTCTAGGGAAAGAACAGCGCCCACCTGGCACCGGCACCATGGCTGCCACGCAGCTGGCTGCAGCTCAAGGCCGGCTAGAAGTGCTTGTCCTCCAGCAGCGAGCTCACCACCAGCTCCTTGTTGCCGAAGTCCCAGAAGGCAGTCATGTGGAAGGCCATGTTCGAGAGGACAACCAAGTACTCCAGGAAGGCGAAGATGGTGTACACTGGTGGAGGAAACAGAGCAGGTGAGGACAACCTGCAGCCAGATCTGCCCAAGAGCTGGGGGATCTCCTGGGGCACCTCCTTGGGGCAGCAGGGCACTGGGGGTGGGGTGGGGGGTGTCCTCTGCCTGAATCCAGGCTAGGGGAGAAGGACAGCTGGGCACCATTCCTCCTGGGGCAGCTCTCCTGGCCTCTGGCTGGGATTGGCAGGCAAGGTGTCACCCTGGCCCCTTCCCCCAGCACATCCCCCCAGGCACGGCAGAGCCACGGCAGGACCCCGTCCCTGCCCTGGCCCTCTTACCTCCAGGGCTGCAGTACCAGTTGTGGTGGATGAAGACACACACAGCAAATGCAAATGTGATGAAGGTGATGAAGAAGAGCAGCTGCTTCCACTTGTATGACTTGCGCTCCTGGAAGAGGCCAAGAGCTGGGTCACAGCCCCAGTCAGTCCCTGGTGCCTGCCTCATCCCTCTCACCCCACACGGCAGGGACCTGCGGAGGCCAAGCAGCTCAGCCTTTGCCTCTGCAGATGTCGGAGCGGCCATCCCCATCCCCAGGAAAGCTCTGCCTGGGCCTCACTGCAGCCCCTCTGCACCCGAGCTCCCTGGGCACAGCCAGCTGGGTAAGGACCATGGGCCGCACCGGCCCTTTGACAGGGCTGTGACCCGGGCACACACTGGGGGATCACACCTATGTGGAGATGAACCAAGCCCAGGCTCCCTGTGCTGGGGCAATAAGGCAGCCCCAAGGGCAAGTTGCCAGAGGGGGCTGCAGCATGCCGCCAGCTCCCACCCAGCTCTTCCCTTGGGAACTCGCTGCTGCAGCTAAGTAAGGGGCAATGGGAGCCATGGGGACCTCTGGCACCATCTGACACCAACAAGCCACATGGCCCCCTGGGAATGCCGGGGCAGGAGCACCCGGCCACCTGTGGTGGTACTGGGATGTATATGGCACATGGGGCCCTTGTAGCTCCCCAGAGATGGGCCAATGGCTCTACCAGACAGTAGATCCTCTGACTGCAGACCGGGCAGCTGCAGGTGGCCCCGGCTCCCCTGGGCGCTGCCCAACCGCCCCGGCACGGGGAATTCACCAGTGTGTGCAGGCAGCGGCAGCTGGCACTGCACCTCCTCACTTGTAACTGCACCAGGGAGGAGGAAACCACATGAAGGGGTGGCAGCTGGGGCAGGCGCTGCACCGGAGGCATCGCACAAGCCACCCTGGGGCTGGGGGGCCCCCATCCTCCGCCCCAGCACCACCTCCGACAGCACAACGGCAGGGAGCAGAGCATGGGGCTGCTGCCAGTGGCCCCCCATGCCCTCAGCAATGCAGTTTGCTGCTTCTGTGCTGGCAGAGTCCATCCCCTCCAGGAAAGGGAGCAGCCCAGGGGTCAGCCCTCTCCCCCACGGTGGGCTCCCCCAACCCACTGCCCTATATGCATGCTGCCCAGCATCCCCCAAAGCGGGGGGCTGCAGTGGGTACCAGCTCCAGCCCCCTTCCTCTTCTCTCCCATCAGGCTGATCATCGTGGATAAAGAAACCTAAGGCCCTGGCGTGAACAGCAAGCCCCTGTGTCAGCCCCAAACCACAGCTGGACACCAAGAAGGATACAGGGGAGACCCCAACATCTCCACCCCAGTGCAGGGCAGCCAACAAGCCAAGCCCTGGAACAGGGGGGTTGGAAAGAAGGGGGCCAGCTATGGATGCTATGGATGGCCCAGACATGGGCTGTTATTACCATTTCTGGGTGGGAGGGGAATTTCCCCCTTGTCTGATGTTTCACGTAAGACAAAAACTCCATTTTCAGGGACTGCTGAGAATGAGGAAAATTTAAATTGCCCCATCACACTTTCCATTACCCCCCGGAAAGTGTGCTGGCAGGCTTCAGCCAGCCACCCTGTAAGCACAAACAGGTCACGGCAGGAAGGAAAACCCAGAGAGGAAGGAGGGTTGTCTTTACCACCTGGGGACACAGGGCCAATGCTGCCTCCACCCCCCAGGGCCTGGGCCAGTCCTTCCCAGCTTAGGCTGATGGGGGTCTCTCTCCCCATCAGCTCCTGGGACCCTCTGGAGCAGGGCTTCCTGCAGGCAGGAGCAGGCAGCCTGCCCACAGCCCCTGCCCGCCTGCCCACCAGGAAGCAGGGGGTGGCTGGTGCTCAGCCATGAGATTGCGGGGCCAGGGGCATGGGGTGGGACGAACACCAGTGCCAACCCCAGAGTTAAATAACAATGAGCAGCCAGGGTCGAGGCGCTATGTAAAGTTTCACACCGGAAAAGCGGGTCACAAAACAGCCTTGTTTTCATCCAGGTCCCACGGCAGCGGAAACGGTTGCACTATGAAGCGGCAGCCGAGTCCTGCTTGTCACAGCAAGGTGAGCAGCAGATCCCCGCTGTACTCCCCTGCACTGCATCGCACCGTGCTGCGCTGCACGGCTTCATACGGCACCACACCATGTCATACAGCACCATGCTGCATTGCATGGCACTACAGTGCATCATATGGCACCACGCTGTGCTGCACGTCACTGCACCGGGTCATACGGCACCACGCTGTGTTGCACTGCACTGTGTCATGCTGCACCACGCTGCACCCTGGGATGCTTCACTGCATCATATGGCACTGCAGCACTCTGCACTGCACAGCACTGTAGAGCTCCAAACCACACCGTGCTGTCCCACGCCACTGTACTGTACTGCACAGCACCTCACAGCGCTGCACAGCCCCCGACTCCACGCCTTTCAGGAGGCTGCTGCTTGCAGTGGATTTAAGGCATCCCCAGATTCCTTGCAAGAGGCTCCCAGTGATCCAGCAGCCAAAGGCTGGGGAATACCAGGCAGCTGAACCTCCTGGGACATCCCCAGGGAATGCTGCGAGGGACCACGTGTGGGGGATCTCCAGCAAAACCGGGGCCATGGGAAGTGGTGATTGTGACTGGCACTGCCTGAGCCACAAGCCAGACAGTGGGTACCGTCCCTGCTGGTGAGCAGACAGGCAGCTCATCTCCATCAGGCACCGGCAGCTACTGGAGCTCCCACCGCAGTGCCTGAAGTGCAGGCAGGTCAGCTCCTGCCTCCTCCTCCTGCACCAGGGCTCCTTGCTGCAGCTGGGTGTCCTGCCCATGCTGCTGCAGGGACCTTCCCCGAGGAGCAGCGAACAGTGCCAGACCTCAAGCCAGCAGCTGCTGAGAAACCTCTGTTCAGCAACACGGGCATCTGTCACAACAATGTGCTGCCTCCCAACCCCTGTGCGCCCCTGGGGACCCGCCACCGGCAGCAAGCACCTTGCAGGCATAATCCCCTGGGGCACTGGGCTGAGCTGTGCCCAATCATTAGGGATTAACACCTAATTATCCACTTGCCTTTTATAATCCTCGGTCAGGCTGGGCCCAGTCCAGGGACTCACCCTTCAGGGAGAAGCAGAGGGTGAGCACCCGGGAAAACTCTCCAGTCACAAGGCCCTAGAGGTGCAGGGACAGGGTGCCATGACACGGGCCTGGGGACACCTTCAGGGGTCCTGGCCCTCAGGGGTCCTGCAGCAGGGCGAAGGGCAGCGCAGGTGCAGGAGACCCCCAGGGCAGTGCCCTAGAAGGGAGCCGGCAGTTCTAAGCAGCCTGGCAGGAGGCTGAAGCCTCCAGCTCCCCGCAAGGAAAAAGCGGGATAAGAAAATCCCAGGGAATCCCAAGCGACTGTGAAATGCTCAGGATGTGCACACTGAGGTGGGAAGGATGGTTTTACAGCCTGGCAAACCCAGAGGGATATTGGTGCACCCCTTCTCTGGGAAATAAGAATCCTGACCCTAACCTTAACCCAGCATGGTGCAGTGCAGAACTTTGCTCCCCTGCAGGGCTGGGGCAGAGGGATGCTGCCAGGGCGCTCCCGTGCCTGGCATGGTCAGCAGGCATCGGCTGTCCAGGGACGGCGTGCTCCAGGCTCTGGTGGCTTCAGGCCCCCGGGTGCACTTGCTGAGGCTGCTGGGCTGGTGCAGCTGCAGCCAGCACCACTTAGCTGCCAACCCTGGCTTCGCAATTTCCGCCTGGCAAGACAGACTGGGGCACCCAGTGTCCCCTATAAGCCACTCCAGTTTCACGCAGCTCCCCCCACCCCCAAGCCAGCCCTCTGTAGCTGGATGCGTGTCTGGTCCAGAAAACCACAGGCAAATTCTATTTAGTCCAGCAGCTTCCAGGCTTTGAGCCGGGACACATTCCCCGTGCACACAAAGGTGAGTCAGGAGCAAGAGGCCAGATGATGGGGGTGAGGAGAACAGACTGGCTGTACCAACACAGCCTGGCAGGGACAGCCCTGCAGCTGCACCCCGGGACACTGCCCCGTGTGGCTCTGAGCCTGTGGAAGGTGCCTGGCATCTCCCTCCCCCACACCAGGGGAGCCCCCAGCCCTGCAAACCTGGCTCCAATGGCCGGAGGATGGCTGCTGTGAACAGGCAGGTGGGAAACAGCAGCAAGGAGGCACAGAGCCTCCTGCTTCTTCCACTGCCTCTGGAGAAGAAGAGGGACCCTGTAGAGTTCACACCCCAGCTCCTGACAGGGATAGGAAATGGAATGGCAAAGTGACATTAATTCAAAATGCAACAGCTATGCTCTCCTGGGACCTCCCAAGCACTGGTTCTGCTCCTGGAGCTGTCCCTTCCCGGGGGACAAGCATCACCCTCGAGGCTATGTGCTGCACACTGGTCCCATCTCCCTGTCACGCATTTCTGGCTCCCCTGTGGTGAACCCAAAGACAAACTGCCCTAGCACCAACAGCTTAGCACTGGTATATTTATAGAGGGCTGTGTGAGCTACCGTCACCCCGCCATGGGCTGCTGTCGCTAGATTGCCAGCAAGGTGACGGTGCTACCAAGGAGTCAGGCTGAAAGCACGCCTGTTCACTGACTACGCTTGTGGTACCTTCTGCATGGCTCCAGCAGCTGCTGGAAACTAAGCTCAGCTGTCCTGCTCTGGCAGTGCAAGCAGAAATGGCTTAACCAGTGCTGAGGAGGACAGGAGCAGCCGCGGAACGCGTATGGTGCCTGCCAGCCAGGCGCTGGTCGGCCCCGCTGTGCTCGTGCAGGCGGGATTTGCAGCCAAGCGGCACCTCTGCCTTCACACTTGCTGCGTGACACACTTTCCAGAAGCCGCCAGCCTGGGGCTGGGCTCAGCCCTACAAAGCAGGCTGCCTGCAGCCTGGGCTGATGCGAGGCAAAGCTCCAGCACCAGCGGCACGGCAGGACCCGGCCCTACTGATGAGCCTAAAGCAGCCAGCCTGGCAGCTGCCATGCGTGTCTCCTGGCTGAAATGCAGCCGCTAGTGACACCAGCCTCTGAGGCCGGGGGGGGAAATATGTTTGCAAACAAGAAGTGAAACTGCTCTGCTCTGCTGCACATCATCTTCGAGGTGGCAGAGCCAGCTGTGGAAGGGGGGTTTTAAAGGGTGCGCAGCTGGCCAGGAGCAGAGGCACCAGCCAGAGAGGGCAACACCACACTAGCCACAGCCAAGCACCAAGGACTGGTGTGCTGCCTCTAGTCTGCTATGATCCCTGCACAGCTGGAGGCTCTCTGGCTCCATTTCCCTTTTCCCACCTGAGCTCTCTTCTCTGCTTGGTCCCTTCCCCTCGTCCTCTTAGCTTGCTTTCTCTTTTCTTCCCTCCTGCAGAGCTTTATTTTCCTTTCTCTTACTATTTGCCACCTTGTAACTGGAAACAGTCTGTACTTCCCCATTACGAACAAGTTCCTTAGCACCTTCCTGCCCTTGCAGAAAGGCGGGCAGTTGCAACACAAGCCCTGACAAACGAAAGGCTTTTGCAAGACCAATTCCTGTGACTCACGTGCTGAAACTCTAGCAAACCTGGGGAGCTTTGCCCCTCTTTGGCAGTGCTAAAAAGCTGTGCCAGACATGGAGCCTGAGAAGGGCTGTGCACAGACCCCCGCTCCCTCCTCCAGACTGACCAGGAGGAAGGCTGGGTCCAGCCTTCCAGCTCCTCGCATGGAGCTTGTCCTGGAGATGGTCCCGGGTTTGGCTCTGGAGAATGTGAACTCCCCTGGGGACCCTTGGTGGCTTCCTCTGCTCTGGTACCCTGCATCCCCCTTGTCCTGGAGCTGACAGTGGCAGAAGGGACAGGCTGGGGGTAGCAAAGGCAAATAAACCCCCCCCATGACTAACACAAACTGAGAGAGAATCTGGTCCTGAGATACCACGACCTGCAAGAAGAGAGGTCACTTGCACGCTGCCCTAAACCAGACGCTCAGCGAGCGCTGCCCAACTTCTCCCTGCTCCTGCTGAGGACAGCAGTTCCCGCCGGCTGCTCGGCTCGGGGTGAGGAGGATGTGGCAGCGGCACCGTGCTCACCATGGCCTTGCCACCCTTCCCCTGCCGAGCCAAGCAAGCCGCAGGTGTTGCAGGAGCTGGGCTAAGCCCACCGGCAGCCCCGTGGAGCCCTGCTGCCACCGGCCTGGGAAGTGAAGCAGGCATGCAGCCCAAGGAACCCAAACGGCAGGATAAGTCCCAGGAGACCCTGGGCTGGACTCCCATGGCCCCCTGGGAGTGATTCACAGCAGAAGCCCAACTTGCACATCATGGGACACCGATGGTGTGACAAGGCAGATCTGCAGAGCGGTGATAAGGGCAAGCGCCCGCTTATCAAACGATGCCGCCTGCGGGCACATGCCCAGCAGCGTGCTAAGCCCTCGGCCCACTTCGTCCAGATACATCCAATCTGGATGTATCGTCCAGATACATCCAATCTGACAGCTGCATCGTCACCCTGCAGTGCTTTCCTTTTTGGAGGGACTCACCCGTTACCCTCACTCCCCGGGCGACAGCTCCATCTGCTGACACACAGCCACACAGGGAGCTCGTGCAGGGGACACGGTGCTCCCAGGCAGAGGCAGATGAGCCCTGGCTCCAGGTCAGGGCTGGCCCCAAAGGGGAGCTCTCTCCGTGGGGATTTGGGAGGGGAGGATCATGCACCCCTGCAGGCAGCTCCTCTCCATCAGCAGGGCCTTTCCAAGATGGGAGGAAGCCATGCCAGGTGGTGGCATGTTCAGCCAGGGCATCATCATTGTGCCACTCCACCCTTCCACCCAGGGATGTGCCACAGTCAACATGTCCTTGGAGGGAGCAAATGCTCCTTTTCTGGGCTTGGGCACATGCACCAGGACACAGCAGTGCCCCCAGCACAGCTCAAGCCTTGCAGCATCAGGAAGAGGGTAAGAAGGAAAAGCTGCCACCTTGCCCACTGCAGCACACAGCTGGAGATGCTGCAGCTTGGTAGCAGCCCCCAGACAAGCGAGTCCTGCAGGATGGGGAGACAGGTTTGCTGTGCCCCTCTCCCATGCCCAAAACCCAGCAGCACCAACACAAAGATGCGTAGGGTGCTCCAGCACCAGCAGGTGCATGAGAGCCCAGGTGTCAGCACCCAGCAGCACTGAGCCTGCAGGCTTTGTAGGCGCAGGCTGCTCCCCAAGCAGACACCCAGCAAGGCCACCATCACACGGCAGCTTCACAGACCAGCTGTGGACGTGCAGACACACAGGACTGGCTCTGGACAGCCATGACAGGACCTCCCACCTGCTTTCCTCAGCTCCTCAGGGGCAGGTAACGAACCAGCCCCACCAAGTGACACGGCAGAGGAAGGCAACCTGCAGGCAGGAGTGCTGTCAGATGGCAGCAGAGTGCACTGAATCAAAACACAACCGGTGGGACATTGCTCATGGTGTTCCCCAACATGAACTTGGGAGAAACCCACCAAAATTACCAGCAGAGGAAAGGCAGACATTTACAGGCAGGCTGCTCACCCCCCTGACCCGATCCTCTGGCCCTGATGCTGTGATGGGTCAGGGACACATTACACCAGAGCTCTCTGCCTGCAGTCCCTGCCACACACAGCGATGTGTACCCATCACCATCGGGGTACACAGGCTCAGAGCTCAGCCCAGGGAACAGCCACAGTCCCCACCTCACAGCCAACATCTGGTTTTTTTTGCTCCTGCCAGCTGACAGCAGGACTAGCGCTGCTGCTAATATGCTGCAACCAAAACTCACGGGCTTGCTGCAATGCTACAGTCTGCAAAGGTGCAAGGACTGCAGGCAGGTGCTCCCCGGGGGTGACTGCTGCATGGGGAGACATCTGAGGTGCAGCGCTGGGGGAAGAGATGCAGGGGCTTGATGCTCTCACAGAAAACGAAACAAAAAACCCCCACCCAACCAAAAAAATAAACTGAAAAACAAGCCAAAAAAAAAGACAAAATCAATAAAGGAAGCCACAGTAAAGCCACTAAGGGGTGACTGGTGAGCTCCCATTTTCCCCCTATCACCAGAGACAATAGCTTGCTTCCCAGCGAGAGGGGAACCCCAGGATCTCCAAAAGTCCCTTTCACAGGGAGTCCTGCAGCCAAACTACTGCCGGAAGCTTCTTTTCCAGGTCTCTGAAATAAGCCAGCAAAGGGATGGGCTCAGTGAATTGCTGGAAAGGGACAATAAACAGCTGTGATGAAGCAGGAGCCTTACCAAGGCGCTCTCTGAACTGTCCAAGCAGACCCTGCACACAGCACTCATCCTGCCCTGTATGCAGTCCCTTCAGAAAGACTTGCTCCCAGCCCTTGCCAGCTTCCCAGTCCCGAGATAAAGGCATACACCTCCACCAGTTTCCTCTGAAGGTCTCTGCTTCACAAAGTGATGACCTTGCTGGGGCAACACAGTCCAGGGAGCCCTGGGGACCTCCCTCATGTATTACTGGGGACTGTGAGGGCTGGACTGGGGACCAGCGGGGCAAGATGCATCCCTAAGGAGAAAAGGACTGAGAGGTCCAGGGAGCCCAGAGACCCAGGCAAAGCTGAGCATACAAGAGGCATGCATGCACAGAAGCAACTTTCTCACACAGAATTTCAAAGCTGAATGTCCTGCCCTGCCTGTCTGTGGCTGTGCTGGTGCCCATAGTCCAGGATGGCACCAAAGTGGCATCCAGGTGATGGAGCCAGAAGGCTCTGCCTGGATGCTCTGTCTGACCAGCAAGTCTCTGAGCCCACAGGGAACCAGACCCACAGCCAGTCTGCTCAGTGCACCAATTCCTGGAGGAAAGGAATAACACAACACCTGCTGCCCACTCCTGGCAGCTGTTCCCAGTTCCCCAGCACAAAGAAGCAAATTTCAGCTCAGAAACAGGCATTTTCAGGCAAGAAGGTCAGCAAACTCAACCTGCAGGCACACTGATGGGGTAGTATTCAAACATCAGCTCTAAATGAAAACCAGAAAATAGGAAATCAAAAGATTCTTCCCCACTTCATTTTGGTAAACCATGACTTTTGGTGACCATGTTTCCCAGTTTCACCCGCTAGTGTTAACTCCTTTAGCACCCAGTCACAAGCAAGCACCAGCCAAAAGTCTCTACCGCCAGCTGAGTGCCCCCTCCCCAGCACCGCACGGAGAGAAGAAAGGAAAGTTTCTGTACCTCAGGACTTACTGTGTGTTTCTTAGTCATTCTCCAGAGGATGCACGTTAAGAGCATGTGGCCCAGAGCCGATGTAATAAAGACGATAAAGGCATTTTCGTGGATTGCTGAATCAACAAGACAACAGGTTTACGGTTAAATCTGAGCCAAGAGCACAACGGGAACATGGGGCAGGCTTTGGGAGGGTGAAGGACTGCTTCCTGCAGGATGCAGTCCTTCTGGGAGTCCCAGCACCTGGGAGATGCTGTGCCCCCACCCCCCACCAGCAGAGCTCCAGGGACCCAGAGTCTTTGCAGCAGAGAGGCATGGCACAGCTCTGCACCCTCAGAGAAGGGACCTGGTCTGAGAGCTTCCGTTGCTTCACACTATTGTAAACTTTGGGCACCCTTGAGAGCAGCTCAGCATCCCTGCTATTATTCTAGGGATAGGGAAACTTAGGCACGAAGTGGGGGTTTGTGGAGTAAGCCAGTCCAAGATCCAGAAAGGGCCATCTTCTGGCCTCCTGCATTATGTACTTACGAATTAACAGCTGTCATCAGCCCCACCACCAGCACTGAGGTAGTCTCAGGCATCACTGAAGTAGCACAGATACAGGGTCAGGCTGGAAATACAGCTGGAGCAACACTAAGCCAGAGCAGCTCACGAAGCCCCAAAGCCACACACAAAGCCCATGCAACTTCAGGTGAGTTATTTTCAAATGAATGCTTCCATTTAAGAGTTTCCCAGCTTCTTCTCCAGGAGCTGAACCACAGGCTGAATTCCCAACCACCTGAATATAAGAAATGAACTTCCCTGCTTCCCCTCTTGAATCCAGGGAAAGTGAAACCATGCAAGGAGCAATGGTAAAGACAGCTATTAGAGGTGAAGATGTGAGCTGTGTCCTGCAGAGATGATTAACTTGAGCCTGTTCTCATCTCAGCACGGAAGCTAAGGTCTGAAACCTTCCTTCCTCACAAACCTGAGATTAGTCTGTAATAAGGATCTGGGAAAACCAGGTTAGCTTCAGCTCTCAATGCAGCTTTTGCCCAGCCACTCTGCCGCACCTCAGTCTCCCCCTTGCAAAGCTCTGCACAAGCTGAGCAGAGCTGTCAGCTGCCAAACAAGGCACAGGCAGAGCCATTCAGGTGACAGCATGGTTTGAGGTATCCAAACCCCAAAAGACCATCTGAATTTCTAAGGCCACATTGCTAGTCCCTGATGGGCCAGAGAAGCCCCACTGGCAGGTCAGTCTGCAGTCCCTGGCCATGGTGGGGGCAGCTGGGGACATCAGCAGAGGCAGGTGGGGTGGTGATGGGATGCCTCACCATCATGGGAGATAGGGAGCGCTGGCAGGAGACAAGGAAGGTGAGCTGGACAGGAACACCTCCTAGACCACAGACCTCCCTTGGCTGGGGTTCACATCCAGCCATCCCAGATCACTGGGCTCCACTATGGATCTGCATCCTCACCCTAAAGACTTGTGGAGGTTCTTGGACTCTGTTCATGACACCGCAGCATTGAAGCCATCAGGCTTACTGATGAAGACCCAGCAGAAGCCAGTGAGCATCTAAACTGTGGGAAGCTTCATCAGACTGACAACCACCGCACCCATGACAGGCCCAAACCCAAACTGCTCTGGGCATGGCTCCTGAGCGATGAGCAGTGAGCAGAAATGCAATAACCACTGCACTGCGAAAGACAGAAGCATCTGTGAGTAGGACAGTAAGCACAGGGACAAAGAGCTGTCAGCTGTCCCACCAGCCTGAGGGTGCGGGGGCTCATGACTTTATGAGCTGTTTTTCCTGGACAGGATCACAGAATGATCAGGGTTGGAAGGGACCTCTGGAGATCATCTAGTCTGATCAACAGCTTCTTGTTTTAGTGGGCAAGATCCAATATCTTCAAACACCAATTCTGACAAGGAATCAGGACAGCACCTGCACTGCTCTGCTTTGTGCTTTGAATGTGAAACCCTTCTTCGATGGCAGCAGTGGGCTGAAGGGAGCCTCAGATATCATGCCCTGGGGCTGGACCCCTCATCCCCACAGTCACATTCCCAGCCTTCCTGGAGGGCTCCAGTGGCCACAGCCCATCTTCAACTTGCTGCTTTAAGCAGTTGCAAGGCTTCCTGACCCCCACCGCACCTGCCTTTGAGAGTGTGTTTTCCTCACCCATTTTGAGTAGCAAAATATCCTCAGTACAATTATCAGCTGAGTTCCCACCTCCTCACCTGCCTTGCTGCAAGGAGACAAACCCTGTTCTGTCAGCTTCCCCTCCCCAGCACTGCTCCAAACCCTCTTTTCTTGGAGCTCTGGCCTGGCCTCCCTTTGCAAGGCTTTGTGACTACATCCTCCAGTGTGGTCCCACAGCCAGGCAGGATATCCATCCTCATCCTCATCCTCCTCCTCCTCTGGGCAGGCGCAGCCAACACACAACTCTCCCGACAAGTCCCAGAACTGGGTTTGTTTCTGCTGCAACAGCACCACCTTGCTGGTCCATGGATT
Organism: Falco punctatus; assembly: GCF_963210335.1. Classification (NCBI taxonomy): domain Eukaryota; kingdom Metazoa; phylum Chordata; class Aves; order Falconiformes; family Falconidae; genus Falco; species Falco punctatus. The sequence goes on from NC_137581.1 coordinate 761,586, forward strand.
TGAGTCCTCTTAAGTCAATCCCCAGTGTCTCCTCCAGATCTCGGGATTAAACAGCAGCTGGATATCATCACTGGCACTTAAATTCATTTCAGATGAGACCATGTGGGAGAAGAGCATTTCCCAGCCTATTGTGACCGTATTTTGCACACACTGACTTAACCTGAAAAATTCTGATTTTGTTTTCAGGTCAATACAGGAAATTTTACACAAATAATTTTGTGAGAGGGTATTTAAAATGCAGCTGGAACAGAGCATGGGCCGGAAGCCAGCTCAGAGCCAAAGCCAAAGCTCAGCAGTGGAGGCAGAGTGGATAACAAGGATGAACACTAACCTGTGTTTGCTCAGCTTCAGAGAGAAGCATTAAGCATGGCTTTGGTACGCAAGTGCAAACCAAGTGCTGAAGCCTGATCCTAGGCTTGCTACAAAAATTCAGCCTATGGTTTTGGCCAATTAGCAGCAACCCAAGAATTTTGGGACAAACATGGCTATTTGCATATTATGGACACAACTTTGCTCTATAAGTACTAATTTTAATAGATTTTTTTAAAAAACTTCTTTTTTCCCCTCCAAACTGACTACTGCCAAAACACTGACATGAAGCAGAGCTCTGCAAAGCCTCGGCAGCTGTCAGCAAGGCCACCAGTAAGATAGTCAACAGAGAGTGTGGGAGGAGACACCTACCATAGTTTTCAGATGAGGACACATACGTCAGAATAAGGAGGGCGAAATTTTCAAGCAGATTGAGCAGCAGGTTGAAGTGGCACAAGTGCAGGTAGTGAGGATGTGAGCAGTGGCAGCTCTGGTAGTGGTTCCAGTAGGCAACTGCCACCAGGAAGCGGGGAGCTGAGTGGAGGCCAATGCAGAGCCGCCAGATGTAACGCTGAGGGGTCTCTCCCCCGATAGCAGCACTGATGGAGGGGAGGTAGTTAGGGACCTGGAAGAGAGACAGTAGCTTATGGGGAGAGGCACAGGGAGCGTTGTATTTATAATACTGTTGTATTTATAGCTCTCCAAGATGCTAAAACTGGTTTGGTGTTTGTTTTTTTTTTTTTTTTTTTTTTTTTCCCCAAATAAGTTTATTCCTTTTTCAAAAGCCAGGGGACATAATGTGGCAGCAACCCTGGTTCATCCCCCAGGACCACAAAGCCCCCAGCTCTGCTAGGTCAGTCCCCGGGCACTGGCATGCCCTGCTCAGGGTCCCACTTGGGTTTCTTAGCTTTACACTTCTGACCTTTATTCCTTCCTTTTACTCAGTCATGGTCCGCCATGTGTTCTTTGCCCTCAAGTTTGGGGACAGAAGAGAGGAGGGTGCATGGTTTTGTAAGTGAAACACTAATGGAGAGAATCAATAGCAACAGCAGGCAAAGACACTGTTCAGGGAGAAACATAAAAACAGCAAAACCATCAATGCAGCCCTGGAATAAACTCCCAACTGCCAGAGTTTCACAGTCCAGGGACTTCCTGAGCCAGTCACAGAAGGGTTTGGGTTGGAAGGGACCTTAAAAAAATCATCTAGTCCAATCCCCTGCCATGGCCAAGGACACTGTAATTGCTACGTGCCATGTGATCACAGCATGGCTGGGGCTGGAAGGGGCCTCTGGAGACCATCTAGCCCAACCCCCTGCTACAGCAGGCTGCGCAGAGCCATGTCCAGGTGGGTTTTAATGCCTTCAGAGCAGGAGACTCCATAGCCTCTCTGGGCAGCCTGTCCCGGTGCCCCATCACCCTCAAGGTAATGTTCTTCCTCACATTTGGATGGAAGTTCCCATGTTGCAGTTTGTGCCCGTTGCCCCTTGCCCTGTCGCTGGGCACCACTGAAAAGAGCCTGGCCCCGTCCTCTTGGCACCTGCCCTTAAGATATTTGTAGGCATTGATGAGGTCCCCTCTCAGTCTTCTCCTCTCCAGGCTGAACAGCCCCAGCTCCCTCAGCCTTTCCTCATCAGGGAGATGCTCCACCCCCTCATCTTTGTAGCCTGCACTGAACCCTCTCCAGTAGTTCCCTGTCTCTGTTGAACTGAGGAGCCCAGAATTGGACACAGCACTCCAGATGTGGCCTCATTAGGGCACAGTAGAGGAGAAAGATAACCTCCCTCGGCCCTACTGGCCATGGTCCTCCTCATGCACCCCAGGCTTTCTTCCACTCTTCCATGATCCTGCTCAGTCTCTGCTGGAGCCCGCACAGAACTGTGCACACCCAGTGTCCTGCAGAGAGGTGTTCCCCAGATCAGCTGCTCTCAAGGCAGCCAAGAAAGAGCTGGTTCCTCAAGCAGAACCTGCTACCTCCATAGGACATCCCCTACTTCTCATACTGGCAGAAGGCAAGCACTGGGTCCCTGCCTGCCCTCTCCAGGCCAGCCATGAACTAGGTCTCTGTCTTGCCTCTCCCTGCTGTCAGCCCATTGTCTCTTCCTGCACACAGCTGAAGTGCCCTTACTCCACCACCCGAGGAAAAGGAGCTGCATCACACCTCTGAGCATCCTTGCTGCCCTGCCCCACACACTCAAGTTGTGAGGAGGGGACAGAACCACATGCCACATGTGAACATCACTTATTTCTCCAAATCAAACTGTCCTGGCATTTCGTTGCCCAGTCAGCCCCCTCAGCAGCCTGCCTCACTATCCCTGCTCCAGGATCTCCTCATCGCCACCACTCTGTGACAGCCCACAGTGTATGGGCACAAGAAACAGCACGGAGCCCATAAAGCCCTGTGGTCATCTCCTGCTGGTGGGAGAATATCTGTCGCCCACTGTTCCTGGCTTCTAACCAGCTGCTTATCAACACTTGTGCTGTGGCTGCTTGAAAACCTTGGGAAGGAAGCCAACCTCATCAGTTTCAGAAATCCAGGCAGTCCCTCTGAACCTTCATTCCCCAGGCATGTGTTTGTGACTCCTCTGAAGAACTCCAGTAGATCTGAGGGGCATCAATTCCTTTTATAAAAGCTGGGCTAACTCTTCCACAGGGCAGTATATTTATCTGCCGCTTCACCAGTTTTATTCCTTATCATAATCACCACCAATGTGCTTAGTACAGACATCAGCCTGACTGGTCTGGACTTACCTAGGTCCCTTTTAAAAAGCAAAAACCTCAGTTGCCAGTCCCAAGGTGTCAAAAATACAATAAAATCAAGGAGCTTGTTCAAGGTCTGTAACACTTCTGGTGGGAAAGCCCAGAAGACGACAAGAGCCCTGCCATCCCACTCGCTGTCACTGCCAAACAGCCACAACCTTGGAGGACTTTGCATTTTGATGACGAGAGGTGCTTACCCCGCAATGGGTTGCTGTCGTCTCCTGGAAATGGAACAGCAGAGACCAGATCACACAGAAAAGGAAACCAAAGAGCGGGCAAAATACAGTCCCAATGGCTAATGTGGTAAAACGGAGCCGGAAGAGGATCCCATCTCGATCCAGGGGCAGCGGCACCTGTAACATCTTGATGGACCTGAAAACAAACAAACGAGCAAGCAAATGTTTGATGAGGATTCTCTGTCCTGCAAGATCCAGCCCCAGACAACCCTGGGCAGGAATGCACACGGCTGGCTGCCAGCCTCTCACACCCGTGTTTAACAGCAGCACAGCCCTAGGGCGGGCATCAAGGACAGGCACCAAAAGCACCATTCTGAGACACAGGAAGCCCAAGACTCACGTACAACAGCGGTCAGAGCAGTATCCCGCACACACGTACAACAGCGAGCAGGGTCAGAGCAGTGTCCTGCACGCAGCAGGGAGGAGCAGCCAGTGGGACATCCCACACTGTGCTGCAGGCCATAATACCGATCTAGCTGGAAAAGCACGTGTGCTCTTTTCTGTGGGGCACGTCTATCCAGACTGTTCCCAGGCTGGGCTTGCAGCTGCAGCACAGCACAGTGCTGACATAGCGAGGACACTGCATGCTGCCCAGTGCTGCTGTGAGCTGCAGCTCCTCCAGTGCATCCCCAACCACCCAGAGCATCATCAGCTGCCACCGCAGCACAACTGCACCGCAGCCCCGCATCCAGCGCCATCCCAGCCGAGTACTCAGCACCTTTACAGGCAAGACTCTGGCTGTAGGATCCGGACTTTGCAAGTCCCACACCTTGCACAACAATAAAGCTGTTGCTTATCAGACTGGGCAAGCTGGGACAAGTGGTTTTCAAGCCTGGCAGCCCATTTCCAGCTCATGGCTCTCCATCAGCTCAGTCTCAACACTCGCTAGCTGCTCTCTTGCTCTCAGCCACAGTTGTTCATCCCTGCACCCTTGGCCACAGCCCAGCTGCCCTCTAACTCCTGGGATCACAGTCCCATTAAGCGTTAAAGGTCATCATCGCATTCATCTTCCTTTGGGCTCTCCTCCTGCCATGCCTGGCCCTGACCTCTTCTGTCCCAGCAGGCTCCCTCCTGCCTGGGGACAAGGGCCACCGAGCAGCTCAAACAAGGGGATGCGATGTTCTGCTATGAGTGAGCAGTCTGGGATCCCTGCCTCACCTCACCCACCGCTCAGGCTCCAGGACAAATCCGATTTACAGACAATCCCTGCAGAAGCCAGTTACCAGCAGGAGCAGGAGTCTGGGCAGCTGCCCCAGGGCAGCATGGCCACGATCTCCTACAGCACCACAAGCCCCTCCCCCCCCCCCCCCCCCCCCCCCCTTTTCTGGCACAGGGACTGTCCCCGCTGGTGCTGTGGTACCCCAGCAACAAAGGGCTATGGAAAACAGAACTCAGCCCCCTCACCTGGGCCGTGCCACTGCTCTGCAAGCTGCTGAGGGGTGATTTATTTGCAGGATGAAAGCAAAGTGAAAGGGAAGCTCTAACGTGATTCAGCCAGAGCCCTTTGGGGCCAGGACTGCAGCAAGCTGGACTGAGGAGCAGGTGGAGGGGGTTCCCCCAGGCTTGTCTCCCCAGGACCACCACTGGCAGTGACCCGGACGAGATGCCTCTGACGGGCAGGGCTGCTGGGGGCAGCTGCGCTTCCCACAGAGCAAGGCCGGGATGGGGGGCTGGGACACCTGGCACCCTGCACCTCCCTCGAGGTGGGCTCAGCTGTGGGGACACACTGAACTGTGTAATGGGGACACCCGTGGGGGACAGCCTCACAGTGTGGGGGGACAGTGTCCCCACCAACCCCAAAAAGGGAGCCCCTGATTAGCCCCCGTCACATTCTCACAAGGGAGCAAATAAAATAGTAATTTTTTTGTGTCATGCACTGAAGAGACCCAAGCCTGCCCGGCACCAGCACCCACACCCCTAGAGACATCCCCGGACACCCCAGACTCCCCCCGAGACCATCCCCAGGCACCCCATACCCTCCTCCCAGAGACACCAGCTGAGGACCTCACAGTGCTGTGATCCCCCCACGGGCACCCCACATCCCCCCAGAGATCCCACGCGTCCCCCCCATGCATCCCACATCCCCCACAGACATCACTGCCCTCGAGCACCCCGTATTCCCCCGAGACACACACCCCCCTCGATATAAGCCACCTCCTTTCAGAGACCTCAAAATGCTGTGACCCCTCTGGACACCCCACATCCCCCCAGAGACCACCCCAGACACCCCACTTCCCTCAGGGACCCCACACCACAGACCCCACCAGGCACCCTATATTCCCCCAGAGACCCACACCCCGGGCACCCCTTGTTCCCCCGAGCCACCCCCTCTCCAGATACCTCACAGCGCTGTGACCCCCAAGGCACCCCACACCCCTCAGGGCCCCCCCGGGACCTCACAGCGCTGCGAGTGACCCCGCGGGCACCCACCTGTTCCCCTAGCCCCACACCACCTCAGGGCCCCGTACCGCTCAGCCCCCTCCGCTCTGCTCCATGCCCCAGCCCGTCCCCGCCTCCACCTTCACCGCCTCCGCCTCTTCTTCCGCCGTCACCCCCTCCTCCTCCCACTGCCCGCCCTTTCCTGCCGCTGCGGCCAGGCTCCCCGCTCCCTCAGGCCGGGCCTGACGGCTCCGCGGGGCCGGGCCGGGCCCGGGGCGCCCCCCACCGCCCAAGTCACCTCAGCACCCGCGCCTCCTCACGGTCCCTTTAAGACTCTGGTCCCGGCCCCCTTGCGTCAAAGTACGCAAGGTCCCAAGCGCTCTCCGATTGGATCGCTCGGGGGAAATCCCGCCCCTAACACCCCGGATGTGGCGTGCTTTTCTGGATCCTTCCGCAACACCGATCTCCACCCTCTCCGCACGTCAGAACGGTAGGCGCGCAGGGCGTCGTGACGTAAGGCGCTGCTGTAACCAATCAGAGAGAAAGACTCCCCGTTCCCTGAGGGGAGGGGGCAGAACTGCCTCGCTTTCAAAGCGCGGTAGCCAATAGGCGCTGGGCGCGGGGCTAGCCAATAAGACGGGTGGTAACAGCGGGGGTGGTTGGGAGTTGCGCGAGCGCGTTGTGACGCAGCTTCCTTCCCTACGCGGTGGAGCCAGGCCCGCCCGGCCCGCGCTCCGCTACACCTTCCCGGGGCGCCAGCGGTGAGCGCCGCGCCTGCGGGGCTCCGCTGTGGGACCTCTGTCCCTGGCTGTCGGGGCGCCTGGCGGCCTTTGTTCTGTAGCCTTGCTCGGGGAGACCGGGTCGGCCTGGGCCCGTGGGGCCGCCTGGTCTGGGAGGGCCGCGGGTGAACGTTGGGCAGGGAGCGAGCCGAGGTAAGGGGGTGTGTGGAGGCCGGGGCGGCTGGGAGCCCGCGGGCGGCGCCCGCTGCGCCAGCTCCTCTTGCGGTGGTCCCCGGGGGTGGTGTGTGGTGTGTGGGGGTCTGTCTCCTGCCGCCCCGCGCCCGTGTTTGGGGGCTTTCGGCTGTTTCGGTTTCTCGTTGCCGGTGCTGTGGTGTTTGTGAGGAATGGGCGGGTTGGGCTGGGCTGCGCTGCTGGCAGCGTGAGAGCCGGTATCGTTGGGGGGCTTTGTGGGAGTACGGCCGGGGGAGCACACGGCAAGCGGTGGGGGGTGTGTGGTGGAACGCGGGGGTGAAGGTGGACCTGGCTCCGGGGTCTTAACTGTAGTGGGTGTCTGAGGATGTAATTGTAGGCTGCTATCGGGAGGGTTTTTAAAGTTATGCTGATAAATTAATTGAATTTGTTTGGATGGGACGGGAGGGTTATATAACATCATCGTAAAGATGTAATTAGAGCTTTTTTCCTCAGTAGTGAGGGAACGGCTCCTCTTTGCCCGTGGATGGTGTCCAGCAAGTGGGAGAGAACCGTTGCATAAGAAACACCAACTTTTATTAATCCAACTCTTCAGTGTTTAGCTGTTGCTGGTGTTTCTGTGGCCAGGGGCTCTGGTTTCCATGGGGCAGCTCAGAGCATGTTTGATTAATATAACTTTTTGCACATGCAGTTGTGAGTCAGTTGCCTGTGGTGTTGCCTTGCTACTGGCTCGGGTTAAAGGCGTCTGCTTGCTGAACTTGAGCTGCTGGGGGTCAGTAAGTAAGGAAAGGTGGGCATCAAAGGAAAACAAAGCTTCAAACCCCGTGGGAGAGTGAAATCTGTTAATAAGTTCTTTGGATTTTAGAAAATGCTGCTTCATATTTCTTCTGATGCAGAATTTGGCATTTAACAATCCTCAATATGCTGACTTTGTAGCATATAGTAGTGGCATAAAAAAGGGGAACAGGGAAACGAGGGGTTTTATGAATTGCAGATAAGGTTGGGAGTAACAAGACTGAACCAGCTGACAACTGCATTGGACATTTTATCTGGCCTTCAGTGAGACTTGCTTAGGGGCAAAGTGAGAGGACCGAAAATAGTCTATGGAGGCAGAGGAGAAGGTAGCTGAGGTGGGTGTGTGGAGTTAAAGGAGTGCACTCATGTCGGGCATCAGGATAAAATTCATCTTATAAGTCTAAAACCAAAAAACTTAGAATTTTTTTAAGGCATAGTAGTAGGTGGTGTAGTGCAAGGGAGGGCAAATCATGAATTTTGGGGTAAGATTGGGAAGTGGGTGGAGGTGATGGATGTTCTTGGAAGCCAGGTATGGTCATGCTGGAGCACAGAGGTTGGATTTTGAGGAAGCAAATGAGAGGTGGCTCTGTATTTTGTCCTGGTATCCAAAGCCAGGTTCTGATGGAAAACAAAAAGCAGCCTTTGCACTGCAAAGGTGAGGTGCTTAAGGAAGAGTTGCAGGTGTAGGGGGGAGCGTAAGTGGCACGGGTGTTTGAGAGCAGGCCTGTAGGGAGGGAGGGGTTCATAAAGGTGGTAATGTGTTGCAGCATCCCCTGCATCTCAGAGAAGGATCCTGGTGTGTGACAGGCAATGCTTTTTCTGCCAGGAGGCAGCTCTAGGCTTAGGATGCTCTGATAGTTTGTCAGATCAACTTTTTCTTTCTTCTACCAGAATAATTTTATTTAAAGTACTCTTTAGGACTCCTTATGGACATAAGGTAGTCCATAAGGGCTTGCATGTGTGTGTGGGAAGCCTCTCAATGCCAAAAAATTGTGATATGCTGCTGTTTTGAACAGTTAAAAGATTTCACAAAACAACTTTTTAGTTGCTCTTCAGTACAAGTGTTCAGATACTGATTTGCCCTTGACTGTTTCAGCCTCCAGTAGTACTGGGATTGCTGCAGTGGTATGGCAGGTAGCTACAGCTGCCTAAAAATCTGGATTTGGCTTTTCCCAGAAGGTGATATGGGTTTTGGGGGGGAAAAAAATACTTAGGATTTAATGGATGGGAAGATAGGTTTAGTGACTTTGCTGTGGAGTGGCTGTACTGGGCAATACGCAGAGGATGGGCGTGCTTCATTTTAGTTAGATATAAAAGGAGCTGGAATTAGGGAGCTATAGAGAAACTGTCAAGCCACCTGGGCAGAGGTTAAGGTGTTGATATTGAGGTTAAATTATTGGTGACCAAATGGAAAGTACTTGATAGGAGCTTATTGCCATCCTGGGTGTTGAGCCTCCTAGAAAACATAAATGGAGTTAAAGAAAGCTGACATGCTAAAAGTTAGTGTCATTACATAAATCAGTGTTATCCTAACATGATAGTAAGTAGTACTTTGTAAATATTCTTGGTATGGGCCACATCTTACGGTGTTCTAAACTTACTAGTTCTGCGCTGCTGTGGATTAGCTAATGCTGCCAGCAGTGAATTTTTGTGGATAATATTGGCATTTTCAGAGGTGGAGCTAATAGTTTTTTGCCCCAAAACAGAAAGAGACTACAAATTTCTCTGGAGTGTGGCTAAGGATCTGTCATGATTTTTATTTTAGCTTGCTCAGGTTTCTTGAAAAAAAGCCGTAACATTGTGTTTGTACTTGGAGAAGAGATTGGAGTGAGGTAGTATACAGATACTCAGTGTATCTGTAAATAAAATGACAGGTGTTTGAAGGTAAACTGGACCCCTGTCTAAATGGGGTAAAACTCTCCTGAACAAGTATTTAAAAACAACTTTTAGGAAGTTCAGAAAATCCTAGTGCAGCCTGGTGAGCAATAAATGGGAAGCAGATGGAAGGTGTATGCTTGTAATTTTTGTGCAGTGCATTTCCACTTGTCTTGTTTGAAGTAGCTGGCAAACAGGGTTTAATAGAAAATCATGGGAGCTTCACAGAAGTGGCTGTAGCCTGGTGCAGATCCTTGTGCATGTTCTTGGAGAGGTGTTTTGGTGATCTTTCAGGCATTGAGATGCTTGATCAAAAAAGGAGTGTTGCCCAGTGTGAATCAAACATAGTAGAAACAGATGTGGGAGGTGCTGTTGGTGTTAGATGTTTTGGAGGGGTTTGGTGGGAATAATGTGGATCAGAGGAGTCATGTCATGTATTAGTTTTTCAGTCTTCAGTAAGACATACAGAAAATCTAACTGTAATTAGGGATAGGAGACACCTTACTTGTGATGTCACTGAAAAGTCAGTGTTTTTGTCCCGTCCGGGGTTCTGACTGTTTTAAGTTGCTTAGTGTGACTTAAACATGCTGTCAAGCATTTTATGGCTTAAGCACTCACATTAGATTGCTTACATCAACAGTGAAGAAGATGAAAAAAGTAAGTTTTCAAGCTTTAAAGAAAAGCTGAATTCTTCTTTCCAGGTTTTGGGGGAAAACGTGATACATCCCAAAAATGTTTAACAAATCCTTTGGAACCCCATTTGGAGGCAGCGCTGGCTTTGGGACAACATCAACTTTTGGACAAAGTAAGTAATAAGTCTAGACTGATGTTTTAGACAGAACTCGAGGTATTTTTTCCTTGGGTTGCAGCTAGAGGATCAGATGGAGGTGGTTATTTGTGTGTGATGGAGTTGGGGTGCTGCTAGGCTGTCCAGCTTGCTCTGCAGTGAATCAGGTTCAGAAGCCCTAGGCTTCTCCACTTAACCGAGCTTTTGATTTGGATAGATACCAGGATTCCACATACACTTGTTGAAACGTTTTTTTTAAGGGGATGGAAACTAAAATGCTTGGATGAAGGCTGTCTTGCTGGGGGGAGGGGATGGGAAGAGTCCCTTCAATAGGGACTGGGTTTGTTGGGAAGACTTGGAAAGAAAAGGCATGTAATCTGAGGGGTGTCTTCTGGAGATACACCAGTTTATGGTCTGCTGTAATGGCTGAAAACTCACTGTGGTATTTACAATGTGTATGTGCTCTATTTCTTAAGTAGGAAACACAATAATTCTGTTTATTATTCCTAAACCAAGGCATGGAAAGAGCAACTTCTGGGTGTCACAAACAGTGGTAGAGGCCTTGCAGAGGAGTGTCTTGTACATTCTGTAGAAGTGGCCAACTCCAAATACTGTAGGCTTTTATGTCAGGAGCTTTGTAGAAGTATTAATTGTACCACTCCACCTATCTCAGATGCTGATGTGTAGGTGGTCATGCACAAATCTTTTTACAAAAGTTAAAAAAGCACTGACAGAATTTAGTTTCTAGTATACCTCTTTAGAATATAGTTTCATCTGAGCTATAATGCTGGTTTTCAGATGCTGGCTTTGGCACTACAAGTGGAGGAGCGTTTGGAACATCAGCCTTTGGGTCGAACAATAATACTGGAGGCCTCTTTGGGGGTACACAGACAAAACCAGGTATTGCTGTCTTATGGCTGTAGTGGAATGTGATCCTGAGAGAAGGATGTTATTGAGAGAAGGATGTTACTGAGAAAAGGGTGGGGGAGGAAGAGAGAAAAAACTTGAAAAACAAAAAAACCTGACACAACCAGCAACAAAAGCAGCAACAAACCCCCACAAAAATTCCAAAATAGCAACCTCCAGAGCAGTCAGTGATTGCAAATTATTAATAGTCTATGTCTGTCTTCAGGGGGATTATTTGGTTCGACTACATTTAATCAGCCAGCTACCTCCTCCACAAGCACTGGCTTTGGGTTTGGAACATCAACTGGGACATCGAATAGCCTGTTTGGAACTACCAGCACTGGTGGAGGCCTCTTCTCATCCCAGAATAATGCCTTTGCACAGAATAAGCCTACTGGGTTTGGAAGTGAGTAAACCTGCTGCATCTCTCTTGAGCATTGCTTATTTCCTTTGATTGAAGATCAGAGTGCTGGATGTATTGGTGGGTCGGGTACAAGTGTTAATGTGGCGATTTGGTGGGGTTTTTTTCTTTCTTCTGGAGGATATAGTGACATTATTGCAGGCCATGGTAGCCAAGGGTGAGCCTGATAACGCTGTATGCTGCAATTCTAGCCATGAGTTTTAAAATAAGTTGAAAAAGGTGGTTGGCTGGCATTTTCTGTTCTTAAATATCTTTTGACACTGCTTGATACTAGCTTCTTATTCTGCTGTTGTAGAGCTGTTATAGTTGATTTTGCTTCTGAAACCAGAATGCTTGAAACGCATCTTAAACACTACTGCTTTCCCTGAGGGAAAAGCAACTGCTAGCAGACCCTTCTGAGAAAAGAAACCACACTGGTTCCCTTTATAAATGTAATTTTCTTAGTGTTGTCGGGAGTAAAATGAAACTGGGTGCTCTGGTTATTCTAAGATTTCCTGGACTGATGAGTTAAGGACAGTCTTCTGCAGCAGAATACTGGATTAACTGGCTACCTCTGCTGTAAAAAAAAAAAAAAAAAAATATCCTCTAGCTGTTTCTTCTGGTCCCAGACAACTTTGTAATTTGAATAAAATATCTGGGTTTAAGTTTTAAAAATCAGGTTTGTTTTTGTACCAATCTTTTTTTTTCTTTTTTAAGACTTCGGAACTAGTACCAGCAGCGGAGGTCTCTTTGGAACCACTAACACAACTTCCAATCCTTTTGGGAGTACATCTGGCTCTCTGTTCGGCCCAACTAGTTTTACTGCTGCTCCAACTGGCACAACTATTAAATTTAATGTAAGTCCTGGTTTTCTTTCTTAATCCAGCCTGTTTACTGTAGGATAACAGCCTATGTTAACCTAATTGTAGGATAACAGCTGTTATTTGTATAAAGTGCTGTCTTGGTCACTGAGCTGAAAAAAATGAGTAGTTAATATGGAAGTATGCAGTGTTCTGAAGTGACCTGAAAAGGTCCCCTTTAGTGGAACTGTTGCGGTGGAAATAGGATGTCTAGTTAACTCCAGAGAGCTAGAATTTTTTGATGCTGATGTTGACAGTCTTATCAAACGCCGTGGAGTAGTGCCCTATCTAGACTTCCTAGACTTAGAGCTGCGTTAAAGAGGTAAAGCAGCTCTTAAAACAGAGCCTCCTCAGGAAGCTAGGATGTGCCACAGAAGTCCAGGTGATCAACACTAAATGCTAACAGCAGTAAAGATTAAAGACATCTTGGGATAGGTCAAAGCAAATGCCATTCTCTTATAAGTCAGCATGGCTTTGGATATGTAAGCTGAAATGTGAAGACTGATCCCTTGTGTTTTCTGGATGAGTTCCCTTTAAGAAAGGGTTGAATAATGTCTTGAGAGTTCAATGGCAGTTGGAAATAGAGGGTGGCTCAGAAAAGAAGCTGTCATGGAAATGGGTTAACTGATCAATCTGCTGGAAAGAGTCAAGTCTTTTTGCCATATACTTGTTTGTATTTCAGCCCTCTATTTCTAGGCTGAGCTGATTTAACAGACAGACTTATTTATTGCAGGGCGTAGACAGAACTGTGGTGATAACTTGGGCAGTCTGAGTGCTGTTAATATACTTTCATAGCACAATTTAAAAAAAGGCGGATAATGGAATCCATGCATAGTTAGATGATTTATATCACAAATTTAGATAAACCACTTTTAAAGTGAAGCTGAAAAATGAATTGTACTGCATTGTTTTGAGTGTTACTAAGGTAAATTGCACTATTAAACGCTATTGAATGTGCCTCATCACTGGGTGAGGCCACAGCTGTACAGATAAGTCACACACTGCTTCAGGTCCTGTGTGCTGAATTTAGCTTTCAACAGCATCTGCTGAGGCAGTAATAACTGTATTAAAGTCTACCTGGATTTTAAACCTGATATCTTAACCTCTTGTCTTGCAGCCACCAACTGGTACAGATACTATGGTAAAATCTGGAGTAAGCACTAACATCAATACCAAGCACCAATGTATTACTGCTATGAAAGAATATGAAAGTAAATCTCTTGAGGTCAGTCAACGAGTGTTCATGCTTGTCTTGTTTGGCTGTTTGTAAGCATTGGCTTAGTAGAGCTTTTTTAAACTGTAATAGGGATCCGTTATGCTCATTAATGAGTAAAAACTTCAGTATCTGCATCAGTCACAGAGGAGAAGTATCATCAAGTAAAATACTCATCACCATATTTATTGCATTTGTTCTTAAATGCTTAATGCTGCAGCTTTTGAGGAGCTGAAATTCCATCTTGCTGTATGCCAGAAGGGTGAGAGACCCAGTTGGGAGCTGTGCTGCTGAGATAACTGCAGAATCTTGGACAAAACTCACAGTTGTTCAATATAACCCAGTGTTCCCAAGGGTATAACCTGAAGTCTTTCTGTTCAAGTTGACTTATTTGATACTTTAAAAACAGATCTTGTACTCAAATGATCTTTAAACTCTGGGAAGTAAAATTGAAACCCTGACGTGAATCTTGAGTTTAGGTCATGTTTTGGGTTTTTAAAAATGCAGTGTTAACAGCCTTTTCTTGATACCATCACCTTGTTTTGGGTTTGAATGCTGTGTAAGCTTGTTAATGACACTTGTTTAACCTTATACTGTGTAAAAAGAATGTGTAAAGAGAGCTGGATTTTCCTTTACTAGGAACTCCGTTTAGAAGACTACCAGGCAAACAGGAAAGGGCCCTCGAATCCTGCAGGAGCAGCTGCAGGCTTGTTTGGGCCTTCTACTGCTACATCCAGTACAGCTACAGGACTTTTTGGCAATTCTACTAATACAGGCTTTTCGTATGGACAGAACAAAAGTGCTTTTGGAACCAGTAAGTACTGCCTGTCCCCTGTCTTTGCTGGTATGCAAATATGCAAATACTCTTCAGGTATGAAAATTCTGTAATGAAAAAGGGTGGGGAAACACTGGTGTGAGCTCAATTTTACTGGTTGTATCATCGCCATTCAATAATTAGGTTCTTTGCCATAGAAATCTCTTTATTTACTCTTCAGGGTTTGCAAACTTCCTCTGCATCCCCCAGGTTTTGCTGAAAGACCATTCATTGGAGCATCTGGCTTTACAAGAAAGTCAGCTTGTTTATGTGGGCAAATAAAACAACCAGGATATTGCTAGTGATCAGTAGAGTGACGGCATCAGTTAATAGTAATGTCAAGATTTTACTGCTGCTAATCAGCAAAAGTAAATTCCCTAGAAATTAATTATGTGGGCAAGTTAATTTATAGTAGCCTGACTAGAATTTTCCAAGAGGTTTTTTCCACTGTAGAGCAGGGTTAGGATGTGAACTTGTTTGTGTTGTGCCTTCCTGGTTGCATGCTGTCTGTTTTGGCATTCTTGGTCAAAAACTAAAAGCCAGGTATGAAGTAACTAACTCCCATAAGTGCTTGCCTGTCTGCTAGTTGCTTGTCAGTTGGGCTAACAGGGTAGTGGACCTTTTTGAATTTAGCATTAAAAAAACGTGCAGAAAAGTTCAAACACAAATTCTATTTTTATTAGTTTCTGCTGCAAATCTAAATGCAAGTAGATATTTGTATTTGTGGAATCAGACTGTAAACAGCAGATCAAAATCCTGTGGTCTGTAGAAATGGAAGTGGTTATCTGCTGTAAGAAAGGCTGTACTGTGTTGGGTTAGAATTGTGTGTCCTTAATGACAGGCACTGCTGGACTCTGTCTCTGGGCATGCCTGGGTTTAGCTAAGCTGCTGTCCTGGAGAAAGATCAATGTACAGGTGGCCGTATTTCTCTGCACCCCGTGAAGGTACAGTTTGTTAAAATCCACGGACTGCCCAATCTGGCAGCCTTGCCAGGCTTCATGTGTTTCTCATGCAGACGACTCTGAAGAAAGCACCTAGTTCTGCAGAGATAGCAATGGCAGTTGAGTGAAGGAGCAAAAGCTTTTCTCGATGTGTATGCCATTTTTACTACATGTAAATAGCCCTTTTCCTTGGGGGAGAAAGATGGTGATGGTGACTGAAGTTTGGGTAGAAGTTTCTGTAGTAGTTGTGTGGGTTATAGAACAGAACTGGTGTGGAGGGCACTGCCTGCCTCTTGGCTAGGGAGCTCTTTCAGGTCCTCATGGTGCAGTTGTCTTTGTAGAGTGGAGAACAAACTGACCATACCAAAGCTGGTATCTTCTTGGTCAGATCCATCTGTGAGGTAAACTTGCTGGTCTTATGCTCACATTGACTTTAGGAGAAGGAGAACCTGATGAAATACCTAACATGAACTACTTCCACATGAATGGAGGTGCTGTGCTGTATTGATGATGCTGGGTGTCTTGCTGCTCCATTGAATTGAAGCGGGTCTTTTTCCTGTTTTAACATGCTGAGTGTGGAAATGTAAATGGGATTGGATAAGTACTTGAGGTTTTTTTAACCAGTGTGTTTGTATGTTGTAGGTACGACTGGCTTTGGAACAGGAACAACAGGTCTTTTTGGTCAGCAATCTCAAACTACGAGTCTATTTAACAAACCATTTGGTCAAGCCACAACAACGCAGAACACTGGCTTTTCTTTTGGCAATACCAGCACCCTAGGGCAGCCAAACACAAACACAATGGTAAGACAAATTGTTTGAACCCTTAAAAATTGTGCTATAGGTACTTCAGCTAGACACAGGAGGCTGTGATACTGTGATTTAGATCTTACTCATTGTAGTACAGCTTCATAAAACTAGGATGCAAAGCTCTGAACTCTGCTGTCTGAGCTAGCCACTTCTTGCCAATCAGCATTTTTCATTCATGATAACTGGACACAGTATAGCTTTTAATGAATAACTTCACCCATTCCCTCCAAGTGGTCTGCTCTCTTACCAATTCAAGTATTTCCGATGGTGTTCACACAGATAATATGATACCATTGTTAACATTTTGTGGGAACAATTCTGTACTTTCTGGTGAATAATGAGCAGTATTCTTGGGCCCTTTTGATAGAAGGATGCTACATAGCTGCCACTTGCTGTAAAGCTCGGGCCTTTGGCTCCAAATATGCTGTATTCTGAGTATGTTGTGACTTCTCCCAGAAAACTCTGCAAAATGTTTCTTTTCCATCTCCTTCACACAAAGTGATGAGGAAATTCCAATATCCTTTTCAGCGTGGAGCATAAATTCTTTGATTTTTTTTTTTTTTAATTTTCTTTTTATGACTTATTTGTTGGAGAATGACTAAAGCTTCTGAAATGCTTTTCACCCATCTTCTGCCCCCAGAAAAAGGGGTAATGTAGCATCATTTTATTAACTGATTTTTGCGTTGGTTCTGTTACTGTCAGTGCTAGACTTTGAAAAGCATTGCAGCGTTATCTTAACCTGGTTCCTGTTTTTTAGGGTCTCTTTAGCGTAACCCAGCCCTCACAGCCTGGAGGCATTTTTGGAACACCTGCCAATACAAATGCTGGTACTGGGTTTGGAACCGGAACTGGTCTTTTTGGACAAACTAACACAGGATTTGGTGTTGGCAGTTCGGTATGTCTGTACCTTAACAGAATAACCTGGGGAAGGAAAAAAATATGAAAAGCAAATGGCTTGGAGCCCTGTTTCTGGGTGTTGACCTCCATGAAAGTAGTGTCATCTTAAGAGTTAAGATGCAAAATTAGTGTGGTTTTATGTAAACTGAAGGATACAGTATAGGCATGCGTAACGGAATGTCCTAGTTTTGGCTGGGATAGTTAATTTTCTTCTTGGTGGCTAGTGCTGTGTGTTGGGTTTAGTGTGGGATCAGTGTGGTTGAGGACTCTTTGGTTTCTCAGGCCTTGCTGATAGGGGAGGGCTGGAGAGGTGCAGGAAATTGGGAAGGGACACAGCCACATCAGCTGACCTGAACTAGCCAAAGAAATATTCCATACCACAGGATGTCATGCTCAGTATATAAACTGGGGATGGGGGGGAGGGGGGAAGTTGGCCAGGGCTGTAATCTTTTCTTGGGGACTGGCTGTGCATTGGTCAGCAGGTGGTGAGCAGTTGTATTGTGCCTCACTAGTTTTCTTTTGTCCTGTCACTGGTTTTCTTCTCTCCCTTCCTTTTGGATTTTCGTCCTCTCCCCTTCTCCCTCCTTTTTACTATAACTGTTACCTTACTATTGTTCTTTTGTTTTTATTTTAATTACTATATTGTTATCTTCTCAACCCTCAAGTTCTACGTTATTTTCTGATTCTCCTTCCCACAACCCACCTCCTCTGCCCCGCCCTGGGGAGTGGGGAGTGAGTGAGTCACTGTGTGGCACTTAATTACCAGCTGGGATTAAAACCATGACATGGAGCTAGTGTTTCAGAGATTCATTTTCTAAGAAGTAATGTCTTGGTTGATAAGACAGCAAGAGAGACCAAGCATCTCTCTACCTATGTATTCCTGGGGATGCCCCAGCATAGTGTTGAAAATACAGATGTTTGAAGTTGTGATGATTGGTGACTTAACCGGAAAGTGGACTTGATTCTTGATACTCAGTCATTTTGGTTGTAATGGAGTGAAAATTATAGAATAGTTAGGTTGCAAAAGACCCTTAAGATCATAGAGTCCAACTGTAATACTTGTTTCCGGAAGGTCCTTGCCATATACTAGCGCATGTGGCTTGCAAATAACGCAGCACTATTGGGAATCTAGGTTGTGGTCTAAGTTGTGCTTTGCTTGAGTTTTGCTTTCTTGCCTACATTGAAACACTAATGCTGTTCTTTTAATGTCTGTCTGGGTTTCCAAGTTCATGTTTTCTTCCTTTCAGACCCTGTTTGGTAACAAGCCTGCTGGATTTGGAACCACCACGACCAGTACTCCCTCGTTTGGTACAACCACTGGCAGCGGGCTCTTTGGTAACAAACCAACCCTGACTTTAGGAACCAATACAAATGTTTCTAATTTTGGTACATATAAAAAAAGTGAGATTTCAATCACTTAAAACTATACTGCATATACCACACACCTGGCTGCTGAATAGCACATGCTAAATGATTATGAATGTTAAAGTTCTCAGGTAAGCCATGCTTCTGATGCATGTTGCTGCAGGGAAAGGTCTTGGATGCTGTTTTATACCTTTCCTCTTGGTGGTACTCCCTGGCTTGGGAGGTAGAAAATTCAGTACCAGTATTAGGCGAGCGCTTAAGAGAAGGTGGAACCTGTAATTGAAAACTACTGAAATAAAAAAATTCAGAAGACATAGAGGTTTGTTATGAGGCTTCAAATACGCTGTGGTTGCAAAGTAGTGCTGAAGGGAATGCAGTAAAACCAGTGATATCTGTAGCCTGATGGTAGGAGATACTGCACTGAAGTGAAGGTAAAATGAAACAGTTCCTGTCTAACTGATGGTTATTGTTAACTTTCATGGTGCAAAGGATCAAAGTCCTGAAGAACTGGGTCTTGTGTTAGTGTTAGTGTCCAACGCTAATGTTAGAGAACCAGTGTTGAATGAGTGTGTGATTGAGCAGAAGAAATGTGCAGTGATAGTTTAAGTAAATGGCAATCTTCCTTCACAGAGCTTCTGTTGAAATGGGTTTAGTCTCTTTTTGTTTTTCTCTCCTCTGCTCTTTTTGTTTTTCTCTCCTCTGCTCTTTTTGTTTTTCTCTCCTCTGCTCTTTTTGTTTTTCTCTCCTCTGCTCTTTTTGTTTTTCTCTCCTCTGCTCTTTTTGTTTTTCTCTCCTCTGCTCTTTTTGTTTTTCTCTCCTCTGCTCTTTTTGTTTTTCTCTCCTCTGCTCTTTTTGTTTTTCTCTCCTCTGCTCTTTTTGTTTTTCTCTCCTCTGCTCTTTTTGTTTTTCTCTCCTCTGCTCTTTTTGTTTTTCTCTCCTCTGCTCTTTTTGTTTTTCTCTCCTCTGCTCTTTTTGTTTTTCTCTCCTCTGCTCTTTTTGTTTTTCTCTCCTCTGCTCTTTTTGTTTTTCTTTTTTCTGAACAAAAAAAAAATTCATAAAAGTGAGTGGGAGTGGATTTAGACCCTGGCATCTTTTTTTTGTTCGGTTCGTTGAGATTGATTATTTTTTATTTTATTGGCAATAGTCTGCACAGGGCAGTGAGCCTGCCCTTCTATCCTGCCAGCATAGACAGAAGAAAGTGTCGAGCTCCCAGCCTGCCAGGGGCAGCGCCTTAGCAAGCACAGTTTCTCTCTGGCGACCAACCTTGGGCAAACCGTTAATACTACTTGTGAAAGTTGCTACCCATTCCCTTGTAGCTAGAAAGACCTTGGAGAACAGTAGAACACTAGTGTGTTGGCACTTTGGTGGTGAACAATACTGATTGTAGTATGTGGTTTTAATTTGCCTGCTTTACTTGCAGTGGTACAGTTTATAGGAAAAACAGAGTTTGGTTCTAAGGTGTATCTGCTGTTGGTCAATGACTGCAGTTTTTTAGTGTAATTCTGGTTTTGCATACTGACCAGCTGTAGGATGGTTTCACAGTCTTCAGTTTAAGAACTAATCCTTCCTGTTAGATCTGGATTGTACTTATTTATAATTAGAGATTTATCTTTGAACTGTGTGCTTGTTCTGAGTTGTTACCTGCTTTCTTGGTAAGAAGAGAAATGCGTGTGTGGTATATCCAAGCAGTTGAGGAAATTTAATAAGTCTTTCTCTGTTGCCAGATGCAGCATCATCACGTCCATTCTGGCTTTCAGTAAAACCTTGAAGTCTGGTACAAACTGAAAAGCTTATGAAGGCAAAAGAGTGTTTCTTCTGTACTGATGTTTATAGTATTGTGTTCATAACTTAAATATGTCTGTTTGCTGTTGAAGTCTCTTCTTGATGCTTGTCAGCCTAACTTGGGTTGTTGTAAACTGTGAAATTTGATCTTGGCTTTGGCAGGGCTCTCTCTGAGCCAGTGATGCTCACTTACTTCAATACATGTTTTTTAAATTTCAGCTCTGATAATGTTAGGTTAACGAGCTACTGGTTCTGTTCTTGAAGGTTTTTGTGCCAACACAGGTGGAAATAGTTTGTTTGGAAATAAGTCTGCAACTGGGTCTCTGGGAACTGGACTTGGAACAGGATTTGGAACAGGTAAACAGTTTTAGCAGCTTATTTCATGTCAGCCTAAGCATGGTCATCAAACTTCAGTGATAATATAGCCTTGGTATTACTTGCCAATTCAAATGTATGTGTTCTAGCTTGAAGTCATGAATTGGACTCAAATCAGAACCAAGCAGAGCTTGCTAACACAGTACTAAGTAACTTTTTAGCAATTATAGGTAGTATTGCTTACAGTGATGCTTAATGGTTCATAAAACTGGTGGCATCCTCTGTATTTCAAGCCTTTGGTTTGGTTGCATGAGTCTTGAATGTCTGTAGCATTCATGGACATGTTGAATGTTTTTTTGGTTCTTTGTTGTGGGCTAAATTGGCTTGTAAGTTTGCCACAGTCATGTAGTAGATGAGTCATCTCATGCCACAGCTCTTGGGACAGGACAGACATCTTTATTTGGAAACACCCAGCCTAAACTTGGTGGATCGCTAGCAACAGGAGCATTTGGAGCACCAGGATTCAATACATCAACAGCTACTCTGGGCTTTGGAGCCCCTCAGCCTGCTGTAGGTACGTGTACGTTGGCCTGAGTTTAATTGCTGCTTCCTCCCTTGTTTCAGGTGTGCCTAAACATCCCACCCAAATGCTTGCAAGGGGAAAAAAAAAGTTTTGAGAATCTGAGGCCACTTCTGTTGTTGGTAGCAGTGGAGACCATGTTAATGAAGTTTTTTGTGTGCTGATATGTAGTTGCAGTAATTCAAATTTTCATAATGTTACTAATAACTGTAGCTATTTTAGAACTTTGCAAGATTGCTGATGTAATTCCCATCGTTGAATTTGGGGTAGCAACAGTAGGTGCTTACAAAAAAATTAAGGGAAATGTAGTGTTACCTTCTTCAGTAATTCCAGATTGGAGAGCTGGAGGGACTTAATTAGAGATTATGCTGTGCCATTGGTGAAGTAAGTGGTCTTTAGATCAGGCACTTGTGCTACCGTTTTGTAAGTTAAAATACCTACTACTTCCAGCAGTGTCAGATCTGAGCACTTAAAATGAATGGTGTACATAACATGCTGTAGCCCCCTGAGGCTGTGATTTCAGGAAAATTATTTTAAACTTGAGGCAGGGGAAGCACGTGACACTGTGTGGGAAGACGGGCCCAAGAAAGCTGCTTGGTGTTCAGGGGTCACCTCCTCTAAACTCAGGGGAGTTCTGTCCCAGCGAGCAGGAACGCAGGGAGAATGTTAGACAGCCTGCATGGATGAATGAGGAGCTCCTAGTAAAGCTCAAACACAAAAAGGAAACTTACAGGAGGTGGAAGCAGGGGCAGGGAGTCTGGGAAGAATACAGAGACATGGTCTGAGCATGCAGGGATGGGTTTAGGAAAGCCACAGCCCAGCTGGAACTTAATTTGGCCAGGGATGTCAAAGGCAACAAGGAAGGCTTCTGTAAGTGACAAAAGGAGAAGGAAGAGTAGGGGTGGCTGATTTGCCCAAGGGTTGTGCTGCCATCCAGATGGACCTTGGCAGGATGGAGAAGTGGGCTGACAGGAGCCTTGTGAAATTCAATGAGAAATGCAAAGTCCTTCTCCTGGGGAGGAACAAGCCCAGGCACCAGCACAGGCTGAGGCTGCCTAGCTGGAGAGCAGCTTGGCAGAGAGGGTGGGGGGGTCTTGCTGAGCACAGTTGGCCATAAGCCAACAATGTGCCCCTGTGGTAAGGGTGGCCAGCAGTGCCCTGTGCTGCACTGTGAGGAGGGAGGTGTTTTCTCAGCTCTGCTCAGCACTGGTGAGGCTCCATCAAGAGTGCTGGGTCCAGTGCTGGGCTTGCCAGTATGTAACTCTCACACATACTGGAGAGAGTCCAATGAAAGGCCATGGAGAGGCTAGAGCATCTCTGCTGTGAGGAGTGGCTGAAAGACCTGGGGCTCTTCAGCCTGGAGAAGAGACAATTTGGAAGGATCTCATCCACACATAACAAGACCTGCAGGCAGGTGCCAAGAGGGTGGAGCCAGGCTCTTCCCAGTTGAACCCTGTGCAGGACCAGAAGCCATGGGCACATGCTGGAACACAGGAGGGTCCCTCTGAACATCAGGAAACACTTTTCTCTGTGAGGGTGCCCAAGCCCTGGCACCGATGACCCTGTTTCAGCAGGGGGCTTGGAACAAGTTGACCTTCAGAGGTGTGTCCCGCTTCACTGTTCCATGATCCTGTGAACACCCATCAAAGTAACCGCATATACTAGTGATAACAGCCAAAATGTGTTTGAAGAGAGTACCTTCTTGTCATGATGAAATTCTCTCATCAGTGTGTTGCAGTCTTTCTGTGTTTCTTATGCTTGAGCCTCCCTTGGTGTAACACTATAGAGGATCCCAAGTTTTCCTTTCTGTAGGCAACAGCTGCAGTGGGGCAGTTTAGGGAAGGGTCTCACTGGCCATCATCGGCTCGGTGAAACCAGATTTTGATCTGATAAAGAACCAGTTGTCCCAAACTGTCGTCTTGGCTGACTTGCAGACTTTGTCTGTTGTTTCTCTGGGAGTGGTTTTGTTGTTCATCAGGAATGCATGCATGCAATCTGGGTTTCTTGGGATTAGAAATAAGCTTTTTAGGTTGCTCAAATGCTTTGTAGTGTGAACACTTAGAGCATTTTATGGGAATTAAGATTAGATGCTAGAAGATGGGGAAAGAAAAAATTAAGAGGCCATTGTTGTAGAGAGTACTCTAGACCTGTAAGTTTGATTGCTGTAGCAGGAATGTAAAAATTTTGCATGAAATACTTC
Source organism: Falco punctatus (assembly GCF_963210335.1). Classification (NCBI taxonomy): domain Eukaryota; kingdom Metazoa; phylum Chordata; class Aves; order Falconiformes; family Falconidae; genus Falco; species Falco punctatus. The sequence continues at coordinate 784,735 of NC_137581.1, forward strand.
CCTCGCTCTAGGAAAATGTTTCAGAAGTCAAATGTATTAGTTAAAGGCTTTGGCAGGCCAGGCTCATTCTACTGATGTGTAGCTCTCCATGCCCCCAGCTTTTCACCAGTAAAAGCTTATGGAATGTGGTTGCAAATTCTAATGGAGGAATACAGTCTGATTTCTTCCTTTAAACTGCCGCTGCAATGGTGACCGAAGATCAAGGGAAAGAAATGCTGAAGTTCGTATAGAAGTTTGAGTTCATATGAGGAGATCCTCTGATTGGAAGGATATCTTTTCCACCTACCTTGGTTCTATTAGTAAAGCTGTTAAAACTAAAAAATGATATTCTTCTTACAGCACTGACAGACCCAAATGCATCAGCTGCCCAGCAGGCAGTCCTTCAGCAGCATCTCAATAGCTTGACGTATTCACCCTTTGGAGATTCTCCGCTCTTCAGAAACCCTATGTCAGACCCAAAGAAGAAAGAAGAGGTAAGTGCACATAAACATAAACTCATTTTATGCGTGAGATTTGAAATAACTTTGTATCTTGTGCTCGCTTTCTTCAATTAAGTACACAATGAGCAGCAAAATAAGTTGCCATCTGTATATTCATACTGGTGCAGTGGCTTTTTATGCTCTCCAGGATGCATACTGCTTGTGCTGTGGCTTTGCATTTACTGCCTTTGAGTGCATCAGAGCCTTCACTATGGAGTAGTTCTTGTTATGCTCACTGCTGCTAATTGAGAGTAAAAATGGGTAAATGCCTCTGGTTACAATATTTTTAGTGCTAAGCTTGAGCTTTACTTATGACACTTTGTCAGTCTCTGATAAACCATATCCTGTTGGCTTGTTTTATTAGGCAACAAAATGAATAGTCTTCAGACTTAAAATTTAAGGGAGGATCTAAGTGGCTGCTGCCCCTGGGCAAATTCCTGGGTTAGAGATTTTTCCTGCCCAGACACTGGAGCCAGGCATGGTCTGCCTAGAGACCCAGGGGTCTCCTTCTCAGGCTGATGAATGTGGCTATTGCTTTCCCATTTGCCAGCATAGTCAGTTGTGGAGCTGGGCCATGTATCCCAGATGCACAGAGTGCACTGGCACAGCTGGCAGCGCAGCCACGGGCAAGGCACTACCTTAAGTCCCCATGTGTAACTGCTAGGAATACCATAAAATATAAGCATATACACCCACATCCTCTTCCTCCCCTTTGGCTAATGAAGCTCCCTGGTAAAAGCACACATGGCCATGTTCTCTAGGCTCACCTGCATGTACATGAATCCCTTGATCGTTAGCGTGGCCTCTCTGTCCATCTGATAGCCCTGCCCAGATCTTGAGTCCTCTTCCTAGTTCCACAGAGCAGGCTGGTCCAGCTTGCTGCTTGCCGCAAAAAGCGTGTGCACTCACACTTGTTTTGTGGGCACCCTGTACGCACAAATCCCTCTATACTGGCATGAGTCCTCTGCTTGTGGTATCCCTGCCAGGACCCAGGGCCTCCTACTTGCAGGCCAGTCCATCTTGACGCTTGCTAGTGAACTACACACATGCACCTCCATGCACAGGAGGTTCAGGGACGATGCGGGTGCTCTGTCTACCCCTTTCTGCCACCAGCTGGGTGGCCCAGGCACATGGGCCAGACAGTGTTGTGGTCTTTCTCAGTGGATGTTGCACAATCTTTCACTCACCGTAGTTGTCCCTCCAGTAGTTATGCCTGGGACATGCACTGGTCCCATCCCAGGGGCTTGAGCAGACACCCACATCTGTTCCAGATGCTGAGGTTTCCTCTCGCTCTAGCTGGTGGCAGCAGAGCCCTGGGGAGCCCACACCCCTGGTCTGTCCCCACATTCACTCAGTCTGGACAGGAGGTCCGCATTGGCCTTCTGCAAAGATATGCTTGTAGGTTCTGAACGGCCACTCCTGACTGACTGGAAACTTCTGGTCTCTGGTGTTGCTTCCCTTAGCTGTTGTCAGCTAGCTTTGCCTGGTTTTGTTTATGGCTTCCTCCTTCACGTATTTGCATTTAAAAGGTCCTTGACTTAATAACCTTAAAGCAGGCCCTCTCGCTGTTTGTGAACCCTAATGGTACATGGTATGAAAACTCCAGTTCTGCATCTCTTTGTTACAGAGGCTGAAACCCACTAACCCAGCAGCTCAGAAGGCCTTGACAACACCCACCCACTACAAACTGACTCCACGTCCAGCAACCAGAGTACGACCAAAAGCTCTGCAGTCAGCCGGCTCTGCTAAATCCCATCTCTTTGATGGTCTTGATGATGATGAGCCATCCCTATCCAATGGTGCTTTCATGCCAAAGTTAGTTTTTCTTTTGTATATGTTGGAGGGAGGAGGTGGTGGAAGAATCTTCTGATCAGATTAAGTAATCTCTTGTATAGTGTCTTAAATTCAATGAGTGTTTTGTGGCCTGATTCAAATGAGTAGCAATAACAAATTTTATGTAAAACTTGAACAGAACTGTTTTCAGTAGAGGAGATAAAAATGCTCAGCTTAAACTGTTAAGGCTAAATAAGCTGTAAAATGAGGTCATCCCATGATTGGAGCAAAGCTCCTATAAAGTCAATTAGGAACTATTACAAGGAAAGCTTGTATGGTGTAATGCTTCCTGCTTCTGAAATAGAAGTGTTGTTAGGTTTGCTAATGCAGCCAGAATGAAGGCAGATTTCTGGCATTTTCATAGCCTAGCACTGGTTCTGTTTCAGTTACCCAGATGTTTCTGTGAGTAATAAATAACGATGATGTCTATTTACCCTACTGAAGCTTTTGATTTCAGTCTTCAAGAGCATCTGTGGCAAGAAAATTGAAAAGGGGTTTAGAAAGCTTGAGTTTAGTTCAAAATGATCAACAAAAAGCTTTGGAGAAAGGTGTCAGTTATTTAAAGTTTCTGTAAGCAGAGGCTTTTAGAAAATATCTTGTAACTTTTGTAAACTTTTTGTCTGTAATTTAGCCTGAACAATCTGTTCACTTTCCAGGGAGAGGGGCAGAGCATGGACTTAAGTGTTTTATTGAAAAACATCAAATGATCAGAACATGGGAATACTTGGCCTTTTTTGGGTGTAATTGGCATAGATATTCAGTGATCTTCAGATTGCAGGCAGTGAACCCTAGCCTGGCCATGGATTTGGTTTTAAGGTGACGCTGTAGTAAAGAAGAAACTGCATCTGTGGGCCAGACTTTTGTTGCAGGATTCTGTGCTTCTGCTGGAGAAGCTCTGTTTCGCAAAACAGATAATACTGTGGTTTACTGAACTTGGGTTTTGAAGCTTTCAGTGACCTGTGCTTTTTACACTTACTCATAAACCAAAGCCTCCAATAGAATTCCCAAAAAAGTTGTAGTATCTCAGCTACTGCAGTGCTCTTACAGAAGACTTCATATGTCGTGAGTGTGGGAACACTGCTTACACAGCTGGTGTCTGGTCACTGGAGCATGTGAATTAAGCATGGAATATATATTTATGCAGTGGATATATTCAAATTTCGTTGTTGGTTTTATTTTTTCTTTTTTTTAGGAAGAGCATCAAAAAGTTGGTTTTGAAGAATCTCAGCAGTAGTGATCTGTTCTCCCCTGTCAATCGTGAAAATGAAGACCTGGCTTCTCCATCGGAGTATCCAGAGAATGGAGATAGGTATGTTGATTCATCATGCAGATGTTTATACTTCACGAGAAATGCAAACTGGTTATGCCTGTCTCTAAATTATTATTAATAGAATAGGTAGTTATTTTCAGGGATGTAGTCTTAAATGTTCATTGGAAGCAACTTGACCTGTTGTGAGATTCATTTCCTCATAATCTAGCCACATATTTTTCCTGTGTGGTCACATACCAATACATTCCATCCAAAATCAGGACTTCAAAGGGGAATTACTTTTTGGATAGGTCTCTCTTCATTCCCTGTAGCAAGAAGCTAGGGCATTTCTTGAGGGAAGCAGTAAAACTGACCCTGAAGTGAGAGGAGCCTCTCCTTGTGTTTGGTCCTCAGTAACATGGGAATTGTAAGGAAGCTCCACTGATCCAGGAGTCTCATAGTAGTAATGTATCTTCTGCATATTAAAATGAGGAATCTCTAATAGAGACAGTCTCTTCTCGCAGAAGTCAGAATACCCATCTCCCCTAAAAAAAAAAAAATAATCTGTGGCCATATTTCAGATGAACCGGGGTTTTGGTTTGGTTTTCTTTTAATCAAGCTGGAAAAATTCCTGACGAGCTCAACACTTTGATTTTATTGAAAGCTAGTACAAGTAAGAACTGATGATGGGAGTGGGCAACCTTGTTTCTGATCACCTTAGACCTGATTTAGGTAGTTTGTAATGGGGCAGAGGCATTTGATAGCTGTTGCCAGCAGCCGGGTACAACAGCCAGCTCTCTGAAGCTGGTGTTTTGGAGTGACTGTCACAATAGTGTTCTCAAGTTTGATTTGATCATGATGCTTGCAAGACTTAATCATCCCATTCTTGTAAAACTGTGTATTTTGGGCTTAAAAGTGTATCAGCCTGGTTCACAATTCATTGAATCAATCAGAAGTGAAGTGACCTTGGAGGGGGGCAGTCTCTGTTCATCAAGCAGTCTCAACACTGAACTAACACCTTGTTGTTGTGGACTTTCATAGAATTTGAGTTGGAAGGGACTGTAAAAATAATCTAGTTCCAACCCCCCTGCCACAGGCAGGAACACCTTCCCCTAGACCTGGTTGCTCCAAGCCCCGTCCAGCCTGGCCTTGAGCACTTCCAGCAATGGGGCATCTACAGTGTCTCTAGGCAGCTTTGTCCAGTTGGGGGTCTCACACCTCCATGGGTAGAGACTGCAGCCTCTGTGGGTCTCTGTTCCAGTGCTTGACTGTCCTTATTGATTTCACTGTTTTAATTTGACAGTTTTCTCATCCTCCTGCCATGCATATCTGCGGAGAGCCTGAATTTTGTCTTTGATGTTGAAAGGGTGTTATTACACCCCAACTTGCAAGTCTTTTCTCCAGACTGAGCAACCCATTTCACTCAAGCTTTCCTCACAGGGCATATGCTTTAGTCCCCAGCTATCATGGTACCCTGCTTCTGATCTTACTGCTGTCTTTCGTGTAGTGGGAGCCCCAGATTAGAGGCAAAATGGTAGAGGTTGTCTAACAAGGGCAGAGTGAAAGGGAGTAATTGCTTCCCTTGGTCTGCTGATTCTGCATCATGTGGTGGTCCTCTTTACTTTTTCTATGAAAAGAGACCTGAATTTTAATGTTGATGTAAGACCCTTGGAACTAAATAATTCAACTTTATGCATTATTCTTTCAGGTTCTTTTTGTCAGTACCTCCTGATGAAAACCACAGACAAGATGGTGAGCGAGAGGAGGAGGATGATCATCACGAAGTGACCAGGTTTTACACTAACCCCATTGCGAAGCCCATCCCACAGACTCCAGAGAACACTGTGCACAAACACCAGAACAATTTTGATGACACCATTGTGGCTCTGAATATGCGGGTGGCCTTGCGGAACGGTCTGGAAGGCAGTAGTGAGGATGCCTCGTTTCATGATGATTCTCTTCAGGATGACCGTGAAGAAGAGCCTGAAACTGTGCATCATCTGCATCCTGCAGGTTAGGCTTGGGGGGGAGGGTGGAGGGGAGTAGATGTGTAGCTCCTGACAGCTTTTCATGCATGCTTCATTGAAATTCTTTTACTGTTTCAGACCCTCAGCTTCTTTTAAATTCCTTTCTCTTTTCTTCTGAATACAGGTCTTGCTTTTCAGTTTCCTACCTAGTACAGAATTTTTTTTCTGCTGAGTCAATGAATGTTTAAATTGCATTGCTCAGTTTTATATTAGATTGGGGTAGTGAGGTGCATGAGAAGGAGAAAGAGGACCCAATCTGATTATTCTGCAGTAGTACACTGAGTTGACATCATTCATTAGCAAGATCTTAAACTTAGAAATCTAATGCTTGGTAGTTCTCAACATGCAAACTGGACTGTAGAGTTTGCCAGGAAAAGAATGGGCCATAGAATGTGGTTGTGTCTCTAGAGGACCATTGTGTGTGTATTTTCAGTACTCCCAATTCTGGTCACAGGGTTTGTAAAACTGAAAAAGATGGAGAAGTGTGAAGGAGGGGTCTTGAGCACCTTTCTCTCAGTTAAGACTTTATAGTTGTTGAAGAGATAGGAATGTATATTAGAATATTTTAAACTCAGGAGTGAACTGGAGAAGGTGAAGAGTAAGAGACTTGTTCCTCCTTTCAGGTAATATGTGGCATGTAATGAAAGTAGCAGGTGACATGTTCAAAATAAATGTCTTCAGACATTTTGTAGATGCAAGAAGCTTTTGTGGATTTTGAAGATCATTAGATAAATTAATAGATGAAAAAAGATTGGCGGCTGTTAAATGGAAAAGGTGCTGCATCTTGGCCAGCCGGTGCTTGAACTCCCACATTATTGAAGCTGTGAGAGTGCTTCTGTCAAGTGTTGCTGTAGATGTTTGCATTTGTCTTCTGACCTCCGCACCTGCTACTGATCTCTGACAGGTTGTTAGGTTGGAAAAACCTGGCATAGCAGTTGTCTTAAATCTGCTGTGAAGGCTGTGGAATTAAGGGATTTTAACTTCTCTCATTTGCTTTTGTTGCACTGATTCTCAGTTTGTTTGAGACCTTCAGTTGTTCAGGCTTGCAGAAGAAATGGGCTGAAACTCTTGAAATGTTAAAGCTGCAAGCTTGCTGCCGGCTCAGTTCTCAATGAATTTTCTGTTGTAGGAATTGTTCTCACAAGAGCTGGCTACTACACCATCCCCTCCATGGAGGAGCTAGCTAGATTTACCAACGACAAAAATGAATGTGTTGTGACAGACTTCACCATAGGCCGCAAAGGTGAGCACGTACGGTTTTTCTAGCTGCTTAAAGCTGAACTTAAAAGCTGTGGAATCTGAACCTGAGTTCCGTGCCCTCAGTATGATTATAAACAGTGCCCCTACATTGTGAACAACTTGCATCAAAGTCTTGTCATAGTTTGGATTGGTAGCACTAACAACCTCTGTTATGGGATGACTTAGGAAGCTTGAATATGAAAAGAGTGGAAGCACTTCCTGCTTTAAAGATGCTTGCTGTGAAATCCAAACTTGCTGGAGCATTGATGCAAACCTGATTGTTGTTGCTTCTTTTTAGTTGTGATCTATGCTGGAGCTGACTGAGCTCTAGTGAAGAGCCTTCAGCCCAAACTATATTCTCTGCTGGGTTTTTTGGAGGGAAATTAAAAATTTAAAGAATTATATGGTATATACCAGGAGTCCTCAAACTATGGCCCGTGGGCTGGATACGGCCCCCCAGGGTCCTCAATCCGGCCCCTGGTATTTACAGACCCCCCTGTAGGGGGTTGGGGGGGGAAACCAAACAGCCGCAGATGACTGCCTGCCCCTTCATCTGTGCGCCAGCCCCCTGTTTAAAAAGTTTGAGGGCCCCTGGTATATACTGTTTTTCTTTAAAAAATTGCTCTAAATAGGTTATAAAGCTGAGGGCACCCATAGTATTTGTGTAGGCAGTATGAATAGCTGAATGATAACAAAAAGCTTTCTGTGCAAAAGAATTGGCTTAAAAATAACATCTTCAGCATTTTCACACGGCAGTTGTTGTCACTTGTACTTTGTTTGGAGAGATGACAGTGAGGTGGTAAGATGGGGAAAAAGGAGTATAGCAGGAACATAGCTTCTCTGGCATGCAGTTTTCTTTCATGGACAAAATAGTGATGTTTTGGTTTCTTTTACAGGCTACGGATCGATCTACTTTGAAGGGGAAGTAAATCTAACTAACTTAAATCTGGATGACATTGTGCACATCCGTAGAAAAGAAGTTATTGTTTACCCTGATGATGAGAGAAAGCCACCTATCGGTGAAGGTTTAAATAGGTAATTTTAAAATACGTACTGTGTGGGGACAGTGGCTAGGAAGGGTAGAATTATAACACTGATGATCTACTACGTGTGCAGGCAGCTACCAAGAAATCTAAATCTGAGGTGTGCATTCAGATTGCAGAATTATGCAGTTACTAGATACCTGCAAGTTTGAGCCAGAAATTGGGTTTACAAGCTGGTTTGAGCCCACATGCTCAATTCTCAGCTCCTGTATGCCTGCCTTAATAGCTCTGCCTCAAAACCTTGTAATCTCTTAACACTTTCTTCTTGTCTTTTAACAGACGAGCTGAAGTTACATTAGATGGAGTCTGGCCTACAGATAAAACATCTCGTTGCCTGATAAAAAGCCCTGAACGACTGGCAGAGATGAATTATGAAGGTAGACTGGAGTCTGTATCTCGGAAGCAAGGCGCTCGATTCAAGGAGTATCGCCCAGAGACTGGATCCTGGGTGTTTAAGGTAACATTTTTGTTCTAGTTGTAAAGTGATTTCCAAGAATATCAGAAGTAGTCTGAAGTTACTCTCCTGACAACTTGGAATTCGAACAACTTTGCTAAATTTCTGTAAACTCTCAAGTCCTTCAGCTGTAGTGCAATCTGTCCTCATCAAACTGACCAAAACTTTGTCTTAAGATTTGCATACAGCAGATGTTCTTGGTCTATACAAAAGGTGAATTTGGGGTGTCACAACTGCTGTGTAAGGTGAACAGTTAAACCAGCTTGTTGCTCAGGCTTTTCAGACATGGATGCCTGAAATACCTCTTCCCAGGTATGACACATCTGCCCTTCTCGTTACACAGGTGGCACACTTTTCAAAGTACGGCTTGCAGGATTCAGATGAGGAAGAGGAAGAGCATCCTTCAGAAGTGGACACAAAGAAGTTAAAAACAGCATCTGTGCTGCCTCCAGGGCATCTGCCACCCCAGCAAATGACCTTGAATGGCAAGCCAACACCTCCATCTCAGGTGGGAGGAGGACTGAATTAAAATTTCATTTTATTAATTCCTTTTTAGAGTAGCTGGTGCCTAGAGAGTGGTTCTTGAAGTAACAAACAGCCTGGAAGTTGAAGAGCAAAACCTTACACAAACTCACACAAACTTGGTAGCTCTTCTGACCTCCTGATGAGTGTTTGCATGTTCTTTTTCATTAAGATAACTTGACATTTCATACTGAGGATGCGTGGGGGATGGGAAGGCTTTAAACACTTCTTGTTTAAATTCTGGTCTAGACTGAGTTCAGCATATTTGCACCACTTACGGAAGAAAACTTGTTTTTGTGAATATTGAATATATGCTATATAATGATAACGCCTTGTGCTGCCTGCCTTGAGAATGATATTGTGCATTAATTTGACTTTACCGTCATTTAGTACGCAAGACTGTATGCTTTATATTTCAAGAATGTGCTCTATTTTTATTTAAAATTACTTTTTCAAGGCTGATTATATGCTGGCTTTTTAAACTTATTTGGGCTGGATGTGACTGCTTCTAAAGCTCTGTGAAACATCCTCAGGAGTATGCTTCTGCCTTACATAGGGAAGGTAGCATTTTATCCAGCTCATTGGTAACCCCTTGAAGTTTAATGTTAATTTCATTTTAAAAAATTATTTTACATGGTTTTGAAGGTTACTGTAATTGCAGCTGATAGACTTGCGTTTTTCAAATGTAATTAGTATGGATATTGCCAAGCTAAATCAGGAGCTACTACATTGTGGGTGAAAAAACAGCCTGTTGGGAAGGTGTCCTGTCATTGATGGGATAGGACATACTCTTTATGTGGGTGTTAGTGGTAAACACTTGTGAACTACCTACAGCTCTTTCAAGTAACTTTTCTTAAAACAGAAAGCAGGTCTAGAGAGCAGATTACTTTTTTTTTTCCAGAACGGGGTTCTCGATTGCCTAGTTTCGCGAGTAAACCTTTGGCAGTTAGAGTGTGCAGGAGGGCTGAGCAGATGGTGTTTAGCAGCTGGATAGGATGTGCTGGGAGGTTTTTGTTGCAGTGCACAAGCAGGCTTTCTGTTTTACCCTTCAGTAATCAGTGACTGCAGTGAAAGGCGATCTCTAAGCTTGTACCTCACCGAGGCATTGGTTGTGTGCCAAGGTGCTGCCTGGCACGTGGCCAGAGTTCATGGTGTTCTGTATCATGGGGAAGCAGAGGATGGTTTTATTTCTGGATCTCTGGAGTCAAAGCATGAAAAACAGCTTAACACGCAGATAGGTTCAACAGGGTTTTTTTTGTACTGGGTTTAGTCTTATCAAAACCAGGAGATCGTTGTAGTATCACTTCCCTTCATTAGCCAGTGGCTGTGGCCATATAGTGATAGGACAAGGGACGGTGTTTTTAAGCTGAGAGAGGGGAGATTTAGTTTAAGTGTTAGGAAGAAGTTCTGTGCTGTGAGAGTGGTGAGGTGCTGGCCCAGGTGCCCCATCCCTGGCAGGGCTCAAGGCCAGACTGGATGAGGCTGGGAGCAGCCTGGGCTGGGGGGAGGGGGCCCTGCCCCTGGCAGGGAGTGGGACTGGGTGGTCTTGAAGGTCCCTTCCAACCCAAAACATTCTGTCATTCTGTGATTGTGGACAAGGGTCTGTTTTTTGTGTCAGAAGATATACAAGCAGTAAGAAAGAGTTCTTTTACAACAAATCACAATTTCATTACTTCTGTGGTAGGAAAACATTAATGCAACCGGGAATTGCTTTTGGTCTTAGATAGTCTGTGATCTAGTTACAAACTTTGTAGAAATACCTAAGCCATTCCGTCTCCACCGTGTCAGGCTGTCATGCAGGATAGAGGGGCCTAAAGTGGAGTTCTGGCAGCAGCAATTCACCTAAATGCCCTTCGGTACAGCCAGCACTGGTGCATTTCAGGATCCCAGTGGTAGGAGTCCTGATCCCCACACAAACAGTAACAGTGCAGCCTGCTCTTTAAGCCAAGCACATACTGCTGTAGTGTCAGATTAGATGAGCTGCCACCTCTTCTGTGGATTCTGCTTTGGAGAATCCCAAGGTTGTGTACAGCTGCTGCTTTGTTGCTCCTCCTGGCCCACTGACTAATTAAAACCTGCTGTTCATCCTGCTGTCATAAAGTAGATTCCTTAAGTATTTGCATTTTGAGAGGAATGCATGGTTGTCTTGACAGACTTGCCTGCATGAGCTACCTTTCAGTTTCCCTTTTTGCTGCTTGGTCAGATTAATGGGGACCAGAACTGATATTTTAAGCTGTCGGAAATACTGGGAATATGTGTGATTTATTCAGACCTGTCTTACAGATTGAAATGTACTTAGCAAAAAATTCTCCAAGTTAATTAACCTTTCATTTGCATATTACTAACTAAGGGTTTTGGTTTTAAAAATAGGAAAACCATCTAGCTGTCTCTTAAACCCCTGGGAAACAACATAGCATGACTTAAGAACTTGTCAAACTCCTGGAGTGTAAAGCATCTGCAAATAATACTATTTGATCGGAGGGAAGCGTTTAGGATCTAGACTTAAAATTTCTTTTTCTTCCCTTGCTAGCTTGAATATTAATGAATTTATTAAAGTTGCAAGGTCCACAGGAAATAGTTACACCAAGGACCTGGCTGCATTAAAGCACAATGAAGGGGGTAGTGAAACTTCTGTGCTTGTAACCATATTTTGACTTGTAAATCTGTTGCTCATACTGTAGGCATGCTCAGATACCACTAGCTAATGCTCCTTCCATGTCTGCCATTAGGTTCTATCTTTACAGACCCCCTAGTCTAATCTGCCTCATCTGATAACCTTCATCGCATTTCTTGGCTGATTCTAATGAGCTAAGAAGCAGCCATTTGAATATGCTCTTAAGTTCTTTAGCATTATTTCCAGTGCACTGCCTGCCATGGTTCCCTTGCTCATATATATGCATTGCTTCCATAGTCTGTACGTTGTTGCTTCTGCAAACCAAGTAAGCTGTAAGCATGAATCTTTCACAGGACACTCATGTCTAAGCAACAGGGGATGGTTAGACTGGAGCAAAACCAGTGGACTGGAGATAGGGGTGGTGGTTAGAGCTTACCAGGAGCCACCTGAGAGGCATTCAGCTAATGTGGCACAGGCTAATGACTCCTGGGCCAGGTGCTGCTTTTGGAGTGACCTGTTAGCTGCACAGTACCAGTGCTGAGTGGCATTCTCCAGGGGTTTTTGTCCTATCAGTTTGTTAGCAGAGCTGACAGAGTGAATGGGTTGCAGTGCTCTGTCGTGCTCCGTGTACCAGGTAGGAGCTGACTGCTGACACCATAGTCAGCAAGCTGGGCAGAAACAGAGGTGATGGCAGTGCTCGGAGTTAATTTCTGATGTCTGCTCATTGTTTGTACTGGCTGAACATTTCTCGCCCTGCCTGGAGTGTGAGTTCAAGTTGTCTTAAGTGATTGAAGGTGTATAAAGCTCACCTCAGGCTCATCGCAAAGGTGATGCCTTCAGGAAAATCATAAAATTAATTCTTCCTCCTGCCTCAGACTAGCAGTAGAGATGAGAAGTGTAGCTGCAGATTAGAAGAGAACTACTATATTTTAACCTTCTGACTGCTGATGTGCTAGTGATAAATAGAATATCATTGGAAAAACCCCAGAAATTACAGTGCAGTGATAGTTTAAAATCTTAAAGTAATTTTATGTGTGTGTGTGCACACACATGCTCTGTGACCCAGCCTTACATTATTTTGCAGGGGGCTCGTGTCCACTTAAAACTTCTGTTAAGTTCTTTGTGGAATATAGAGTCAGTGGTTTTAATTTGTACTATGTCACAGCTGGGGAAACAAAACATATATTGCAGTGACTCATATGCTCATCAGCCACCAGTGGTACCACGTGTTAATGTTGGAGGATTGCTGATTTTAAACTGGTTGTCAATCATCTAAAATGTCCCAGATTGAACACAGGTGCACAAAACTCTTCTTTGTGTGGTAGCATTTTGAGGGAGAAGGGGAGGAAGGCAGGAACAAAAATCTCTTCCTTTTTGTTGGTCATGTAAAAAATGGAAAACTGAAGAATAATTTCTTGAACTGAATGGCAGAACGTGGTAAACTTCAGGAGGGCATCACTAAACTGTGACTTCTTCACTTTAACTTGCGCTGTTACATTACAACTCTGAAGAAAATGGGAATAGGTTATATATAGTCATCTCTAAACTTACTATGGAGTCTTGACGCAAGCAAGGGTGTGCTCCACTCCATTTGCAGGTGATTGTTGGAACTACTAAATATATTTTTTGGCAAACTGTTGCAATCTGTGGTTGTCTGACACGGCCTCTGTATGTGTTTGCAGCCCCCAGAAATGGAGCAGCTGGGCAGGGTTGTGGAACTGGACAGTGATATGGCAGACATCACCCAGGAGCCCATTGCAGAAGATAACCTGATGGAAGAGCAGGGGGCAGTGCCTGCTTCGACTCACATTGTGTCAACCCTGGGTATTAACCCCCATGTCTTGCAGGTGAGTGTCTTGCCTTTTCCTCTCTTTCTGAAAGAGAGGACTTGTTAGTATCGATCACTGACTTTTCAGTTTGCCTCCCTAAGTGTATTTATCTACCAACTTGTAAAAAACTACATCACACCTATAGTATGATTAAAACTTGCATGTGAGACTTCTGTGCTGAATCTTCATAGGCATGAAAAGCTTACTTATCTTAATGCTATACTTCAGAATTCTAAAATCTGAATTATGGACAGTATAATTAGCTAAACTGATACCCAGACAGGACTGCCTTGGGCCCAGTTTGTGGACAGCAAGGTAATAGGAAATGTGGTCTTGATTTGGGTTTTACTGTTGGTGTGTTTGTTTGGTGAAAGGATGGTACCTTGAACACTTGTTGGTTTCTACCTATATTTTTAGTTTGTAAGGAAGAAGTAGTCCTAAAGTTATTATGTAAGCTGAAAAACAAGTAGACAGAGCTAGATCTAAGAAAATGTGATTATTTTAGTAATAGTAGCAGAGCACTGCATCCAGCTCTGGGGTCCCCAACATAAGAAGATCATGCACCTGTGGAGCAAGTCCAGAGGAGGCCACGGAGCTGGTCAGAGGGCTGGAGCCCCTCTGCTGTGGGGACAGGCTGGGAGAGCTGGGGCTGTGCAGCCTGGGGAGGAGAAGGCTCCGGGGAGACCTTAGAGCAGCTCCCAGTGCCTGGAGGGGCCGACAGGAAAGCTGGGGAGGGGCTTTGGGCAAGGGCAGGGAGCGGTGGGACAGGGGGGAATGGCTTGAAGCTGAGAGAGGGGAGATTTAGGTTGGACGTGAGGAAGAAACCCTTCCCCGTGAGGGCGGCGAGGCGCTGGCCCAGGCTGCCCAGAGCAGCTGTGGGTGCCCCATCCCTGGCAGGGCTCAAGGCCAGGCTGGATGGGGCTGGGAGCAGCCTGGGCTGGGGGGAGGGGGCCCTGCCCCTGGCAGGGGGGTGGGACTGGCTGGTCTGTGAGGTCCCTTCCAGCCCAAACCCTTCTGTGATTTTTAGGACTTCACACCCATCCCTAACAAGTACTGTGACACTGATTTACCCAGTAGTTCGTCAGAGTTTATAATGAATTGACAAGCTTGCTTTTGGTACTCCTGAACTGTGTGTCTTCACTGCTGCTTGAAATATTTGTAGCATGAATGTATTGTTTGGTCATGTGGAACATGTACATGTTACTTGGATTGGGAAGGATTGGTTAGATCAGTTAGCTACTGCTGTGAGAGTGGTTGCTGATGTGCAGGTTTGGCTTACCTTTTTAGATTATGAAAGCTTCTTTGCTTGCTGATGAAGACGACGTAGATTCAATCCTGGATCATTATCCTGGGAAACAACCTGTAAAAATGGATACTTCTCAAGAGATCTGTTCTCCGAGGCTCCCTATTTCAAAATCACAAGGACAGAAAAGATACTCCGGTATTGTGAGAAACCACACATTGCATTGAAATAAAGAGTTTAATTCTAATACTCAACAGGCAAAGTTCTGTCACTGGCTGAACATATGGCAGAACAGTTGTGTGCTGTGGTGTTAGGTTTGGTCAGCAGCCAGGTGCCTCCCTAGCCGCACTTTCACTCCCCCTCCTCAACAGAATGGGAGAAGAAAATCAAATGAAAAAAGCTCATGGATTAAGATAAAGACAGGGAGATGGCTTTACTTGTGAAAGTGCCTAATAAGCAGACTTGACTTGAGTAAAATTGATTTATTGCTAGTTAAAATAGGCTGGGGTAGTGAGGAACAAAGACAAATTGAAACAACACTTTCGTACCCTGTCCTCCTTTCCCAGACCCATCTTCATTCTTGACTCTTTATCTCCTCCTGACCCTGGCAGGGCAGGGGGGTGGGGCATGGGGTCCATAGCAGATCCTCTCTGCTGCTCCTTCCTTCAGTTTCACACACCCCTGCCCACCCCTCCATCCCCCTACCCCCCCCCTTCCCCCGTGCTCCAGCGTGAGCCCTCTCCCAAGGGCTGCAGGCCAAATACCTGCTCCAGTGCCTGAAGCACTTCCTCACCTCTTTCTCTGACCTTAGTGCTTGCACTGCTGTTCTTGCTCTTTTTTTTCTTTTTTTTTTTTCCCCTACCTGTGTAGCATCTCAAGCTCTTTCTGAAATTAGGGACTTCTTTGGAAATGGCACATTTTGGGGTGAGACTTTACCTGTACTATTCTTGGTGTAATACTACGTGCTTGCATTTCGATAATGCAAATTAGGCTATGCAAGGTGGGGTTAGTGGTCCTTAGTGCTGCAAATAATCATACTTAGTTAGCTGTTACCATCACAAACCACAGCAGATGTTTTCACTGGCTGCTCAAGAAGTACTGAAATACCTTTTAACACCCACCCCCCCCACAAAATACCTTTTAAAAGAAGCCTAGAAATGTACTGCTGAAAAGTGAGTATCCCATTCATTTAAACATACTTCCTGCTTCTTCCTTGTAGCTGGTGGGTTGCTGCAATCCAAATTTGCGAATCTAGCTTTCCAACCACCAAGTGGTGCTCTGCAAGATTTCAGGGGGCCAAGGACTTTGAGCAGTCCCCCTTCCATTGCCGTTTGGTCAGCGACTTCTCCATTAGCATCTGTGTTCTCTGTACCTCCGTCAGTCCCTGAGGTACGGGTAAAAACAGTTGGTGTCCGCAGGCAGCGGGGGCTTGTACCTCTGGAAAAGTCCATCACCTACGGAAAAGGGAAGCTGCTGATGGATATGGCACTCTTCATGGGGCGCTCATTTCGTGTTGGTTGGGGACCCAACTGGACGCTTGTCAATTGTGGAGATCAGTTGAGTGGACCAAATGAAATGGAAGATCTTCAGTGTGAGTCTGTGGAATATGGATTCCTGCCAACTCCTGTTGCTCCAAAATCGTGAGTAGTGGTTTCCTTCAGGATGGTTCTGCCCTGCCCTCTCTTTGTGTTTAAAAAAAAATCCTGACTGTAGTTTGATCGTCCTTCTGTTATGCAGAAGTGGTGCAAGATCATTGTTAGCCATGGAGATTTCCTTCAGGTTACTACTTCACAAAAATCTGTATGTCAAAAGTTCTGGAATAATGCATAGTAAGAGTAGTTACTTTTTTTGAACAAGTAAATAGCACAGTCATCCAGGTTTAAGTGAGCAAGTTTAAAATTGTCCAGGAGGCTTCTGATCAGCTATTGATTCTCCCTGAGAATCTGACCTACCTAAGAAATCTCTTCTTTAGATTCTGAATTGTCAGGTGCCTTCAGTTCTGCTTGTGTATAAAGCAGTATAGAGGTCTGTCTTGGATTGTGTAACTGTGTACCTAAACTTGGCTGGAATATAGCTAGATGTTCTGCCATGTAAGTCTTCCAAGAACCTTCTTGAGATGTTCTCAAGTGTATCCAACTTGCTGAGAGAATGAGGTGCTCTCACAGAATGTACTGGGGTATGGTAAGGTGTGCTAATTGCCTTTTGAGAGCTTGAAGCACCCAGTTCAGTGAGGTTTATTAGCCAAAGTCTGGTTCTAAGTCCCAGACTGTGTAACCAGGTTTCTCATACCTGGCTGTTGACCTTGGAATCATACATCTTACTGTTACCATGTTAAAGTTAGGACAAGCTGCACAATGCAGCTGCTCCATGATGGGTGCTGTTCACTTGCATGGAGAACAATTCAGAATGTTGCTAGCTGGTTTTATCATTTTTTTTTTTTTTTTTTTTTTTTTTTCTGCCAGACTCTTGGAATCCTCTTTCAAGGTTCATGTGGAGAAGTTGAGCTTAGAACAACAGAAGGTGGACAGAGACAAACAGCTGTATCTCATCCCTCTGGAGATAAAGCTGAAACACAGTACTGTCCACATGGATGAACACTGTCCTCTTCTAGCACCCAACCCAGGAGTTTCTGCTATTCATGACTACGCTCACTGGGTTAGGAAGGCATCCGAGGACACTGCTTTGACAGAAAGTGAGTATAGAATAATTCTTTTCACAGTGGTGGTAGTCAATCTGGAAAGCTGTCCAGTTCAGATTAATTTCAGATTGCAACAGAGCAGTGAAATGTGAATAAAACAGAAAAATGGACTGTACCTCAGCATTCTTCCTAGAAGCATAAACATGGTTCATGGCATTTGAGGAGCTAGCTGACTTACTGCATCAACTTGTAACAGTAAGATATGCTTTAAGATACCCTGCAAGGTTATGCTTATAGTCTTTTATGAGACCTCTAAATACTCTTCTGTATGTTTCCACTCCTGATGACCAAGTAACTCTGTTCTGACAGCTATTGTGAAGCACTGGTGCTTGGCATGGACTTTATGTGAAGCAATCTGGGGGAACCTGAAAGAGTTAGAGGCCAACTTGGAGGAACCCAGTGAGTACATCCTGGCACTGGAGCGCAGAAAAGCCTTCTCTCGCTGGCTGTCGGAGACTGCTGCAGGACGAATTGAGGAGGAAGTCTCTTTGTCCCGACATGGTAATCACATAGAGGCTGTGTTCAGCTGCCTTACTGGGAAGAGAATTGGTGAAGCTTGCAGACTGGCACAGCAGTCAGGTAAGATGTTTAAATCTTTCAGCTTTTTGCAGGGAAGAGGAAGGGAATAAAGAGGATTTAAACTTTGGGGAGCGGCCACTCAGAGAACAGAGTTTTCCCTTGTCAGGCAGTGACTAAGGGGGGGAATTGACGGGTCTACTTGGTGCTTGAGTACATGGTCACATTTACGCTGGCTTACTTGTCAGCTCTCCTACAGTTAGGAAGTGATGCTGTACTGCATTTGGAACTTTTTTTGCATTGTATCTCCTTTTGAATTTTTCTTAATGTTCTTTTTAATTGAGTTTCTGTTAATTGGTTACACTTGTTTAAAAAATGTATATTTTTCAGAGCCTGATGGCTAGTTTCATCTTGGTCTTTTATGTTGGCTTACATCTTAACTTTTCAGTTTGCTTCCTCTGGGGACTCTGTGCTTCCCATTCTTTTGTCTTCTCCCCATGGGCCCCGTTCTAGCAGGTGTTTATGTAGTGGGTTATTTAATAAGAAATTGTGTACAAGGAACCAATTGTGAGGCACTTTGATCAGCCTACAGCTGCACAACTCTGAAACGGCTAGCTGTGGCACTGGTAGGTGGGAGGATTTGTCTGATGTGCTCTTGTCCCCTGTTCCAGGTGACCACAGGCTTGCTCTGCTCCTTTCCCAGCTGGCAGGCAGCCAGCCCATCCGAGACCTCCTCACCATGCAGCTGGTGGACTGGCACAGGCTGCAGGCAGACTGCTTCATCCAGGAAGACAGATTGTGCATCTTTGCCCTGCTTGCAGGGAAGCCTGTAAGTTGTTACTCGGCTGTCTTGTCATTGACTTGACTTCCCCTTCTTGACAGCTGTAGCACTCAACCACAGCACAAGGTGCACAGCAGGAAAGTGGTACAACGTGGTGATGCATGTTTTTTTACTGAGGTAACCTCTTACTGTGGTATGTCTGGAATGTACTGACCATTGTGTGCTAAGTTTGACTGAACTTATTTGTTTCTTTAGGTGTGGCAGTTATCAGAGACAATAAGTATCAATGTGTGTTCACGGCTAGACTGGAAGCGTTGCATGGCTGTCCACCTCTGGTACCTCCTTCCTCCAACAGCTTCTATTTCCAAGGCACTTGCAATGTATGAGTCAGCCTTTCAGGTAGGTCAGTCGTGCCTGGGTGAAAGGAGATCTTACTCAGTACAATTGACTGATGCTCCACTGAGACTTCTGTGAGCAATCAAGAATCACTGTGGAGGTACTGAGTACGGAATTGCATATGGGTTCATTATTTCAGTTGTTACGGCATCAGATTCCTTCCCTAGCTTTAATAATGAGTTTTTGCAGCAGTTCACTTAGATAGGAATGTTCTTTCCCCCACTGGAATGGGAATAAAGCACTGGGTTGATAATTCTAGTCCAGGGGTCCTCAAACTACGGCCCCCCAGCATCCTCAATCCGGCCCCTGGTATTTACAGACCCCCCCCACCCCCGCTGGAGGTTGGGGGGGGGAAACCAAGCAGCTGCAAATGACTTCCTGCCACTTCATCTGCGTGCCGGCCCCCTGTTTAAAAAGTTTGAGGACCCCTGTTCTAGTCACTTCAGAACCTTAAGATCTGCTCTTCAGGATGTTGTGGCAACTTATTTGAAGCATATCTCCCACTGACTGAGTGTTTCCAGGTGTTTGATGGCTAGGCAATTGGGAAGATGGGTAGTGGCCAGCAGCAGGAAGGCCATTTGAGCTAGGTAGCCAGTCGGTTTTCCCGATGTGATGACTGATACTCAGCTACCTCACTTCTAAAAGAGTCTTTGCTGAGCTATAGAGTTTGTTATGCTTGCTATTTCTACAGCAAACTGCCTTACAGACAGTATGTGGGTACATGCATTATGCAAAGCCTTGTTTGTTGCTGTAGAGCTGTCAGCCTCTGTATACAGACAGGCAAAGGGCTCTGTTGAAAAAAGTGTTTAATCATTTAACTAAAGGTACTTCAGCCCTTGATCCGTATGCCTAAGGATAGCCCAAGCACAGCATCAAGTCTAGTAACTTCTAATCTATGCAAGTTTAATGCTGCAAGACTATTTAGTGTTACCTTTGTACGTAGTGTGTCAGTATAAAGTGTTCATCACTTCAAAATACAAAGCTTTAGTTTTATCATGACTTAAAGTTAAGGTAATGCTATTAGGTTAGAATGTGGGGGTGGTCTTGCTGCAGCTTGATGATGTAGAGAAGTAGATACATCTTGTTTTCAGAACTTTGTCTAAGAGGGCTAATAACTGGAAGCCAGCAGTATGTGGAATGCTTTCCCAAATGCATATCTAGCATTCCTACTAGCAGTGAAAATGTTGAGGATTTTGGTGATTCATCCTGGCTAGATGGTACAAAAGAACAGTTTTCTGGCAGCTCAGTACCCTGTACTTGGTGATTCAGGGCGTTTAGTGCTGCTTACTTAACTGTCCAGACTCTGCTTAGCTATAGAGGGAGGGATGCGCTCTTCTGTTTGATTGAGACGTATGTGGTTTTCCAGCTATAAAATCGTTCAGGAATACAGGTTGTGTGTGAGAGCTAACTACCTCCACACAGTGGCTTTTGAGAGCTCAGGGTGAGATCAAATTGAGCCTGCTGAAACATTTTGGGTTTAGGGTGTTGAGGTTTTTTTTTTTTTTTCCTTCTTAGCATCATGCTAGTATATAGTTGCTTAAGTTTTAACCACAGGTGTGGTAGGCTGTGCCTTCTGCTTCAAAGCAGAGCATGCTCATGAGCGTGCTGAGCTGTTTGGAATGCAGAATGCAGCTTTGTTCAGAGTACTGTCTTTTAAACTGACTGTTAAATTTTTTTTTGTTTGTTTAGAAAACGCCAGAGTGTGAGAAATACGCATGCTGTCCTCTGCCTCCTTACCTAGAAGATTCTGGTTGTGTAATTGAAGAAGACGATAATGCGGGAAGACCTCTGAGAGATGTCTGTTTCCATTTGTTAAAGCTCTACAGTGACAGGTAAATGGGTAAATAGTTCAAAAACTATTTAGAAAAATCTTGATCAGACTTCTCGAATTCCCAAACCAGGGGTATGAAAGCAGCTTCAGTGTTTAGTGAACCACTTAGAGCAGTCAAAAGTCTGCCTTGCGTGTACTCCCTTACAGAATGGGGCGACAACACTGCAACTGCTGGTGATGGTATAGATGATGAAACTTCAATTGTGGAGCACACTTGTGTTATTTTCTTATGATTTCTATGCCTGGAGAATGCAGTGAGCATGCTGCACTGTAGTTGCCTTTTTTGAAGGCATCAAGAAATCTGTAGGAGAGACACATACAAAATAAAAGATTGTGATAGTCTGGATGCAGACTCAAAAGAAGAGCAAAAAGATTTCAAGAATTGCTCCTATCTTTTAAAAACAAAATACAAACCCCAAACCCCCACACCAGTGTAAGTCACATACGCAATAATTGGAGGTGGGTGAAGGGAAAGAACTAGGTAGCAATGAGTGTCTGATTTTGTTATGTGGACGCAATTAGCTATTTATATTGCAAATATTTTTCCCTACAGGCACTATGATCTTGACCAGCTGCTTGATCCTAGGAGTATAACATCTGACCCTCTGGACTATCGTCTCAGTTGGCACCTGTGGGAAGTGCTCAGAGCTCTGAGTTACACCCATCTATCCAAGCAGAGTCAAGGAGTGCTGAATGCTAGCTATGCTGCCCAGCTTGAGAGTGAAGGTCTTTGGAAATGGGCTGTTTTTATACTGCTGCATGAGCCTGATAGACAGTGAGTAGAATATTTTTTTCTGCCTTGAAAATAATATTGCCTGTGTTAAAGCCCTGCTCTGTACACTGTAATTATCATGGCTTCTCTTTTGAACTGGAACTGTGCAGCTGGAGATCTTTATGCCACTTGTAAAAATTGTGTGCTGGGATTACAAAGTGGCATGAATAATTCTGCTTAGTTAAATGTCATTAGATGTTAAATAGCATTGTATTGTAATGACTGAAACTCCTGAACCGTGTTACTGAAGCAGATATCATAGTAATTTTGATAACCTAGAGCTGTGTATCTTGCCAGTGGCTCAGCAAGCTTACTACATTCAAGAACTTGTCTTGAAAATATCATTAATGCAAGAATGCTGTAACTGTACCCGCTGGAGCTGAACAGAAGCAAGTGTGTTTGAAAGGAAAGCTTGGGAATTAAAAAACTGTCTTAAATTTGTAAATAACTCGTCTTTTGTGAAACAGCTGTCATTAATGCACTGCATTAGAATTTTTTTCCAGCCAGTAACTTCAAATAGAGCCTGTATATTACTTTTAGGGGCCTGGGTGATACTTAAATGTTCTAAGCTTACAACGTTTAAGATATTACAAAATACTAGCAATGACATTGTTCTTAGCGGTTAACACGCACTGAAGAAATTTTAGAGCTTGCCTTAAACTAAGTCTTGCAAGACCTGACAAGGCTGGCTTTTGCAGTCACCAATAAATACTATGCAGCCTGCTGTTTAGCCTTTGGCTACTTGTATTGGACTGCGTGGTGCAGAATGCAGGATTGCTTGCTTGAGTAATGCCTTGTCCTCTCTTCCCCCCAGCATACGGGAGAAGGCAGTGCGTGAACTCCTAAATCGGCATTGTGTTCTCTCAGAAACACCGGAGTCTTGGGCCGAGGAGACTTTTCTGACACAGAGGCTCTGTGTCCCCCCGGAGTGGATTCATGAGGCAAAGGCAGTTCGAGCAAGGATGGAGGGCGACAAGCATAAAGAAGCCCTCTTTTTGTTCAAGGCTGGGCACTGGAACCAGTGTCACAAGCTGGTTGTCAGGCACTTGGCCTCTGGTGAGTCTGCTCTCCTAATATTTTTGCATTCTGGCTTTTGAACAGCACACAAATGCAGTAGGAACAGAAGTCATTGGGCATTCAATAATTCAGAGGGGTAGGGCTGTGTTTCTAGCAACAGGGTTTGCAGAGAGTGGCTGACTGTTTCAAAATGTGGTACCTGGCATGATGATTCTTCACTGCAAGCATGTGATAAGGGCAGTGCTTCACCTTCTGCACATCCACCTTGCTGTGCCAGAGGTGCCTTGGAACAAAGGCAGTGGTAGCATTCCTGGAGCCCTGATTCTGTGGGTGTCCCTGCTCTAGGAAGTGGAATGGCTGTAGTCTTGCCTTTTGTAGGTCATAAATACAAGTATTGCCAGAAACGCTTGGCTGATACTGTCAAAGAATTACAAAACTGACTGAGAGTGCAGTCTGTCAGTTGCTTTTTCTCTAACAATCAATGTTCCTGACTTGTAAGAAACTTTTTTGTTCTGTTACTGACATGCTTGTTCTCTTTAGATGCTATTATTAATGAAAACTACAAGTACTTAAAAGGATTCTTGGAAGGTCTCGCCCCTCCAGAGCGTAGTGTACTCATCCAGGACTGGGAGGTGGCAGGGCTGGTCTACCTAGATTACATCCGTGTTATTGAGATGCTTGATAGGATTCAACAGGTAACAAACTAAAAAAAAAATTGTATTTTTTTTCCCTACAGCTTGGAAGCACATACAGAGTCTTGCTTTTAGAATAACCTTTTATTCACTGATCAGTGCTAATGTTAGTGTTTCCCTTTTGCAGACACTAACAAACAGAATACGGTACACCCCTGAAGATAGAGAGATTTGGTAGATACTGTCAAAATAAGATGTGGGCTCTTTCCTGTAGATATGCTTTGTGTAGTATGGCAGTGAGATGAGTGGAAGAGAAGGAATAAAACCAGCAGTTAGCTGGCTAGTGGGGAGTCTGCATGTCTGTCCCCCCTAATTCAGTTCCAGACTTCTCATTTCAGGTATTAACTTCAAACAGGTTTTAGTGTAGATTGCCTTCTGTTGGATGAGTTTTGGCTTAGAGTGCTCTTAAGTGGTCTGTGAGCAGTTCTGCTGGAAGGCTTTGGCTGACTCTCACTTGCTTTTAGCTGGATTGTTCCACCTACGAACTGGAGCGGTTACATACCAAAGTGACATCGCTGTGCGACAGGATAGAGCAGTTACAGTGCCGCAGTGCGAAGGACCGCCTGGCTCAGTCAGGTACAGTGACATCAGTATCTAGCAGCCTGCTGGGAAAGCTGGTTTTACATCCTAGACCAGCTAGTTCTGGTTGTCACCTGGGCTGCCAGAATATCTGTCCCTTTGTGTGTGTGGAGAAGGAAGGCTGTGGTCAGTGAGGTGAGTCCTGAGATGCTCCAGAAGTTACTATACATGTGGCTGTTGATCGTAATTTCAGGCAGGCTTTGTTGCCTAGTTGATGTGGCATCCAGTGTCTGGCCTTTTCAGTAAAGCACATTGTCCATATTTAATTTTACAGCTCCAAATACAGCCATGAGCATACTTGCAGAAGGCAGTCCAATCTAAGGAATAAGGTCAAATTTTGGTTACAGTGGTGGAGAAAGTCTGGGTGGAGAGAGGAGATTCACTGCTGGAGCTGAGAAAAGGCCAGGTCACACTGGCACGGTTCCACCAACCCAGCCAGATGTCTTTGCTTCAAAACTTGACGTTGAATTGCTGTTCAGGCCTCACCTCTGCAAGCTGAGCTCTCAGCTCACATGCTAGCTCCTACTCCGCAGTATGGTGCGGACCTTGCAGAAATGTTCCTCTTGCTCTTTCCAGATATGGCCAAGCGCATCGCTAACCTGTTGCGGGTGGTCCTCAGCCTGCAGCATGCCCCAGAGCCCGCCACTGACTCCATGCCTGACCCACAGCGTGTCCCTCTTCGCCTGCTCGCTCCCCACGTTGGACGGCTGCCTATGCCGGAGGACTATGCCTTGGAGGAGCTCCGCAGCCTCACCCAGGCTTACCTAAGGGAGCTGACAGTAGTGCCTCATTGAGGAAGAATCCGTTCCATCCTTTGACAGTTTTTGTTTGTTAACTGTTTATCCTTGTTCTGAGGGCGAACCACCTCTATAGCCACGCAGATTTTTCCAGAGGTGTAAAATAGCTTTAGTTTGTGGGCTGACACAGGGATTTTTGTAACCTGGGGGAGCATTGAGACTGGTGTGACCTTGCTGGCTGGTGCCCTCAACCACACAACATTTTTCTAGAGTCAATAAAACACCTTTTGCCAAACCTGTCTGCAGGTGAGATTGTCCCTGTGGAGTGGGGCATGGTGTGGGCTTTGTCTCTTGTCTGATCCTTTTCACTCCTTTTGTTGCAGTACAGAGGATGGTGAAGCAAATTCTGGGACAGTTTTCCATGGGGCAGATTTCCACTTTGGTGGGACTGCGCTTGGTAAACCAATGAACCTTTGGCATCTGAACTGATGGCGGATAAGCTTTAACTAGGGCTTTGTGTTAAAAGTTTGCTCTGTGATTGGGGGTGGGAGAAGGGACTGAAGTTTGGAAGTTCCTTCCTGCATTCTCTTGCTTGGTTGGAGACCTGCCAACATGTTGTTTAATTTCTCCATCCTCCACCTCCAAAAGTAAAGCAAGCTGCTCTCCTGACTCAGGAGGAAGGGAGGTGGCACCTCTGTGTGTGCCTTATGGTGAGCTCTGCACCATGCAGGCCTCAGAGGGTGGACATCTCCTGGGTCCCGTGCGCGGTAAAACACAGGAGCTTGTCCTCATAGTTGCTGCATTCCATGCTGCTGATGGGAGGGGGCAAATTCTGCACAGAAAGCACAAACTGCCAGAAAGGTCACCTGCCCGAGGAGCAGAGCAGCCTGACTGCTGTGGCACTTCAGCCTGCCTCTGCGCTGTCGGATGGCGGCTGGTGTAGGTATTAGGGGTGTGTGCACTCAGACAGGCAGCCCCTCGACCAGCATGTGCCACCTGGCACACGCGCTCATCTGTTTGCCGTGTTACACAGAGCAACACGTGTTACGGAGCCCCCGTCTAGTCTAAGAACATCCTGCAAGCACAGAGCTAACCGTGGCATTGTGCTCTGGTATGTACAGTCTTGACTTACTGTGTTTGGAAACCGACTATTTTTGGAAGAAGAAAAGAAAAGCTGTCTATTAGTCTGCTCTGATTTCAGGGTTACTGCAGTGGCACCTCCTGCCATGGCTGGCCAGCCGTGGCTCGCAGTGGCTTCCAGCTCACCTGGTGCTGCTTTGTATTGGCTCACTGAAGGTCTTTATGCATGAGGATTATGTAAAGGTTTTTATTAAAAAAATATAAATAAATGATCTAGATTATTTTCCTGTCTTTTTGAGAACAATAAATAAAATGTTTATAGTATTCCCATGGTTTCCTTTGCTTTTTAAGCAAGACTTCAGTTTCATAGGCATGTGTCCCTTGGCTTGTCATACCTGGCTTGGGCTGGCTCAGGTGGTGGCACAGCTTGTGTGACCGGTGCAGGGATGGTGTTGGGAAAGCTGAATTCCCCTGGAACTGAATCTGTTGGATGTGAGGAGCAGCAGGGAAGGTGTTTACAGGTGCATTGGCACCGATGGATAAGGGAAAAGGTGGCTCAGTGTGGAACGAGGACAGGGATGCAGCACAAGGGACGTTGAGAAGGTACTGGGTGTTGTCTTCATCTTTATCTTTGTGGTTAAGACTGGCCTCCAGCAGCCACAGATGTCTGGGAGCAGTGGGAAGGGTCAGAGTAAGGAAGACTTGGCTTGGTGCAGAGGGGTGCGGCTGGGGAGCACTTAGACTGGGCATCCTGCATACCTGGGACCAGGCAGGGTGGCCCCATGAGGGCTGAAGGAGCTGCAAGATCACTTTGATAGTGTTAGAAGGTTGTGGTGATGGAGAAGGTTCATTCAGAGCTGTGGAAGAAAAAGTCACCCCTGTCTTGAGGAGCAGGGTAGGCCAAGTGTGAAAGAAGTTTCTCAAACGGAGCTATGGGGTGGTGAGCCTCACCTGGTGCGGTGACAGAGCATGTCCTGGGAGCCGTGGAGAGGTGAAGTAGAAGGGATCCTGAAGGAGACGGGTGGGGGAACAGCCTTTCTTGGAAGGGGATTTTCTGGAAAGAGGTGAGGGATGGACCAGATTACATCATCATGGCAAAGGGAGGGAAGTGCTTTTCCCATGCAACACAAGGTTTGTTCAGGCTAAAAACTGGCGTGTGCTGGTAAAAGTGTGAAATAAACCCTGAATAAATATCCTTGATTGGGCACAATCCAGACCTCTGCTTCCCAAGGCTGGGTGTTGCTGGGTGCCTGGCAGTCTCTTCTCTTCTGAATGGGGGGCTGGGCGGGACCCACTCCCCAGTGCCAGCTCTCTGGCATGAAAAGCTGTAAAAGCAGTGGTGATTTATGTCTTCTTGCCCATGCAAGGGGACTGTCCTGCTGTGCCAGCATCACCACATGTAAACTTGACACTGGGCTGTGCTGTGCGGAGAGCCAGGTCACTCTGGCTTTGCGTCGTTCCATTAGCATAATTGCATCTCTGCAAGCCCAGCTGCTGCCCGGGGCGGAGGAACAGAGTGCCCAGGACTTCGGCCTGGGGATGAATAATTCACCATCTGGAAACAAAACCTCCAGCCTTAAAACTGATCGGTGCACTGCTTGGCATCTGCTGCCAGGGATCAGCATGGGAAAGGTGCCAGGGAGGTGCTGGGGGAACAGGAGGCAGTGGCCTCCCCCCATGGCTGGAGCTAGGGAGCTGCTCCGGCACCCCTGTGGCAGGGACCTCTCTGCCACTTGCTACTTTGTCTCCTGGGTCATGTCCCTTAACCTCCTGGAATTTTGTTCTCACCAGATGGGAATAATCATCCCCTTCCCTTTCCTTGCTCTTTTACTGGGGAGTGGGATGTCCCTTGCTGTGCATGGTAGTTCCTCCACCCAGGGGTCTGCAGCATCTGCCCTTGGCTCTTCCCAGTGCCCTGGCCTCAGTGGGCTTCAGTGCCCCAGTGTGTCCCGGTCAGCCCCAGGCTTTCCTTTTCCAGCTTGCTCTGGGCCAGGACTGTGGGCAGTGGTGCCCTCTCCCTGCAGCCCCCCGGGCCAGAGGTCCCTCAGGCTGCTGGTTTCCAGTGCATGAAGCTGCCAACCAAGAGTGAAGCTGCTGCCAGCTCTGGGCAGACAGAAGCTCCAGACAACATGGCAAAGAGTCACCTTGTCCATGCCTGCTCCAGCTCACTGCTGCATGGTCCTTGTCACCACGGTCCTGTCCCTGAGCTGCCTGGCGCAGGCAGAGAAGGGGCTGCCCACTGGTGTAGCCAGGAGGGTTTTGTGGCAGTGACGGTTCAGGGTGCCGGTGGGCAAAGCTTTCCCTGGGCTGGGGCAGCTGACAGGCAGCATGTCACTGCCCGGCACCCAGACCCCCTCCCAGACCCCCTGCCACGTCCCAGCTGGGCACCCTCAGGGTCGCTTTCCATTACCCTCTGCCACAGAGCTTGCTGCACTGAGACTGTCGGTCCCAAGGGAGGCTGTGCCCCCCCCGTCCCAGTCCTGACGTCACCCCAGCACTTACAGGCAGCGCGCCCCCGCCCCCCCCCCCCCCCCCCCCCCCGGCCCGTGTCCCCCGGGACCTGCGCAGGGCGGGAGTGCGGCGGGATGGAGCCTGGAGCTCGCCCGCTGCTAGCCCTCTGCCTCGCTGGCTGCCTCCTGGCCCAGGGTAAGCAGCAGAGGGGATGGCAGGGGGTGCTGGCACCCCCACACCCCACCCCCAGCCCTGGGCGTGGGAAGAGGGTCTGCCAGCCCCTGCAAGCAGCAGCAGCGCTGCACATCGGGCATCTCTGGGAGGGGGACAGTGTCGGTAGGATGGAGGGCTCAGGCTGGTGGCGAGGAGGGACAGGGGCCCTGGCATGCTCCCCCCGCCCCCTCCGCTCGGTTGCCAGTGCGTCCCCGTGCCTGGGTCCCGGGCATCCCTCGGGGGGGTCCTGCTGCACCCCTGGGGCTTGCGCCACGGCTCCTCCAGCCGCAGTCTGGGTGCCCGCAGGCTGCCGGGGGGCGCAGGGCAGGTTCGCCTACAAGCTGCTCCACGACCTCTTTGCCAACTACTCCAGCGCCCTGCGCCCCGTGGAGGACACAGACCGGGCGCTCAACGTCACCCTCCAGGTCACGCTCTCCCAGATCATCGACATGGTGAGTGGCCAGGTGTGGCACCAGCCCCGGCAGCCCAGTCCAGCCCAGTCCAGCCCAGCCCAGCCCAGCCCAGCCCAGCCCAGCCCAGCCCGAACGAGGCTGTTGGTTTTTTGGCTCCTGGTTACTGCTTAGCCAAGCTCTGCTCTCCCCCAGCGGGTCCTGCTCGACCCAGAGCCGATGTTCATCCCCTGAAACCAGCCCATACCCCCCAAAACCAGCCCAGCTTCACCCAACAGCTCAGATCACCTGAACACAGCTGACCATGCAACACCAGCATAGACAGACAGACAGAAGACAGACACCCCCCGACAACCCCCCCCCCCAGCCACACCCCCACACCCCCATGAGGTCAGACCACTTGAAACCAGCTCACATCCCTCCATACCCCCAAAACCATCACAACCCCCTCAAAGCCAGCTCAATCCCTTGGGACCCTTACAGAGGCGATCGGGTGGGGGTCCAAGATAGGGGGGCCAGGCAACACCGGGGTCTCTCCCCATGCCCACCCTCTTTCCTTGGCAGGACGAGAGGAACCAGGTCCTCACCTCCTACCTGTGGGTCCGCCAGGCCTGGCTGGATGCCCACCTTACCTGGGACAAGGACACCTATGACGGCATCGACAGCATCCGCATCCCCAGCAGCTATGTCTGGCGGCCAGACATCATCCTTTACAACAAGTGGGTTATGCTCGCCCCCTGCCCGCCCCCCCCCCCCCCCCCCCAAGTGGAGGGGGCTCAGGCTGGGGCTGGGGCAGGCTGCACAGGGTATTGCCTGCCTTGGGGCTGTGTGGCTGCACGTGGGGTGGGAGCAGGGAGGTGGGTGGGTGATGTAGGGATATGGTCATACCAAATGGGTGACTGGGGGGGCAGCAGGTGCAGGGGGGTCTGGCAACAGCCAGGTGTGCCTGGCAGCAGCCTGCTGGTTGGGACGTGTCAGCATGGGGGTGGCCAGGGGCACTGAGCCACCTCTTTGCGGGGCAGGGTGGTACGGAGAGGGGACATGGTATTGGGTGGAGGTGTTTGGCCCTGGCCCTGCAGACCCTCACCCCATATGGGGCTCGGGGCTATCCTGGCCCTATGGACGTCCCTCCCCCAGTGCTGATGACCGCTTTGGTGGCTCAATGGAGACCAATGTGGTCCTGCGCTCTGATGGGCACATCATGTGGGACTCACCCGCCATCACCAAGAGCTCCTGCAAGGTGGATGTCTCCTACTTCCCCTTTGATGGGCAGCGGTGCCGCCTCACCTTTGGCTCCTGGACCTACAATGGGAACCAGATCGACCTCCGCAACCGTCTAGACACCGGGGACCTGACAGACTTTGTGGAGAATGTGGAGTGGGAGGTGCTGGGCATGCCAGCCACAAGGAACGTGATCACCTATGGCTGCTGCTCCGAGCCCTACCCCGATGTCACCTACACATTGCTCCTCCGCCGCCGTGCCTCCTTCTACATCTTCAACCTGCTCCTGCCCTGCATCATGGTCTCCTTTCTGGCACCCCTTGGCTTCTACCTGCCTGCCGACTCAGGGGAGAAGGTCTCGCTGGGGGTGACAGTGCTGCTGGCCCTCACTGTCTTTCAGCTGCTGGTGGCAGAGAGCATGCCACCCTCGGAGAGTGTCCCACTCATCGGTGAGCCTCAGCAGCACCCAGGACCCTCCCATGGGACCAGGGTGTCTGCGCTGGGGTGAATGCACAGCACCCAAACTGGAGTGCTGTGACACAGGGGTGGGGGTGCAGGTCTCTAACCCTTCCGCCACAGCGTCACCGCCCATTGTCCACACAGGGAAGTACTACATTGCCACCATGACCATGATCACGGCCTCCACTGCGCTGACCATCTTCATCATGAACATCCACCACTGTGGCCCAGGGGCCCGATCTGTGCCCCCTTGGGCCAGGTGGCTTATCCTCCACCACATGGCCCGGCTCTGCTGCGTCTATGAGGTGGGCGAGAGCTGCAAGAGCTCCCGGCGGGTCCTGGGTGGGCGGGCAGGCAGTGGGGAAGCTGGGGGTCTGGGAAAGAGCCCTGGGGAGGGGGAGGCAGGTGCCGAGGCAGGGGGCTGCCCCAGGGACTGCTGCCTGTGCCACCATGATGGCCTGCTGAGGAACGTCAGCTACATCGCTGGCTGCTTCCGACGCCACCGAGCCACCCAGCACCTGACCGGCGAGTGGAAGAAGGTGGCCAAGGTGATGGACCGCTTCTTCATGTGGGTCTTCTTCTTCATGGTCTTCCTCATGAGTGTGCTAGTCTTGTGCAAAGCTGCCTGATGGTCTCACAGACCAACTGCCCCCATACACCCCCTGCCCACAATGCCCCCCAAGGACAGAGGTGACCATGGGTGCCCCATGAGGGTGGCTTATCCCAAGCACCCATTGGACCCCCATGGAGCTTCACAGTGGGAGCTCCACCAGCGCTGGAGGAGAGAAGCCCAACAGAGGGACCCTAGCCCAGGCGAGGGCCACCCTGAGCTGCAGGCTTGAGGGGCCCCAGTCCCGTGGACAGCTGTTCCAGGGCATGCACCCATGTGCCCTCACTGCACCCTGCACCCAAGAAATCCCACAAACTGGAAATAAACCATGAAGCATGAATCCTCTCTTTCCTGCCTGGGTTCTAGGGGGGTCCTAGGACCTCACTGCCCTGGGGAGGGGTGCAACACCGGCACTGGCACCAGCTGGCATGGGCTGGGGGTGTGCATGCCATGTGCAACAAAGAGGTGTGAGACCGCCGTGACACCACTCAAATGAGGGTGCGGGGAAGTCGCTGCCCATCTCCTCTCGGTGCTGGCTGAGGCAAGAATGTCACCTCAGAAGGATGGAGGGATCTGACCCTCGGTGCCTTAAATGATAAACGTGTAGTGTTCCCTGTGGGAAGGAGTGTGGGGCCTGGCAGGAGCTCTGCCTGGGGAGGGAGGCATTGACTCAGTGTTGAGGCAGAGACAGAACTAGACTGCTGAGGCTGGAGAAAGCTCTGGGCACCATCTGATCGAACCCCACGCTGAGCTGGTGGCCCAGGACCATGTCCAGATGGTTCTGAGCATCTAAAAGGATGGACACTCCACCAACTCCCTGGGCAACATCTGCCAGGGCTTGGGACCCTCACAGAGAAAAGTCTTTCCAAATGGTCAGAGGGAACCTCCTGTGTTCCAGCAAGTGACCATGGCCTCGGGTCCTGCACTGGGTATAAATGGGAAGAGCCTGGCTCCATCCTCTTAGCACCTGCCTGCGGGTATTAATGTACATGGGTGAGATCCCCCTGAGCTCTCTCTTCTCCAGGCTGAACAGCCCCAGGTCTCTCCGTGGAGGAGCCCCTCCCTTGACCTGCTGCCCGTGCTCCTCCTCATGCAGCCCTGGACACCCTTGACCACCCTTGGCCATGGTCAACTAGGTGCCCACCAGGCCCCTCTCTGCCAAGCTGCTTTCCAGCCGGGCGTCCGCAGCCTGTGCTGGTGCCGGGGCTTGTTCCTCCCCAGGGGCAGGACTCGGCACTTGTTGCACCCGATGAGGTTCCTGGCATCCCCTTTCTCCAGCCCAGCCTGGTCCTCCGAAGGCAGCGCAACCACTGGGGTGCCAGACACGACCACCCCCCATTTTGTGGGTGCCAGCAGTGCCCAGTGCCAGCCCGTCCCCACTGGGGTTGGGCACCAAGGGTGTCACACTCCCACCTGTGGAGATAGATGGATGGAAAAGTCACAGCACCAGGGATAGGGAAAACATTTCTTTTTTAACATTTCAGAGGGGGGGGGAGCTTCCCAGGCAGTTCCCAGCCCTGCACTCCCCCAGCTGCTCACTGGCAGGGGATCGTGCTCCTCTACTGCAACCAGCGCTGCCACCACAGGGGCTTGCAGAAGCGGATGCAGCGGGGCCACTAGTGGCGTCTCCACCGGTCCTCTAGGAAGCCACGCAGCCAGGTGTAGCCCTCCCGCAGGCGTCGTCCTGCCCAGCACAGCTCTAGGGCCACCTGGCCACGTGCCCTGCACCTGGTGCTGGGTCCTGGGGTCTGCCATGGTGCTCCTGCCCACGGAGGTGATGTCCTGGCCACTGGTGCTGCTTCTGCCTGGCTCCACGGGGCTCCTCTTGTTTACCTCCATCGGGCTCCTCCTGCCTGCTTGCACAGGGCTGCTTCTGCCTGGTCCTGTCTCCTTATGTTTGTCCTTGTCCCCCTCCGCAACCTTGTCCATGTCTGTCCCCACCCCTGGCACCTCCACTCCAAGGCCCTTAGGCCACACTCTGGTCCCCAGCAGCCCCAGCAGGACCTGGACCTCCTTCCTCACTTGGGGGATGAAGAGCACCCAGGCGGGGCTCAAATGACCGGTGGCCCTGCCAGCCCTTGCACCCCCTCGCCACTGGGCCACCTTTGCTTGCAGCACTGCCTGCAGCTGATTGCTCATTGTGTGCGTGGCTTGGACAAAGCTGTTGGTCTTGAGGAAGAGCTCCCTCATGGCCACGCTCATGACTGGGGGGCTGCCAGGGGTTGTCTCCACAGCTATGGGGCTCTGCGCCCTGTCCCTGTCCCCTCTGTCCTTGGGGACCCACTCTTCCTCTGGCTGTGCTGGCAGCTCCAGTGGGGGCTCCAGGCCAAGGGGCACCCCCACCTCACCCGCTGGACCCTCAGCATCCTTGGGGGACAGGGAAGATCCTGTGCAAGTCAGTGCTGCTGGCGGCACCGGGCCAGGGCTCGAGGAAGGAGTGGCTGGAGCCCAGGGAAGGTGTGGAAGCCAGCGTGGCCTGCGGGGACGGGTGCTCCCTGCTCTGTGTCCTGTCCCCACTGCCCCCGGGAACCCACACTTGCTTAGGCCTTGCTGGCAGCTCCAGGGGAGTGTCCAGGCTGACGGCTGCCCTGGCTCTCCTGACAGCCCCTTGATGGCCTTGCAGGACTCGGCGTGGGGGCACACAGGTCCCTGCAGCCTGTTGCGCCCGGCCAGGGCTCTGGGAAGGAGCAGGGGGAGTTCAGTGAAGACGGGCTTCTCCAGCACAGGGAGTGCGGCACGGTCTCTGGGAAGCAGTGCTCCACGCTTGACGCTTCCAGGCTTGCCCTGCAGAGGGGGAGAGGGAAGAGACCCCCGCTGCACCCGGCCCCTCCGGCAGGACTCACGGGCAGCACACCCTCCTGGGCCGGCAGGCAGCGCTGCCCAGCGTGGGCAGGGGCAGGGCATGGGCTGAGGGTCTGGGGCAGGACCTGTGGGTGTCCCCTGCGCTTACCCCATCTCCACGGTTGGGGTGGGCTTCTCTGCTGCTCCATGTGCCTGGGGAGAAGCTGCCAAGAGAGGAGATGGTGTGAGTGGCCAGCAGCCCAGAGCCCCAGGCCAGGCCTTCTGCAGGGTGTCACCCGTTTCCAGGTCACTTGGAGCTGGAGCAAATGTGAGAAAGAAATGAAACTCTGGGCTGGAGACAAGAGTTTAAAACCCACCTGGGTGAGGCTGTCTATAAAGGAGCCAGGAGACACCTCGGTTCTGCCCCCACCCAGCCTCATAGGGATCGGGGACTGGTGACAAGCAGCTTCCCCCCCAATGCCTGGGGTTACCCTGAAGCCCCTGCACTTTGTCCCCAAGTTTGGCTGAGCCCACCCCCGCCGGACTGAGGGCCAGATGGGGCTGGGCATGCTCCTGCAGCTGCCTGGACCTGCTTCTGCCTCAGGTCCCTGCTGAGACCCCTGTGAGCAGTGCTGGCACAGGGCTGGGGGCTCTGTGGGACCCCTGCCCCACTTTATCAAAGGAAGAAACACCCTTTTGTTATATCGCTGTATACGAGCTGTTGCAGTTTTACCTCAGCCAGTAATAAGTACCATGCAGTCGACTGCTCCCTCCCCAGTGCCCCGAGAAGAATGGGGAGGAAAATTGGCAAGGAATGTAAAACCTCAGGTCTGAGATAAGAACAATTTATTAATTAAAATAAAATAAAATAGGAGGAAGAAAAGTCAACAATAGTAATAATAAAAACAACAACTCAAAAAGCTACTTGGTACTAAAACTTTGCTGCGTTGAAGTTCACATCTTACTAAAGCAGAGGGTTTTTTTAAACAGATGGATTATTCATAATCAAACACTCTATGATCATATTACAACACCTCCAGTACAAAACATGGTGAGGATTGAAATTGTTTCAGATGGTATCTCTCCCAGAATACTAACCACAGGGGAAATCAAATCGTTTGCACCAACAGATTGTGTGGTGGGACTGCGACCGTGATATCAGTCTAGATGTGAGGATTCCTATAATAACCACAGAGAACGCGGTATGGTTCTGCACCCCAACTTCTCCTCTTCTTTTACATCCTCTGTTGCTATCGGATTCTTGAGTTCTAGTATTTCAGGTATCTTAAACAAATACCCGTGCGTTATCTAGAGGAGGCAGCATCAAAACGGTGTTATTGGTGTTGCGAACCAAAGAGCAACCTGAAGTTCAATCTGACAAAGTGCAAGCCGTAGCTCTTCAATCAGTGCAGCTGATCACCCCACATCAGGTTATGAAATCTGGAGCGATGCAGTCTGAATCTTGGGCTTCATCAAAAGCCACACAGCCAGCAGGCCCAGGGAGGTGATTGTCCCCCTCTACTCCACATTGCTGAGATCCCACCTGGAGCGCTGCGCCCAGCTCTAGAGCCCCCCACATCAGAAGGACACGGACCTGTTGGAGCGGGCCCGTCGGAGGCCACGGAGCTGGTCAGAGGGCTGGAGCCCCTCTGCTGTGGGGACAGGCTGGGAGAGCTGGGGCTGTGCAGCCTGGGGAGGAGAAGGCTCCGGGGAGACCTTAGAGCAGCTCCCAGTGCCTGGAGGGGCCGACAGGAAAGCTGGGGAGGGGCTTTGGGCAAGGGCAGGGAGCGGTGGGACAGGGGGGAATGGCTTGAAGCTGAGAGAGGGGAGATTTAGGTTGGACGTGAGGAAGAAACCCTTCCCCGTGAGGGCGGCGAGGCGCTGGCCCAGGCTGCCCAGAGCAGCTGTGGGTGCCCCATCCCTGGCAGGGCTCAAGGCCAGGCTGGACGGGGCTGGGAGCAGCCTGGGCTGGGGGGAGGGGGCCCTGCCCCTGGCGGGGGTGGGACTGGCTGGTCTTGAAGGTCCCTTCCAGCCCAAACCATCCCCTGATTGTGTGATTCTGTGGTATTAGCTGAAGGAGCTGGAGCAATGGCATGCGTATCACTGGAAGGAGACTGCAGTCCTGTTTCCCTCCCTTATCACAGGATGGTTGTTGGGCTTTCTACTCTTGTACTACAAGGTGCCCTGGATACATTTCTGTGAGATCAACATGCAAATAATTGGCTCTGGTTGGCCGCTACTGTAACTAAATCATCTGCTTTTTGTATTGAGGAGGATTAACAGCTGCAGATCTTCTGATGAGTCTTTGTGAGGCCCATGTGACTGTACTGTGAGCCCTGGCAACACCCTGAGAGAGAGAGGGAGGGAGGGAGATCACCAGTCCTGCACCCAGCGTCAGACCTGCCAATGGGGGTATTCGGTGCAGAGAGCACTTCAGAGGCTTGTACCTGCTCCTACTTACTGGCCCCAGCCCCTGGGCTTCCGGAACCGCCTCTCTCCCCAGCTCCAGGCGTGCTGGAGACACCCGTCAGTCAAGGGAAGGGACACCAGACCCCACCTCCCCGTGACTGCCTGTTGCTGCCTCTGGAACCTTCTCTCGCAGCGTGGCCCTGGCTCACAGCACAGTCAGTTGGGCCACATCCCTTACGGTGGCCAGCAGCTCAAAGCCCCACATCAGGGCTGCTGTGGGGTGTCACCCGTTTGTGGGGTGCTCAGTGCCGGGGTTGCTCGCTGCTCTGCTCCTCCGCCCGGGCTCTCGCCACGCTCCTCCAGTGCTTTGACTTCTTCCCTCAGCCCTGCAGGACCCCCAGCAGCTGGGTGAGGAGGTGAGAGCAGCTCCCAGCCCCACGACGTGTCTGGGATATCGAGCGCTGAATAAAATCAAGTACATGGTTGGTACCTGAACAGTTAGGTTCAGTTACAGGCATTTTGGTACGCCCTGGTAAGCGCTTTGTAAAGCACCAGCAAGTCGTTTGTTTAAAGAAAGAACTTAAAGAAAGAAGAAAGTAGCACCATGCAATGAATGAGCTGGCTGGAAGCTTACCACAAGAAATGAGCTCAGCAAAACTAAGCGCTAACTAGGGGAAAGGTAATGGCGACCCGGGGAGATGGCAACCACCGACTCACTGACCACTGACTCAAGAGACGCCCCTGGCCCAAAGAGAAGCAGAGGCTGAGCATGCGGACTAGTTAACATAAAAACTGAGAGACTTGGTTAGCAAATAGGAAAACGAGTCATAAATACTGAGAGAAATATGTAACTTGTCACCAGTGAAGGCTGATGTCTTGGTTTGCCAAACTGTATAAACAGCATAAAGTTCCGACAGCCGGGGAGCTGGGCGTTTGTGGGTTACCGCCCAGTGCCCTGCTTTGCACAAACTAGAACGCAGGGATAGAAATACCTCGACTCGGAGTGTGAATTGGCGCTGCGCACCGCTCACCGAACTCGCTACGGCACAAAAGCCCAGCAGGTGCCACAGCTCTCCCCCGGGCACCGTCCTGCCCAGCCGCGCCCTGGGGCTGCCTGGCCACGTGCCCGGCCCACGGGTGCCCGGTGATGTGGGCTCTGCCAGGCTGCTTGTGCCTGGCTCCACGGGGATGGTGCTGGCCAGGCCCGTGGAGCTGCTTCTGTGTGGCCCCGTGGGGCATCTCCTCGTCACCTCCATCGGGCTCCTGCTCCGCAGGAACAGGCCATCCCCATGGGCCAAAAGACAAGCTGGCGGGGAAGAGGACTGGCCTGGCTGTACAGAGAGCTTTGGCTGAAAGTCAGGGAAAACAGAGGAGAGTTTCTGACCTTGGGAAGAAGGGCAGGACACTCGGGAGGACCACAAAGATGCTGTGAAATTATGCAGGTGGGAAATCAGAAGGGCCAAAGCTGTGAGCCAAAGCTCATGGCTTGCACAGGCGTGCTCTACTCTGGGTTAAAAGCTGGCTGGCTGGCTGAGCCCAAAGCGTGGTGGGGAATGGAGTCACATCCCGCTGGCGGCCGGGCACACCGGCTGCTCCCCAGGGCTTCCTGCTGGGGCCGGTTCTGTTTAATATTGATCAACACCCTGGCCGAGGCGATGGAGTGCTCCCTCAGTCAGTTTGCTGATGACACCAAGCTGGGGGAGAGTGTTGATCTGCTTGAAGGTACGAAGGCTCCGCAGAGGGCTCTGGGCAGGCTGGATCGATGGGCCGAGGCCAATTGTTTGAGGTCCAACACGGCCCAGTGCTGGGTCCTGCACTTTGAGGTTCAGAGCCAAACCGGGTGGGATCACAGGGGCAGTGCAGCAGCTGGAGGCACTGGAGGAGGCAGCCTGCAGATAGGCCCCCAGCCTCACTGCTGAGCAGAAGTGAAAGTCCCAAACCTCATCACAGCCGTGCAGGACCCCAGGAAAGCGGCCGGGTACAGCGCCCGCTCCCACCCTGAGCAGCACCAGTGCTGCTGCTCCCCCAGCACCATTCCCTCCCTGCTCCACGGCTGATCCCCGGCCGCTGCGTGGGGGACCCACAGGGGTGTGGGGGGGCCAGCAGCCCCCTTGAGCAGGAACGCCTCTCAAGGTTATGCCTTGAGGCTGAGAGATCCCGTGCCTGACGCCAGGCGCCGAATGGCGGGTAAGCAATGGGTTTCGCATGCACGCACTGTTTAAAATGCGTACAGGAAGCTGATACGAAAATCTGTGCATCCCATCCACGCGTGAAGCATAAGAAATAGTAGAGGTTTGACCGCCGATCCATCTGTGCTTCTTAAATGTTTTAGATACCTACAGATACTGATTAGAATTCAGTCAACTAACGCCTAGACCAGCTCTGGCTGAGTGACCTCGGACTCCTCTTCTGCGACAGCGATGGCGGCTTGTGGAGTGGCTGGAAGAAAACGGGCATATTATGAGCAATCCAGACCGAATAACTTGGTTGTAATAACAGGCTGCAGCCCTAACAAGCTGCAGGTGTTATGAAGGACGTATGCAAGGCCAAGGGAGATAAAGAAACTGTGTATTCACAGAGAGATAAGAGAATAGGACAGAAAGATGAGGAAAAACCGGGATGCTTGCACAAGGGGGGAGCAGCGTGTGGGCACCACACCGGGACCAGTCATAAGGGAGGTGGAAGTGTGTGAACCGGTAGTTTTAACCTATCACTTTTTAAATAACAAAGCCTATGTAGCGTGTGTATCGTTTGCTGAGAGTATAAATTGCTGTAAATCTTTTAATAAAGTGGCACTAACTTGATCACATTGGTTGTATAAGTTGTGTCTGAGCCTTCTGTGCCAACAAGTGGTGCCTGAACAGGGACCCTCTCGTTCATGCTTCCAGGAGCAAAGAGGTGGCTCAGAGGGGGCATAAGAAGCCAGTGTAGCAGGCGCTGCCCCTGTGCCTGGGAAGGCACGTGCGCACAACCGTTGGAATCTCGCCCTGATCAGGTGAGCGGTCAGGGAGCAGATGGGGTCCATGCTGAGCAAAGAGGAAGCAGCAGTGGTGAAGCTCCTCCAACATATCCTCTCTAAGAGAGGGTTATCTTATGATGAGGGAAGCCTGAAGAGGTTGCTGTCATGGGCTTGGCAGTGAGGACTGATCCCCTCAGTGGGTGCAGCCTTTGAACTAGACACTTGGGAAAAGATTGGCGCAGCACTGTGGGAGGACATTAGTTCAGGCTCTAAAGACAGTGGGAAGCTCTCCACAGTGTGGAGGCTGATCCTAGAGACTCTGAAAGAGACGAAAGCAGAACGACAAACCACCGCATCTGCTTTTGCTGCCCTGTCAGCAGAAGTTGAAGGCGCTAGAGCAAAAGACTCTGCTACTGCTATGACATTCTCGGGATCCTTGTTCCCAAAAGCCAAAAGAAGGGACAGGGATACATCACGTGTAGCAGTAGTGCGGCTAAAAGGCCAAGAGCCAAAGGACACGAATCCTCAACCACTTGAATCTCCCGGTCCAAGTTCAAGAGAGCAATCCCTGGAACGTACGTATAACGTCTCGACAGAGGACAGCTTCTATCCACCTCTGCCTCCATCCACGCCTCCGTCACTCCAATCGGCATCTGCAGAATGTTGCTGTGGTTTGGAGAATGTGCAGCTGCAAGATCTCATGAAAAATTGGAGCAACTTGAGATGGGGGTGCGAGAATCGGCGCAGCCTGCTCCTACAGCACTGCCACTATCTCCCTTTTTTACTAATCCTTTTTTACAGGGGGGAGGGGGGGAGGGCAGCTCTGAGGAGACATTAACGGCAGGACCGTTACCACCGCTGGTTCCGATGGGAGGCGTGGGGGTTAATTGTAATCCAACACATCGATGGCGGGCAGTCATTTGGGATGCAATCATAGAGGGGCAATTTGGGCAATTTGGGCCGATGGCATTTCCTGTGATAGTAACACCACAGGGTAACGAGTGGGAACCCTTAGATTGGAAGGTAATTAAAGAAGCGAAATTAGCAGTAACACAATATGGGTTAAAATCTCCATATACTAACTCAATAATTCAGCATATTTTCACGGCAGATTTATTAACTCCGTATGATGTGCATATGGTTGCACAAGCTTTGGTAACGGCTTCTCAGCAGATACAGTTTTTTCAACGCTGGCAAGCAGCCTGTGACACTGCCGTGGCCACGCCTCGTCAGCAAGGGGATCCGCTGTCCGGAGTGAATGCCCAAATGCCGATAGGCGCCGGCCCCTTTGCTAACCCTGAAGTGGCAAGTGGGATTCTGACCCGAGGTGTTACGATTAATGCAGGAACTAGCTCTGAAAATGATTTTTGCCCTCCATGATGACAAAATAGCGCCAGCATTTACGGGGATAAACCAGGGACCTACAGAATCTTATCCAAAATTTATAGACAGACTGCATGCCGCTCTCATGAGTAATCCTGATCTGAATGAGGATATGAAAGTAAAGTTTCTTGATATGCTTACTTATGATAATGCTAAGAAAGCTTTAAGCCTCCTGCCGCGTGGGTCATCAGCTGCCCAGCTGTTGGAGGTGGCAGAAAGAACGATTGATCAGGAAAAAACTGCCTTTATGGCTGCCGCGGTAGGAGCTGCAGTGAAGCCACTTGTGCAAGGAAAAAATAATTAACAGGAAGCAAGATAGAAGACGTTTTAATTGTGGCAGGATGGGACATATTAAATCACAATGTCATGTTCCAGGCACACAGCAAAAGAAATGGTGTGTGCAGTGTCGGAAAGATAATCATAACACCAGTGATTGTCAGGAAAAGGGAAACAAGACACAGAGCGCGTCTCGCCCTCGCGCTACGACACAAGTCCAGGGTGCTTGGACCGCTGCTCCGCCACCACCTCCAGAAGCGCCGGAGTGGACCTGGCAACAGCAGTAGCTATTACTTTTAGCGACACCACAGTTCAATTGATTGATTCAAATCTTGTGGGACCTTTGGGACATGGTTTAAGCACCTTATTAATCAGATGTTCTTCAGTATCTAGGAAAGGTATTTTTGTAGTCCCAGGACTTACTGATGCTGATTTTGAGGGATGGATTAAAATAATGGTTTACAAACTAACTCCCCCTATAACTATTAAGGAGGGATCAAAAATTGCTCAATTAATTCGTTTTGAAGCAAAAGTGCCTAACGCAGAACAAAAGAAAAGGGATGTAGAAGGTTTTGGATCCACCGGTCAGCCCGATGTTTTGCTAGCCATGGACGTCAGTCGGGGAAAACTAGAGGAACAAACGGAACTGAGACACCCAAGTGGACAAGTGTGCAAATTGCAGACGGTTATAGACACTGGAGCTGATGTAACGATTGTACCTTTTTTTAAGTGGCCTAGGCAGTGGCCTCTAATACCAGCGGCTACCAGCATTGTAGGGGTTGGTGGGACTCAAGCTACCTTTATCAGTAGAGACATAATTGCATTTGTTTTCTGATGGTAGGGTAGTAACTACATGTCCCTATGTAATACATCTGCCTGTGGCACTAATTGGAAGAGATCTGCTCAGTCAGGTGGGAGCTCGGCTCCTTACTTCGCCTTTTTAGGGGTGGCCACTGTTGAGCAGCTGATTCTAAAAATCAGCCGGAAAACTGATGATCCAATTTGGATTGATCAGTGGCTGCTAAAGCAAGACCAGCTGCAGATTGTTAATAATTTGGTGCAGGAACAATTAGATGCTGGACACATCGTGCCTTCAACTAGTCCATGGAACACCTCAGTTTTACAATCCCAAAGAAATCTAGGAAAAGGTGTCTGTTACATGACTCACGAGCAATCAATGCTGTTATGTGTGATATGGGCGCCTTACAACCTGGGCTACCCTCTCCAGTTATGTTACCAGAGGATTGGGATTTGGTGAGTATTGATTTGAAAGACTGTTTCTTTACAATTCCT
The DNA here is from genome assembly GCF_963210335.1 of Falco punctatus. Taxonomy (NCBI): domain Eukaryota; kingdom Metazoa; phylum Chordata; class Aves; order Falconiformes; family Falconidae; genus Falco; species Falco punctatus. The sequence continues at coordinate 826,831 of NC_137581.1, forward strand.
TTACATCCACAGGACACTGAAAGGTTTGCTTTTACAGTGCCATCGATAAATAAAGCAGAGCCAGTGAAAAGATATCACTGGGTGGTGCTGCCGCAGGGAATGAAAAACTCACCTATGATGTGTCAATTGTTTGTTGTCTGGGCTTTAGAACCTATTCGTAAGCAGTATCCTCATTTACTTATTTATCATTACATGGATGATATTTTGGTTGTAGGAAAACAACTGGGTTCTGAGACGATTTTATGTCAGCTCACGCATAGTCTTGGAAAAAGGGGGTTGAAGATAGCCCCAGAGAAAATTCAAAAGAAAGGGCCGTGGTTGTACCTGGGTTGGATCATTACAAATGGAATGATTCGACCTCAGAAACTGAAAATTAACACAGCAATAGAAACATTGTCTGATGTGCAAAAATTAATGGGAGATATCCAGTGGGTTCGTAATATCTGTGGAATTACGAACGATGATCTGAAACCATTGATGCCGCTCCTGGGAACATCTGCACAGGCTCAGGAGCGCCGTCAATTGAATGTAGATCAGCAACAGGCTTTGCAGGTGATCACCAATAAGATAGTGACAACTGATGCTCACAGACAACTAGATGACCAAGCTCTTTCCTTTATGATAATTAACTCAGGAGGTGAGCGAGAACACCCATTAGGGGTTATTATCCAGATGGGAGAAGGGAGACTGCATTTACGAATTTTGGAATGGGTTTTTCTCCCTTTCCAGCCCAGAAAGACAGTGGTTACATGCCCAGAATTGTTTTCACAGCTTATGATCAAAGGCAGGCAGCGAATTGTAGATATCTCAGACCTTAAACCGACAGTTATATATGTACCTGTGTCTCAACTGTATTTGAACTGGCTGTTGTCTGCTTCAACCGAATTTCAATTAGCAGCTGCTGATTTTTTGGGAACTCTTACTAACAGTTACCCTTCGGACAGACTTTTGCCATTGATATCTCATCAGCGCATTGAACATTTGCCTTTGCGATCGGAGGTTCCTGTAAAAGGGATAACTGTTTTTTTACTGATGCTGGACGAAAATCTCAGAGAGCTGCAGTCACCTGGAAAGTAGGAGAAACTTGGGAACATAAACTACTCCCTGGGGTGACTGGAGACTCTTTACAGACTTTAGAACTCCGAGCTGTTATTTGGGCATTTCGACACCGGTTTCAAGAACCTGTTAATGTAGTATCAGACTCATTATATGTTGTGGGTACGGTACAGTGTTTGGAACATTGTATGGTGAAACCTGTGTGAAATCCTGTATTGTATACTCTGTTGTTGCAATTGTTAATGCTTTTGAACCAACGTCGGGATGAATATTTTATTGTGCATATTTGCAGTCATCAGAAATGCGGAGGTCTCGCATTAGGTAACACTCGAGCTGATCAGCTTATCACTCCAGCCTGGACAGGTCCTGTTGTTAAAACCTTTGAACAAGCTAGATTATTACAGGAATATTTTCACCAATCAGCAGAAGTGTTGGCCAGGCAATTTCACATTCCTGTGGCTGATGCTAGAGAAATTGTACAGTCCTGCCCTGATTGTCAGAAGGCAGGACTTGGCCTTGATTTGGGGGTGAACTTTGGGGGGGGACTTTGACCCCTACAGCTTTGGCAGATGGATGTAACTCATATCCCAGAATTTGGTGGGCTTAAATATGTGCATGTTTCAATTGATACTTTTTCCCTAGCACTCTGGGCAACGGTGCAAGCTGGTGAAACAGCATGGCATGTAATTAAACATATGCATGCTGCCATTTTGGAGTGTCTGCACAAATAAAAACTGATAATGGCCTGGCCTACACTTCTCGGAACTTTACTCATTTTTGTCAGCTTTGGGGTATACGTCATGTCACAGGCATACCGCACTCCCCCACGGGACAGGCCATTGTGGAACGAGTGCATCAAACACTGAAAGAGCTTTTGCAAAAACGAAAAGGGGGAGAGGTACTGGGTCCAGCAGAGTGTCTTGCAAAAGCGATATAAGTATTGAACTATTTACGGTTTACAGGTGATAGAAAGGAACCGCCAGTAATAATACATAGTTTGGGTTTGAGATCTGGGGTAAACCAGTGTGGAAATAGTGTTTTTGTTCAATACACAGATGTCGCTATAGGAGAATGGAAGGGACCTGCGGAACTAAAAATGATGGGGCGAGGATATGCTTGTGTTGTTACAGATACCAGTGTTAGATAGATTCCGAGTAGCTGGGTGCGGCCCTGGAAAGGAGACCTTAAGAATAATGAAGTAGAGGATCAGGTTGAAGTAGAGGATCAGGTTTAATTTTTTATGTTTTACAGGGCATGGGTCAATATCGACGGTAGCCTTACATCCTGAGGCACTTCGATGACACCAGCATCGACTGAACTTGGCCTTGACCCCATGTGAGCGCAGCTGCTCAGCTCAGAACAGATCAAGAAGAACGACACAGCTTGTAGAGAGCATGGTCTGAACTGTCAACCTTGGGTTTTAATACATTGCACATGGTGTGACAAGAAGACTTGGAGAGTCGCACGTGCATGTGATCGGGATAGTGTGTTTAAATGTCACTCATGTAATGATCGGGTTGTGTTTTGTTCTGAAGTGAGCGGGTTGTCTGACCTTGTAGGTTTGTTAGCATATTGGCAATCTGCTGTTAATATAGAAAGACAAGTGTGAATACTTAGAGAATAACAGTAGTTTTCTTGAGGTTTTAAGCTTAATTAAGGAACTTGGGTGAAGGGTTTTTAGCAGAAATTAGTTTCAGGCCTCTACGATGCTTAGCTTTGCAGTGTATTAATCAGAATAATAAGATAGTTGACAGGATTTGTAGAATTAGACTAAACATTCCTCGAAGCTTGCAGGTGCATTGGAGCAGTTGGAAAAAGGAGGTAAAATGATGGCAACACCTCAAACGTGGAGCATAGTTATGTTGATTTGTTTTCTACCAGGTAGGGAGGGGATTTTTGACATTTTACCTAGAACAAATATTTGAGTAACATGGGCAAATACAGCTGGGGTAACAGATTTTTGCCTGAGCTTGCAACAGCATGTTACTGAAGGACATGATCCTTTTTCTGACTGGCTCAGTAGCCTCAGGCTAAGGGGATGGTTGCAGATTGCAGTTAAAGGAGCATTGGTAGTGTTAATAGTGTTCTTGATTTTGATATTGTTACTACCTTGTTTGTTTCAATGTTTGCAATGCATAATGAATGGGTTAATTAAACGGATGTCCAAGAATGGGGTCTGGATTGCTCAAAAACAAAAAGGGGGAATTGTGGAGTGGCTGGAAGAAAACGGGCATATTATGAGCAATCCAGACCGAATAACTTGGTTGTAATAACAGGCTGCAGCCCTAACAAGCTGCAGGTGTTATGAAGGACGTATGCAAGGCCAAGGGAGATAAAGAAACTGTGTATTCACAGAGAGATAAGAGAATAGGACAGAAAGATGAGGAAAAACCGGGATGCTTGCACAAGGGGGGAGCAGCGTGTGGGCACCACACCGGGACCAGTCATAGGGGAAGTGGAAGCATGTGAACGAGTAGTTTTAACCTATCACTTTTTAAATAACAAAGCATGCATAGCCTGTGTATATTTAGCTGGGGGTATAAATTGGTGTGGATCTATTAATAGCACCTGTACAGTATATATTGCTGTGTATCCCTTGAATAAAATGGCACTAACTTGATCACATTGGTTGTATAGGTTGTGTCCGAGCCTTCTGCACCAACACTCCTAAGCTCCAGTCTCATCTCTTCTGCTCTCCTCCACTCCAATCCCATCTCCTCCACTCTCTTTGCTCTCCTCTGCTCTCCTCCACTCCAGTCTCATCTCCTCTGCTCTCCTCCGCTCCAATCTCATCTCTTCCGCTCTCCTCCACTCTCCTTCACTCTCCACCACCCTCATCTGCTCTCCTCCGCTCTCCTCCGCTCCAATCTCATCTCCTCCATTCAAATCTCATCTCCTCTGCTCTCCACCGCTCCAAACTCATTTCCTCCACGCAAATCTCATCTCCTCCAATCCAAACTCATCTCCTCCACTCTCCTCCACTCTCCACTGCCCTCATCTGCTGTCCTCCGCTCTTCTCCGCTCCAATCTCATCTCCTCTGTGCAAATCTCATCTCCTCCGCTCTCCACCACTCCAATCTCATCTCCTCCACTCAAATCTCATCTGGTCCGCTCTCCTCTGCTCCAAACTCATCTCCTCCATGAAAAGCTCGTCTCCTATGCTCTCCACTGCTCCAATCTCATCTCCTCCGCTCAAATCTCATCTCCTCCACTCGAATCTCATCTGGTCCGCTCTCCTCTGCTCCAATCTCATCTCCTCCACTCTCCTCCGCTCAAAACTCATCTCCTCCATGAAAATCTCACCTCCTTCACTCTCCTCCACTCCAAACTCATCTCCAAGCAAATATTATCTCTTCCACTCTCCTATAACTGCAAACACATCTCCTCCACGCAAATCTCATCTCTTCCACTCCAAACTAATCTCCTGTGTGCCAATCTCATCTCCTCCACTCTCCTATGCTCCAAACTCATCTCCTGTGTGCCAATCTCATCTCTTCCAATGCAAACTCATTTCCTCCACTCTTCTTAGCTCCAATCCCATCTCCTACACTCTCCTCTGATCTCCTCTGCTCTCCTCCACTCTCCACTGCCCTCATCTGCTATCCTCCGCTCTTCTCCGCTCCAATCTCATCTCCTCTGTGCAAATCTCATCTCCTCTGCTCTCCACCGCTCCAAACTCATCTCCTCCATGCAAATCTCGTCTCCTACGATCCAAACTCATCTCCTCCGCGTAAATCTCATCTCCTCCGCTCTCCTCTGCTCCAATCTCATCTCCTCCACTCAAATCTCATCTCTGTTCTCCACTGCTCCAATCTCATCTCCTCCGCTCCAATCTCATCTCCTCCACTCAAATCTCTTCTGGTCCGCTCTCCTCTGCTCCAAAATCATCTCCTCCATGAAAATCTCATCTCCTCCACTCTCCTCCACTCTAAACTCATCTCCTCTGTGCAAATCTCATCTCTGCTCTCCTCCTCTCCAAACTCATCTCCTCCACTCAAATCTCATCTCCTCCACTCTCCTCCGCTCAAAACTCATCTCCTCCATGAAAATCTCATCTCCTTCACTCTCCTCCACTCCAAACTCATCTCCGAGCAAATATTATCTCTTCCACTCTCCTATACCTGCAACCTCATCTCTTCCACGCAAATCTCATCTGTTCCACTCCAAACTCATCTCCTGTGTGCCAATCTCATATCTTCCAATGCAAACTCATTTCCTCCACTCTCCTTAGCTCCAATCTCATCTCCTCTGCTCTCCTCTGCTACAATCTCATTTGTTTTGCTCAAATCTCATTTCCTCCACTCTCCTTCTCTCCAATCTCCTCTGCTCCACTCAAATCTCATCTCCTCCGCTCTCCTTCGCTCCAAACTCATCTTCTCTGTGCAAATATTATCTCCTCTGCTCTCCTTAGCTCCGTTCTCATCTCCTCCAAGCAAATCTCATCTCTTCCACTCCAAACTCATCTCCTCCATGCAAATCTCACCTCCTCTGCTCTCCTCCACTCCAATCTCATCTCCTCCACTCAAATCTCATCTCCTTTGCTCTTCTCCTCTGCAAACTCATCTCCTCCACATGTCTCGTCTCCTCCACTCTCCTCTGCTCCAAACTCATCTCCTCTGCACAAATCTCATCTCCTCCATTCAAATCTCATCTCTGTCGCTCTTCTCTGCTCCAAACTCATCTCCTCCAAGCAAATCTCATCTCCTCCACTCTCCTCCGTTGAAATCTCAACTCCTGTGCTCCAGTCTCATCTCCCCATGCAAATCTCATCTCCTCCGCTCTCCTTCACTCCAAACTCATCTCCTCCACGCAAATCTCATCTCCTCCACTCTAATCTCAACTCCCCTGGTCTCCTCCGCTCCAAACTCATCTCCTCTGTGCAAATCTCATCTCTTCCACTCCAAACGTATCTCCTCCGTGCAAATCTTATCTTCTCTGCTCCAATCTTAACTCCTCCGCTCTCTATAGGGGAATTTTTAAAGGACCGAGGACATATGTTACCATTGTCTGGGTTGGACAACCCAGGCCTGTTAGTTGAAGCTGCAGAGCAACTTTAAATTGTCCTTGGAACAAGCAAAGTGAGAAAGAAAACAGGCTATGCACGAACAAGAAGCCAGGTGCAGAGCAAGTCCTGGGAACTGTGAAATCAGCACACTCTCATCGGCACACTCCGATCAGGCGCCTTCAGCATGCTCACTAATCAGTGGCACAAACACCCGCATGGCCAGAGACTCTTATCCAATCACCTGTGTGTAAAGTCATGTGAGCAGTCGGTTTAAGTTATAAATATGACCTGTTTGTTTAATGAGGTGAGCACGGCATGTAGCCGTATTGGTGTGGTTGTTGTGACTTGGCCAACTCTCCACAGGGGACCCTCATCGAGACTAAACCCTAAGACTTAACCCTAAGACTTAACCTTAAGACTTAACATTAAGACTTAACCCTAAGACTGAACCCAAAGGCCTAACCCAAACACCTAACCCAAAGACCTAACCCTTAACACTTAACCCTGAGACTTAACCTTAAGACTTAACCCTAAGACTTAAACCTAAGACTTATCCCTAAGACTTAGCCTTAAGACTTAACCATAAGACCTAACCTTAAGACTTAGTGTTAAGACTTAACCCTAAGAGTTATACCTACTCTGACGCAGTATATGATATGGTTATCTGATTTTTATGAGCTATGTGTAGTAGCCTTGATTGGAAACCTTAATCGGAGAATTGCTGTTAACTAGGAGCAGTTGGCTGGAGAAAATAATTGTGCCAATTCCGTGACTCAGGCAACGTATCCCAGGGACAACTATTTACAACTGAATGAGATGGCTATTACGGCAGTCAGGATACCGGAGTCTTGCCTCAGTCTTGCAGGGTCCTAGAGAGTCACTAACTTTAATACTAACTTTATTGATCAGCTTCAGAATACTTTGCAACAACAAGTCGAGCAGGAGGAAGCTCAAGGGTTGCTTTTAAAACAACTAGCTGTGATAATGCCAATGAAAATTGTAAGTGGGCAACTTTCACAATCGCAACCCCAACATGTGTCAAATGAGTATAACACAGAACACACAGCAGACTGTAACTCTCAGGCTGAGTTCTGGAATATAACATAACACATTTTTTGTTGTTTGCTTCTCTAATCTCTTCTGTAAGAATAGTACACACTCTTAACTTGCTTAGTAAATTAGGCTGCTAGCTTACTAAAGAAAATAATACTACAAATACTATTTCTTGTTTTCTGGCTTATTAACAGATGTTGATTATGTCAGTCATATGTTGCTACAGAACCTAGTTGCTATCAATTTTTATTATTAACACAGGGACACGAGTGTGAAGACTTTGATAGGATGTGTTACGTGAATCTGAGTGACCACTCTGAGTTAATTCACAAAAGCATACAAAACTTAAACCCAAAAATCTGCAGCAGAGCCAGGGGCAGGATGCCTTTAGCCTCTTTCTCACAGATGGGAAACTTTGGGCCATGACTCAAAAGTATTACAGGATTTATTATAATTATTTTAACCACCTTACTGATGTTTGCCTTATGTCTCCCATGCCTTATTTCCTGTATTCAGCGTTTAGTTGATTGTAACATAAATCAGGTCATGGTCACCCAGCTACACACAACCTTTGCCTCATCGCAGTTAACAAGCAAAAAAGAGGAAGACAGAGAATTATTTGACCTAACAAGACATGAGAGAACATCTAGGTGTTTTGAAGGAGAGTAAGAAAGATGAACATGGTTATCTAGTGATAAATAGGTGTCTGCATGCTTGTAGTGATACATAACCATGTAATTACATGAATGAATTCTGCCCTGAGCCTGGTGATACATGCAGCTGCGGTTTGTGTCCAGGCTCAGAGATGTAAATAGGGGCTTCTGTGTTACGGTAAAGTGTCTCTGGTTGCATGTAGTCAAAAAAAAAAAAAAAAAAAAAAAAAAAAAAAAAAAAAAAAGGGAGGAAAATTAAGGGAACGACCCAAGAGGTACGTTCAGAGAAATCATGTTATGTTTTGAACTTTTTGAAAATCTCTGTCAACAATGCGATGCCTCACATTGTGCGACACTTTGTGTCAATTGGTGACAAACAGCAAAAGCACATAGGCATCTTAGTACGTATGGAAGACCCTCATACCAGGCATTAGTCCAGACCGATGAATTGTTAACTTGGGGGAGAGGTTACGCTTGTGTTTCTACAGATGAAGGTCTGCGATGGATACCTGCTCGCTGTGTGCGGCCTGAGCTTAGCGTGCCGGACCGTGGGAGCGCTGCTGCCACCAGTCAACCCAACAACTGATGTGTGGTCTCCTTACTGAACCAGTTCTTGTTTGGTGTGCCCTTCCTTGAAACTGACTTGCAGACATTGTTGCAAAAAAGTGAATGTATGTGAGGAATGAAGAATCTTACTGAAAGCCTTGATATTTGAGATAATTGATTACCTCTGTATAATGTTAATCCAAAAGAAGTTGATATTGTTTACACTTTGAATTCAATAGCTGTTTTTATGTAGATGCTAGTGTAATAGAAGGCTATGGTAGGAACATATAACAGTGGTTCTTCTCTTATCCAGAGCAACAGCAGGGAAAACATTAAAGAGTTAAATCACCTTGTTTGGTAGGCAGTTAGGAATGTGAGTCAAATTTACCACTATTGCATACAAAACAGAACAACTATTAGCCTTTTGTTGTTGGCTCAAGGGCATGGCTGTGAGGATACTGATGGCATGTGCTACATGAATCTCTCTGATCATTCAGAATCGGTTCATGCCAGTATTCAACAGCTTAAAGCTGGAGTCTTTAAACTTTCACAAGACGATAGCTGGGATTGGTTGGATAAACTTTTTGGAGGATGGGGGTTGTCACGATGGTTAAGGAGTTTAGTGAAGACGATTGTTTATGCCTTGGCCGTTTTTGTCTTCTTGTTACTCTTTTTGCCCTGTTTGTTGCAGTGTCTACAAAAGTGGGTAGCACGCTCTATGAATAAAGTTTTTTGTGGAACAGGAAGGGGGAGATGTGGGACAAGGCCTGAGGAGCAAGTCTCCAAGTACTGTCCAACTGATAAGCAGGGATGTGCTGGAACTTGTAAGCCACAAACCCTGGGAGGACAAGGAGGGTAACAGGTAACTACCGACAGAATGTTGACTGAGGAGTCATACTGAGATAAGATGTTGAAATGAGGAACAGATGGCGCCAAAGGAGAAGTAACAAGTTGCACAATGAAGGCTTAAAAGCTGATTGTGGAAACTTACTTAAAGTGTCCTTGTTTGTTGTTACCCAATCAGGGATTGCCTAGTATGCAACGCTTAGCTTAAAGAACCAATCTGTTTAAAATACGCAGCTACTGAAAACGAACCGCACAGGTCCGTGTGTTTTCTTCCAGTGCCCAACTGAAGGGCAAGCACAGGGCAGCGCCAGGCAAACACGTTGGTTCATTTCAGGGACAGGCAGACGACTGTCTTGCACTTCACACAACACTGCCAGCCACTCCTGGGTGGACGGCTGGGCAGCGCGACACGTCTGCAGTGCCAAAGTTGTGAAAGATCACCTTCCAGGAAACTCCCCAAACTTCTTTCTTCCAGAATAGCCTTCAAACCCACAAATCTCAGCAAGTACCACCCAAACTCTTTAACAGAGAGCAGAGCGTAGGACCTGCTGCTTTTAACTCTCTTCTAACCCCTGCTGAGCTGCTGTTCTTCACATCCTACAGCTACTTTATTTGCTTCCCCAGCGCTACCGACTCTTGTTTTCTGTTTCATTTTTATTCTTTATTTAGTTGTCTCTTCTCATTCGACCGCTGGAAAAGCGGGATCACATGGATGCAGCACCAACTCCAGGCATCAGCCTCGGTGATGTCACGGACACATCACAGTGGGGACTGCTCGTGGCTGGCCACCTCACAAAGGGCTCAGTGACAGGGTTGCCCCACCTCGGGTATAAAAAGGGCTGTGCTGGCTCAGACCGCCAGACAAGGCAGGTGAGCAACAGCTGCGAGGAGCAGGCACCGAGGGGAGGGCAAGGGGGCTGGGGCTGACCACAGGAATGGAGCGTGACTTCTCTTTTGTTGTTTCTCCTGGGAATTGCAGCCAGACTCTTGGAAAAGGACGCAACAAGAGCACGGCTCCTGTCCCTTCTCAGCTCATCACTTGGCATGAGAGTTCTCGGCATTCTACAGGATAGATAAGACAGTCCTGGCTTCTACCCCATCCTGGTTTCTCAGGGAGCCTCCCGACACCATAGGCAAAGGTAGCTTCACAACCCTCTCCCCTGGGTAGCCCAGGGCTGGCCACCAGCCCCGGGGATGTCACGTCCCCTCCATGCCACAGCAGGCAGAACAGCAGCAATGGCCCATGTCATGGTGGCTAAGGGACAGCCTTGGTCCAGGGCACGTGTCGCCTGGCTCTCTGGGGTCCATGTGATAGACAGCCTTGGCGCAAGGCCGGCCCTGTTCCAGGCAGGGCAGCTAGGGCTGCTCATGGTGATAGAGAGCGGCTGGTGAGGTCCTTGCTTCTCCTGTCCTTGACAGCCACACCCTGGATGAGAGCACTACCACACAATGGCAATTCCTGTGGTCTCCCACCTTCTCACTCAGGGAGAGAGCTCTCAGCACTGCAAAGGACAGATAAGACAGCCCTGCCCCTCTACACCACCCCGGACTTGCAGGGAGCGCCCCCAAAACATGGGCAAAGGGAGCTCCACAGAATTCTCCGCTAGGGAGCTGAGGGCTGGGACACAAACAAGGCCCTGGCCCGGCACTGGTCGTGTCAGGGTGATGTCACGGGGGGCCAACTGCCTATGCTGGTCAACCCTGCAGAGTGCATCGTGATACGGTTCAGCCCACACGGCTATAAACAGGGCTGCACCAGACCAGAAATGGCAGAGGAGCAGATGGGCAAGAAAACACTGAGAGGCTCCACAACACCAACCGTATCAATAGCCAGTCGTGACCACAGAGACAGCCACAAGATGCCCACAGAGGTGGGCAATGCAACTGTTGTGCCACTCACCTTATCTCTACCCCATCCAGGTACCACAGGAAGATCAAAGGTGCCCACAGCCATGGATAACAGGAGCATCAGAAGACCCACCTTACCTGCACCCCATCATCATCATCCAGCAGCCAACAAGAAGGTGCCCGTAGCCATGGGCAAAAGGAGAGCTACAGCAGCCACCCTGCCCGTTCGCCACCCAGCTCCCACGGGCAGCTCAAAGGTGCCCACAGCTGCCAACAAAGGGACCTCTGCAGCAACAACCACCACATCTCTACCATGTTGGGGTCCCACAGCAAAAGGGAAGCAACACGCAGCCGTGGAAGAGTGGATCCCAATGACACACGCGCTACCTGTAGTGGGTCTGCATTCCACGGTCCACAAGAAGGTGCCCGTAGCCGTGGGCAAACAGATGGCTACAGCACCCACCCGACCTGTATGCCACCCAGCTCCCACGGGCAGCTCAAAGGTGCCCACAGCTGCCAACAAAGGGACCTCTGCAGCAACAACCACCACATCTCTACCATGTTGGGGTCCCACAGCAAAAGGGAAGCAACACGCAGCCGTGGAAGAGTGGATCCCAATGACACACGCGCTACCTGTAGTGGGTCTGCATTCCACGGTCCACAAGAAGGTGCCCGTAGCCGTGGGCAAACAGATGGCTACAGCACCCACCCGACCTGTATGCCACCCAGCTCCCACGGGCAGCTCAAAGGTGCCCACAGCTGCCAACAAAGGGACCTCTGCAGCAACAACCACCACATCTCTACCATGTTGGGGTCCCACAGCAAAAGGGAAGCAACACGCAGCCGTGGAAGAGTGGATCCCAATGACACACGCGCTACCTGTAGTGGGTCTGCATTCCACGGTCCACAAGAAGGTGCCCGTAGCCGTGGGCAAACAGATGGCTACAGCACCCACCCGACCTGTATGCCACCCAGCTCCCACGGGCAGCTCAAAGGTGCCCACAGCTGCCAACAAAGGGACCTCTGCAGCAACAACCACCACATCTCTACCATGTTGGGGTCCCACAGCAAAAGGGAAGCAACACGCAGCCGTGGAAGAGTGGATCCCAATGACACACGCGCTACCTGTAGTGGGTCTGCATTCCATGGTCCGCAAGAAGGTGCCCGTAGCTGTGGGCAAACAGACGGCTACAGCACCCACCCGACCTGTATGCCACCCAGCTCCCACGGGCAGCTCAAAGGTGCCCACAGCTGCCAACAAAGGGACCTCTGCAGCAACAACCACCACATCTCTACCATGTTGGGGTCCCACAGCAAAAGGGAAGCAACACGCAGCCGTGGAAGAGTGGATCCCAATGACACACGCGCTACCTGTAGTGGGTCTGCATTCCACGGTCCACAAGAAGGTGCCCGTAGCCGTGGGCAAACAGATGGCTACAGCACCCACCCGACCTGTATGCCACCCAGCTCCCACGGGCAGCTCAAAGGTGCCCACAGCTGCCAACAAAGGGACCTCTGCAGCAACAACCACCACATCTCTACCGTGTTGGGGTCCCACAGCGAAAGGGAAGCAACACGCAGCCGTGGAAGAGTGGATCCCAATGACACACGCGCTACCTGTAGTGGGTCTGCATTCCACGGTCCACAAGAAGGTGCCCGTAGCCGTGGGCAAACATATGGCTACAGCACCCACCCGACCTGTATGCCACCCAGCTCCCACGGGCAGCTCAAAGGTGCCGGCACACTTGGACAATGGGAGCACCGCAGAGCCTGCCGTATCTGCACCCCGACATCCTACAGGCAGAAGGTGCCCACAGCCATGGGCAAAGAGGGCGCCGCACCACCTACCTGATCTACACCCCATCCAGCTCCCACAGGCAGCTCAAAGGTGCCTGCAGGATTGGGCAACGGAGCTTTGCAGCAACCACCACCTCTCTACCAGGTCATGGTCCCACAAGCAGCTGGAAGGAACACGATACCATGGACAAGGGGACCTCTGCAACAGCCACTGTAGCTGTACCCTCTCACCATCCAACAGACAGCAGGAAGTACACACAAGAGTATCTGGAGTTCCAGATGAAATTAAATCATTCTTCATCGGGAGCATCAGAAGACCCACCTTACCTGCACCCTGTCATCATCCAGCAGCCAACAAGAAGGTGCCCATAGCCATGGGCAAAAGGAGAGCTACTGTGGAGGGATTTTTAAAGGACCGAGGACATGTTACCATCGCCCAGGTTGGACAACCCAGGCCTGTTGGTTGAAGCTGCAGAGCAACTTTAAATTGTCCTGGGAACAAGCAGTGGGAGAAGGAAAACAAGCTATGCACGAACAAGAAGCCAGGTGCAGAGCAAGTCCTGGGAACCGTGGAATCAGCACCCTCGCATCGGCACACTCTGATCCGGCGCCTGCAGCACGCTCACCGATCAGCGACACGGACGCCCGCGTGGCCAGAGACTCTTATCCAATCACCTGTGTAAAGTCGGGTGAGTGGTCGGTTTAAGTTATAAATATGACCTGTTTGTTTAATGAGGTGAGCACGGCATGTAGCCGTATTGGTGTGGTTGTTGTGACTTGGCCGACTCTCCACAGGGGACCCTCTTTGCAGCCTCTTGTGTTTTCTCACCTCTTTTAAGTTCATCTGCTGTAACCAAACTTTTACTTTATTACCTCTGTGATGCCTCCTCTGGACGAAAAATGACAACTCACACTTGTATCTAGCTCCATGATCATCTTTTCCTGCCAGTTAATCTGCTGGTTCTTCATTTCCAGAACATGTTTTAAGTTCTTCAAATCATTTCCTGTGTGCAGGTATGGAGCTCGTACAATCTAGGAAATATACCAGCGACTAGGGTATCCGTAAGCCATAAATACATTTTCCTCAATGCACCCAGTGGTTGAGGAGTCCCAGTGATGTGAACACCAACTGGACGTGGGCCTCCACAACGCATCTGAACCCTGATATTCTCTCCCAGACCACCCTTCTGGCTGGACAGCCTCATGGCTAGAAAGATGGGATGCCAGGTTGAACAGCAACTTCATTCCTGCTCGTAGCTGCATGAGGTGCTTTATGCTTGTGCAGGTATTTTGGCCTGGGACAAGTACCAACATAAAGCTAAGGAAAGCAGACGAGGGGGCCGGAGGTGAAAATGAGTGTTGTGCCTTGCCTGCACCCCTGCACCACAGCGCCTGTTAACAGAGATCAGATCTGCTGGGAAGAAGTTCCTCCTCTGCTCAAGAACTTCAGATGTAGGGGATATTCGGGTTCACCTCACGGGCCAAGGATGCTCTCTGAATTAGACTGATGAAATAGTGTCGCTGAGCTAAGCTCTTTGGATTCTGCCGGTGTGACTCACTCCAGTGAACTGCCTGGTGGTACCTGGCATTAACATCACCGTGGCACAGCAGAATTTGTCCTTTCACGTAAATTAAATACTGCGGCAGAGGGGAAAGGGACTGTTGCTACTTGTTCCCCATGGCCAGGCCTGTTTCAGAGATTTGCACTCCTTTCCTAAGGAGTTCTCTCACCTAAAAACTCACTGAGCCCCTTGCTCTCCCCACTGTTTTCATTCTGTCCCCTCGGACATGTTGATACAGCTGCCCATGGGGTTGTGCTGTGAACCAGATGAAATGCCCTGAGTTAAAAGAAAATTTTTTGGGGGGTCATTTCAAGGCTGTTTCATTTCAGATAGATAACTGCAGCGTGTGTTTACTTACACACTGTAAAAAACCAGCACATCCCCAGCAGACAGCAATTGAATATATTCTTCATATGACAGGGCTGTTCCCTGCAAGTTCAGAAAAAAAGGAAAGAATGCAGGGATACCAAAGAACTTGGTTCAGCAGGCACAAAAAAAAAAAAAAAAAAAAAAAAAAGAACTCAAAATGTGAAAAAAAAAAAGAGAGGAAGAAAGGAAAGAACAATAGACAGCAGTAAGGTCATACTAGATGGGAGTTAACAAAATGTTTTGGAAACAGAGTTATAAATGCTGGAAGAAAGAATAAAGAAAAAGAAGTAAAATAAAAAGAAGCAAAATCAGAACATGATGGCCCTAGACTAAGATTTCTGACTTCTCCTCAGAGTTCAAGATCTGGGGCGGGATCCTATTGCTATCCACTGAATCGTGTGATGTGAGTCACACTTAGTGATGGATCTTGATGACTGTAGAGTTACAGTTGCCATTTACCTGCAGTTGTTCTTTGGTTTTTTTCCTTCAGAGCCTCTTCAGATCGCTCTGCTTTGGCCTTAGGAGGTTGGTTCTGAAGGGTGAGGGTGTCTGTCTGGTCCTGGAGGGGAGACGCACCAATGAACACACCAGCCATGCTATCGCCCCTCTTACACTCATACAAGTCAATCTGCGCTGAGAAACCACCAGGGGAGCTGAACAAGGCTTAGAAATCCCTGCAAGGTGGTGTGTTGTTACAGGAGGCCACTGGAACACCCAGTGTTTTGATAATCCAGTGCCTCAGGGAATCTCAAATCCCTGTAATGCCTGCAGCTGGCCGGCACTGTGTCCTGGTTTCAGCTGGGACAGAGTTAATTTTCTTAGTGGCTGGTGCAGGCTTGTGTTCTGGATGTGGTGTGAGAACCGTGTTGACAACACGCTGATGGTTTCAGGTGTTCCTAGGTAATGTTTATACCAAGTCAAGGACCTGTCAGTTTCTCAGGCCCTGTCAGTAAGAAGGCTGGAGGGGCACAAGAAATTGGGAGAGGACACAGCCAGGACAGCTGACCTGAACTGGCCGAAGGAATATTCCATGCCATTGAACATTGAACGTCACGCTGAGTATATAAGCTGGGGGAAGAAGCAGGGGGAGACATTTGGCATTATGGCATTTGTCCTCCCGAGTAACCATTAGTAACCATTATGCATGACGGAGCCCTGCTTTCGTGGAGATGGCTGAGCGCCTGCCTGCCGATGGGAAGCAGCGAATGGATTCCTTGTTTTGCTTTGCTTGCGTGTGCGGCTTCTACTTTACCTATTAAACTGTCTTTATCTCAGCCCACCAGTTTTCTCACTTTTACTCTTCCGGCTCTCTCTCCCATCCCACTGGGGGGTACTGAGCAAACGGTTGTGTGGGGCTTAGTTTCTGGCTGGGGTTAAACCACGACACGCTGGCTGGCACTAGTTCATGAAATGTCTTTGATGCTGAATCACCCCAGCACCTTCAGCTGGATGAGATACAACCATGCTCTTCCTTAAGAAGCTGGCGTTTGTAACAGAGGCATGAAAGAGATTATTTGCGTGGTCCCTAGAGTCTGAATGAGGTGGCAGATATCCCATCCCTGCCTCCTTCACCTTTCTAGGCTTCTAACATGGTGACAAGCAACAATGAGTTAGCGGTGTGGACTTCAAATGACTGTCGGTTCATCTCAGAGTTACACACAGAAACAACACATTATTTTAAGCAGTCCTATTTCTGTTACGATCAAAGGCATTCCTGTTAACTCTCTCTATACAACACCTGTAAAACACACAGTTGCTGTGGAACTGATATTCTTATCTTTCATGTATGTAATTTCTTGGCTGTAACATTACATCAGTGCTTACTGCAAAACTGCTGACATGCCCTGAGCTGTCACAGCAGCATGAGGAAGGCAGTGACAGTTGCTGCGTGCAACAGTATGTGCTAGTCAGGGCTTTTGAAAACTGTAATTCATCTCTGCCTATGAAGTCAAACAAAGCTTGCATTATTTGCTGCAGCACCTTTACTTGTTCACACGAGATTTTCAAACTTTGCGTGAACCCCAGAGGCATGCTTCTGCTCTCCACTTCTTGGGAATTCTTCATCTAGAGAGTGCAAACAGCATGGAGTTATCAGCAGGACTGAAAAAGCCAAGATGAGCTTGGTGTTAAATAGCGGAATGGGGGACACACGATGTGGCGGGCTGACCCTGGCTGGCCACAGCCTGACTGCACAGCAGGGCCAGCCCTGGGACATCCCTCATCAGTGACTGCACTGCTCTCCAGCAGGAGCGGAGATGTCTCTACAACGTGGGACCAGCTCCCCCACACTCAGACAGCAGGGAAGAGTTTAAAGCACAGGCACAGGGCCAGGCAGGGAGAGGTCACCATTCCTGAGCCTTGGGGTCCCTGCCGGAAGGTACCGTGCAGACAAGGTGATGCTCACAGCCACCGCAGGTGCCAGAGCCCTCCCCACCACGCAGGGAAGAGCTCAACTGTGCTCCTTGGGCTGGGCCAGCAACCAGCAGGGTCAAAAGGACATTTCCTTGCTTTATCCAGCTGCCTTTTCATCCTTTTAGGTTTGCCCTCTCTTCTCTTTCGGACAGTATCTTGCTGAACCAGCCAAGGGGAAGGCAAAAGACCGAGGGGGCACCTTTGCTGCTGGATCCCAGTTTGGACAGGCAGAGGACAAGGGGTACTATAGCTGGTAAGAAGCAATAGCCTGGTGTGCTGGCAGCTGGTGAGGGGGCTGGGGCTGCCCCGGCAGCTGCTCCACCACATCGTTACAGGGGTGGGAAATAATGAACCTGCTAACCTGGAGTGACAGCCGCAGTTTTTCAAAAATTCTCTTCTAGTTGTGCCTTTTCCAGATGGTGGGCAGCGTTCAGTTCTGGGGAAGATGCACAGACATGACACTGCTAGGTGAAGCCCAGCAAACCACGGTCCGGGAGTGCAGACACTGTGAGCCAAGCGCAATTCACGATGCAGTTCTAGGGCATGGAGGCCGAGTTGGAAACTGGTAGTAATATGCCCTGCGACCTTAGGTGAATTCTTTTGAGGATCAGGATTTCCTCGTTTTTCACTGGTTGCAGGTATCTATATCTATGTGACCGGATTCTGATTTTTCAGAACTGCACAGAATTCCTGGCTCCCAGGGCTCTGATCTGAAAAGGGTCACTTTGACCCAGTTCAGGGTGAGTATCCCCAAAGCAAAGATTTTTAAATTAGATATATTTAAAAGCTTGGATTGTAAGTTCTTTGGGGAGAGTGCAATGGGGGCCAGCAACTCACAGTGCAAAAATGCAGATGACAGCGCTTCTCCAGGAGCTGTGGCAGATGACCTGGGAGATTCATTCCATTAGTGAGACCGACAGAGTCTGAAGGCAAAGAAGTCTTCCATTTATATTACGCAATCAAAGGTTTCACTACTAGGACAACTCACCCTGGACTTAGTAACAACCAAAAGTTTAATAACCCAAGTGGAATAAAGTTTGATCTCCAAACCAGTGACATCAAACTGCCACTCAGCACAGCAGTAGCACCTAGCTTTTTAGGATACAGACACTCTATTTTTGGTGTCTTTACCCTCAGTCCCATGGGGTTCTGCCTTCTGACCATTGCTCACTAGCCACAATAACAGCAGCAATACCACTCATGCTCTAGCGCTTTTTACAGCACACTAGCCCGCAGCTGCTGCAGCGCCTTCTCCATGCACAGGAGGGCATTTCATAGCCACGCCTGGACCAGGGAGCACAAACCGGCCACCAGACCCTTGCTAACCCACAGCCAGGTTTTATGGTTCCTCTCCTTTCTGCACAGAGCCAAGCTACTGTTAGCTCATTAATGAACATTCAGACTTCCACAGGGTACTCTTATAAACATCAGGCATTGCTAAATAAGCAACTGACACAGTGAGTACAGAGAAACCTTCCATACAGCAAACACTTCAAGCTTTACTGTTAAACACTTTATTATTTCCTGGGTCCCTGCAAAGACTCTCATTCTGTGCCCACCTTCCCAAAAACCCCCCAAAAAGGGAAAAAAAACCCCAACAACTGGAAGGAACAAATACATATATATATTTTAATGTTTATATATAAAAACATGGTGATTTTCTGTAAGTCAAAAAATTAGGAAAGGATGCAATCATCCAAGTAATGATGAGTTAACTGATGCCCAGCATCAGACAGTCCTGTCAAACTCATGCTGGTGAAACTGAGCTCATACCAGCCAGTTTACTGAAATACTTGTCTTAGCGTACACATACTTGAAACAAAATGACATTTGGCTGTAGGATGAGTGTAAGAAAATACATTTTTGCACACTACAGCAAGAGACCTGCAAAGGGCCACAGTATAGTATCTTCAAAAGAGTCTGTGGTACAAGAAATTCAGCCTCATGGGCTGTTGACTCAAACACACTGGTGGAACACTGTATAACTGGTCATACGCACAGTTTACACAGGGTTTTGCATGCAATGCGCATGTTTAACTAGGTATTTATGGTTTAAAACTTGTTTTAGCTCCTAAGGAAGACAGCCAACAAAGATGTTTTCAACAGTTAACAAGGAACAGAAATTAATGGAGTTGCTGGTTTTAAGAAGCTCACTCATCATTGTTTTGAAAAACAGCACCATACAGATCACTGTTAATGCGCTTGTAGACAACGTGAAAGACCTGGGGTTGCGGGCAGCAGTGCAACTCTGCCTTAATCTTCTGAGGGTAGGCATCTTCTGTCAGTTGCTGCCAGGTGTCATCGACAAAAAGAAACAGGCTGTATTCTTCTGGATTGTCCACTTTAAACTTTTCAGTGCAAAGCTGACATACATCTGCGGTAGTGATATAGGGTCTTACTAGTAAGGTCTTTCCTGTACATGCACCGTTAACTTCCTGGAATGCAACACGAAGGTAGTTCTGTAGAACGAGAAAACAGACATCAGAAACAAAACTCTCAAACCTCATCCTCTTAAAACCGAAAGCTCAGCAACAAAGAGCAAGCCTCTCTACGTTCTGGTTGTGAAACACACACCAGTGATTCCTGTACATTACAGCCACCTTGTGAATTGATGTTGGTGGAAAGACTGTGGCAGGCGTAACAAATTCCTAGGCTGACATCCTCCTTTCCTTGGCTTACGTTCTAACCCTGCAATTACGAACCAAGAGATACAGTCTTAAAGCCACATTGAAAACACCAGTGGTTTTAATGGGACTTGATGTTTGGCCTTACTAGGAAACTAAATGCTGTGAAGCAAAGTAAACATCAGAGGCAGCATGCCCAAGAGATGATGCTGCAACTGCTGGGTCAATACTATAGAAGAGATGCTTCACACAATATGTTCGTCAGAAGGAAAGAAAAAACCCAACCCTCTGGCAGCAACATACAAGGGTGTTGATCCACAGGTTGCTGCACAATAAACCGTTCACACTCTTATGCTGCAGCATGCAAGAGGCAATCCATTTTCACACAGGACATTTTCATCATGTTAACCAATGGCAATGTGCTGTCTGAGCCTGAAGTAACAAAGTTTCATGTAACAGGGTTTTTTTTGGTTTTTTTTTTTTTGTTTTTAAAGGCTTAGAGGGAGGCAGAAAAAAATTACTCTGCAACATTACAGCAAATCCATGACCCTGAGGCAAAAGCTGGATCTTTTTCTCTGCTGAAATTCACACATGTGCACAAGTGATAACATAGATGAATTCTAAACATTCCCTACAAGGAAATGCAGTTCTACCTTTCAAAAAGTCTTTAAAAAGTAAAATAAAAAGCAACTGGAAAAACCCACCCAACCACAAAACACTTTTGGACACATGAACAAAACAGCTTGCTGTCACATGCTTTTTTAAAAAGAAATTAACTGCAATTAGAAACTAAAAGCGGTAAAATGAAAGGAGATGGAAAAAATGACAGTAAGAAAGACCTGTTTATTTACTGAGCTGGTACTTACGTTTGTATGCTGAATAAGTTAAGCATGCTAAATCACAATGGCAAAAATTTACGTTTCATGAGAACAAGCTGTTAAAAGCCAAGACTGAGAAGAATGCTCATATGACTTAAGTTCCAAAGAGCACTCCTGGTTTTTAATAAACTTTTGATAGCTTGCAGACTGAAACACTGGAACTTTGCAACACCTTCTAAACCATTAGGACTGAGCAGAACTAATCCATTTTTGTTACCCCGTGTGAAGAAATAAATAAAAATAACATCAGCTCTAAATAAGACAAAGCACACTACAGTTCTAATTTCTAATGTAGTTAACACACAGAAGACCTGTTTTTCAATGCTTCTAGATGGACAGGATTGCTTCAAGGAGAGTCTGAGGTTTGTGCAAATGCCTGTAACTCATATACTAAGTTTCAAAATTCTTTATGTAGTATCAGAAAGTTGTATTTCATCATCATCAAAATATGGGATTTTTTGCTTTTCCATCCTTTTAAGGGAGGGAGGATGAAGGCCCTTCCAGGACCCAAAAGCTGGTGGTAAGGCTGTGAGACAGCACCGCAGACATGCAGCAATCACATCCTAGTTCAACATGGGAAAGATGAGTTGAGCTGAGGCTGTGTTACACGTTCATTGTAGGGAAGGTGCTTCCTTTCAGGACTGCAGATGTGGAGAAAGGAGATGGAAAACTGGCATTCCGGGCAGGCAGCAAAATGCTTGAATTTGTGCCCAGCAAAGCCTGGAAGTGGAGCGAGAGGCTGTCTTTGAAAGAGACAACAAAAGGAGCAGCCCTGGACACACATGGTGCCAGCTCTTCCCGTGCTCCCCCGCATCTTCCAGCATCCAGCTGTACAGGTAGCTTGGCTGAAGTTCAACTGCTGAGGAAGAGAACGTGAAACAATACAAGATCCTGCTGAAAAAAACCTGGCATTTAGTCATCCAGCAGAAATACAAAGGTGATGAATTTTCCTATTAAGTGTAATGTTTTGTTAGAAAGAACAAGCTACTTGAATGTGACACCTAACTGCAGGTAAGCAGAATATAAAATGGATCTCAGTAAGATGGACTAGCTTTGTGCACTGGCCATAGTTTGGAATTTCTGTTCATCAGCTCTCCTCTTCCTACGAGTGGCAAATTGTGGGAGACTGCTGCTTTTCCCAGCTCCTTCCTGTTCAGTGATGTGCTGTGGTTGTTTGCATAGACACTGATAAAGTAGAAGGAGCCTCAACTGAAAGGCTTAATTACCTCCTGATGACCACATACCTGCATTTCTCAACCTCTTAGCTACATCGTATCTAATTGATGGTTGTCATTAGCCTCTCCAGCAATGTTATACTGTGGCATGAACTGTAAACAACTGGACACAAAGAAGCAAAGCCCTTCTTCAATTCCAACATCCTCCTTGCTTCAGTCCACGAACTGATGCATCTAAACAGACAACAGCAAGTTTATCTATGTAACGATCTTTTCCTATATGAAAGGCATGCAGACCTGGTTTTAAAAGATGAAATAACCCTGACCGTTTTGTTATTCTTCAGTTGAAGTTACTGCCCTACTCTGAAAGAGCAGTAAGAAATGGAGAGGGGAGAAAAAAAGAACACAAACCCCACAAACTAATATGAAGACATCCACAGCATAGAACTCTTACTCCTTGCTTAAACTCTGAAATTGTAGGCAAGCTTTTCTCCCAAGTCTCCTCTCTATTACCCACGGTAAGCCACCAATCGCTACTGGGGAGTTGTGCTGATTTATACCACTGGAAAATTGGATTTGTTCTTTTTAACAGCAAAGCATACAAAGAACCTGAATCTAAAATCTGATTCAGTCTGTCCTCACTCTGCACAACTTAAATACAAAGGACAGTGGAAAAGCTCCATTATTTAGTGTTTCCTTTATACCATCATAACCACACTCTGTTATGAAGTGCAAAGACTTGGAAACAGAGGCAAATTTGCCAGCCATATTCCCAGCACTGCTTCACACCACCTGGGGCCCCATTACGAATCATACTTCTCAAATGGAGATTTCCAACAAAACAATCATCCCCAGGTCAGTTTTTTTTCTTCAGCCCTAAGCTCTACCTGAAAATCATCAACTGAAGGTATTGTTCTGTTAGATGTCCTCCTCTTGTGGCATTGCTGGAGAGTATCTCTAGCTTCTGAACTTCACAGTTGGGCAGCCTGTTCTTCCTGGAAGTTCTTGATCAGCAAAAGTGCTCCATAAGCACTTGTAAAGAAATAGCCTTCTGTGAAGGACAGCAGGAGAAGAACTTCTCAGAGTGGTCACAAATACCACACCAGTTCCAACTGTTCACAGTCAAAAGTACAAATGATTATTTTTTTAAAATAAATATACACATGCATATACAAAAGTCCCTGCATTCTATGGCCAAAATATTTATAAGTGAAGAAAAACAGCTTACTGGCCTGAAAAATACTGCACAGTGTGTTCTCAGCTGCTAAGAGACATGCAGTGGTCGCATGGGCTTCATATTATCAAAGTGGTGCAATAGTATCTAACTCTGGATCTGCTAGTGCAAGGGATGGCTGGTTACTTAAATGACCAGTGTCACTCCTTTACTCCTGAGTGTTTTTACAAAGTTGGAACATGAGTTTTCTTCTAAATAATTCCCAGTGATTTGTTTTCTTCCTGAGCTTCAAGTGGGGATCAAGTAAACATAGCTGTTTAAACGACATAAAAGACAATCTACCACTGTTCAGGAACTTAAAAGCGACTCCCTTAGTGACAACAAAGCAATGACCAAGCGTGTGATTCGTACCTGGAAGCATCCCAAATATTTTGCTTTTGTTTTTAAAAGGCAGGCTGTGTTTGTCACCTCTGTCCAACACTATGTCCTACTAGTTCAGGAGGCAGCGTGTACAGCTCTCTGGACTTCACCTTTATTACATGAGTGGAGAACAAAGTACAGCCACAACAGAGTTGTCGATGTACAAAAGGAGCTGCAGGTCACAAAGGAAAAGGAGTCTCAACAGGAGGCAACAGTCCTCAGCAACCAGGAGAAACAAAAGACATGCTATCATTTATATCTCTTGCTCTTTAAGTAAACTATTTGAGTGGGAGCGTTCAATTAAGAGGCAGCACGGTCTATTTGTGGAGTCATTCAGAGATGCAGTCTATGCCTACAGTAGTGTCTTCTGTATTACCGACAGCATCCTCTTTGCTTTCAGCTCTGCAACAAGTTTAATACGTGGAAGACATGCAAGACCCACGAGACAAACTGGACAATGCATTGTATTTGAACCGCACAACCCCAAAGCACTAAATTTTTCCTGCACCGTACAGTTTAGCTAGTGCCACAGACAGGGCCAGCCGACAGACTAACGACTTTTGCTACATTAAAAACAACATGACTTAATAGTCCAGTAAATATTTCTGCCTTTCAAGCATGTTAACCACCTGGAGATCTTCATATTTAAAGAATTTTCTGTGCTAGGATTCCTGAACAATGCACCCTGCACACAAAGCAGGGAACAGACTAGTACTGAGCTGGAGGAAACCTAGCACAGTTCTGTCATGCGTATCGGCATGTAAGAGGATACAGCAATTTCAGCAACCCAAGAGACAGCAGAAATGGGACATACACACATATACTTAAAACTCACAGCTGAGCTTGGTCACAAGAACCTTTAGAACTTCCTCATAAACTGATAGATTCTGGGGCCTACCAAGGGCTTGCAGAACACCTCTTTGTTAAAAACACCACCATGAAGACAGAAAGGAGGGAGATTTCCTTGCCTCTAGCAGACTTCAGCCATCATTCAAGGGTGCCTTAAGAAACATATTCCTAGGCCTCATAAAAATACTCTGTGAGAAGCAAGTATTGGGTCATCAAGCCAGGACCATTAAGGGGGGCAACATTCTCAGAAGCACTTTCCCCAGAGGGGCAGAGAATTCCCCCAGAAGTTTTTACAAATCATCTAACCCAGGTCCCATTCCAGGTCTCACAACTCAACTGAACGCTGCAGACCCAGACATACTCTCGGGACATTTTCAGGCAC
Organism: Falco punctatus; assembly: GCF_963210335.1. Taxonomy (NCBI): domain Eukaryota; kingdom Metazoa; phylum Chordata; class Aves; order Falconiformes; family Falconidae; genus Falco; species Falco punctatus. The sequence continues at coordinate 851,480 of NC_137581.1, forward strand.
AGAAGGATAACCACAGCTGGCACCTGCACAGCCTATGTTTGCTTGCTAAGTCAGGACGCCTCCTCCTTCTTGGCTGAAAACAACATACTCCCTCCTATGGCAGTATATACGTCAGTAGATTCCCAGGTCACTCGGGCCTGTAACTCTGCAAGCTAACCAGCCTTCTCTTATTTTAAGGTGGAAATAATCACGAGATTCTCATTACACTACTGACATCGCCGACTACAGGACTCCGTCAAAAGGGTTTCTACTCAAACGAGGTGAGGAAGAATTCCCCTACCCCAGCCCTCCACTCAGTTCTAATAAAAATAAATTGATTACCTTCTCCATGCAGCAAAGATGGATCCAGCAATTCCATCATGTATTCAGTTTCAGTATCCAGCTCCAGCGTATCACCCTGGGCCAGCACATATGTCAACACAGGCAAGAAGTCATCAGCTCCATACAGCCTCCCTGGGTCGAAGAGAACACAGGCAGCGATAGACAAATCACACCCTTTTACCAGTTTCAGTGTTTGAAAGGAAAGCGTTATTTTCCTGCCTTTACTGACCAGTATGTTTGTATTACCCTAGAGCCTCTCGTTACAGATGTGCAGCAAAGAGAGCATCATCTGACACTTGGTGGACAGGGTCCAGCTTCATCCTGTACTTCTAACGAGCACAAATCGGATGATGCAGACCTTGAGGCACGCAAGGGAATTTAAAGACTGGGCTCACCTTGGCGTCAGCTCAACTGGTGAGCTCACAAAAGCCAGCCATGCCAGTCTGGCCTGACCTCCACCTGCACTTCTGTCACTGGCCAAGAGATAATCGATGGGCATTTTCTTTATACATGCAGGGACGACATCCCGTTTCTGGAACGATCCAGCTTCTGAGTCTGAAACCCACCAGAGAAGCCTGCATATAAAAGCCTATTAGATTTTACATGAAAACTCATCACATTTCCTCGACAGAGCATGGTTAAAAACACCAGTGAGCAAAGCATAATTCCCAACTAGCTGGCGAAGCATCATCGGTAATGGCCGCACGCAAGTTAACACACAGAGGCTCTGCTGTACCTAGGTCTGTGTTCCTTTTACTTTTATTGCATTTAAACTTTCTGTTTAGAAAATGCTGTGTGGCTAGATCTCTGGGTCCGGCCAAACCGTGCTCATTGCAGAAGTGGCGTGATGGTCACTTGAAACATCAAGATCGGGAGCCAATTTGAACTGCGGTGAAACTCCAGAGGATTGAAGGGCTGATACTGAAAGTCAGACCAGCTAAGGCACACCCTCCAGGTATTACACTACTATCTGGCTAAAATTACAGAACAAAGCAGATATGGGAAACAGGTGCTGGCTCTTGAAAATGCTCTGAATTCAGCCGTCCCTTTTTCCCATGAATCTCACAGCAGGCATACAGTGATGGAAAGACTATGAGAGCATCCATCCAAGAAAAGCAGAATAGCATCTTACTGTGTCTCTCAGTTTCTGGAGTCACATGACTGGCAGCTTTATCCAAGCGTTGTTTAAATGGATTGTGCTCTACGTCCAGCTGCTGCTCTCCTGCTACGTCCATGGCACTGACACTCAAATCTGAAAGCAGTGATGAGCAAGGAAAGCGGTCTATGAACACACATTTGTTACGGCCTGTGGCAAGCTGAGGAAGTGAAAAGACAGAATCTTTCAGCCAGCAGGGTAAGAATGTGCCAAACTGGGAGAGCGTGCATGGCTGGGGCCAAGTGACCTACAGGGAATAAAAAGCATGCTGCAGCATGCTAAATGGCCCTCCCAGGTATGGGGTTGGGTTTGGTGTCCAAGAAGAACCATTTACAACTTCCAAGAAAGCGTTACCCTGAAGGTAGACGCACTTAAGGCAAAAAGCCAAAACTAAACCCCTCAAAGCCCAGAACCATTCTCAGGAACACAGGAGTTAAGCCTAAAATTGGTTGAAAGCTGCCTCCTACCTCTTCCCCCGCCACCCTTCCCCCTTCAACATCAGCACATTTCCTTGTGATCTCTTTTCACAAAGAAGATTGAAGTCTGTGGTCTCAGCTTGGTATTGAAGCACCACTACGTGCTTGCTGGCTACATGCTCTCATAGAAGGCTGACAGCTTCTCCGCACGAAACAGCTGAGGCTCCCAGTCTCTCTGGCCTCCCCATGCCCTTTTAAATGCGAGGAAGGCAAAGACTGGTAACATCTTGGGGGATCAGAAGGAAGTCAAGATTAACTATATTTAGAGCCCAACGCATTACCTGAAGGAATTACTACAACAGAACAAGAGGCAGGAACGATCGGTAGACAGGCAGGTAACATGCGCAGCAGCAGTACCCAGTCAGACTTGCAGGACTTGCAGTTACTTCATCCTGCAACTTTGTTTTGAATTTAGTTAAAAGGTAATCAGATTATTAATGTTCATTCTGCTTTGAAAACTTCCGGAGAAAGGCTAATGTGTGGCACTGGCATTACAGTCAGAATTCAGGTACCAAAATCACGGCAAAGCTGTGCCTTGCCAAGTGACTTCCAAAGCAGGCTCCGGAGCCTTTCAACAAGACAGTCAAGTCTGGAGTCCCAAGGGAACTCTGTGCCAGCTCCATCAGTGCGACTGAGCTCTCTGACAAAGTACACTGCTGTACAGAAACATAAGTGGGTTTAAATCTCAGGCTCATTTACAATCTAGAAAAATGATACCACCCGACTGGATGCGCTGGTTTAAGTGCCCAGCAGGCCTGGCTGCGTAACCACGAGGGACCAACAATTCCTTCCCGGCTGTTGCCCAAGCAGCAGCGCAGCACTCGGAAGCAGCGGGCACACGGAGCCCCATGAGCCCTCAGCAAGTACAAAAGTTATCCCTCCGCAGTCAGCAGTCCGACCCACAAGCACAAGGCATGCGTGGAAAAATAACTTCTAGACTGGCCTTCAGTTTAGCTCCCCCTGATGCGTCAGCGTACAATTCCAGATGAACGCTGGTACAAAGAAAAAACAAAGAGCCCCGTTCTGCTCAGAAGCAAATCCAAAGGCCTCTTCCCCTCGGCTGCTCTGCCCCAGGAGCTGACTGTCACGACACAGGAGCAGCGAGACACCTGAGCTGCTGCCTCCCAACCCTCCCCGCTACCTAAGCGCTTGGCATTTGCAATACTTTTTAGAGAAAGACAGCAGTCAGGGCAGGGGGTGGGGGGGATTCCGCTGCCGTCTATCTTTCCTTTCCCTTGCCCGCAGGGGCGGGAAGAGGCTCCTGAGCCACCCCCCTGCGACAGCGTTACCGCAGGCCCCAAGGCAGCCTCTGCGGCCCGCGGGGGCCGGCAGCCCCAGCCCGCTGCCACGGCCACGGCCAGCAGCTGGGGGAAAGACAAAACCCCCGCAGATGGGGATGGGGTGGGGCGCCCCACCGCCGCTCCTGGCCTCCTCGCTGAGGTAGCGGCGCAGCTCCGAGAAAAAAAAAAGGCAGCACCGTGAGGAGCCCGCGGACCACCGTCACTGCCGGGGAGACGAGAACCGCCGGCAACCCCGCCGGTCCTGGTCCTGGTCCCGCCCACCGCCAGGCGGCTAGCGCCGGCCCGCCATGGGGCCCCCGGCCGGCCGCTGCCCCACGGCGAGGCCCGGGCCCGCCCGCTCACCCAGCGCGCCGCCGCACGCCTTGACCCGAAAGTCTTCCAGGCTGCCGGGGAATCCCCGCACCGCCACTCCCCAGGGCGCCGCGTGCCCGGAAATGAACCCACCTTCCGGGGCCGGGCCGCCGCTGGCCCCGCCCACGCCCGCTGGCCCCGCCCACACCCGCCGGCCCCGCCCCGCCGGGCAGCACCGCCCGGAGCCGGCCGAGGAGGGGCTGGGCTGCCGTTCCGCGCCGGGGCGGGCAGGGGCTCGGTGCCGCCGCGGGCTCCCCTCAGCCTGCCGGCCCCGGGGCTCTGCGGGGGCCGCCCGCGGGGTGCGGGCTGTGCCCACAGCGGCTGCCTGGGGGGGCTCGGTCCCGAGGCGAAGCTGCTGGCCGAGAGCAGCTGCCGCTCGGTGTCACAGCCCCCCCGGCCCGCCGCTGACTCCGCCCTGCAGAGCGCTGCACTTGCTTATAGACGCCCTGCTGAGAGCAACCGAGCAGCCCCTCCGACCGGCTGGCACAGCGACGGAGCGGAAAGCAAATCCTCGCCGGAGGGTACCCGCTGCCGGGGGGCAGGTGGGGGGGAGGGAGGGAAAGACCCGCTCACTTGTTCCACCTTCCAGCCCTGCCGCGTACTCTGCACCCCTTCACTCCGGTAACGGCTCACTTTCCCGTCACAGGGAGCGGCTATGAACACAAGAGGTTAAATCGTGCAACAGCTCATAATGGCTTAGTTATGCAAGGAAAAACCTAGTGTGAGCTTTTCCTAAGCCACATATTTACACCACTCGTTTCTTCCTACTAAAAAAGTGCAGTCCTGCGAAGTCTCTTCTATTTTTTTAAAAAATAATTTAAAGGTGCTGTTACTAACAGATGCTTCCAAATGCAAACAGAGCAAATGCACCCCTATTTCCCACAGCAAAACGGAATGCATCGTACAGAAAGGATTTAACAGCTTGAGCCACGTGGGTGCTTTTGCATACGGAGGCAATAAGTATGAATGCCCGGGCTGCGAGTGGGCAAAGGGCAGAGCGCAGGGCACCCCGCAGCCGCAGCGAGCACTCCCGGGGTCCGGTGGCGTAAACTGGGCTGAGACCCCGCGCAGTGTTCGCCCGGCCGGTGCTCAGCACAGAGTTGGTGGGGCGCTGCTGCCTCCTGGCGACCAAAAGTGGGTACTGCACCCGCCCGGTTGGGGGAGCGCTGCTGCTGTGACCCGGCGGCCAAAAATCGGTGCTGCAGCCCTGGCGACGCGCATGCGCGGTGGCGCCTCCCCAGTCGGCGCTGCCGGCCGCCGTTCACGGCATCGCGATCCCTTGTTGCAGGTAGTGCCGCGGCGCCCGCTGCTGCCTCCCGGTAAGGAGGCGCCGCTGCCGTCCCCCGAGCACGTTGCCAGAGCGTGCTTGGCACGGGAGTACGGAACTGCCGCGCCGTTGCAGCCCCGGGACAAACGCAGCCCGCGGGTGTTCGCTGCTGCAACGGCCCCGCCCCTGGCGACAAGCCCCCACCTGGGGACCGCGGAGTGCGGGGCAGCTGCACCCCTCCACGGTTTAATTTCCCCCCACTCGGACACGCCACGCTTCTGCCCGTGCGGAGCGCGAACCCGGCTCTTACCCGCCGAGCGCGCATGCGCTGCCCGTAGGTTTGCCGGTAACGCTACTGCGCGTGCGCGATATAGTTACTGGCAAAACTAAGGGCAGCGCACGCGCGGAAATGCTGTGACTCCGCTGGGCGGAGTTGCGGAGGCGCATGCGCATTACGAATTTGGGTTCGTGGTGGGGTTGGGATGGGGTTTAGGGTTCCCCATCTCACCGCAGAAAGCAGGAAGCACAACTTTTGTGGTCCCGGGGGTCCCGGTCGCCGTCCCGGTCCCAAGTCGCAAGGGTCCCGGTCCCGGGGGTCCCGGTCTAGGTCCGCGCCCGGGGGGTCCCGTTCCCGGCGGTCCCGGTCGCGGTCCCGGTCCCGGTCCCGGTCCCAAGCCGCGGGATTCCCGAGCCGCGGGGTTCCGAACTCGGGGGTTCCGCTCGCGGTCCCGGTCCCGGTCCCGAGCCCAGGGCGTCCCGGTTCCGAGTGTGCCGGTCCCGGTGTCCAGGTCCCTGTTCTGGTCCCGGCTCGGAGCCCCGGGGGTCTCGGTCCCGGGGGTCCCGGTCCCGAGCCACGGGTGTCCCGGTTCCAGTTCCGGTCCCCAGCCGCGGTGTTCCCGGTCACGGCCCGAGCTGCGGCGTCGCGGTCCCGGGGATCCCGGTCCCGGGGTTCCCAGTCCCGTTTCGGGCCGCGGGGGTTCAGGTCCCAGTCTCGGTCCGAGCCGCGGGGGTCCCGGTCCCGTGGGTCCCCGTCTGAGCCTCGGGGGTCCCTGTACCGAGTCGCAGGGTCCCGGTCGCAGCCACGATCTCGAGCCATGGGGGTCCTGGTCGCAGGGATCCCGATTCCGGTCCCGGTCATGAGCTGCAGAGGTCCATGTCCTGGGGGTCCCTGTCCCGGGCTTGTTCCTGAGCCGTGGGGGTCCCGGTCCCAGGTTTCCCGGTCCCGGGGTTCCGGTCGCGGTCCCGTCACGCGCCACGGGGTTCCCGGTCTCTGGCCGCGGGGGTTCCGGTCCCGGGGGACCCGATCCCAGTGCCAGTCCCGAGCTGCGGGGTCAGTCCCAGGGGTCCCGGTCCAGGTCCTTTGCCGTGGGGGTCCCAGTCCCAGGGGTCCTGGTCACGGTACTGGTCCTGAGCCCTGGCGGTCCCAGTCCTGGTCCCGAGCCACGGGGGTCCTGGTCCCAGATGTCCCAGTCCCAGGGGTCCTGGTCACAGTTGCAGTCCTGAGCTCTGGGGGTTCTGGTCCTGAGCCACAGGGGTTCCCTTCTTGGGGGTCCTGGGGGCGGTCCCAAGCCATGGGGGTTCCAGCCCAGGTCCCAAGCCATGGTGGTCCCTGTCCCGGGGGTCCCGGTCCCGGTCTCGAGCTGCAGGGGTCCAAGTCCCGGGCATCACAGTCCAGGCCCCAAGCCGCAGGGGTCCTGGGAGTCCCGGTCCTGAGCTGCAGGGGTTCCAAGCCACGGGGGTCCAAGTTGCGAAGGTCCTGGTCCCAGGGGTCCTGGTCCCAAGCTGCGGGGGTCTTGGTCCCGAGTCATGGGGTCTCGGTCTCGAGCTGCGGGGGTCGTGGTCCCAAGCCGCGGGGGTCCCGATTCTGGTCCTGAGCCACTGGGGTCCAAGTCCCGATCCCAAGCTGTGGGCGTCCAAGTCCCAGGGATCCCTGTCCCAGTCCCAAGCCACAGGGGTTTCGGTCCCAGGGGTCCCGGTCCCTACACAGGGTGTCCCCTCATAGCTGAGGTCTCCAAAGTTGCTGCAAGAGGGTCCAGCTTTTGTACTATTGAATAAACAAGCTCACCTAATGGCAAATGCAGAAACATCTGGTTTCACTCTCCTCTCAGGTCCCACCAAAGCCTGGCCAGGGCTCAGGGAGGACGTGAGGGAGTTTCCTTTATCTACTGGATTTTTCTCACCAGGTTCCAAACAAGGCCAAATAGCTGGATTCACAGCCTTGGCCACCTGTCTCTAAGCAAGGAAGGATGCACTATCTCTTCTCTCAGGATTATAGTTTGTCTAAGCTACATCTTTTGCTGAGGATTGTACATAGATCACTAAGGATCATGCCTGTTTCACTCATGACAGGATACTAAATATACATATATATCTATTGTAAAAGAAGAGACTCGAACTCTTATGCGTTACTCTAGGTTTGCAGTTTTAATCGGTCCAGCAGCGTTGGGCCACCTCCGCAGAGAGTGACAAGCTTACAAGATTTTCAGCTCTACATTTATAGTCTCTACAAAGCATTACCTAATCTATTGGTTTCAAACAAGTCTTTTATTAGTCATTATCTTGACAGTCGGTTTTACAAGTTGTTCTATATCTTGACCACTTCGCTATTTTACTTTTTCTTTCAAGGATGATCACTTCAGGTTCTGCACGTCTCAGTTCTGAGTAATCACAATGGACAATCTCCACCGTCTCAGCCTCCTAGAGGTCAGGGTCTTCTGTTCTTAGAAACTTCTTTGAACTGTCAGGTACAGTCTTACTAATATTAAACTTTCGTTGTCTAGCATCTATTTGCCGACCGTGCTTGCAGTCGTGGTCTGAGGCTATACAGGGGACAAAGCTGAGGTGTACAGCCTACGGCAGCATTGATCTAGCATTTTTCCTCCAACATCTATACCATTCAGTTGGCAGCTCCATCTAAAGGTCAACTTCGGCTCAGGGCCTGTTGCTCAGGCCTCAGTACATCAGGCCTTCATTGATTTTTAGAACCTTCACCGAGTTTCAGGGCCTAAACTTACCTTGGTTAGCATCTTCGCCAGGTTTCAGGAATCTGAATTTCTCCCCCTAACCACCCTAACACTAAACACAGTAATTTCCCTAACCCTAAGTAACTTTAATGTCCTAAGCCTAAGTATACTAGTCGACATAACCTTAATCAGTCTGACTTTAGGGGAAGCCTGCGTAGGGGGTGGGAGTGAAGCAGTGTGGAGGGGAAAGGGGAGGAAGAACCAGCAGGAGAGGAGAGCTAAGGAGAGGAGTTGGGGAGAGTGGCGAGGGCAGGAGAGGGGAGGGGATGGGAGGGGAGAGGTGGGGAACTGAAGAGAGGGGAAGACAGGAGAGTAAAGAATAGGGGTGGGGAACAGATAGGACGGGAGGGATTGGAGGGGAGGAGTGGAGACAGGAGGAGAGGAGAGGAGAGAGGAGGGGAAGGGAGAGGAGGATAGCTTTCAATGAAATCAGAACATCACTTTTGGCTTTTACAGCTAGAGGTATTTATTTCAGAATTTTAACCAGAATACCTTTGGTTTGAATTACTACTATTATTATTATTATTAGTAGTAGTGATGTTATTATTGTTATTGTTATTATTACTTCATGAAAACTATAGCAAAATATTTCCATCTGCTTGAAAAACTAAATGCTCTTTCATGGAGTGTTTACATTTCTTAAAGTCGTTTTATTTGTCTGGTCTTATAAAAACTGAGGTCAAACTATCAAACAGCAAAACATGCTCAAAACAACAGCATGCACACTTACACCCTCCTTTTATTCCTAAGTGTACTGTGAAATGTGCTGAGAATCCATCAGATGGCAAGATCATTACTTGATTTATCCCACATCATATTTTCTTACAGGAGAAAAAAAAAATCAAGGCTATCTTCTGGGTGGATAAGTGGACTTCCAGGAATTTCTCCCGCAATGATTTGTGCATAATAAGGATTTTTTTTCCTTATCATTAGGAGAAGAGCACAAAGTCAATCACAAGACAGATTTAGTGGCCAGCCTCTAAAATATCTACTTGCAGAGCAGAGGCAGAAACGGTCTAATGCCTAGCCTTTTGGCAGATCAGACTGGGTATGAACAGATGTGTAAATAAACTGCTGGTGCCCTACAGATGACCCACAAAAAATTTGCAATTTTCTGGCACTTTTTCACTCTTCCTTGAACACCTCTACATTACAACTGTTTTTTTTCTCCTCCCTTAATTGCTGTTCTTTAAGGGGTGTGGTGCTGAGAGAGGCAAGATTTATATTAAAAGACAGCTTTTTCTTTTTCCCTGCTTGTTCACAGGTTAGTGAATTACTCTATGTGCCTTTCAGGCATCACAGAATCACAGAATTGTTTAGGTTGGAAAAGACCTTTAAGACCATCAAGTCCAACCGTTAACCCAGCACTGCCAAGCCCACAACTGAACCATGTCCCTAAGCACCACATCTACACCTCTTTCAAATATCTCCAGGGATGGTGACTCCATGGCATCCCTGGGCAGCCTGTTCCAGTGCTTGACAACTTTTTCAGTGAACAATTTTTTTCCTAATACTCAATCTAAACTTCGCCTGGTACAACTTGAGGCCGTTCCCTCCTGTCCTGCCGCTGGTTCCTTGGGAGCAGAGACCGACCCCCCTCGCTGCAGCCTCCTGCCAGGCAGCTGTAGGGAGCCAGAAGGGCCCCCCTGAGCCCCCTGTTCTCCGGGCTGAGCCCCCCCAGCTCCCCCAGCCCCTTCCCCAGCCCCTGCCCGGCTCTGGACACGCTCCAGCCCCTCCGGGTCTGTCTGGGGGTGAGGGGCCCAACGCTGAGCCCAGGGCTCGAGGGGCGGCCGCACCAGGGCCCAGCACAGGGGGACGGGCACTGCCTGGCCCTGCTGGCCACGCTGCTGCTGACACCGGCCAGGGCGCTGCTGGCCGCCGTGGCCACCTGGGCACACGGGGGGCTCGTGCCCAGCCGGCTGCCGACCAGCCCCCCCAGGCCCTTCCCCGCCGGGCAGTTCCCAGCCCCCTGCCCCCAGCCCGCAGCGCTGTGGGGGGCTGGTGTGACCCACGGGCAGGGCCCGGCACTCAGCCCCGTTGGGCCTCACACAGTTGGCCTTGGCACTCGGGACGATCTGCTCCATCACCTTCCCCAGCACCGAGGTCAGGCTGACAGCCCTGCAGTTCCCCGGATGCTCCTTCTGGCCCTGCCTGCCGATGGGCACCGCACGGGCTGACCTGCAGTCGGCCGGGACCCCCCAGTTAGGCAGCACTACTGGGAGATCATGGAAAGTGGCTCGGTGAGCGCTGCTGCCCGATCCCTCAGTGCCCTTGGGTGGGTCCCACCCGGCCCCGCAGACCTGTGCGTGTCTACGTGGTGTAGCAGGTCACTGACCGTTTCCCTGTGGCTTATGGGGGCTTCATTCTGCTCCCCGTCCCTGTCTCCCAGCTGAGGGGGCTGGGTACCCTGAGAACAACTGGGGTCTTATTGTTAAAGGCTGAGGCAAAGAAGGCGTCGAGTACCTCAGCCTCTTCCTCAGCCTGTCGCTGTGTTTCCTCCCACGTGCAATAAAGGACGGAGATTCTCCTTGGCCCTCCTTTTGTTGCTAACGTAGTCATGGAAATGGGTTTTATTGTTTTTTTACAGCAATAGCCAGATTAAGTTCTAGCTGGGCCCTGGCCCCTCATTTTCTCCCTGCATAACCTCGTGACATCCCTGTAGTCCTCCAGAGCTGCCTGACCTGTCTTCCAAAGGTCACAAATTCCTCTTCCCCTGAGCTCCAGCCAGAGCTCTCTGTTCAGCCGGGCCCGTCGTCTTCCCCACCGGCTCACCTTTCGGCACACGGGGTCAGCGCTCCTGCGCCTTCAGGATTTCCTTCCTGAAGAACATCCAGCCCCCCCGGGCTCCTCTGCCCGTCAGGACTGCCTCGCGAGGGCTCTCAGCCAGGCCCCTCCACGGGCCAAAGCCTGCCCTCCAGAAGTGCGCGGTGGCAGTTCTGCTGGCCCCGCTCCTTACTTCTCCAAGGATCAAAACCTCTATCATTTTGTGATCGCTGTGCCCCAGATGGGCTCCAACCACCACGGCACCACTAGTCCTTCTCTGTTCACAAACAGCAGGACCCACGGGTGCCAGCCCTCGCTGCTCCCCCACCAGCTGTCGGGAAGGTCTCTCCTACACGCCCCAGGAACCTCCTGCACCGTTTCCTCTCTGCCGGATTCTATTTCCAGCAGACACCTGACCCGTTGATGTCCCCCACAAGAACAAGGGCTCGCGGTCATGAGATTTCTCCCAGATGCTTAGGAAGTATTTCATCTGCCCCTTCACCCTGGTTGGACGGTCTGTAGCACACTCCCACCGTGGTATCTGCCGTGTTGGCCTTCCCTCCAATTCTTACCCAGAGAGACCTGACCATCTTGTCACCATCGTCAAGCTCTAGACAGCCAAAACGCGCCCTAACACCCAGGGCTGCCCCACCGCCTCTCCTGCCTTGCCTGTTGCTTCTGAAGAGTTTATAGCCATCCACTGCAGCATTCCAGTTGTGTGAGTTATCCCACCTTTTATGGCAGCTATGTCATCGTTTTCCTGCTGCATGATGGCTTCCAGCTCCTCCTGTTTGTTGCCTGTGCTGCATGCGTTGGTGTAGATGCACTTCAGTTGGGCTGTTGATCCTGCAGCCTTTTTGGGGGAAGAAGCCCTCATTCCTACATGACCATTCTCAGACGGTGATTTCTTCTGTGGTTTCTAAGACATCAGTAACCCTTGCACTTTTGCTGCTGCATGGATCTCCATCCCCTACCTCCACTGAAATGGTAGACCTCACAAGTGATTATGACATACCTAGGTTTAAGCAAACCCCTGTGCCAACACCTAAACCAAAGACAAATCAAGCAAGGTTCTCCTCCTCCTCTATTCTGCCCTGGTGAAGCCGCATCTGCAGTACTGTGTCCAGTTCTGGGCTCCCCAGTTCAAGAGAGACAGGGAGCTACTGGAGAGGGACAGCAGAGGCTACAAAGATGCTGAGGGGATTGGAGCATCCCCCTGACGAGGAAAGACTGAGAGAGCTGGGGCTGTTCAGCCTGGAGAGCAGGCTGAGAGGGGATCTTATCAATGCCTACAAATATCTCAAGGGCAAGTATCAAGAGGATGGGGCCAGGCTCTTTTCAGTGGTGCCCAGTGACAGGGTTAGGCAATGGGCACAAACTGCAACACGGGAACTTCCATCTGGATATGGGGAAAAAATTCTTTACTACGAGGGTGACAGAGCACTGGGACAGGCTGCCCAGAGAGGTTGTGGAGTCTCCTTCTCTGAAGACATTCAAAACCTGCCTGGACATGACCCTGTGCAACCTGCTCTAGGAGAGCCTGCTTGTTGGGCTAGATGGTCTTCAGAGGTGCCTTCCAACCCCAACCACTCTGTGACAAGCCAAGACTTGTTGTCCCTTACCAGAAGGGAGCAGGCTGAGATCAAAATCACCTAACAACAGGAAAGGAGTGAGACTGTAAGAAAACCCTATAGAAAAGTGTTTTGTATAATTGTGTGCTGATCATATTCTCAGCTGTGTCTGAGAAGAGTGGCTGGATGCTGACCAAGGCAACATCAGTGTTTCTCTAGGAGTTCACCACCCCAGATTGGTGGAGGGGATATTCCTAGTGGAAACAGAAATACTCTATCATTGACTGGTACTGGAGACTGAACAGGGAGCAGAGAAAGAGAGAAGGAATGCCCTGAGCCTTTTATCATCTGTTTTATCTACTGTTGACTTTGCAATCAAAGCCAGCAGCTCTCCTCTTTGGCCCCCAGTTAGAAAGCAAATTGTCACCAGCCAGTGAAGCAGAGTTAGAGAGCAAGGGACAAAATCTCACGAGTTCAGAGCTGGAAAGCGTCTGACCCACTGACAAAAATCTCATCTGCAACCAAAGCAAATCCAGCCTTGTCTGCTGCCCAGGCGAGTCCTGACATCTGGATTTATAGACATAGTTACCACTACATTAATGAGCTCGGGAAAGCATCTGCTGCCAGCTTCATTACAGATGGGTGGAAAAATACCATTCTGAGGAATCCCCCAGATGGACATAAATATTTAGCATGTGATCAGCTGCTCAGTATTCCCCTGACCTGAATAAATCTGTATTGTTTACCCTGCCTTCAAATAAAAGGTCCATAATCGGGATGACTCCCCTCACTCAATCTTTCTGAGGGGTGCAGTGGAGACAGCTGGTTTATATCTCTCCGTAGCCCCTGTACCCCTCTATATCTGGCAGAAAAGCTGTTTAAGGCCAAATCATCTCTCTGAGGCAAATTCAGTTCAGCCCAACAGGACATTACAGTAATTCATACTGCATGTAGTGTGAAGGCTGGTGCTGCTCAGCAGCTGAAACGACCCACTCTTGGGTCTTCCAGTTTGGAGCAGGCATTACATGGGCGAGTTGTAAACTCAGCCTTTTAGGCCCCAGGAACAGCTATGTGGCTTCAGCTTACACTTCTTTCTAGTCCAATAGAGGGTGCAAATAGATACAGAACCACAGAACAGTCTGGGCTGGAAGGGACCTTCAAGACCAGCCAGTCCCACCCCCCGCCAGGGGCAGGGCCCCCTCCCCCCAGCCCAGGCTGCTCCCAGCCCCGTCCAGCCTGGCCTTGAGCCCTGCCAGGGATGGGGCACCCACAGCTGCTCTGGGCAGCCTGGGCCAGCGCCTCGCCGCCCTCACGGGGAAGGGTTTCTTCCTCACGTCCAACCTAAATCTCCCCTCTCTCAGCTTCAAGCCATTCCCCCCTGTCCCACCGCTCCCTGCCCTTGCCCAAAGCCCCTCCCCAGCTTTCCTGTCGGCCCCTCCAGGCACTGGGAGCTGCTCTAAGGTCTCCCCCGGAGCCTTCTCCTCCCCAGGCTGCACAGCCCCAGCTCTCCCAGCCTGTCCCCACAGCAGAGGGGCTCCAGCCCTCTGACCAGCTCCGTGGCCTCCGACGGGCCCGCTCCAACAGGTCCGTGTCCTTCTGATGCTGAGGACCCCCGAGCTGGACGCAGCGCTGTGGGGGGGTCTCAGCACAGCTTTCACTGTGTATTGCCCTGGCAGTTTGTGGCTAATGGTATACTTGAGCTAGAAATGGTATCTTTAAGTTAATACACCCTATAGGATCTTTCTTTCATGAATTTTGTCCATTTGCTTTCCTGAGCCCATGTAAAATTTTGACATCCACAATGTCTTTTGGTAATGACTTCACAGATTAATGACATGCAGAGAAATACCTGTATCAGCCAGTTCATAGCTTCCCACCTGGTAATGTAACTAAATGACCTGTAGTTTGTGCACTATGAAAATGACCAAATATTCCTTTTTTTGCTTTCTTTATTGCTGTCTTTAAATCACTTCTGGCATCTGTCATTGTCGTGGTTTAGCCCCAGCCAGCAACTAAGCCCCACACAGCCACTTGCTCACTCTCTCCATGTCAGGATGGGGGAGAGAATTTTAAGGGTAAAAGTGATAAAAGCCATGGGTTGAGAAAAAGACAGTTTAATAGGTAAAGCAAGAGCTGTGTGTGCAAGCAAAGCAAAACAAGGAATTCATTCACCGCTTCCCATGGGCAGGCAGGCGCTCAGCCATCCCCAGGGCAGCAGGGCTCCATCACGTGTAACGGGGACTTGGGAAGACAAACACCATCGCTCCAAATGTCGTTCCCCCCCTTCCTTCTTCTTCCCCCAGCTTATATCTACTCAGCATGACGCCGTATGGTCTGGAACGTCCCTTTGGCCAGTTTGGGTCAGCTGTCTTGGCTGTGTCCCTCCATCCCTCTCGCCGGCAGGGCCCCAGAAACTGAAAAGTCCCTGACTTAGCACGAACATCACCCAGCAACAACCAAAACCACCAGTGTGCTATCAACGTTGTTCTCATACCAAATCCAAGACACAGCACTGCACCAGCTACTAAGAAAAAAATTAATTCTATCCCAGTTGAAACCAGGGCAGTCATATTTCTCTTTATCAGGCTAAAATGTCTCTGCCTGTCTAGTGATGTCTTTTCCAGCTCTCCCAGCCAGCCTGTGGTTTTGCATTGGAGTCAGGCAAAGCCTATTTCAATTCCCTTTGGCCAAGGAATTGCAGACAATGCAAGGGATTGTAACCAAGCAAGCTCGTGTCTGCATGCAAGTAGCAGACTACAAGAGCTGAAAGAATTGAGTCTGCAGAAGCCCTGGCACAGACTATGGGAGATGTACATCAAAATCCATGTTCTGCCACTGACTTGCTGGGCAACCCTGAGCAAACAAAGCAGAACAACAGCCCCCTGGGGCACTGGGCACCCATGTCCCATCAGGTTCAGTGGGAGACAGATATTTCCTACTTTGGAGGTATCCATGCTGCTCTCATTGCATGGAAGCTGAGCAACTTCCACTAAAAGAGGGCCGTTGAGATGCCAAAGGCATTATGGATGTGGGGCAGTGTGTGCCTATTTAAGCATGTTGATTGATGGGCCTGGTGCAGAGGAGTGAAGGCAACTCCAAGGGTTCACCATCATTTATTTTCACATGGCCTAAAGATGCATCTATTCATGTGCATAAAGGCAGCTTTTTTTCTTCCCTTGTGTCATTATGAAAGTAAAAGTTGATTCAGAGCCGTTCTGCAGTTTTAGACACAGTTTTTTTGATGACAGCTTGTGCATGCCATTCACATCAGGGGTTAAAAGAGGGCTTGGCCCTGAGTCTGCTGTAGTGAGTAAAAGGCTTTTTATTTGCTTTCCTATGTTCTGCATCAGACTTCAACAGTTAAAAAATGGAGGGGGTGGATTTAGTTACTGTGAAGATCTTTGATACCATTGCTAACACCTCCTGTAATAACTCCTGGAATGCCTTAATTAATGAAAAAGAGGAGAGAGCATGGTGTCTCTGAAAAGCATAGATCTCCTCCATTATTTGTAATTTCTTCTAGAAACTGGGGCTCTGGGAGTGCACTGCTTGAAGTGAAGGTGGGGAAAAACTAAGAAAACCAGGCTTTATTGTGCTATTTTTATATTTCTTAACAGGCTCTTGGCTCAATCCAGGCTTCTTAGTTAAAAGGGTCTTAGCCATATTCTTCCTAAAAGGAAAGAAATGGCGTGAAATAGTTTCGGGAAGATGTGGACTTACTAGGAGAAATTTCTCATGGCTGATTTATTTTTAACTAGATCTGAACATGATTGCAGCCTGGTTTGCTTGGACTCAAGCCATACGCTTTACAGTTTACCGAGATCTTGTATTGTAGATTTCTGTCCCTCCACAGCCAAAGGGATGTGCCCAAAGTGTACAACATACAATTTTCATAGGTACTTTAATCTGTGTGAGTAATGGTGCACTAAAAACGGTCCTTCTGATAAAGAGCAATGTTCACTAGAAGCAGGAC
The DNA here is from genome assembly GCF_963210335.1 of Falco punctatus. Lineage (NCBI taxonomy): Eukaryota > Metazoa > Chordata > Aves > Falconiformes > Falconidae > Falco > Falco punctatus. The sequence goes on from NC_137581.1 coordinate 867,682, forward strand.
AGGTGGTCAAATGCAGTAACACTAAGCATCAGATTCTGAATAACCGAAGCGATCAAAATGCAACTTCCCTGCCACCCCCTGCCCCCTTCCTCCACAGTTTTCCAAAACTTCAACTTTCCAGATCCCACTCCTTTCCTCCACCAGTAGCATGGACATCTCCAGCAAATGTTGTTTCAGGATCTGACCTCTTTCAATGAAACATTGCAAAATCAATGCAATTGCAAAACCTCAGAGATTTGGTCACCAGCCTCAGCATAAGAAATTAGTAGCTGAAGGAAGAAATCAAAGACAGGCAAATTCTGAACCATGGCTGGCAAGCCAAGATGGGCCTTTACAAGACGTTGGTGGAAGAGTTGCAGAAGGAAAGAAAGAACATTAAAGACACGCTGCAACAAAGGGAAGAGAGTCTTTGACTGCTAGAATACAAAAACAATACGCTGAAGAGTGCCAATTAACAACTCATCTTGCAAATCAGTGGTATGGCTGACCAGTTGGCTGCATGTGAAGACTATCAAACTATAACAGACATGCTAGGAGACAAAGATGAGGCTCAAAACCTAAAATATTTTGCTCAGTGTCTCTAGGACAAATTGGAAGGCATCCAGCAGCAATACAGGAAAGAAAAGCAACAGACCTCTTGGTTATAGGAGGCATTGAGAGAGCTTATCCATATATACAAAGTCAGAGGAATGATATAATGCAGGATGGCTGGAAGCAGCGAAGCAAGCAGCTCTCCACAGATGTGACCATGAGTATTGGTTCCCCATGGGCTCATTGCAGGAGAATGGAGACAGGATCAAGATGATGAAAACTCCTCAGAGCCAGCTGTGATGAGACAACTGCACTGGCTCAAGGACCTCAGGAAGATTTTATCCCTCTTCATAGCTTGTGTTGCACTTGTGTGTTTTGCACCATTTTGTCAAGGATTATTTCACTGCTGACATTCTTCTGCTCTTAGTGAAAACATCAGTTGTGGACCTCCTATCTCAATGTCTTATTCTTTATCCTAAATGGAAATGGCCTCTTGACAAATTAGATTTGCTGTAGTCCCCTGTTTGAGAACTTCTGTTCATAAGTTAAGACTTAGTTTTATGTCATACATTTGTTATATAGATATTTATTTAAAATATGTATAATTTAGATAAACCCATCCAAATAGATTGCCGAGTAGTTGTCCTTTCAGTTACTTGTTCACTGAACTGCTCAAGGAATTTCTGTAGACATCAGAGAAATTATTCATTCATTTAAAGCCTTATTTTACTTTTTTTGGCATTTCACCCACCTATTCCCAAAACGAAGACTGTTTTGCTGTGCTTCTTCAGATTTCTTACAGCACAGTGAAGAATTCAGTTTGATCCAACTGCAGCTTTTTCTTCAGGAACTGGTGCTATAGAGTGGAGAAGGAAGATATGTTGGACTCACTGATGAGCGAACAGATATTTGCTAAGTTAAATGACTTGGTTGAGGTCACTTAGGGAAGAGTTGGCAAAGACAAATACTGGGTCAACCTAGAGACTTGATGCAGAGTCACCCTGCTCTCTAGAAAGAAGACAGGAAATAAAATAAGCTGTCTCCAGGGCTTAATTAAACCACAGGTGACGACAGTCGATACATGCAATATCCTACTAAGGCTGCTAAGAGTACATGCATCTGTGGGGAATGGCTCAAGCATGACCGAGGTATTATTTTTATTTCAAGAGGATGAGCCACATCCTCGTGGGACTTGCCCAGACTTCCTCAAAGCAAAAAGGGGAACGTGATCTGTGCAGCTATTTCATTTTTTCTGAAGATATTTTTTTTTTTTGGCATCCCAGAGGTCTTCAGATCTGGTCAGATCTGCTACCCAATGCGCATTTCTTGTGTGTGACTGGCTAGGTCAGTGCAGGAGCAGGTTTTGTACCACATGCTGTGTTGAGGTGTTCAGCTGTGGGTTGGAACGACAAAGAGCCAAGGTGCATCAAAATGTAAAGCTCGTGATTTGCAAGCAAAATGGCTGTAATAGAGACCTTATTGCTTTTTCCAGCTACCTGAAAGAAGGTGTAGTGGGGTGGGGGTTGATCTCTTCTCCCAGATAATGCAAAAGAACAAGAAGAAATGGGCTCAAGTTGCACCAGAGGAGATTTAGGTTGGATACTAGGAAAAATTTCTTCACCAAAAGGGCTGTCAAGCATTGGAAGAGGTGGCCCAGGGATGCGGTGGAGTCACCATCCCTGGAGGTATTTAAAAGACCTATAGATGTGGTGCTTAGGGACATGGTTTAGTGGTGGACTTGGAAGTGCTGGGCTAATGGTTGGACTTGATATTCTTAAAGGTCTTTTCCAACCTAAACAATTCTATGCCACCTAAATCAAGTTCAGCTGTTAGGGTGACAAACATAACAATGACATTTTAAAAACAGTGAAGTTTGAGAAATATTGGTTAAAGATATATGTAAGGGTTTTTTTGTTGTTGTCATTAAGCGTAAGAGCAATAGGAAAATGAAATCTTTGCTGTTGCTTTGTTACACTTGACTCTGAAGATACATTTTTAATAGACAAATAAGACACCAAGAACAGGTTAGGCATGGGGTTTTTTAGGATTTTTTTTAGGATTTTTTTAGGATTTAAGCAGTGCAACTTCAGAGATGGCTAAATGAAGGAATCTTTAAAACGTTGCACCAGAGTTCAAGACTAAAGGTAGTTATGTACTTATAGCAACCCAGGGTCAGGCTCTAGTGACTGCCCTCCAGCTCTATTAGTTAACTGATGAATTCAAATTATCACCCTATCTGATAGCCACACTTTTACATTCAGTGAAAAGAGAAAAGCATCACCAGAAGGTAATCCAGATCTCTTTATTGACTGCAGGGTTTTAACATTAGGACCTCTATAAAGTAGTTCAGGTCAGGTGGGGAGACTCCTGACCCCACCTCTGCTTCCTACCTGAGTCCTTGAACTGTGGATTTATGGGGCCATAGCGACTGGAAAAATATTCCATGGCACCCGACAGCTTTGCAGAGCTGAGTCTTCATGTACCTCTTGTGCTTCCAATGCCCCCTCTGACTATTTCCCTACCCCACAGAAGTATTAAAAAGAGCAAAGCATATTTCAGCAGTGGAAGCCACACGTGCTGAGCTAGGCAGACCTAATAACTAAAAGCAACCAGTTTAGCTCTTAGATACCATCATTGTACTTTATCACAAAGGATCACCTCTGTTTTACTCCACAACCTGGATTTTCCCTTCCTCTCAGCCTTCGCATCCAGCTCTTGCTGCTTCTTTGAGCATCCCTGCCCCACATGGAGGACAGAGATGCCCAAGCAGCTTAGGTGGGTAGAACAGCCTCCTTGAGCAGCTGTGGCTCCTCCAGGCAGAGCATCCCCTGATTCCTGCTACTGATGGGGCCTGGTGCACACAGAGGCTTTCAGTCTCTGTTTGGTGTCTTGGCGGTTCATTGAAAACAGGCTCTGTCACCAAAGCAGCGAGCACAAAATGCTGCTGGCCACAGCCCAGACATGCCTCTGAATCCCCTTTCTGCAGAGATTAATGGGAACCAAACCGAAGACCACGCAGACTGTCAATGACCAGTGTTTCGCCAAGCCCAGGCTGGATGGGAGCCCAGCTAACCCTCCCATGCAGAGCAGTGTGGTACCCTCGGCCAGCACTGAGAGACAAGTACCACCTTTTGCAGAGATGTTACACATGGTAGCCCCTGCCCACCTGTGCAGTGGAGCCCCTGGGGACAACCCCAACTCCAACCACCCCTTCTGCAGACAGTGGCGTTTTAGGGTAAGCTCTTTTCATCAAGGTTGCTCAGGTGCACATTTCCAGCTCTCTGGAGCTGGGTGAGTGCTGGTGCCTCAGTTTGGTGTCATCATGACTGGCTGATGCGAAATGAACTTTATGTACTTTGTATCTTAATATCTCTGCAAAGGTGTGGTGTGGCAATGCTTGTTCCAAGCCCACTATCTGCTTGAGCAACATGCCTCCTTCATGCCATCTTCTATCACCTATGCTCCAGCTCATGCAGATTCTTTTATGGGTGACCTTCCAGCAATGCCTGTGCTTTGTGCATCAACTGATTGCTCTGTAAGAAAACACCAAGTCCCTCACCCTCCTTTCAGGGGTAGCTGCCATCTTTTCTATTTCATTCTTCAGTATAGTTTTAAGATTTTGATCACTTCCTAGACCTCTAAGACTGTTACATCGGCAATTTTTTATTCTTGTGAATCCAATAAACTTTTAAGCCAACGAAGGGAACACCTGCAGACCATCGAAGCTTTCAGAGAATCTAGGCTGTCAGCATAACTCTCTGCCTTTCAAGTAAATATGTATTTATTTCAACTAAAAATTGAAACACAGAGAGGTCTTAAAAAGATTAGTCAGGATGAGTTTGGTACAGTGCTCTAGGTGATGCTCTGTTTGTGTTGAGAAAGGAATGTACTCTGAATAATAAGAAAAGAAAAGGTGGGCACCTGAAGGAGATAAGGAGACCATGAGTCAGGAAATCGTTGAACAAAGAAAGTTGAAAGGTCTACTCCACCTAGATCCCACCTGTTAGGAATAGAATAATTAGAAGTCGAAATCAAATGAATATGTATGTAAAGATGTTGTAACCTCTCACAAAACCTGTATAAATTACGTGACTTTTCACTGAAAACTTGGGAGCTAGTTTGTCTGGTGCGAATCGGCTAGCTCCCCAATGTTGCACGAAATAAATACCTTTGCTGCTTAAAGACAAAACTCATCTCTGAGCAGTTACTCTATGCTGTTTTGGCATCAAAAGGTTTAGGAATTTTAGGTCACCCAGTTTTGTCTGATATTTGCATGCCTAGGAATATCTTTTTTTGTTTCTTTACTTCACAATAGTTCTCAGTCTACCCTCTGATACTGTATGGTCACAGGGTGAAAAACAGTATATAGGCCATAAAATATCAGCTGCTGTTCAATACCGTGTCTCAGGACTTGAGAATTCTCTCATGTTCGGGCACAAACTCTCTCAGGTGCCATTGTACCACATGAGATGAAGCGGTTGATAACTAACACATGAAGCCCAACAGCTGGACAACCCCTGTTGCATCTATACACACAACACAGTGCTTGCACCCATGATGAGCTGCAGTGTGTACATGAGTCCTAAAAGCAGGATTCAATTCCTATCACTACAAACTGGTAAACATCTTATTCTACATGAAGTGGAAATTTGAAGGCAGGTACTGCATCTAAATGACCCTGCTGGTCCTACCTTTATTTGCATTTAATAAGAAATAAATCTGTCAGTTCCCCCCTCCCCTTCCTCCTTACAGGAATATTTAAAGCTAGAGAGACAGCCACTGAAACTGCTATTACCTCTGCCCACCAGTTCCCAGCTGGCTATTGTGACCCTTAATCTGAGTTAATCAGCACTACCTCATTCTTTCAGATGGGACTTGCATCCCTGTGCGCTGCTCTCCTGCCCCACGATGCTATCATCTCCTGCCAGCTGGACAGCTAAAAGCAAAGACAACTTCAACATCTCCAGGGCCAGAGCATAGTGATGCCCTGCCACATTCATGCTGGGGAGGTGTTTTTTCAGCTCTGTGCATTAAAAACAATTACCATATGAGCAAGCAAGCTGGATTCATTAGAGACAGCACATGCATCAAGGCTGAAGTGATCGGGTAAGAAGGAACAGGAGTAGGCAAAACAGCCTAGGCCAAAGGGATGTCATGGGGCAAGTGATATATCCTTGGAGGAAAAGCCTGTATGTGACAATCCAAAACTGGAAAAGGAAGGTCTGGGCTTAGGAGAGGTGAAAGGGCAGCACGGGGAATGAAAGGATGAAATAGTTTCTATAACCAGTGATAGTGTCACAGGTAGGTGGCAAGTCTTAAAGATGGTCTCTCTCTGCGTCAGTGGAAGTCAGTGGTGGGTTTAGCCCAACTCCAATCCATGGCAAAAATAGTGGGGAGCTGTGGTCATCTCCCATAGTAAGCTTTGAGTAAGCCTCCCGTGAGAAAGCTTTGCCTAAATGGAGCTATCTCAGCCTTGCATTATAGAGAGAGCATTGGGTGGTGAAAGATATTCCCCAAAACGCCCACTGCAAAGCACTGATGGCTCTAACCTCCTGCCAAAGCACAGAGTAGTGACCTCTCCATGATGCCACAGCAGGCCAGAGCTGGAGGCAGATGGTTACACTCCATGCAGCAGGCTCAAACCTTCTTTGAGACAAGTGCTATAATTATTCCTTCATTTATCACAGTTACCAAGAGCGTGATAATTTGGGTAGAACTAAAACATTTTTTACAAAAATGTATCTAGTCTTGATGTAAAAGACTTGCAGCACAGGAGAGAGGCTTCCTCCTGAAGGAAGCCTTTTCTACCTAAAGGTTAAGTAGCTACTTCAATGTAGTCATCAAGTCTCTCTCAGGTCCACCAGGAGTGAGAGGCAATGCCAGTGGGCTACTCGTCTTGCTCCAAGAGACGCATTCAGGCAAGGGGCTTAGCTCACTCTTTCAAGGGGCCTCTTTTCCCTGGTGATTTTGGAGGAGGTTCCAGTTTCTGTCTTTGAGGAGTACACTGGCCTTTCTGATGGCTGAAAGCTTAAGCTTATGAACCTCACCTCGGGTATATAAACCCTCATTTAGATTTACAAGACTTGATCTTCCCACAGTTGTTTTGCTTGCTGGAGCACTGAAGGACCCAGCAGTGTCTGCACACGACACTCAGGTCATGAAGACTTGGTATCAAATGCGTCTGTGCTTTCTTTCTGCTAAATACCACAGACTGAGTACAATGCAATCCTTACACTACTCCTGAATAATTTTGATGGCTCTTTCTCTGCTCCTCAGGATTTTCACATGCTCCACCAGATGGATCTGCTCCCACAGTCCCTTCTCCGCTGCCAGTGACCCAGTGCAGCCCTCTGTGTCACCCCTCTGCTCACACATCCCAGAATCATGTCTCTGCTAACATGTCACACCAGAGAAGCAGCTCCACTCTAGCCACCAAATCCTTCTTCGATTGCTGCATAGGACCCTTCCCTAGCTCTGGGTGAAATTTGTTTCTTAGACCAGTTGCATCATGTCTCATTTGCCTTCAGGAAAAAGGCATTTTTTTCCCTAGGTAGCCAAGGCTACCAAGCAGTTCAGCTTACTTTCCACAGCAGCCCTGTCTTCCAGGTTATTTATAATTCTTCTAGTTTGTGTGTCACGGACAAAAGTTATGAAGATCTTGCTGTCTACACCACTTGTCTGATTTGTTAACAAAAAGCTTTTTCTTCCCTTTGGCTCCCATCCAAAATACAAACATACACAAAAAAACACAACTACTAACACAAGCAGCAGGAAAACCAGAAAGGTGAGGGGAGGAAGGAATGGTTTAAGTACTACTCTGAAGTGATTGACACTCGCTGTTTTGGAGTACAAAAAAAAGTCATTTATTTTGTTTTTAAAAGCTTAAATACATAAAGCTGAAACTACTGCACATGCTTTGCAGATGATCACTACTTTCTTCTACATCTTTTGCTATACAGAGCTCCCACAGCAAGTCTATACATTACTGTAAACACAGCAAGGAGGTGCTTTATTCGTGGTCTGAGAAAAGTCTTCTCAGAAACTGAAGCAGATTGTAGTAGCAGACAGTTTCATGCTTTGTATTCTTCTGCCACAGCAAGGAATACCAAGAATCAGCCAACACAATTTTTCATTTTCTCTGGAAATAATTTTTCCATCATGTCAAAATATGAGTAAAAGTTTCCCCATTCTTCAGCTGAGTTTGAAAGATCCAAGCACCTTCTCAACACTGACTTGGCCATGACCCCATAACCACATAATAGTTAAAGATATCATTCCCTGCAGACAAAAAGTAATACCTTGGACTTCCTACTTGCTTAGACTGGGAATTCAGGTATCACAGACAGAGGCTGGGACACCTCAAGGATGGTGCTCCCGAAGCTCCTCTAATGCTCCATCAGCAATATATTTTTGGAATGCCATGAAGCAATGTGCACAAATTAAATTCCTGCAGCAAAAGCCCTTAGGAGTCAAGGTGATTATATATTTCTAAATGGAACCAAGTTAAATTCCTTCCCTAACCCTCCCCTGCATGCCCACAGCTCACAGTCCTTACAAAATACAAACACATTTCAGTGGTAAAATGAATATCAGGACTAAGAACGAGGCAAACGTTATAGAATCTATGCCACAACGTCCACCACTATGTTACACCTATCGCAGCATATCACATGTGTCAAAAGCACATGAGAAAGCTGATGAGAATATCTGCCACCCTTTTGAGTGTGCTTGTTTCCACAAGAATAAGTTGTAAAGTAGTATGAAGAGGATTAAGACACTCCCAGGAGGCATTAGGAACATCAGGAAAGACTGTGGAGAGAGAAGTTGTAAATGCAACGGAAAAACTCTTCCTTTTTCCTTTTAAGTTTATTGTTCTGTCTAAATATATTACTACGCTCTTTTCAAGAGGACCGCAAATCACAGTCCATCTCTTCTCCCTAGTTTTGCCTCTCTTAATGTTCTCTTGTGTCTTAAGCAATTCACCACTTCGGTATGGGTGTCCCTTCAAAGTGTGTGGCTTGGGACCCAGTATCTCCACCTTGCCCCATGATTCATACGGCCAAGGAGGTTTTTAATTCTCCACAGGCTGTCCCATTAGCATGTCCTTCCTCGTGGTCTGCACTTCAGAAAACACTACGGGTGTTTCAAGGGAACGAGCACATCCAGAACTTGCAAGGGTGAAACAGAGCAAGGTTTTAAAGGATTGGTCAGGATGGGTTTGGTACCGTGGTCTGGGGGATGCTCTGTTTATGTTGAGATGTAACAGACACGGCACGGCCTGTTCTGTTCTGCTGACGGTACTGAAGTAAGAGACAGGAGAAATGTACCCTGAGCAATCTAGCAGTCATAGATGATGATAAGGTGGACATTTGAAGGAGATGAGAAGGCCATGAGTCAGGAGGTTTTGCAAGCTCCAGCCGAAAAAAGGAATGACCATCCAAAAGTCTCCCCAGAAGACAATTCTAGAAGACTGCACCTCAAGCTCTGCCTAAACCCCACCTATTATGAATATGATGATTAGATGTCGAAATTAAATGAATATGTATGTAAAGATGTTGTAACCTCTCAAGAAAACTGTATAAATTACCTGACTTTCACTGAAAACTTGGGAGCTAGTTTGTCTGGTGCGAATCGGCTAGCTCCCCAACGTTGCATGAAATAAATACCTTTGCTGCTTAAAGACAACATTCATCTCTGAGCAGTTACTCGGTGCCGTTTTGGCATCAAGGGCATGCATTGAGCAAAGTCTGCTCAGCTGAGGATGGCAAGCATCACAAGCAATTGGGCCTGTGGGCCTCAGGAACCCAGGCTGTAAGAGGAGGAAAGGTCTCTCTGGCCCCGAGGGCTGTCACCGCACGGGTTGATGTGCCCATGCTTTCTTTTGTGCCAATTCAACTAACTGAAGGAAAGGTCCTAATTTCTCCTGAAATCTCCAGTCCCATTAAAGACCCAACTGTGGAAGCAATTTGATTGCAAATAAAATTGCCTCTTACCAGCATTAATTTCTTTTCTCTCCTCATGGGAATAACCTATACCAGTGTTGAATCTCCTTTATATTGCTTAAAGGACACATTGTGCTGCCCATGATCTGATAAAAGGGCTACCACACGTGCACAAGCCTTAAGGAGAATTTGAGGCTAAGAATGTCCAAGTAGTGCACCTTGACAAACAAAATGGCTACTATAGCCCTAAGACTTTCCAGATGTAACTATAAGGAGGGTAAGGTACATTTTACGCAATGAAACACCTAGATCATTGCTCGGGCAGTGGAAGAGCACGCATTTCCTAAAGGGAAGAGGAGATCAGTGTGCCCCAGTTACAGCCAGTTTTGGTTCTTCAGCAGGAACTTCTTCTTGCCGTGTTTTACAGGTGAGCCTGATATCATCACAAAGAGGAGGTGAACTTCTCAGAGTTGACAGCAAACAGAAGTACTAAAGGGAACCACGTAAAAACCATATAGGGGAAGCAGGCAAACCCAGGAGGTTTATGACAGTTAACAGGCCCTGAAAAGGGGAGCATGTGGGCCAGCAGACATAGTTGTTACCTTTTTTTCAGGAAGACGTATCATTGGGGTGGGGGAAAGGAAGGTGCAGAGAAAACAGCAGCCAGCCAGCAGCCTGCTGTAGAGGGGTGCACCCTGCAATGTATAGGTAATGGGAATTTTTAAGAGAGCCCACTCTACATTTGGCAGCAACTAAGTCCCTAACTGAACAACAGAAACATTTACATGGAGCCATCAGAAATTACCAGTTCCAGATGTGGACTAAAGATACTGACACCAAAAGCTATGGCTATTCTACCAAATCAAATATGCTCAGGATAATTTCTGGACCTAAGACCAACTGGCTTGGAGCAACGCAGTCTGTGTAATTGAACGCTTGCCCTCTGAATGAGCTGCATGTTTAGGCTCCCAGGGACACTGTATCAAATCTGTTAAATATTGAGTTTAATACTTGCTAGCATACTCCAGAGCCAAAATGAGCCAGATGTGATTCTGTGGCTTCAGGTCTTCATGCTTAATTCCTACACGTTAATAGTGCCCGCTGCCGCTGCTCTCTGAAGAGGGAACTCCTGGCTACAAGTCACTCGTCCTCTCAATGACAGAGAAACAGCAAGGCAGCAGTCCAACCACAAAACATGTATGCAAAAAGACAGCACTCTGTGCTTTAGGGGAAAGGACCCTCATACAGTACTGTAGAATGGAGTACATGCAGAATGGAGGCAGAGCTTGGACTGTTTAACCAGGTTTTTGGGGATTTAGTGGAGAAACCTTGGGATATCAGCTTTGAATTTTCAGTCTCAGCTCTCCACTGTAATGGGGCTAACTGTTCATGGACATTAATGACCATTGAGGTCACCACCATGGTTTGACACAGGGTTCTACAGAGCTAAACACACAAATATCTGATAGCTTCAGCTGAAGAATTGGATCCTGTAATTGTTACTGCAAGTTTTGTATGTCAGAAAGCAGCAAATACATGTCCTTGCAGGACAGCCAGCCTCTGTTGCCAACATAACAGAAAACTGTAATCTACAGCCAGGAAAACCTAAGTAAAGGTCCAATTCAATAGTTCCAGGGGCTTCAAGGATACTTGAACCCTACTGTGGCAAGGTCTGCAATGCAACTTCACACAGCCCAGCACCCTTTCATCCTCTCACCTATATCAGCATCAAAGCCATCAGCATCAGTAGGCCAGGAAAAACAAAACAGATGTTGCTCAGGGGCTGGCTGGAGCACATCTTCAATGTCTTGCGCTGCCCTTCCCCACACAAAGGTGAGATGTCTGTCCACATGCTGGGTTGCCACTGTCTCAAGGTGAGGCAGATGCAGTTGGAGCCCTGTGGTCATCTGTTCATGCGCTGCAGGATGGTCACGCAGCCGTGATAACTGGTACAGCGCTGCAGCGGTGGCTGCTGCTCCACGCTCCCTGTTACCGGGTCAAAAGTGAATGCTTTGTCTGTGCCTTCCCCGTTCTCATCTCGGCCACCCAGGATGTAAATCTTCCCTCCACACACTGTGAGGCCACAGCTTTCCTGGAAAGCAGAAGGAAAGCCCAAGAGCTGAGGAACAAACCTTTAGCTTTAGGAAAGAGGGCTGAGCAGGAGGTTGGGTCATTTAAATGAGCTCAAGTCTCAGCTGCCCAGGAGAAGGGGAAAAAGTAGGCAAGAGAAGTGATGTCTGCCTTTTGGGGTGGTGCAATCTTATTGTTTCAGCAGTAAGAGTTTAGGCACTTGAAATGCCTCAAGACAGTAATGGGTTCATTGCTATTTTTGGCAGTCCCCCAGGCACAGTACAGACTCACAAGCACACCGAGACTCCAGAGAGCCAGACAGCACCTCTCTGTGAAAGCCACTTATAAGGGTGCATGGACATGGGCATTTTAAATTCAGCTTGGGGCAAGCTGTCCCCCATCATTCCTCTTCACTGCTCACATTGCAGCATGGTTGGAGTGCAAAACTGTAATGACACTGAACCAAGATACACAACCACCACTAGTCTGTGTTTAGTCCATGGACCAGACCAGAGCCAATATAACCCTCACCCTGAAACCTGTAGCATGGAGAGCAGGTCCTCAACACTAATGGGTTCACCCTACAGATCCACTTCTCTGACATTAATAGCTAGTGTAGACCCAGCCTCAGCAGGAAAATTTGGGTTTGCTGAGAGAAAGATATCTGTATGGACAGTATGGACACTGATGGCAAGTATATATGTTTGAGTTGCTCTGCAGAGGTCACGTTCAAGTGCTCAGAGCCAAGTCCACAATGTATTTTCTTTGCCTTCAATCTCAGATGGTTGCTATTCTAGAGAGAAAGGGAAGGCTCAGAGCTTCTTTCCTAAACCTCTTCCTTACCAGAGGCCCAGGGAGGGTGGCCACTTCTCGCCAGCTGTCTTTCCTTGGATCGTAGCTGAATATTTTACTGAGGAGTCCACCTACAACGTAAATGATGTTGTCTAAGCAGACAGCACTGATGCACCTCTGGTAAAAAGGGGTGGGAGACAACAGCGTCCACGTGTTGTCCTCTGGATCATAACACTGAACCTGGGAGGAGAAACATAGCTATGGGAACATGAATTTACCGCGTCTCCCTGCGTGGATGAAGCTGCTGTTTGCTAGAAATAAAAGCACATAGGGACAGAAACACAGATGGGAGCTTCAACACCCAACGACCAGTGCAGTGAGCAAAGGAATGAGGGGTTCTACCATTCTTTCTTGCATTCACGTCTCCCAGAAAAACTACTAGCCCCAAAGGTGACTACAGTGCACAGTTAAGTGTTCAGAGATGGAGCTGAGAAGCACTGATGGCACTTTCTGCAGCTCAGGAGAATAGAAGCATCATGCCTGGCTTAGCAGAGGTGTCCCCTGGACAGTTACTACTGTTGCTGCTTCTCTGAAGTGAATGCCTACAGTGTTGGAGGTTTTTTCCTGTGGTGCCTCAGGCCTGACCAGGCTTCAGAGCAGAAAAGGCTCTACTGAAACCACGCATAATATATTGTCCGCTCCTGACACCTTATCTCTCTAGTACCTAAGCCTCCTTGGCTTCCATTTAAATATATGACTTCTTATCTTATTATAAGGGAGACTTCATTAGTTAAAAAAAAAAAAAAAAAAAAGAAAGGCACCCTTGTAGCTTAAGGACCACCCCATTATGCTCCACGTTCATTGGCAAACCTCCTTTTTTAGGTCTCTGCCCATTCTTGATGACCCAGCAATACCTTGTCAGTGTTAGCGGTGTCATCCACAGCACCGCCCAGCACATAGATCTTGTTCAGGCAGGAGACCACAGCTGCTGAGCTCACGGCTTGAGGCAATGGGGCCAAGGTTGACCAGCTGTTGGAGAAGGTATCATAGCACTCCACACTGGAGAGGCGGTAAAAGCCATCAAAGCCTCCCACAGCGTAGATCTGCCACAAAAGGAGAAAAGCAGGTAGAGTAGAAACTCCTGGACTTACTTAATGGGCTACACGGACACAGCACACGTAAGAGGTTAGAACTTGGTCAGAAAGATTGACATCAAGCCACGATAAAACCTTTGGATTGGACTAGATGACCTTTAAAGGTCCCTTCCAACCCAAACCATTCTATGGTTCCATGAAACACCCCACATTGTATAGCTTTCACCCAGACTCAACACCACTATCTGCAGAAGCCTTGCACCATCCCACGGTAGATCTTATTACTACAGTTTCATTTGTGGCTACTTCAGGTGACAACACACAGGCAACTGAAACAATGATGTCTTAGTCATGTCCTAGTTGTTCTCCAATCAAAACCATCTCTAAATGGTCCAGAAGACAAACGCACACTGACTGCTTCTCATTGTACCGGGCAGCAGAAGAAGGGGGAAAGTGCTCCACGTGGCTCCTTTCAAAATTTGGGCCATTGCTTACCTTGCCCTGAAGTGTTGCCATTTTGTGCCTCCATCGGCCTTTCTGCAGACAAGCAACTTTGATCCAGACGTTCAGCTGGGAGCTCAGCACCCAAACATCATTGCTGCTGATGTGTCCTCCTGAAAAACAGGTACAGAGGGCTGGTGTGATCCCAAGGACAGCCCCATCACCTCACTACACAACAATATTGCATAGCTCCTCCATGCAATGGAACAGCTCAGGCCAGAAGCTGTTGGGTTATTGGGTTATGGCCATGGTACCTCCCTTGGAAAGCTGAGTTTACATCTGGACTTCAAGGCACTTGTTACACTGCTCCATCCTTTACACAGAACTCATCTGATAGGTATTATATAGGCATTATGTAGGCCTCATCTGATAGTCCTGGAGAAGAGAAGACTGAGAGGGGTTCTTATCAATGTCTACAAATCTCTCAAGGGTAAGTGTCAAGGGAACAGGGCCAGGCTCTTTTCGGCGGTGCCCAGCAACAGGACAAGGGGCAACGGGCACAAAGTGCAAGACAGGAACTTCCATCAGAATGTGAGGAAGAACATCGTTCCCCTGAGGGTGACGGGACACCGGGACAGGCTGCCCAGAGAGGCTGTGGGGTCTCCTGTTCTGGAGACACTCAAAACCTGCCTGGATGCAACTGTGCAACCTGCTGTAGATGAACCTGTTGTAACACAGAGTTGGACTAGATGATCTCCAGAAGTCCCTTCTGTGACTCTGACCATTCTGTGATATTTCAAGTGAGGGACAAGCAGGAGACTCTGATGTTTTAGGAAACCCTGCCTGACAGCACACACCAAAACCAGCTCATTCCACAGCTGAACGTTTTTGACAGATGCCAAAGAGGAGGGAAAGGTTTTTTGAATCCTGGGGAAAGGTTTTTTCGGTCCTGCCAACCTTCCCCTCAAAGGTAAAATTTTTCCTTGGGACAGCAAAATCCAAACCACCTAAGGATAAACTTCACCAAGAAGTGACTTTGCTCCAAAGCTGAGACATATGTGAATGAGTCCTAGTGAACAGACCTAAGGAGCGGTCTGTCCGAGCAGAGGTTGTGCTGTGTTTTCAACCAGAAAAGGACCATCTGGCCCAGGGTAATCTCACCTGATATGTACACATCGTTCTTCAGTGTGCAGGCAGCAAATTCTGACTTGGTGTAGCCAGGCACGCTGGAGAGGGCTGTCCACTGCCTGCTCTTTGGGTGGTAGAGGTCTGTGAAGGGCAGCTTCAGAAGGCCTTTCTTATCACAGCCACCAATGACAATGATGACTTCTGCCAGCTCCATGAACCTACACCATGAATAGCATGGGTAAATCCCCGGGCCAGGCTACTCTTTTCTATCATCCCTCCCATCCTATCTAGGACACTGTGGCAGCACAGTCCTGTAGATAGGGCAAGCTCCTCTACTGCATCTATTACTGATTTTCTGGGCAAATCATTTCACCCCTGCACCTTTCCTTCTGTCTGCACGATCAAATCAAAAGCACCTCCCAGCTTGAGTGGGAAGTGATCCAAACTGCATAGGTAAAGAAAATGAGAATAACCTTTTAGAAGTCCCTCGTAAGATTGCCTCCTGCCACTCACCCTCCCCCTTCCAGCACAATCAAATCTAATAATCCTCAAGGCACAGACACCAGCATGGAAAACCATTCCTGGCAGCCTGCCTGCAGCAAGCTGTCCGCCTGGAGAGAGAAGTGTTTCCAGGAAATATCTCTCCAGCCCTAATAGCAGCGAGCAGACGAGACAGACAGCAGGGGAAGGAAAATCCTTCCAACTAGCAGGAGGCAAGAGAGGAACGGCTCTGCAGGAGGGGAGGGGAGAGGAAAGAGGAGTGTGAAAGAGGATTTGAAAGACTTGGTCCAGTCCCCAGCTTTGCCATGGTTTGTGCAGGCAATTCACTTAACACCAAAGCTGTAAAAGGAGGGAGGTAGAATGTGGATGCTACGGAGTGGGGTTTATCCCCAGTGAATTTTAGCTGTTTGCATCCTTGAGGAGGTCACCACAGGCCTTGTTGTTTAGCAGTTCTGTATACAATAGCCAGTTGTGGTATTCAGCATAGAGATGTGTCAAACCATCTCTTCCACCTGACAGAAACATTACCTATATACCAGGCTGGGACTTCTGAGATGCGCTGGAGCAACCTCCATCCTTCTGTCCAGGATGCTCCACTAAGCGACAAAAAAACCTGCAATCCTTGGGCTGAAGAGCAGGAGAGCACAAGACCCTGGCCCTGCAGCCCAGTTGTCATGGGCATCCTCTGGAAAAGGATGGGGAGCCTTGGAAACCAACTCAGTTTGATACAGCAACCCACCCCAGAGCAGAGGTGTCCATCAGGATTCTTACCAAGCGCACCCTAAGGGACCTGTGGCACCATGAAGAAACTGAAAATATGGCTCATCAAATTCAAACTTCACAGTCACAAAAAGGTGCAGATTTCTGCACACACAACTTTATATATCACTTTTTCTTTGCCTCTTTGCCTTTACACTGGCAGCTGCCCGGGCCAGAATCTCTATCTTCTTGCTGTTCATCAATAAATCAACCAGAAAAAAAAATAAAAACAACAATCTGGGGATGCCTGGGTAACCATCTGGACAGTAACTGCTTTTTTTTTCTTTCTGTGGACATTGATTCCTGATGCTGCAGCAATACCTTTGACCTAGGCACCACGTTGATGGCCAGGAGGACTGAGACCAGTCTAAGCCTTTCTGCTAACAGACAGCCTGGAGCAGGAGAACAGACCAGTGGCAAAGCTGGGAATGGAGAACAGGTCTCAACCCAGTGCTCTACCCATTGGTGAAAGCAGATAGAAATAAAGAGCTACCAACACCCCTTCCTGCCCATATTTCGGACACATCTGAATAGCGTCATTGCACACCCAGAGCAGTGTGACTAAAGTACTTCTTGCCAACAAAAAAACAAACAACAACAAAAAAGCATCACATACATAAGTATAAATTTCACAGGAATCTTTTAAGGCAGGCAAACATCTCCGGTGCTTTCATTTTGGAAACAGGGAGGCCAAATCAGAAGCAATCAGAGGGAAAACAACCCCAAACAATCCAAGAATTCCCCTCAAACTTTAAGATTCATCAACTTAAGCCCTTCTGGTCTAGGGAAGAAGACACTGTGTTTTACCTTCTGGGCCTTGATCGCAAAGAGCTGACCTCATTCCCAAGGATGTAGTACTTGCGGGCCTCATGCAGCAGAGGAATGCACTCCTTTGAGTCCTGGATGAGTCCATCCATTTCCACCTTCGCCAGGAAGTAGGTGGGGTCAAGCAGGGGCAGACGTACATGCTCAAGGAGGTCCTTCAAGACTCCCTTCCTGGCAGGTACGTCATGCCGTACCCAGCGCATGACTGCCTCAAAGACCACTTCCTCCTTGGGGACCACCAGCTGCTCATCAGACAGATATTCAACCAGTTCCTTCACACCCATCTCCAGGAACTCTTCATGACACGACACCTCCACAAAACACTCCAGCATGAACCTCTTGCTCTTTTCTGTCAGAGACGTGATGGAGAATGAATCAGCAAACTTCATGATGCCCAAACAATTGCATGGATGAAGCTGGCCTTCAAGGAAGGTGACACAAGCATCTCTGAGCTTGGAAATCTGCAGCAAGTCAGACAGTTCCAAGATGCCTTCAACATTGTCCTCCTGAATTATGATGTTCCCCCCATACATATAATCAAGAAGGAGAGACATAGTGGAAGCAGAGATCTTCTGGATATTAATGATATCCTGGTGGCCTTCCTTGAGATTGCCACCAAACATGGCCCGGAAATATGTGCTGTTGGCTGACAAAGTGGCACGGTGACAGGGGAATTCTTGTCCATCGATTAACAGCACCACATCTGTGAAGATGCCACTCTGCCGGTAGGAGTTCAGTGTCTGAAGAATTTGCTCAGCATGGCAGGACCCACTGCAGAGCTTCATGTGCAGCTTTTCTTTGCTCGGGTCCCGCGTCATGTTTTCCAAGCTGCTTGTCCTGAAACTTGATTCTTCTTTCATCATTCGATGCATCCTGATTGCGAAGCAGACAAGAGAACAGTACACTATTAAAACACCTGACTGCAATGTCCAACACCATCATGGTTTCTGCATCTTCCTGGGTGCCATGAGGAAGTACAGATTCTGCCCCTTCATCAGCACATATGGCTCCTCATCAGCAACCAACACCTCCTCCAAACCAGAGTACGGCGACAGCACCAGGCTATGTCCAATCTAATCCCATCTCAGTGGCCAAATTTCTGCTTTTAAGAAGTTACTTCTGGGCGAGTGCCAAGAGGAGGGGGCCAGGCTCTTTTCAGCGGTGTCCAGCGACAGGACAAGGGGCAACGGGCACAAAGTGCAAGACGGGAACTTCCATCGGAATGTGAGGAAGAACATCGTTCCCCTGAGGGTGACGGGACACCGGGACAGGCTGCCCAGAGAGGCTGTGGGGTCTCCTGCTCTGGAGACATTCAAACCCGCCTGGACGCGGCTCTGTGCAACCTGCTCTGGGAGAGCTGCTTCAGCAGGGGGGTGGGCTGGGTGGGCTCCAGGGGTCCCTTCCCACCCCGGCCACGCTTTTTAGAATTTTAGAATTTCAGAATTTTAGAATTTTAGAAGGTATTACTAAGACATCACTGGCTTTGTGGTGTCCACTCACTCCCCTGCAGGAAGGCAGGTAGCACATCCCTTGAGAAAAGTTACCTTGAATTTCTCATGAGTGAAAATCCCTGTCTTTGCTCTAGTCCTGCCTCTCTATTCCTACACCTGCATCTCCCAGACAGCCATCACATCTGACCACAGACCCCAAAGGTGCTCAGATTCTCCCACGCTCCAGAGGACACCTCCTGGCTGCACCTGCACCAAGGTAGCTGTGTATAGGACAACCAAATCTAGTCTCGAGGATCTTCACCCCACCATTCTGAGAAAGCATCACCGTAACCTTTGTGCCTCCAGAACCCCCCAGCAGTGGGGAAAACACCTCTGCCTGTACCATGGGGAGCTTCAGAGACCTAAAAAGCAGTGAAGCAGCATGACAAGCCCTAACTAAATGTCTAAGAAATTCTGTGGAGGCTCTAAACACCCCAAATGCCACTGACGGGTGCTCAGGGCTGTGTACAGAAAGGAGCAGCTGTTAATCGGTTCAAAGTGATTTAGAGAAGTTACACTAAAGGCAGCTCTCTAGAGATGCCTTTGCAAAGAGCACAGCGGACTTCACATTTCACCCACACATGCGGCTCCAGCCAAGAACGAAAAGCACATCTATAGCCCTGCTTCTCTCCCTGATCCACACACACTTCCAAGCCATCAGGATTGTGCACAGCTCAGTGCTGGGAAGAAACAGGTCAGGCTGACCTCCTTACAAAGAGACAAAACCAACCCACCCCCCAGTTAATCCAAATGCCCTTCCCCAGCTCACATCCCTTCTGTCCACCCATGAGACAAATGATGCCAACACCAAAGAAAAAGTGGGTTTGCCCCATTACCCTAAGCCATGCACGTTCTTCTCTGGGTCACCATCTCCATCCAAGTGCCACACAGCAGCAGATGCTGGGGGTTGTTTTGGTTTGTTTGGTGTGGGTTTTTATTTTTTGGTTGGTTGGTTGGGTTTTTTTGCAAGCCTCCCCAGCTGCTAGTACAAGAAGTCCAACATTACCTGGCCCACAAGTTGTGCTCTCCAGGTGGGTCCTAGAGAAGACTCAACTTCCCTCTTGGAGAGCTCCCATCCACGCACGGAGACAGGTCCCCTCCACAAAGCACGCTCAGCCCTTCTGCAGCAATGCTTAGGGAAGCACAAAAGCGTCCCCTTTATCCTCACTGCCTGAGAGGTGGGGGAGCAATCCGCTTTTGTTTCTCCTGAATGACATGCCACAGAGCTACGGAGCATTAGCCATGCAGCTGTCAGTAACAGCCAGCCAGGGAGGAGCCAGGACCCAGGGAGAACCCATCGCAGCTCAGGGAAAATATATCACACCAGGGCAGCTTAAGAGGGACAAGCCATCTGGAGAGAAAATTGAGGTCCAGGTGGAACAATTCATTTGATAGACTTCATCTTGCTGGAAACCACACTAAAGCTGAAAAATAAAATATGGCTCTGTAAGCAAAAAGACTCCTGGAGCAAGAACAGGGTGTGTCAGGGGGAAGCTGCAGTCCCCCTTGTTAATGTGTGATAATTAGGTAATTATGTCCTTGAGGATGATGAGGACAGAAGGGGAGGTCTGCCCCATGTGGCTTTCTGCACCCTCCCCTGTAACTCCATCCCGGTTGTTGGCTGAATTTTTAAATGGTTATAAGCAGGGATCAAAGCAGCCCTGGGGAAGCCCCACAAAGCAACGCTTGTACTGAAGATTGTCAGACCCCCTGATGTGATGCAGCCAGCCTTCTCTTGCCCAGCATCTCTTTGAACAACTTTTATTACTTCACATAGACAGAAGAGAAATATTAATAATAACCAGCCACTGCACATTGTCATCACAGTGCAACTGCCTTTTCGGGGGGCACCACCGCCGCTTTTGCTGGCTGGCTCCTTTCTGTTCTGCTCCCATCTCTGGGACAGAGGGACAAGCTGGCATCCTGTTTGCTCCCAACATTTGCATATGAATCACTGGCAACCTGGAAGGGACTGTGGTTTCCCAGCCTGTGCAGTGGGCTGGGAGCGTTGGGGGGGATTTGCTCTTAGGACCTTCCACCCTGATAGAATTGGCACTGCCAGGCGGCACTGACTGACCAGGGGTGCAACCATGTCTATGCACAGGTGGAGCTAGAGATGACCCGGAGTGGGTCATCAAGACAAATGGCAGCACAGCACTGATCCTGCCCTGTGGGGCCCAGCAAAAACGGCTCCAGACTATTGGAAAGTCTTCAGCAAGGTTGCAAAACTGTCACCTCCTTACAGCCATAAAGCATGGGGCTACCAACCTGTTCAAAACCAAACCTCAGCTTCAAGCAGTGTGTGCAGCCCCAGGGGTAGGGGGGACCAGCTACTGCAGTTGTAAATGCACAAAGTTCCCACCACAAGAAGGCTTTCCAGGGTGCAGCTATCCCTACGCCCATGCCAAGCTGCCTATCAAGTGGATTTCTACAGCCAGGCTGCACCTGGCCCTAGACCTTCCAGTTTGATGTCACCATGCCCCAAAGCAGCTGTCACCATGCAAAGGCTGTGTCACAACCCACACCATGGCCTTTCTGCGTGACACCAAAGGCACTAAATACCCCACAGAGCTGCAGGACATGGGGGTGTTGGAAAGGGGTGTCTGCTAGGCAGCACCAGAGGAAGGACGCCTTCTTCAGGGGCAGGAGCTCAGCCTCTCCTTTGCTCCCAGTGCCCTGGGTCTTCTCTCAGGGTAAACACAGAGATCAGAAGCAGTGATCTTACAATGGATCAGGACTCTTAAATCCCTTCTTCACATTAAACGTGCCCAGCCCCTGGCACATGGCCCACGGAAGCCATTACGCACAAAGCTACAAGCATTAAAAAGGTGCAAAAGAGAAATACAAGTATATAGAACCAGGAATTCCGGGCATCTGTGAATGTAGGACCAAAGCTTCCTGAAGGAGCAGCAGAGTAGGAGTGCCAGGAGAAAGGAATAGGAAGAAGAACAGATGCAGTGAACCTGAAGAGAAAGCAAGGAAAAAAAGACTGAAAAGCACACGAGGAGGGGTCAAAGAGAGTTTTGGATAAAGCAGGGAACAGAGGCCACAGTGAGACATCTTGAGGGAGATGTCACTAGGACTTGATTATGCTGTGGTCTATACCTCCCCACCACATGCTCAAGAGAAGGAAATGCATCCTGTCCAGGGCGGGTCTCTATGCACTCCTGGTACCACCACCCATGGCTCCAGCTTGCTACGGAGAGTCAGGACACCCTCTTTTCGCCGTCAGCACTTGGCAGAAGTGAAGGGCAGTCACCAGCCTCCGCGAGAAGAAACTGAAGCAGGAAAGCCAAGTAGATGAGTAGGGGCAGAGAAGTAACTAGAACAGAAACAGGGTCCAGACAGAAGAGAGAAAACTAAGAGGCTGGGGGGGGGGGGGGGGGGGGGGGGGGGGGGAGAAGAAAAAAACAATTTGGCTTCCTATTTCACATATGATCAATACTCAAACTAAGCTTGAAACCTGGTCAGGAGCTTCAGGCAAGAAGAGGTTGCTTGCACCTAGAGTCCAGGAGAAGGGGAACGAGCCATCAGCCTCATGTTGCTGCTGCTCATATCATGGCTAGAACTTTCACACAAACTTTGAAAGCTTCTAGCCACTACATCATGTTAAGGCTTTAGCTGAGGTATAAGAGATCCTTCTTATGGCAGATAACTACATAGGTCTAGGGCATGGTCACAGCAAAATCACCTCACAGACCCCAGGACTACAACTCTACTGGCAAATTTAAAGGGTTAGAAAAAAATCCCAGATACTACAAGAACTATCTCAGCTGCACCACAAAGCCCTTAAAGGTAAAGGTCAGTTTTAGAAAGGAAGAAAAAGAGTTAAATAGCACAATGCTGGCTGTCCCAAGCCATTTGGGCTTAGAGCCAGCAACCAATCCTCAGCTCTTTTATTTGAACAACAGGCACAGCCTACATGACTCTGGCTTCTTTCCTTTCTACTTTTCAGTATCTTTCCCTAGGGTACAGCAACGACAGCCTCCAGTTAGGGATTATTCAATATTGTAGTTATCAGGAGCTCTACCCCCTCCCCTAAGGGCAATTTTCTATTTAACACTCAGACGGTATTCCCAGAGCCAGCCAAGTTCATGACACAGTACTGACGACCCATCACCAACCAGTGAGATAGCACTGTATTTACTTTAATCCCTTTCAACTATCAGTTAAATGCAGCCATTCAGGGGCTGGAAAAAACAGCTGCTTAACAAAGAATAATCCCACGCTGACCAAGACAAGACCCTCTCTCACCCAAAGCACACACAGTCTGCAGCTGGGAGCAGATCCTGGGGTAAAGAATAAAAAAAACAAAACAGAGCAAGCACCAAGCAAGCCTTTCCCTTAAAATACACTTTTAGCAAAGAACTGCTCAGGGACTTCCCAAGCTGGACCTTGCACCCAAGTCCTGTGTTTAATAAGTGCTAATGGATGTACAAGCCATTTATTCCTCTTCAAACTTGCTTATGGTTTCTGGCCTTCACAGCACCCTGGGTCAATGACTTGCATAACGTGTGTTAAATTGCTTCCCGTTTGGTTTAAAACTCATGCCTGATCGATTCTATGGGTGCATCTTTATCTCTACGTGGCCACAAACACTGAAAAATTATTCTGTGGTTACTGTTCAAGACCTGGGTCTGCACAGTCACCTCTTTCCATGTGACTGCTTTTCAGCTACTGTCTTATAAGACTTGGATGGTAGAGAACTATAGAATCAGAAAATGATTTGGGCTGGAAAGGACCTTTAAGGGTCATCTAGTCCACCCCCCCTGCCACGGTCAGGGACATCTTCAGCTAGATGAGGTTGCTCACAGCCCCGTCCAACCTGGCCTTGAATGTTTCCAGGGATGGGGCATTGACCACCTCCCTGGGCCAGCCTGTGCCAGTGCCTCACCACTCTCATTGTAAAAAATTTCTTCCTTACATCTAGTCTGAATCTCCCCTCTTTCAGTTTAAAACCATCGCCCCTTGTCCTAGCGCTACAGGCTCTACTGAAAATTCTATCCCCATCTTTCTTGTCAGCCCCTTTTTTAAGTACTGAAAGGCCACAATAAGGTCTCCCCGCAGCCTTCTCCTCCCCAGGCTGCACAGCCCCAGCTCTCCCAGCCTGTCCCCACAGCAGAGGGGCTCCAGCCCTCTGACCAGCTCCGTGGCCTCTGACGGGCCCGCTCCAACAGGTCCGTGTCCTTCTGATGCTGAGGACCCCCGAGCTGGACGCAGCGCTGTGGGGGGGTCTCAGCAGAGGGGAGCAGAGGGGCAGAGCCCCCTCCCTCGCCCTGCCGGCCACGCTGCTGGGGATGCAGCCCAGGGCACGGGCGGCTTTCTGGGCTGCGAGCGCACATTGCCGGGTCATGTCCAGCTTTTCATCCAGCAGCACCCCCAAGTCCTTGGCAGGGCTGCTCTCCATCCCTGCATCCCCCATGGATGCCAGGGGCTGCCAGGCACAGAACCTTGCACATGCCTTGTTAAACCTCAGGAGGTTCACAAAGGCCCACTTTTGGAGCTTGTCCAGGTCCCTCTGAATAGCTCCCTGTCCCTCAGGCGTTTCAACGACATCGCTCAGCTTTGTGTCATCAAGAGGAGATGCAACACAACTGCACCAATCTCAAGAAGGACAGATCTCTAAACCTCCCTCTGGTCAAACCTTTAGCTCCCTCACGAAGCACAAAAAAGCAGAAACACAGAAAGAAGATCAAGGCGGCATCATTTTGCAAGCGAGCTCAGAACACAAAATAACATTGCAGACTGGCAGGGGAATACTGACAGTTTATTTCACAGAGCATTGCAGAGTTTATTTTGGTCTAGCTCTATTTTCATCAAAAAAGTATCATCCTTTTTTTTAAAAAAAGGTAGCAAATATTCAGGACGATAATGGTAACAGACAGCGCATTACGCATGAAGTTTGGATCTCATCATTAAAAAGATTAAAGAAAAATGAATTGTGAAAACAACTCTTTTTTTGGATTGCTTTTAACACTTCCAAGATTTTAAGCACTTGACCTTTCAATAAAGTAATCTCTAAGGATAAAAACAGAACATGCAGGTGATTATCAACAGATGCTTAGATTTCACATCTCTGACTTGGCAACGACAATCCACCGGGAATGTTTCAATACAGCACCACATTAAAGGGAGAAGCAACTTTGTTTTCAAAAGCCTTCAAATCCACCAAAACCTTGCAGTTCTGCAGAAAAAAACCCACAGTGTTTCACAGACTTGAGAGAGTACCATATAGAAGGACAGTATTTGGGGAAAGTAAAAGGAACCATGGACTGGGGTCTTATTCCACTTACATCCATAAAACCCCAGGGCAGATGCAAAGGAATTAAAGTCTGGATTTACACTGCTTAGAAGGTGCTTATTAAAGCATCACAATTCATATTTTCATAATCAATAGGGGCATTTTTCTTTTACACAGATAAGATGGCCACTTTTGCCCAAAATTCTTAGACACTAAGCCCAAGACTCTGGGGTTTCAAAATACTACTGCAGTACATCTTAAAAAAGATAGAGCTGTTCAGTGCTGCCAAAGCAAACTGCTCAGGCTGGTTTTATCATGGCTTATTTTTGGCCTTTCCAAGCCTGCTTTGGGTGTGTGATGCACAGCAGCATCCCCCAGACCACCTTCTCCTCTGCAAGGCGACTTCTCCCCAGCCACTCACGGGCTCTACAACCCAGCTTGGCCAGCACCCGAAGACTCAGCTCCCATTCCCCCCATGGTAAACAACTTTGATGGTCCCATTGCTTTCAAGGCGGTGAATGCCAAGCTTGAAAGGAAGCTCGCACTCAAAGGGATTTCTCACGTTGCACATTGTGTCGACCAAAATCCAGCAAGGAAGGAAGCAACCCAATACCAGAAGGCCATGGGGACTGAGCCAAGGCCCATTCACGGCTCCAGCAGCCTTCTGGCTGGCTTCAGCTGCCTTGGGAACCAGCTTCGTGTGAGCAGCCAAGTGACCCAAACCCAGGCTTCTCTCCATGATGTCTTGAAGGTCAAGAGCAGAGAGTTAAGACCACCCTTGGGCTGGCTGCGAGCCATTTCAGGGAGGGGATAAAATTCAACTACTATCTACTTGGTTTCTGACCTTTTTTTTTTTTTTTTTTTTCTTCTTTTTTTACCTCTTTTAACCTCTGGTCTAGGATTTTGGTTTAAAGCCTTTTGCATTGGAAACACGCTGATGAGAGCTCTTGCTTTCATGAGCCTGTCAGCATCTGCTGCAAGATTGTCACTCCTTTGGAGGACATGAACATGCAGCTTTAAAGATCCTGCTTTTAAAGCAAGGAGGAAAGGTCTCCTTGCAGGAATAAATTATACTCCAGGGCTGCTTCACCTTCCAAACTATTTACAGCTACTTCACCCATGGGCATCTCCTTGGCCCAAAGAGGGGGAAGCTCATACTGCACCACCACCTTTTCTTATGCAGGTGCAAAGACAGGGAAGCAAGGAGCAACTGCAAATGCCACTTAGAGTGGCAGGCACTTTAGCCAGATCAGAGCAGTGATGGTGCTCATGGCATTGCTTTTTGCAAGCCACCCAGGCTCCCGACAGAGCCCAAATCAGGGAGAAGACAGAAAGATTTTTTTATTTTTTTTAAATAAAAAAAAAAGGGGGTGTGGGGGAGAGAAAGCATTGCCGCCAGCAGAGGCCAGCCTCCAGCCACCGCTCAGGATTTACCTTCAAGACTGCAGCAGGACATTTCAAGAAAGCCCTTTCCCTGTGAGCATCCAGGCTTTGTGGAAGGAGGACAGGACAGGAAGAAGGTGCTCAAGTGACTGAGCCAGCGCAACCCCTTCCCTGGCTCTGAATTTCAGCAGGGAAGAGCAGTGCTATCTCCTCTCCTAGGAAAGCTTCTCTCCTCCAAACAGTCTCCTGTTGCGTTAGAGCTAAAACTTCATTGCCCAGGAAAGGGGGAAAACAAACAAACAAAAAAAACAACAACCAAACAACCACCCATAATAAAAACAGCACTTCACAAGAACATCACAATGTTCAGCTACACAGTCGCTGCACCAAGGGAAGGAGTAGAGCAGGGCAAGAGGGAGAAAGGGGAGATATGTCCAGTGTGTTCTTTCTGTAACCCCTCAAAGGGAATCAGGCTATCACGTCAAGATTCAAATAACTTCAGCCATAAGGTCGAGGATTTAATGAACACGGTATTTCCACTCATGCCCTGGAAAAATTACACTAAAAAAAAAATATCAGATTTTCTACATATTTACAAAAATAAGCCCCCCGACCTCACAACCAGGGAGGCGGATCAGCTAGTGATAGGGTATGGGAAGGGGTCTCTGCCCAACCAGCAGTTCCTCAAAGCTTCCCATCCCGCAGCAAGCAGGAGCATGGCTCTCGCTGCCAGAGCGAATGTGTGGGACAGCCATGCACCAGGGTTGGAGCGAAGCCCCTCAGTTCATCCGCAGCTTGGTATCCCGGTGATCCGTGGGTGTGACCATCTCGTTGGCATAGCCGTTCTCGGAGCAAAGAGACAGCTCATCTGTGGTCTCCACGCCACTGTTGATCTCTGGGGAGCACAGAGAAAGCAGGGACATCATCACAGGGGTGCAAGTCCCAGGAGCACACCCCCCCCCCCATGGGGAAACTGAGGCACTGAGCAGCTGTGTGATTCCAGCACATGGGATCCATCTGATCCTACAGGGATTTCACCCTAACTTTACTAACACTGCACCCATTTAAAATCAGTTCTGCTTTCTTTTCTTTTCTTTTAAAATCAGGATCTGCTTTCAAAAAGGAGATGGCCTCTAAATTTCAGACCTTGATAATCCTGCCACCATCAGAGGCAAAACTAGACACACACACACACCCCCCACCCCACCCCCCATACACATGATGCTATGAGGCTGAATTAGTCACCTGTGAGAAAAGGGAGCAAAACACTCAAACGTAATCTCTACCCACATGGCCATTCTGGAAAAGGGTAGACTCTTATAGTCACTGGTTTCACTGGGAAAAAATGTGCAACCACCAGTGTTCTAATTGTAAACACCCTCCCTAAGCAAAAAAAAAAAAATTGTTTCAGAGGCACAAAACTTTAATATGCGTTCCCTGTCTCTGAGGATATTTTATGTCTAGAATAGTTGGGGAGGCTTAATTCTGCTGTGACCAATTGCTTTCCCTCTCTGGACTCCCTTGATTTACACCTCATTTTCAACCATCTCTAGAGGGCAGAATCAGGCCTGCATGTCACACAATGAGCTCTTTGAAGCAGGAGTCATCATTTTGCTCTGTGTGTGCACCCAGTACAATAAACCCTGACCCCGCTACAAGTCTCTAGACAGTAAATACAGAGAAAGAAAACCCATAACAAAGCTCAAGGGGAGGTTATATTCACATTCCTTCAAACGTAAGTTTTCCAGCTTCATGCACCAACTTTACTCTTTTAAAGCTAAATGCTTCCCTCTTTGTACACGTTTCTGAAATCTTTCTTAGCGGTGGGGCGAGATGGACACGTTGCCAGCGCGTTCCAGCACAAATCCTCTGGGAAGAGCACAAGGGTGTCAGGAACCCCTCAACCTATCTATAGTGCCACTGGATTCCAGGTTTACCCCAAACTCATCACCACTATTTTCAGTGACTTACTCCATTACTTCAAAGGGGTTTATAGCTTTTGACACACTGTTGACAATTGAGAGCAGAGAAGATGTGGGACAGTATGAGAGCTGCGTGGCATAACTTGGGAAGTTAAATGCAGGATTTCTGAGCAAATCCATGCTCAGACCTGCAACAGTTTGGGACGGATAAACCATGACCCTATTCCACAAGTGGTTCAGTGCAGCAGGGTCAGCCCAGTCACCCTTTCCCTGTCCCACCAGCAGGAGATGACAGCTATATCGATACAACCTCCTCCATCAGAAGAGAGCAGGGTGACAGCTGAGGGATGGCATAAACGGCTCTGACCGGCCAGCCCCATCTGTACCTGAGAAGATCAGCTTCTCCTTCATGATCTTGACATCCCGACTGGACCGGCGGACAGCAGCGCTGAGCATGATCTGCTCTGGGTTGTAGGTTCTGATGCTTCCTAGGCGCCACCTGCAAGACAAAAAGGAGGTATTAGGGGTTGGTCTCTCCTACCACGGCAGCATCCTCAATCCAAGCAGCCACAACAATGTGGAGACGAACAAGTCCCAGAGACCCTCAACACCTTTGCTCCCTTGCATCTGCACAACCCTGAATGGTAGGAGAATGTTTAGAGATGAGCATGTTATCTCAGAGGGGTACAGACATACAAGCAGGTCATCTTTGACCACCTTGAGCATCCTAATTCCACTAATTCCAACAAGGATTGCAGATGTCCCAAATCCTTCTCTATCACATCAGCTATTCAGCTGCCCAAAGGAGACAGGGCTGTTTTGACTTTTAGGGTTGGAAAAGGGAACAGAACAAGAGGCCAAGCCAAGTAAAGAAACCATCTTTTCCTCACCGAGTGACATGCTCACGTTTGTGGGAGAAGAGAGCTCAAAGACAACTCCAGTTCTCAAGCCTGAGACACAGTGAAGCCACTGCCATGAGCTGCTCTGCAGAAAAGTGCAAGCAGTCCCCATGCAGGTGGCTGTCACATACAGCGCCCTTAAATGTAATTTCTCCCTGTGCACTTCCCTCCCCAAATGCCAGGTCTTTACTTCAGAATATTTACATACACATCCTCCACTTTTTAAGCTTTGATGAAGCTCAAGTGTTCACCAGAAGCTTCTACCACATGAACAGTATGAAGCTGATGGGAACTTGGCTTGACTTTAAATTAGCCAGACTCTTATTCTCATTACTGAACACATGTAAAGAAAATTACTGATGTTAGTAATAAGCAACGGGAGCAAGTTCAAGGGAGATTTTGCTTTTAAGGCTGTTTTCAGCCTGAGAGCACCCTTG
The DNA here is from genome assembly GCF_963210335.1 of Falco punctatus. NCBI lineage: Eukaryota > Metazoa > Chordata > Aves > Falconiformes > Falconidae > Falco > Falco punctatus. Next base: position 897,137 of record NC_137581.1, read on the forward strand.
TAGCAGATCCTCAGCTGCAGAGCTGCTGGCATCAGGAAGGGAAGCGGGCTGCTGCTGCAATAGGGGAAAACAGGGCTTGGTGGCCTCAGAGAAAGCAGCCATACCCCAAATCCCATTGCAAAGGGATGCTGTTCAGGCCAGGCTTTCATAGCCCACACCCCACCAATTTGTCCTACCTCCTGACCGCTGAGGAAGGCTTTCAAGGATAATGCCATTCTCCCTGCCAGAGCCAGGGATGATACAAGGCCATTTCTGAAGGAGAAACAGCAGGGATTTCGGGTGGCTTCTGGGATTACTGATCTTCTGGCACCATCTAGTGGCTCACCCACACAAGAGAAGGTGAGTTTTTTTTTAAATCATTTTTTTAGAAGGTGGCAACCACCTTCTCTTAAATTTCTAGGCCCCTACCCAGGAGCAGAGGATTTGAGGAGCCCCACACATCTCCAGCCTGGGTCCACAAATCAGCCTGAAAAAGCAACATCCACAAAACAGGTTCTGCAATTTTTCCCAGGAAAAGCTAGCTGCTATTGATTCCATGGGGTTTCCATCCCCTTCCCAAATCCCAGTAGGTGACACTGCACCAGAGGCTTTGACCAGGGTGTGGATGAAGGCAGATGCTCTGCTACAGAGAAAAGGGGTGGGATGGCACCACAACACAACGCACAGATCCATGGACAGAAACAAGACAGAGAAAGTACAAGGAGACAAAGACTAATATTAAAGTATATTAAAAATATTTTAAAAAATTATTTTTTTCTATCATCATCATCATCTAAGCTGAGCCACCCTGATGGAAGACCCCCATTTTTGCCCTTTGTGGCCCCTGCAGGCAGATCCCACTAAGGTCAACATGGTTGCGAGCGCACAGGATCTCACAGAAAAAGACCCTCCGATAAATTATAATCAGGACCAAAACATATTGCTACGATGAGTCTTGTCTTTGCCCACACCATCAGGATTTTCAGCATCAGGCTGGGCTGTGTGGCCAAAAGGCAGGATGATCTCTTGCCCATAGGTCCTAGACATCCCATGGAGGGCACGGGCCATTCCGAGGCATGGACAGCCCAGCCTCAAAGGGGTGCAGGGACCAAGGGCTTTTCTCCTCCTGCCAAGAAGAAAAAGCACTGCTCTCTGCTCTCCCTGTCCCATGGTGGCTGCAGTCAAACCCAGCGTGGTTAAATATGCACAAGGGGCAAGTGACTGTTGTCACAGGGGTGCATTACTCCAATTAAACTAGCTAGGAGAGGGTAACCCCATTTTTCAGAGGTACTTCAAAATACCCTCTCTTAGAAGAGCCACCAGTACATTTAACCACAATACAACTCCAATCGATACCATATGAAATACTCTCTGCTGTGCTCAGTAGCCTTTTGGCCTCCAGAAAGCTTGTTTAAAAGAAAATAGCACCTCTCCTACCCCCTTGGACTCTGTTGTGATCGACCACGTTTAGGACAGCAGCGTGCAAAAAGGCCAGACAGACAGCAGGTAGGTCTTGTTCTGGGAGGTTGGCATCAAAGCAGACCAGACGGACACAGGGTGGGAACAGACTAAAAAATACTGGGACAACAACACAGAGACAGCATACACCATGTTAGGGCCACGACCAGACCCTTGGTTTGGAGGGCAGATGCTAAATGGCAGGGAAAGGGGGTGGGAGAGGGACAGGTCAGGAAGAAAACAAGGTTGATTGGCACTGAGGTGATAAGATGGGAGCGAGCAAAGAGCCAAGCCAGCTGCAACCAGAGTCCCCATCCTGCAACTGCTCTTGCCAAAAGCCTGTCCACCTCCGTGCCAGTCTTCTCCTTATCCATGGGCCAGGGAGCAAAGGGCAGGCAAGAAGAGGAAAACACCCAACCTCCCTGCACCCACAGAAGGGCTCTGCCCAGCCCCATAGCCAGGTCCTGCTTTGGGGAGATGCCGCAGGGACGTAACACCCCAAGTCCGAGAGACCTCATGGAGCAGGCAACACTGGCAGGTGGCCAACCCTGACCCTTGAGGGGGTAGGTAGGCAGAGGGGCAGATAATCACAGATAGGAAGCAGCCAGGTCCTCAGAAACACTACCCTATGGCACACAACTGAAGGAATGGAGAAAGGCACGCAAAGACTTTGGTCCGAGTACGGACACGGCGAAGGCTTTACTGCAGAAAAGCAACAGCGCTTCCCTCCAAACGGGTGAAAACGATGGGTGAGCAGCCAGCCAATACAAGGAGAAATCTGGGTTTCCAATTGATAGCACTTCAAATCCAGCATCCTAGGCTCATACCCGTCCTGGGTGCAGCGCTATTTCTTTTCACATTGCATTTTCAGTTTCACAGTGCTGCAACTGCGACAAGACTCCTGAAGGATCCCCAGCTCCAAGTGCAGCAATTGTTGAGCCAAACCTTTCCAGCTACTGGCCTTATTAATCCATTCCCAGGGCTAGAGAAGCACTATTTATATAGCTGAACAGGTTACCTTATTTTCTTTAGAACTGGCCAATTCAGAAGAGGTTGGTCTCAAAACCTTCTGGTAAATGCAGGAAGGAAGAGGGTATTTTGCATGGAATTATTTCCATAGAGAAGGCATTACATTCACTGGAAACTTCCCAATTACAGCATGCTGCAGGACCTCAGAATAGGGCTGTTTTAAAAAGCAGCGACTTAGATCATTGTAACAGAAGGTCAGGATGCTTTCAGAACATCCACTGGCTGCAGCATCAGACTTCCATGGTGCTCATGGCTATGGCCTATGCAATGTTCTGACCCTGATGGTCCCTCTGTGAAGCCAGATGTTGAAAGTATCATGAAAAGCTGTATCCTGCCCTGTCCATCTGCAGTGAAGCCATAGCAGAGAGGGCAAAAGAAAGAGAGAAAGCAAGGTTGAATGAAAAAAAGAGAAAGAGGAGGAAAGCACCAGAATTACCTGATCATGTGATAGCTGTGAGATGCCAGAATGCAGCAGAGAGAGAAAGAGGAGGAACATGCACAACAGTCAGAGCAGTAAGAAAATAAACAAGGCAAAGAGGCAAAAAAAGATCAGTTAGAAGTCATTACAGTTGGTACTCCCCTCCGGAGAGAGGCTGCCACGATCCTGTCACCAGGGCTGAAGCAGAATAGCAGGAGCAATCCCTACCCGCGGGTAAGGAGGAGAGACAAGCCACGCGTAGGAGAGAGGACGAGCACATCGAAGCGGTGGCTCTGTTCCCACCCCCCCTCATCCTTGCATGAAGGAAGCAGCTGTTTTGCCCCAAAAAAGACTTGAGGGGGGACACACTGACCCAAAAAACAACAGCACCCCACCACTGTGCCCCCCCCAAAAAAAACCCCAAAACAACAAAACCAAAAACCCAACACACCACCACCACCACACACCCCCAAACTGAGGGCCAAACGCAAAGCCCGCTATCCTGAAGCTGAATCACATCAGCAGGTAGTAGTTGGGCAATTGTGCCGTGATTTGTTTTTTATATATCTTCAATGTTGCTATCAATTCTTTCATGTGGTGGAGAAACTGGAACAGCAGGGAAATGGGTCTCTCCAGCACAAGGCTCTTGGAAGAGCATTTGCTGCACAAAGTCCAACCTCTGGTACTAGAGTTTCTCCTTCTTCCTTTTACTGACTTGGGGTTGAGTTGTCTCAAGGGAGAGATCCAAAAGATGACATTTGGCCCTGCTACAACGGACCCCACACAGACAGACCTCTCTGAGCAACTGCCTTTCTACGTCAAGTCCAGAGGCTGAGCCGGGAGCTTAGTGCTTCAGGTTGGTGGACCCTGAGGAAAGCTGGTGGCTGTTTCCAGCTCTTCTCACCTGTATCACACTTACACAGAGGGTAGAAGAGAAATCCTGCAATACTGCTTTCCTGCCTTATCCTGCTTCCTCTTGCCCTACTCCATCAAACCTCTTCCAAAGTGGAACAAATTCAATCTGTGCAGAGAGGAAGAGTCCAGCTGTTGCAGAGTCCACATAGCTGTGACTTCTCCCTCTCTCCAAGCACACATCATTTCTCTGTGCTCTGGGACCTAGCGCTCCCGTTCTGCAGGTTGAGTCAGTTGAATTTCTTCAGCTGTGGTCTCCTGGGCCTGATTCAGGAAAGCCTTCTAAAACTGACCTGAGGAGATGACGCAGAAGACTGCAACTATCTCATTAACTTGGCCTTCAAATTCTGCTGTTCAGAGAGGTCAATCCCTGCCTCCAGACCCCTCCGTCTATTTCTGTATCTGACAGAGAAATACAGGGTCTGAAGAGCAGGGACATCTCTTACTAAACCAACTGACAAATCTGAGCGAGTGGAGGAAGCTTCCAGACAACAACAGCAACAATGCCCTTCTGGTTTGATCACCCACAATTCAGATAAGATTTCTCAAAAAAAAAATATTGATCTCATCTTGGTCAGTGGTTTCATTAACTGTTAGGAAAACCAATCTGAGAGGAGATCCAATCTGCTGCCCACTCCATTATCACATGCTGGAACTGGGGACCCACTGGGCACAGATTTACCAGTGTGGGACTGTGCAAGTCATGAATTTAGACACAATGATAAACGAACCCGATATGTTGCCTGAAGTCAAATCCATAACAAGTGCTGGCAGGAGCAATAGCCTACTGTAACACAGCAAAAATACCTGGGTAATTATGCACCCAGGGGAGCAAAAGAGATTACTGCAAGCAGATGATCTGGGACAAGACAACAGCAAAATCACTAGCTCATGAGGCTGAAGCAAATTAAATTGCTGCTTCTAATGCGAAGGCATTTTGGATATTAAGAAGGAAAATGTAGGTCCCTTCATGTCTCTAGGACAGTCATTTGTGCATGCCAAAGCAGATGAGATTACAGAGCCAATGACACATTTTCCCAGGAGAAGGCTGCTACTTCTCGCGGGAGAGAGCGCATCTCTCTGAGCTCATGCTTTTTGCCAGAGAGTGTTATTACACTGTCACCACTGACAGCTAAAACACCTCCTAGAAGAAAAGGCACATCACTGGGAAGACACCATGGTTTCCTCTGGTATAATCAGGAGGAGGGTAGCTTGGCCAACTGTGCCATTAGGAAGTTGATTTACCTCCTCCTGATTTATCAGTGCTCAGTGTCTGAACTTGCTCTGCTCCTAGGTTTTATGCTCCACATTTGTTTTCAGTGACCCTGGCTAACAGAGGGTTCTGCCATGCACTCATCAAATCCTTGCTCTCCCTTTTTCTTTGGAAAATGGAGATACTTTCTCTATGCATCAAACTAAGCAACTGATGTGATTTGCAAAATCATAGTATTTCTATTTCTTCATCCAAATGGGAACAAACTATTTAAGAAGTTCTTTTTGAAGACTCTAATGGTGGAATCTCAAAACATCTCTTCTTCCTTTAAAGCACTTCAACCTCTTTCTCAATGTCCATTTCCCTAAAGCATTTACAGTTTCTCTCCCACACACATTTATGAGCGGAGCAAGGCATCTATCGCTACTATTTTGACATCTCTCATTCTTCTTAAAAAGTAGTGACTGCATATCCAATTCACTGTCACATCTCAAAAGTGGAATTATTGTTTGCAGTCTTTGTAAGGAGTTTTAATAAACAGTTTCCCTGCTATTGCAATCCAAGCATCTGAGGAGCATGGTGTTCCTCTCTCCCATCTCCACCCCATGCTCTGAATAAGAACACACATCACAGATACACGAGACTCGAGCTGTAACAATGCTACTTACTTCTGGAATATAAAAACTCCTACAATTACGATAAATGAAATGAGATCAGACGTGATCCAGATTAGGTGGTACTCATCTGGAGGCTGGAAGACAAAAAACAGAAGCAGACCTTAAACCTTCTGGTTTGTACAACCACAGAGAGATCACACATTGCTAAAGTGACCACCAGGGCAGAAAGAAAAGCACAGAACTGCAGGGGTCACGCATAAATCACAACGTTTATGACATTTCTAATGCTAGCCTGTAATCCAAAATGATGTTATCATGAAAAACTGCAAACAGGAACAATTTTAAACTCTCCCTCCTTTTGCGTGCTGACATTTTTTCAGAGCTCTGTGTGCTGAAAGTTTTCTCTCTCAGCTGTACCCCGAGGTGAGGGTAAGATGGTGTTTAGAAACCCAAGTCTGTGGGAAAACAAAGAAATGTATACACATTGCACGAGACATGCGGAGTCCGTTTTGAGTGCTAATATTGGCTGTTCTGCACAGTCCCCATGCTATAAGCATATACTTCTCAATTTCTGTCCTTTCAGGCACTGGTAGCTCTGGCTCTATTTTCCCGTCTAAGCAGCTGTGACCATCGCACCAGCTAAACCCAGCTGAACTCGTAGTCTGAACCAAGCACAGAAGTACACTATTTCACATTGTTTTCTGTGCTGCCCAGGAAAGACAACAAAGTGAAGCGATAATGATCAACTCTGATGCTCAGAAAGCACTGACCCAGGAGAGCCACCAGTGATGCTAAAGAATTTCTCCTATCCCAAACCTGGACTAGTCCCAGCCAGGAAGAAATTGTTGATTTCATACCAGGCAGATCCATCAGAACCACCATCGTTAATGCACACAAGTAATATTTCATTAGAGAAAGAGAGTACGTAATGCATACGGATGAGTTCACGCAACGGTAGTGTGACACGGATAAAACCTGTTGGGAGCCACCAGCTCTGCTACCTCTGTCTCCCAGAAAAGATCAACTTATTTTTCTGCTCAGTGAATCTTTGTCTCTCTGACTTTATCCTGTGAAAGTGTGCCCTAGAATTAGCAGGGTAATGCTGTAATTAGTCAATGCTTCTGATTGAGATTTAATTCTCGTTACTTCCCAGCTTAATTACAGAAGAGTGACACTGAATGTTATGTTTGCTGCATCTATTAAGGCGAAGACACACAAAACATGTTTCCCATTTTCTTGGCGGGAGAGCGCCATCATAACTACTTTGAATGAGAACTCAAGAGTCTTCTAAATTAGAAGAAAATCTACAGATCTAAATTTTTCATTTATGCAACTGTTGGTATTTCACAACTGAAGAACCCAAACCACAGATTTTCCTCGAGTGCAAAAGTTGCATTTCTTATGATATACCCCAAGCAATAGGTAGACATGAACACAGCTTTCTGGGCAAACTCCAGCATCTGATTACAGGCATTACATATAGATATATTTTATTCCCCTCCCCTCCCGGCCCCAAGTCCTGCAGAAAGCTCAAAGCTAGAAGTTTTTGGTACCAAATCAAGGTTTTATAAGTGACAAAAATGGAATTTCAAGTTGATTAAAAGGGAAAAACTGGATTTTTTCCAAAGACATGCACCCCACACATCAATACTAAGACGACTCAGCAAACTGATGCCTCCTCAGCACTGCAGAGGAGGGAGCATGGGTCAGCAAACATCTCTTAAGGAGACAACTTGCTATTCTGCTCCATCCGCAAGCTCAGGAATTTGCTATATTTCACCTGCAGTTCCTTCCTTTTTTTTTTTTTTTTTTTTTTTTTTTTTTTTTTTAAAGGCAGGGCTGTTTCAGTCAGATTACTTTGGGTTTTTTAGAAATTTTACCCAGTATAAGTCCTATTCCTGAAATCCTCACATTAACAGACCATCAAACCTTTCATCAATTCAGCGTAACTAGGCAGAGAGCAGCTCAACCCCTGGCTCTGACAACGACTCCCAGAAATGCAGACCAGGATCCCATACCAGGCCTCTGCTTTAAGGGCATCAAACTAGGGGCTGAACTGCAGCTCAAGCTTTTCAAACTCCTCCTTTATGCCACGTCTGGTGGCCTCTTTTCTTACCAACAGCTTTCCATCAAGAGTAGAGGGGAAAGACATTGTCACTTTTTCTTCTTTGTTTTACTTTTTATTTCACTGAAACACAAGTTAAATGTATTTTTGCAATTGCAAATCGCCCCGAGTGAATGAAGCAGAAATGGTTTGTGCTGTTCAGCTGGCGATAAAGCCCAGCGAAGCCCCTGAGGGCACTGGGCAGCCAAAGCCTGGCAGAAACAACTGTTTCACTCCAGCTCCCAAGCCATGTGGTGGAGGGGCTCAGGCAGCAAAGCTATTTAGATTACATCACTCAGGCACTTCAATATGCTGGAAATCGGGGGATTTTTATGCTGCCAGTAATGTAAGACTGTGCACCTGCAGCAGAAGGCTGAGTTGGAAACCCAGCAGATGGGAAAGCTCTTGGAGGAGAGCTCCAAGTATCAGCAAAGAGGGTTTTGGAGTAAAAAGCTGCCAGTGATGTGCCCGCAACTCCTGACAGCTGTAGTGGAGAACAGATGTTTGCAGCAGCACAGCCCAGACGATGATAATATCTTCTGCCAACAGATTCAGTCTTTATAAAACTATTTCCAATTCTCCAGCTTCAGCACACACCAGCGTGGATTTGTGTGGTCAGACACAAGCAGTAGGTTAAGCTAAGGACATCATGCATAGACATTCATCCATCTAGGCAGTATTCTTGAGGTCCCATCTCCAGCTACAGATGCAGGTAGCTCATTACCATCAAATTCTCTTTGCGCTTATCTTGTTCTCCCCTTTGCTGAGCAGATCTGCCAGAGCAGCAGGTAGAACAGCTGCCTCCTGTCCTACCCCCCAACAGGATCCGTCATCAGAAAATAGCCCCTCCACCACATGCACTTACACCTCCGCAGCTGAGATCTTGTTTGGGGAATACTTTGATGCAACTATTTCATCATTTTCCCTCCAATCCAACGTGAATATTTCTGTTTGGTTCAGAGATTCAAAGTGTTAGGGGCGTTTTTAGAGCATTTACTGGCTACATGACAGAAAAGAGGTCTCTGGTTTCTTGTCCAACAATGCAGTAGCCAGAAGTAAAACTTGTCCTCATGTGGTATTAAAAACAGGCAAAAAGCTAGTTTTGCAGCCTGGCCAACACACAGGAGCCAGGCTGCTGGTTCACCTATGAGCCTGCTTCTCCCGCAACTCTAAGAGCTGCTCAGCAGGTCTGGAAAGATGTTTTTCCATCAGATGAAAATGGAAAATATCATGTGGGTTAAATGGGGCATGCAATGCAATCTCCAAGGATCCAACCCAAACCCTGTGTGGGGAGAGATGAGGCGATCTGAAGGAAGGGATTATGCAAGAGGATCATTGATCTGTTAGCAGCTCAGGGCTTAGGCATACAGAGGGGGAAAAACCTCAAGCCCAATAGCACGTTGAACCCAACAAAAGCTTCCTGGAGAAAACCACTAGCCATATGGCTGCAGTGGCCAGTGGCCACCTCTGCACCCCTCCACTGCATCCCCTCCTTCCAGGGGTTCACAGCACCTTCCCAGGCATCGTGCTTACCATCAGCCAGATGGGAAAAGGCACCTTGCGAAGGACGTGGGAGCTGTCGGAGGTGACCGACTGGATGCCAGCGCACCACAGGATGGAGTATAGCCAGGGCTCATTCACAGTGTAGAGATTCACACTCAAGTTCGCCATGGTGTAGTCCCTGCCAGCAGACAGACAGGGTGAGATATGAGTCTCCCAGCAAACATCAGACCCTCATCTCCAAGAGGAGAGCTCTTGCCATCAGTCACTTCTGTAATCACAGCTAAATTTACTGGGTTTGAATTGCATGAAAGTTTGGGGTTTTTTTAACAGGGCACAGTTACTTCAGAAGCGACCCAAGGGCATTGTAATCAAATGGTTTGAACCAGAAAGCTTTCTTCACCTCTTCAATGCTATCCAAGCCAGGCCACAGACCCCCTCAGATACCTCCACATGAATGATGGACATAGCACATTTTTGTAACAATTGCCTTGTCACAGCCACATAAAATTAATATCAGACTCAGATGCTTGTAACCCTTCATAGGTAAACTGCTTAATTAAAAACCCAACAGATTCATTTCCAACATCAATTTCAACAACTTCCATACCCTTATTTTACAGATAGTTGCACAGTTACAGCTTCCATTCTCTTGAGGTCATCTTCCAAGAAGCTAAAACTGCAAGCTTGGGTACAGGAGCTGTCAGCAGCAAACTGAGCACTGACAGTGGACTCCCTGTGCCCATACGATTGGCATAAATTGCTCTGTTTCCTTATCTATGAAGCAGAAGCATCACTAATCTCCCTTGCATGGGCAGCACAGAGATTAATCCTTGCGATTCAATATCGGCAAAGCACTCTGGGGTGGAAAGCCACTGTAAAAGTTGCGGACATCTCAAAGCTCACAATGTGATCGAGTTGCTATAAAGGCTAAGGGATTCTCAAGGGCAGAGGTGGCTGCGGTAATGTTACACGCAGATGCACATTTTGGGGGGATTGATAGAACTGTGTTAAACCAGGGCCTACTGAGCCTGCTCCAGCTCATGCTGCAGGACCGCAGCAACATTTAACTGGGCACCACAAGGCCTTCAGCGTTCGAGAAACACTCCGGTGGCAGGTCTGACTTTGGAGACAGCTGAGGTGGGATTGATGTCTCATTGGGGCTGATGAGCTGTTACAGTTGAGGGAGTTGGCATATGGTCCTCTCCAGGAGATAGAGGATGTAAGTAGCGGGGAAAACCAGGCAGAAATTATCCTGCAGGTAAAGCACAGGCTTGGTTTTAAGGGTGAACAACTAGACCAATTGCTGGCAGCCACGGAAAGACACCAATGCACTACACTAAATAGGACCACGCTCTCAAAAAGCTGCAGGCTCAGCTTTTCCCTACATCCAGCCCCAACATACAGTAAGACCACTCCTTTGGACATATTTTTCTTCTGTAAACCCGTAAGCTGGGAGCTACCACGCGGAACGGTTCAAATACAGGCTCAAGCAGGAGAGAAATTCCATGCCGTGGCATTCTCAAACAGAAGACCTGATGAGTCCAAATACCTGACACAAGACAGTAATGAAATGGGCGAATTCTTTGCAAAGAGGAATTTCTGAAAGTATATCCAGACTTCAGATAAATCAAAATTCTGTGGTAGCAAGTCTATAGTGAATGAACAGCAGCAAAGGACAGCTGCTAATGAAGATGAAACAGCACTTGCAGGTACTCAGTGTGAAAAGCCTTCACTTTTTCCCCAAAGCTGTCAGCGTAATAAGAATCAGACAATTAATATGTTTGTTTCAAAGAGGATCATCAAATACTGAATTAGCATATAGAGTTATGAGTCAGCTCCTGGGAAGAGCCTGGATTCTGGGTGATGGGTAGGGACAAGCTTGCACAACTCAAGCTTTCAAGAGCAAGCCCATCTGAAAAAGATATCTCTGTGCTGATAAGACAGCCTAGGGTGATCAGAAGAAATGCTGCTGGGCCAGGGATGCATGCAGGGCACAAGGGTGCACAGAGCTGTGAACACCCACCACAGAGTGCATGGGCTATCACGCAGTGTCCAAACAGAGCTGTACCTGACATCCTCGTTCGTGACCTTGGTGTAACGCAGGTTGAGCTTCACGATGCCCTTCTCCCTCATGCGCTCCGCACCCAGCTTGAGGCCAGAAGTCTGCTGGAAACCTGGTGCAATCTGTCTGACCAGCTGCCTCTCCATGTCTGGCAGCCACATCACCTGCGGAGGGAGCAAGACCAAGGACAGCTATGGCAAAGATGGTTCGCAAAGCTGGTAACATGAGGCAACTCTGCAGACAGCGGGTTTGCACCAAGCCAGAAGCAAAATCACATGAGACATTGTTTGTCATACAGATTGTCTAGGAGACCCTCAGATCCTCCCACATCTTTAATATATTCCAGGATTATCCCCAAACCCAAATGACTTCACTGCACAACATCTCAGAGGTGAAAAGGATGAAGGTACACAAAGGGATCAGGCCAAAGGCTCACGAGAAGGGCTTCTTGAAAACCTGACCTCTGTGCCCAGTTCAGGGCAAAAAGAGAACTAAGGGCATAAAGCTAAAAAACTGGCAGCACAGACAGGATGCGTGGAGAAGCCTCTCATGCTCCCATGGCTAAGACTAGTTTTATTAATCTTCTTTTATCAGGGCTATATCTACTCCAACCCAGGCCAAGGCTTTCCCCAAGTTCCTGCCACACTTCGAAAGTGTGTCAAATTAATTACTATTAACATGCTGAGCTGCTAGATGTAAAGTGGATGCAGGAATCAAGCTAGGCAGTTTTATGGCTTGTGCTGTGCAGAGGCTGGACCCAGCCAGGTGATCTCAGCAGTACCACTGGGCATTGCATTGCTTGAACCCATGTTTAATTACTCAGTGATGCTCATCTACAAGACAGACATTGAGGTGCTGAAGCATGCCTGAAGAAGGGCAAGGAAGCTGGGTAAGGGTCTAGAGTGTAAGTCTTATGAGAAGCAGCTGAGGGAACTGTGGTTGTTTAGTCCAGAGAAAAGGAGGCTCAGGTGGGATCTTCTTGCTCTCCACAACTATCTGAAAGGAGGCTGCAGTGAGGTGGGTTTGGTCTCTTCTCCCAAGGAACCAGTGACAGGACAAGGGGAAGCAGCCTCAAGTTGCACCAGGGGAGGTTTAGACTGGCTAGTGGGAGAAATGTCTTCCCCAAAAGGGTTGTCAAGCACTGGAACAGGCTGCCCAGGGATGCGGGGGAGTTACCATCCTTGGAAGTAGTTAAAATACCTGTAGATGTTATGCTTAGGGACATGGTTTAGTGGTGGACTTGGCAGTCCTGGGTCAGTACTTGGACTTGATGATCTTAAAGATCTTTTCCAACTTAAATCATTCTATGATTCTACACCAAAGCATCAGAGCAGCACAGATGCAGCCATATGCATTTTCAATAGGTAACCATAAAACCTGGCTGAGAAATACCACTTCACAACCCCACATCTTATTTCAACTATTTTTCTGCTGTTCTCCATCCCAATATCTAAGGAGAAGACAGCATGGTCTAGCCAAGCTGCAGCCTCTGGTGCCACCAGCCTGGTGGCACAGTCCTCCCCAACATGACTTCCTGGCATAGGGTAGCATTTCAAATCAAGTGTCCGAAACGGATCACTGAAGGATTGATGCCCAAATGGAGACCCTCAAGGATTTAGGGAAACCCACAAGGAGGCAATTTTGGAAACATCGCCAACCCCACAGAACTCACAGCCTGTTGCCGAATTCCTGATGCCAGGATGGTTTCCAGGGTGATGTTGATATAAGTGCTGTAGTAGGGGTGAGCTGATGGCAGGTCCTGGAAATTCAGGATGAGTGATGTGTTGTCCTTCACCACCTCCAGCATATCTGCCAGCTTGCAAACTGACTGGTTGGCAGCTTCCAAGTAGTCAGACTTTGAGAGAGACCCAGCTGTCCAGAAAGGGTCATTCTGAAAGCAAAGCACATCCCTGTATTACATCCCGTGAAGTCCAGACTCCCCAGTACAGCTGAAGACCCTTTTCTATCCCACCTTGGCCACAGTGGGACATGCCAACAGCTATTTTGATGACAGTCTTGCAGTTTGCTGAAGTGTTTCTCCACGCCTCAGTTTCCCTACCCAAGGGGAGGCCACAGATCCTTAGTGAAAGCAAGCTGTGCTGGACAGGTCAACCCCATTTTCAGAGGAAGAACAGAGCTACAGGCCAGTCACGTAAGTTTCCAAGGTAGTGAGCTAAAAGGGTACCTTCTCACACTGTGTACACAATCACCAAGGATTCTTCAGGATCCCAAAATAAAAAGGACCAGCTATGACACAACTAAGTGATCAGAGAGGAGCTAGGGGCTGTTGGAAGAGACTGTCTCCTGACTTAAGGGCATTCAGGAATGACTGCTTCAAAGTACGTGCCAAAAAACAGCCTTCCAGATGCTGCCTTGGCCCTTCTCATCTGGCAAGCAGCAGTTTCCCTGCATTCCCACTCCCACAACCACATCTGCAAGCCAAGGAAGTTTCTGTACAGCTGTAATACATGGACATCCCCCACCACACCTCCACAGGCCAGCTCAGCTCAGAACGGCAGTGAAGCCTACGGTGGTTTCAGGCTTCCACCAAGCAAGCACCCAGGGAACTCCAGGCAGGCATATGAAACTGGTACCTGAGCTTGCATCACTGCAGCAACGCCTCAGCAAACCGCATTCAAGTGCGTAGGTTGTGCCAGAGCGCTGCAGTCCTCCTTCCAGACCACCACCAGTGCGCTCCAAGCAGAATACAGCCACTGTCTGGAGAGCAGCTTGGCAAAAAGAAGTCCTACCTGCAACCTGGCTGCATGCTGAAAGATGGGACAAGTCCATCCCACAGCATTTCACCCCGCTCTCTCCAGACTTTAAAGGCTGAATTTCTTGCTTTTTCTTTATAAGACAATTGTTTCCAAGAGTAAATTAAAGAAAAAGGAACAGCACATAACATGCTGTCTCTTGTGTTCTCTTTATAATCACGTCCTCCCTCCTGAAGTTCTTTGTGGTGTCAACCAAGCATTAAGGCCCCTTCTTACAGGTGGTAGAAGAGGTACAGGAAGAGAACACGTCTTTTAGACCAAGTCTGAGTTTAGTAGAGAACAAAACTAAATGTGGTTCATGAACACTTGGCCTAGCTGCACTTCAGACCACTCCACCAAGGAGATGGATCTACACCTGTCCACCTCAAATAAGGTTTAGTCGTGAGCTTTCATCCCACAGTCACAGCCCCAGGACACTCTCTCCATGGCTGTACCCACCTGTAGGAACCACTCTCCAGCATTAAGCTTTTCCAGGTCAGTCCAGTTGAACATGGAGGAGTGCTCATAGGCCCGCTCTGGAAACACTTCCTCCACATTTGTGGTTCTCCTGAGTGTCTTGTCATGCATCAGAAATGGCACTCCATCATAGCTGCAAAGACAGAGGCCCCGTTACACGTGGAGGTGCATAACCACATACACAGTACCAGAGAAACGCCCGTTCCCACTCCAGCCTCTCTCACGGCTTCACATCAAAATCATTATGAAGATCTCAACCAGCTTAGCACATCCCCAGCTCCCTCAGATCACTTGAAATGAGATACACCCAGAAAACAAAGCCTCTGCAATGCCTGCAAGGTGTCTGCAGTCATTCATACGTGGACATAACCCTACCCATCCCTCCCTCCTCCCACCACCCCCTCAAAAATTTCTAGAGTGCCAAACTCCCACAGCTTGGACAGGAACACGCACCCTGAATGCTCACACAAACCAAAGCTTTCCACAGTGTCTGTAGCTCCCAAAAATGTCAGAGGTTTTTCAAACCTTGTACGCAAACTGTTCTCAAATTGTTAATAGCAGAAAACGAGTAAGATTTTTCAAAGGCTCTCAGACTACATGGGAACTTAACATTCATGGCCTTTCAGCAAGATGCAAGGCTTCCAAGCTACCAACATTTCTCTGAAATTGATTTTTCCAATTGAAAATTGGTTTCAGGAAACAGCCATGCTCACGTGAGTTAAGGTCACGCATCCTAAAGAAAACCCACCGCTCAGATGAAACTGAATAGCCAAATGCATGCCCTGTGGTTTTTTAAGCCACCCAGATATTACAGAACAATGGTACTGGGAAACCTAAAAAGCTCTTTAAACTGTCTTCCACCCGATTTTCTGTGACTGGGTCAGTGGTAACTGTGCAGGGCAGTGCTGGTTTCTATCAAGGGCAGGGGGACAGTTGTCTGCGCTAATAAATCAAGATAAACCCAGGGCAGCCAGCCTGATTACAATGACCTTTTCCAAAGCAGGGAGCCCATCTTCATAAAAGGAGACTGGGGTAAGATCTGGAAATGAGACGGGATTAAAATACAAGCCCCATTTGAATCAGGAGACAACCCAGAACACTCACCCCCACAGCTAGAGGGAAAACAAGACCCAGTTTTAGATGATGGAGCAAATGTTGCCTCAGCTTTACTATTGCTTACAGAAGTCTCTTATCACAAAGGTCACTGGCACCTTTATTTGCTATTTCTAGCCTGCACTGTGCCAACTACTTCCCCCCCCAATCCAAAGCAACACGCTGACACAGCAATACCATGCTCTGCTGCAGCAATCAGAAGGGGTTTTAATAAATACAGTTAAAAAAAAAGAAAAGATGCTAAGCAACTGCACAATTAAGAGTGTGGAGTGTTTACGGGAGATAGGAGCTCAGGTCTTAACATCTCAGCAGAGTATCATCAGATACTGCTAAGCCTTAACCACAGTGCAGAAATCCTATGGGGCACATACCATTTGTTCCCTCCTTTCTAATCCTTCCCCTTACAGAGTCACTCAGCACCACCCAAAGCTAACCACAACGTACTAGCAGGCACAGGTTTGAAAAAGTAATTCAGAGACAGAAATCAGAGTGTTAGAAGAAGAGATGTGGGAGGAAGTAGAAGATGAGAGAGGGGCATGCAGTGATACTGTGCCCTTGCTGCTTGAAGTAAAGCTGGTATAACCAGCGCTGGTTTTATAACCGAGGTAACCAGTTTGGGGTGTGTAATGGGCAGGGAGCAGGATGCAGTGGGTCTGAACCTATGCCCAAGCAGCCCACCCACAGCTGATATGTGCCTAGAAGAACATGGAAACATCCCAGGTGGAGCGGGCCCATCAGCCACAGGCACAAAGAGCATCTTTCAAAGGGGTAAGGACAGCAATGGGTGTTGTGCCACAAACCCTTCCGAAAGTTGCTGTCAGCTGTACTGATAGCTCACTTTTTTGTCTGAAGGTCAGTAGAGTCTTCCTTTTGTAAAGACACTTGGGTCTCCTAGAGAGGGTCTCAGATAATTGAGCCATCAAGGTCATTGTTTAAGCTATGGATGCTTGGAGTGCTCCTCTGGGACAGCTGATGAGTGGCAACGTCGAAAGCTCTCGGAGTTTCTCCAGCTCTCCTCCCCCCAAAAGTCCACCTTTCTCCTTGGCCAGTGCTAAGGGAAGCAACCAGTTCAGTGACATGATCCAAGCACTCATCTGGTGAGCCTGGACAGTCGTTTTCCCTTCACAACAGTTAACTAACTAGTTTTGGAAAGAACAAGAATTGTATCACATCCCAGCTCATACTTCATCCTTCCACAATGACCTTCCACTCCCTAGTGGGAAGAAATTCCTTTAGATTTTACATCATTTACTCTCAAACAATTATACAAGGAAAAAAATGGACCCTAGCAATTACACTTCAGAAGTCCATCTTCCACCAGGCAAAAATATCTTTCCATCAACACCAACCTCCAAAGAGGCTGGGGAAAAATAAAACATCAGCCGTGAGTCTTTCCTGTATTTATAACAAACTGAGGGATCACCAAGATAAAGCATTACTACTCCCTTTGTGCCACTTCTGCCCTCTTGCACATCTATATAACTAATGCGAAAGAAGTTCAGAAAATGAACGAGAATGTTCAAAAATTATCATACTCCTGCAAAAAAGCACAGTTCCTGAAATAACCCTCTCTATACCACCTCTAAATTGGCCTTGTCAACTCAGCCTAACATTTATTTGCCTGCAAGGAAGGACTTTTTGACAGCCAACAGTATTGCTGTGCCCCTTCTTCCCCCAGCGTTAGTGACATGGGAGGGAGGGGAGGAGGAGAAAGGGCTTACTTCCTGGGCTGCTGAGTTCTTGTGACAGTTTTGCAAGGCTGGTAAAAACCCTCCTGAAGACTTGCAGTGCAGTGAAGTCGGTTTGGGATCTCTGCACTCTGCGCCGGGGGCAGCCCAGCAAAAATTCCATTTAGATTCACAGAATCATTAAGGTTGGAAAAGACCTTTAAAATCATCAAGTCCAACCATAAGCATTTAAGCCGCCGTGTCTCTTCCCAAGGCCAGCCGATTTCAAGCCAGGCTAGAAACCAGGTTCTGCATTTCACTGCCACAAAGACAGTTCTAGGATAAATTAGTCTTCCTGCAAACGAAGATTAGTTTCATGACAAAGATATCCAGGTTCCCCCATCTGGACAACTTTACCTTTAATCAGTCATCATCTCAGTGGAACAACTGGTAGTATCTGTGCATTCCAAATGGAGGCAGCTAGGAGTTAGCAGACAGATTCACCACAAGAGCCCTCTTCAACAGGGAAAAAGCAGTGACAGCTGGACCCATGCCAGGTAGGGAAGAGTCACCAGTATTGTGGACGGCCCAGACCAGAGAGTCTCAGACCAACCAGCACACTGGCTTACCTCAGTACAACATCAGCTTGGACTCCATATATCTTCTGCTCCACTGCCTTCTGAAAGGACATCAGAGTGTTTTCTGGTGCCAGCTATGGGTGAGTGAGAAAAGAGACCAATGAGTATTAGTAGTAAGTGGAAAGTTGATGAATCACTGTCAGCGAGGACGCTGGAATGAAGGTTTATAGATATTAGGGAGCCAAAACAATCTTGTTTTGCAGATTACATAGCGGCCAGTTACGCTGGAGTACCAGCGCCTCCCAGGCAAAATTGCGTCTTACTGAAATATGAAAACGATCAATACATTTGACTCCACTGATGGTCTTTCTCACACAAAGAGTTCCATGCAGAGTTACCACAGCCTGCAATACCAGAAACCCAGCTAGCTCAAGGTCTGCTGCAAAATCAGTGTACAAGAGATTTGCTCACCAGCATGGTCCCGCAAACAGTGGCTTGCTGGAGATCCCCAGAAAGTGATGGGTAATGTGATACCAACTTTCTATCCACATGTTATATCTAGACCTATCTAAAACATCTTAACAGTTCTTAATTCTCCTACTTTTCCATGCAAACAGTGATTACAATGCCATTATAGAAAGAAGAAAGTCCATAAACCAGGGTATTACCCATACCATGGAGAACAACTACACCACAGGTTCTGTAGCACACATTTTATTTCCACATCTATTTCTTCAATAAAGTCATCTTTTATTCAGTCTAACGATCAGATTATTTCTCTAATAACAAGCGTTCCAGTTAGCTTTAACAACAATTTTAAACATAGCCTTAAGCCTAGAAAATTTATCCCTATGGCTGTCACAGACAAGGACTCAATTTTTATTTCAAATTCCTTCCTGTTGAATGCAACAGAAGGTAAAAGAGTTTGGGTCTGTTTAAATACAATACAGTGTGAAGACAAATACTTCGCTTTTCTGGGAAAGCAGTACAGTCCAGCTAGCCCCAAAATGTCCATAAACAAACAAGCAGACCAGAAACAAAAAAAATTGCACAACTACAGAAAGACAAACTGGCAGGTTTTCTGCACTGAAACCTGAGCACATACAAAAAAAAGCTGGTTTTAAAAAACATTTTCTTCTTTCCACTTTTGCTTTCAGGTTTAGAGTACCTGTAACATCCTGGTTTTCCACTCATCTCTGCCACCACTAGGACCAGTAACTTTCCATCAAGACACAATGAGCATTCACAAACCGTGATTTTCAAGAATTACTCAGGGGCTGGGAAGAGGAATAATTAAGAACAAAGGCCTAAATGTACCCTGCAAGCAAGATGCACAACAAATACCAAAACCTGCTGGATGGTTCAAGGTGCCTCTAAGAATCATTTGCTTTCTTGCAGCAGATTGCTTTACACGCTCAGGTCAGCAAAGCTTTGGGGTAAAATAATCAGACCAAATGTCAGCAACAGCCTTCACACAGCTTCAGTATCTCTCCAGTGAATTCCTCTGGCTGAAGCCACATATCAATACCAGTTCATTTTCATGTTTGTTCAACGAGGGCAACACAGAGGCACATTATCTTCCAAAAAAAGCTCCCAATCAAAGCCTGAGTTGTCTAGGTGAGGACAGAGGCAATGCTGCCCTCACACCCTCTTGCACAGCTCAGCACTGGGTCACGCAAGGTCGGGCTGAAAGAACTTTTTGCAATATACACACAACACCCAGAGCTGTCAGCAGGGAGCAGCAGCCACAAAGAGCTGAAGAACCCATCCAGATTTGCTCCATCTCCTTGGGTTACTCTCAGCACCTCGGGTTTCCCCCTCCCGAGTAGCTCAGTTTTTTTCAGGATCACACTGCAAGGTGATCGGCTCTCTACGGGGTAACGCTCAATATTTGCTTTCGGAGACTGCAGCAATCCCAAGGAAATAAAGTGAGTAGTCTTCAAACAAGAGACAGCTGACCTAGAGGAACCAAAGGGCAATAATCCAAGACCCCCAGCCTGTCAGGGAGGGTTGCTGGGTAGATGCAGCACAAGTCCCAGCTCAAGATGTGCCGCCACGTCATGCAGCAACTGAACTCACACCCCTATAAAGCAGTCTCACCAAGGAGGTGGACTACAAGGAATAGAAAAGCAAAGCGTACCGTGTTGTAAATCATCTCTCAGGCTAAGGGAGGCTGAAAGGGCATGCTGGCCTACCTCCATTAAGCAATCAGTGTAAAAACCGACCGCACGGCTAGGATGACACGGCTGTTACCCACAGCGGTGTGGTCTGACCTCCGGAGGAAGGACAAACAGCAGGACAGTAGAATCTGACCGATGGTAAAAGCCTTGCTGCAGCCTGCTAGCTTGTTTATGCTGCAGCAATGGGTGCCTCGTGTGAGGCTGACTGAGTTGGCCTCCGACTACAACAACTGGTGCCCAACGTAGCTGAGACAAGCAGGAGAACCCGCGATCCATAACAGACACCGTGAGAGGTGAGCCATTGCAACTAATCGATATGGGTGTACTGCAATATTTGTTGTCCATCTTAACTCAAATTGCAACTACCTACCTATGCAGTGAAGAGCTCACACTGCATGAACTGAAGCTAATGTAGCCACAAGCGTGGCTACAACAGTATTCCACCTCTGCACAGGTGGACCAGCATGACCAAGTTTTTTTCCACATCTTACTTGTACACCAAACTCTGGCTCAACAGCAGAATCCTAACGCAGAGAGAGCACAAGATCTGCTGTTTGATAAGATTAAAAACACTTCGTGCATCTTTTCAGTGTATTTAATTTTCTGCAGGACCAGGGTCAAGCCTTGCTTGAACACCATCCCTTCTGAGACAGCGCTGGTCTGAGATGCAGGGGAACCTTTAGGCTAAATGACCGGGGAGCCCCAGCCTCCACTGCTGGAGGCACTCGAAGGAAATTGAGCCAAATAGATATGAGGTGGCAAGTCAACACACAAGGGTCTCCATCACCTGGACTGGGGAAAAGTAAATTTAGACAGAGCTGAGACTGCACGTAGAAGCGGCAGATGAAAGCCAAACAGAAAAACAGCCTTTTGGGGATGGGATTTCTCTTTGCCAGGCTGGACAAATCTGGCCATGTGAAGACAGCAGTCATGTTCATGCATCTTAGTGGCAGTGCTGTAATAGATGATGCAGCGAGCTAAACCCCGAGATTTTCATTCAGTTTTAAAACTTGGGCACGATGACTGTCCCATCCTCAGCACTCAGACATTTGCCACTGAGCTTAAGCCCATGGAGATACGATCTCAGCCCTTGGAGTGAAATATCCCACTCCTGCCTCATCTCTAGTCGCTACAGAGCTTGCAGACCAAGCTTTACTCTTCAAGAAGAGCAAAACTTAACTGCACCCCAGCAGGGCTGCATGTGGCTGCTGAGATACAAGGCATATCCATTCCTTCCCCAGGAACTTGACCCCAAACACAAGTTAAATAAACTTACAAAACTCTGGCCAGATCTATGTTGAAAACACGGTTTTGCAGCTTTGCAGAGGAAACAGCATTTGAAACTGTTCTAAGAGCAGGCTGTCACTTAAGGTCTAAGTGTGTAATTGGATGGTCAGGAGCTGTAATGTCACCTTCATCACACCACCACTAGAAGTGAAGAGCATCCCCTTGAAGGGCATCACAGAGGGATGAACATCTCTGGCTGCTCTGAAGCAGCATATAGCACGGACATCAGCAGAAGTCCTGTAGCTCTGTAACACCATGCCCCACGATGGCACCTGCTGGGTAGTCTCTGTAGCACCACGATGCTATTAATTACCAGTCTGATTCCCTGTATGTCAGAAGCTTTTAAAAAAGTAGGTTATAAGCCTTGCAGACAAAGACATCGTCTTCGTGTGGGCATGCGGTGGGTAAACTGCTAACCTAGCCAGAACCAATCACCCTGATATAGATAATTGCATCTCCAAATGAGTCTATCACTGATGCAGAAAGCTGTCTTCCCAGGTTTCTAAACCTCTAGGTCAACCCTAGCCTTGAGGAGACTGAACAAAGCCATTCACACCAATGACGTAACCCAATGAAGGTCAACCAGAAAGCCAGGAAAGCAAATTTAATCCTGCCCCCTAAAAATCAGATGCTGTCTGTTCCCAGAGGTTCCCCTGGCACTGCTTTGGGGGCAGGATTTCTCTGTACCAGGAATTCATATCGCCTGCAATATGAGGTTTTTGCAAAAAAGGAGAAGCCGAGTTACAGGTTTTTCCATCATCCCAGCCTGTCTCTGTTTCCCTCCATGAAACAGGGAGCCAAAGCCCCAAACTCAGCATGTTTAGAGCAGAGATGCGTCCAAGTGGGACAGTTGCTGGTACAGGAATTCCTAGCTGAGATTAGTGCTAAATCTTTTCTAAAAGGTTTTACAGCAAAACCTCAATAACTAAAATAAATGCATAATCTTTCTGCTTGTATTTCTGTCTCCGTCCGGTTTCTTTTATGGGGTTCTTCCTTGGTACAACACATTCAGGCATGTTATAGCTGAACCCTAAATCCTGGTTTCCAGGAACGCAGTGCAACTGGACATAACCAATTTCCTTAAGAAACCAGTGCCGAAGCAAAAGACACCCTGTGGCACAAAGCAATGGTTTCACTCCAAAGCCGCTGCCCTATGTAACCCATGTCAACATCCCCCGAAAGCCAGACAGACCCTGTGCAGGGTTCCTAGAAGCTGTTCCCTCACTTCGCACTTGTTTGACAGGCACAGCCTTGCAGAAACCCGGCCGCTATTCATTTCTTCCTGCTACTACAGAGACACAGCAAGAAATTTCTAGAAAATTCCCCATGAATGAACTCATGTTGACTATTTTTGTGCTTAGAAGTCAATTGCAAATGCTTTCAAATGGAGTCAAGAGCTTTGGACCTTCCTTAACGAAGATTAGGAAAGTGAGTTAGAGCAGCACAGCCTTGCTACAGTTGGACATCACTACATTGTATTTTCCCCCTAACTAGCCACCTTGCCAGGGCTAAAATAAATAAATAAAATTAAAAAAAAAAATCAGTGCATTATTTGCACGTTGGGGAGGCTAATGAAGAAGCTTGCACAGAAGAACTGAATTTGGCCCGAACTAACTGCAGCCACTGCACACCTCTGGCACTGTGCACTGAGCTGCACAAACAGATTTGATTTTTGCTTCATAAACAAGTTTAAGAATGTTTTCTCATCCTTTTGGAGATATCAGCATCATTTTAACATTTTTTAATTTATTTTTCCTCCCTTATCTCTCCTTTCCAGTATCAATCTGCATGTGAGCCAATAACTGGACTAAAAAGCACATGGCATGATTAGGGCAATACCTGAAAAACTAAGTTTTCCTTCCTGCAAAAAGACACCCTTTGGAAGTTCCTTGTGTAGGACTTAGTATGGGATCTGCCAGTACATATTGGATTTCAGGATTAGTGTCCCATTGTGCCAGGTCACTATTAGGCAATAACAATACTGTTTAAAACATAAAATAAAATGTCGTTTTATCCCCAGGAATTCAAGGTATTTTAGAGAGCATCCATACCTGACATTCCTAGAAATAGCTCAATTAGACTGAAAGGAAGTGAAAGAGTGCAAAACAAAGAAAAAAAATTTAAAAGTATTGCCTTGGACAACAGGATAAACTGATAAACAAATAGCCATCAGGGATTTAATAACTAGATACAGGAGATGAGACTCATTTATTATTGTACTGCACACAAAAAGCTGAAGCTTGATTTAATGAAACACTACCTAACCTTATGTAGATTTATTTCAATGAACACAAGCCTTTCTCCAGGTCTGACAGAAGATGCTAATTGTGATTGATTTTTACTATCAATCGGACCAGCAGACAGGTTAAATGACCATATTTTTAACAGGTGGGCATGTGTAAGATGTACAGCAAAACAAAAAACGCTTCTGGATTTCAGCAGCACAAACCAAAGCATTTCAGAGCCCTTAAAAAACAGAGCCATCCCAAAGAGGTGGTGGTAAAGTTTTGGTACCCAAGATAAGATGCAATTAAGGTCCTCAAAACCAACAGGAAAACAACCCCCCTAAAACAATAGAAAGAAATCACCAGTTCCCCATTAGTTGAAAGCTCTCCAATAATCCACAATCCCAACCAGAAGTTTTCATTACTGTTTCTATCGATCGCTGGCACCACAGGATGACAAGCCAGCATCTCCATGAGAATGCCCACACATGTTGGAGGCTTCACCTTCAGGTGCCAAAACATGGGGAAAACCCCACAAACCAAAACCAAACCAAAAAGCACACAATCCCACATGTGCAAGGTTGTATTTGCTAGAATTTCCCCCGGAACAGCACGATACACTCCCTGTCAAGGCAAAATATTCCCATGCAATAATCCAACAGGCAGACCCTAAGCACAGTGTAACGCTGGCTGCCCACTAAGGTACTTTGTCTCAGCAATGGGTACTTTTCCACACTGGAGTTGTGCAAAGCCAGTGAGTCAGCACCACCAAAAAACGTTCCTCTGCACGGTGCCTGTGCTTGGCAAGGAGATGGACATTGCCTGCCGTGCAGTAAGGAGCTCGACGGCATGGGCGTTGTATTCTTCACGGCACATGGACAGCTGCTTCGGCACAGCCCTTCTCAGTGCCGTTAGGACATGCCAAAACCCAGCTGTATGGGTGGTTTGGCAAAAGGGTTTATTTCAATGCTATCTGTAGTCTCCAGCTCTAAAATCAAGAGCTGATCTTTCCCCCAACATGCTTATACGGTTTCCACAGGTTTACCCTGATTGTTTTTAGGCCAGCCAGCATCTTTTTGGTCCCAGGAACAGGAGGCGAGTTTCAAGACTTCATGAAGGTTTCCAGGGAGACAGATACAGCTCTGGCTCAGAAAAATCCTTGCTATTATTAATCCCTTGTGCAATCTACTAAATTTGAGATCAAAGATCATCATGACGAGCCTATTCATTTTTAAGGAACGTATATTTATGACTTAACAACCTAAACCCAAATAGGATTCAACAGTATGGACAGCACCTTCTTCAGATCCCAAAAGCAAAGACAACCTGCTTCAGCCTGAAGCATCATGTAACGAAAGACATTTGGGAGAAGACTTTAAAGGCGCAGACAGCAGTTGAAGTTGGTGTCCTACTGGATGAAGTTCCTAATTTCCATCCCAGATTTGGTCGCAGCTCTTACCTTCTACCATTACTTTGTCTATCCTCAGCATATGCAGCCTATTTACTACCACAGGGAGAAGGCAGTCAAGCCTATCAACAGTGAAGACAAAATGCAACTAGATTTCTGGAAAAAGAATAAACAAAGATGGAAGACTAAAGACAACAGACGCCTGCTCATAAAACGCTCCGAAGTGTTTAACATGTTAACATGCAAACTTTACGGAGAACCCCCACGTCATGTTTTTGGGTGTTGGATGATTTCTGGACCCATCAGGACAAGACCCTTTCAAACCAACAGACATCAAGTGAGGGCTGGAGCCCTCAGTTCCCAGCACATTGCTGCCACAACCCTGATGCCATCCTGATGGGGGTCCAGAAAAAAAGAAAGAGATCCGGAGACTGAATAATTAATTTTAAAAGAGCCTTTGAAAAGGAAGTGATTGATTAACTAAACACCTGCTGAGAGAAAGGATTTTCAGATAGCACCCCGATGGGAACAGACATTTAGCACAGCAAAAAGTGGGCATAACTGGATGACATTTAGGCAAGGGAAGGTAGGAGGAGTCACGCAGAAGAGCCTTCCTAGCAGTGAATTAAAGTTCACGGGGGAACAGGACGATACCAAAGGGATGTTGCTTGGAGGAGCATTACACCACTACAGACAAATGGTCAGCTGGTATGAAACCAGTAGCTCTCCTGTACTGCAAAAAGCCACACCTCATGTAGGTACAGATGACAAAACGGTTTCTGATTTTTTCTTGCTACTAAAAATGCAAGGCCTTCTTCCCTTCTCCAGTGTTTCAAGCCAAATTATGAGCCATGTGGCCTCTGTTCCTCACTTTTTTCCTCCACAGAACAAGGCCAGCAGTTGAGTCACACTCACACAGATGCTAAGAACACTCCTCTTAAAAATCCTGAAGGGACAAGAGAAGAGAGACAGGGTGCATGCATGGATGGAGAAAAGCAGGCCCTGGAGCTCAAAGGAAGATTGTTACCCCTCTCTGAAAATGGGGCTGCGAGCAGTGATGGATCAGTATCCCTCAGTATTGTATCCTTCTGGAAGTGCACACATCTACAGCTGTCCTGGAAAACTTCATTTCACCCTCTTTTGCCCCATCTACCATATGCTATACCCTCAACACATCTTTTATTTCAGGACAACAAGCATCTTCAGCCAGCCCACGGATCTCCTTTGCTGACTTTTATCAGAAGAGCACTCAGTTATACCTGTGTCTTTCTAGTGTAAGAGTGCTGGATGTGCAAATGCAGTATCACGGAACTAGTCCTGCCAGACAGGCGAAGCGCTCAGCTATCAGGCTCTACCAGAGAGCCTCTTCATCTGCACAGGAAATCCCATTTGTCTTGCTTCAGGAGATTTGAAGGCAAATATTGCATCGCTTCTTCTCATCTCCAGTCCCACTAGATCAAGTTTCACCTCAGGTCCCATACTCCCAGGCTCTGCAGACTTTTGATCTTGACATTGCCCAAGGAAGGATGTCTGAATCCCACAGCCCAGTCTCCAGACTCTTCTCTGGGCTATTTCCTCCTCCCCAACTCCCCTTGGCCATTTCTCCAAACAAAATCTACATACAGTTGGTCTCAACAGCAAAAGCACAGCAAGCAGCCCTATGAAACAAGGCCCTATTAACAGAAATGCCTTCTGGCAAGGCTTCAAAATCATTAGTCTCCAAGCAGATATGATTTCGTACAACCCAAAGGCTTACACTGTAGGTGGAGCTCTTCAAACTCAAGGTGACATTCAATATAGTGAAAAGCCGGGCATAGATGGAAGTATAGAAGGAAGTTTTGGCCACCTCCTCTCTGGTCCTCATCTTTTTCATCCCATCTCCACTTTCCCATTCAAGGGCACAGTCAGAGGACACTCACTGCACATACGACGGCAAAGCTGCTGGATAAACCTACTGCCCACTCATCATGGGACATGCACACTATTGCTTGGAGGCTGGAACAAGGCTTGTTAGTCTCTGATCTTGCTTCTTGGGGGCTTCAGAGCAAGCCATCTGCTGTTAACAGACAACCAGCTCTGGGCATCGGGGAACAGCGAAGGGGAGGGATGCACTCTGCTGAACACCACCCGGGCCACAGCTCCACACGCAGCACTGAGCATCCTCCACCACCGCTCTCAATCAACCTTTGCAACCCTCTGCACCCGAACATGCAAGCACCATCTTCCCAGATGTTTTTATTTGATACTGCAAGGAGTGTTTGCTGTCTCTCAGGAAGAACATGAAACCAAGCAAAGGGCCAAGTCTCTGCTGGGAGTCTTGCTCCAGATAACGTTTGCCAAAGCTATCTGGAAGATAGAAGGAATTTGTCTGTTGCTTAGTTTCTTTAGAAGGCTATGGGGGGCACACAGGCCTGAAAACACCACAGGAAGGAAATCTAACAGGTTTTGTGATTTCCCGCCATGCGGAAAGCATGCAGAGCCCAGGTTCTCACTTGGCTGCTTCTGACTTCCATGGATGGTACAATCCCAGTGGGACAGGGAAAAGCACTTATCATGCCCAGAACTTCATTCCACCGCCCACAGAGACAACGTAGTTAAAAGTGTGATGCAAAATAAGCTGGCATTTCAAGGAATTGCCTATAGAAAGAAATCATTAAAAACAAAGATAACTAAAATAAAATACTTGTGTCATGTCAGGTGTTTATATCACCTAGGAAACTCCTAGTGAGCACTCTTGAACTTGAAGAGGACCTCAAGCACGCTCCAAGCCTGCCAGATAGGTTCTGACAGCCTACAGAGATATTTTTTCTGCTTTGAATGTCAGCATAAAAAGTTACTTAGATGCCTTGAAAAAAATAAAATAATTTGCATTCAAAAGGCCAGTGCCTACACTGCAGTATGCTATCTTGTCTGAAGTCAGTCAACCAGCAGAGACAGTCGGAGGTATTCAACAGACCTAGGTACAGAAGTACTCAAACTAGAGACTCAGACCAGTACGACTAAAGACCACAGGACAGCTTTACCCAAGCCCAGGGCTGCGTCCAAGCCAACATGCTCCAGCTTTAACCTGGACCTGCCCAAAAACCTTGGAGAAGAAAGGACTATATGATTATGATTTCAGGGTCTACTCAGAGGCAGATGACAGGAACGTTTCATCACCTCACCCAGTCCCATGATGATCTGCAATGCAAGATTACCATGCAGTCATGTAGGGTCAGCACAGCCTGTTTGTTTTGTTTTTTGCAGATTGCCACATACTCAACACATCTTGCTATGAGCCAAAGTTTAACCACTGCTGGTGGGGTTCTGCAAAGGACACAAAGACTGAGCCTCAAGCTCTAACAAAAACAAAACAAAAAAAATCACAGACTTCTGCTGCAGCTCAACAGCCAAGCCTGGAGAGCAAAACCCAGCAGAATCAGCAGCCAGAAAAACGCAATGGCACAAACTGTCCTGAGCAAGGCAAGGATTGTCTCTTTTGTTTGTAAGGCATCTAGAACATCTGGGGCATGACTTGACTCTGGGTTCATGTGCTGACTTACCGCCACAGTAATTCTATGCAGAAGAGGTGCCTTAAAGTTGTATTTGTCATATATATTATCTGGAGAGCAGCCTGGAGACCATCCAACCCAGTACCATCCTTTACACAGGCAGAAGAGTCAGACACCGCAGTACTAGTAACACGAAACTACTCACCATCGGTGCTCCACGGTGACCTATAATGGCTGGCTTTGGTCCCAGAGCCTTCTTCTCCATTATGCAAGGGGACGAGATGGTGAGGGGGACGAGGTAAAGTGCAACTACAACTGCAAGGTACGCAGTGAACATCAGCATCTGAGAAGCTGAGATGGAAAGAGAGAGAAAGAGCTGATGAAAATGTTGCTCCTGACCACCCCATACCACAGCAGCAAAGTCAAGACACCTTCATCTTCCTCCAGAGGAGAGACTAGTCTACACCTGTTGACTCTTGTACAACTTGCAGAACCCTGTGTTTAGGGAAGATCATATTCTATAAAAAAAAACAACAACCAAACACAATTTCCCACCCCAAAAAACCCCAAAACAACAAACCAATCAAAAACCCACTCTGAGGTAATCAAGTCCTGAAGGAAGTTTTCACATTTTGCATTGAAGAAACAAAGTTAAGCAAATTGCTTAAAGTTCCAGCAACACAGCCCAAAACAGTGCTTATTTCCAGCCTTTTGGGTAGGACAGCACCGGATTTTGCCCTGCCTGACAGCAGAAGTAGATAACCAGTTAAACATACCTACAAATAAGTCATGACACCATGCTGCTGCATTTAACATCACTTGGGTTTACATCAATCGTGTTTACATTGGTGGTTCACTGCCACCACCCATTTCAGCCAGGGTAAAGCCACTTTAACTGCTTCTGCATTAAAGAACTGTGTCAGCCAGAACTGAGTTAATTCACGGTAACAGTTTACTGATTAAGTTGCTCACGTTTAAATAAATCCTTGGATCGTGGTGGTGCTGCACTCCCCAGGGTCTCCCGCAAGCAACTATCACAGGATCAGCAAATGCAGCAATGAGGATATTGAAGGTACCGGCTGCAAGGCGGCTGCAACGCCTGGGGCCGGAGGAGCAGTCCTGCCTCCCACACCATGCCTCAGCCACCCACCTCCCACAGCCAGTGACTTCTCACAAATTCCAGTCTCTGGGAATCTTTCAAAGGTGCTGACAGTGCAACAGAAACAGCCCGTGTACTCAACAGATGTGGATTGCTTATAAAGAACAACAGGCACCTTTGAACTCCTGAGCTATTTGGAGTCACTTGAAACCACGCATACTAAAGCAAAAGACATTTTTATTTTTAAATTATTATTTATTTTGCAAACTCATCAAGGCTTTGGGACTCGAGGGGGAACTTCCAAAAAAACCCTTTAAAACAAATATTTGCAATGGCTGCAAGATGGAGAAGCTCGTCTGGGTGGGGTTTTTTGTTGGGGTTTTTTTTTTTTGTTTTTTGGTTTTGTTTTTTTTTTTTTTTTTTTAGGAAAAAGACAGAATAGCCCAGCTCTGGTCCTGACCACACCGATCTGGTTTCACACATAAATAAGCTGCTTTTTGTTTCCAGCATCTAATAGCCACATTCAAACATGTTCCTACATGCCAGAAAGTAACACTAGTAACTTTGCCAGCTAATTTTTCCTCCTCTTTGGAAGAGATGTCAATCACCCACAGAGCACTCAAGGAACTGAATGGCATCTTGCTAAGTGAGCGCATGCTGTGTCCTGCGCCGTAAAGGTCCAGTGCCCTGTAGTTGCGTGTTACCAGCATCAAAATCTCCAGATGGACACAGGACATGATCCTGACCCAACTCTTGCTCACCCCAGGAACACCACACACCAACCAGGCTTTGCAAGTCAGCCTAAGAGTCAGCAAAGTCTCAGGCTTTGCAAAAAATCTGGTCCCTTCCTTCCTAGTACTGCAGTTTAGAGATTAAACGGCTCAGATTCAGACTAAAGGTTAAGTACCACGTGAAATGCCTGTGCTTTCAAATATTTTGATCATTGGACTGCACCCACAAGGAAAGGATGTCCCCGCATGGGTCACAGACCATGTCAAAATGGAGCTGAAGACCTCTCACCCAGCCATGCATACATGGCAACTGAGACCATGCACAAAACCCCCAAAATGAAATACAAAGTCCACGCTGTCCAATTTGAGGTTGGATGCCTGTGTGGAAGAAGCTCTTCTGGTGACCACCCAAGCCAAGCAAGCAGGACTGATAAATCTCCTACTTTCTACAACATGACGCCACCACCAGCAGCAGCCTTCCTTCTTCATTCCTCCTGCTCTTAGTGATCACTCCAGCCTAGTTTGGGTTCCCAGAAGAGCATGCTTCTCACACTCCTGTTTGCTACCCAAGACTTCCAGGGATGTTTTGAGTCCAATGTTTTCTACCTAGCCTCTGAATCAAGCTTTTGAAAAACCAGCTACTATCTTTTAAAACACTAACTATTCAAGAAACTTCTATTTTTTGGGTTCAGAAAAAGTAGCGGGGGGGACACAAACAAATAAAACAACAAAAAAAAACCCACCAACATATAAATTTGCTCAGAAAAGCCAGTTGCTGAAGATTGTCACATGCCTCAAAGAAATGGCAAGAACACACTTGCGTAGCTACACCAGTTATTTCCTAAACGTAATGGGAAAATAGGATTTCACTCACTAATAACAAGTGACTGTAGGTTCTCACAGAGATTTCAGTTCTTCTCTTCAATTTTTAACACCACCATATCAAGCATACCTGCACCAAAAAGCCTGTAAATGCCTCCAGGCAAGATACCTTTTGCAAGTAAAATGACCCTGAAATAATTGTAATACACAATGGTACAGAAGAGATGGACATTCTTCCTTAAAAGCAAACAATAACAAAAACCCCAACCCAGGAGGAAAAAAAAAAAAAAAAAAAAAAAAAGGAAAACAGCAGCCTGGATTATTTAAAAATAAATTTTAAAAAAAGGGTGGAGGGTGGGGAGCAAAAGAAAAGCGCCATTTTCATTTCCAGGGAACTCAGCTGCCAGAGTAAAAGCATGAGGAATTCAGGAGCACATGCAGCCTCTGCTCTAGGTGGAACTACACATCCTCCCTCAGCTGCCAGCCTAATTACATGTGAGGACATATTTAAGAACCACCAGGTCCAGCTTTACTGGCATATTGATGAATTAAGGCAGAGCAATTCTTTCTTGAAAGGTGTCTCTGGATATCAAAAATCCTTCCATCTCCAGACACCATTTCCTCGTTCTTAACTCCCACTTCTTGGAAGTCTTTTGCAAGTGTCTGCCAAATCCCTCCAGGGCTTGTATTTTGCTGCAGGTTAAATACCAATGAAAATAATTTTCCTGGAGCTGGCACAAAGGTCTGAGAATATCCATGGATACCCTGAAGAAAAAAAAAAAACTTCTGAGGGCACAGAAGGATCAGATTATTTCACAAGAAAACCTGGAGGAACAGCTCAGGCCTGGGAGAGCCCCTGGCAATGAGGTGGGGCAGGGGAGATGCCCAGAAGACCTTATTTCAGTGGACGGGACTATCAACAAGAAGAGCTGGGTTCAGTGTGCCCTTTATGGCTCTGCTCCCTTAGGCCTTTGACCATATCTCAACATGCATTTAAGGAAGCACAGAGCAATCAGGGGACCAGATCTCTACTGAGCCCTCTGGGTCCTACTGTACCACAAGCAATGAGTAGCTTTCAAGAGCTAGAAATGCAGGTGAAGGAGAGCCAAGGAGCCAGGGAAAGGGAGAGGTGCTTATGAGAACGTTGCATGTTACGCTGCAGAGGGTGTATTTATATTTTCTAATGCAGACTGATGGAAATCTAGATGCTTTTATTCAATTCATCATTGAAAAAAAAAAGCCCTTTCACCTCCAGATCTGTTGTGCTTCTGATGGCAACTTGACAGACATAGGATCTGGGTGTATGCCCAGACCAGATATATCCACTCCAGTTCCACCTGGGTTATTCTAGGAGAGCATCCACCTCCTCAGCATGGCAGAGCTGGAGGGTGCTGAGCCCTGGAAAGGAACCAGCACTGCCTCCTTCCAGCTGGTTCCCAGCAAGAGGACCCAGTGCCCCAGTAGCCACCCACCAGCCCCTGACCACCATGCAAAGACACACATGGTACTTACTGGCTTTCTCTGTTCGTGCAAACTGCCCAGCTATCAACCATGACAGGGCTGTGATGGCTGCAAGCGCTCCTATGTGCAAGAAGGGGGCTGTGGCCTACAGAAGAGAAAAAATTATTGCAAACACCCCAGCACCTTGCAAATTCACTGATCTTGCAGGCTCCACGGGGCACCAGATCGCTCCGTTTCCAGTTGGATTTCACACCATTCCTGCATCAGGCTCCTGCATCTGTTTTGGCTATCTCTTCTTCCAAATCTTACCGTTGCCTTTAGCACTCAGGCCACTATGAAGGCAAACCAGGAAAAGTCTAACCCCCTTCTTGAGGAAGAGCTCACCCAATAACACAAACATTTAGCAAAGGACTGCTTAAACACCATGCAAATTCAAGTAAGGCTCTTGGTTCCACCAACTATTAAATTTCTTGTAGTCCAGTTGAATGCTGATCAATGGCTCAATGTCTAGATGTAAAGAGTAGTGTCCCTTGAGATTCCTACTGGGACCAATACTGTTCAGCATCTTTACCAGCAACACAGACAGTGGGATGGAGTGCACCCTCAGCAAATTTGCAGATGGTACCAAGCAGAGTGGTGTGGCTGACACTCATGAGGGACAGGACACCATTCACAGGGACCTGGATAAGCTCCAGAACTGGGCCTACATGAATATCATGAGGTTCAACAAGGCCAAGTGCAAGGTCCACTACCTGAATCAGGGCATCCCCCGCTATCCATACAGGCTGGGGGATGCAGGGATGGAGAGCAGCCCTGTGGAGAAGGGCTTGGGGGTGCTGGGGGATGAAAAGCTGGACATGACCCGGCAATGTGCGCTCGCAGCCCAGAAAGCCGCCCGTGCCCTGGGCTGCATCCCCAGCAGCGTGGCCGGCAGGGCGAGGGAGGGGGCTCTGCCCCTCTGCTCCCCTCTGCTGAGACCCCCCCACAGTGCTGCGTCCAGCTCGGGGGTCCTCAGCATCAGAAGGACACGGACCTGTTGGAGCGGGCCCGTCGGAGGCCACGGAGCTGGTCAGAGGGCTGGAGCCCCTCTGCTGTGGGGACAGGCTGGGAGAGCTGGGGCTGTGCAGCCTGGGGAGGAGAAGGCTCCGGGGAGACCTTGGAGCAGCCTTTCAGTAACTGGAGGGGGCTTGTGGGAAAGATGGAGACTGACTTTTTAGTAGTGTCTGTATCAATACAACATGAGCTAATGGTTTTGAACTAACACAGCGTAGACTTAAGACTAGATATCAAGGAAGACATTTTCTATAATGAGGGTGGTGAGGCACTGGCACAGGTTGCCCAGAGAGGTGGCCAATGCCCCATTCCTGGAAACGTTCAAGGGCAGGTTGGATGGGGCTGTGAGCAACCTCATCTAGTGGAAGGTGTCTCTGCTCATTGCAGGGGCGTTGGTCTAGACCTTTAAACATCCCTTCCAACCCAAACTATTCTGTCATTCTATGAACACACTGGACTGTGTATCACCATGGTGTACCACCATGAAAGAAAGTTTGAGATGGACCCTCTGAGTCATGCTTCTGTTTTCCAATTGCCTGCCTAAAACTTAAAAAAAAAAAAAAATAAGAAAAAGGAAGCACTTCTGAGAAATGTTAGTCATTCGTGTGAATGTTATTTTTTCCCTCCTGTATTTGTGTACTCCCAAATATACAGCAGTGATCACCAGTAAAACCTCTCAAACCTTTCACACGCAAAGTATTTTTTATCCCTTTTTGAGGAAGGGGTGGGGAACAAACAGAGAGCAGGTCTATCAAGAAATTAACAGTTTGCAACTATTTTCCTCGAGTACTTATATAACCCCACAGCATACCACAAGTCTTCCTTAAAACAGGACTAGAGCACAGAAGTTAAATTTATCTAAATCTAAAAAAGAATGTATGTGCAATATAAAAACAAACCCAGAGTACTCCTCCCATAGGGACTTGGAAAAGCATGATGCTCCAGGCCTGGACACCAACGTCCAGAGCATTGCTAGCCAAACCAAGAAGAGGAATTGCCCTCTCCCTCCAACAACTATGA
The DNA here is from genome assembly GCF_963210335.1 of Falco punctatus. NCBI lineage: Eukaryota > Metazoa > Chordata > Aves > Falconiformes > Falconidae > Falco > Falco punctatus. Next base: position 931,797 of record NC_137581.1, read on the forward strand.
GTCACACCCAGCCTCAGTATCTTCCACATCAAACTGCAGCCAAGCCCTGCTTTGAGTTTAAAGGGAAAAGCCCAGGAGATGGAGACAAAGCGATACAGTAGCCTTGAGGACTCTGTGAGAGCTCTGCTGTAAAGTTTCTCGTTGCCAGAATTTCAGTATTTGGAGTGACAAACATCAGGACAGGGTTTTATACAGCAGAAAGTCACAAAATCCAACATGTAGCTGCACTGGCCCTTTTTCCCACCCAGAAAAGCATCCTTGCAGACAACTTACTTGCAGTGAAATAAATACCATCTCCCATTCGTCGTCCCAAAGCTGGGCTATCGATGACATGGTCACCACGGTAGTTATTAAAGTCGTAATCAGGCCAATCTGCAACAAATATGAGAGTACTTACATACTGGATCCTATCATGGTGTAAGTTTTACAGGTTGGGAAACAGAAAAAGAAAACTTTTGTATGTAATAAAAGGACTAAGCCAACTACCCTTAGGACCCACAAGGAAAGAGGCTGGGCTCATGTGCTGTCCCAGCACAACCTCCCCTTTTCCACCACTGGAGATATAACACTGGCCTGAACAGTCCCAGGAGGGCACATCTCATGGAGGATATCTCTCACTTTCTTCACACAGTGGACAATGATATGGAAAGATCAGGTCATATTCTCTGCCAACACACTGGATCAATACCAGCTGCAATAGAGATTGGGTTCTGCCATGCAACTTCAGGAGGTGATCCCAGACTCTCCTGGCCCTGCTGCAACAGCCCATGACGTGGGATGTCTGGCAGACTTTGTTCAACTTGACTGTCCAACACCTCTGTTCAGACATAAGCCTGGAATACACCCAACAAACAACGAACGTTGCACTTCAGTAAAGGGTGAACGTGTGCAAGCGAGGCTGTGCATCCTTATCACTAAGCAATCATCCTGAGATGGTTCAATTACAATTCGCCTGGGTCTGAAATGGCAGCAACTGTGCAGTCAGCATCCAAGCCACATTGACAGAACAGTTCTAACAGACAATGCAGCTTGAGAAGAGGCTCTGGATGAGATGGTGGCTGAACTGAGATGACAGACCAAGACCCAGTTCATCAGCCACCTCCCCCCTAGCCTCCCTTTCCCTCCACATGGAAGCACTCAGAAGCTTGAGTGAGGCAGTCAAAAAGAAAACGTCACCTCCATTTTGAAGGTAGAAAGTTCAAACCATGAAAGACTACCTAGAAATAACTCCAGCTGTAAAGACCTAAAATCCAGTATATCAGTCTTTGCTGTTCCATATGCCTGCCAGATTCAAAGGAGGAGGAGAATGCTCTACGCCTGTCTCATGTACCACCTAGGTCTGAAATCTGTGTGGGAGTCTTGGGGCAGAAAAGGCCAACTTCGCAATGAGTTGATCTAGGATGCACGCGACATCTCTAGACCCAATTTCAGATTTACCTAATACCTTAGACAAACAAATATAAAAACCACGCATTCCCAGCATTTACAGAAATTACTTTTGTACATAAGAACAGGATTTCTCTTTCTAGTTTAGCTTCTGTTCACACCTGCTGTTCCTCTCCTAGATGCCCACAGATGGACCTGCCAAGAGCATAAGAGGTTTCCACAGGACAGCAGTGGCTCGCTCTGAGCCTCCACCTTCTGGGGAACATGAACAAAGCACATGGGGCAGCAGAAGGGGCCAAGAGATCCAGCTGTCACAGGCTGATGAGAATCCTGGCGTCAAGAGGCTGCATTCAAACCATTTCCTAAATCTAACCAACCCATTTCTGCACATCCACGGCAGGACGGGGTCCGTTTGCCTATTTAAAAGGCACCCCTCAGTCACCTATAGGGGCAATCCACGCTATTGCAAGAGGTTTCCTCATTAAGGACTCTGAACTAATAAAGCACAAAGCAATGCATGTGGACAACTGCGCTTTGCGGTGGGGCTCTGCATGCAGTAGGCATTCTGCTCCCCGACCCTGCGGCCAGACCTCTGGGCCGCCTGCCAGAGTGTAACACCAGCACACAACTCTGAATCTACTTTTCATCCATTTTATATCCGCCAAAGCTGAACTCCAAATTCAGCATCAACAGAAGACTTTATCAACTACATTTCTTCAAGTGCAACCCTAATTCCCCTTGATGTTGCTGCCCTGTGTGGCACAAAGGTGTCAGGACACAACTGTATCTCCATTCCGTTACTTCTTCCTCCCATCAGCTCCAATCTATTGCTTCTTACCCTTCCTCCATGCATCTCCAACTTGGCTTACAATCCTCAACTTTTTTGCAGGATTACAGGAGAAAATTGGAAGGAATCGTGCAGTTTGCACATACCAGCCCTTCCCATGTGCTTTAATCTATATTTGAAGGTAAATCAGCACAGTTGCAGAGAAGAACATTAACTTATTCCAGTCTCTTATCTCAGCCTCCTTAGAAAGCTGAGGGTGGTGCAGGGAAGGAAAGAGCGAGACAGAGCAACACGTCTGAGCTGTGATGAAAGGTGAACTTTTTTGGAAGAAGGGAAGGAAGGGTAAGTTTCTGTAAGCAAGAACTAACTGATTTCCACCAACACATTCCTCTTCTGGACTTACTCATCCAAACCCACTAGCCACCTGGAGCATGTCTGAAAAATACCATTTCCTCTGATGAAGAAACATATGTTAGACTCAAGAATCAACTGTTTTCCAGCAGTAGTCAGATGGTCCCCGTCCCCTCTTTGCATTGCATCCCCTCCTCCAAGGAAGCATAATGTATGCATTTATAGGGGAAAAAAAAAAAAAAAGCCCCCAAAGAGAAGGTGAGGTGGTCTGTGCTTTCCCTGTCCTAGGGGGTGGTACATCTGTTCAGGCTCTGATCTTTCAAGACCCTGTCACATGCAGTACAACCAGTTTCAGGAGGAGATGTGTATCAGCAGATTCAGGACTGGTCCCTTAATTACCTATTAGCAGATTGCCAGTTACAGTTGAATCGTGCCAAGCAGTTTTCTTTGGCACTGTCTTCTCCGGCAGCTTGCTGCATATCCTTCCTCTCCCCTTCTCTGCTCTAAACGTCAGATCTGCATCTCCACTTATATTTCACTGCAATGTTTTCCAAACTGCTTTATGTATAAATCAGGACCTCCCTGGGTTCCAGCAAACCACTACCTGCACTTTGCACACTCCCAGTTTTAACACCTACATCTTCCTCCCAAGGCTTTTCCCATCAGTTCCTCCAAGCATGTGCAGAACAACTTCATATCTGCTCAGCCCCTCTTCCAGGGCTGGGTTCAGCATAGAAAGGAGCACCAGAGAGGTTCATAATGGAGTACCACGCTGAGCAGAGACTGAAGCCAGGTTTCTCTAATGGCCTGGTGTTTCTCAGTCTCCAGCACTAGACCCTCTGTCAGCAGGGACCCCAAAGCATTTCACCAAGGTCTTAGTCCCCATGCTTTGGCTGCCCCTGCTGTGCAATTTGCTCAGTCCTCTGAGCCGAGGACACATGCACCACATATCTACAATTTATGCTCCTCCCAAAACACCCATGAAAGTGAGTGCCACATATACCGCCTGTTTCTTAGACTCCCGTTTTATTGAGATCTTGCTCCCTTCCAAGATGAGAAGAGCTATTTACCTTGTGAAGCCAGTGCAGATTCATCTGCTGTCCCACAGCTATGTGACATAGTGCTAGTATCTGGGAGGAAGAAATCAAGTGTCAGACATAGGCACAGCACAACCTTTAAGTGTTTGAACACGCAGGAACATCATCGTCATCCAAAAAGATAACCAAACAGGCCAGGACAGAAAAAAAGGGCTGGCAGGAAGATGGTCCAGCAGACACCACCTATTTCAGTTGTACAAACAGATCTTCTCCAAAGCCAAGGATATGGAGGGAAAGACACTGACCTCAGAGGCAGGGAGCTGAGACTTTGGTCCATGGATACACAGCTTCTGGGACTGCAGGAAGCAGTGCCTACATGGGGCCAGGGACCAGCACGCTACGTGAATGGACATCACCTTGAAGGTCCCAGCACCCCAGGGTGGGGGGAAACAACTTGCACTTGTGACTGGCAGACACACCAAAGTGGAAACTGGACCATACTATGCGAAACAAGAGCTGTGTTCCTCCTCAGGCCAACTGCATCACTGGTATCAAAGTCTCCGTCTTTGCTCTTCATCATCTGAGGTCAAAGACCATGCAATTTTTCACTTTCTATTTATTTTAGGCAACTTAGGCACAGGGAAAGGAAAGAGAGAGAAATCACCTCCAGAAAAAAAATTGTTCAAGCCATAGGTGGACCGAGAAGTTCATGCCCTTTTAAAAACAAACACACAAACCTCTAGAAAATGGCATTTTATTCTACTCACCAATAACACTGTAATGTACGTAAAGCCAGCCGCAGTTGTTATAAGTATTGGAATGGACCAGTCACTCCAATATCCCATTCGGTTATATAAAAACCTGAAAGACAAGCGTGAAGTACAGATTACGAAGAGATTCAGCACTGTAACAACTTCACTGGGATTAGACAAAACTTTTTAGAAAATGGGTCTGTCTTTCTGTTCCCACTGTACAGACGAGACACAGGCAGCAAAAAGCACAAGTCACTCTGAAATAAAAACTCAAACGTTTGTGCTTTGATCCCCTATGGGAAATTAACTCTGCAGAGAGGAACCGGACAATTATGTCAAACAGCAACAATGTGACGCTGGAGAGAAAAAGACAAACAACCAACAAAACCATACAGGATCAGTGCTTGAGGTTTTTTAAAAAAATACACCCTAGAAACAAGATAAAAGTATCCCCACGTGTGGTGATGTTTGCCTAAATGATAGATCCAATCCTGTCCCATGTGCCTGTAGACTAATAAATACAATATAGAACTAATTAGTATTAAGGACAGGGGAGAAAAATTAATGTTGCTGTGGAGAGTTCAAGCCTGACCTGGATTAAAACTTTTTCCACTGGATTCTTAGAAAAAAACATCACTAAATTGACTTGGATTGGGGTTAACTTTCTCTCCATGTAAATCCCCTGGTACAGCAAGGACAAGAAGGTTTCAGGGTGGATGACGCAGCAGTACCGCTCACACACACCCAGCAGAAACACAAGCTTTGGAGCAGCGCCAGGCTGCTGTGTTCTCTCTCTCAACGCAAGGACCACACGAAGCCCACCCTGACCTGCCTATCTCAGGCCTGAGTCCTACTGAGGAGGAGCAACCAGGTTCAGGACACACCTGAGCAGAGATTCCAGAAGGCTGAGTTGAGACAGACCTCACGATATGAAGGGATTCCATAACACAGTAGACCTTGGGCTTCTCCAACAGCTGACAACGTGGGTCTCAGGTCAAATGGTCCCACTAGCCTTCCTCTGCCCTACCCACCAGCTCATTCAACGGACTGGCCAAGGCGAGCACCTGGGGTTTTTGTTGCTTTTTTTGTGGTTACAACAGACAGAAATGCTGCATGCAAGCAGGTCAAAGATTCAACCTCCCTCCCACCACTCAAATCCAGCATCATTCCCCAGCCACAAACTCTGGTCTGGCAACTGCCTCATCTATTCTGTGCAGGAATAGAACTCCCACAGAAGATCCGGAGAGCAAATCCTTGAGCTCAAACATACATGACCCATGCCCAGGTTCTGCTTTGGGATTCAAAGAGACATAACAAAAGGGATCCAGAGGGATTCAGACATGCTGTTAGTAGAGAAGAGGGAACAAAGAGAAGAGGGCTTCTCTGAAGTCCTTGCTCAATACCACCACCAAGAGCTTCCTTAGCTCATCTTCAATACAATTAATTTTTTGCTCTGATGTCCCTTCAAATGGCCCTCAGAGTCAGGTCTTCACCTGATGTGCAAATGGCTGTTTTAAAAAGCTGTTTCCATGGTAGTTATGAACCAGATAAGCCTTCTCCAGAACTAAGGAACAAAAAAATTTGCTACACAGACTTGCATTTATAGCCCTGCTCCAAGAGGGAACACAGCCAGGTTCACAAATTACAGCATCTCCCACATCCTTCATTAACTGATGTTGAGCTTTCTGTTGTAGCGCATAACCTCACACACCGGAGATCTGAAGTATAATGCCATTAAGTATAGACACCAAAAAGTGAAATGCCTGAAGCAGTAAACTAAAGAAAGCATTTACTTAAATTTAAAAGGCACAAAGCCCTTTCACTGACAAGGGCCTCATTGCATAGTCAGCCTCACTGAAAAAGGTTAAAAGCCTGCAGCAACACACGCCGAGCTATAATTCTGCCTTGTCTTTCTGAAGCCCACTGCAATCCCAGAGTAGTCCCCTAAGTCTTTACAAGTTTAAAGGCCAACCCCCCACCTTCAGGTAGGTAAACCCTACCACTGCCACAATCTAATCAAGTCAGTTTGTTTTTACATAGGTAGATGTATTCGCTGCTGGACCCCAAAACCACTGCCTGAACCTCAGGCAGCATTTGCTACGCTCATCTGTAGGTCCTGCTAGCTCTTAAGGCACTGCTGGCAGCTGCTCACCGCACTTAGCAATGCTCTGCACATCTGGGTTACGAAACAAAGAACACCTTAATGAATCCAGGTTTCAAGTACCATTTCAATCTAAAGGACACAGAAGAGAGGTATTGCAGCACACTGCAGTTTCAGCTAGAATAATGAAGCTTTACATTAGCATGCTAATAACTCCGCCGAGCAGGACCTGGGGAAATAGAAGATGTGAGGTTGAATGAGCCAACAGGGTGCCTCCCCCTGTGATTAAGTCCAACCACACACTGGGTGGCTTTAAGAGAAGTGTCACCAGCAGACCAAGGGAAGTTGCTATCCCTTCTGCTGAGCACTGGTGAGGGGGCACCAGCCCCGCAGTGCCCTCCCTGGTTTGGGCCTCCTGGTTCAAGGAGGATGTGGAAAGGGTCCAATGGAGAACTACCAAACCAAGACGATGAGGCACGCGGGGAACACAGTTTGCTAGGAAAGCCTGAGGAAGTTGGACTACTTCAGTCTTACAGAGAAGAGGCTGTAAGATGACCTGATTGCCAACTATGCTGTCTAACAGACAGTTACGAAAATGTTGAAATCAAACTTTTCAAGAGTGACAGACACTGTCACAGGGGAAATGGCCCTTGGAGGTTTGGGTTGGGAAATCTTCTCCTCACAGAGGGCGGTGCAGTGCTGGCACAAGTCCTACAGTTTCAAGACTTCAGTCAGCTTGATTTACTGCTGGCAATAGTCCTCCTTTAAGGGGCTGGTCTGACAGATGCCTCCAGTCTTCCTTCCCCTGCCATGGTGGGACAGGTTGAAGAACTTCAGTGTAGTTGCCTGCACATGGCACGAGAAAGGAAAGCTTACAAGGATGAGCTCTGGAGGGCAGGAACAAGCTCAGCAGTGCATCATACCAACATGACAGCAATTTTTTGTCCCAGTTCCTCCAGGGAGTCCCTGCCAATATCTTGGTGTGCTAAGTCCTGTGCAGAGATGGAATATGCCCCCCCTGAGTCCTCCTTCTAGTCCAACAGAGGTCATGGCTGGCAATTAAGTCAGTGGAGCAGAAAGGCAGGCACAGAAACAAGTAGCAAAGAACCTTTATCCACAAAAATGACCCAGAAGTAATAGCCACTGAGGAACATCAAAGATGGGGTTTCTAAGAGCCAGAACCCCACTACACCTTATCAGAACAGGCTCACAGCACGGTTGGGACCAAAATTATGCTTTCATCTCCATTACACCCTGTTTGGCTGAAACCTCTTCTGGTTTAATGGAGCCCACACATCTGTGCTGGGAGGGAAGAGGACCAGGATCAGCCTGAATGGACCCACTGGAAATTTTCTCTCTGTTTGGAATCGGCATGGCCATGATTAAAACCCTGCCCCATGTTATCATCCTTCCTCCCAGTCTTTCTGAAGCATTTCAGGCTGTTTTTCAGAAACCCTGCTGTTCTCCTCGACCTCTGGTGTCATAGCATAGAGCAGGGATCTAACTGGGGTTACAGCACATACAAAGCACTGACCCATTTTCAGTACTGAATGGCAATGCTTGAACAGATGTAGCCCTGCTATTTCGCATCCAAAGAGCCTCTTCCGCAGCTCTTGTGCGCGAGAAGGCTTGCTTTTCCAGGGCTGTCGATCCAGAATTGCTTATAGCACCCTGTGCACACTGGGTTGCATAGCAGAGGAAGGGGCTTTGGTCTGCAGGTAGCATGCATGAGCATTTTAAAACCCAAATACCTGTTGGATCCAGAGCAGACCTGCACATCTCCCCTCATTCCTGCAAAAATATTTGGGAATCCAAAACTTTTCAGCACTACAGCCACAATGCTCGTTCACAGCATTCCCAGGGCTTTGCTTCATCTCTGCATGATTTTATTTTTTTTTAAAGCCCATTCTCAACTTCAAGCTAAAACAGATTTTGTTTTGCACTGGAGGGATTAGGAGAGTTCGTGTTTTTTACTGAAGGTATAAAAAAAAAAAAGAGGAATTTCAAAATATCCTTTAAAAAAAGGCATTCTTCCCATGCTAGTATTATAAATAATCAAGAGCAATGGTGATGGTTTCAGTTCTCAAAGCACGGGTCTGAGAAAAGAGGAAAACACACTCCTGGGAGGAGACAGCTCACATCATTACATTAGTAAACACTCTCCCTCACGCAACTTCAGCATCTAAAGCAGGTGATTTATTTAAGGGACCAACTATCCACTGTATTTTAAAATCCAGTTTACATATTATCTTTGACAAAAAGATGATGTCAATGCAGTTTCGTTAGAAGAGAGCCCAAGGTACTGTCAAAATGTTCAAGATGCTGCTGAGGTAGTAAAAGAAAGAATCATTTCCAGCACTGGGTTTAGCTGGCAACACCCAAAACTCCCCAGCACATCCCACTGGAAAGCTTGTTGTCAGCTCCTTCCAACTTTGCAAAATTTTCCACACCCATGTCTGCTTCAGGCTGAATTCCTGTCATTTATATTTTCTGGAAAGTTGCAGTCAAATTGCTCAGCCACTTCTAAAATCAGCCAACCATAGAAACAAACAAACAAAAACCAACCGAAAAGCTTCTACATGATTCCAGCACCATCTTTGTTTTTGCATGCCATTCACGGGGGAGCACACCTACCCCACGCTCCGTTACAGCCACGCAATAGACACGTGAGGACATACAACATTTATTAGTGAAGACAGGCAGAAGCAGCCCTCCCTCACCCTCACTTCCCAGCTCACTTTCCCTTTACTGTCAGTAACAATTCCATCTGAAGGACCCAAACACATCCAGCCCAGAGGCACGTGATGGCAGCCAAACTTAAGGGTCTGCCCCTCTGCAATGGGGAAACTCTACTCACCAGTTGATTTCATTGTAGTCGTTGCGAACTTCCCACCAGAAGTAAAACCAGACCAAAGTCAGGAAGAAGGACGAGGTGAGGATGAGGAACCAGAGGCACTCCCACTGAGAATGGAAAAAGAAGCCAACATCAATACTATCCCATCTGAGGGCCAGTGCTGCCCCACATCTCACCTAGAAGTTGTTGAGAGTGGATGGAGTAACTAGACATTTCCAAGGGCAGATTTCAGATCCTTGTTTCCCTGGGGCAGGTGGGAGATGCAACCCTTATTCCCAGCTCTGGGCAGAGGGGTCGCTTACATAGACCCATCTTACGTAGGGCTGGGACAGCATTTCTCCAGCTCTCAAAGCATGTGGAACGAGGGAGCGATTCTGGATACAGAACTGCTGTTTTTGTTTGGTTGAAGGTTTGGTGGCTTGGGGTGGGTTTTTTTGTTTGTTTGAGGTTTCTCTGAGGCAATTTTTACTTTTCCATTCACATGCAAGAGAGGCAAATTGGCATCTTACTCTCCCATGGGTTCAGCTAAATAACTACAACACAGACATATAAACCCTTATTCCTTCCCCCAGGGCACTCAGATCCTGCAGAGCTAAACCACCCATCTGCAACATTTATTCCCACCACCACCACCACATATGCAAATATTTTTGCAAATAATATGACAAGAGGAGAGACTACACCAGCATCAGATGGAAGATTTGCACCAACATTCAGTTTTCATGAATGTTTCAAATAATACTACACATACATGCATCTCCCCCCCCCCCCCCAAATCCCTAATGAATGTTTCAAATAATACTACACACACATGCATTCCCCCCCCCCCCCCCCCCAAATCCCTAAAACATCTGTTCAGTGACCTGCTCCAATAGCATGAGTAAAATCCTAAACCACAAGGACATCCATAAAGAGAACAGTGTTGCAAGAAAACGGGACCATTTCCACGTGGTCCTTATTGGTTTTAATCTGCAGGCATTAAAACAGTCCACACATGTTTCCATTTCAAATAGCATCCAGTCTGGAACAAAACACTGAAATAAATTCTTTATGGAAAATATTCAAATGAACCCTCTCTTCCCAGAATGAGCAAGTAGGAAGGAAAATTGAAAAAGTGTATGAGCAACTCTACTACTATAAATTCCTTCTAGACCCTGAGCACAACATTAATCTCTCTTGAAAATGCCCTTTTCTCTAGTGAACTGTCTCATGGCTTTTCAATTATGCAAAACAATGCAACCAATACAAACACTTTTAGTGATACAAGAAACATTGCTATTCTTTGCCCTTCCTTTCCATCTTAAGAGCTGAAGCCATTTGCTTAACTGTGTATTGACTATTTTCCATCATGCATCACCCTGGATACCAGTCCTGTGGTACAGCTCATCCTTTTATGCTCCATCTTATAAAAAGTGCCAAAAGAAAGAGAAAGCAATAAAAAGGGTCAGAATTATTTAATTTTTGCTGCACCAGAATTTATGTTTTCTGCTAGAAGTTCCCAATTCTTGACTGGGGTTACGGTTAAAACATTTTTTTCAGCTCAGCTCGTTTGTTAGCCAACTTCTACCAAGCAGGTGTGTAAGTCCCATGAGGGGCTTGGTGTTCCAGATAAACGGGGCAAAAAGGACCAGGAGGTGGTAAAAGGGACTTCTACAGTGCCATCACCAAGTACATTCAAAACCACACGGCCAAACTGCTCTGCCATGAGTTTGGAGGCTACAATCTCTTCACCTCACGCCCAGAACTGCATCTATATGCAGAGCTGAGCTGCTGGAGGGAAAGCACTAAGGCTGGAATGGGGTTTTTCCCACAAAACACCCTGCCTTTGGTAGCAGGATGCCAGTCACAGCATCTACATCAGCCAACGCTGGTCTTCTCCAGAACTAAATGCAGCAGCAAGGCTACAACACCTCTCCACGATGAACCTCCCTGACACCAACCGCCACTGCACCGCTAAACCAACCCTTTCCAACCAAGAAGTCTCAGATCACACGGAACATCTGGATTACACAAAACACCCAAACCAAAACCCACTCACGCGTTCACTCCATCCCACCAAAATTCCCTAGGAGGAAGCGAGTGCTAACCCTTTCAGCAGACTATGACAGTATTCATGCACTAGACACTGATTTGATAAACAAGCGAAGAAAAACTTTTCAGAACATTATTTGGGCTTTTTTTCCTGTGTGTATGTGTGTCCCCATTTACATGCAAGTAGCATAGCTTGTGTCAAGCTCTCCAAAAGCTATATTTGGTCTGTCCTTGACGGTGCACTTGCCAGGAATATTTGCCTGGCTGATTTTGTGAAAACCCAGCTAAATTCCTTAAGGCTCGACATAATTCAGTGAGTTCAAACACAAGTCTGGGTGGGCTTTCAGAAGGACAGGGAACATCTTCCCAGCACCACTGAAGCTATTCAGCACAAACTGAACCAAAACCTGAGCCTACACGAATCTGACCTACATGCACAATATACTGGATTTAGCCCAGGTTCTGTACAACCTCCCTCCAACAGCCCCTCATCAGAAGAGCCTTACAGGCCCCTACTTTGCAAGCTCCCATATGCTTCAAAGCAAGGTGAAATCTGCAGCGTGCAACAGCTTCAAGCCTCTACTGCCAAAAATAAACACTTAAAATCAGTCATCCTGATCACTCAACCACAGCCACAAGTAGGTGGGGAAAACAGTGCCACTTCACCTACAGGAACTCTGGCAGAACCACCAGAAAGTTTCAAGATGCTTGAAAAAACATCCATATTTTTGGCTCCATGAGATTTTAGAAGAACGTCAGCACTAACAATTTTGGCATTTCTTCTAGAAAAAAACCCCTTCCCCGCCTTTCAGCTTCTCCCTCTTCACACTGAGATAAGAGGACGTGCTCACTAGTTACCAGCTACTTGCACTAAGCTTAAACACGCTCAGCTCACACATTACTTAGTATCGCCCTGCAGATGAACCCCACCAAGCACTACCAACAGACGCTTGGTCCACAAGACCCAATTAGAGCTAGTCCCAAGTGACTATGCCGCCACCACCTCCCAAATGCTTGGGCCACGGATATCAGAATCTTGGCACCAACTACCTCCTTCCACAAACATCTCCGGGGCCACCCTACTCGCTAATGCCGATGTAGCCACGTCTTACAGAATGGCACAAAGTAGTATTAACCTCATTATATTAACATCTAACTTTAAAGGAAAGCAATAAACGAAAAGCCACCCTTTTCCTCCAGCTAAATGGCCAGAGAGGACATGTACCATGTGCTTGGTTAACCTCAAAAGCCAACCAGCATGCAGACAAAGTCTTTGCGGAGCACATCCACTGAGATGGCCACAGCCCAAAGAAGGATGGAGAAAGTATCAATTAAAATAAGATAAGTAACTTTGAAGTAAGACTATTTAAAAGGATTAGGCATGGGTTGAAGATTTTTCATTGCAGAAGCACTTTCAAAACCAGGCATCTTAAACATACCACTGTGCTTGTGATCTCAGATCTATTTTGGAGCCACCTGTAGCAATGGGAATAAGATCTCGTACTCCAAGAGTATCGACAGACAGAATCAGAAGAGCCACAAAAGGGAAAAAAAGTTAAGACATGTTACCAAGTTGCAGTTTGCCAGCAATTTTTTAAAATTATAAAATTCTTTAAAAATCCCAAACAAACACATCAGCATCTCATCCACATTCTCCACCAGTTTTGTGCATCCCCAATCTCCACCCTGTGTCAGGTGGGAGCACAACCAGCTCCAAAGTAAGGGATGGGGTGGGGTAGAAAAAAAGTTAAAGGAATTTGCCACAGAAAAAGCCAGTTTGTGATTCAACTGTGAAGCTGGTTCACGCATTTTACCTGCTCTTGTGCTGCAAGTTTTAATCTTACTTGTTTGAAACAGCCCTGAAATTTCTATCACAGAGCATGGAAGAGATGTCTCCAACTTGGAGATTAGTTTTGGTTAGCTGAAGTCTGCACCAACCTCTATTGCTGCAACTACCCAACCCAGACGAATGTCGCAGCATTATTTACCACCTGGCAGGAAAACAGAGGCTCAGGAAGATTATTTTATTTCCTGTAAGATCTGTAGGAGATACTGTGAAGTTCATCTACATACACACTTCCACCTAACCCTCCTACAAGGATTATTTCAATTTAGTTAAACTTGCTGTATTAGAAGCGATGATATTTCTCTCTCATTTCTATATTCCAGCTGATCACACATATGCTGGAAGAAATCTCTGTGTGTGATACCATTTATAAACCAAAAAAATCCGTGCTTTTTCAAAAGTTTCTTTAGTGGAGTTTCCTTGGCTGTCACTAGAAAGTGATCCTCTGCCAAAACTAGCCACGTGCACAGCTAATGCACATTTCTCTGCCACAGCTACTCCCTGCTGAATTATAGTGTGAATACAATGCAATGCTGTGCCATTCTAGAGAAGTCAGAACCATGTCCATTTGATAATTGACTTGACATACCTTTATCAGGCCTTTAGACCACCAAATTGCCCATTATCTTCCCAAAAAGCAGATCAGCACAACATCAGGGTCTAAACAGAGTGTGAGTTGGACTTGGAACAGAGAAGGAACGTTGAAGATCTTAGAATTAAGATTGCCCAGGGTGAGACTCTGTTGATCAGAAGCGGCTATCACAGCATTTACACATGCCCCTCTTCCTGAGGTTTAAATATTTTGATAATTAAGCTGAGTCTATCAGGAAATGTGTCCCAAGCCCTGTCTGGGGCATGCAGGCAAAACAGAGAGGTACAACATGCGGTATCACATTAAATTGCTTATTTATTACCAGGTATATTCCCAAAGGTCATCAAAATGCTGTGGAATGAGCTAAGCTGCCCCTCTTGCTCTTTTCTTTGTGCCCAGCTGGAGGAGAAGGCTGCATTTTCAGAAGGGAGAGCAAGTACAGTTGGCTCAAGGTCTGCTCCATTAAAGCCAAGGCTAGAGCTAGATGAGCTGCTAACAGCCTATGGATGAAGCAAAGCATAAACATTTGCCTTCACTGAAATTGTTGGAGTCACCCCAGCTGACACTAGTCCTGAAATGCCCTCCTCCACCTACAGTTGCTGCTGGAGATCTCTGTCATCCCAAGCGAGCAGCAGGACTTGCAGTCTTGAGATGCGCCTCCTGGCTTGGGATGAAAATGCAGGAGGATTTTTAAAATGCTCCTGTCTAAAACAAACCCACCACCTCCAGCATCTTCTCTGGCACCCACAAGCAACACAGTTTCAAAATGAACTGGGGGGGGGGGGAGCACATGTGAGTGTGAAAATAAGAGAGAAGCCTGCTTTGAAGTGTGAACGGGTAGGAGGAAATGCCAGTGCTGGATGATTAGGGCTCCATTCCTACATGGATTAGCTCATAGCCAACAACAGTCCAGCAATCAATCAATGTGGGCAAAGTTGGGCCCCTTCCAACTTGTGCATCCCTAGAAGCTTTCCGGTGAAGGAAGTCAAATGCCGTTGCTATTACGCTGCTGCAAGCTTGCCCCAGTTTATACCAGTACAGCTAACTATGGCAGCTCACAGATGGAAACTTTTTTTTTTTTACAGTCCCCCTTTTGATTCACATCCAGCCATGAGGATTGCACCGACACTCACATCAAACCTTCTGTAGCAGTACGTTCCCAAAGCTCTCCCAGAGCAGCTGAAACCACAGTGAGCAAGATTTCACCTAATGGGCCTCTGAAAGACCCTTATATATAGGGGTGAGTTTGTGGTTGCATGGAAGTGAGGAGATGCACAACAAAGCAGATGTCTTTTCCTGATTAAAAGATATTTTCTTTAAAAGGCTAAAAGGCAGAAAATGTTAACAACTTGACACTAAGTGACCGTTGAAATCAGTCAGAGGAAACAAACTTCTTCCACAAAACAGTAGGTTAAGTCAGACAAGTGCAGCAAGTGGGTTACTATCATTTTCTTTTCCAATGCCCCATGAAAACCCTGCACAGAGAGCATAAGGAGGCTTAAAAGAAGGCAAGAACAAACCTGCACTCACAATTCGAGTGAGTCGGCTCTACAGGTGCATTGGTCTTTTAAGAGCATTCAATAAAACAGAATACAGTTTTTTTTGAAAGAGGGGCTCAAACAGCAAAACGCAAAAGAGAGGGAGAAACAGCTGTTGATTTCCTTCAGACTTAAAGCCCCCTTAGCCTGGAGGGCCTCAAATCAATATAGATCACTAACAGTTAGAAAAAGAAGCAAAAAGTTTTAAACCACAGACCAAAGAGGGGAAGAAAAAGAAAAAAAAAAAAGAGGGGGAAAAAAAAAAAAAAAAAAAAAAAGAGCCCTTCATCACAGACCACTTTGTAAAAACTCAGCCTTTATTTGAAGAGCAAAGACAGGAAAGACAGGTAGCATTTGCTACCACCCAGAAAGGCAGCATGACGGCAGGGAGGCTGAAGGGCAGCAAAAGGATTAGACGAGCCCACTAAAATCAATAGAAAAACTCCAACTCACTTCCTTGCACTCTGGCTTTGAACCAAAAATCTTCTATTGCTAGATTCATTATTTCAGGAAAACTGATAAACTGAGTTCTCTTTCAATTCTGCATTCTTCTTGGCTGTTAATTTGTATTTCACACTGCACCAGGAAATCACTCGTCATTAAATGTTATTGGTAGAGCAGACTCCCTCCTTGCCTGATTGCTGCTTCAAGCAGAACCAAGGTTTATTCTGCCAAACTATTCAAAGATCCCCTTCCTGCTTTTAAATATGTATTTTTTCAACCTTCCTCTTAAAATAGTTGGCTTTCCAAATCCAAATGGTCCCATGTTTAGAAAAGTCAGCACAAACCAGAGCCATAAACACATCTGACTCACTTCTCCACATTAACACCGGGTTATAATACACATTGTGCAGCATAATCCAACCTAACAAGTTAGTTAAAATTATTTTTCCATTTCATCTGCTGATAGAATCTATGTTCTGGTCAGAGGTTTCTGTGGTCAGAGACATTAAGCCTGTTTCTAATAAATATAACCTGCTACTGAAAAAATGGTGGAAGGAAGCTGCTCTGCAGGGGGAAAAAAAAATAGAAAGTGTATTTCTCTATAGCTGCCTTGGACAAGAATTATTATCTACGCGTAAATAAGGCTATAGTGGTCTCCACGTACAGTCATCCAAAGCTTTGCTCCAAACAAAAGTTTCAATTAAATGATCTACATTTCACTCTGAAAGAAGCTGGCCCTTTTTTTGGCTATATAAAGAGCCTCTGAAGCTATCTTCTCACTTTCAACTAGCGTTAATATCTTCCCACCAGCCCACGGGTCTCTTTCCACCAACATTAATAGCAGAATGCTCCACCTCCATTCCCCATGACCGAAGAGGATTTTCACAATAACTTTGTGTACAAGGGGCGCTGAACAGTCCCAGCTTCCACTCCGCTCTCTCCAGCACCTCTGCCAGAACCACCATTGGAGCATGACCACAGCATGCCATGTGAGGTGGTAGATGTGCCTGCTGGAGAAGCTCTCCTAGCATAGCTGGCACTCCCCAGCTGGAACTGAAGGAGCAATTGGAGACAGGCTGGCTTCTGGAACTGCCAGTCATCCGACACGAAGAGGGCTCTTGTTCAAGTCAAAGCGCCTCTGGGAATTCATGGGTTTCAGTCTTCATGATGGACACTACCCATTCTCTGCCTCCTGATTACAGCAAACCTCCTGTTCATTCATTAAAAAATAAATAAGTAAATAAAAATCAAACTAGAGAAGAAGCTTTTTGCAATGTCTTCCCCCACCACCACCACCTTTTTTTTTTTTTTTTTTTTTAATCAAAATAAATTCCAGTTGTGAAAAACAGAAGTCCTTTATAGGAAATATATTTTAAAGCAATTTCTTGCTGAAGGGCATCTCAGCTTGATGCTGCAATTTCTGGTCAGAGGAAACCAAAGAGACTGAGCCCTCCCAACACCTGGCAGCACATCGGTCAGGACATACACAAGCAGATGGAGAACAACAAGCACATGGATCTGACCACACATACACACAGAAAAAACCCAAACAAAGCTCAAACGTGGGCATCTCTCACCAGTTCTACCCATCCAGCCATGCTACTGGAACAACTGCAGATGCAAACTAGGCTATACAGAAAAGTCAAAGAGGAAAACTCAGAAATCTGGAGGGGTGATGTGACGTGGGGCAATGTGATGTGCTGAAGATATGGGCAAGTGGCAGGGACAGACCTCAGCTTCTTGAACGTCAGCTTGCTACCATAACCCTGGTCACCGATCTCATTTGCTGTTTATTTGCACACAACTCAGCCTTGGGATCATGCTCTGTTGGCTTCTGTCTTCTCCCCATCACAGGTCACATCCACAGTTGGAGGAAACCACCCTATATTAGTTGAGCCCTGCCAGCACTAGCATCTCTAGACAGCAGCTATTTTAGACTGCTCTGTTAATACACCCCGGTCAATACACCCCGGTCAGATCTGCTTAAAAGTCTAAGGGTATCACCCAGGAGCAAGCCAGGTTTACTCAACTTTTCTAGAAATACATCAAAACCAGTAAAGCAAGCGGTAACATCAAACAGTACCTCCACAGCTCCACATAGATCAGATGTACAGATGCTCACGGGCTTCCCTTGGGCTATGGTGAGATCTCCCTGAACCCCTCCTCTGTTCATGGCCCCAACACTCCTTCTCCCATCACTCCTTTTAAATTCAACCCTCCACCACAGAAGAAAGCACCTAGCAGTTTAAACGCAGCACTTTCAGACGAGCTAAGCTACATTAACCAGAGCAGTTAAGCAAGCTATGGATGAATCTCACCTCCATCTCCCCACCATAAGATATTTATCATTTTCCCACAAAACACTGGTAAATCTCCGTACTGAAGGCTTTACATTCAGACAACATTCATGGACACATCCAATACAACCAGGCCCTCAAACTCACAAACACAGCAAGACAAAAAAAGGTATTTTATGTCCCTGCAGTGCACACCAGCCCCGTGTCCCCGAACACCCACCAGCCCAGGCACATGCCTTTAGCAATGAATGGATTTTGTTGAAGGCTCAAGGCCATACAGTCTTAAATAACTGCTCTCTACCTCAAGAGCAAATACTAGAGCTGAACTCCAATCATAGCACCACCATTACTTAAGTGTGTTTTCAGGTCGTTTAAATTAACTCCCGGATACAATGAAGAGCTCACTAATGAGTCTTCACTACACTATTTTCTGACGTTTTCAAGAATGAATTTCCTGCAAGCATTTATCAGTATTAGCTTAGAGCATAAAGAAGGCAAGCTAACGTTTATCTAGTAAATACAGAAGAAAAATTGATGGCATGATCCTTCATTTCCAGATTACCCAATTGGACCTCATGCGAACAAACAAAAGAGAATCTTCAAGCAAGTTATTAAATCATCTCTGAAGATGAAAAATGACTACATCTCCCAGCTGCACCCATTAGAACCAGGAAGTGCAGATGAAGAACAAATATCAGCTGCAGCGTTTTGTCAATGTGCACAATACTTAGTTCCTACAGTGAAGTTACAAAATTTCATAACCCACAGTATGTGAATGCACAGTCCTTAAACCAGTGACTGGTATACCATAAATGTGAACCGTTTTCCATCCCATTTGATTTTGACCTCATTAGCTCTGATAGCAGTGTCACAGGTCAAATGCAGAGCCCAATAAACACTAAAGATAAAAGTGAGGCAAGCAAGCTGCCTCTGGCAGACACTGCTCTAAACTCCCACCCAAAGGAAGGCCAGCTCAGGTCAGGTTGCTCAGGGTAATGTCCCAGCAAGGTTTGAATGTCTCCAAGGATGGAAATTCCCACTCTCCTCTGGGTCCTTCTCTAGGGTTTGACCACCTTCATGGGGAAAAACTTTCCTACTGTCTAACTGGAATTTCCTTTGCTGCAGTCCATTGCCCCTTGCCAAGATTCATCATCCTCTGTACAGCCACTCCTTAGATAGCTGTAGGGAGCCGTAAGATCCCCCCTTCCCTTCCCCTGCTGCACAACCCCAGTTCTCAGCCTCTCCTTGTATTTCCCAAGCTCCAACCAGTTTGGTGGCCCCATTGGGCTTGCTTTTGTCTGTTATTGCCTGCCTTGGTTTTAGAGAGGCTAAACCCAAGCCGGGCTAAGTGCTCAGATGCGGTCTCTGTAGTAGAGAATAAAACCCCCACCCTTCAAGCTGCTGGCTGCACTGTCACTATTGCAGTCCAGGATGCAATCAGCCTTCACTGCTAAATGTACATCCAATAGCTGAATCTTGTATTGCAGAGGGGTATAAAGAGGCAAAGTACCTTGTGCTCCAAGGATTTGAAGCATTTAAGCAAGCAAATCAATACACTTGACTAGCAGATATTGACATATCAGACCTTATGTACATCGGGAACAGAATCAAGACGCCTGGGCTTCAATTCCATCACCTTAAAGGGGCTGAAGAGGGATCAGGCTTTCACCCCTCTGTTGGATTTATGACTTGTGAACTCAGAGAGCAGGCAGCAGTCTGCAGGACTCCACAGTGCAGTCAGCTCTCACAGTACTTTGTAACCTGTCCAAAGGCTTCATTATCTCTCCATCTTAACCAAGGCACAAACATCTGGTGCAAAACTCCACTTGAGCACATTCTCCAGCTCTTGCTTTTTAGTCTTCATCCTCAGCTTTCTCTTTTGTCCCATCTTTGCTTAGTACTTAAAATCTCATAAGGTATAGGACTTTCTCCATTTGCCACAGCCCTCTCCAGGCAGGAGATGGACTGATTGGAAGGGTGCATCGTCTCTCACGACTGATTGGAAGGGTGCATCGTCTCTCACGACTGATTGGAAGGGTGCATCGTCTCTCACGACTGATTGGAAGGGTGCATCGTCTCTCACGACTGATTGGAAGGGTGCATCGTCTCTCACGACTGATTGGAAGGGTGCATCGTCTCTCACGACTGATTGGAAGGGTGCATCGTCTCTCACGACTGATTGGAAGGGTGCATCGTCTCTCACCACAACCCATTTGAGCCAGTCTTGGCCACTTCATAAACACTGCAAAGGTTCTGGCTGATTCACTACTCCTAGGTAACATGCTGTGGTCTTGCATAAGAGGCATGTGCCAATGAATAAATAAATGGGAAGAACAAGTAAGAAATTGGGTCTAATGCCCTGTGGTGGGTCTGAAGTAAGAGGAGGAAAAAAATATTTCTGCCATTCCGGCTGTGGAGGCTTCAATAGTTAACCAGATGCTTCCTCAAGTAAGTCATTGCACATCTCAGACATATCTTACTTGATTACTGTAAAGACTAGGCTAACAGCTCTCTGCACACCTTGTTAGAGAAGGCCATGAATGAGATTTCTGAGCTGTGACACGCTCCATTTACAATTCAATTTAGCAGGTCAAAGAAAGTGGCAGAGAACATATTATTGAAATATGCGTTCCTGCTGGGGCTGCCCTAATTGAACTGTAGATCAACAGATGCAACAAAAAGAGAGCCAAATCTCTAAAAATAACATTATTACACTTTGTTAAATACTTGGGCTCCCAGCCTCCAAAAACACAACCAGAAAGAGTAGTCAGGCAGGACTGCTAATTTCCCCCAGGCTTCAGGGCTTGCAGCCTTGCAAAGCTGAGGAGCAGTCGGGCAGTTCTGCTTGCCCAGGTAGCAAACAACGGGATAAAGGTATCTGGACTATGGGATAACCCATACTTGCCTGCCGCTCCTTCCCCCCACACTCTGCCACTACAGAGGACCAGCTTCCCTCTAGGTGTACTTCACTGAACAGAGGCAACGTCTAGCTGTATCCCAGCAGCTGTACTCATCACAAATTATGCCAGCAACTCTCCATGGCACTGTGATGGGAATTCCTACACCGTTTCAGAGATTCTGCACAGCTGGAGCCAGGGCTTTTTCTGGCTATTAGTGGCCCCAGGGGACTTGCTGCAGCAGAGACCAGCTCTGCCTCCTGCAGTTACATCCTCCCTCTTTCATTCAGCATAGAGGTAAACAAAAATCCCTTAGGGAGCCTCTGATTCATGAGAAAACAGGACAGAGCAATAGGGGTTCCCCAATCTACCCCCGGCAGAATGATTTACTTCCCCAGCTCCTGATAATGTGTTTTTAATCTACTGGACCTTTCCCAAACAACATAACCAGCGATACCCAGTGCTTCTGGCCATATTAATGGGAAGAATGCAAGTATTACAAACCTATTACTGATGCTAATGATGAACTATTCCCTTTCTCTTTACCAAAGACTTTGCATATTTGGAGGCTGAGGCTAGGCAGCTATCTTTTCTAGTCTAAATAGGTCCAGCTCTTTCAGTCTCTACTGATGAGGCTCATCCAGGGAGAAAAAAAGATAAATAATACAGCCCATTGCTCTTGCACAGACTGACTGGATGAGGTCCAAACCTTGCCTGAAGTGGAGCACCTTGCTGGGCACAGCATCCCTGCTAAGCTCTCATCACCATCAAGCAGCAGGAGGACTGCATCCTTGATGCCTCCTGAGGATGTTATTTCTGCTAACACATCCCAGTCTCATGACAGTCATTTTCACAGGCACATGATGTTGTTGACTTGCATTCAGCTTATGGTTCACTTTAATTAAAGCACCAACAGACCAGGGCAATAGGTTTCAAGATTAAAAATACTTTTAATAAAAAAGAACTATGTAAGTCAACTAAGAATAGAGCCAATGAAGGCTATTAAATGTAATGGCCTCTGACACCTCTTACTCAAGAAATCTCAGAAAAACTGGTTACCAGAAAGAGGATCATTCTGTTCACATCCTGGGAGTTCTGGAAGGTCTTTCTGTACCTATCTGCTTCTGACCCCAGCTGGCAGCAAGACATTTGGCTCTATGGCTCCTATACCAGGCCTAGAAAAGGCTGTAGCCATTAAGAACCCCAGATATCTTCAGCAAACCTGTGGCCCAACTACCCTGCATCTCAACAGATCACTCAATGGCAAAGGAAATAGCTCCACATTTGCCTTTGTTGATCCTATTTCTGTCCTGGCCCCAGACTGCTTTTGCTGTTTGCCCAGCTCAGTCTAATCGCAGGCTCTGACGTGCCTCCAGCTCTTGCCTGTTTGGCGTTTATGAGCTTAATAAGCATGGCTTTCATTAGGAAGAATGGTGGGTAGGATAAATACTGAATATTTATCCCTATTTAAAGGCAATTACTGTATTTCACAAGTGTTTACGTGAATTCTATTGTAAAATGTTCTCTTTCAGAGCAGATAGTCCTATCCCAAATAGTCTGATACAGATGTGAGATGGATTCAAGGGCAAAGGATTGCAATGGGAGAAGAAACAGCCAGTAAGCTTATTCCTTGGACAATTGCTTTCCCTTGCATCTTAGTCTTAGCAGCAAACGTCTGCAAACCAAACTCCAAAAATGTTGCTTTGTCATGAAGCTTGGCACAAAAAAATAACCCCAAGGATTTCTTAGCTGGTTGAAAGGGTGAGAGCATCATCATCCAGTGCTGGAAGACAAAAACCTGATGGCAAAAGAGGCAACGCATGCCATTCTTGATATCAGTATGAGGTCTTTCACCTTCCCTCAAAAGGAAAGACAAACAGCCTTCAACTTGAAAGGAGAAGGAGTCAAAGGAGAGATTCACAGACAGCAGGATCAAGTGTTCACAAAATGACCAAGCAGCTCACCCAGCAGGGGCAATCATAAAGGACTCCTGTATTACACCCTAGATTTGGGTGTAGGAAATTCTCGGTTTGGGTCTAGGAAGATCTTGCTTAGCTCTGTGTTTTACATGAACAACGGATACCAACATGTTGTACCCTCCACACAAGGTGACAGGCTATTCATGTGGAATCTGACACCCCCAAAACCAGCCTTGTCTAACTGGTCATTTTGGTCCACCTTCAGAGAGTGCCATACCCACACCAGCAGATGCAGAAGGAGAAAGCAAAACCAGGAACATCAACAAAAACGATGCCAGAAGGCAAACCACAACATTACCCCACATGGAAATCTACATAGGCTCACTCTTCTCTCTCCATCAGTGTCACAAGTGACAGGCAATGACAGCTCAAAAAGGTATTTGCAAGGGCTGACTACCCAGCTATTCTGCCTGATGGGTCAGCTGGGCTCCAGCTGAGGACAGCAGCAAGAAAATATGAAGCAGTAGATACCTACATGCTTGTTTTATTCAGAAATCACTGTCTGGAGAGCACAAAAATGATGTTTACATGCCTAATGAAAGCTACAACAGAGAAGCTGAAGATCCGACTTACACAAGGTCCCCTTTCCACTTGCAGGAACTCTGACAAATCACACAACCCTGTTGTTGCAGCCAGGCATTTTCCGTGATGTTTACAATTCTGGCATGGCAAAGTCAAATTATATAAGAACAACTCTTCCCTGCTTGTCTAGAGGGGAGCCATGAGATTCCCCTGAAGCTATTCCCTTTCAGTACCCATCACCACGACTAAAACACAAACACCCAACTTGCAGATAAGAGAAGTCATTTCCGTCGTGTTTTAAGCAGGAGCAAGAGCCCGACTGCTCTACGCATGTGTTGAAAAAGGCATTGCAAGTGCTTTGTCTCCTGGTGCTTTCCAGTGGCAGGCTGGCCCACGCACTGTTCTTCAAATCCTAAAATAATGGTATTGCCCAATTAAATATACTTTTCTTCTCTTTATTTACTGTATTATATTCTGCAGCAAAACCAAAGACACACAACAAGCAGAGAATATCGCAAGTGAGAAGAGGTATGGAGCCTCCAGGGGAGGGACACTCTTGATTCACCTTTCCAGAATCTAAGCAAACTTAACATTTCTGCTGGCATGCCCAGTGGGTGCCCCTGGAGACAACCAAAGCACACAGGGAGGATGCACTTTGGAGAGAAAGCTCAGTTCGTTTCCTTGCAATAAAACTGTTTGCAATTTCAGAAAAGGCATTTTAATCTCTCTTATATTCTCAACTCTGTAAAAATGGAAATAATTATCCCACTCATCAAGAGCTGCACGTTGATTAAAGCACTTCAATTCCTCCAACAGAAGGTGTTACAGAAATAGCGAGTCTGCTATACCACTGTTTCTGTACCTTGATGTACTCAAGAGGTTTTTTTTCAAAGCAGCATCACAGCCAACCTGACTTTCTACTCATCTTTAAGAAGATAACCTGAAGAGGACATTTCCTGGAAATTCAACAGGATTCAAAACTCACGCTGAAAATAATCCAGACAGTCAAAGTTCAAGATTCTTCCTGGTTCACCACCCATTGGTTGTAAAAGATACCAGACAAAAATGCTAATCTTGCAGCTCTCCTACATGACACTGGACATTCTGCACTTTGCACAAGCCACCATAGATATTAAGCAAGTTGGAGATAAAACCACTGTTCTGGCCAGGAGATGAATGGACCAGACAGATACCGTGCACGGGAAAAACAGCTTGGGGAAGTATGCAGGAAGAGAATTCCCAAAGCATCACTGTTTTGCAGCCTGGGATTTTACAGACAACAAACCACATGACTTTTGGCTTCACATCTAGGATACATGCTAATAAAAAAACATTACCAAGCACAAGAATAGAACATGACATGGGCGCTGGCCACAGTGTTAACAATACCATCCCAAAAGATACTCTTATCGAAACCACACACAATCTCTCTCCTGCTGTGGCAGTCTCCTTCCTGTGGGGTGCCCAATTAAACATGTTTTTCTTCTCTTCATTTACTGTATGACCACCTGCAGCAAAAGCACAAAGACACACAACGAGCAGGGGATACTCGTCCCGTTTTCTGCAGCCCCAAATTCAGCACAACCTGCATCGCACCAAGTTATAAAGGCTTCATTCAACGATCCTTCATCAACTTTCTCATGGAACAAAGGAATGGCTTTCTGTGACACAGGTCAAGTCACAATCCACCCTGTAAAAAGTAACAGCAGAGTTTGAGCTCTTCCCCACACTACTACAGATTTAACATGTCCAGCAGACTTATACGTACATATATATATGTATATTCATTACTCACCTTCTCAAGAAGTTTAAAACAAAAAACCCCAACACCTAACTGATCTCAGAGTTGCTTTTATCAGCATGAAAACAGGCTCCTTTATAGAGAAGCCAAAAATGCTGTGAGCACCAGAGCGTGACAAACGGCTGGGTAAGAGCAGCACCAGCCTCCTTGGATGTAAATGTTGATTTTTTGCAGCTAAGGGAGAAAGGTTGCAATTGCAGAGGCAGGCAGTCCTAGGGCTCTGCATGCACCAGCACTTTGTGGATGTGCCACCTCCCCTGTGCACAGGGTGGGGTGGGAAAGCAGATCAATCCCTTCCACTTTACACTGGTTTTCATCAACTAGGCACTGTGTTGCAAACCCATAAACCCCACCTCAGACTCAGGGATGATCCAGATCGGCAGGCAACAGCACTTTACTGATAGTTTAAACCCTTGTTGTGATTCAGAGATGCAGCAGGACAACCCAACCCATGAAGCTGTGGAAAAGGAGCGATCACAGCAACATCCCACCCCTGCAGCTCAGATGCTGGTATACCATCTCTCTCATCTTTTAAAAAGCGGTACCAGGCAATTCACCTGGCTGGTCTTTCATTAGGTCTCCTCACGATGGTTAATGTGAATGGAGTTATTTCCCCATGAGCCGTTTCTCATATGGCACTGCTTTCTCCTTGTATCTTACTGGATATCAAGAGAGACAGGGCCATGATCCGAACGGTGGGGGTATCAGCCCAGACTCATGCACTGGCCACAGGCTACCACATTCATAGGAGGTATTGCTCCCTTTCCATCCCAATTAATCTGCAATAAGTTACGGCCTGCACAAAACTCCTTAAAGCACAAGGTAACCTGGCAGACAGGCCAATATCTTTGACACGCAAATGTAGGAGCTGGAATACCAGGGCAAGGGGTAGTAGGACTCAATAGCTAGAGTTTGCAGAGATTAGCTCAAGCCTTTGTATCCAGCAGCCCTTCCCAGGTAGGCATTAAAACACCCAAAAGGAGGCACTCGTCGGGTATCTTGTCATTAATAAAAACTTCAGTGGAATCCTAGAATTGCTTAAGTTGGAAAAGACCTTTAAGATCATCAGGTCCAACCGTTAACCTACCACCGCCAAGGCCACCACTGAACCATGTCCCCAAGCGCCACATCTACGTGTATTTTGAACCCCCCCATGGACGGTGCCTGCACCCCGTCCCCGGGCAGCCTGTGCCAGCGCTTGGCCACCCTGTCGGGGAAGACATTTCTCCCCGTGCCCACCCTGAACCTGCCCTGGTGCGGCTGGAGGCCGTTCCCTCCTGTCCTGCCGCTGGTTCCTTGGGAGCAGAGACCGACCCCCCTCGCTGCAGCCTCCTGCCAGGCAGCTGTAGGGAGCCAGAAGGGCCCCCCTGAGCCCCCTTTTCTCCAGGCTGAGCCCCCCCAGCTCCCCCCGCCGCCCCCCACCAGAGCTATCCAGGCATTAACAGCTTAATACGTGGACTTTCTTCAAGGTACTTAAGTGAAAGAGTCTTGCAGAGATGCCAAGCAGCCAGCTTGGGCACAGAAGTTGTGACAGGCATTTTTCTCCACTTCAGAAGTTTAATAGCAGGGCTTCAACATATTTCTTGTTACACAATAGAAGGAAACCTTGGTAGACAGTCAAGATGCTGTAAGGTCTGCTGACCACATTGCTATCAGAAGCATTTTTTTCTCCTCCTCTCTATTCAGACCATGACAAATAAGTCTTCAAGGAATAACAAGGGGAGATAGATGCACAGTAGAAAAAATAAAATACTGAATTTTACGTTAATTTATGACATTTTAATCTTTATCTCAAAAAAAAAAAAAAAAAAAGGTTTCCAGACTATTTTTCCAGACTATTTAACTTCGCTGCTGTGGGTTTTGCTGCACAAGCAGTTATAAAGGCAGAGGGAGAGATCTGCGCACTGAAAAGGCATCTGTCGTCTCTGTGGGCTTTGACATTGAAATCCTTAAGCAGGAAACTGTATTGTCGAGTTAGATGTTTTGGGGGATGAATGGTCTACAACAGGCCATAGTTCTGGCTTCACTTGCTAGCTGGGCTTTTTTGGGCCCTGAGCTCTTCAGTGCATTTCAAAGCATCCAAGCTTTTCTAGCGAGAAACAGGTGGTGAAGAAAGGATGTCTAATATTTTAATATCTACAACGGTTCATAATTATGACTAATTATATCAAGGCATGTTTGCTATAAAACACCTGCTTATGGACCGCTTATTGTTCATACTGATTAATGCAGTCAGTGTTGCCTACACAAAGTGCAGGGCAAAGGAAAAGCAAAGCCTGATTTATAAACCCACAGCCAAATGTGAGGCTGCCAACTGCCTGCCTGCAGGATGCCCATCCAAACAGATCCAGGTTTCTTTGTCACAGGAAATATCCAAATTATCTACAGCACCTCAGCTTCCATTTCAGTGGGACTGATGGCACTTCTAAATATAGTACATGCAAAACCAGATTTCCGATTTTTTAATAGATGTGATTAAAAAAATAAATCACTTTAGCAGTTGTGTTATTAATGCTTTAAATCCGCTAAAAGAATATAACGGGTATTTTGCTGAGTTGCATAAGGACTCTTTGCTCCTTCCTATCCAAAAACAGGTAAGGAATCTCAGAGGTAGAAGGTGCCTCTGATGTTTAAATCTACAAGCTCAAGAGGGGACTCACCTTGCACTTACTCCAGGTACCAAACATGCTGCAGCTATTAGAAGAGGCAAATAAGAAAAGCAATAGGTCTAATTCTAAGTACAAGCAGTAGCTCCCAACTCCCTAAGGGATGCAATCTTTTGAACTTCCTTATCATATTTAATACCATATTGGTTATTTTTATTAGGAAACTCATCACAATGAAAAGACAAAATAGATTGAACTGTGAGCTTTGGTCGCTGAAGCAAGGTGGTCCCATCTCCTTGATGGGCACAGCTGTCCAACAATCATATTCACCTGGAACCGTGATTTCCAGTAACATGGGATTATTCCCCACCAGTCTTCATTCAGTCTCTACCTGAATTATTCAAGCAAAGGGTCTTCCATCATCTCCCTCAGCATTCTAGCTCCAAATGATTACCATCAGATGCTGAAAGTTCAAGGACTGCTAGCACCATCAACCCATGCCTGAAAGACAGCTGAATTTTCAATTACCTGGCTCATATTGCAGGGGGCATTTCCCAAAGCCTGTGGCCAGTAGCCCTGGGAATAACATAAAGGATTGGGAGAATAAAAAGATGGAGCCAGTTCCTGCCTGGCATTAGAAATGTGAGGGTTTTTTCCACCACCAAAAGGGCATGAATCTTTGATGAGCAATGCTTTTCTGTCACTTTAATCCATTAAGGAAACGTCAGAACTGATTTCTCCAGCCCAGGACCCTCACAAAAGTCCTGCCTAATGAAACAATTGCACTATGCTGGGAGGGGGGGGGGGGGGGGGGAGGGGCAGAGAAAAAAAACCACCCCACCCCCCAATGTTAATAAATCACATGGCAGCAGCCTGGAAGCAGACTGTGACCACAGCCCAACCTAACTTACAGCTGAGCTTGCAGGAGGTAAGCAACAGGAAAAACGTGGAATGTGACCCCCTCCAACCCTCCAACCTCATATTAGGAAGCCACAGGGAGAACTGCACACGGATGTTGGTATTTCCAGTATGAGAATTGTTGCTGGAGCCTAGTGCTAAGATATCTAGTTTAGCCAAGTCTCCATTATAACAGATGCTGGACCATTTAAGTGAGCAGATCCAGCTTGCTGGTCCCATACATGATTCATATCACATTTTGGGTACATCTTGAAGTACATCACCTCCCTTTGGCTTGATACATCCACGCCTGAAAAACGCAATGAGGGAATGGAAAGTTCTATGCTTGGAAACACCAGAGGCTTAGGTTGCATGAATGGGAAACTATAAGCCAAATTCACTCGCCTCTCAGCCAAAGCCCATGGGTTAATTCAGTTTAAGAACAGAACCAGCGCAGGCCAATGTTGCATGCAGTTCTGCCCACTGCCAATTGATTATTTACTGAATAAATATTCAGCAGTCATTTGCATGGCTGGGAAGACGGTGCCCTGGTGCTCTCTCCTCACTGGTAGTGGTCCTCCAACTCTTCTCCAGAAGTTTGAGTTGTGCTCATTAGACTGAAGTGCTCTCCTTGCACATTGCCTGCATAGAAAATCTTCAACAAACTATGTGGACTTCAGTGGAAGTGGTAGATTTATTCTTGTGGCCAAATCTTTTTCTCCTTCATATGCTTAATGCTGTCTCCAAAACAGAGTTACTAGTGTGCAGTGTTCCCCAGTGACTGCCATTTCACACAGCAGAAGCACATGTAGAAAACCACAAGACAGATACAGTAGCTCCCTGGGGTCATGCACGAAAGAGTATACAATATCGTGTCTGAATCACACAATAGCTTGAGAAAGTTAAACTCTGGAGTTTTCTGCTAGCAGGTATTTAGAAAAAACTTCACCATATCTAAACTAAGTTCTGTGGTACACAACAAAAGCTTTATGCATATGCTTGGGTAATAAATTCAGTATGCCAGTCAGCACTAAAAGTGATTTCATTCACTTTCCTCTGCCTTGTCACAGGGCTCGATATAGCAAAAAAAATCACGAGATTTCTTCTTTAACCTGTTGCTTGCACTGGTACAAAGAGTTGATCATCCCACTACTCCACCGTCACAAGCAGGGAGGTCAAGGCACATAGTTAAATGTGAACTCTTCCGCTAAGACGGAGTGTCCCTTAAATGGATTAGGGAGGGCTCAATGTGAAGAGCTCATCTTTCTTCCAACTATTTCAGCTTCCCCCTTTTCAATAGGCACTATGTAGATAACCAACTATCACTGAGGATGTTTCCTAGGTTACAGTCACTAAACACTTCCTAAAAAAGAAGCATCAGATCTCTGATTTGGGACAAAGCAGCCTCAAAAAAAAAAAAAACCCAAAACCAGCCACCATCCCTGCACCAGCTATGGACTTGGAATCAGCAGGGCTCACATGGATACTTCGCAGAAAACTTGTCTGCAATGGCTAAACATCCCCAAACAGCTTTGAAAGTGACAGGACATGACATTATAAAGTTCATGCCTTCATTCATCAAGGATCAGCAAAACTAGTCCCATCCTTTCCCTGGATTTCAGACCATTGAAGGGCCTGAATAAAGATTCCTCAAACATAATTCAGTTACTTCACTGTGCTGGACTGTGAATAACACAAAGCATCTTGACTATCTCCAGACTCCCAGGTGATGTGAGCGCTATGCGATCTGGGTGACTAAAGCTTTGGCCATGCTCTTTATGGAATGTAAGGACTCCTGTCCTACTTTTCTCTAACAGAATTCCCCATTAGTTTCTTCCACCAAGTTGCTTCCCAGAAAGCATTCAAGAGCAACAAAAGAACTTCTACCCTGTCAGCCAACCAACTTACAGAGCAAAAGGGTCTACAAAAGCTATACATCAAGGCAGAAATAAGCTCACTCGGAAGAGTACCAAAGCATCCCTTTCATCACTGTCATCTCACACCTATTCCTAAGTCTCCTCTCAGAGAATCACCTCTCTCCAGCACAGAGATATTGGAAGGCAAGTATATCACCATGTAGATAGGCTCATTTCCCCCCATCAAGAGAAATTAGACAAGTTGTTCTTGGATTGCAGCAATAAATTCAGAACACAGCAGCACACTAGAAATAAACAAGGTAATGCCAAATGGGATAAAGCAGCCCATAAAACCAATTGCACCAAAGATGCTATTGAGCTTACTAATTCTAAATTACTAGGTCTGGCCTGATATAACATGCCTGTCTGGAGCAGTGATCTATAGGTTCATTGGATTATAAATTAAAGTCAACATCTCTACAGGGAACAAATTAAAAATCTGCTTTGGAAGCATAATTATCATAATGCTGTAAATAGTGATACATGGCAACTCCCTTCTATTCTTCATTACATTTCAGATTCACTTTAAACGTATGATAAAAATTCTGTAGCATGAGCATCTCTCTCCAACAGCATCTTTTTAACCAAATAATCTTCCTGTACTGGATAAGAAAATACCCCACAAATCAGAACATTTACTCATCTGTGCAGGCGGATATACAGAAGTAGGAGGCAAACAATCCGCTTTGCATGATGATAAATAAGGAAGCAATGACAGCTCAGGCTGAGATCCAAGGGCTATATCCTCACTAACCCATTTAGCTGGTTGACTGAGAAGGCAAGACCAAGAAGCTTCTCCAAACAACAATTCAGGGGGACAGCCAAATTTCACTGAAACTCCAACTCGAGTGGCTACAACACAACCCATGCTGATGTGGTTTAAATCAGGGGAAAGATTTTTTGCCTTAACAAATCCTGCTTTTACTGGGCTTTTTGAAGGAGCAAGCCAGTCTCATTGGGCTAGATGAGCATTAATAAGTGCTGGAAGTTGCACAGACATTTTGTTTGATTAACACAAGTACCTCAGAGATATCTAATAAGCCAGAAGTTACATGGAAGGGAAAGGCAAGTAAGGAGAGGCAAACCTGCTGTAGTTTCCACCCTCTTTTTCCCCAGGGTTGGACCAGCATGTGCCAAAACTCAGGTGTTCATGCAGGACGTAGGGTTTCACTCTCCCCTTCCACATCGCTTGTGAACCCAATGTGCTATCTACAGCTTCCCACAATCCTGACTCTGGTCCATATTACCCAAACACAAAATTGTTTAGGTTGGAAATGACCTTTAAGATCATCAAGTCCAACCATTAACCTACCACCGCCAAGGCCACCACTGAACCATGTCCCCAAGCGCCACATCTACGTGTATTTTAACCCCCCCCCCCCCCCCCCCCCCCCCCCGACAGTGCCTGCACCCCGTCCCCGGGCAGCCTGTGCCAGCGCTTGGCCACCCTGTCGGGGAAGACATTTCTCCCCGTGCCCACCCTGAACCTGCCCTGGTGCGGCTGGAGGCCGTTCCCTCCTGTCCTGCCGCTGGTTCCTTGGGAGCAGAGACCGACCCCCCTCGCTGCAGCCTCCTGCCAGGCAGCTGTAGGGAGCCAGAAGGGCCCCCCTGAGCCCCCTGTTCTCCGGGCTGAGCCCCCCCAGCTCCCCCAGCCCCTTCCCCAGCCCCTGCCCGGCTCTGGACACGCTCCAGCCCCTCCGGGTCTGTCTGGGGGTGAGGGGCCCAACGCTGAGCCCAGGGCTCGAGGGGCGGCCGCACCAGGGCCCAGCACAGGGGGACGGGCACTGCCTGGCCCTGCTGGCCACGCTGCTGCTGACACCGGCCAGGGCGCTGCTGGCCGCCGTGGCCACCTGGGCACACGGGGGGCTCGTGCCCAGCCGGCTGCCGACCAGCCCCCCCAGGCCCTTCCCCGCCGGGCAGTTCCCAGCCCCCTGCCCCCAGCCCGCAGCGCTGTGGGGGGCTGGTGTGACCCACGGGCAGGGCCCGGCACTCAGCCCCGTTGGGCCTCATACAACTGGCCTCGGCCCCTCGGCCCGGCCTGCCCAGACCCCCTGCAGAGCCCCCTGCCCCCCAGCAGGTCACACTGCCCCCAGCTCGTGTCCTCTGCAAACCGACTGCGGGTGCGCTCCAGCCCCTTGGCCAGGTCATTGATGAAGACATCAAACAGGACTGGCCCCAGCGCTGGTCCCTGGGGACACCACCTGTGCCCGGCCGCCAGCGGGATGTGACTCCATTCCCCACCACGCTCTGGGCGCAGCCAGCGTTGTACCCAGCGCAGAGTATGAGAATGCTGTGGGAGATGGTGTCAAAGGCTTTGCTGAGGTCTAGGTAGACACCACCCACAGCCTCTCCGTCATCCACCAGCTGGGTCACCTTGTCATAGCAGGAGATCAGGTTCATCAAGCAGGACCTGCCTTTCATAACCCCTGCTGGCTGGACCTGATCCCCTGGTTGTCCTGTATGTGCTGTGTGATGGTACTCAGGATGATCTGCTCCAGAACCTCCCTCTGGCACTAAGGTCAAACATTGGGACTACTTGACTAGCAAAAAGCACACTGCAAGCCTTTGCAGCTTCCAAGCTTTGAAAAGTTGCAGCCGCCTTGCTCCTCAGCTGAGGTCTGTCCAGCCACCGCTGCCAGGGACAGACAAATGTAGAAACCACAAGCCTGAAGGTATGTCTTTGGAGGCTTTTCATTATGATCCTAGTTTGCTGACCAGAACACGACAAATGCACAAGCAAACCTGCTTTGTAGCTCTGAAAGTACCCATGGCAGAAAAAATAATTAATGACAATAAAAAGCAACTCCAACAGCTACAGGGACTCCCCTGAACCTAGAAATTCCCTCAAAAGTTGTCCTTTGGAACAGAGATACAGCTTTGTCTTCTGAGGACACACGGCATCTGAACACATGGCAGGCACTAGAAGAAGATTTATTGCTTGCTTAGTCCATAACCCAGCCAGCTCCCTACCTTTTACAAGCATCCCAAAAAACTCAGCGTTTTTAATTTCCCGCCACCCCGGGTACCTGCGCTAGCCCAGTTTTCTACTCTTCAACCATACTTTTAGCGTAACGTATTCCAAGAAAACAATTCAACCTTTTCCAAGGATGTACCACCATCAAGACGCTCCAGAAGGAACGTTCCAGAAAGGCCAAAGGAGTCAACAGATCTGTATCGAGGTTCAAATAGCAGCCAATAAGTAATAAGAGCATCTTGAAAACAACTGTATTGAGCATCCCTGCACACCAAGTGAGGCAAGGGAAAGCCAGCATACCAGTAAGCCACTGAACTGGGATCTCCTCCAGCAAGGCAGACTGGCCTGCAGCAATACCTTGATGATGTTTTGCTTGGACCACATAGATGTCAGTCTTAGACGTGTGAACTCTTCCCCACTTTCTGCAGAAGTTCTTATTCTTTCTTTGCCTGTTTCATGGGTGTGTGAAAGGAGATCACACCCGCCTTCGGCCACAAAGAAGAAACGCTGCTCAGCGGCCAAGAAAAAGGTGGTGCCTGCAGCAAGGAAGTCCAGCAAACCTCCTGAAATGCAACCTGACCCCTCTGCACTTTGCTTCTCCTCCTTACCCACAAACCATGTACCACAAGGATTCATTCCTGGCCAGAAAAATTACTTTTTCTTTAACGAGTACAGCAAGTAGAGAAAGCCCAGCTTTGGGGCCAAGTAAAAAGGAAGAACTACATGAGACGGAGGGCGCATGGATAAAACAGCCCAACCGATTAATAGAAATATGTCCCATTTTCCCTAAAAGCCAATACCAGGAAAGCTTTTCCAGAGGAATCATAATGATCAACAACTTCACAGCAGCCAAGCAGATCTCTGCTGCATCCATATTTTATTTTTACCCTTACCTGCAGTTCAGAAACAGGGAAACAAGAGATTAAACCTTGAATTTTTCAGGAGTCCACAACTGATATCTCTTCGCTTATAAAAAGCATAACACTTTGTGAGCCATGAAAGCAAAAATAGTTGCTTCTTGCATCAAGCCCATCACAGGATGCCTGTATTTATTTGGCTCTGAAATTACTGCAGTAGATACATTTTGTAGCTACAAAATGTTGCATCAAGATAACCCAACCTACTGCATTTTCCCCACAAACCTCCCCAATGTCTCTATAGGAAAGTAACATTTTCAAGAAGAGACTGACCTGGATAATTTGGTTTTCAATATTTGCAATGCATACGGAAAGAGACACAGTGGCCCTGAAGTTGTCTCTTAAGCTCAGAGCCCACAAAAGCAAAGTCTCTATTCACAGACAGCAAATCAATCCTGACACCCTCTTTCCACCTCTGAGAAAATTAAAATCATTTTTTAAAACCTAGCAAACTCTGACATCTGGAATTTGACTGTAACAGGACCCTGAGGACAATAAATAGATGCAGTTTTGCAGACAGGGATGACAGAGCATACAGCTATGGAGGACTCCTTCCCTACCATTTAAAATAATTGGATTCATATGTATATAACCTTCCTCCCACCAAATTATATGAAAGCAAATCTACTGTAGAAAGCTCTAACAAATATGAAGCAGTAGCCAAACACACCAGAAGCCCATGAATTATTTCACAAGCTTTCATCATTGATGTTACTGTCCTTACATAGTAAATGTGGCTTAATAGAGCTAAAGTCCTCCTTAAGCAAAATTTCAGGAAGCCAAGAAAAACAAACCTAATCCTATTTCAAGCCAGTGCTATGATCATAGAAAAAAGTGTTTAAACAAAACTCAAGATGTCGATACATGAATTACTAAGCTGAAAGCCTCTTCACCAATTCAGAAGACATGCAAAAAGCATTTCATCACGAGCCCACAAGCAAAACACCAGTCCAAAAATTTGCCAGTACATTTGCTCAGTGATCTTCTCCCCAAAGCACGTCCACATATTTATTTTTTCTCCACTTAGTAACTCTGTCCTGGTCATCTTTAGTCTTTGACCACCCAGGTAAGAGAGTGTAAGCTCTTGATTTTGGGACAGGTTGACCTCTTCTCTATACACAGTGCTCTCCAGAGGGATGGGCATCAGCTCATGCTCTCAATGCTCTGCAAAGCCATCCAAAAAGGCAAGTTCTGTTTCTAGGAATAATAATTCTTTTTTTAAAGCAACAAACTCAGAGGTCGGGTCTGGAAAACAAAACTCCAGGTTCCCAAGTCCCTTTTCCAAAGCAGATACTTCCTAAAGCCCCACAGTAAAGCACTTTGTTTACTTTTCTCTGAACCCGAGATACATTTGCTATACCTCCAGAGTTGCCAGAATGACTGCTATTGGACAAAATATTGAGGAGGCAAGAGAAACAGTTACTTTGTCATGCCGAATTCTAGGCCGAACTTCACTGTTTCTTTCAGGTTTTTTGAGCCAACTCAAAACATTTTTGGATATTTAGCTGCATTTTCCTGCTCTAACCAAGGCCTGGTGGGAAGGTGAACACAATGCAGGATGCTAGGTAAGAATTAATTTCTAATTAGAGGATAACAGCACTTTCCATTTTGAACAGCAACATCTGGAGTCCAGAGGCTTGCAAGCCATTTCTGGACTTTACCTAATGTACTCCGTTTTGACTCATCATAGTAAAAGAGCAGCACTCAGACTAAAATGCAGCACCATGATTTGCAGTTACAGGTACATTTACCACAGCTGCCTTCATGGATTTGTTAAACTATCATGATCCCTGCTTCAAAAAATA
Source organism: Falco punctatus (assembly GCF_963210335.1). NCBI lineage: Eukaryota > Metazoa > Chordata > Aves > Falconiformes > Falconidae > Falco > Falco punctatus. The sequence goes on from NC_137581.1 coordinate 968,127, forward strand.
GAAAGGATTTTGGTCTTCATCAAAAGGGAAATGACTAAATTATTCTTTACAGTTATCTACTGCCCTGACTCAGAAGGCTGCCTGATTATTTTAAGTGCACCTTAACCCAGCTGATCGCATGCTAACCCACCCGCCAGCTGCAGCACTGGGTGCATGATGACAAGTCAAGGGCACTCCTCCTATTCGGGGTCACTTCTGTTTTGGCAGGTGTCTTTGCACCACTTTGCATATTTTACCACCCCAAGTTGACCTGGCATGCAGTAGGGCTGTGCGCAAGTGTTTCCACTGAACGCATATCAACAACTGGAGACAGGTACATTTGCACTTGCAGTTTTAAACAAAAAAGTTAGCAAACCTCTCGTTAACACCTTGCCTTCCAGACATCTAGCCATGGTCTTCAGCACGCCATTTGCCCAGCCCAATCTGACACACGGCTCTCCAGCCAACAACTAACTGGTATCTCGTTAATATAAAGCAGACAAAAAGCAGCAGTGATTTGCCCAATAGGGAATAAAAATCCCAGTAAATTTAGGCTACGTGCCTCTTACATTTGTCACTGATACAAAGACCAGGACTTCAGACTTTAGATTTCTTCATTTAACATTTGGAACCCATTTACTTATATCTAGCCACGAAATTGCAATAGACACTTATTTGTCCCTAGACAACTGGAAGAGGGAAGAAGAAGAAGAAAAAAAAAAGTCCTAAATAAGAGCTGGGATTCTTCTTTAAAGCTGTTTATTAATTCAACTTCCATGGTATCTCTTTCAAGGGAAGTTTTACCCCAGAGCACAGAAGTGGGAACAGTGGGAGCTGTTTTCACATACAGAAGTGAAACCATCATCCAAACCCATATAAGCAGCAGCTTAGTTTTCAGAAGCAAGCAGGCATCTTAACATCCTCCTGAAGCCAAGAGTAGGTTGTGGGTAACCCTAAATTAGGAGATAACTTGAGACTTCTGGGAATGCCCCAATATCACTGCAGTAGGAGTATCTGATTTCAGCACCAATCCTTGAAAACAAGGTAATCTTGCACCATGCTAAAGTGAGAAATTTATGTTCCCCGGTCTCCAGTCTGGTATCCAGAGTGCATCTCCTGTCTTATAGCAGAAGCTGTTGGCATGGCCAACCAAGTCTACATGCAGACAACCCAGGAGCATAATCTACCACCATTCCTCCCACACATGCTACTTCTCTTCATCCAAATGATCTTAGAGATGGACTTCGAAGGGTTGAGTCATTCATCACTGCTCAACTCATCTGAAAAATAATTACTGCCTTGTCTTTTGAGAGGTTAATAGAGAAGAATACCCATGCAGGATCCTTGCTCCTATAGCCTTTCAAACATGCATCAGTGATATCCAACGAAAGACAACAAGGCAAGGTCCGTATGGAGCAATGAGCTACTTAACACCACTGCGTAGCTGAGACAGCCTAGCAGTCTTACAACATCATGAGGGAGAAGTGTCTGTATAGTGAAAAGCGAAAAAGTGCAGAAAAGCACCAGGACCCTTTGTGCCTGGCCTTCTTCGCACACAACACACAGGTCAGCGTTCACGTTGCTAGAGATTTCTCTTTGCTAAGGCCAAACCACCCTGTTATAACACTGCAGAGTCAATCAACTGGGCAGAACACAGAAGTGCTTTTACAGAATGAGACAATACACAGGAAAAAGCAAATTCAGTATGTTCTCTGTCAGATTTTTGCCTTCATAAAGCTGTAAAGGTAAAAATAGTTGATTGGGAGCCTTTAGCCTTGAATATTTTCACTTCGAGGGTTTCTCAGAGGCCTGGCAGATCAGCTCCCATGCACTCAGACGGTGACACCGGACACATCAACCTCAGAGCCATGGGAATAGCAGGAATCCTCAGAGCTAACATGGACAAAGGGTGTGAAAGCTGCACTTCCAAAAGCCTTGGCCTCCCAGTCAGATAAGAAATGCTGCAGAAGAGAGGCCTTAAAGCCTTTACATACCAACATCTCATTTGTGCTTCCCTCCAGAGCACAGACACTACAGAAAAGGAGAAGTTTGGTAAAGAAAGAGGAAGGAAGGAGAGAAAAGAAAAAAACAAACCAGACTTTAGACCCATCCCCTTACAACTAAAATAGAGGCAGGCTGGATGATTAGACATAAGCTTTAATTGAGGCACATCACCAAGATGCTACAGAAAAACAGCAGGTATGTCCCCTCTGAAGACAAGAGTAATGGCAAACCAGGAGCTAAGGACTGGACCTCACCTGCCAGCACAGGGCAGCTAACAGCAGCATTCTCATGACACTCGCTGGCCCTTTTCCAGAAAAGCCAGAGCTTTAAGCTACTAAAACATATGTCAATCAACTCGTTACTGAGCATAAGTCTATTTGGCAGAAGACACGGGATAGGCAGGGCCAGGATTTAAAGAGCATGGAATAGAGCTGATATAAGCCTGGGATTTTGAACCCAGCTGTCATGGGCTGGGACAACAGTCAATCCCTGTTCACATAAAGGATGTAAAAGAGCACAGCTTTTACCCAGATGTTATTGTGCACCAGCCCAGGAGATGCATTTTGCACAGCTGCAAGCCAAGACCATGTTATCCCAGGACAAAATAGGACAAAAAGCTCTGGCATTGCCCATCCAGCCCCACATCTGAAGTGAACACTGCTGTACTGGACAGGCAAATGAAGAAATTCAGTTTTCCTCTTGCACATGTGGTTGCATAGCTATCATCATTCACAGCAAAAAGCAGCAGCTTTAGGTTAAACAAACAAACCAGTACATTTTCAGAGCTGCTTTTCGACACCCATCCATCCCTGAGGACTGCACTGCCTGGAGCTCCAAAGACCTCCAAAAAAAAAAAAAAAAAAGAAAAGAAAAAAGTCACCACAACCCCCCCACAACCAAATAAAAACCACCACAAGAAACCCTCACCAACCTTCTTCCTTTATAAAGGAGATGTACCATCCCCAGCTAGCTCCAGAGAGGGGGACGATGACAACATTGCGCAACACTGCCATTATCTCATGCTGAGCCAGACCCTGTGCTCTCCATCCCAGCATGTGGCCCCAGCCATCTCCCTGGACAGAGGCTCATACCTCAGACACCCAAGAAATAGGCAACACACTACAATTCCTCTATATATTCATGAACAGCCATATAGTACCAAAGACTATAGGTACTGCAGGCAGTCTCAGTCCAGACATACCTCTCATAACCCTCCAAACAGTCCTAGTAGCTTGTAATCCAGCCTGAACCATGGGTGGTTTGTAAAAGGAGACAGAGAGACCTGCTAAGGTCAAGGCCTCCATCACAAAGGTATCATCCTTCCCATTCTTCGAAAGATACCAGTTTCCCAACTAGGCACTGACTTCCCAGAGGATAAATGGGTGGCTTTTAATGCATCTGCTGATCTTGCATCTCGAAGGCCTCCTCCATCTACAAGAGAGGCATGATTTTGAAGACCATCACTTCCCTTCCAGCTCCGTGTTTAGAGTCTTCTCCTGCTCCCAAAATCCCTCTCCTTTTCAAGCATTTCCTTAAACGTAGTGATTTGTCACCACTCTTTATAGTCCCATCCATTCCAGCATGAAGAAGCAGCTATTTTAAAAGAACCTGCTGACTTTTGTAAAATTAACTTGATATCCTGCTCTGCTGAGTGGTGAGCCTTGTTATTATTACAAGCTTGTTACCCTCTGTATGAGCATTTCAGCACACAGACCTCGATCCCCATTCCTCTTTGAAACCTCTGAGGCTCTTTTGGCAAGTGCAGCCATCCAAATGTGCCAGAGCAGACCACAGGTGACATGGGACACTCCGTGCCCTTGACCTCTGTACACAGCGTTGGATCGGTTCACTCTCATGGGTCCCCTGCGTGGGAAGCAAGAGCATTTCTCAAATGACAGTCTCACATTTAGCAGGAAGAAAAAGGGGAATTTCCTCTGTGGACACTAGTTTGGGGGTGGTATCACAAGGAGGGACGTGCTCATCTTTAGATATCACTGCTATAATTAAATTTGGGCACAAAGAGCAGCTGCACAGACAAGCCTTGAAGTGACGGAGTGGCAATATTCACTCTATAATGCAACAGCTGGACTCATCGCTACCCCAGGGTCATTTAAACAGCCCCAATTTGGCACAGCTACCTCCAACTCCAACTCCTTGCCAAATGCACAGCTGGCCAAAGGCAGCCTCCAACCTTTTCTGCAACAGCACAGCCCTCACCAAGAGAACCCCAGCCTCTGCACCCTGCAACTTCATCTGTGCAAGAGCTCAGGATGTCTAATATCTATAGAAGTCTAATACCGTATTAGTCACTTCAATTCACTTGTACCTCTCTGGCTGCATTTCCTAAATCTTATCTTTCCTCTGGTCCCTGATACAGGCTTCTGTGCTGTTAGCAGTATCTCCCCTGCACCATGGGGAAGGATACACAGGGCACTGCAGATCAGTGGGAAATGAAGCTGCAGAGCTCAGGTAGGCTCTAACTTGCTCCAAGGAGGACACAAACACACGCAGAAGAAACAATGATAGCCTGTATACACATATTTCCCCTGCTCCTCCTCCAAGGGTTTCCACCCAATTTTCACACCTACTGCCCAGCAGCATCCAAGCAAGTGGGTCGTGAAAAAGTTGCTCAAACACATAAAAAACAACAACAAAAAAGTAGCAAGAATACAAATAGCACTGCCCAGAAGAAACACACTCTGCCTGTTTCTGAGAAGTGCCATGAATGTCACCCAGCTCTTTTCTTTACAGACCTCAAAGCAGGGGAAAACCAATCTCTTTCTTAGCCTGGTGTTGTCTTAAAATCAGCATCATCAGGATTAAGAATACAAGAACTCACTGTCCTCAGCGAGCTGTAGTGCAAATGAGATACCAGAGTTAAAAGGAGTTTGCATTTGAACAGTCTGATGTTACTTGCATTGCAGCTCTTAGGAGAGAGATTTCTTATTTCTCTCCTTGCAATTGAAAAAAAAGACATCACAGAAAGAGGGGGAGAAACAGAACTGGGAAGAAGGGAGGGGAAGAAGCGTGCACAAATGAAATAAAAGACACAAAGCAAAACGTGCAATTTTACTGCGGGGGGTGGGGGGTGGGGGGAGGAGGGAGTTCATTCAGGGCAAGGTTAGATGTTGAACAAGCCCGTGTTCCAGAAACACTGCAGAAATTGAGAAGCCGGAACCTTTCTTTTCCCCCTGTTGCTTTTTCTGACCTCAAATCCTCTGGAGGCTTCAAGGGGATTGTTTCCAGCAGGGACACTGTCCCCTTACCCATGGCTACCCCTACAAAAGACACCACCAAGCATCAGCACTAGGGCTGGGAGACTTTTTTGCCCGGACTCCATTCACCCTCCCAACTTCACCGCAGACTTTTGAAGGAGGAAATTCCAGAAGCTGCTTCAAAACCCACTGCAGCATATCACTGCTTTCTGTTTGCTTTATCAAGCACTTACATTCAGTGTTACAAGGCACCTCTGCAAAACACTTCGATCAGTGGTAACGATTATAATGGGGGCTTTAGCAGTCATTTCAGCCTCTTCTAACCCTCTAATAGCTTTAAACATTGGTTGCAAGTGTTGAAAATCTCAAATTTAATTTGTTTTTGAGCCACAGAGGCACTAGACTAATAAGAAGTTGAGTGCTGGCCTCCCATACCGCAGTTTTAGTGCTAACCACTCATAAACCAGTTAATTTCAAAAATTCCCCCTCTAGTATGATATCCAGTGCTACTGATGGGAGTCATTTACAAAGCAAAGACAGAGCAACACCCCCGAGTGCACTATCTTAAGGGGAAGATGACTATTCTCATTTGTAGACAAGTCAGAGGGAGTGAAGGGAGGAGGGGAAGATGGCTCTTCATCTCCCAAGATGGCCTGCAGTGTTTTACAAGATAATAAGCTAAAGGGGTGAAAGTACCCCTGAGAACAAAACGAGTCCAAGAGCATCTCACACACAGCAGCGAAATGGGCCCTAAAAGATCACAGAAAAGCAACCAGCAATTCACTCCAGCATCCACTGCAAGTTGCTGCAAACCACATCACCACCATCCATCACGTTTTATATGCTTGCCCAGCATCATTTTGAAGGAAGTGACAGGAGCATTTCTAGCCTACACCTGAGTCGAGGCAAACCCATCCATCACTGCTGGCAGTCCCGGAGGCAAATACATGCCCCTGGGGAAGCCAGTGCACCCAGCTTCCAACCGCAGGTAATGACAGGCTGCAGAACAAGTGATAATTGATAAGGGAAACAATTTGGGAGCACAGGCAGTGAATTATCTCATGAATCACACCTTGACAGAGAGGGAAGAGAACTCTGCTAAACCTTAACCCTGTTGCAAAATATAATGATTTAGCTCCAGTTTTCAGCTGACTTAATATCTTAAAACATCCTGACAGGTCAATGCAGCCAGGGACTAAAACATCTTTAGCATCAGCATAGACGTTCGTTCCCTCTTGCCACAATCCAACAGACAGATCCCTTTAGCCAACGGTCCAAGGTTGAAAAAAAGAGCATCCTCCCAACTTTTCACACTGAAATTGCTGAAACACAAGGAGGATGCAACACAGAGCAAAACTGAAAACCAAACATGCTACCTGGATGCAGAACTGATTAAAAACAGCAAAAGGAAGACTTGAACCGAGACAAATGGAGGGACCCTCAGCCAGAGCCTCCCGCCAAGACCCAGCTCCTGCAAACTTCCTCATTGCTCTTCCCCAGCTGTGACTGCTGAGATGCTCTTACATACACATCTGCTTTTAAGGACCAAGTTCAGCATAGGGAAGTTTTGTTTCATAGAGCAGGAAAAAGTGCTTTCTTGAATTTTGCAGACGTTTCTAGGAAAGGGAGAAAGGAGTAACTTCAAATAACTTAGCCTGGCTGCTCCACAGCGAAGTTTATGCACTGATCCCTATATTTGAGCACAGTAACGCAAGTTCAACCATAGCATCTCCCCAGATGGCATTTGGTCTCTGTGAAGACATCAGGCCTGGAGAACCGCTTTGGGACATATCGCAGCCCTTTAGGTCACTGTATGCCATAAGTCACACAAGTGTCTGCATACATCAGCACCTTCCTGCAGGCAGTCCACTCTCCAACAGCCTTTGAAAAGCCTTTGCAGCATCACTGCATTGCTGTCATGTTCAGAGACAAAAAAACATCACCTCTTCTCACCACTCTGCATCTACCTCTACTCAATTTATATATGCCAGGAGGGTATTTAACACTTTCATTACAAGATCCCAGGAGAAAGACATTTACACCAATTATTTGGCTACAGGAGGAAGTAGAAAGAATCTTTATAAACTTGTATGTATGTAAATATTCCACGAGACAGATTCTACTTAAAATGCAGGAAGAGCAGAGAGAAATCAATATGCCTTGCCTACCAAGGGTTAGACAGGTTACAAGCATTCCTAATGTTTTCCAACCTCACCATGGCAGGCATAGCCCACAGCCAGTTACAACTTAATTCACATCGCCTCCACAGGGGCAAAAGCACATCTTTTTGCACACTGCAACATCTGGTCCCCAAGCAATGGGATACACACACGTTAACCAGCTCAACACCACTTCAGCACTTTTGCACGTATATTTTCATAGCACTGGAAGCGTTAAATGCCACTTCACTGATGTCAGGCCAGCACTCCACATCAGCAGGTGAAGGATTAAATTAACACCTTGAAAGTAATCGACTGGTAAGACAAAGGCCAGACTGCAGACCTACTTTTAATTTACCAGCCCCCATCATATCCATCATTCAGGGCTTTTATTACAATTAAAAAGACACCAGGGGAAAGATAGAATATTAAGGTAAGAAGCACAGACACAGTCCAGGCTGCTTAAAGATAAGAATGTTAAAAAAATAAATAATGAAACAGACACCAACCTTAGGACCAAGCACAATTTTTACCATTCAGTGAACTCTACTTGTCTCACATAATGAAACAACAAAATGCACGGAATCACAGTTTATTAGCATAACACAGCACCACTGCTGATACTCCCCATCTCGGCTAGGATCACTCCTGCACAAAACAAGCAGCTCCCTGAGCCCTGAAGAATTAGCAGTTTATAAAGGAGGCTGAAGATTTATCAATAGCACCCAAGGAAACACTTCACAGCCTGCGATGAGAACGTTCTTGGCAAACCAAGTGAAAATTTGGTAAGGTTTTTGGTAAGCAAAGCAAGCACACCATTATTTGTTTTATTTTATTCAAAAAGACATATCAGAAGCAGCAATATAGAGCAGCAACTCCTAACAGAACTCCAGCTTCCCCAAGCAGGGATAAGTTTCATTTGCAAATAGTCCCAAATGGTTTTGTTTCGTATCAATCCATTTACTTTCTGAAATATGCCCACTTCAGTTAGACACATCAGGGCAGAGAAGAGATGTTTCCAAGAAAAATGGCGCCTCTCTACATCAATCAGCTCTCAACATCACCACCGCTTTGCCAGTGTAAAGGAACCTGATCAAACCTTGAAGGACACGTTGATTTTGGAAAACTGGTGAGACAGATGTGTTTATATTTCACATTAATAAACACACCGCAAAGTCAACTAGTTCCTCACCTCAGGCTCCATCAGACAAGCCAAACCATATAAAGCAAATTACTTTGGTGATCATTATTTTTCTTTCCCTCTGTAATGCACCAGGGCAAGGAAGGAGTGACAAGAGTTTTTATTCAAGTGGTACTGAGATACCACCAACCCTCCAGCAGAAACAAGCTCCTGAACACACTATGCCCTGGATAATAAATACTGAAAAAAAAAGCAGGACACAAAGACAGATCCCAAACCAACCAGAAAGTCAAATGAGGAACTAAGGTGGAAAGGAACCACCAAATGCAAATACCTGGCTTAACATTATCCAACAAGTGCTGACAGTGCAGTGTGTGGGCTGTTGATTACAACAGTGTTATCCTACACCCAAATCAGACCTTGGTGGGTTGAAATCAGAATAAATCCATTGTGTCAACCTCTATTCTAGTCACAGCCTAGAAGTGGGGAGAGTAAAGCCAAAGCACTCACGCATGTATTCACAGGTTGGAATCCCTTTCACATCCATGATCCTACTTGCAAGAGAGGCTTGGACAGTCTCAGTGACAATGGGCTGAGCTGCCTGTCCTACAATACGGTCCAGGCTGCATCTCCTCCAACAGTCCCTGTGTGATCTGTTGCACAGCCACCACCTACTTCCCCACGAGAGAGGGTGCATCTGCGTGGGATGGGCAGCCCAGCACCGCCACCCAGATGGACACGCTTTAGGCTGAAACAGGAGTGTCCGAATCATAATGCTATCAACAGGCTTACCAATCGACAAGTCACACAGCGCTGAATTACAATCTTTTTTCCCCAGCACACATTTATCTCTCCGAGGATGGAATGCTGGTACAGACTCATATGGGAAATACCTGCACCTCAGTAGTTTCTTTGACCCCAGAAGAACCAGCTTTGTTAAATGTGGTAACAAGATGGAGCTCCATGACTGCACATCTTCTATTTAGGAAGGGACTTGTGCAAAGATGCACCACAGAGCCAGGGCCAGAAACCACATCCCAGTTCTTTCTTCCACCAATTCCCCCCAGTTCAGGTCAGTTTTGTGCTGCTCCGCCAGACGTCTCCTCTCACAGCAGGTCTGAGATTGGAGCATGACCCTACAGCAAATCAGCAGGAAAGGAGGTGTGGGGGGAAAATGAAAGCAAGAAAAAAAAAAAAAAACAGAAAAAAAACCCCACCCAAACCCAACACCTTGAGATTACCATTTGCTTTTTAATTAAGAACTGTTGCAAATCTAAAACTTATGAAAGCAAGTACCGGACCTATCTATTCAGTAGTTATTCCCACTGAAGACAATTAAAATGCTTAAGCATAGCTAAAGGCTCACTGCCTCTGCACTGAGTAACTACTTAAAAGACAAATCTGAGCAGAGTTTGTCATCAATCCCAGAGAAATTAATTTACCATCTATCCCATTGGTCAGCCCTCTGGGTTCATCCCAATGAAACTAGCACTAGAATTCTGACATAAAAATGACACTTTGCTTTAACAGAATTTGCTGTCACTTCAGCCCGGGGTGGGCAGAAGGGCTATTTTTATTTGATTTTCTCAGCTGTCTTTTATAGGAAACACGAGGCCACCTCCTGTTTGGTTTAATGTATTTGCAGGGCGCAGACTGGCCCCATCACTAAATTCTCCTATCACAAGACCAGTAATGAATTTTGAAGTACCAGTTTTCAACAAAAAACTGAAGCTCCAGTTTTCGACAACTGTTGATGAAAACTAACTGTAACTTCAGAAAAACTTTCTTTCAAATGTATTTCCTTATTCCACAATCATAAGCAGTCCAACTCAAAGAAAACAGGGAAAGCAATTTTTTTACTTTCATTGAAATAATAAAACACCACCGCAAATGAAATGGGTAACTTTTTTCTTCTGGCTATAACACCTGAATACATGAAAGTCCTCCCAGTTCTCTACTTGAAGGTTCATTCAGAGGCAAAAGAAAATCTTTCACAGATTTACCTGCTGCCCATAAATATTGTGGTTTATTATGGAAACAGTGACAGGTTCCCAGTGAAGAACCGATGCCAGAGCTTAGGAAACCAAACCCAGTGAGAATATCCACTGAATTATAGAGCAAGGAGTTGCTCAAAACCCTGTTCCAGCTAGCCATGGAAGATGGGGAAGGGAAAAATAATAACTATTTCCCAGGTTGGCTGGAAGCTTTCAAGCCATGTTGCTGAGGCTTACGAGTTATATTCCAGAATCAGCAACAGAGATTTAAAAAAGGAGAGGAATCACCAAGTCTGTAACTTTTTTTGGAAATTTCTGCTGCAAGGAAGAAACAGGCTGGTAGCTCCCAGGGGAGCCAAGCTCCCCACATCACATGTTTGATGGTAGGTAAATGGTGCCATGTGATGTTTTTCATGCCAAGCATTACAAAGATGCCCCCCAGCCTGGCAGACACTGCTCATCTTTCTCCTCCTAAATATGTTTATGCTATCAGTCTCTTGGGAACTATTCAGCTACCAAATTCTCCAGCGTGATCCAACCTGTCACTGTTATTAAACAGCATTTCCACTGAATACAGACCTATAAAAACTCAGATCCTCTTGGTGCCTCTGCATTGGTTATGCCCTGGCATCAACCTCTCCCACCATAGCAAAACTGTCATGATGCTTTTCCTCAAGACAACTGCCCCACAACAGACCTGCCATGGCAACCCTGAGTAATCAGGCTGAATGCAACAGCAGCCTTCCCCTACACCTGTACAACCTGGGGAAAATATCTGTATATAATCTGAGGACACCAGAGCATCACATCCTCCGAATACAGACACAGGTCAAAAGAACTGGTCCAGACCCAAAATCCCAACCAGCTGGGAAAATTCATCAAGAAATAAATATTTTTTTGGGGGGGTGGGGGGTGGAGGTTTCATATAATTTGCACGTTACAGCACACACAACCTTATCCTCTTTACCTACAGCATCTCCCTCAGAACATGAAGTCAAATCATTCAAGAGCAGCTCGCAGCTTGGGTCTAGGTCAGATGTGAACAAACCGCACCAATTTCCATGAGGTCACCTGCATTTTGGGTGCTCAACTCATGCTTCTGAGCAATGAAGATGCAAAGATCAGACTAAGCCATGTGTGAACAAGAAGTTGGAAGAAAAAGCACTTAATTCACAAGTTTAGATCCAATAAGACATGGGCTCCCTAGAAGCGTTATGAAGATATTTTAGTATGACACTCCTGAGAAGAGCTAAAAAACTGCCTTATGGAAGGAAAAAAGAAAAAAAAAAATAATCTTTAGACAGCAACAGCAGAAATCCAGCAAAAATACAACCAAGAGGTGATGATCCTGGATTTGTTTCTACTTCCATGCAGGAAGCTCTGCCCAAGTCCTGTAGTACACAGAAAGGCTCAGAGCAGCAGAACAATATCCTAGATTAAGAAGTATGTGAAAATACAATATATGGAAGGAGGTCCCTGGGGCCATCTCCAGCCACTCGTCCAATTCCCTAGTTTTCAGAAGGAGAATGCTCAAAAGTTACGCTAATGCCATTTCATTATACTTGAAGAAGTCCATGTGTCCATCCAAAGCAGTCTCACTAGAAAATGGAATGTTTTTTCCAGTTGCAAGATACTGTCAAGCAATATCTATTAAGTTGGAAAGGTTTTTCTGCTCATTTTCCAGGCAAGTTAATGGACAGCAGATAATTAAAATCAAAAAGTGTGGCCAAATATTGGATTGAAGCCACATCTCTCCTCATTGCTGTTTTATTTCCTTGCCCTTCACCCCCCTGTTCCTCTTCCCCAGGCTTTGTCTTGAGGTTTTACAAGTCTCAGTGCACCAAGGCAGCAAGCACATATAAAAGAAATTCAGTCTCACAAGCACAAGAAGAAGGATTGGAATTTCAGTCCATCCATATAGCTAAAAAACTGCTAGAAAGGAGCAAAAAGGGCAAGATGGGAAGACAGCGACAAAGGAAAACGAGTGAAACTTCACACATCCCCCTATCAGACATACCACCACGCAATTCACGTTCCCTTAGCCAACTGCCCGTGCCTCGGTTGCAGAAGTCGTGTGAAGGACTACACTGTGCAAGGCTGATGGTCAGCTGCATGCGGACAGTCTGTAGCACCTTCAACCTCCTGTGATTTATTAGTTAAATAAAAGACTTCCTTTTTTAGTAGGGACACATACTAGCCAAGCAAATTTCCCATCACCTGCACTCAGACTTCAATCCCTCTCTTGCTGTAATCTGGGTCTGTTTGGTTTGGGTTTTTTTTGTATGGTTTGTGTTTTTTGTTGTGTTTGTTTTTTTTGTTTTTTTTTTTTTTTTTTTTTAGGTAAATGAATCTCCAGGTGTATTCAACATTGATCAGAATTACAATTTTTGTTGAAGGCTGTCCCTTGGGCTGCTTATAATCCTCTTAAAACAAAGGTGCCAGGCAAGTTACAGCCTCTTTATAATCCTCGTCTTTGAAACAGAGCAGGAGGGAAGAACAATGATAACATTTATGGCAGAAGAGCACTCCTCCTCAGCCCATTCCAGGTACGACCAGAAGCTTGATCCACCATCCTTGTTCCACACCACCTCCCCATCCCCACCTGCCGAAGTAGGGACCTCCTACCACCAGATACACTGACCTGTTTCTGGAGGTTTAATTCTAGACAACCATCCATAAGGAAGATCAAGTCCCAGCAGATGGACATCCTCTGCCAGAATGAAGACCCCAGCACACGGGTGCACAGCCACCATCACCTCTTCCAGCATCTCCAAAAGCTCTTGCTGAGACTGTGTGTACACTCTCCCCCTGCCATTTATTCTCACCACCACCCCACCACCCCAACCCTTCCCACCCAAGGCCCTGCCTGTCTTGCCACTATCTTTCCCTTGGCCAAGTTGACCAGCCACTGCCCCGGGAAGAGGAAGATGCCCGAGGTTCATGTCTTGTCCCACGTATTCATCACTGGCCAGCATCCCTAGGTCATGGTGTACCTAAATGGAGCAATGGGTAACGACAGATGCTTAACTTGTGTCCCCTTCCAGTTACCCTGAAAGCAGTTACAGCCCCTTCCCCAGCCAGCAAAGAGGCAGTGAGCGCGTGCTACCCTGGGGGAGGCCTGGGCTCTCCCCCACCAGCCTGACCCTGCTTCTACTGCTTGCCATTAAGGAAGCCTTTCTCCAGATGGAGATACCAGGCTGGAAAGCAACAACCTAGTCCTTTGCAAGCCCTATGAGAGGAACACATCCTTCAAAGACGCCAATTAAGCCAGCGTCCAATTTCCCAGGAATTCCTCAAAGGGATTCAAGGATCGTTTGTCAGATCACAAGCCATCTTCTAATTTTAGAGCATTTCTGGAGGAACCTGTTGGCACAAGGTCACTCCAGATGAGCACAGGCAGCTTCACAGAGCGATGCTTTGCTTTGCATTGCATTCAACCGTTGCTTGCTAGAAGCCAGGAGAGAAAAAGGAGCACGGAGCACAAACAGGATGATCTCTTGCTCCTCTCAAACACCCGTTGCTGGGCCCTTGGAGAGACAGAATGCCAGGCGAGACGACCTTTTGTCTGACGCCGTTGGCAAGTCCCACGTGCTTGCCCTTTGCTCCAGAGACATTGTCCCATCAATACACAGACTTATTTATCCCACGTGAGGAGATCCAGAGGGCAAAGACACATCTGTTAACAAGAGCCATTGAACACACTAATGTGCAAAATGCTTCCTCCCCCATCTTTGAGGGCAACCCAGTGACCTGGAGAGCTATAATAAGAAAGATTTAGGGGAGGGGAAAACTGAAGTCTCTCTCTTTTAAGGGGAAAATAGATAAGATCAGGGTCCTCCCCAGCCTCCACATGCTCAGCTAATGTGAACAGAGACTATCTGAAACAGCGGACAGTGACAAGTCAGATTTACCAGCATGAGGTTAGAGCTCTGCTTCCCAGAAACAAGGGTGCACTTGTTTCTGTATCTGCCAGACAACGGGACGCTTTGTGTAAGTCAAATAAATTCATGTATTTTTCTAATACTTGACATATGGAAGGGATTTACCTATTTTCCCTGTAAAAGATTTAAATCTGTTCAGTGCACTGGCAGAGGGAAACCAAATGAAGTCACAAGATTCAGCAGCAGCTGAATATCCAAAGCCAGCATCTGTCTGGAGAGGGCAGAAGCTTTGCTTGTAGGATTTATTTTATGTATTATTTTTTTTTTTTTACCTCTCAAGGGCTAAATATGGGGGTAGTGGGGGTGGTGTACAGTATCAGCCATCATGGGAATCATTTAAGTGCTGGAGTTTGCTCATCACACAATAGCTTATTCAAGGCCTTATAGCCACAGCAGTGCCACACTTGCACAGCACAGATAAAATGCACTGGAGCATAATACAGCAGCATCGAGGCAGGTTTCACTTTGAACTGTGCCATTTATCATTCACTTCTTGCTGAGGAAGCAGGAACCCCTGATGGCTGCAGACAACTGCAGCAAAACAGCTCGTTCAGACGTGGGTGTCTAGTAACTTTTGCAAACACATGCACACACACCATTTCCCATCAACCTCAAGAAGAAAAGCAATGAAATGAGATATCCTGTCCTGATATCACTCAGCTAAAAGCTACACCACCCCACTCCATTCAACTTCAAGCTCTTGAGCTTACTGGGAAAGGAAAACACCAAGACAATAAGGCATGGCTCCCAGCAGTGTGGTTTGCTCAAGATCTGTGGCGGTTTAGGTGGTTACAAACTAGGCTTGTTAAGCAAACCCTAAAGTAAGGCACAGCAGCATGTTCAAGAATTAGAGGAACCAGGAGGTGGTTTGTTTTTCCCAAAAGGCCAACATAGCTGCGTCAAAAAATGTAACACACCAAGAGACAGCAGCTAGCAAGAGTGAAAGAGCAGTTTTGTGGTGAAACCAACAGTCTGGACAAGTGGAAAAGCCAACACACGCTCTTCCTTAGATGTTGGCCTGCAGCCCCTCAGGCTGGCTACAGGGCTGACATCACCGGAGTCCTGCACAACACTAACACGGGGGCAGGGGGGAAGAAGAAAGAAAAAAAAAAAAGAAGCATTGCCCCAACCATCACGATCAAGAGATGAGTTGGTTTCTCCTGAAACATATGAAAAGAGAAGCTGGATCTCTCTCCTCTCCCTTTGTTGAAGGCCCGACTGACTTGATCCCATTGAGACGGCTGAGTTTTTAATCCCTTTGGAAGTTTCAGCCCAGCAAGAAGACTTTTTCACAAAGGTGAGGTTGAAGGCACCAGGCTTCTGCTAGTCACATCACCCTCAAGTCAGCAGCTGTCTATCACAGCATGCTCCCTGCCCACCAGCCTCAGTCACCCAACTGACAGGTAGGGAGGTAAGAGCTGCTCTGAGAACAGGGGCCACCTTTGGCACACATAAGCAATTTGAACAATCATCCAAACTTTATTTGGTGGCAATTTGGACTGCTTTTTCTCACCCAAAAGTAAACTTCAACTTTACAGCTGGCCAAAAAAGGGTTCAGGAAGGCAAACAGGGAAGCTGATTCAATTCTGAAAAGTCAGAGTGCTCCATGTTTAGAAGCCTTCAGATGAGGCCCTGTTTCAATTTTTTCCCATAATTGTCCCTGAAAAAGGGCTCCTTTTGACTGCATCAAAGTCAATTGATTCTCAAGTGCTGGCTGACATCATCTGCAAATAAGCATGCTACCAAATAAAGGCTCAAAACCACACGTCAAGAACATGACAAATGATGGGCCCAGACCACTTCATCAGCTCTTCTCCTTTAACAGCTCACTGTAGAGATGGCACAGAGGAAAAAAAAAAGTAGTTTTCAAGGTTGAGGTGAGCCACAAATCCTAGCCACCAAAGAAACATTAAAACCTCCAGCTACAAACAAGCACAGCCTTTCTTTGCACATCTCCAGCTGCCGTGTATGCCCTTGACATCACACTCTGGAACTCAGCAGTAGTTCCCTTGGAAGCAACCTGGAGAAAAAGGTTGAATCGGGAATCAAACACACCCTAAATTCAAGGCCCCTTTTCAAGAGGGCCTCGCAACAGAACAAGAGAAAACAGCGTCAAGTTGCACCAGGGGAGGTTTAGATTGGATAACAGGAAAAACCGATTGCCTGGCAGGGTGGTCAAGCACTGGCACAGGCTGCCCAGGGAGGTGGTGGAGTCACCACCCATGGAAGTGTTTAAAAATGCACAGATGTGGCACTTAGGGACATGGTCTAGTGGTGGTCTTGGCAGTACTGGGTTAATGGTTGGACTTGATGATCTTAAAGGTCTTTTCCAACCTAAACAATTCCATGACAGTAAAGGCAGACAAAAATTATAGATCAACTTCACAGGCAACAATGAAGACCAGTCATTGTATTTTTCAGCATTGCTAACTGATTTTGTTAATAAGGTAGCATGTTAGCAACACAGAGGTTCCCAATTCATAAAAACACAAGCATTTCTGGAATCCAAGCGGAACACCCCGGTGTTGAAGTAGTCTGGATTCCCACCCAGATGCCACAGGCAGTTAAGTCATTTCTAAAACAGCATACTGGCCAATTACTGAAATGCCTTGTGACAGATGCCAGGAAAGCTGTATCTCCACATACCTTCAAGTTCTTCTCCACTAACCCCACAGCACTGTAGAGCTACCTACCAGAAACCAAACCACCCCCGTGCACGTGGGCACAGTGCACAGCTTCATTTTACTCACCACCCAACAACACTTTTGAAATCATCAGAAACCTACACACACCATGGGACATCCAAGCACCCAAACAAGGTGGAAGTCAGACATCTGGGGGCTTTCAGGCTTTCCGACCACACTGGCAAGCTGAGGCAGAGACCAGGTTGCACGCCACCATGGTGTTACCAGCTCAAGTCTTATTTGCAGGGCTATGTGAAGGACATTACTACAGGCCAAGGATTTAACTTCATAGTCAGTTTAGCCCCATTTGCACAGCAATGTCTCACCTCCTCACCCCACTAATATACTAATTGGCTTGAAAACTGAATTGCAGATAGCACCTTGGAGAACAGGCAACCAACAGAAGTGCACAACACCGTGTGCTAGCAGAGTTCAGCGGGAATGAGGTTGCAGCAACTACAGCCAAACTCTGACATTAGGAATATCTAGTATCAAGATTTCACAGGTTCACACAAACCCCCAAGTGCATAGACCTCTGGGTCAGGAGGCAGAGCTGGTCTGGCAGCCACTCTGGGTGTTTGCTCAATGTCTGTCACGAACAGCTTGAAAGAACAACTCCCAAAACACCATCGTAACCCATTTGTACTCCCTAGTCTTTGCTATGAGCTTCCCAGCTTCACCCAGCCTTTGTTCAAAGAGGAGCCTGGCCTTCACTGCAGGTAAGGATATGGCCACCTGCAAGCACGTTCTGGAGGGCTTTTTGCTTGCCTCCACCATGCAACCAGCACAAGGGAAAGCATTACGAGAAGTCTAGTGGGGCTGGCTATGACCGCATCACTGCCGAGACCTGAAGGGCATTCAGAGCAGGCATTACGAGCCAAACTTCAGGATTAAATGCACGCCGTTTGGCTTAGCTGCTTGTTCGTATATGCTAAGAGCACAGGAGAGATGTTGCTGCCAGCTCCTCCCGTTTATCTCGTCTCACAATCATTGGCAATGCTCTTCAGCTGCTGAAAAGCCAGACTTTACAGGAGCCAGGCAGCTGCTGCTGCAGCGGTGTTCATCTGGGACATGGCTCCTCTGCCCTCATGTGCAAGGCAGGGTGGGAGAGGGGTCAGGAACGCGATTCAGATGGTGCATCCTGAGGTTTAGAAAAATCTCATGGTAAGTAATCCCATCACTGAATGCCCAGAGTAAGGAAGTTTTTCAGTCATCTCCATGTTTCCCTGGACCCAAACTGCAGCTTCCTGAAAACCTGGGCCAGAGCACACAGCCTGGCAGAGGAGGTGTCTGCTCCGGTCCTAAACAACACAGCCACAATCAAAGTAGTGCATCAATCGCAGCACCTTTCTAGAAGCCAAAACTCTGAACAATAAGCTACATTAAGAATAGAGAGTCTTCTGATGTAGAGCTTTGCATCCCCAAAATGTGTGCAATAAGCACACATACAAAAAAAAAAATAAATATCTGCTGAGCTGCTACAGCATTTTGCTGGTAAAGGGGGAGGAAGGCGCAGCCACAACCATCAGATTTGATCCCCTGAACAAGCATCGCTACGACAACCCACACACCGCAAGCAAGCTGCGGAGTTTCAGCTTGTGGTGGCTTTTTTTAATTTAATGGGACTAGCCTGCAAACTCCAAAGACCAATTGCCCCCCAGGGAAATATGCTCTATCTACCCCATTAATGCAAAAATCGTGTGTCTGGAACAGCATATAGCTTGATTTATTAATAAAAGCTAATGGAAACTCCAGCAAGGAAATTAATCTCAGGCTGTACCTGTTCTGGGACAATGTTGGGATGAAGGACAGGACCAGGAACTGCGTACAGTTCCTCTACGCAGGAACTTGGCCAGACTCCCAGAATAGGAAGCATGAATGTGAATATCTGTATTAAAAGGCAGAAAGATATTGTTATGCAAAAGAATCTCAGCTTCCAAAGCCTTTGTGTTCCAGGACTTCTAGCAGCCTCTCCTTCCAAATTAGGATGAACAGCTGCGATGTATTTGGCAAGCTAACCTCTGCACTCAATTTAGAAGCTTTTTACATCGGGAAATAAAACACATACATTTTAAAAACCAAAGGGACCATTAAATCATCCAGTTTGACTTCTGTACAAGAAAGGGCACTGAATGTCACCCACTTACTTGAATATTGTGCTACAGCTAAACATAGTTTCTAGTCACACTGTCTAAAAAGGCAGCTGATTGTTTCAGAGAATAAGAATCCTCAACACTGCAGAAGCAGATCACTCTGATCTATTTCCCCTTGTTTTACTGTGGGCAAATTGTTAGTTTTGCTTGAGCAGGTTCTATGTCCATCAATGCAAGTCAGGATGGTTGCTACAGACTTTAAACCATTCCTGCGGTATTTCCTAAGGCCGCAGAGGACATGTGACAATGTGAAATAGTGCAACCCACTCCCTAAAACAGCAGGCCAAACATGGTGTAAGATGATGCTGTTTTGTAAAACAGCATCAAAACCCTTGAAGGGCACTCGGAACATAGTACCAGAACCTCCAGGTTAACCCTTAACAGGTCCGCATGTCTGTAGCGTGAGGCAGTTCCCACTCACCATCTTTAGACATGGCAAGATGTGTCTCATTTAGAGCTACAAACTACAAAAACACCTTGTGAGGAGAGCCTGCGCACTCAATTGCCAAGAAAATCAGGTTAACAAAACCCAAAAACCAGCCTAAAAGAAAGCAGCACATCAGGATTTTTTAGTGTAACCTTCCAAAAAAGTGCCAAATGTGGAATTTTTCCAGGAAACCGCAAGATCAGGAAATTTCTTAAATCCAGGATGCAACTTGTGGTCGAAGCCAGAGACCACCAAGATAGACTAGCCCTCATGCTGGACAAGAGAAGGAAAAAGACAATGACTGTTTCTGTATAGCATTTGGAGTGGGTAGCTGTTTATCTACCCCATGCTAGCTGGGTCTATGCTCATGGGCCAGGTGGCAAGCCAGACAGAAGAGAATTCTTAGCTGCAGGCTTTCCCCATATGGCTACAAGACATTGCCCTCTTCCCAGATGCTCATTTTCAGCATCTGTAGGAACTGAGAAGCTCCAAAACCTGCTCCTTCCGCCAAGGTTTCTGAGCAAGGCTTATTGCATGGCTCCATTAATCACAACTTTACAGTCCTGCAGGACGCTGGTTTCCCCTGCCATTTTCAGCCAAAGGACCTTCCCGCACGCAAGCCGCTGCCTTCTGCAAGGGAGTGCAAAGCTGTTGTAGTATAGTGGGGCCAGGGGAACCACAGCGTGACACAAGCACTTGCTCTTTCACGCTGCACTGTCTCTCCGTAGCTTTTAAAGCAGCTGGATGTGTCACCCAAGGAAAATAAGAGCAGATGATACACGTGCAATCAAAATTACATCAGTAGTGGAAAAAAGTACACAAAAGAGTCCCACTCCCCAGCCTCCCTTGCCCTCCTCCTGACCTCCAAATCAGTTATCGGCAGTACAGAGGCAGGACTTCTATGAAAAGGATGGGAGGGAAGAGCATATTGGTGGAGGCTTTCTGCTTCCCGTTATATCGACGTTTCTACCCTTTCATAATAAACACATGAGATAGCAGCAGCTGTTAAGAGCAACTGCCTGTTTAACTGTACTTAACCAAAAAGTTACTTACCAAGTCTTTTATTCTCAATTCTACATTAATCCAATAACAAAGAGATAAGGTTAAAGGACAGCGCGTGTCTTTCGGCAGAGGAATTAGTAGAAATAAAAAGAAAACACTGGGCAGGCTCAGCTGCATACCTGGTTGCAGCTCACAGCAAATATTTCAATCCCTCACTCAAGCACCCCTGTACCAAGTTGCACAGAGTTCCCAAAAAGCTCTTTAGTGCAGCAGACACCTGGACAGGTTTCTCCCAGATGATGCAGGACACGAAGGCACCACTTCCAGCTCAAGCCTCACTTTCTCCCTCCAACTCTCCCTTTTCACCCCACCAAGGCAGGCTCTCCTCCACAGCATTTGGCAGCTCATCGCTATTTTGAAGCTTTCCCATCTCAAGCCTGCTCTGTCTCCCCATAGCAGCAACCTATATATCAGCCTGTGCCCCACTATCTGCACAGCAGCATCTCTCACTCCTCATATCTAGCAAGAGCTAGGCTCTCCATCACTACAACTTTCCTTCTGCTGGTGAAGTACCAGCACCCTCGCAGGGCACTCAAACCCACTCACACAGAATCAGAGTGGGTTGGGTTGGAAGGGACCTTCAAGACCACCCAGTCCCACCCCCCTGCCAGAGGCAGGGCCCCCTCCCCCCAGCCCAGGCTGCTCCCAGCCCCGTCCAGCCTGGCCTTGAGCCCTGCCAGGGATGGGGCATCCACTTCTCCCATGGAAACTGATGTACGCCTCTGAGAAGGGCCATAGCTGCAGGACACCGCTGTCTTGGACCATCTGTGCTCCACACGTGGCTTTGCAGGAAGTTCAACCTCTTCAGCACAGAGATCTCTACTCCCTTTTCTCTCTTCCCTGAAGGCTGCTATTCAGAGACATTTAAAATCAATGCTAAAGTGATGCCAAGTATAAATTGTTCTTATAAATACCTAATCTACAGCTGAAAATAGAGAGGCTGGTTGCAAAGCAGAGCTCATCAGCAGTCCCCAAGCAGGGCCCTGTGGGAATGCAGCCTCTTAGTTTCCATCAACGTCTTGAACGATTATTTTCAGCCGTTCACAGTTTTGGTGGGAACAGCTGGCTGAGAGCTGGGATGGAGCCAAGCAGTAGTGAAAAGGAGGTGGTGGCTGCATCCCAGGTGACAGGACATATGCTGGGGAAGGCAGGAGACCCCATCTACCCTCAAACTGTTGCTCGTCTAACTTCCACCTCTGTCCCTCCACACACACTTAGCAAGGGAACATCATCACAAGTTCACCCTGCTCCTTTTTATTTCCTCCATTTCATTCCTTTACTCACACTAGCACCAGGTTTCCTCCTCATCTAGCTGATTTTTGTGGTCATTTTGGACCCATAGCATCCTTGATCAACTTCCACAAAGTCTACTTTTGAGAGGCAGAGAGATTTGTCCTATTTGGAGGGGAGGAGGAAAAAAAAGCCTTCTCCATTGGCCAACACACCCTCCCAGGGCACACAGCCACCCAGGACACACTGCAAAATTGTTCTCCAATGTTTTAGGCTCTGTCACAGCACAGCTGTCCTTGGATCACTTCCAGAACACCTGGGAACAGCACTAGGAAATCAGACTCAGCGGACCAGTATACTTGCAAACTCAGCCCCAAAAGGAAAGCAAACCACTCTAGTCCAACTGATGGGCAGCAAGGTCACACTCGCTTACCTCTGGGTGAGAAAAATAGTCTCCTCTGGAAAAGGACCCTGGTTTCTCACTATCCTCGTTGGTATTAGAGAGAGGGCTTCAGACACCAGAACAGACCAACAAGTCAAATTTCCATGATGTTAATATCATTTCACTTTATCATTTGTTCATCTCTTCAAAATTCACATGCTTACATCCCTAGACATGAGAAATTACTAAATATCTAAGTCAACAGCAACACATTGAATCAACCCATGCTACTGCAGCTACCAACAACAAACTTTGCACTGGCAGGAGTACAGGTTCCCGTTGCCTCTTTTGAAAAAGGAGTTATCCAGTTCAATTTAAAAAGTCTAACTCTAGCACTAACAGCAACTACGCAGCTGGGAGGGAAAAACATTTGTTTTGGAAAGCAAGCAGAAAAAACACCTCATTCCCTGCCCCTCCCCCTTTTAGAAGGGAATTCAGTAAATATTCTACCTTGATGTTGCATAAGCACCCTTCAGCAATAGCTGAAACATCCTTGTGTTGTCAACACTTACCGTCAAAAATTCAAAACACAGCACCATACCAGCTACTACGCAGAAAATTAACTATATCCCAGCCAAAACCAGTACAGGGGACTCACAGGGACAGCCTGGAAAGGCTCTCCCATCTGGGGTGATGGGTTAAGCCATGAGTTTATGGAGCATTCAAGTCTCATCTCTCACCCAGCATCTTTCAAACCAGTAAAGATTTTGCAAGAGTGGTTGCACACCACTGTTGATGACTGGAAGGATGTTGGTGTATCCAGGTGTCCAGGGAAAAGCCCTAGAAAAACCCATCTGAAAACTCTTGTTCACAAAGTACAGGGCTGGCCCTAAGGCACCACGCTCCAAAATCCCTCTTTTCCCATGTCTCCCACCTGCCTCCCTGCTTTCGCCAGGTGCAGCCCCAGTTCAGTGCTGGCTGTTTATAGCCTCAAACACATTTCGCAGATGCTCTACAATAAAAACCTTTGACACCTATAAAGCATTATAAATCATAGGGCATGTTAATCACCCAGTCTGAGCCCATAATCCTAACTCAGGCACAACAGTCAATGGGTTTTGCAGACTCCCTCCCACAGGCATTCTGCCTACATCAGGACTCAGTCAGAGATCTAGCATTAGTCAAACATCCTCACCCCGACAGCGTTAGGCTGCACCAGTCTGCAAGTTATCAAACACTGTGGCTTTCCTGGTGTTTCCAGGGCTTGGGATTTCCCATCCTTCAAACAAGCGTTACTGAAGTAGGAAACTTCTTTCACATGAAGCCAGCAGGAATTTACAGAAGCCACAGTATCTGCAACCAACAGCCAACTATTTATATTGAAAAATGACTTGAGGAAAAACACAACCCAAACCCATTAAGACTAAAAATTTCTTTATTGAATAGACTGTAATTTATAATGCTGCCCGGCAGCCCAGCCTTTTGGTCAAGCAGGCGTGAACACACCAGCTTTCTAGGCTTGTACCTCCACGGTACAAGATTCTCCACAGTAGGATCTAGAGGTGACCAGCAATGGTCTTCTGCAGGCTCACCTGCCTAATGGCTTCAGCATCAGCCTTGCCCTGTGGCAGGTTCACCCTAGCCTTCCTAGGAGCTGTCTAAGGGTGCGGGTCTGAACGATAAGCAAGCTTTTGGCAGGTTAAAGCCCAGTTTCTGAGGCTAGCACACCCCTCTGCTCCTCACCAGTCTACCGCAGGACTCCTGCCCAGCCTAAGAGAGGTCTTGCTCCTTCGTGAAAGCCAAAACATGCCATTCCCAGACAGACTCCCTAACGTGCCTTGCAATGTTTGGTCTGATGGCACCACACACAGTAAATGCAATTCCAGCCTGGCTCAGCTGACCACACGCCTGCTTTCAGAATACGCAATGAAGAGACAAGGAGACAGAGGAGAGAAAAACCATGTTATAACAACAGCACGATGCCCTGTCTAAATCCGGTTCAGCCCCGAAGGCTGGATGCAGTTACACTTCAGAAGAGATTTTCTTTGGTAGATGGCCTTAGGAAAAATTGGGACAAATCCTGTCTTTTCATCTTCCCCACTGTGGAAGAAAATTTCCACCACTGCTAAAGCTTTGAATGTGTTTCAGCATTCAAACATCACTGAGCAAGACAAGACTTGAATGGGCCCGTACTCCTAGGAGAACCACCTGCAGCCCCAGACACAAAGGAGAGTTCTGCACTTTTCCCTGATTCCAAGGCATCTCCCAGAGCCAAGCGAAACAGATTTCATGAGGCAGCAAGACCTCAAACACAGGCAGCATAACTCCTGCGCAGCAGTGTAACTGCTATGACAACTCAGAGGGAGTTCAGCAAAACCTGCAGCAGCAGCCAGAGGCTGGGCAGGGTGAGGTGTCCACATGCAGTTAGGAACATCTCAAACACCTTCCCAGCACAATCTCTGCCACCTCACAGCCTCCCTGTAAAATGAAGGGCTCAAAGATTAATTTAAAGGATGTTTAAGTGACTTGTAAAGCCCTGAAAACAGGGTAATTTTTGCTTTCAATTCTGAGCATTGGGGAGTGTGTGGGGTGTGGAAATCAATATTTAATTCAATAATTGGATTTTCCTGCATTTATCCCATTACCCCAACACAATCTGACACATCCATTCATGGGGATTCAGCTCAATCACTCATCATGTCGAATGTGCAGCATCCAATGCCTTAGTGCCCAACCTCAAATCAAACAGGCTTGAAAGAGCCTCTTTCCATCAAAAACTCCCATGCGCTTAGGCCTACAGTCAGGAACATTAACAAATTGAAACTGCATGGAAAAAGGTGAATTCACCCATCCTTTAAAAGCAGTTTTCAGCAAAGCAAGCAATTTCTGTGATTAGTAACCTTTGGCCGTCTGGGGATTAGCACTGAAGACCCAGCAAAGTCCCAGCTCTAAAAGCCTATGGTCACACAGATCTATCATGCCAACATGGCTTAGATCATCTGTTCAGGTCATTTAAGAGTTCTTGCCAAGTGGGAATTACAAGAGTATTTCACTATGAAGTGAATTAATACACGTATCACAGACACAGCGCTGCAATCCATTATGTCGATGGATCACAGCTCCTCATTTGTCTTTTCACAAAAGGATTCAAAAAAAGCCATCTGAAGCCTCAGTTCAAGGCCACGTGATGTTTTTAACCAAATGGACCATCTTGAATCATTTGCATTTCACATTAAGGGAATAAATTTTGACAGTGAGTGCCCAATTCATTAGAAAGGGTTTGATATTTCATTTATACTGGCTTGCAGCTACACGAACAGCAACAGACACCTTAAAGGCACGGAGAGGAATCACAAGTTATTAGATATTCCTCCCATCTCTCCTCCCATTTCCACACAGTTCAGACACTTTGCATTTATTTAACCATGGATTAGGAGATACGCAATGTAAAAACACCATCTCCCAAAGCACAGCAGCCATGCAGCTCCTCCAACAACAGTGCTGCTTTCTAACGAGCATCTTCAGTGGCTCCATGTGCCATAACAAACCCAGTGCCTTCACCTCTCACAACACACACCAACCAGGACATGTGCATAAAACATTTATTTAAATCATAAAGGGGCAGTTTGGTTTCTAATCGCCATGAGAGCAGCTCTCCAATATTTCCTGCTAAGTGAGCACTGCTGATGTTTAAATGATGCTGCTTGCAAAAAGGACAGGGAGATGCGTCTGGCTCTGAGCATTTCTGTATTTCTCCATTCCTCTTACATGTGCCCCAGCAACCCCCATCTCTTTGCTGTGACCTCAACACGGTTAGACTTGATTATCTTAAAGGTCTTTTCCAACCTGAAATGATTCTAAGAACTTACTCATTTGAAAAAGCATGTTTTGATAGCTCAGCAGCAGCTGACGCATGCTGTACCACCACCTACAACATTTACCATTTTCGATTTTTATTTTTTTTAATTACAATTACCATTACCCCCTATAACACAGTACCCTGTATTGTGGGCACAGACTGGAGGAAACTCTGCTTCTCCCTGGGTTTGCACTGGGTTGCTTTAATTGCTTTGTGCAACCACTTCTTGGGTGGTAGGAAGGCGCAAAGGGATGCATCAGCCTAAGTATCTTCTGCCTTAAACACATCTGTAGCTGATCAATGGACTAAAAAAAAAAGCCCACACCTTTGTATTATCCAGATTTTAAAAAGCAACAAAGCAAACTTGTTCGGTAAGTCTTGTACTGCAGTATCCCAGATGGGACACACTGCATCAGGAGGCAATAGATCCATCAACCCCTGCCTCCAAGTACCAAATCCTGGATGATTGTCATGGAAACGCTGGCAGAGTCATAAAGATCCAAGGAGGAACTCTGAGAGAGAAACCTCAAGGAAAATTATCAGGGTGAACATCTCTCAATCTCAAGCTGAGCACCTGAAGTTATTTTTGGTGGCTGTTTTGGCAACAGCCACAACTTTCATGTCTCAGATCAGCCTTCCCAACACAGGGCACGAGGCAACGGGCTACCGCTTCCTCCCATCTCTTCCATCAGCCACCTCTGGAAGCCTTCCAGCTCTGCTCCCTCTTCCCTCTCCACAGCCTCACTCCAGTAAGAGATCAGAAACCAGTGCTCTCACAGCCAACCATGTGAGCCTTTAAAGTTTCCTCCTTCAGCACCACTTATCTTCAAGCACTTCAAGGCATCCACTGTATCCGCTGTCAGACTTTCTTCTCCCCCAGGCTGAGCGTGGCAAGTCTGAAGTCATTGCTTTCCAAAGACTTTCTAGGAAAGGCTTGGCTAAACCCCCTGATAACGTGTAATTGATTTCCTGGGAAACACAGGCAGCATAGACTTCTGTCTGGAAACCAGAGATAAAGCGGGGGGGGGGGGGGGGATAATAATAATAAAAAAATAATACAGGAGCCATCACCTCAGGCTGCTGCTGCTGGAATAAGGACAAAAGAAACGTGGAGATTTCTTGAATATCAGAAACAGGACAAGTCCAGTTTTGTCCTGGTTGTCTGGGGATCTTTAAAGGGTACAAAGGTCCCTTTTATCCCTATACCCTCTCCCAACTTTAAGGTGTTGTTCCCCCCATTCCCTCCTCAACAGCCCAAAGCCTCTTTTTCTTGCACACACAGCACTTGGCCATGAAACCTCATATCTACTTGCCTACACAGACCACAGACACACTAATTATTCAGCCCTGGTTCAAACTGTTCATTCAAGGTCGGTTTTCACTGCAACGCAGAATGAAAACTGGGGGTAGCAAAAGTCCATCCCTACAATCTTCTTTTGGTTTGCTCTTCTGTTTTTGGAGCTTCACCAGCCACTTGGGGACTTTGTGGTGCATCTGGCGTGGGTTTCATTAGGGAACCAACCTACTGACATTCAGTAACGTTGAGCTCACCTTCCCCAATTATACTTTAAGGCAACCCAATGCACACAGTCCCTTCAAGGAGCACAGAAGAAACAACATCTGCTATATCCTCCTGAAAAGGTACAAGAGCAAACGGGAGGAAGGAGGGATGACTGGCTCCAGCAATGTAATTCTTCACCCAGCTTATTAGTACAATGCATAAAGAAACAACAGTTGGAAGGAGCACATCTGGCAGCTGTAACAAGGAAATGCCACAAACTGAATAAAACCCTGGAGGCCCATAACATTGGGAAAGTCACAAGGCACCTTTGTGTAGCCAAGGGGGGGTGGCCTGGCCATTTATCACAGGGAGCTTGCACATGGATCACTTCAAAGTTTCTAAATAAAGTAGTAATGACAAAGTATTAGAAAGCCTGTAAGCCATTGCTACGTGAGCTAATCAATCACCTATAAAAAGGTCAGCCCTGCCCAGGGACCACTTATAATATTACCCAGACCCTAAGTTCACAGGCAGAGAAGTTAAAGCTGCCGAGAACCCAGCTATGCCCCACCAAGTTAGCTGTGATTCCTGGTGGCGTTGGCCACACCATGTACTGTTCCCAGCCCCTCACCTCCAAGCCAACAGGCACCAGTCAGTGCCATCAGGACGCCCCTAAGCATATCCACAGGTACTGGGGAGAAGCGTCCATGTTACGATGATTCCTGGCATTCAGAATTCAATGGTAGCCACCACCAAGTCATCTCAGCAGCTTTACTTCTGTGCCTTAGTCAACCCAGTTACAGAAAATAATAAAATAAAAAAAAACAACACACACCAAGCTGGCAGATGGACTTACGCCACATTACACACTGCAAGATAAATATGGGAGGTTGTGTTGACTACAGGCTTTTGTATTTTGCCTGAATATTAGCAGTTCCATTTATTAACACCAGAACATCGCACTGGGGAGGATGGAGGGGTACCTGGAAAGTGCTGAGCAAGAACTCGTTGGCTTGGGAAGCTCTCAGTTCCCTCTTGCTTTGCCGTGCCCATCTGCTGCAGAGGCCTTAGGTCAGGAAAGTGGAGATGCTCTGCCAAGCCCTATTAAGCTTCTAGTGCACTAAATCAGAGCAGCCCCAGGAAGGCATTCATAAACGCTTCTCAGTGTCTTCCCCAGCAAAGATACAAAAGCCTGGTATTCAAGAGCGATACAGCAACACCCCAGGGCCCAAGGTGCACCCAAGGAGCCTGTAAGATCCAGCTAGTGCTGCCCTTTTATTAAGTGGGTACCAAAGACCCTCAGACTGTGACTCATCAGCACATAACAGCAGCTCCTGAGCTCCACAAACTGTGGAGCATCTGCTGTTGGGTTCAGAATAGCAGACGCACTACAAGGCATTGCTCCAGCCTTCACAGCCTTTCGCTGACAGGAGCAGCAAGCCTACACAGCAACAGCAAAGAGGAAACCTCTCTGCTGCAATTACCGAGTTACCACTGCCAGAAGAGGATGGAGCAGAAAAGGAAAGGTTGCAGCAGCTACTAGTAGGACCAGAGGAGCCATATATCAGGTGGGGAAAAGACAACCTGCAAGGACATATTCAGGGAGGGGACAACAACAAAAAAAACCCAAAAAACAAAACCCAAAGAAACAGGGACACTTGCTAGCACATAGAAATGGAGTCTAAATACCGCAGTGGGGAAATGCCACCCAACGGCAGCACTGGAAGCAAGGGCTGCAGGAGTAGCAACCCAACACCAGGAGCTGGTGGGTACAACCAACCAGCATTTCCAGCTCTTGAGCCAGGTCCCTGTGCTCCTCCCTGACGGAGATCTCTTGAGAAAGGAGGGGGACAATGCCTCTGACGCACAAAAACAAGCTTTAAAAATATGAGGTTTCTAGGAGGCCCAGACTTGAAACAGGCTGTGTTAATATATGCATCAGCTCTACAGAGCCTCACTGAAAGATAAGAGGGATTTTTTTTTTTAAGCTGGATTCTGAACAAGTTGTTGTTTTAAGGACAAGAAAACATTAACATTATACCCAAAATCCAACTCCACAAACCCACATTTCATTGGCTACCAGTCCTGACCACCCCCAAAGCTTTCAAAGAAATCCACTCCTCAGCTTGGATGTGGGTCTCATTAGCAACAGTTTCAACATCATCCCAGGTTCTTAACAAGGGTTTGTTTTATTCGATGCTCAGGTTAACACCTGCAGGATTAGAGCATTCAGAGAGCAGCGGGATTTTGTCACTAGTACCGCTCCTTTCACACACATCATCACGGAGTGTTTACAAGAGAAATGGGAAGAAGAGAGATTATACAAGCATCATGAAGTGCACCATGCACAGAAAGCTGATGAAGAGACCTCCATTTAAAGGTTGCAGATGACACTGAAGAGCAGGAGTCACAGGGATCTTGACATTTTAGTCACCTGGGATCCAAAGCTGCAAATTTTGGGTTTATTCCCAGGTGGTGATGGTCCTTCCTACTGTATGTAATCAAACCAGGCAACTATCCTTGCCTATTCTTGGCAATTTTCTGAAGGAAAAGGTAGTTTTGTAAGCATGGCAAGCTTCCAAGGGAAATGGGAGAGACAAGAGGAGGTCCCAGTTACATTTTGTCTGCCTCAGCTTGTATCTCAGATAGGTTCATGGTTGGGAAGTACAGTGTCAGCCATGCCTGCTGCTAAGCGGAGAAGCCAAAGCTCTTTGCAAGTGGTCATAATATTTTATCCTATTTGAGAGGGTACTGAAAAGAAATAAAACAGATCCCAAGATTTTTCAATACACAGTAACAGAAGGAAGAAAATGCCCTCAACAAAGAAAACCCACAAACCAGCCAGCCAATAGAAGTGGCTTCTTCTGTTTCTTGGATAGATAAAAAATAATCATTGCAGTTTTCTTCTGCAGAATATCTCTTTCCTCACTCCCCCCTAGGATGATTTCCCAGGTGTGATACTTGCTGTGTACAAACAACAAAGGTTTTAAAAACAATAGGAAAAAAACCCAAACCCTGAACAAAACCAGCTGATAGATTTAACTTCATGCTTACACAACGCAACCCATCAACATCTCCCACAAGGATACTGATCCTGCAACATCTCTGGATGGATTTTAAAAGAGGCTGCTGCCAGCCCTGGACTTTACCCCAGAAGCAAGAGCTATTCTGGTGTTGTAATACCCAGCAGCAGTTCATTTCAGGTGAAGCACACAAGTTGTGTGCAGAGCATCAAGTTTATACACTGCAATTATCAGTGCTGCTCTCTGCGTTTAATTGCTGACAATCCATCAACAGGATCATGGTACCTGGGAGCTACCTCTGAAGCTGCCATTTGAACTTCAGACCCTTAAAAGCATATACGGCAGCTACAAGCCAAAGCTTATTTACCCGCAGCTTCTGTGTTTAGGGCAATAGAGCCCTGTTAAGATGATGCACTGACTTCATAAGAATTTCCTTGGTCGAATACCTGATGAACAAGCTGTAGTTAGATCAGATATTGCTTCCTCACACCAGCTGCAGAGAATATAATGCTCTGAATCTCAGCCAGACCATTTCTTCTCTTTTCTATGTCTTTCATTAAATAAACATTAAATATTTAAAAAACGTTAAAGGGAATCTTGCCATTAAAGCTAAAGGCACACAATAGAAAAAGGAATTTTGCAGCTGTTCAAAATTTAAAAAGGAGACCGAGTGCAGGCTGGGTGCCTTCAGCCCCTCTCTTCCATTCTCAAAAGAAGAGGGGAAAGGAAAAGATAATTACAATTCTAGCAAGCAGTCTCCCAAAAAATTTAGAACGCAAGCTTACAATTAAAATTCTCATTTTCATGTAAATTTTTAATGTGTAGTAGAAAGCCTGATCTGCATACATTTGGGGGGAAAGGAGAGGAATCATTAAAACTCTGGCTGTTGAGCTGCAGCACAAGTCAGAAAACAAATGTTCACAGTCATCAGCAGAATACTGCAAGGACACAAGGTTGGGTCATAACCTAAACTTAGGTGAAGGGTTTGAAGAAAGTTTCATCTTCTAAAAAGAAAACAGATAATCACGCTATAGCCTATCCTGAAAAAAACCCTGCTCTCTGAATACATGCCTTGCCTTCTGATAGTTAAAGAACAGAAACATAATGTGTGTATTCCTTCCTTCCCAGAGTTCTAGGTTTTTGCAAGACTTAAGATGTCTCAAGTATACCATACACCTTTTTATAGAAACCATGCTCAGGAAAACATGTATTATACTACAATTGCCTCTACTCTGGGCTTGTAGTGGCTGAGTTACTACCAAGTCAGATACAGGGCAATACAACAGGTATCATCATCAATATGCCACTGTCTTTGTGTAAAGCAAATGGGCACCTAAGTTTTGCTATGGTATTATACCATGAAATGCCCTCCCACCCCATTCACAGAGGCAGAGGGATGCTGATAACTGGTTTGCAGCCTGCAGAAGTTACCTACTTGCTCAAACAGCCAAGGATTATTTTGCAAAATGATAATAATAATAAAAGAGGTTTCTCACTCATCTCACACATATCCTAGAGTTCACACCTATTCTCTGCAGTACTCAAGCGCTGGCAAACAGACCTGTCCAACAGAGGACAATTGGCCTTCATTTGCATTTGTCCCCTTCAAATACAGTGCTACCATTGCTCGCTCCAGCACTGACACCTGCAAGATGCTTCATAGACAGTAAGATGGGAACAGATTCTTCATGCCTTGGTTTTGCGCAGCCTGTAGCTAATTTTAGCCTTTCTTCTCTTGCTCCTGCAATAGCAGTTATTTCCATTTCTCTGTTCAACAAAGTGGAAGTCAAGGCCTCATGCAGATGTTAAAAAGACCAGCTCTGAGACTGGACATATTTTTAAGCCTAGATTAAGTACCTTTATACACAACAAATTCCTTTCTGCGCTAGAAAAATAAATGAATTTCCAAGCAGAATTGGAAGATCGCCACTGGGTATTTTTTTGTAAAATGAATCAGTGCGAGTGGAGCCAGCTTTCACTGAAAAATTAAGTCAATTGCAATTGTTCTATGGCTTTTTAGCTAAAAAGCATAATGCTCTGGTTCATAAAGGCATACAGAATTAGGCATGTTGAGTATTTAAGTTAGTACATGCACAGATGCCAAGACATTACGTTCCACTGTTTTCCTGACAGAGTCTTAAAAACCCACCTACAGCCTCCGCTACGGATGTGCCTGGGTATTTGTTTGAAGAAAAGCTCTGCTGGCTCAGAAGTGGTCGCTCAGACTAAGCCGGCCAGGCTGAAAGTGGAGGAAAACCAGCACAAACATTTCTACTTTGCAAAAGGAAATTTGTTTTATGCTGCACAAACACAAGCCGTAACTTTTCAATTCCCATGGGAGCTCCGGGGCAAGCTGCACCACCAACAATCGATGCAATTCAGAATGAGGAGCACTTTTGGCACAGGATCTGCTACCCAGAAGTGGTTTCTCCTTAACAGCCTCTTTTCCAGAGGAAAAGCACTCCGCAGCCAGGAAGATCCCTGGTTATAGACTTAAAAACAAAACAGAGACGCTAACTGTCACCAGAGCTAAACTAAGCCCTCAAAAAGCAACAGAATTATCTCCTGGGAGCATTGCCAGAAGAAACAGAACTTAAAAAACCCCAAACCAAAACTCAAGAAGCAAGCACACTAAAAAACAGAAAACCAAAACAACAACAACAACAACAACGTACTCAAACCACCAAAGAGACAGCTGAGAGCACTGAAGAACAGCAACACACAACCATTGCCCAGAAGATGTAACAGCATCGCTTTGACAGCAGGTTTTTTCTACACTTCTTACTATGAATACATAGGGTCTCACAAGATCCCATCTCGCAGCCCCAAATAACAGGGAAGGTGCAAGTCCAGCCCCGCTGCCTGGATTCCCTCTGCCAGAGCTCTCAAAAAGTGCATTTTTCTGGAGGAAGGAAGAGTCACCTCTAACAGCGCTCCATTTATCCCCAGCTAGTTCTCACCTCCTGCTGCCTTTCCCTACCTACGAACTTATTTTCGTAAAAGCTAGAGACTAGGCAGAAATGTGGGTCCTGCGCTCTGAGACAGAGAAACTGCAAGCATACCAATAAGACACAGAGCAAGGAATAAAACAGAAGTCTCCCCTAGTAACAAAAAAAGAAAAATACAAACAGGTTTGGCCATACCACTGAACCCCTTTGAAAACACGACCAGCTGACCAAGGCCATCTGCTGCATCAACCACACGGTGAGGACCTCTCGCAGACCTCCAGCCACGGGGCCAATGATTTCCGTAGTCTATCCAAGCCAACAACAACTACTCAAATACCCAGCACTGTCAACCAAGACCACAACAATTTTCCATCCAAAGTGTGCAGGACAAGGCGACGCAGTCAACTACCTACCTTGGTGGTGTCATCATGTGACCGCTGGTACCGTTTCCAGCGGCAGCCGTAGATCCCGGTCAGACAGGACAAACATAGCTGCGGCTCGTAGTACTGCAGCGGTTGGTGTTTAACCATGCTCCTTCCAGCCCCTCAGGAGCGAGGTATCAGAAATCCATCAGGTCCTGGGAGCGCCCTTCAGCAAAAGAAAGAAAAAAAAGAAGGAAGGGGGTGGGGGGATGTTAAAACAAAAAAGGAACTTAAAAATTCCAAGCAATATTTCAATACATTAACAAGCAATTTAATAATTAACCATGTCCTCTGGCTATCGAGAGGAGGAATGATAATCAGATCTATTCCCAGCCTTGCCCGCATCTCTGCCTTGTTACTCAACAAGCTGCGAAGTTTAATTAGTTTGCAAGTTTTATTTCCTTGTGCAGTTTCTCCCACACCACTAAAAGCAAATGTATTCACAGGAGTTATCAGTAAGAAAAGCCACACAAGGACAAGAGCAGCAGACTGCTTATTTGCAGCCCAGATGATTAGATTTTTATGAATGACTGAATCGTAAAGAACTAAAGCCTCTGCAAGCACAACCTTAAAATTGATTCAGAGACCTCTGCAAAGTTGAAACCCAGCCAAGATAAATCAGTTTATCTTGAGCATCCCATGGAGCCTGCAAAGCGGTCCCAGACGAGGAACTAACACCTCTGTGCGCACTGGAAGAGGCAGGTATTACCCTCTTCTTTATAGGCATCTCACACAAGCACTCACAGGGATGCAGAGCTGGTTGCAGCCTTCACCCAGGAGAGAGATCCCCTCTCCACCAAACCACATTCGCTCCCAAAGGACCAGACTGACTCCAACGCAACTCTTGATTTACCATCACAGGAACATCACTGTTTTGAAGGAAAGTACTCTGCTCCATCAATTACATGCTTTGTGCATCACAGGGTTGGTTTGGTTGTTTTTTTTTAATTTTATATATATATATATACACACACACACGCTCATTTTTGTCTCTGGTGAGGTTCATAAGAAGAACAAGCCAAGTAATCATATGCTTTTACTAATTCATAGAGTCAGCATTCAGGGATGGGAACCTCGGAGCAAATATTTGCCAGTCTGGTGGCGTCATGCTGTTCTCAGCTGCACT
Source organism: Falco punctatus (assembly GCF_963210335.1). Classification (NCBI taxonomy): domain Eukaryota; kingdom Metazoa; phylum Chordata; class Aves; order Falconiformes; family Falconidae; genus Falco; species Falco punctatus. The sequence goes on from NC_137581.1 coordinate 1,003,377, forward strand.
TAACTCTCACCAGGGGTTTTCCACCGGTTTCCAGTGCACAAGCGTACACCCACAGCCCCACACATGGCTGGTATGTGGACAGACAGTGTGCGATGAGGGATGTTCAACAGCAGCTGAGCATCCTACGTGCTTAGCTACCTTTCCAGAGTGTGCACAGTCGCATGCTTGATGTGTGGGCAGTAAGGAAATCTCCCTCTCTAGAGGAAACCCTTCATTTCCTTAGATGCAGGATCCCCCGCACTCAGGTCATGCAAAAAGCTATGATAGTTCTGAGTAGCAACACCCTCAGCGGCATCAGCAAAGCATGACACAGCTTAAGGAGATAACCCGGGCCACCTAAGAGCCTTTCATTGCCACAGCCCACAGAAAGATGCCTCCAAGAATGGGGTTTACCATATTTCTCATTATGGCTGATGTATAAGGGTATGCTGCACACATTGCAAACGCTGGCAGTTCAGAAATGTCAGTGAGGACAGAGATAGCTCAACCCTTCCAGTTTTCCATCCTTCTTTGAGTCTGTTTACTCTATGCTTCATACCGACAGCCAAGGACAGCCTTGTCCTGACTGTCTCTGATGAGGACTCAGCATCCTGGAGGCAGACAGATCTCGCTAGTTGGTTGGTGTGGGTTCAAAGCCCACCAGACTGTGACAGCACGCTGCCTCCAGAGTCCACGAGGCACAGAACCTCCGGCGGCTTCTTAAGACAGACATACAAAGTGTAGCTTTGTCCTTTCAGCAAACCTCTCTGCAATGCTCTGGGCGCTGCTCCAGGCGTTGACCCAGGGCAGAGGACACGAGGTGTACAGGGCTTACAGACTGATAGGCAGCCGGCCTGGATCCCCGCGTGGTTCTGCTCATCCCCTCAGGGAGGGCATGCAGGACAGAGGCACAAACACATCCAGCCTGAAACAAGAGCTGTAGGCTGATCGCTTCACCCATGCTCTCCCAGCTCATCTGCCCCTAAGCGCTGCTGTACCACCTCCATGGCCTCATGCTTGAGGTCACCTCCCTGCCTGCATGTCATCTCTTCTTATGCTATTTATAAAGCTCAGCATTAGTCACCGCACAAGCTGCCTCCTATCTCCAGCTTTTGCCTGTTTCGAGATCATCCCTACAAAGTGTGTTTCCCCGCTCTGCCCTCCCCATCACCGGTAGAAACAACTGTCAGTTCGAATAGGGCAGAAACACGGAGGACGTGCAAAGTTAGATGCTACTTAAGGGTCTTGGACAAAGCCATCATCTCTGCCCTGAAGACCCTAAGCAGGAAGTGATGTAAAAGATGTTGTGGGACATAAGCAGATGTAAAAATTACACACAGCTTGTTAACAAATCTGCTGCCAAGCCCCACATTACCGTCCCAAAAATGCAGCAGGCTACAGCCGTTACAGGAAATCCTTCACAAATTAATCTCTCCCGGTTTCCACCTCCTCCTGCTTTAGTCGACAAAGCAAGGGGGCAGGCACCTCCATCTATAAAAGCTTAGACCACGTGCTTTATTTGCTAGCTTACAAGAATTGCATTGCAAACTCGAACACAAGGGGTACACTCAAGCATTTCATCGCTCCACTCTTCAGGGAAGCTGTTCTCCAGCCCAGACACCTGGGAAAGAGGTGCTGTGCACCAGCCATACACATACAGAGGGCCGAGGCTGGCAAACCCTGGCCTTTCCAAAGAGAAATCCAATTCCTCTGAAGGGCAGGGAGTCTAAGAGCAGAGGCTGCCCTTTGGAAATAGTATAACTCCTGTTATGGATCCATCATTCCATTAGCAAAGTTGAAGCTCCAGCACTTACGTCCCCCACTGAAATTTCACAGCACAACCCGCAGGAGGCAACTGATAAGGCTGCGAAGAGAATAGGGTGAGCTTGGGCAAGCACCACAGGTTAGCAGGTACACAAAGAGTCCTCATCTCAGTGCTGTCACCAGGATCCCTGATTCAGCCTGTTTGAGATACAAACATCCCTCTCATGACTGCATGTCCAAAGCTATTGGCATGAACTTTGCTGCACAACCAGAGAGAGTGGAGGCACCAAAGACTTTTTAAACAGCACTGCTTTAGTAAGGTACAAGTGCACTTCAGAGGTGCAGAGGGACCAGCAATCAAGCCTTCTCCCTGAAGAAAAATCCTACCAGGAACACCAACACCCACAGTAGATGCAAAAACTTTGAGCTTATCATCCGGTTCAGAAGAGCATCTATCAGCCTCCCACAGCAGCATCTAATCCAGCATCCCCCAATCTCCTGGAGGAGTTCAGGAGGGACACAAGTGTTTTCAGTACAAAAGGGCAAGTCAAAAGCACACCTGCCCACCAACAATATCACCAGAAGGCACTGCTGGAAGGTTTTAAGAGCAGCAGAATCCACTAAAAACAGCCAAAAGGATAAAAATCAGAAGCAAGGGAAAAATGCAGCTGTAAAGGCTCCATAAGCCACCACGTGAAGCTCCCACCCTGGTTCCTCTCACTGAAGCACAGCACAGGCAGATGCTATGGGAGCCCACAGGATCAGGCTGCTGTCCATAAAAGCAGTGAGGAGAAGCACAAAGAGAAGAAATCCAACACAAGACTTTAAAAAAAAAAGCCATTACTAAAAGCAGATGAATCACACGAGGCACAACCCACAAGCCTAAAATCCTTCCCTCTTCTCCACAAATGCCATGAGCAGATGCATAAAAGCCCACAACAGAAAGGAACGCACAAAACATCACCCATCCTCCCCACCACACGCCCCCCTGAATGGTAACACGAGATCCAGGAAGAAACTGAAACACAGCAAGCAAGATGCTACTCCAGAAAAAACCATGCTGATACCATCTGTCCAAAGACCCTTGCTTGGTCACGAGCAGGGACGGAATACTTACTTCTGCTTCCAGAAACTGATTTAATGGAGAGAAGCAGAAAGTCCATACCACTGTTCCCATGACATCTACGGCTTTGAGGTGGAGAAAGCAGGCTATGAATGATTCAAACCTCTGCTGGTTAGCATTACATACAGAAATGAAAACAGGAAGCAAGACAACATATATTAATTATTTACATTCAGCAACACACACACACAGGGGGTGGGGGAATAAAATAGAAAACAAACCCACACAAGCTATCAACCTTGACTTTAAAGATGCATCATCTGCCAACGGCTACAAACTTCTTAGAGCTGAATAACTGAGTTTGCCAGCTAGCTTCCCCAAAAAGGGGGAGCAGGGTAGAGTCCATCTGCATATACAGTGGAAGCATTTTCTGAAAGCTCCAGGATGCCTAATTAGCACACACTGCATTCCTGAGATGCTGGACTGTAGGTATCCATTACAGCCTGTGACACATTATTCCTTTCCAAACAGCTTCCAAGGGGTGGGAGGGAGGGGAAGCAAGAGAGAATTCAAGTTGCAAATTTAAAAAGGAAAGCTCTCTGGGGAGATCTGGCCTAAAAATTTGGATCTCTGTCTCTACGAGTTAACTCGTCCATCCCTGTAGCCTTAGAGCGATACTCAGAAACCTGGCGTGGAGAGGGAACAGAGCCATCGGGACCGACTGTTAAACCATCTCAGTGCTGTCATTTTAGCGAAGGGAAGAGCAGCAGCACAAGTCCTGAAGTGCACTGAGTAAATAATGTGAATGAAGCCACAGAATAGTGGGTTTAATAGCATCTAACCCTTTCACAAGGCTTGGTACAGTCCAAGCCCATCCCTTTAATCCCCCTCCGTTTTTATTTTTTTCTGTCAACCCAGTTTCACACAGGTCACACTGATCTCGTTCAGCATCTTGGGACAAGCCTTTTAATATCCCAGAGACAAGCAGCTTAGTGTCACTGGATGTGCAGTATCGGCAGCGCTATTCTGAATACCCGTACGGTTTGGTCAGGGTGGTCTGGGGGAGCTGTGGGGAGAGAAGAGAGCTATAGGCTCCCGCTTGCCTTACCTTGACCTGCTACCTCCAGCCTTCCCCCAAATACCCTGAGGCTCAGCGTGATAAGCACATGACCCCTTACTTAATCCTAAACTGGATGAGCACATCCAAGAAGAATCAAAAGAGAGCCAAGGATGCTTTGATGCATGCTTGTGAATCCCGAAGTTTAAGGAGATGCTGGAGTGTGCAAACCCAAGCACTTGGAGAGAGGAGGACACCTGTGGTCTTCTACAAGATCCCCAGCCATCAAGATGTGGAGAACACCTGTGGTCTTCAGCATCTCCATCTATCAAGACATGGCTGAAAAGACCTACCAAATGGAAAGCTTGGGCTTTCCACGAGGAGGCTCCCATGGTTTCAGAGGCAAATTGCTGGGAGAGTGAAGAGGATAATAGAGAAACACCATCACAGCCATATTTCCACGTCCTCACCCTATATCTGGTGAGGCCAAAAGGCCATTGCAGCAGTGGGACACTCAAAACCAAAGTGGGCCCCAAGCTCTGCGGTGCAGTCTCCCAAAAATCAGGCCCAAGGAAGCTTGCCCCACTTGCAATGCAAATAAATGCAGAAAATACAAATTCCAGGGTTGTTTGAGATTTTTTTTTAAGCTAACCCATTTTAAGAGAGCTTTGACAGATTCTACTGATTTCCACATTAAAAGAAGTGGTTTTCCTCTCATTGGTGACTCACGGGATCACTGTTTGTCAAGAATCTCTGTAGAGTTTCAACATCTCCATCTCTATTAAAACTTCTAGCAAGCTAGTTATGCTTAAAACCTTGTTAAGCAAATAATTACCTATACCAATCAGGTGAGAACATCACTGATAACCAGTTATGCCTATTGATATTCTTGTAAGCCTCCTGAAATGTTTCCCCAATTATACCGCAAAATCCCGATTTTCCTTAAATACTTTCTAAACAATAGAAGTTAAGCTCTTCCAGAGCAAACCCTCCAGTTCTCCATGCAGAGAAGAAATCTCCTCTATTGCCCAGCCAGGGTTGAAGTGATTTAAAGCGCTTCATGGAACTGATCTAAACTCTTGACACTTTCACGGACTCTTCATGGCTTTCATGGCAACCTTTTCTTTAACATACTGAACTCATCCAAATCAGAGTAATGCAATTTCACTTTCCCCGACTCAGAAGATGGGAATAGCGTCCCTCTTCCATTTCCATCTGTTTAATAACAGAACAGCTCTAACAAAGGGATGTTTGCTACAGCCATTCCCACAGGGGGAAATATATATGCACACACACACCGAGCAGTACTTTCCACATTTTGTTGGCCCAGACCCAGAGCATCTCAACTTGCGAGATCAAGATTTAATTTCAAGGCAAGACGGTAAGAGAACACCCCAAAGCCATGCACAGCCTCAACTGCCATGGTGATGCATTTCAGTGGTGGAAGGTGCCCAGGTAATGACCCCCCCGATGGCTCAAGACCTCTTGATGACCCAGCAGGGTTATTCTTTCCAATACACTGTTATTCCCTGCTGTGGAAACTGAGTTGGGTTAGAGGTCTCCCACCCACTTTCCCCAGGCCACAAACATTGTTTTATACAGATAACACCGAAGAGTCTCTGTACAAATAAGAACAGCAGATGTGTTAAAATGCCAGTTGCCATTTAGAATTTTTTCCCTGGCAAACAAACAAACAAGATAATCTGCAGCAAAGTTTGCCATGTGTGTGTATAAATGGAGTCTTTTGGATGAGAACTGATGCAGGAAAGCACACATTGGTAGAACACCCTTGTCCTAAAAGCCAAGTGCTGCTGCCATGGTGACAGAAAATAAGGGGTGGGGTAAAATTAAAAAAAAATTAATATTGAAAGAGAGGTCTACAGGCCATATCTTGATTTATTAGAGAACTTGCACATCTCTGGAGGCAAACATCACCATTCCCCTGATGTCTGGTAATGCCAAACCCCATGACTACATCCTAATCCAGGGAGACAGCCTGCAGAGCCACTTTGATTCACAAAGTGGCAAGTGGTGACCTAAATAGTCAGGATCTGGCTGACGTGCAGCCCCTATGGGTCTGGCCTGTTGTTTAATTTTTTAAAAAAATTAAGAACAATAACACTTTGAAACTAGGGCAGCATGTAGTTTGGGGGTTGTACACTTCCAGTTAATGAAAATTCAGACTTCAAAAGATAAACACTTCAAAGAGATTACAGAAGAAAAACGTAGACTTTAATCTCACTAAATAAATAAGCACAGTATGTACTAATGCCCTCTGCAATCTAGCTTCTTAACGTTTTCCACAAACCAAGGGCATACTGGGTGCCTAGCATTTTAAAAGGGTTGAAGAAGCGGAACAGGATACCAGAAAAACCTGCACAAACTTCTCGCAGAGCAATAACCAAATGCAACCTCCGCTTTCTGCACAAGCTTTTGCAATAAAACCTTGCAAGTCCAGGCCTGGGCACAGCTCTGAAAACCCAACATCTGCTGCTACATTCAAAGCTGTTGAGGAAAGCCAGGTTCTCTCCTACCCCCACACTGGGAGGCGACCAATACCAGTTACACAGATATATATATATATATATATTTTTAATATTAGTAGGACTACGATGCATTTTTGTCTGTGATGGCTGTGGTTACACAGTGCCTGACTTCAGATTGTACCTACACGGACACATCACAGCAGAGTCCTTTCCTTCAAGCATGCCCTCAAGGAGATCACATATTGCAAACTTAGTCCCAGTAAAGAGAATTCCCCATTTAGTTCAATTTCTATGTAAACAACAGTTTGCATCTGCATATCCTCAAAGGACAGCAGCAATATGGTTCTGCAATAACCCCAGGTGGCAGCTGCAATGTCCAAGACAAAGATCAACTTACTTTGTCTTGGCAAACACCACTAGGGATTGACAAAGCACAAAAAAATCCAGTTCACGCTCAGTTCAGATTCTTCTTAGACAGGTATTCAGAAACGGAGACCTAGGTGGTAACAGATGGGAGCTGACAAATACATGCAAGGAATCCCATGAGCTGTGCCCACCTGTTCTATAAGTAACTGTTCACTGGAAACCAGTGTCACCGCTTCAAGCGTGTTCTGCTCAATGCTCAGAAATTAGGAAACCAACAGAGAGTTGGACGTCGACAGAAAAGCCATGAGGACACTCCACATGTTTACCTGGGATGCCGTCTTGCCTAGGCAGTTCCAGAATCAGAGAAATAAGAAGTAATGCAGACCAAAGACTTATGTGCGAAGGAGACTAAAGTCACTTCAGACTATGAAATAACAGGTAGTAAACAAACACGCCCAACATCTCCCAGGCTTCCCTAGTTGGAAAAGACCAAAGAGTCCACATTGCTTTGGAGTTTATTAGTTGGTTTTCCAAAGCACAACAGTTCTGAGAGCAAGCTAATGCAGCAGAGACCATCTTCCCAAGCCTCTGGCTCCTGCTTAGATACGAGTGGCCAAAACACGAACTCTGCTCAAAGTTTTTCCTGCCATGAGGGTAGTTCCTGTGCAATAAACCTCTGTGGCTCAACAAGAGAGACCTCAAAAAACAGCTTCCCCCTTGCCTTGTTTGGCTCGTCTCCTCTATGCTACTCTTCATTATTAACAAGCCCTGTAAGCCTTGTCTCCCACACCTCCACTATTCTTAAAAATAAATAAATACCTAATATCTAAAAAAAAACTCAGGTGAAACCACAAACAGATTCTGAAGTTACTGGAAGCAGCAGGCAAAACAGATGGGGCACGAAGACTTTTAATTAAGAGGAAACACAGGATAATTTTGGTCTCCTCTGCCAAAGACTTCCTGGCAATCTGAGTATGAAGAGTTTGATCTTCTGGGGACCGGTGGAGAGACTGGCAACAACTCATGATTTGCTCCCATCTGCAAGTCTAATGAGGTTCTTGGCTTTTAAAAGTAGCAAACAGAAGTTTTAGGCAGCCCAAGATGTATAAAACCCCATTCTTCCCAGCAGAGAAAGTCAGCTATTAGCCGCTGCAGAGACAGATGGTTGGGGTAAGTCAAAAGTACCCAAACAAGCTAGAAAAAAAAGCATTAAGTGACATGAGCAGAGCTGATCCCACCTCAGGGTAGCTGGTGGATATGTCAAAAGTCTGCTTCCATCTCAGAGTATGTCACAGGGGAGGCCCAAGTTGGTGTGCCCATAGGAGGACATCTCCTGTGCTGGACAAGAAAGGCCAGCAAATGTCAGGCAAGACAGACCAGTGTTCAGCAGGCACAGAAACATTTATGTTACAGCAGTAGCATAATGATGAATTCTGTCGTAAGCAAAGCTGAAAGAGTCATCCTGTACCCACCACCCCCAGCCAAGAGTAATAATATTAAATAAATAAAAAAAGTAGAAGAAAAAATTATAAAGGCAGTAACAGCAACACCCTGAATTCCCATGCCAAGGAGTTAATTAGTCCTATAAGCACATTTCCTCGACATAGTGCCTTCTGGCTGAGAAAAGCTAGGAGTCTGCGTTGCATCAGTCACTGACCACGATTAGAAATGCAAACAGTTTTATGTGAAAAGCTACAGCAGCCCAACTGCTGCACAACTGTTAGACTGTGCGGGAGTGTACCCCAACCTATGCAGCCAAGACTAACTTCCAAGCTAAAAACTGCCAGGAAACCAGTGGACTTTAGCAGATACCAAGTTGCAGTTTTACTACCGAAGAAAAAGCCAACTAGACTTTCCAAGAGGGCCTTGCCAGTATCACCTTGAAGGAGGTGCTCCTCAGTGGCATCCAAGGAGGACCAAAAAAAAATTTGTTTAAAAAGTCAGTGTGCTTTTTTGTCCTTCAGAAAGATGGGCTTGATGCATTGAAAAAGTTCAGTCAGGCACCAAAAGGTGCTGAATGGGTTAAACAGAAAGAGTGACGAGGACATCCTAGTGCTGCTCAAAATGAGGGCTCTGAAACCCATAGCCAAGTCAACTGGAAGAGGTGCCAGTCACGCTGCTAAGGTTTTCCTGCATTCAAGTAGTATTCCAGCTAGCAGGGATGGCAGTGTTTGGGAAGAGGGAGGGCAGCATCCAGGCGGCAGTCAGGAGTTTCCATGTTACAACAGCCAACCATTGAATTTATGCCACTGCCAGTAAACAGTGGAGGGACCACAGGGAGGAACCTCTGGGTGACAGCCAGCACCAACCACTGGAACAGGTTGGGGACAGAGGGTTTTTACTAGGCACAGAGCCAAATACACCCAAGTGCCTCTGACTTCCCCAGGCACATACAGGGCATAGTGATTCCAGTATGCATCTGGTCTCGGACCATCAGCTCCGCTGCGGAGGAAGACACACAGGTCACACAAAGTCATCACAGCACATCACTTTGGAGCAGTGGTGAGCACTGCCTTGGCACCATGCCTGGAAGAGTCACCCTGGGACAGCGTGCCAGAAATGCTTGGACCAGCACAAGTACACAGCGGTTCAACAGTTAAGACGAAAAAAATAACAGCTCAACGGTTAAGCTGGGGTGAGACAACACAAGGACAGACAGCACCAGGAGTGGCTGTTGATCTTGGCAGAAGACATGGCAGAGGAAGCTTGAGCCACAAAACCAAACAGACATGCAGGAAAGCACCAAACAGGTCTGGGAGAAGCTGGAAGGGAAAGGAGGCTGCATTTTTACTAAGAGACCCCATGTTAAACCTCTGTTGCCTAAAGATCATCTGAAAGAGAATGCACTGCGATACCAGCATGGTCTGGGTGATGAAATCACATCAGCAGGGCTGAGCACAGAGACAGCCAAGGTGAGAGAAAAGAGGAAAAGCCGTCAGTGGAAAACAAGATCTAGATCAGCTAGATCCTGAAGAAAACTCTGAAGGGGCTCGAGCACAGACAAAATTTTTAAAAATATTTAAGAAACTTAAAATATCACATCATATTTTTCCTCTCCACAGACTCCGAGAGTTCTGCCATCTTTACCAAGCTGCAAAACAAAAGTTTACATCAAGCCTTATCCACTTTCAGCATGTGCTTTTGCTGAAGGATTAAGTGGAAGCAGAACCGGTTCTGAACCTGCGCACCCTGACAAGCCGCTTCCTTTATAGACACACTTTTCTCCCCCCTCCCCGACTACCCTCCCCTACACACAGCCCTGCAGAGTTCACCATAATCACACATGGATTGTATTAGCTGACCCTCCAAGGGGCAATTTTAATCTTCTCTGGAAGGTGTTTGCTGCTGAAGCAGAAGCCTGTCCAACACATGGCTGGTAGAGGGCTTGTCATCTGCTTTCCCTGAGACACGTTCCCTGCTGCACTGCTGAAAGTTTGGTTCCTGCCAGCAGGAGAAAACTGTGTGAACCATGCTAATAACACTCTAACACTCATCTGAGAATAAGCAAAACGCCTCCACACCCACTGCACACACTTTAATTGAAGGGGGGGTGTGTGACAACAGCAAGACTCATTTTACAATCGATACTTTGCACATCTGCTGTGCAACTGCAATCCACAGAATTAAGCATGAATGTCTTGCGCTTAATGAGAGGTGGAAAGTCCTAGTTAAGTGGATTACAAGCTCTTTATTTCCTATGATTGATTCCTTCCATACGGCTGCAAGAAACAGCCTTCAACAGAGAAGCTGAATTAGCGAAGGAGCCAACTTGCTTTCCCATACTTGCTGCTCCTTGCCTCCCTTTCTGCACACAGCGAGTGCATGCAGCGCAGCCCCAAAATGCCTTCACCAGTCTCATCGTCAGTAAGACTTGCATGCACAAGACTTATCCCCTCCACATCTTCCAAGACATCATCTCTGCTCCCATTTCTAAAGCAAACATGCACTGCTTCATAGCAGTTGGCGGCTTCTGTGGCTCCCTTGCCCTACAAGCCGGATACCTTTCTGGCTTCCTACACCAAGAGCACATAAATTAATCTGCTAAGACTCTAATCGCACAGCTAACTCCTTTCCCACTACAAGCACACTGGATGTGCTGTGGCAAAAATAATAATAATTAAAAAAAAAAAAAAAAAGATAGTCAGCAGGACCTGATCATGTGAGAGACTCAGAGAAGTCAACTCCAGCTCCCCGATTTTGGAGAGCTTCTGGCCTTCTCATTGCAATTGGACTGATTTGGAGCAATCAAGACAGACTATCTGACACTGGAAAGGCTTCCTAGGTAGTCATTTTTGGATAGAGCACTCTCAAATGTCACCAGGTAACTGATGAAGCCCAGGAGAGTTCAACAAAGTCAGCCTGGATTAGGAGATGAATACAGAAGGATTGTTGACTGATATTTATTATGTAGGCACGCAATGGGAAATACCAAGGCTCTCAGCAAATCCAACAGCATGAATGCACGTGATATGAAGGAACACTAGGACCTGCTGCCTCATGCCTGGGAATGCCAGACATGATGAGCTCTGAAAGCTGTTTGAAAGGTTCATGGAGGACATGTGGACCACAGCTCTCAGACCTGAAGATACCAATTCTGACTCAGGAAGGCTTCTGATGATAGAGGTATTGCTGAAAGGTTCCACAAGGTCCACTCTTGGAGATTTTCAAGAACTGACTGGACAAAGCTCTCAACAACCTATTCTGAGCTCAGTGCTGACCCTGCTTTGAGCAGGCTGAGACTAAGTAGAGACTTCCCAATGTCCCCTTCCCACCCAATCAACCTGATGGGTCCAAGATTAAGTGAAATAGCCAGTGCAACCCTCCCAGAGGCCTCAGCTTCCAGGATGATGCACACAAGCAGGTTTTTCAAGCAAGCAGTTACAGCACATCCTGGAAGCTCTTCTCATAAAGCAACTCCAAATTTAACACGTTGCACCCCACAGCTATTCCAGTTTGCAAAAAGATAATCCCCTTTTCACAAGTTGTCAGGGCAAACGTGCACTATTGGCCGTTTCTGTTTCATCGCCTCCCCCTAGAGCTTTCTGGTCACTTGAAAAACATGGAAACAAAAACAGTATCAGAAAAATGAGATCTACACAACCCCACCCCCTCCCCCATCCCTATTGCATAGCAGATATTTTGATTTCTGACAGGGAAAGGGCTAACATCCCGTTTACCCCTCTTCTGTTCCAAAGATGCTCAAAGCACAGGTTTGTCACATGTTCCTAAAGCCTCCTTCCAGTCATTACTGAATTCTTTCGCAGTTGTATACGAATCTGTCTCTGTTCAATGCACAGAGAGAGACATGAGTTTCCCTCCCAGAGGATTTACAGGCTCAACCTAGACACTGCGTGGTGAATGAAAATTGCATCTAAAGCAGCAAGTGGGTAACGAGGAACAGGTTATCACTACACCATCACAGAGTTACTCAACACCAGGTAAACACTTGTCTTGACTGCTGATGTGTGTATTCTTTCAAAACCTGGACCTGATCTTTAGGAAGACATGAATAAGGACAAAGTGAATTTTACTCTGCTCACAGCAGCATAAATCTTTCAGGAGAAGGACTTGGCAGGCGGTTGCAATATTCTCAAATGCTCTTTGCTTTCCACAGAGTATGCCGAAATGCTGGTCAAGGTCATTCTGACTGAGAATCGAAGTGACACATCAAGGGAAGGGGAGAGAGGGTGAAGTCAGGAAGGAAACCGCCCCTCCATCCACAGGGTGATGACCAGTGTCAACAGAAGAGATTCACCGTCATTTCCAGCCCATGCCTGGAGAATCCTGTTCTAATAAAAACATAAACACAAGATTCCATCTGCCAGTTGCATCAGCTACTATCTTGTTTTCCTTATGGAAAGGACCAGGCATGAGGGATTCATAAACTCATTTACTGATGCATATCCAAGACCTATTAGTCAAAGTGCTTTCAATCATTTTTGAGGGCTTGTAATACAATGAGCATTAACCCACTCCATCCCAGTGCCCTCCCCAGCATCAGGGACCCTCTTCCAGACAGTTACCAATGTCACCACCACTTAGCACGTTATCGACAGTGATGACCAAACTGGCATATTCAAGATAATCATCATTAAGAGTGAAACAATGACATCTGCAGCAAACTGCCTTCACAGCAAGAGGCTACCTTCCCTCCACCTCACCTCCAGTGGAACTCGAGGCAAAGCCAAACAGGAGTTCTTTGGGTGGACAGTAAATTCTAAGGAACAGGGGTAACCTGTAACTTGTGAAATGCTGAGCGTCGCTGCTCATCCTTACAGCCCTTTCTACGTCTTTCCCCCCTCTTTTTCACAACCATCAGACAACTGACGTCAGTCAGGCAAAGGTAGCCAAAGCAAACCTGCGGCCAGGTTATGATGAGCCTGAGGCGCTGGGGATGCTGGCACAAAGCTCTATCTGGCACGCTGCAAAGCACTCATTTAGGTCATTGCTGATGATCCTCAGCCTCCTGCTACAGAGAAGGCAAGACCCCAAGGGGTCCATTAATACGTAGCTATGTAGTTTGGTGGGAATTGCTTCCAGCCCACAGCAGCTTATCCAAACATCTGGAGCGGCTAAGCAGCAAGCCCCACAGGAGCCCAAAGACCTGGATGCAACTGCACCAGCATTTCTCATCCTTTCCCTGTAAAACACTAAGCTTTCTAGGAAAAGGCCTCAGAAAGAGGAGGCTGAAAGTACATTTTTCTTTAGTAGCTCTGCGACATTGCAGTAGTGAAAAGAAAACTAAAAGATACCCAGATTTTTACCAGGGCAGAGTTCTCAGCATCACAGACTAAAGAGCAATTACGCAAACATTCAGTCAGTGCTAATAAGACTGACCATGGGGAACACCGGTTCATTCAACAAGATGACCTTTCTTTTCCTTCCTAGAAAGGCATAGATGTCACCACAAAGACAAGGGCGCTCAAGGCAGACCTTTGAGGACCAGAAAAGAAGTAGGGGGAGGAAGGGCTTCCTACACATCTTGTGATAAGCCATCCTTACACAAGCATCAAGGAAACAAGAGAAGCATGTGCAAGGCTTCAAGGCTATGCTGGCTCTGAAGACAGAAACACCTATCGCAGGTGGGTCAGGCACCTCGCATGTCTGGAATACAGACCAGAAAGCAGCCATATCTCAGGAAAGTAGAGAAAGACTTTTTGGAGCACAGAACTCCCACAGAAAAGCTGCCTTTTTTTTTAATCACCCCCACCCCCCATCGTTTATTAAGAGGCGCCCAGGAAAATTAGCCTGTTTAACTTGAAAGGGGAAGCCAGCTGCACACAAACACAGCATTTCCAGGATAAAATGTTTTTTAATTCAGCCTGCTTCGCTTCCAGTAAGCCACTTTGGGTTTTCATCCTAAATCAATTCAGATTAAGAGCCTGCCTCAATAAGAACATTGAGAGAAGCTACTGTGTGGTTAGGAAAACAGGCAGCTTTCCTTACACTAGCCAAGAGCTAAAAATATGTTTTCAGCTTATTTTCCTAAGAAAACATATCCTGATCACCTGCTCTCCTCTGCCCTCCCCTACCTCTCCTTGTCTCCCCAAGGAACAACGCCCTGGAGCATTGGCCTTTCCAACCCAGGAAGCAGTTACACACTAGCAAGCTCTCCAAGAGGAGCTGCTGCTGGGTGGGAAAGGGTAAAACGAACTCCCCCCACCCCCAAGAGAAGAGCAATTCTAGTCCAGCCCACCATCAAAGACTAGTCAGCACATACAGCTGGAGACATGAAAGGATGAAAGCAGGAAGACCGAGGATTTGAAAGAAGTCCCAAAGAAACTACACTTCATTTGCTCTGGGGGTCAATGTTTTACTGTTCAACCAAAAAACGGAGTGCACCTCACATTAAATAACTTGCTGGATGGATGGCCAAGCTGGTTTCTACCACCCTTTTGAACATACTGAAAAGGTCCTGAAAAATTACTGGCATATTGATCAAATTAAGAGAAGCACCAAGTACCCAAAACAGCATCTCTGCAAGCGTGAATTCAGCAAGAGATTTCAGGATTAGGTTTTATAAATACTAGAAGCAAACAAAAAACCCGTCAGCACTATATTTTGTTTTGTAATGGTTCCTACATATTACTGAAACTCAAAGGAAAATCAACATAAAAATTACTGTTCTCTGGATGAGCACACCTGAGTTCAAACCACCAGTATCCAGACTGGATAAAACAAAAGACTCTTAAAGGAACAGAGCTGGCCAAGAAAGAAAGAACATTAAAGCTATAGGAGGGTTTTTTTTCCTGCAAAACTTATAACCTCCAGAGCACAGAAGTGTATGTAGGAGTAGAGAAGAAGAGAGTATCTCTTTACTCTTTGGCAGACTGTAGTGGAGGGCTGCAGAGAGCTTTTCTCAGCCAGGTAACTGGTCAGACTGGAAAAGGGGAAAGGAAGATGGAGTTAGGAAGTGTAAGTCAGAGGTGTAAACACCGGGCAGGCTGCTCCTGATAGTGCAAGTAAAGAGTAACAGGGAAATGTGTGTATTTATGCAGTGAGGAAGAAGAGGAGGAAGAATCTCAGCTCATGCTTCAGAGCACTAATGGGAAGATGCGCAGCAGGAAAACGAAAGGACTGCATTTAGTGAGAATTAATTTATTCCAATTTACATAATAAATT
The DNA here is from genome assembly GCF_963210335.1 of Falco punctatus. Classification (NCBI taxonomy): domain Eukaryota; kingdom Metazoa; phylum Chordata; class Aves; order Falconiformes; family Falconidae; genus Falco; species Falco punctatus. The sequence continues at coordinate 1,018,714 of NC_137581.1, forward strand.
GTAACATAAAATACTCTGCATTAACAAGGTAGAGGCACTACATGACAGACTGAGAAAAAAAATACATTCAATAGGAACAACAATTTTTGGAGACCACTGCTGCTACCAAGTTCAGAAAATACCCTTCTAGTGCTCTCCAAGCCAAGCAACCTTCCCCTCAAAGTATTCCAGGGTAAGAAGCTCCTCTGAGGTCAATCACTTTCCCAGTCCTTACAAGGTGTTTACAGGACCTAACACAATCTCCCCATTTACAAAAATGACCAGGATCTTGCTAGTCCTCAAGAGCTCATTGAAAGCACAAGGCAGAAGGGAACTACTCTGGCATAACAAATCAGCAGGTTAATCCATCACCAATTAAAAAAAAATAAAATAAAAAGAGACAATGGCAGGGGAATAGTCAAGTGTACTTCATGCCTTTGTTCCCAAATCTGGCAATCTAGCTGTTTCTCCATGTCTTAAGAACTATTTTCAAGTGAAAGCAGGAAATCTGACACTAATGCTTCACCTGCTTTACCACAGCAGGAGTTTGACCTCCAGTTTGCCTGCATCCATGAGATGCGAGCATTGTGGTCTAGGTAAGGCATGGGAGATACAAGAGCTCCCACACTGCTTGCCAGAACTGGAAGACTTTGCTTTCCCAGCTAGGACATAATTTATAAACCAACACAGGCATCTTCACATCAGGATTACGGTCCAGCTGATGTGTGACAGCAGGTCTCTCTGGCTCATGGTTGATTGACAGAAAAATTCAAGCAACCATCAAATCTCCAGTAGACCATTACCTCCAACAGGTCCTTCTTCATTCCCGGTAGCAGGATCCTATTTTTGGATTCTCTGGGGATATCAGCAATACATTTGACTAGGGTTGTGGTTTCTTTCCCCCCCTCCATCTCTGCTATGTCTTAAGCCGAATTAAGAACAGTTATGTAAGAGCCCTTCTGAGTTACAATGGGAAGGAAGCGCTTTCTTCTGACCTGAATTCTGACATTATTAGCACATCTTCCAGATCTCTATCAGCCGCAGCCTTACCGAAGCTACTCATTTCAGAGATTTAAAACAAACCACTTAGCTCCCCAAAATTAAAGTATTTTAGGTATTAGAACGCAGAGCGCTTTCCGAAACAGATTGTTTCTTCTGAAAAGGCACTGAATGGAATGACTGAGAACCACCACCTGAACCAGTGCCTTACCTTTTCCAGTACAGTCAAACCACGGCTCAGCTATCACATAAATCTAGTTTCAGAAGCTCTTAAGCCAATAAAGCTAGGAATAACAGAGCATATGCATCTTTAAGTCAACAAGAAGCTGGTCAAGAAGTCCCAAGGGTGGATGAGACAGAAGATGCCTCGCTCAGAAAAAAACAAACCAAACAACAGCAGCATTGTTAATCTCTGCACCCACTAAAGCCAACTGAGTTAAACTAGTTACCTTCCTTGGCACTTTTAAATCCATGGGTGTTAAGTGAGACATGAATCAAACTCTGCACATTCCTCCTACCCTTTCCAGTTGAGTCAATGATTGTATCATTTGTATCTCCAAGGAGGCCAAAAGATATAAGTAACTGCTAGAAGACACCTCCCTTTCTAGCCAATTCAAGGAGTAACTCCGGTACTTTCGGTACTTTTCAGTGTGTGAATTCTGTTGCGAATTGCACATCAGTCAAAAAACCCAGCAAACAAACTCCTCAGCTCACACTCTTCTGTACGATACAGGGTGGGGTTGTGGTGGTCCCTGCTCATCTAACAGTGCTTTTGGAGTCAGCCTACGCACCCTGCAAAATCATACCAGGCTCTAGCAACCCACAGGATTCAGCTGTCAGGGTTATTTGATCGACTCACTCTTCAGATAATTTCATGGCTCAAGAGAGCAGGTGGTTGGACTAGAAGACCTCCTGAGCTCCCTCCCAACCTGAGGTACTTACCCTATGGTTTTATTTTTATGTACAGGAATGACTTTCTTCAAAGAATGTAAGGCTCTGCTTCAAAACCCAAGCTTTGCATTCCAGGAAGCTCTCCGAAATGGCTTGACAAAGTGAAGGAACACCTCCTATTCTGCAGACTGCTTTGATCAGAGCCGGGCTTACAAACCCACTTGAGCTCAGAGGAGCATCTAGCTCTCAGCACCCAATATCTGCTCTTACAAGGCAGCCAGAATCTACATTCTCCAAACTGGCTTCGACTTACAGGAAAAGCATTCACCCAGAAGAGAACTTGTTGAGCCACAGGCATTTTCTAACTCTTTTAGAACACTGATGCCCTATCACTCTGCATAAATGCTTGTGAGTCTTCATTTCCTTATGCCGTCAATCAAGGCAAAACATGGTCCTGTTCTGCAGAAAACACAGCTGGACTTTTGCCTGTTGCATCAGGAGGACCAATGTGACCAGTCCTAGGCTGCCTCCAGCTACAGCCATCACCGACACTGGTGTTGGTCCCTTGTACAAAAATATTGATGAGCAAGGCACATGTGAGCGATGCCATCTCGAAGTATAAGAAAACACAGGAGGCAAATAGAAAAAACTACTGAATACTAATGGGGGGGGAGGGGAAGAATTAAAAAAAAAAAAAAAAAAAAGGCTGGAACCTGAAAGCCCAGAGGTGTTGCATTTTCTTCACAGACCCATGCCAATTTTCCTCCCATGCATCAAGGCACTGTAGAGAAGAGAGGCAAGGAAGACAGTGCTCAGGCAGATTCCATACAGGAGAGATTTTGGAGTTGGCTCTGCCTCCTGGGCAGGAGGAGCACAACCCAGCAACCTGGGAAAAAGTGACCGCCACTCTGTGCTCAGAAGCAACTGTGTGTCATGGTTTAAGCCCAGCCAGCACCATGGAGCCACTCACTCACTCCCCCCCCTCAGTGGGATGGGGGAGAGAATCAGAAGGGTAACAGTAAGAAAAACCATGGGTTGAGATAAAGAGAGTTTCATAGGTAAAGCAAAACCTGCGTGCACAAGCAAAGCAAAGCAAGGAGCTCATTCACCGCTTCCCATGGGCAGGCAGGCGCTCAGCCATCCCCAGGGCAGCAGGGCTCCATGACGCATGGCAGCGACTCGGGAAGACAAACACCATCACTCCGAACATCCCCTCTCTTCCTTCTTTCCCCAGCTGTATGTGCTGAGCACGATGCCATATGGTATGGAATATCCCTTTGGCCAGCTGCGGTCAGCTGCCCTGGCCGTGTCCCCTCCCCATTCCCCGTGTCCCTCCAGCCCTCCTGCTGGCAGGGTCTGAGAAACTGAAAAGTCCCTGACTTAGTATGAACATTACCCAGCAACAACCAAAAACATCAGTGTCCTATCAACATTGTTCTCACACCAAATCCAACACGCAGCACTGCATCAGCTAGTAAGAATATGAACTCTATCCCAGCTGAAACCAGGACGCTTTGAAAGAGAACTCAGGAGAACTTAATATTTTCCCTTTTCCCTCCCTTTCTAAATGGATGTTTCCATTAGAGAAACTAAGCGCTTCACCAAGTTTTAAAACAGCCCGAGATTTCCAGCCAATGTACAAACTCCAAAAGAGCGTGGCTGGTTGGGATGGAAACATCTTTTCCAGCATAACCCCCTTAAGCTAGCAACGTTAGCCAAACTGCTGCAAATCACTATCTTCTCCCTCTCTGATCCTGGCTATTAACTTCTAGCTTTCCAAGCAATTTTACATATTCCAGCAAGTTGGGGTTTTGCTGCTTTCCAAGAATGCCCGTTTCTCTCTTCAGCAGCTCAGCAACTGCAAGCTGTTGAATAGACAGTGAGACTTTAGTTAGGCAAGTCCTCATCCCTTAGCCTGATCTTCCTTAGCAGCATTTAAAAAACGGCAATGACATTTTCACTGGGCTAGAACACACAGTCCCCAGTATTACTAAGATCTTGTAAAATCAACTTGAATTCTAGGCAGTTTTCAAATGGAGGAGTTGTTTGCTGTTAAGTCTTCTGCCAAGCCCTCAAGAACAGCACACTTTTCCTTTTTTGTTCCATTTAGTATTGACTGGCCAAAGCCTGTTAAAACCTTCCTTTTTTTTTCCCCCCCTCCCCCAAACAGCTGATAACACCAGTTTCCTCCAGCAACAGGGACACGAGCAGAGCATCATGCACCCATTTCTATTCTGGTGACATTACACAAGTGCCTTCTTCACACACTACCTATGCTTCGGTCCTCAGTGTTTGGCTCCACAGCATCCCTCTAGAGTGAAAACACGGGCAGCTTCGTGTCTCGTCTAGCTATGTCTTTCAACGGGCTGTTTGTGTTTCTTTTCACAGCTTAATAAGGTTTTGTTCCCCATGCTGGAAAAGTATCTTGCCACCTAGCACTTGTTCAGCCCACAGGTTTGAACCCAGCTCGTGCAGTTTGTTCAGAACACCCAAGCTCAAGAGCCCTGTCTGCAACAGGTGGCTCAGTTTTTATGGGGATGTAAGCATGATTTTTCTTAAAACTCTCCCTGAGCACAAAGTAGACTTAAACATAGGCTCCTGAAAGCCCTTGGGATTTCTCCTAAGCTAAACTGACGTGTCAAAGCTGTTGTTTTTCAAACCTGCAGATGAAACCCCCGGCTATTTACTATAACAGATCTGCAAATTTGACAAGCCCAGCTTTGGTGCTTCATCACCAGGCACAATGAAATAAGCACAGGTACAGACACATGTTCTAGAAATAGTTGAAAGGAGTAGAACCAGCTTTTCTTTGGCAATGGGATGCTCAGTAATCCGCACCTTTCCCTACGATGGGATCTTTCTCAATAGGGTTCGAGGGAAGTTTCTTCAAGTTCTTAAGCTCCATAGAAAGTAACAGCAGTCTTACCCAAAATACTTCAGCCACACGGCAGGAGATAATCCTGCTGATGGTTTGGTCATGGCTGCAAGAGTTCCACGTGGTCCACAGCCAGCACATCGCTAGACTGCACCTAACTGCAAGATAATGAGTACAACTCAACACTATGCTGCTATCTGCAGACCAGACCCAGGGTAAACCCAGCCTTATGTCCAGCCAGCACAGAGCTGCCCAAGGCCCCGTTGTAATGTCACCACACAGGCAGTTCCCTGCCACGTGCTGGAACCAGGCCAACCAGTGCCGCTATCCCACTATTGCAGCAGAGATCAAAACACAGCTGGATGCCACAGGATGCGTTTAACGCTCACAACACTGGTTGAGCCTCTCCACACCAAACCACTGCCTCCACATTTACCTACAGAAACTTTTCCCAAAGATAAGGCTGCTTGCCTTTTGGCTAGAAGCAGACTCTGTGGCTGTGCCACTAAGCTCACACCACCCTGCCGTTAAGGAGAGCAGCACAGAGGGTAACGCCATACGTTGATGCAGGGAAACTGCTCTGCTTTCTTCTGCAGTGACATCAAGAGAGAGATGACCCTCAGCTGGTAAATCCCAGCCCTATGGCACCAGCTACTACATCAGCTTCTCCAGTTCCTGGCCCTTTGTTCAGAGACTTCAGGAACTAGGTAAGATGCAGAGTAGTGGGACCTTCCACACTTGCTTGGAAAGGCTTCACTTATGTTATCATCACAACTGAACTCCCTGCACTTTGTTCTGTCTGTCCCAAGAGCCCTGTTCTACAGAGCAAATGACATCAAGACACAACCATCCCATAGCAGCATGGTGAGGCTCTCACAGAAAGCATTGAGGGTTTTGTGCACAGGTGGCAGCATCTCAATTTTTTGCTGTTGAGATAAGGAGAGAAGAATGGAGGTCTGGGATTTTTTTTTTTTTTTTTTTTTGCTTCATCATTATTTTAAGGGGACTAAGCTAAGTGGCTACAAACCTATGCATCTTGCAGGGGCCAACATCCCTAATCTTCAGAGCTTCCTCCTGTTAAACATTACTTTAGGATGAGCAAAACACAGGAACAACAGCATCCTCAGAGCATCAGCTCCAACCACACCCAGAATCCACAGGAGGAAGGAGCAGAGCATGCAGAGTAAATCAGAGAAATCACCAAGTCTTTCATTACATCAGGAATGTATTTAAGAGCAATCTCATCCTTGCCACTCTCTTTGCTTTTACAGAAACAGCTTGAACTCACCAGTTTATTTATAGGATTTTCCCTTTTTCCATCCCACTCAAGCTATCAAGTGGAAGTGATTGAAATGAAGTCCCAGAAGGAAAAGGGTCTGACGTGCTCATGAGCGCCAAAAAGATAGCAGGGGGACATGAGGAGGTTTGCAAACTTCTTCTAAAGCGCACTCAAAAAGGACATTATTATAGTTATTATTACAAGTAACTTCTTTCCTCCAACCATTAACATCCTGGGTTTGGCACATCCTGTGGTAGGTTTCAGGAGAAATGTGTGTCTTGGTTGCTTGGTAGCCCAAAACTTTCCCTACACACTCTAGAAACCAACTAAACATGACAAGCTGACATTTTTAGACATCAGAATAAGCCAGGGTTTTTTTCAGGAGAATTTGGCAAGTAGCACACAAAAATTTCAAGCCTCTCATGCATCACATCAAAGGCTGCAGAGCCAAGTGGATGACCTGTTTTGCTCTAAAATAAAACCTAAATAAGCTGCTACAGCTGACTGCCAAAGAGGAAAAAAGCAGGTACAGGATCAGCTCCAGCAGATCCGGTGCCAACATCCATCAGACAATCCCAGCCCCAACAATGCCATTTAAATAGAGAGGAAAAATGTCATCTCTCTCCTCTACCTGCTCTTGTCACCACTGTGACAGGTAAGTCTCCTGCCACAACTCCCATGCCATGCTCATCAGAAGCATAAGTGACAGCTTTTAAGAGAACAGTCAATAAACATTCTTGGCAAGAAGTTGGAGTTTTGCAGATTTTTGTTCACTGCACATTCATGCTTTGTAACCAGCCCCCTCTGCTCTGGAGGCTGAAGCACTTGACTCCTGAAGACAGGATCTATCAGCAGCTTTTCTCCTCCTTTGTGGAGCAAATGCTATCCAGAATAGTTTATCACTACTAAGTTCTTTATTTTTAGCTTGGCAGCCATAAGTTGTATTCAGGATCGTCTCCGTCTTTGTACTATGACAGTCCTGAATTTTGCTTTAAGTTACAGTGCAATGTATTAGCTGAAAGGCTTTCCAGCTGCGGTTATTGCCTAGTAGGACCTGAACTGGTACCATTCATCATCCTCCTACTTACAAGACAAGACTGCACAAGAAAGCTAAAGCTCATCATCGATTTCCTGCTAAAATCAGGTCCTAGAGGCAGGTGAAACTCATTATATATTCTAATCTTGTTGGGCTTTGATATTCTCCTCATGAGATGGTTTAAGTAACACAATTTGGAAACTCGCAGCAAAACGGGAAACAGGAGGTAGCCAAGACTTCACCTACACAGCAGCTCCAACGTTTTGCCTGGCCTTAGCCTTGTAGCACAGAGAAGAGATTCCAGACCTAGGCAAAGGACGGCAGATTTACGTATGGATTCAGCAGCCATGGAGCTATTCTTCGCAGCAATCTGTGTGCTACTGAGCGCGTGCAGAACAGGCTATTCACCAAGATGCCTGCCCGATGTACAGGAATCACTTTGGTACCAGCAAGCTGAACAGAGAGAAAGCGAGAAGTTTCAGAGTTGAGAATAATACTGGTTTTATTTGAACCACACCTGGAAGTGAAGAGAAGGTCAGACGCAACACAACACTGAGCAAAAAAAGCTCTTTATGGAGACAGGTATGTGGAGCACAGGGTAACAGGACCGTTGCAGCGCTCTTGTTTGACCACAGCATCATCGAGGGACTAGAGTCCCACCCCATGGTTGCAACACCAGCACATGATTTCCCCCATTTGTTTGCTAGAAATGGGAATACGTGATGGAGGAGGCGTATTCCAGCCACAAAACTAGGTTACCTTAGAAGCTCATATAACTCGTGATGGTTGAGTGCCCTGGGTGGGGAGGATTAGCTATGTTCATGCATACACACGTGCAGGAGGTGTTTCGTCTCAGAGGTCATTTCAAGCGGAAAGACAATAGCCACTTCTTGTAACACCTCTCCTGCGCAGATGATCTTATATACACCCACATGCCTCACGACTCTGAAAAGCGGTTCTCAGCATGTAGCCACGGTGCTTTTAAAACACAACAGCACAATTAGAAACTTAATACCTAAAGGGAACAATAGGACATCCGTATGGATTAATGTGAACAGCAGGCTGGATGACAGGTACAAGAGGAAACAAAAAGAAATCAAATGTGCTTTCAGTGCAATTCCCAAACCTACACTCAAATTAAGTTCTTCCAACCCTTTAAAAAGGCTCAGACTATCTTGTATTTACTTTTTAAGCAGCCTTCCTATTATCAAGGCTTGAACATGCAAAAGCCCTAAGGAGAGAGATCAAACAGCAGTGCAGGATGGGGGGAAAACTCAGCTCCCAAAAGGTCATTCCTGTGCAGAAACATCTCGAAGTTGCTGACACTTTTTGGCAGCTAACTTTAGCTGAAGGGGCACAAATGGGAACAGACATGACATTGCCTGCTACTTGCACAAGCCTTAGATTCAGGTTGGAGTTTCACTAGTGTAAAGCAGATACAGCAGGTAAGCCACCCTGAAATTTCCTTGGAAAAGAGAGACTTATTTTTGGCTAAATGTGTGTACATGCTACCACAAATACAAAGCAAAGTTTCAGTGAAGAATTATCCCTACTTTAAAAATATAGTGAAAATCCATTAAAACAGTGACCTCATCACATGAATATAGTTTCTACCACTTTTACTCATACACCTGCCTCCAGGTCACACAGTTGGCTTTATACTTCTGATCAACAGTAAAGCAAACAGGCTTCTAGAGAATGTAACCAGAAAAGCCCACAGCAACTCACCTACACAGATGAAGACAGACCAGCATCATGCAGCAGATTTTTCCTTCCATCATAAGTTAAAAAAAAATATATCACATACATATAAAAATATATCATCTATAAAAAAATACTCCATTTCAGGATGTTACATTCCCCTTTTTGCCAGATTACTGAAAGAATCTGCTAGAGATGCTGAATCACACAGGAAACCAAACCTTGTTTTCAACCAGAGACAAGAAACAATGAGAGCTAGAAATCCTAAAAAGAGATGCCCCCTGCTCCCAAAACCACAGGACAAGCTGTCATCGTGCTACGCGGGGTAGCACAGGCTGACCCAGGTTTCTACCAGCCTCTGGGGGCAAAAAAAACCCCAACAAAAACCAACCACCAAAACCCAAACAAAACACACACATGCCAATGGATGGTGCCACTTTGTGCCTTAAAACCTACAGAACCACGTAAGGATGCTCCCCACCACAGCACATCAGCTAACCCCGCTCTCCCGTCCCAGCCTCCCCGCTAGATGCCCTATTACACCAGACCTCACCTGGCACCCCTGTTATTTCAGCACACTGTTGCAACAAAGCTTCCCCCCCCCCCCCAGGATGAAACAATCCTTTGACTGCCCTGCAGCACTACTCAGATGCTTCTCTGGTTGCACTAACCTACTGCACTCCATCTTCTCTTCCCCCCCCACCCCCCACCCCAGCATTGTAAACCAGGAACAAAACACAGAAGCGCTGAAAAGAAATCTCACCATCGCATTTGCAGCACAGATGATTTAATCCCAATTACTTGCTCTTGTCATGCACAGAGAGCTACAGGAGAAAATTTAAATCCTGATCCAGACAATACAACAGCCCAACATGAAGACAGTGCCCCAAGCATTTATTTCAGATTTGTACATGCTGGGATCAGCCCTTCAGAGTCTCCCAGAAGTGCTCTTGAAGGGAAGACAGACATTAAAGCCCAATTATACATCTGAATTTAAGTCTTCACCCTCTGATTCAGGGGAGCCCCAGGAACATGCACGTACAGGAACAGCTTGTTTTAAAAGAGGAGGAAAAAAAAAAGGAAGAAGTGTGCAAGTTATGCAGAGAAGCCAGGCAAAGAATGCAAATTCTGACCTACTTCTCCCTCCTGGCTGGAAGAGGGCACGAGGCAGCTGCTATTGCTGCTCTGCAAGCAGAAGAGATGAGCAGGAGACCTGCCAAAATCTCTGCAGTGATGCCTCTTCCAGACACAGGCTGGTCCGCGCAGGTTGCTTGCAAGGCAGGGGCAAGGGCAACCATCCTTCTGCCCAGGCAACCAGCCCACAACCACCCAAGCCCAGCAGCAGGTGAAGCCAGGACAGATGAGCAGGGGTGTCTCTGAAGGTCCTGGATCCAGCTCTTGTGCCAGCAGTATCTTCCACTGGGCTCCTCTGCCAGCACCTGTCTTAGTGCTGCTTCAGGCAGGATGGGGAAGAGTCGTGACTTCCAGGTAGGTGGGAGGTCAGATGCCGTCATAAAAGCCTCTCTCAAAACCAGCCTCCAAGATTGGAAGGGAGACAGGGACAAAGCCGCTGGTGACACACACATTGGCTTGACTACAATATCAAAGGACACCCATGAACAGCAGCGGCTTCCCAGACCAAGAGCCACATGAAAGCCATCTGCTCTCCCAGTGCAACAGGCCAACGATACAAGAAAAATCCCACAGGAGAGAAGTGGAGCCAGAAGAGGATGAGTTTCACTCAGCAGCTCCTCCACTGGAGGATATTTCTCACTTACTATGCAAGTTGAGGCTCTCGAACTGGATCTTCCTGCTGGGCTACCCACCCAAGAGCCACCACCCTTCTGCAAGGTCAGCGTGCAGGAAAGTCACCGGCCTTCAGCCACTTCTCACCCCAGGACGGAGCCCAGGCAGCCCAGTCACTGCAACCAGAGCTGAAGGGGAACCAATAGCATTTATGCAAGATTCACCCTACCGTACTTTTAGACTCCAAAAGGTCAAGTTTTCCATGCACTTGCAAAGACCAAAAGCAGTCTTTAGGAGTCATGAGAAGTCTTCCTCCCAAGTTATTCCACATATTTTTCTACAGGAAAAAGCCTTTCAGATGAAAAAACTCATCTGATCTCACACAGACATGAGTTGATTGGGTTAACCATCAATTTAGGTTAGATGAGTCCAAGATGTGTTATTGCAAAATATTTTCATTAAAGCGCCAAGCGGTTTCAGTGCAAGGTGAAATAGAATAAATGCAACCAAGAGCTAGCAATCTTAACATGAACCAGAGATCCAGCTCATTTTAGAGAGTCACATCTTCACCCAGGGCACACAATGCAGCTGGCTTTGAGCACACAGCTGGTGCTGCTAAAGCAATGCCTGGGTGGAGGTTATCGGATGTTCCTGCCTTACTGCAGCCAGCTGAAAAGAAACTGGGACAATTTCAGAGAAGCACCGAGAGTAGCAGTTTTCAAACCGCTCCAAGTCTCAGCACATTCCCAGCGCTCACATAAAGGCACACCGTGCCCACAGAGGGTAGAAGTTACCTGCCAAATTTCAAGCAATGGGAACATGAACAGCACCAACAGTCCCACATCCCAGCAGGAGAAACAAGCATCTAAAACTCTCTAGTGATACATTTCCACAAACACACTGATTTCTCATGAGTTCTTGACGCGCAAGTAACTATCATACATTACACACATTAATCTCTTCAACGATACAGTCTAAGGTATATTATCCAGCATCTCCCAAACCTCCTGGCTGGCACAAATGCAGTTATAGATGGAGCCATAAAATACTCGCTGTACTGGCCAGCAATTGCTATTTCTGTCCAAAGCCTAATGCAAACTCTGATTATAGAGAAGGCTTTGTTCAGCCAGTCTCCTTCCCTTCCCTTGGGAAACCTACATGTCAAAAGACCAATAAATGCTGGTTATTTATTACGTGGAGAAACAGTCATGCAGCTGAGTAAGAGGGAACGAAGAGCTAAACAGAGTTTATGTTTGAGATGGTCACAGAGCCCTGTGGTGGCAAGTCAAATTTGTTGCTCCTCTGTTCATATGCACATAAATATTTGGGGGCGAAGGGATGTGAGGTAAAGAAGGATTATCAGCATCACAGGAGTGTTGAGCAGAAAGATGTAGTTCAGATTTAAAGACTGTTCAGGGATTGTGTTGCAAGAAAATAGAGGGAGGGGGGAACCAATCTATGAGGAATCAGATAAACAAATTCTTCAAATTGGAGCTATCAGCATTAGTTAAGTAAATATTGGGTTCATCCTGAAGGTCAGCAGGTGAATCACCACAAGTCCTTAGGGTTCTCATCTCTCATAAATAGATGCCACTACCCTGGGCTCTGGAGGCATCTCTGGTGTAACAGGAATCACATACATGGTATTTGGGGTTCTTCCAGCCTCCCATGCATCCAAGTAACCCTGCAGCAGACACAGGACATCAAATCCTGCTCATCATCATCTATGAAGACACCCAAAGCACAACCTGCCAGATGACCCCTCATTTCTCTCTGGCCTCTTCCCCAGGGATTGGAACATTCAAACACCACCTGCATAATTCACTTTGGCCTTTTCCGTAGGGCTGCAGGCGGACTTGGCTGCATTTCAGTTAAGCTGACCCGGCAGAACAACTTTCTCCAGCTTCATGGGATACAGCTTACAGAAATTTCCCTCTCCCACCCTACAAAGTGTGCTAGGACATTAAAAAAAACACTGAATCTTTCCTCCCAAAACCAGTCCGTAAACAGCCCAAGGGCTTAGACAGGTACCTGGGATGCGCAAAAGACTTTCAAACCTGTGTTGTCTACCCCTCACATCCCAGGCGAGCCACCTGCCTTGTCCATCAACAGCATTTCTACTCGAACCAAGAGGAAGAGAGCTCTCTGCTCCAGGATGGAGAGTCACCAAGTACACTATGCCCCTGTTGCTTTGGTTTTTTGGTTTTAGACAGCAAGCAGATGTTTAGAAGAGCTCCCAAGGTCTGCCCTTGTCTGAGCCACTGCTAGTGGAACAGCACAGGGACAGGGAGCTTGGGAATACTCTACCACTCAGAATATTTGTCCTCAGCAGTCTTGCTGCCCTGCCAGCTGCCTGCCAAACCCATTTGGCCATATAACTTAACCAGCCAACTCCAGTCAGAGTTGTTGGCAGCTGCTGGCTGCTCTTCACAAGGATACAAGGGTTTAGTGGGTTGTTCAAGGTTGCTGGCAGGACGCTGCTGCCTCTGCTCACACACACTCTTCAAGCATGACTCATGAGTGGCTTCAACAGTGTCCTACCGCACAGCTTCTGGACCAGAACTTAGCAAGTTTCACCACTTCGGAAGACAAAAGCACATGAACCCTTCCATAACATTTTTAAGGAGATAAGGATGTAACGTAGCTCCCTAGCATATTTGGATAAATGTTAATTAAGTGTGTCTTTACTCTTACAGACCTAGCTGTTGTAGGAGTCTTAACTGCCTCAGTTTTAACAAGAAGGTCACTTCTGTATCTGCTAGGAAAGCTGTATTTTGCGCCTCGCCACCTCTAGCTTTTTTAGAGATTCAGAATTTAAGCCTTTATACACAGCTTAGAGCAAGATGGAAGAGAGCATATGGATTTCTCTTCACCTCCAAGGCAAGTTAATGCCAATCAATCAAGAGGAGAAAGCAGGTCACACAAAGTGGGGTTTAAACCTTCATAGCAGCAAAGTCATTTTCACAGCAGAAAAGAAAGACCAGCTGCATTTAATAGTGCCTGGGATGCAGATGGGATTGAGGGAGCCCAGGGACATCCCAGGTCCATGTTCTGCAGCGACACAATGGAAGAGATTATCTCAAGTCATCACCCCCGTTTCCCTTTCTCCTTCCTTCTGTGAGAGACAGTAATTGCAACCTCTGAAGTCTGCATTAAACCAAAGAGGGCCAGCAATCTTTTTTTGCAGGCTTAATGAGAATGGCATTCACCAAATGAGATAGTGGTGGGAGGGAATCAATACATCACAAACATTTCCTGCTTTGCAAGTTTAATCACTCCAGCAAGCTATTAACATATTTCAGAACAGAGTTATTTGCCAAAAAATAGATTTTCAGTTGCACTGAACAGTAATCAAGATACTCAAGTCTCCAAGAGTCAAAGAAACGGTTGTGCAACCTAACAAGGGCTCAGTTTGGCTTCCCATGTGCAGCTCTGATGTCCCACCATGCTCTGGCTCACACAGAAACGCTGTGTTCAAGGCTCTGCCTTTGCTACATTTTCCTCAACCTGCCCTACAGGTTCACATGCTAAAAAGAAAAGCTGCACCCACTGCACAAACCTTGTTTTCTAAAAGACCAAAAAGGAGGAAGAAATTCAATCAAAGCACTGATTTATAAAGATGTGGATTTATAGGCTGCAAACATACGCTGGAAAGGGGAGGAGGATAAATTAGCACAGTCAGTCCAAGTCATCGCATCTTCGTTATTAGCCTCCTGTCATCTCTGGGACAGGGATCCAACTGCAACGGACAGCACGACTCCAATCCAGCATCTCTGGGTCTGCCAGCCCCGGTGATTAACTGCACAGATGTTAATTACAGGATGTAAACAGTGCCCTTGCCTGACCCGTAACTTGATGTCAGGCACTTACAGCTCAGTGTGCTGGGGAGCCAGTTGGCCTTGCAACATGGCTTGACAAAAGGCAGCACGTGTGCCACTGTTGCAGCCCCTTCCCACTGTCCTCCCAGTTTGGGGCAGTGGATGACATCAAGCATGACACCACTCATACTCTGCACTCTTATTTCCACCCCCACTTTTTCCATTCACAGGGTAAAAGCAGCTTCTCTGTGCTAAAAGCTCGCAGAGCTTCTACCACAAATAACAAAGCAGGATTAAAGCATCACATCAGCCCAAGCATCCAAGAAACACCTTGAGGAATTGGACCAACACCAGTCAGCAGCATCCACAGAAGCTGGCGGTTCACCCTTTGGAAGCGTTTAAGGTTGTTGTGCTTCTGAATCTCCTCTGCCACACAAGCACCCCTGCTGTCACTGTCACAGCAGTATTTAGCAACTAAGAATGCTGCAGACAACAGCCTGCAAGGATAGCCACTGTGTGACCAATACAGATGGCTGGACTTAATACATGTCACTGGGACCTTCTACTGCTCCAGGAATAAACACAGGCATAAAAAGATAACAGAACGGCAAGCACGCCATGGAATAAAGCAGTTATTCCTGATGAATATTCATTAATGCCTTTCCTTGTTGAAATCTTCCCAGGCACCTTTTTTATCCAAACACCTAGGAGAAAAAAAAAGAAAAGAGTATATCCCACCAGCCCAGGAGATGTCTGACTCTGCTAGTTAATGAAAGCAAGAAACACACCCTGAGCCTTTCTACCAAAGGAAAAGCAAAAGCAAACACTCTCCCATCTCCCAGAAAGTTTGCCCTCACGTTAGCTTTCCTCCCAATATTTCTGTAGGGCAGCTTTTGAAACATCTGAAAACCACTGTTTCATGTTAAATTCATATCCAGAAGGCACAGACACTGAAAGAGCACATGAAGCACAGTCAGGAGTCCCAGACTGCTTTTTAAACTGTAACTGCTTAGAAAAGCGGATGACCTCAGGTGCAAGAGAGCTGGTGTTAATGAGAATTCAACACCAGCCTCTGGTTTGGGTATTTGCTTTTAAATGCACAGTGTGTGATGCTGAGCATCAGTGCTTCCCCATAAAGGGGCCAAAGAGCTGTCTATGCATGGCGCTTACAAGCACCTTGGTTTAGTGTGTGGTTACACACAGAGAGGCTGAATCATCTCATGCTGTACAAGAAAATGGGTTCTGTCCCTCCATCCATCCACCTGTGCAACACAGGGACTCCTGCTCATCTCACAGGGATTGATGTAGAATAATAAAAAAAAACCCACCAAAAAAACCCACACAGGACCAGCAGCCCATTCTGGCTTAAAATGAACAGGACTCCTGCACCCTGCAGTGCAGTCCCTGATGCAGAGCAACCTCAAAGGCAAGAGGTTTGGTTATCCTCCGTTTTGGCCAACATGTCCCCAAAGCAGAGATTCGTTTCTTCCTTGAGGTCCCAAGGAGATGCAGGGAATTGGGCTGGAGCAAGGCACATGCCACACCACTGTCACCCATCCCAAAAGAGTGGGAAAGTCCCAGGGGGACAGGACTTGCACCAGCACAAGCCACCACAACACTTCAGTGGTGCTTCCAGCTACGTCATGCAAACTTCTGGTTTTCTTTAAGCAGCCCTTTCCTTCCAAAGGTTCCTCTGATAGTTTAAAACCTGTCTTTTCCCTCCTTATTTCACATATGCACACCCCACAGTATGAAACACAGGCTAATAAGCTCGCCTCAGGCCAAATGTGATGGCCACAGATAAGGTCAGTCTGGTGTTTATCTCCCACAAAGCTGCTTGTTACTACTAGCAAGCCAGGCTCGACCCTACGAGCAGCGCATTCATGCAGATCAGCCAGAGCAATGCACACAGCCAGGCCACCCCACAGCTGGCACCTCGAAGGCACCCAGCTTGCACCGGCGTGCTGCAGGAATCCAGCAGAGAACAGAGATGGTTTTACTTAGATGGAGGAGTCCATCCGTTAGGTCTCCCTTGCACTACAGCCCGTGAGGGAGCTCTCCAGTAGCTGGTTCAGAACACGAAGCTTTAAAAAAGAATTTAAAAAAAAACAACCCAAACAAGAATTTGGGGGTAATTTTAAGCTCTAGAAAAAAGTCAATTCTCTCCACGCTTTTGCAGGCAGCCTCATTCATCCACCACTAATCTCTGCTCAGACGCGCTCTGTTGACAGCAATTTTAAATAAGTATAGGGATTAAATGGGGTCATTCAGATGACCAAGGTCAGGCTGAACAGGATCTGAAGCCGCCCATGCAGCAGCAGCACAGACATGCCCTGTCCGTGCCCTTCACGGTCCCTATCCCAAGGGACATGATGCAAACGTCCTCCATGGCTTTCTGCAGCACCAAGCCAAGGCTGGTGCCTTTGCACATGGTCTGTCTGGGGACGAAACCACAGAGACGGGGCAGCATACAGGAGCCCAAAACTCACCCTGGGAGTCAGAGCCTCCTGGGCTCTTTGCAACGTGGTTTCACCAAGAGTGGCAAGTCCAATACTCAAAGTGACTGTCACCAGACAGCTTGTCTGCAAAACTCCTTGGCACGGATCTCGATGATCTTAAGTTAAGGGTCTTTTCCAACCTAAATGATTCTATAATTCTATGATAGGTCACTGGGGAGACCAACTTTATAGACTTTCAAGGGGAATAGGCTTTTAAGAGCAAATTCCACCAAGACCTATTAAAAAAAAAAAAAAAAAAGGTTGTATTTAAACAGGGATATAAGTATTACACAGCTAATGCAAGAGGTTTCCAAGCAACAAGTGTGGAGGATGGAAACATATATCCAATGCTAGCATATCTTTAAGCATCGACTCTTCCTCTGCTCGTTTCCGTGCCTCAGGATCGGCTTTGCATTGAAGACTTCCCAGAAGTACCTTCCCTGGGGCCCAAACTCCAGGGCAATTCATATAAGAAAAAAAAAAGGATGCAAGAGAAGAGCAAACAGCTTATGCAGAGTCAGCAGCATATTCTGGCACCTAAATCAACTGACTTGTTTTCTTTTGAGGAATTGGAAAGGAAGGAAGCGGATCAGCACTTCAGAACAACACTACTACAGCTGTATCTGTGGAGCATTGCTGATTCAAAACAGGCTCCAGCAATCTAAGGGCTGCTGCAGATTACACGAGAGTTTGACTTGGAAACTTATTTGACGTTTCTGGATGAGCTAGCAATGTTATTCCTTACACAAAGGCAGAGCTGTAGAGTACCCAAGCTGGTCTCCGCAGGACTTCTCCCCAAACTTCTGCCATCCTCCTCCAGCAAGGAATACCCTGGAAAACACATTATCACCTCCCAAGAGGAGAGAAGGGGGAATTCTCAGCCCACCTCCCAGAACCAGTCCACCAAGAGGAGTCTCAAGCCCCAGATTCTCCAGCCTGGCCAGCACCAGGTCACCATTTCAGTGTTCGGAGCCCTGGTAAAGAGAGAGTCACTGTTTCCTGCCAATCTCCCAATAGCTCCTCGCTTTGCTATTTATCTATTAATATTTATCTATTAATTAAAAGCAGCAATAAAGGAATCTGAGAGAACAGCCTAACAGCTTTGCTCAGCAGCATCAGGGGTAGCATTTTAGGTGCTGCAGCCACCACTGTCCCAGTTCCCACTACATCAGCATCCCCTTTGCACTTCCCACAATGCCCAAATAAGCTCTCAGTACAAGAGAAAAGTCCTCTGTGCAACCACTCTTGTCCCCATGAGACAGCATTAAGCAGTTTTGACAACATCTATTTAAACATTGTCTAAAAATACATCTGGCTTTCAACCACTGCAGATGCAGGTGAAGTCCCACAGTGATATGGCAAGGACAGATGCTTAGGTACAGCTTAGACCCCACTATTTCAGGGTCTTATCTGCCTAGTCAGCAAACAGCATAATTTTCAAGCAATTCAGTCAATCATTTCAGATGATTACTTGCAATTCCTAATCTCCATGTGTTTTGTGAAGGGCACAAAAATAATTTTTTTTAAAAAAGCAGGAATAATAATGGATGTCTTGTCCTGTGAGATGTTGGGCAGAGTGAGAATCTGCATTGGTTTCGATTCTTTAAGACACCAAAACCAGCCTCCATTCCTGCACATGTAGGCAGGCAGTCGTCTGGCACCTCATGGTACCCATGGCCAGTTAGACAAGCATCCAACAAAAAAAAAAAAAAAAAAAGGGGGGGTGGGTGGGGAGGGAAGCCACCTTGGCCAGAGCAAGTGTTAGAATTGCTCTGTAATACTTCTACAGTACAGATTTAGTCCAATGTTTTCGTGGACAAAACATCTGCTGGAAGGTAATTTCCATTCCTGTGAACCCAGAAGGGCTTAGAAATGTTCTTGCCTCCCCACAGCCTGGCCCGTGTAACATCCATCCATCAACATCTCCTGCAAGCACAATCTTATCACTGTTTCCAAAATCCAGGGTGCTCATACCGAGCTTGGCCACAACCTGGGACATAAACACGATCAGAGGTGGGAAACGACTGCAGTTTGTACAAGAGCCTCGACACTCATCCCTGCAGCATCTTGTCCTCCACTCATACAGAAAGTCACATTACGTCCAGGCAATATATTCATCCCCCTATAACCTTTCCATTTGCTTCTCTAAAGAAATTAAACTAGTCATGTTTAGGTCAGGTTCTGTCCTACCTACAGTGCCCAATGCCTTGGCATTTCTTGTCCCCCCCCTTGTTATGTGTAGGGGAAGGAGGTTGAAGAGACTCATTTTATATTAACACACACACAAAAAAAATCCTTTAGAAATATTAGAACTGATGACTCCACAAATACAGAGTTCACATATGTACTAGATCACTGCTCTGCCCCATTTTTTTCTGGAGGATTCTTGCATTAGTAATGGAAAAGTAACTCCCCCCCTCCCCGTTTTTCAATAGCAGCATTGGCTTTGTAAGGGCATCCCAGAGATCAGTGATCTAGAAACAATTCAACCAAACCATTAGTAACGCCACTGAAGTCAGCAAACTTGAATCTCACTTTGAATTTGAAAAATTTAAATTCCTGAGCAAAGTTGGAGCCTTCCAGTGACAACTGGATCCCAAACTTACCCTCTGCACTGTACTGGATGCAGAGGGTGGTGTGAAATCCTCAGAGTCGGCCGATTATTTGTTACAGCTCTATAACGGTTCTCACCACATGTCCTAGAATTGACGTCTGATGTAGGATCCAAGCCAGATACCAACAACGTCAACCAAAAAAAGGCCTCACACTCCCTGTTATTACATGAGGTGTTTTCTTTAGAAGACCACACTCCCACAAAGCATCCAGCTATGCAAACCTCCACCACAGAAACCCTTCCAGAGAAGCTTCTATCCAAAACCATAACTGTGGCACTAACGAGTCCCATGAAGATGAGTTTCTGCAGCAGAGCTGGAGTAAATAACCTACATACACCTTCCCAGCTCTGGGGAGTGGAATAGTTGCCCATCCCACCAGACAACTTCATCTCCAGCCCTGCTGAGTGGAAAGTTTTCAGAGGTTCATCCTCTTTGTATGCCAGGGAGACAACATCCTCCCCTGCTCTACACCAGTAACTTTTAATAGGGAAGTGTACACGTGCTCTCACTTTCCAGTTTCTTCTTCCTCCTAAATTCCAATGCCAAGGCTCTTATTTGCTAGAAAAAGTGTTTCTGCACCAACTTGCTAGAACGGGTCTTGTAGCAGCGTTTTATTGCTGCTCTGCAAACTGATGAATGAGAACACAAAGTCAGTCACAAACTGCACAAAGTCAAGGGATCCAGCTCCAAAACCTACATACAAAATATCAAAACACCACCATCCCAGTGCCCCAGGAAAGACCCTAGACACCAGGACAGTCTTTGAAGCCCAACTACATCATTCCATCACATGTAAATCACAGCTGAAAGGATTTAGGTTCACTTCTCTCCATAAACTTAATTACATACCCTATGCAAGGAGGTAGTTTACCACTGCCTAAGGGAACAAGGTTTTTAAAAAAACCACCGTGGGCTTCTCTGAGCTTCTTGCTTACTCTCAAGTTACAGCTTTCCATCTCGCACAGGCTCAGAATGTTAATAACTGTGTTTACCGTGGGCGTTGGCTTTATCAACAGGATGAATGTGTTCTGGCTGCATGCCCCATTCTGCTGAAGCATGATATAATCCCTTAAAACATATTATCAAGAACTTCTGTTCCTTAATTAGACCACGTGACTTCCACTTAACAGGAGAGGGCAAAATCCATCAGTTTGCTGCTGCCTTTCCTAGCTCACAACATGAGCTAAGCAATCCAAAGCCTATCATGAAACATTCACATAAGCCACCTTTCCTCTTCCTCCCCAGCGTAATCACCAACAGGTCCCTGCAGGAAGCTCTTCTGATAAGAACTTCCAGGCGCTTTCAGCATTTATCTGCTCTGTCATGGAGTCTAGGGGATATTTTGAAAAAGAAGTAGGTCATAGCAAAGTAACTGCATAATCAGGTGGTTGCTTACATCCTTAAGCCTGTAATATCCAAGGGGTTATTATCTCTGCATATGGCACACCATGAATTACTCAGGTCCAAGTCAATCCATGTGCCTGCAGTAAAGTCATAGTGAACAGATGAACATCCTTCTCATGCTGCTGTCTCGAGGCCTGATGTGTAGCAGCTTTTCCTTGGAAATGCTCTTGGAAAACAAATCCAGCCTTAACACAGAATAGTTTGTGTTGGAAGGGACCCTTCCAAGTTATGTAGTTCCAACCCCCCTGCCATGAGCAGGGACATCTTCAGCTAGATGAGGTTGCTCACAGCCCCGTCCAACCTGGCCTTGAATGTTTCCAGGGATGGGGCATTGACCACCTCCCTGGGCCAGCCTGTGCCAGTGCCTCACCACTCTCATTGTAGCAAATTTCTTCCTTACATCTAGTCTGAATCTCCCCTCTTTCAGTTCAAAACCACCGCCCCTTGTCCTAGCGCTACAGGCTCTACTAAAAAGCCTGCCCCCATCTCATAAGCTCCTGTTAAGTACTGAAAGGCTGCTCTAAGGTCTCCCCGGAGCCTTCTCCTCCCCAGGCTGCACAGCCCCAGCTCTCCCAGCCTGTCCCCACAGCAGAGGGGCTCCAGCCCTCTGACCAGCTCCGTGGCCTCCGACGGGCCCGCTCCAACAGGTCCCTGTCTTTCTTATCAACGGTATTCAAGGAAGGCCTACTAATTTTTGGTATAGCAGATGTCATATGGGATTGATATAGAAGTAGGGATTTGCACAGCTTTAGCATTTCATCAAGTTATCTGCAAAATACTAGCTGGTCTGAGCTGGACACTATCTGCACTATTTTCTTCTTCCCCTGCCCCAGCTGAAGACGTAGGGGGCTGGCTCCATTAAGCCACATGGCTGATGGCTGTTCAGACCCACTGTCTCGTTTGACTTCATCTCTTCTCCTCCAAGTCTGATCCAGGAAGAGAAGATGAAAGGCCCAACAGGATGAAGCAAGGGATGCTTAGGCATCACAGATTCAAAAGTGAAGAAATAAAAATAAAGAATATTTAAAAAAAAAAAAAAAGTCTTGTCCCCCCAAATGGAAGCATTTGAAAAGATGAGGCCGATCACAAAAAGACCAGATTTTCCTTAAGGAAGAAAGCAGCCCTCCTATGAGGAGGCTACATCAACTTGAGAGATGAACCCTAGGAAGCCTGATAAGACTTTGTGGTCCCATGTCTCTGGCAGGTAGAAGCTGCTCTGGTAGTCAGTTCTCTCCACCAATGCAAAAACATCTGGTTTTGTGGACCCTAGGATGAGGATCCAGGCAGAAATTATAAAAAAGGGACCTGGGCAGGACAAAGAAAAGTAAACCAGAGACCAAAGTTGAGCCTATATATCATCAGGAGAGTGCTTCCCACGATGGAGAGGAAAGGGAAGGAAGAGAGTCAGCTGCACAGGGAACAATTGCTCCAAGGAAGGAAGCAGCATTGTTTGAGAGATTTAACAAAAGAGTATAGAAACCAATCCCCCAAGCCCACCCCCTCAAAAAAGGAAAAAAAAAAAATCCATAGTCTTTGGGAAGGCTCAGCTCCACCTTGACATCACACACCCGCTCTGAGCCAGAAGGGAAGAGAAGCTGCTTTGTTTGATTTTTCCCCGAGCTGCGTTACCAGCCCTTTTCCCCAGGAAGGAAACCTTCCACTCTCCCCTTTCCCTCAAATTTGCAAAGGCTGAGCCTGGCTCCTCATTCCACCTCCACCAGCGAAGCAGGCCACAGGACAACGGGGCCATGCTTCCACTGCACTGCTCCACAGCTCCCAAGAGTCCTGCAGCAAAGGCAACAGGAGCAAAATGCAGCCGCTCACCACGGGTCATGAATTCAAATCCAACCTGGAGTAGCAGGACCCTGCAAGCTTTTCAGGAGCTTTCACGGGAAAGCCTGCAGCCCCAATACATCCCTGGCCTTTCCCCCTTCCATGGAAAAGATCTCCCTCTTTCCAGCAGGGAAGACCGCAGGGTATCTGCACAGGCAGAAGGAAGGGCTGTGCACACCCGGTTTAGCAATGGTAGAACTCAAGCCTCCCTGCTGTAATATGAGTGCAGCTGAATTTTATTCCACTTAAGACTTTCTCAAAATACCTGCGGTCCTTTGAGATACTTTTCCCACTCATCAAAATCTTTTGAGATTAAATCCAGCTAGCACATAACAATCAGGCTGTAACTGTAACATTAGAGCTGGTTGTTTTTGTTGGGTTTTCACTGACATCCTAACCATATCTTCTCCTTCAAAGAAGAGAGGTTCAAAACACCCGAAGTCTCAAAGCATCCTCCTGTGCACAGCTTTTAGCGCTAATCCCACCAAAGCTATGCCGCCCTTCACTGCTAACAGTGGTAGTGATCCACTGCTGGATCCCAGGTCTCTGTCCCTGTCCACCCCAGCATCCACGAGTGCAGCTTCACTACGTTGGATCATTCCTCATCCCTCAAAGTCCAGGTCAGGGCAACATTTAAGTGATTGCTAAAGAAGTCACCTCCTCATGATGGCTGTGCTTGGACTTGAATTCATCTCAAACGCTGTAAGAGCCTCAAGACACTCTTCTCCACTTGCCTTTTCCGTGCTAGAAACATTGCATCTTTGCACCTCTTCCCAAAAGAAACTGGACATGTCTGTTTATCATTCACAAACCCCATTACCTTTAAGCTTTTTCCTACAGATACCTCTGCATGTTTTAATGCTACAGCAGCAACATCAGGTCAGATATCACTCCTTCCTTGCTGATACCTTCTCAAAAATTCCTATGGACGCTCTGGAAATAAGCTTTCCACCAAGCAGAGGAGAGGGTACCAGCAGTCACCAGCTGAATGGACTTCCTGAGGCTGTCCTAGCAGCATTAAGGAGAGGGATGTATCTGAAGCACAGTGCTGGGGAGACCCTCAAGATGTCACTTTATTTCCACCTCTGCAGAGGGGATTAATTTGTAATTCATGCACGAGGGTCATCCAAGTGGCTCTCAGAACCTGGAGCGTTGAGGTCCTACAGCCATGCCCAAGCACATCACTACCAATGGAAAGATGTCCTGCTACTAAATCTAAGCCACCTATCTCCCAACAAAGATAGAATTCCTCCTCTTGTTTTCCTTATTTCTCCAAGATTTCAGCCCAAAACTGGAAATGCAAAAACAATCGAAAATGTTTTTGAAATTGAAAACTGACAGAAAACAATTATATTCCCTTTCAATTTTCTTGTTCCTTCAGCCAGCTACCAGCCACACTACCACCTTCTCCTAGGTAGTCATAGAATGGGTGGAGTTGGGACCTTCAGGACCACCCAGTCCCACCCCCCGCCATGGGCAGGGCCCCCTCCCCCCAGCCCAGGCTGCTCCCAGCCCCGTCCAGCCTGGCCTTGAGCCCTGCCAGGGATGGGGCACCCACAGCTGCTCTGGGCAGCCTGGGCCAGCGCCTCGCCGCCCTCACGGGGAAGGGTTTCTTCCTCACGTCCAACCTAAATCTCCCCTCTCTCAGCTTCAAGCCATCCCCCCTTGTCCTGTCACTACAGGCCCTACTAAAGTCTGTCCCCATAATCCCCTATTTCACCATGTATCTTGCCAGAACAAGACACCATGGCATCCAGCCAGGGCCAAGAGGATTGCTTTCACGTGCACTCCGCTTATTTTCGCCATTCTTTTAAACAGCTTTTAATCCAGCTGCCTGCAGTGTTTCATTGCCTCGAGACACAAGGAGCAAGGTGCTCTGGCAGCCCTGGGTTTGATCCACTGCACATGAAGGCAGCAACAAACCCACTCACCCTTAAAAAAAAAAAAGATAGTATTAGCTCACATTTGGCTGGACATTAAGTTGGTGTTTATAGTCATGGGGCTCATAGCCAATTAGACCTTCCCTCCCCCATTCCCAATTACCAATAGGCAGTTTTATTTATAAGTTATTCCTGCATCACACACACAACCCAAGCACGGGAGCAATAGACCTGCCAGGGAAGCTGTTCTCCATAATACACCACTCCAAGTTAGAGAAGAATTTTGTGACAAGGGTGACAAGAATTTACAAATCCCATTACAGTAACCAGCTTCCCATACACAGTCCCCAGATCTGAGGAGTTTGTTTGAAAAGCAAAGTCAGATTTCTGAAATTCTCTCCATTTTTGACCTGCAGCTTTTCATTGGCATCTCCCACCGAGCCAGAGACTGGTTTCTAGGGAACACTTTCAACCCAAATCTTAAGGGAAGAAGCATGCAATTCAACTCTGACATCATCTTTCCAAAGGGCATTTTCTCCTCTAAAAGCTCAAAGTATAAAAAAGCTTTATTAAGCATAATAGGAAGTCTTGCAAGAACTTTGGGAGGTGAGATTTTTTTTAAGAGTTAGATATTTTCTGTCCACTATTTGAATCATCTTTGCAGGCTTTGTTAAGCACATTACAAATTTACTTGTTTCAATGGAAGTACAGATGCCATTTGATCTAAAGATTAGGATCATGTTTCCTTCCTCTAAAGCAAAAGACAAACATTAGCAAGGACTATTGGGATTAAACTTTAATTATGGCTTAGGAGAGGCCCACACTTGCTGAAGCAAGAGACCCGGGTTTAATAAGTTAGTTGCAGCATATTAAGGGGCATTTAAGAGACGCTGGTAGCGACACGAAGCCTTTATTTCGCCCCCTCCACTACTTTTGACCTGGCTGAGAAGCCATCCACAGACCGCAGTGAACTGAGCCGGGCTCAGCACCACAAACACAGGTAGGGACAGGCAAGAGCATCCACATGCAGGGCTATGAGAAACTTACATTGCAATACTGCTACTTGAAGAGGTGTCCTCCACAAGGCCCACATCCTCTGCAGGCTCTTCAGATATTTGCTTCTTACTCAAGGGAGAAGAAGGACCACTAAGAAAAAGCATGCAAAGCAGAAATACCCCCAGCTCGGGGAGCAGATCCAGCCAAGGCTGAATTTAATCCTGTCCCTAGCTCAGGAAGACCAGTTGATAAATAACAGCTTTGGCAACAGGCTTGAGAGAGGTAAGTTCTGAAGCCACAGTTTTCTGGTGTTTAAGTCACCCTGAAGGCTGCAGACCAGGGTAAGCGTTCAGTTCAATGCCTTCACAAATATCTTTGCTAGCCAAGAGGACAGCTCCTCCTTCCCTCCCAAGGGTAGTTCCACAGTTTTGTTTTCCATTTTAGCGAACGGGAGGTCATTGCATAGGTATTAATTTAGCTGGAGACCTCAGCAAGCCACTAACACAAAGTTGGCTAACAGCTCTTCCCCACGTGCTGGGGGAAAAGCAGTAGGACCATGTCCAGCCTTCCCACAGAATCTTGTGGAACAGATACAGCAGCTCTTCAGCAGTTTAAGGAGCAGCTTATGGAGCCCAGAAGCTATAGAAACCAGAACCTACCAGAAGCCTCACACTCACATGGTTCTGCATTTTGCCCCAGAGAGGCTGAAAGGCTCATGTAGAAGCTCCCTGTGAAATGCTCTTCGATCTATAGCCCCAGACAGCCTTTCTGGGACATGATAAAACCCAAGCAGATAGGTTGCCACTATCTAACCATGACCCAGAGCATTGTGTACCTTCATCCAGGTAGAGAGCTGAGACCTCTGAAGACTGCTGGAGTCCAGGTGACTGCTGGAAGCCCTGAACAGGGTGGTGCTCAGAAAAGCCCAGCTCTGACCCATCTGCAAAATCAACTTTTGTGTGTCAAGCACAGAGAAGGGGAGAAATGGGAAGTTACAAGGAAAACTGTACACAGTGGCTGAGCAGAGCCAGTAGTGACTGGCTGAGCATCCCCAGCACCTCCTTGTCCAAGATGTGCGACGGTGAGCAGAACACCCAAACTGTGCAGAAAAAGCAAACAGCAAAGAAACCACATGAAATCTGTTACACTGCCATGTTCATTCCCAAACATACAACTGGCCAAGTGTTATGCATGAGCAATGAGCAAGCCACAGGGGAAGAGAGGATCTCTTAAGGCTTTTATCCCTTAGATCCTCACTTCTATACTCGCTATGACATCCCTTCAAGAGAAGCCTTCAGCTATGGGATCTGTCACCAGGCTGCAGTTCAAAAAGATGCTTTGTAATGCTCCTGCTTAGCACCTTCCTGAGTGGAGGCCTGTACAGAACATGACAAGTGCAGTTTCCTTCTGGTAGCCACACTTCTCAAGTGTGGAAACGGCGGACGTGCCAGGCACGGCTGTCCTCTGAGCTCAATTCCTGCTTGTCAGCATCCAGGCTGTGGCAGCGTTGTACCTTTCCACTTCCTCTGCCATAAAATTGAGTTATTCTAGGCTCATAATTGACAAAGTCAAACTCCATCTGTTTCCACCAAGATAAAGATTCCTCTGAGGGTGCTCTGCTAAGTACCTGTGACTTTGCTGCCCTGCCTCCCATCACTGCTCTCCCACACTGGGAGCGGTGAGGTGTGTGATGCCAAAATTAGTGCCTGGATTTGCTCAGGGTTTATTCTGGGCTGGGTGCAAGGCAAATATCTTTGTACTATTTAAGTGCCCAGACCCATCCAGTAAGTTGAACACAACGTATAGCAACAGTAAGTGAGAGTCTTACAGCGTGGAGTAAAAAGGAAAATGAAATAATCCCAGGAGAAACTCAGGAGGAGAGCTCTTTCTGAAGCCATTTTTTACTACACTGAAATTTCCTAAGTTATATCAGTCTCAGACAACTATCCCACCTATATGTAACTCTGTTAACTGTTTGTTTCAAATTAACTACTATTAAAAAAATATTAAAGCCTTTCCAGAGGTGCTGCAGTGCACAGCCAATAGCCAGGGTTAGGCAAGCAAAAGCCACAGTAGCATCGTTTGCACCCACCAAGAAACAGGATTAAAAATACTTGAGCACTGTCTGTAGTCTTCAAAGCAGAGAGGCTGCATTAAGGCATTAGTGAGCTGGAGGAAAAGAGCGAGCCAAGCAGCGAGAAAGCAGGTGTGCAGGCAGGAACCAAAAAGTGTTATTTTCTTCAATGGTGTAATTACGAGTGATCAGGCTACTGGGTGACAAATCCATTTGCGCTGTATAAATAGAGGCAGTCAAGCCAAGTTACCCCATTGCCAAAACTAGCACCAGGAGGCCAATGACTTACGGCAAAGTCATTGCACTCAGTGACAGTTAAGATGCAATTTGATACTGCCACCCTTGCAGCCAGCAGGCAGGAACAGGGGCCAGCGAGACCAGCATGCTCACCAGCATCTTCCTAGCCACACTCGACCAGGCAAATGCTGCACAGAAAGTTCTGTCGCACACTCAGTTCTTTCAAGCCAGAGTAACCACTGAAATTTCTAACCCTGTTTTCAGCAGCCACCTTCCCACAAGCTGGCTTTAGTCCGCGAGCTGTACAGCATCATACGCAGGGTATACTCCTGCATGGATAGAGTGTCTCTGCAAGGTTTGGTTCCCTCTGTATAGCAAGATATTCCTTCCCCAGTGCACAGCATGCATGATGGGCAAGCTCTGCATTTCCCAGGGGGACAACGTGGGCAGAAGGTCTGTCCCCTGACAGGTAAAATATGGCATGAAGCAGCACCACGTAATCGCTGTGCATCTGCGCCCCTGCAGCCAGCGGCTTGCACAGAAAAGGGTTTTACAAGGAATCCAGCCCTTTGTCGGCATCCACAGAGCTGTCAAGGGCACAAGTCTGCTGACAGCAAAACCAACACCCAGCTTGTGCTTTGAAAAGCACGAGCATTTTGTGAGAGAAGCCAAAAGGTCTTCACAGGCCAGAGCTCTCCCTTCAGCAGAGCACCAGTCACCAATTCCTTCCTCCAAGGGCTGCAGGATTGGGGGGAGAACAAGGACGACCAAGGTCTGAACACAACCCCTGCCCTCGCAGCCTGCGCATACCTGGGTGCCACGTGGAGCTTCAATGCCACCAGATGATGGGCATCCCATGCCATATCAGAAGCTGTTTCAGACACACAATCCACAGCTGAGCCATGCCATGTATGAACCCAGTTGCAGCCTCCAAGCTGGACCCAGTTTGGCCCACAAGTCCTTACTGATGGCCAAAGGCATCACCCTTGGATCTAGGAACAAATCTTTCCAGAGAGCAGCTGGCCTTGCTCTCCCCTCCACACATAAAGGCCACTGAGCTTCACAGGCATATTTCACAAAGGAGACCAGAAGTTACTTTTCAGTTACTCATCAGCATCACGTGTTCCTATGAACATGAACCTAAGTACCAAAACTACTTGTGAGATTGGGCTAGGAGAGGCATTAAGGCATTCTGCCTTACCGTGTGAGGGATGACGAATCTCAGTTAAGATCAGGATCTTGATGTACCAGCAATGCAAGCTCCTATATCGCCAGAAAACCACCAGCCTAAGTAACATAAAAAGTTCCCCATAACCCATAGCAGACAAATCCCACTACTGTCCCCAACTTGCCAGCAAATAGCCTCACATCACAAGGAAGCTCTTTGGAAGATAATCATCTCTGAGATGTCTCCTTTCTTTTGTTCCAGATGGATCAAGGACTTTGGGGACTCTATGAATATTCCCTTAGCAGCTTCTCACCTCCATCTCACCCCACCCATCAGCTTCACGTCGTATTTCATGACAATGTTTGTTGTGCCATTTCTGCTACGCCGTGGTGAGACTCACCAGGTTAGCAGCCCCTGCTCAGCAGAAATCGGACTTGCCCACATTGGTCAGGGTAAGGATACAGAGCAGCCTCAAACTCTCTTGATTAAATCGAGTTTTATTCTGTGTTTTATCCCATAACAGCTCATGAGCTGTCCTTAAAAAACCCCATATTTAGTTTGAAAACCATCCTTTCGCCAACAGTATTTGCAGAAGCTAAATCACATCGTTTGAAACAACCCCCATGCTGTTCACGCCCCTGGTGGAGAGGTTATTTCATGTGACTAAGCACCACAAAAATGATGCTTTACAGTTTAACATGAACCTCAAGGTCAGCCTGATAACACCAGTGGAAAGCGGAGCCTCCAGAACTAGGCAGACCTCCCATGCTCATCAACTCCAGCAACATCCCCCACTTATTACCACCCCCACATGGGAAAGTGCCATTTCCATATTGAATGCAAGGAGCCAACACATTCCCTATTGCCCTCCTCCCAAATTATTCACACAGCAACCCATGGAGTCTCTACAGCAGCATGGAGAGGGTGCAGCAGAGACAGGTTCAGCTGCCAGACACTTCTGCACCATGTGCAGCAAGTGCCGCTCAGGGAAGAGCAGCTAAAGATAGCTCACAATCCTGTAATCAGACCCGTAAGACTGGGGTTTTACTCCCACCCCAGCCGATCCACAGTTACCGGCATAGATGACTCCTCAACACATCTGAAACCATTACAAGCCGCTTTTGTGGGGAGCTCCCTGGGTTTGAAGACCTCTGTTATGTTCCCAGTCCAATCACAGGGTACCAAAAAGTACTCAGTCATTGGGGTGAAAAGCAGCGGTGCTCGAGTAATGGTTTCTAGCTGCAAAACACACCACCGTGAGCATCCCGCAAGGTGATGAAACAGTCCCTGTGTCACAGACGCAGCAGCAGGAAGGTTTTCCCATTACCACCTTCACACCCTGCTGGCTCCAAAGGCGCTCTGTGAACTCAGTCTGTTGGCACGCTTGGGATAAAGTGAGCAGAGCCCTTTGCCAAGTAACAACCCCCCTAGAGGTCTCAGCTATTTTTGGCAGGCTGTGTCCAAAGCTGAAACTATTTATGGTATCTAGTTACCATCCATCACTAGGGGAAGAAAAAAAATTAAAAAAAAAAAAAATCACAAATCAAGTGTTCACCATTTGGCTGTTGCATTGGAGCAAAACTGATAGAAAGGCAAAGAGAAGGAGGAAAACTATTGCAGACTCCCTTTTCTCGTCCCATCCCACATAGTCCATTTCTTCCAGTGGACCTGTATCACTGCTTATGTCAAACAGTGACATTATGCTCAGGTTATTGTCATAGCAGAGCAAAAACTATGGACTAAAATGTTGAAGCCAGGCAAATGCTCCTATAAAGCCTTTTCAAGACCTTCTCTCACATCTCAGCCTGCACCACCTCCCAAGAATCCCACCCCTTAGGTAGGTCTTACCACCACTATGGAGGCATTGCACACCCTGCCTATTCCAGCCCTTCGCCAAAGACAAACCTCCATCAAGTCACTTCTCTCCCCGCAGAGGTCACCCAGCTCCTTCTGTAGGGCTGCAGAACCACCACCCTCAAGCTCCCCATAGCAGATCTCGGAGAATATTTTTGCCTACTGCAAGAGTGCATACACAAAGCACTTGAGGGACAGGGATTGCAGGACAAGGCTTTGAATCCCAGCTTCATCACAGGCACAGTGCTACAGATACTCAGGTACATTTGAATTAAGCATCTCGCTGCCTAACAGAGAGAAGATGGGATGCTGCATGGTTAAGAGCAGCATCCGTCTGCACCCAAAGAGTCACCCATGGTACATCTGAAGGACCACCAACAGCGACAACAGTAGCTCTGCTGGAGGGGCTGTCACCCTCCCTCCAGTCAGCCTGCCAAAATTACTCTGAAAATGTCACTGGAGTGAGGTTGCCACCTGTTAGAGCAGGCACCTGAAGAGTGGAGTTTGCCGGAGTGCTGCAGTGGATGGCTATAAACTCTTCAGAAGCAACAGGCAAGGCAGGAGAGGCGGTGGGGCAGCCCTGGGTGTTAGGGCGCGTTTTGGCTGTCTAGAGCTTGACGATGGTGACAAGATGGTCAGGTCTCTCTGGGTAAGAATTGGAGGGAAGGCCAACACGGCAGATACCACGGTGGGAGTGTGCTACAGACCGTCCAACCAGGGTGAAGGGGCAGATGAAATACTTCCTAAGCATCTGGGAGAAATCTCATGACCGCGAGCCCTTGTTCTTGTGGGGGACATCAACGGGTCAGGTGTCTGCTGGAAATAGAATCCGGCAGAGAGGAAACGGTGCAGGAGGTTCCTGGGGCGTGTAGGAGAGACCTTCCCGACAGCTGGTGGGGGAGCAGCGAGGGCTGGCACCCGTGGGTCCTGCTGTTTGTGAACAGAGAAGGACTAGTGGTGCCGTGGTGGTTGGAGCCCATCTGGGGCACAGCGATCACAAAATGATAGAGGTTTTGATCCTTGGAGAAGTAAGGAGCGGGGCCAGCAGAACTGCCACCGCGCACTTCTGGAGGGCAGGCTTTGGCCCGTGGAGGGGCCTGGCTGAGAGCCCTCGCGAGGCAGTCCTGACGGGCAGAGGAGCCCGGGGGGGCTGGATGTTCTTCAGGAAGGAAATCCTGAAGGCGCAGGAGCGCTGACCCCGTGTGCCGAAAGGTGAGCCGGTGGGGAAGACGACGGGCCCGGCTGAACAGAGAGCTCTGGCTGGAGCTCAGGGGAAGAGGAATTTGTGACCTTTGGAAGACAGGTCAGGCAGCTCTGGAGGACTACAGGGATGTCACGAGGTTATGCAGGGAGAAAATGAGGGGCCAGGGCCCAGCTAGAACTTAATCTGGCTATTGCTGTAAAAAAACAATAAAACCCATTTCCATGACTACGTTAGCAACAAAAGGAGGGCCAAGGAGAATCTCCGTCCTTTATTGCACGTGGGAGGAAACACAGCGACAGGCTGAGGAAGAGGCTGAGGTACTCGACGCCTTCTTTGCCTCAGCCTTTAACAATAAGACCCCAGTTGTTCTCAGGGTACCCAGCCCCCTCAGCTGGGAGACAGGGACGGGGAGCAGAATGAAGCCCCCATAAGCCACAGGGAAACGGTCAGTGACCTGCTACACCACGTAGACACGCACAGGTCTGCGGGGCCGGGTGGGACCCACCCAAGGGCACTGAGGGATCGGGCAGCAGCGCTCACCGAGCCACTTTCCATGATCTCCCAGTAGTGCTGCCTATCTGGGGGGTCCCGGCCGACTGCAGGTCAGCCCGTGCGGTGCCCATCGGCAGGCAGGGCCAGAAGGAGCATCCGGGGAACTGCAGGGCTGTCAGCCTGACCTCGGTGCTGGGGAAGGTGATGGAGCAGATCGTCCCGAGTGCCAAGGCCAACTGTGTGAGGCCCAACGGGGCTGAGTGCCGGGCCCTGCCCGTGGGTCACACCAGCCCCCCACAGCGCTGCGGGCTGGGGGCAGGGGGCTGGGAACTGCCCGGCGGGGAAGGGCCTGGGGGGGCTGGTCGGCAGCCGGCTGGGCACGAGCCCCCCGTGTGCCCAGGTGGCCACGGCGGCCAGCAGCGCCCTGGCCGGTGTCAGCAGCAGCGTGGCCAGCAGGGCCAGGCAGTGCCCGTCCCCCTGTGCTGGGCCCTGGTGCGGCCGCCCCTCGAGCCCTGGGCTCAGCGTTGGGCCCCTCACCCCCAGACAGACCCGGAGGGGCTGGAGCGTGTCCAGAGCCGGGCAGGGGCTGGGGAAGGGGCTGGGGGAGCTGGGGGGGCTCAGCCCGGAGAACAGGGGGCTCAGGGGGGCCCTTCTGGCTCCCTACAGCTGCCTGGCAGGAGGCTGCAGCGAGGGGGGTCGGTCTCTGCTCCCAAGGAACCAGCGGCAGGACAGGAGGGAACGGCCTCCAGCCGCACCAGGGCAGGCTCAGGGTGGGCACGGGGAGAAATGTCTTCCCCGACAGGGTGGCCAAGCGCTGGCACAGGCTGCCCGGGGACGGGGTGCAGGCACTGTCCATGGGGGGTCAGAAGATGTATAGACCTGACTGACACTGAGGGACATGGTTCAGTGGTGGCCTTGATGGTGCTGGTTTAATAGTTGGACTTTATGATCTTAAAGGTCTTTTCCAACCTAAATGACTCTGAAGATTCTACTAGCTCATACTAACAGTATCACAACAGGAACAGGCTGAGCAGCCCACTTCAGGAGATGTACTTTCCAGGAACGAGCCTCTTACCTTGACATACAACTGCTCAACAGCGTGCTTGCATCACTTTACTGGTTGAACGTAGGAGACCAGTGCATAAATACTCCTGTTAACAACAGTGAGCCTGAAGAAGGCTTATACAAGCTGCTAATACTAGTCTTCAACTGAGAACACACATTTTTGCCTCCCAAAAGGCAAACCTCCGAAAGGTGGCTCACACTTGATCCCCCTGGTTCCTCTCTCATCCAAGGAGATGTCAAGACCTGGATGCAAGTGTACTGGAAAGCAGACACCCGACTTCTTACATGAAACCATTCACTTTTTACATCACACATGTCTTCAAAGCAGTTATGTCAGAAGCACAATTAGCCAACAACCAGCACTGAGAAAATTGGATTTGTGGGAATACAGTTCAAGGAAGAAAAAAAAAAATATCTACTTATCTACCTGCCTTTCTATGGTATCCAAGTTTTCACATGCTCACCCTGCCCCACTGAGGTAGTGCCATGTCCTTTATTTTGCTACTGCAGAACTAGGAAAGACGCTTTTCTCCTTGACAAAAAACGATGATGTCTGCATAAAGTAGACAGATGAGCTCAAATCATCACCCAATTCCTCCAGTGCAGCAACCCAAGACTTCATGGCTACCTTGCTGTATCTGAGGACAAATAACCAACAGCTCAAGCATTTCTTAAACTAGAAGGCAGGATAACAAGCTCTGTTCTTCATTGTTCCCAGGGTGGAACAGGGTAGATAGCACAAGCAAGAATTAAGTTCTCCTCTCTTGAGATGCCTTCATTGGAGAGGAAGGACGCCTAGTTCACCAGTTCCTGCAAACATCTCTCGCATGGCCAAGGGAGGAGAAATATCTCTGCTTGGGACTTCAGGCTGCCACAATGCCACTGAGATGAACCACTGCAGGATAAGGTCCCAGGCAGAGGTGAGACCTGAGACTGACCAGACAGTATCCCCAAAGCTGTAGCAGAAGCATCCAGCTGTGGACAGACCAACCAACATTTCTGCTTTCTCCTTCACTACCAACTGATGATGCCCCATGCAGCCACTCAAGCTCTCCTGGTTAAGCATTGAAAAGGCCCATCAGCCCCCAAGGACCAGGGGCAACCAGCACTCCCTGCTTTCATGGGCTCCACAGCACAAATGATAGCAGAAGTGACCACACCAGTCAGAGAGCATCCAACGGGGACACAGGCTGACATGGGACACAAGCCACCTACACCCAAGGGGTGAAGTTCTGCTTCCTATGATCCCATAGGGCTCAAAGCAAACACTTGCCCTAAAACCCAGCATGACTTGAGCTACATAGGAGAAAGGTTTAGCTTTTGGGAGGGGAATAAGGGAAACCAAAGCCAAGCCATTTTAGTAGTAACTTCCAGGAGGAAAAAAGAAAAAAAACTAAGCAAACAAACAAAAAGTTTCTTAAATATAGGCACTTTCTCCCTGAGCTGAAGCGGGACAGGACACAATGAAACCACAGAATGGTTTGGGCTAGAAGGGACCTTCAAGACCACCCAGTCCCACCCCCACCAGGGGCAGGGCCCCCTCCCCCCAGCCCAGGCTGCTCCCAGCCCCGTCCAGCCTGGCCTTGAGCCCTGCCAGGGATGGGGCACCCACAGCTGCTCTGGGCAGCCTGGGCCAGCGCCTCGCCGCCCTCACGGGGAAGGGTTTCTTCCTCACGTCCAACCGAAATCTCCCCTCTCTCAGCTTCAAGCCATTCCCCCCTGTCCCACCGCTCCCTGCCCTTGCCCAAAGCCCCTCCCCAGCTTTCCTGTCGGCCCCTCCAGGCACTGGGAGCTGCTCTAAGGTCTCCCCGGAGCCTTCTCCTCCCCAGGCTGCACAGCCCCAGCTCTCCCAGCCTGTCTCCATAGCAGAGGGGCTCCAGCCCCCTGGTCATCTTCATGGCCTCCTCCAGACTCATCCAACAGGAGCACTCCAGAAGTAAAATGCATCAGCTTGAGCAGACCTCAAGCACCTGAGAGCTCCAGGATAGCCATGGCATACAGGTCTGCACTAAGCCTATGGCACCATGACACCAAGAGCTTTCAGCATTTTACAGTTCTTCTGTGAAAGCAAGAGAAGTATCTTTGTTCATCATCTAGAACATGACAAAAATAAGCTAGAAGATCAAACTCTGTAGCTGATTTCAACTGTAGAAGCGTTTTAAACACAGCCTTTGTGTTTCATGGGAAGGACACTATTTATTACTACTGAGACACAGAATTTTCCCTACAGGCAGGTAACTGCTGCCTTTCCAAATTCCCAAATCTCCCACCTGGCAATGAGCCTTGAGGGGAATGCAGACACCTCAGTAGTCCCTATATATCCAGTCAAACAGCCACAGCATAACTTATTTCAAAGCTCAGCCACTTGAAGCTATATTTATTTTTTAATACCAGCTACATTGTCTCAGCCCAATGCTTTTTCTCGACAGCTCTGCCATTTAGCAAGCATTAAACCTGATGGTGCATGAGACATAACAGGGTTTTACTCACACCCATGTCCAAGAGCCAGCTCAGTAGAGCCGACAGCCGCAAGTGTTTCAAGCAATATTTACCTCATACCTTTCCTTCCAAAAAAATAAAAGCGCCAGCCTTTTTGGAATCAAACACATGGGATCTATCACCAGAAGTGGCCAGTTTAGGAGCAGAACATCTCATTACTTCAGGCAATACTGAAACGCAGCAATAAGTTTATGGGCACCCAGTAGCAGACTACAGCGGTTGAGCTGAGACACACGAGGAGGATGTGAAGTCCAGCTTCTTGACCAAGCACTGGTGCATTCCCATGAAACAGCAACACTGAGACAAGAGTTTTCCTCTCCCCACATGCCCCTCGGGATTCCACAAGCCTCAGGAAACAATTGTCTTCTGGAGCCTAATAAAGGGTTGGAAAGAAAACCTATGTGAGGAAATAAATTGGGCTGAGGTCCAGACCTGATGCCAGAGCCTGAAAGGTTAAAAAGGAGACTACATGTAACACGATGTAAGCTGTGCTTGCTGCTGCCTCCTACCACCACTCACTTTTTCCTCCCAGACCTGACCCCAGGCTCTACCACAGCTGTATTTCACTTCCAACTTGAAGCAAGAAAACTTCTTCTAAACAGTATGAAATGGGTCAAGGATCCAGTTAGCAGCTATCCAGATAAGAAGAGGATTTGAAATCACTACAAACCACCTTCCCTTGATGTGAATGGTTGCTTTGTGTTTTCTGATTGCGAACAAGTGAAATTTCACAGGAGACACTGCCTTAAGCATGGGATGTTTGAGCTATAGTAAGTAACAACAGATGCAATTTGTCCCCAGCTTTATGACATTTTGAGTCAATTCAGATATAATGATTAGTACATCAATTCTGGTAGCAATCAGATGGCTTTGCTCCGTGAGGTACTGGAACTGGATAGCCCCAGGAACTCAAGTTTCCACTTACTTTAACTCTGGCTTTTTTGGATTAGGTTGCTATCACAAAGCCAAGTTAGAAACACTGGATGCTGTGTTAAATCCTATTAGCTGATTACACGGCTGAGCAGAAGCAATTGTTCATTGAAAAAGTGAACCCGACTGCCCAATTTGGGAACCAGACGGTCACACTGACCTTGTGCGCAGCAGCACATAACGACAAGAAGCATTTG
Source organism: Falco punctatus (assembly GCF_963210335.1). Taxonomy (NCBI): domain Eukaryota; kingdom Metazoa; phylum Chordata; class Aves; order Falconiformes; family Falconidae; genus Falco; species Falco punctatus. Next base: position 1,055,984 of record NC_137581.1, read on the forward strand.
CTCCCGCTTTTGTCAAAAGCCATCTCTTCCAACAGCTCAGACTATCTGCAGCACAGCCAGGGCTGATGTTCCTCAGCCCAGCCCCGGCCCAGCCAGCCTACACCCTGCAGAGGGCAGGCGGATTTCTGCCGGCACGCTACAGCAAGCATCACTCTTGCCAAGTCCCTGCTCCTTCCCTCCTCCATCTCCTGCCATGCCACCAGTTGGTTCAAACCAGCCTTCTTCATGCCCTCCTAGGGAACCCCTCCCAGCACGTCAGCACAACAGCAAAGCAAATAAAGTTATTCTAAAACTGGGATAAAAATAAAGCCTTCAAGAGTAGGGCCTGGGACAGCCTAACACATGACAACAATGAGGACTGATTTGTCTTGTGTTCACAACAAAAGGAACACTCATGCAAGAGGATGGCAGCCTAAGAGTGACCTTCCTGCCATGACCAACAGCAGGTGAACCTCAGGTTTGACCCTCCCATGACTTTCTGTACATCTGTGGCATCGCTGGCAGGAGTCATGAACAGCGAGGAAACAAACAAGGAAAGTGCCTTCCCACCCTGGCTCTCCTTCCTAGTAGGAGCATTCAAAGAATCAGGTTCCCTTTTCAGGACCTTGACTTGTTCTTGGCTGTCTGGTTTAAACCTCCAGGCTCCATCCCTCCTGGGGAAGGAGTTTTTACAGAGGCTGGAGATGAACATTTTCATTTCTTCATGCCAAAAGGAAAAGGAAATTTCTACACAGCTGTTCTGATCACACCATTCTCCCATAAAGCAGGTATCACCATATGTCTCTGAGCTTAACACAAGAAAATAAACAATAATCCCATTTTTAGAGAGAAGCTGTGGGCACCTATCCTCTGGAGGACACTCCAAGTTGCGGATCCCATGAGGATGGAGATGTCTGCACAAGCATGGAGCCAGGTGCCCAGATTTGAGGGGGACAACACATGCCCATACTCATTCCCCACACTCATCTCAGCACATTCAAGCAACACATGGGAGCTCCTGGGAATTGTGTGCTTCCAAATCAAGGTGGGAGCCAGGTGATTCCTGGCCCAGGTCTACACCACTGCACCCTTTACCAGCTTCAACCCATGTTTTCACCACCCCTTCAGAGATCAGTGTCCTGAAAGAGCACCAAGCCAAGCTAGGACAACTGTCCTCCCTGGACAAACATTCAATGGTTGCACAAGAGCTGCAGGAGCACTTTCTCCAAGCAAAGAGCAGCCTGGTGAGGTGTGAGAAAGCGCCTCCCTCAATTTAATTCAGTCCACACTGAGACCAGCTACCACCTTCATTAAGCATCAGTCAGCTCATTACATGCACAAACATACCGTAAGCAGCCAGCTGCATTTAAGGCGCATGCTTGACCAGTTTACAAGCCTCAATCCCCAAATTTTCTACTTCCTTTTAAAAAAAACAAAACACACAACACATTTGAGAGAGACTTACAGAGCAGCAGCACAATTCTTTGTTGGATGTCTCTGTACTGCTAGAAGACCCGAAACACCCACATCTCTCAAGCCTTGCTGACCATTAAGGTTTTAATAGTGCTGATAAAACTTACTGTGCGCAAGAGCTGTTCCAGCTGAGAGCTTATCTGCCACAGAGCACACTTGTTACAGAGCCTTTCTTATCGCTACTGCAAATATCAGCAGAGATAGAGAAGCACGTAATGCCTGGGAAGGGAAGGTGCAGAAATACGAGTGGACATGTCATCTTTTGACTCTGCCCAAGCTCATGACCTCGGGGGCTCCCTGCTCCTCACCTCACGTACCCTCGAAAGCTCCATAGCCCCCAGCAAGAACAGCCCTACATCCAGCCCACAAATTGCTCAAGGAGAGGAGCGGAGCGGACTCCAGACCTTAAGCCAGTGGCCCAGATATGTCCCCCCAGGGAACATGCAGCTGAGCTACAAAGTTCAAGAAAATAGGGAAAAAGCCAGTGTTTACCATGAGCTGGGGGGAAGAAGCCAAGAAAGCAACAGTGATTGTCTCATGGGTCCAATACAGCACTCAGTACAACCCAACTATTACCTCAGAAGCTTAGATTTAAGGACTCTCACAACAGGAGGGTTTTAACATTACAAGCTGACACTTTTAGAAATACAGAGAGCCTCCCCCCACCCTCCCTGTTTAAGCTTATTCTGCTCTTAGAAGTGGATCTATAGCTGTTCACAACAGGACATGTCTAAGAAAGTCTGGACATCAGGTTACAGCTTCCCAATAAACTCACAGGCTTCATCCCTGCTAACTCATGACATTCCCACTGTAATACAGTGGTATCGAGCACATCAAGATGACACAACCACAGAGGGTTTTCAGCCCAGCAGGAACCTTTGCCTTCAGGTCACCAGCTCAAATCCAGCTTTGCTATTAACCAGTCAACCTCTCTCACCACACCTCTCACCCTCAACCAGAAGGGCCCATCCACCAGCCAAGGCATTTCTCACCCCGCTCCAGGTGACACTGAGGCAGGTCACCAGCATCATTAAGGCTTCCCAGTATATTGGTATTCAGCCAAGCATGGTTCAAGATCAGTGTGCACCAAAGCTTTCCCAGTCTGGCAGATGGACTGCAGCAGGCAAGCCGTTTGCAACACCTCCACAAAGGTGAGCCCTAACAAACAGCATTCCTAGCCAGCAGCAACATTTGGTGGAGCTAGAATTGCACAACAGACCCAGCAGAGGAGCAGCACAACAGAGCAGGTTTTGAAGGCTGGAAGCCCTTGCATTTGAGATCCACAGCTTGCACCCTGTCTTTCTTTTTGGAGAAGACAAATAGGTACATTCAGATTTGCTCTACGTACACATATTTCCCCAAGAGCTCTGACAACTCCTAGCCAGAGGCCATTTATTTTAATCTCTCCTGGAGAGGAAAAAAAACCAACCCCAAAAACCAAAACCCAACAACAACAAAAAAAACCACCCCCCAAAACCAACACAGTAAAAGCCTCCCACTTCCCCCAGTTTCTGGCAGGGTGTTCTGCCCTGTGCTGGGATCTCCCATCTACTTCATTAGTCCACATGGGATCACTCACCAGTACCCATCGAGCTACGGCAAGTGGTTGTGTGAATTCCTGCCATGTTTTTTATGCCTTAAAAAAAAAAAAAAAAAAAAAAAAAAAAAAAAAAAAAAAAAAAAAAAAAAAGAGAGACTATTAAACAGCTTCTTTGTGGTCTTCTTCACTGCCCAGAGAAAGATACTGGTCTGTGCTGCTCTCTAAGCGGGTACCAAGCATGGGCCCAAACCCCACAGGTGCCAGCAGGCATGATGGCTTCACAAGACTCTGGGGTACTGCAAGGATAGCATTGCACCCAGGTTCCCCGTACTGGTTACATCCCCGCTGGCGACACCACCCACCTCCACCCTAACACTCTCATCCTTCCACTGGGAGAGCAATTTTCCAAACTACATCAGGTTAACGGAGCTGTGATACGTCCATCTCCCTTCAGACAATGCTCACAGCTTCCAGCTTGCTTCAGTTGAAGACTTTAGCCTTAAATGAAGCAGATGAAAAAGGTCGGTAGATGCTAAATCCTCATCATCAAATGCAAGGTGCACTGGGTGGACTGTTTTTTTATTTTTAAAGGCTCCAAATTATATGTGCTGGTCCCATTGACAACATTGAGGAAGCTGAACAGGTTACTGCCTTCACCACAGCTCCTGTGACAGCAGGAGAGATGCCCACCCTCCCCAAAGGCTTTTCAGGACTGGGTTGCACAAAAGGCACAAAGACCCCCTTGCACCCAAGAGAGTCCCTTCCAGCTCAAGAGGTCTAGCAAACCACAGAGCAAATTTTGAGCTCCTTGTTGCCCACGTTACTCCTCACGCTCCATGCAAGCTCAGGACCAGAGCAGAAACCACAGCACACTGCAGGCCTGACACTTGCCTGGGTACAAATGCAAGGAAGGACATTTCTTCAGATGCTGGCCTTCATCCACACCGCTCCTGCCCATGCTTTCAGGGACAACAGCTTTATTGCTATAATCCCACAAGCAGCTTTATTTTTCTTTGCAAAGCAAAACTGTATAAGGAGAACCTGCACAGTTTGCGTTTCGGGAACACGCATCTATGTGGCGGTGTGACCTTGCGAGGCACAAATGCTTGCCTGCCAGCATAAGGGACACCAGAGCATGCTTATTCCCACCACATTAACATTTTAGCATATACAGCTGTCTTACCCACAAGTACACTGCATTCCTTTAACATACACCTCTCCAAGAGCAAGAGATCCAAACAAAAAAAGCCACCCTGACGCAAAGGAGACAGATTAGGAAATACTTGTGATAAGGGAAAGTATCTCCAGCCGAGCTGTCAACCTTGCACTTTAAATTAGGCTTTTAATGAGGACCGCAAGAACTCTGCATTTCAGTGATTAACTCAGTGCTAAATATGAGTTTAGCTGCTTCATTTCCAACACTGATTCTGCTCCAGATTTTGGGCAGGAGCAGAAACAGAGGAGAAGACAAGCACAACTGCACAAAGCTTGCAGGCTGTCAGACACCAGCAACTTCTGAAGCTAATGCCAAAGCCCAAGCGGGGGGGGGTAAACCACCCCTAAAATTAGAGCCACCCACCATTATATATTTACAGAGCATCAAATGCAACATCATAAGTGGCTCAGGAGCTCATAGGACTGAGCCTGTGAGCATAATACATCTGGTTTTGGCAGGCATTTTGATTTCCTTGTAAAAGCTGGAAAGTGGGGCTTAGAAGTTCAGTGTACTAAGTGCAGAGCAATCCTTTACGATAAACATAATTTGCATATGAACAGGAATGCATCTAAAAATAACATTTTGAGAAGCCATAGGTCTTGCCTTACCTCTTGGCCTGACAGTTTCCAGGGCCCCCAACAAGCTCAGAACCATCCACAGGTTACAAGGACTGTTCAGCCATTACTATAGCGCAGATCTCTTAAGCTCAAACAGTCAGTTCACAGCCAGGGATGGGGAAATCACAGCCCAAAAAGCTGGAGAGAAATGGAGCAAATCAGGCAGCTGGATTTCTGCCTGGACACCCAGAGCAGGACACGAGTGCTGCCTGTTTGCTGGGTATCAAACAGCAATAGGTTTGATAGTTTAAGGTCTCATAGACAAGCGGCATAAATAATTAGTAGGTAGATTGGCACCGAGATTCCCACAAGACCCGCAAACAATCACTGCTGGAACAGGCGACTGCCTACAACACATCACCTACTTGACAGCCTCAGGAAACTTCTTTATGGGGCTTCTTCATACAAGAAAGACACACTGGTTTTACTCTTCTTCTCAAAAAAAGCCTTTTTTGTCTCAAAGGTCAAAGGGTTGGATGACTCCTTAACTACATTAACAGCTGAGACACAAAGGAAACATTTTAATCCCAAGGAAAGCATTAATTACCTCTTGGCAAAAAACCCCCAACCAAACACAAAAAACACACACAAAAAAAATCCACCCAAATATCACAGGGTGACCTCACCGCTGTGGTAGATCGCTGTAAACAAGCCTAAGCCCTCCCCGTCCCTTTCAGAGACCAGGTCTGGGCACCAGGAGCACCTCCACTTAACTTGATCTGGGAAGCCCCCAGCCCCATCTTGCCCCTTGGCAGCGCGATGGAGAAGGGCTGGGCACAGCAAGGGAACTTGAGGCATAGCCCTGAATACATCCCAGTTTTACCACCACTCTCCAAGGTTTTGCTCAGAAAACAGCCCTGCAGTCAGCACATGGGTTTCAGATGGAGTCACCCACAAGAGACACCTTGGAAAGTCCAAGCCTGCCCCTTAACACCAGGTTTTTGCCCTCCCCCTGGTAAGGTCCTAGAGAATTTAGTAGGACAGCAAGCCTAGACACAAGCTCCAAATCCTCTCCAAGCTGTTAAGTGACCTGCCCCAGGATTAGACCTACTTCCTGACTACCCCGTGGAGCCCCCAGAACATCACCCTGCCACCCCACAACCTTCAGGTACCAAGTCCCAACTGCTAGCCATGGGGCTGTAGCCATCTGCAATCTGAAAATTTAATACATTTGTTTTGCTGCAGTTCTGCAGTAGGCAATCAGACCACTGATTTGGTTTTAGACCCAGGCAATTTGCTTTATGATTAGGTGACTGTCAACTCAAGAGATTCATCAAATAAGTGGCCCAAGATATAATCTATTAGAATGGCTCAGAAGAATGCTTGGACATCGAAGGGTACAGCCAGTCCGCTACATCTTTTTAAATGCTACACCCAAAATACCTATTAAAGAAAACTCTGGTCTTCACCTTGTGCTATTTAAGGCCAATGCAAGATGCTTCCTGAGCAACCTGTGCAAGTGTGAGCCTGAAAATTGGTGCAGCTAAAAACAGCAGGCAACCGGAATATTTCTGCACTGTGCATCTAACCTCAGGCTGGAGGAGGGAGAAGTTTCATTTCAGCTCACCAAGGAGGGGGGGAGGTAAGCAAAATGCAGGGGCCAGACATTTATAAAGAGATTTTACAAGTTACAGCAGAGTTTAAGAGAAATTGCAGGATTATAAGAAATAAATAAAAGGCAAGGTTGCTTTAAGGGGAAAAGTGTAAGATAGAAGCTGCTTTCACACAGTGCCACACGGTAAATCTGAAATTGAAACAGATTATTTTGAGCATTTCCAGACAAGAGCAGCATAAGCTCACAGTCCATCACCTCCAAGCCCTCTGGGATCCAGCAGCCTGGACCCCAAGCACCAGGCAAAGCCTGGCTCCCGAGCAGTCAGCGACACAGACACAGTGGTTAGAGAGCAGGAGGATTCAGTTTTGTTATGACTAAGGAATTACATTAAAACCAGTAAGAGCTATTTCCAAGGAAGGGATTAGCCACCAGCAGGACTGCACAGACATGTGGGCCCGGTGACTGAGCTGGTGCCCAGATTTGCACATCACCCCAGGAAAGGTGCCATCTGCCTCCCTCCTATCACCATTCCACCCTTCAACCAGGAGAAAAAAAAACCAAAAACAAAAACACCAGCTCACTTCAGCACTACATGGATCAAGAGCCACAATCCCCTCCCCAGAAAAATCCACTGGTGCAAAAATATATTCACAAAAGAAACATTTTTTCATAAAGTTGATCCTGCCCAAAGACCAGGCAGGCAAAAGAGACAGATCTCAGTCACAACGTGTAATAGATTCAGCATGTGAAAACACACGATGTGTCGAGATAGGCATGATCACAGAAAAATTTCCAGTTGCCACCCAAGAAGGTCCTTGTTTGAATACCCTTCAGGGGAACACTCTGTACCTTGAAACCACTCCTTGGCAGAAATTTTATACAAATATTTAATTACATATAAAAACAAGGCCCTTTTTTCAGGTTATTGAGCAATGACAGACTATTTAACCAAACGTTCAGGCAGTTGCCCTGCCAGTATCTGTGGGTATTTTTGAAGGAAGTGAGGAGAACACAGTGGTCAGCAAAAGAGGAAAAAGCAGCATTGCTAGACACCACTGCACGAGGGTTTGCATTTTTTTTTTTTTTTTTTGAAAGTCAAGACATGCATTAAAGTAGCTGTATCTAATCACTGTTTATATAGAGGCTAGCAGGCAAAAGCAACTGCTATAAACAGTCTTTTAAATCCCCTTTCCCAGCATCACGCTTAGGATATTCTTACAAAGGTCTGTTAAACACCAGCAGCATATTCAGACATGGGAAAGCCACCAGAGAGCACAGCTAGAAGGGGAACATTTTGCTTGAGGAAGAAGGGCAGCAGAATTAGGTGCCTGGGTCCCACACCCACACTGGATATTGCCCCCCACCAAGACCCTCCTGAATCCCTGGATGGGCAAAAGTTGTCATCTCCACAGCTATTTCAGCATGGGCAAGGAAAAGCGCGTTGGTGTGACACTGCCCTCTCCTGAGCAGAAGGAACTGCTCAGCTTCACACCCAGCTCATCAGTACGATTTTAGAAGAGCAGCAGCCCTGAGCAAATGCCCTACTACAAGGAGAAAAACTGAGACACCACTCACCCCACAACAGCCACAGTTAACACCAACAAAGCAGAGAGCAGCTACAGCCTCCTCACACCAGCAGCACTTGCTTTTTCTGCACGAGGGTGAACTACCACCACGTGGTCCCCTTGAAATGTAATTATCAGCTACTGCAACCTAACGAAGCCTTTTTATGGCCACAGCCAAGTGGCTGCACCAGGTGGGTCCCATCACTTCATCTCAGTATCAGCAAGAAGGTGCAAAGCATCTCATTAAAAGGCTTTTGGACAGGAGCATGGCCCCTCTGGCTACAGCTTCTCAAGAAAAAGGAGTTTCAAACCAGCATTACAGCCTCCAGGGAAAGCATATTTCTACGCCCTGTGTTTGTAGAAAAGCTGCTCTGAGAAGGAGCCCCAAGTGCCCATCCACATCCAACCCCAGCACTCAATGTCAGCGATAACCACACCCTCACGCACCAGCCTGTGGCTGTAGGGCAGCAATGCCACAAGTGTTTCAAAGGTGCAACCATACCCTTTCATCTTTACCCTTGTTAGGACTTACAAAGCAAGTTAAAGGACAACATTGCCCATAGGTGTGTCTGTTAAAAGGGGACTGAGATCTAACTTCCACCACCTGTGAGCATCAAAGTGCCTCCAAGCAAACAACAAGGTGAATGAGCCACCCGCTACCGGTGCATCCTGACCTCAACCTACAACATCATTTGCAACCGTGAGTTACTGTAACCCATATAAAACAAAAACAAAAAAACACACCAAAACCACCTAAATATACTGATTTTGGCATTGAGCAGTGTGAAACACCATGGCAACTTTAATGCAGCTACTTGAGATCAAATAAACACATGGCAGTTTATGGATAAAAGTACAACAAACAGTCCCCAGCCCTTGCAGCTGGTTCAGTATCTCATTATAATCTTCCTGGTTCATCAAAGCAATTTGTTGCCTTGCAAAATCTAAAACCTTTATCATTAATTCCAAGGCAGCAGTTTATGAATCTACAACCCAACACCAAATAAATTGATCTAACCAGAACTCATTTTCTTTGTGCTGCTCGCTGTCAACACACAAGACAAACATCAGTCATGCTTCACCTTCTACAGAATTCATTGCAGGGAAGAGCATAACGTGCAGAACATGCTTATTTAATAGAAAAAGTACAGCTTGACAGAGACACCCACTCTAAAATTAACTCTGCCTCGAAGCAGAGCTTGTATTTGCCATTGAAGAAGCACCTTCTATATCAGAGAGAAATATTCCGCAACTAAATATTGCTGGGATATCGGTGTGAAGACGCTTCAAGTCTTGACAGAGGTAAACATGTTAAAATAGCAGGCTTTAAGGATTCAGGATGCATCACTGCTCAGGTGGGTAAAGGCTGTATAATGCATTAATGGGCCGCTTTCCATAGCAATCTGATGACATGCCAGACAAAATGCAAGGCAGGAAATCCATTTACTTCAGCTTTTCCCCAGCCACACCTGCCAAGTGCAAGCTAGCAATTTATAAGAAGGAAAGAAGGTAGAAGGCATTTATCCTGCATCCTTGTGTGATCCAAACCCAAAAAAGCTCTTTAAAAACAAACACTGGTCTAACTTTTGCTCACTAATAAGCAACAGTCTAAATTTCCTGGCAGCTGGGAGCACCCTGAGGAGAATACAGCATCCGAACGGCGTAGTCGGCTTTAACGTTCCTCATGCATGGCGTAACTTTCTAACGGAGAAAAACCTGTACGGGCGTACTGAGCGAGCACTCGTTTTCCCTCGTACAGGGACAAAGACCCAGCAAAAAGAACCATAATTTTTTTTTATTTTTTTTTTAATTTCACATGCAGTGTGGTCACAACTTTCCGATCATCTATCCGTAATCCCTTTCCAGCCCCAAAATAACCCTTAAGCCAACACGATTACAAGTAATAATAGTGCCTGTACAGACCCACCCCTGAAACCCCAAAGCACGGCCAGTTTGACAAAGCCAGTTTTTTTCTGGCTGAAGAATCCCCATTTCCATCTTGCCAGGGGTGAAATTTCACAGCTTCAACATCAGGAATTGCTACAACAGACCTTTTCCAGAGGAAGGCTCACATTTCCACTGCAAGTCCTCAATGCCCAGTTTTCTAGGCGGTGAATATACGGGACTTGGGAGGGAGCTTCAATAAAACAGCCATGAGATTAAATTTTTCCCACTTTTTCCCTGAATTACTCCTTTTTTCAAGCAATTTCTTTGCCAAGCATCAAGACAAAATAATACCCTCCACGTTCAATCTTTCTCAGGGTCCTTAACAGGAGCCATACAGGGCATCGCTATTGCATTCTCAGAGGGTGCTAGGAGAGTTTGGGTGCTGGCCGGGCGCAGGGTGCTGCTCCAGCCGGGCTAGCGGCAATAAATCCCTCTTGGGATTTTGCTGCCTCAGGATTTTATGGTGTTGGACAACGCCGGGGGAGTGGGACACTGCAGATGTCATTATTCGGAGAGTGGTGTATAAAAATGAAGCGTTACCTGTAAAACCAGTAGGGCCTAAAGGAGAAAAGGGGGTGACCAGATCCACACCCTGCCAACTGCCAGCGGGGGGGGTCCTGGAGACCCCGGAGGTTATGGTGGGACCTCTTCCCACCTGGGTGCCCACCCATGGCCCCCACCACAGGGTAGCACCCCATCACATCCCAGCTTTGCTTGGGATGCTCCAGGTGAGCCACCCATGGGGGGACAAACACTGTTTTTGGGGGGAACGGAGGGCACAGAAACACCTTCTGGGGGACACACCTTTCTAGACAACAGATCACCCTTTGGGGTCAAACCTGGCATATCTGTCACACACCCGACACGCACCCCCACCCCCGCGGCTCAGCATCTCCCCCTCCTCCGGGGCACCCGGCACCCCCCTCGCCCGGCAGGCAGGGACGGGAGGGGGGTGCAAAAGGCCACCCGCTCCTTCCAGTCTAACCAGTCCAACCCTTTACCTGCTGCCTCTGGGAAATCCTCCAGGTCGCCAAGCCCCGAGGGAGGGGGACCGCTGCCCCGCCGAGCGATGCTCCCCGAGGCCGCCGTCCCCTGGCAGAGGGTTGGATGGGGGCACCCCGAAGGGCCGGGAGGGAAGACGGAGGTGCCACCACCCTGTCCCCGTCCCCGTCCCTGTCCCCGCAGCCCGGCTCGGCTCGGCTCGGCTCCGCCGCCCGCTCCCGGGAGAGGGGCGGGGGCTGGGGCGGGCGGCTCCGCCCCGGGCAGCGGCGGCGGCGGCGGGAGGAAGAGGAGGCAGGAGGCAGGCTGCACCCGAAGGCTTGGAGCCCCTCTGCGTTTGGGTTTTGTTGGTTTGGTTGGTTGGTGGGGGTTTTTTTGGAGGGTGTGTGTGTCCCTGCGGAGATGCACCCGACTGGCAGCAACACCCCCCGCCGTGGGGTGCCCCATGGGGTCTGGTTTGGGGGGTCCCCTGCTAATAGGAAGGTTGGGGCACCCCTGCCAAGGGAAAAGACATGCCCCCCCCCCCCCCCCCCCCCCCTCCCCGGTGCTGCCCCAAACCTGGGCTCTGCTGGGGAGGCAGGGCTTGGCACTGCACTGTGGGGTCTGGAAAGGCTGAGCCCCAAAAAGGGCAGCGACCCCTCAGCTTCATCACGCATCATTGCCACACATCACCTTCATCTTCCTCCTCTGAACTGGGATGTCTGGAAATTGTCCCGCCCGGGGAGCAACATGTACATACACACACACAGAGTGTAGCTAAAATACAAAGCCAGCCTGGAAAACCTCTGCAAGTTAGAGCAAACGCACGGCCCTGCGCACCCCGGGCTGCTGTTAACTGGGCACCAGTAAATCCCTGCTTGGCAGCCAGGAGTGGAGTCACAAGGGAAAATACATCATTCATATTTCTGTTTCTTGGTATTTATATCGAAGGCAATCATGTCTCAAAGCCTGCTAGGAGGGATGCTTTGCGCAGCAGGGTGCTCTCATGTGAGAGGACAGAGGAGGGTGAAAAGCATCAGGGACAGATTACTCCTGCTCCTGTAAATGTGCCCTTCCCAACTCACCCACCATTTATTTTTCTCTCCATTTTCATCACTTGCACTTGGTCTTATATTAGATCCCCATCTCCCAAGCATGTAGGTGCACCATGGATGGGTTCCCTGGACCTGACCTACACACTATGGCAATCCTGGAGTAGCATCCTCAAGTTGTACCAGTTTGGGGAAAGGATGAGCGCTGATGTGTCTACACCGTGCTCAGAACTTGTTTTCTACACACTTCAACAGTATGGGTGAATCAGGGCGAGAAGGATGTCCAGGGCTGCCCGGCACTGTGGACAAAAACTGAACTGTATCTTTGCTGTCAACTTCCTGCCTTTCTTGATGCAGGGTGGCAAAATACTCACCTGAGAGCAACGGATCTCTTTCTTTCTGCAAATTGGCCATTTTCCACCATGTTGGCCCACGCTCCGAGCCAGCTCCGGAGGAGTGCACGGTCCAAATGGTGCAAAAGGAGGAGATCTGCTGTGAAAATAACAAGCAAGTGTGAGACAGATGCCAGGCTCATCTTTACCGAGACAAACAACACCTATGGCTCACTAGCAACTGTCTCTTTTCCTAAGGAGTGCAGAAATAAACCAAGAAGCTGCACCCACTAGCAGGGAAACCTTGCCTGCAGGAAAAGACTGGAGGCAAAAAATCAGAATATAAAGTCTGATCCAAAGTGACGAGCCTCAGCCCCAGCAGAAGAGATATGGGCTGCGTTACAGGCAGCGTTACGGGCAGCGGTCCTGGTAGCTGTTTGCCAAACACCGTTCCTTACAGTACTGCTGACGGCAGGCATTTCAAAATCAGAAGTCCCTTAGAGCTGTGATTATTTTAAATCCTGATGAAAATATATCCTGTGGGAGCATTTTATTTGCTGCCTGGTTGCTGGGTCCAGAGCTTTAGGCTGTGTTTTCCTGCAGGCTCGCGGGTGGCTGTGCAGCAGGGTACAGGGCAGATGCAGGTATTTCGAGGCATATAAAGTCGTGACTGTAGATCCTTGTGACTTTGCCAGACTTTAAACAGTGGGGATGACATTTTACATGCTTGGGTGTCTGCCTAGGGATGGTCTCCTTTTAATTTCAGCAGAAAGAGTTCAGCCATTTGTAAGATAAAGGGAAAAATATTTTCTTCTGGCACCGGGAGAAAATACTCTTCTAACTTGTGAGGTTCCAGAAACACTGCAGCTGCTCCTAACGTCAGCCAGCAATTTGCTTTTTAAGCATCCATTTGCTGAGGAAAATGCCTCCAAAAAGAATCAGAGTACGCACATTTTCAGCATATTTCTTCGACTCGGCCATCTGAATTGGACACAGGCTCCCGCCGGGGATGCAGGGCTGGGGAAGGTTTCCTTTTCAAGCCACCTCCAAGCAGCTGTGAAAAGAGGAATGAAGAGCACAAAGACCATCCTTCCCCTGCTGCTAGCAGCACTTAGACTGCTAAAGGCTGTGCAATGTCAAAAAAAAGTCATGAGCAGCCAACGGAAGGAAATTTCATGCAAATTTTGAGACAGCTTCTAGGAAAATAGATGCAATTTTGGATTGGGAAAGTTGTTTTCAGATTTATAAAAGTTCCTTATCCCATGCTTAGAGTCTTGAATGTTCAAAACTCTTTTAAGTATCTCCCTTCGGCACGGCTAGGATTTCTGCTGTGCCCATTCCTCACCGTATGTCCCCAGCCACATTCATTTCAAAATGATGCACCTACAACACCCTCATTAAAATCCTTTGAACTCCTGTGTGCAATCACTTTTTATTTAAGCTGCTCCATTAGGACCCGTCTCAGTGCTGATGCTTTAAACCAGGGGTGAGTTTCAGGCGTAGGCAGATTTCACACCACATCCTGAAAGCGTTTCATTATACGCTTATGGGAAGGAAAAATCGGTCCAGAAGGGAAATTTTTCTTTTCTGGCAGGGAAATACGAGACTGGGGATCTGGCGATGCAGAAGGGCATCACGTGCAAAGTCTTAGAGGAGGCGGCACTTTGGTATTTTGGGTGAAGGAGATGCTGCAGTTTCCTGTGGGAGTGGGAATGAAGGGAAGGGGGTAAAGTGTCCTCAACTGCAGCATCACCCCCCTCCACGGAATTCATCCCTTCCGTAACCAGAGAAAAAACCCTCTTCCCCTTTCCAGGCTCACAGGAGGGAAGTCTTTGCTGGAGAAACACTTGCCTGAGCCCTTCTGGTGACCCAGCCATGGATCTTTTTTAGTGTCACAGGGTACCTTGCTCCTCCCCAATACGCCAGAACACTTAGGATGTTGCTTTTTAGCTTTTGCTGCTGTGCTGAGGGGTGGCAGGGTAGCAACAGCAAGGTTTGGGAAACAAGACAGGGTACGGTGAAAGCACAGCGGATTCCTCCATGGCTGGCTTTATGGGGAAGAGCAAGGAACAAACATCCAATTAATTGACGATGCCACATCTGGATGGAGGGCACTGAGCAAGGCTCGGAGATTTGCCATACTGTCTCCATTTTGCAGGAGAAGAAAACGAAGCATGAAAAAAGCAAGGCCAAATTTATCTAGAAGCCGTCCGGCGGGAAGCGAGCCAAGACGTGTAGGTCTGTCTGTCTGCCTGCCTGCCCGTGCCCGGCAGCGGAGCCAGCGGGAGGCAAATCCCCATCGCGGCTGCCCCAGAGCCAGCAGAATCTGACCAGCCTTGGGGAGGGGAAGGAAGCATGGTAAGGGACACGCTATTGTTTTGCCCATGCAAACACTCAGGGAATGCAGGGCAAACAGGAGGGAGATCTGCGCTTTCCTGTGTTTGTGCTGCAAATACTTTCATTAAGGTGCTTTTTCCTAACTCTTTCTCCCGGGCCTTTGTGCCTGTAATAAGTGTAAGGAGGGTGTTGATTGCAAAGCATCCCCTTAGGCACAATTATTTTACCATAATAACATTTACAGGGAGAACTTGCAGAACTCTTTTGCTGTTCCATCCTCTGTATTTCAACCTCTCCTTCACATTTTATTCGCTCATCGGTCTGCCCCAACAAGCCCGTGCAAGGTACCCGTCCCTGCAGCAGGAGCGGTGGTGGACTTCTGAGCCCTGAAGAGATCATTGAGGGCAAGTATGTGAATGTTACCCAGCAACTAGAGATGAAGATATTTGTCTGCTAAATCAGGAAACACTTCGGCTGTTTGCACAATAGCTGTGTTTGCCTGCTCTGTAGTAGGTTAACCAGCAGCCCCGCAACCCTTTCAGGACGGTTGATGTATGTATGTATGTGATGAATGTACTTAAATAAGAGGAAAGTCACTGACATGGATTATTGCTGCAGGTAAATCAGGCCCCAGCCACCCTCAGCCTCCCCTGATCACCGCAGTGAAGTCTTCCGGTGGGGGGAGAAAGTATAACAATATTGATAGTCCAGTCATGAAAAAAAAACATCCAAAAGCAAAGGACGGATTTTATCCTGGCACAGTCTGGAAGAGAGAATTACAGTCAGCACCCTGCATCCTTTCCCCACCATCAGAATAAAATACTTTGTGGCGTGTCATCAGTATAAAATTAGCCCTGAGCACATCTCCACATAGACAGAGTGGCTGGAAGTCAACAGCAAAGTCAATTGAGAAGACAAATGAGCATTTTTTCAGCTGTTAGGAGAAATGACTGGGGGAAGTGATAAACAGAAGCAGAAGTCTCCCCATTTGATGTCTTTATGGCAAACTAGGTGCTCCTCTGCTGCAGGAATGGTATTTAAATATAGGCTGTTTTATATAAATAAATGCAGAATAGGCCATAAGATGTTTTATCAGGTCAGTCACATGAGGTAGTCCCTCTCCTTTCATAAATTGAAAGGTGCAGTCCTGCCCTTGGACAGGCAGTTGAACAAGCACTGGGCAAGGGTTAACCAGCACTTGGGCATGCCCTTGGCTATCACAGCCCCATCCCCCTCTCCATCACCATCCTCCCAATCGATTCCTCAGGAGCAAAGTATGAACTTCCCCAGTAAGTGACTCTGAAAACTCAGAAGAGAGTAAGGATAAAGCTAGCAAGGTCCAAACAAGTGGGTTGCAGGAAGTGTTGATTGCCTTCAGATGGGCAAAGAGGCAACAAAAGGATGGAGGAGGGGGAGAGGGTGGTTGTCGAAAGATGAGAAGATCTGGAGGAGCCAGAAGGAATCTTTGTGGTGATGGTGGCCCAATGGCAAGGTGGGATGCCTGTCTCCATCAGGGTTTCTCAGGATGAAGAGCATCCTGTGCCCTCCTTTCCATCTGAAGCCCTGATAGCAATGTCTTACGCAAACAGCTCCTGGGCAAGTGCCACAGCCCTTCAAAAGGCTTGGTTGAAGAAACACGGGTCTGAGCAGTCTATCCACAGCCTCCTGGATGCAGGTGAGGTGGGAAGTGGTGCATGATCTTGCACAGACATCTTAATTGAGAAGGACAGCCATTGCCACAAAGCTGAGCTGGTGGCAAGTTTCAGTCCTGTATCCCAAGCTTTTGACCTTTCATTTCTTTGCATTTTTTCCCACATTAAATGCACAATTGGAAGTAATGAACCCATCTATAAGCCTCAGCTCCTGCTCTTAGTACGAAGCACAGGACAAATACAGGTCTGCTACAGAGGAATTAAAAAAAGGCATGCCTTGGTACAACATCCCATACCGCCTCACACATCGGCCTCCATTACCAAAGGCCTACGAGTGCTGGAGACATTCATGGCTGCGTTCAATTAGTGAAGCAGTACAATAAATACTGGATATAATTCTCAACTAGTGGCTCCCCTTCCAGCTCGGCCGAGGGGTGGGGAGTTAGACCAGACATCTCACTCCCCATCCACCTACAGGCTGCACATGGCCTCGCTCACGAAACACGCGCCTGTTGACGCCAGCTACGTGTTGTTAGCAGAAAGCGTACATCTGGTGTCCACATGAAGATGTTTGAAGGAGGAAGGTGGACAGAAAACCAAAGTGACTGAGCACGCCGACCCAGCCAGCAGCACTCATCGCTGGGATGAAATGCACGGCATTCCCAAGACCCATCCGTGCATCCTCTTGGTACCAGCTTCCATCTCTTTTCCTCCCCTCTAGCCACACAAACCAGCATCACACAGATGATGAATATACAGACGGGACAGGTCTTTGGTCCTGCAACTCTGCCCGCAGTGCTCAAGGGCCAGGAAGACGCAGCCAGACCACTCTGAGATGGTTACACACCGCATCATATATGAAAAGAGATGAATTAAGATCATATTGAAGCCCTTTGCTCCTGGAAGGGGACATCTAGGCACCACCAAGGATCCTTTTCCTCCATTTTTTAAAGCCATTAAACCAGCATCCTCCCCACTATCTGGTGATTCCCTGAATGAAGGTAGTTTAAGGGAGGAAAATCCAGTCCTGAATATATAATCGGTGGCAACCGAGCCAATTTCAAGCCTGCAATTCCTTTTTTGAAATGCGCATTTAGCTGTAGGTGGGAATAGCTATCCACCTACTGCCAGACTGTGTTTGGATACATTGTGAGAACTTCAGGGCACATAGGTAAAGCCATCTCTGAACTAAATCAGTCAAAATGACTGTGTTTAACAGCATTTTCTAGATCCTAGATGTGGTTCATTTACTGAACAAAGGTGACTGAAACAGCAACGAAAGAAATATATTTGTCATTGTGTAAGCAAGATTTTCCTGCCCTCGTGAGGAGCTTTACCAGAAATTATTCTGATAGCATCTGGCCCCAAGAGTTGGAGAGGATGAGTATGAAGGCCAGACCTTGCTTGCATCACAGTGGATTTTGCTGGAGGAGCTCCCATCACATCCATCTTGGAAAGCAAACCCCAGCATCCTCCCAAGAGCCACTTGCCAGCTTCCCCGTGCAAACAGAGCTGCAATGCTTCCTTCTGCTCCCTGCCTGTCCACCCCTTCTTTTCTCTTAACCAAAAACATTAATCAAACACTTTCAATGAGGCCTTTGTTTTGCACCTGCACATCATCGAGCATGGGAAGGTCTGGGTTCATGCCTTACACCCCTGATGCCAACACAGAAATCTATCTTTATTGACAAAAATGATCATCTATGCAGCTCCCTCCAGGAGGACTTTCACCTGCTCCAGCCTATGCAAGGCTTTAGCCACATTATTGTGACTTTGGAGGTGATGTTTATATATGAACAGAGAGGGGCACACAATCAAACCTTTCACACCTGCCCTAGCCCAGTTAATATTAAACACCTTCATGTGATATCTCTCTATTTCTCCAGACCAAGAGGAACCTACCACATTTTTCTCATAGCTTCTTTGCAGGTAGATGAAATAAAATCTCTTGCAAGCAGCTCTGCCACAGACCTAACCTGTATCCCTGAACAACGCCTCTCTTATTCAGCGAGGCAAAGGGGAACACTGGTTTTCTGATTACCTCCATCCCAGAGTGTTCTCGGACGGAGACGCAGGGTTTGAAGGTCTCTGTTCGCTGACCCCATAACAGGGGCTTTATCTGCAGGCTGGGATGAAAGACCCATCACAGCCTCTAGCTAAATCTGTGATGGAGCATGTTTGCACAAACAATGCTGAAATTAAAACCCCCAGAGTTCAAAACCTCATTGTCTGGAGAATGCTATGTAAATCCATTTCCCCCGCCTTTCTACTAAAGAAGCAACGTATTTCCTTCCTGTCACAATATAATGTGGTCCTACATGGTGCTGTTCCAGTGGTTTATATAAATTTAAAAGGTAAATTGCTTTTTGATGGGTGAAATACAGCGTGTGTGGGGTGCATCTGAGTTCAGTTGCCCAAGCATCAGTAGCTATGCACAAACACACTCCTCTGCTTGAAGTCAGCTTGGCATTTTGGGGCATATTTGGCCCATCAGGGCCTTAATATAAGATCTTGGAAAGATGAGTCCTCCTGACAGAACACTGTGCTAGCCAGCATTTGGGTGGCCTGGGCTCACAGAGACGATCTGAAGCAGAATGGAGTGGTCAGCATCAGAGCTGATGTTGCCTGAAGGTTGGGTGCACCCGAAAGGTTCAACATCCCTGAAAAAAACCTACTAGAAAAGCAGGACCACTCTCCTCTTCTGGTGCTGTGGTACAACCTACTGCAGAGATAGCATAAAGCCAATTAATCAGTTCATATAGGAAAGATGAAGGCAGGGATGGATGGAGGGGGTCACCCCTCATCTCACAAAACTAGTCTGAGCACAGCTGCAGAGTTGGACCCTGCGGCTCGTGTTAGAGCCAGGGAGGACTCAGAACTTGGGTGGTGGGAACTGGCCAAGCTATGGCTCAGGAGTAAGACTGAGCAAGACCCTGCGTGCAGCCGCCCGGGAGGCCATGTGCGTTGAGAGAGCATGAGCACCTTAAAATAGCCAGAGGTGAGTCAAAGGGCAGAACTGCCTGTGTGCTGCCCATCCCTTCCTGGAGCAGCTCAAGATCTTTGGCCCCAAATACTCCATGAAGACTTTTCCCAGGCGATTTCTAGTGGCACATTAAGAGCTGAGACCACACAGCTTTTCCTAATACCTCACTGCTCCATTTGCATCACTAATGTGCCATGCATACCACTACCCAAATATATCTTTGTGTTCAAGCCCATAGTCCTTAGGCAGTGCCTGTGCTCTCCTAGATGAAACCAAAGCCGGGTGTGAAATAGCAGGAGGAGGCAAAGGACCTGGGCACAGCATGGATTTTACTTCTGCAACCCAAGCTGTGCTGGCAGAGCTCCTGCTACTTCCTCATGGTCACCAGCAGCAAAACAGTCCCATTGAACTGGGAACACTGGTTGGGCCAGGGCTGAGCCAGCACTTAGCTGCAAGGACTCCTTGTCCCTGAGGTCCTGCAGTGCCAGGGCAGGATGAAACTCAAGGGAGTTTCAGCAATTATCATACAGTTCCCTAGGGAAGCGAGACAGGTGGGATGGGCAGGGCTGGCTGCCTGGCCGAGGAGAGCAGCAATGACTGTTCTCAGCCCATGGTCAGAGCAGGGCTGGGCAAAGCAGTGTCAGAGCACCCCACGTTCCTTGGGTGGGAGTGTGGGCTGCACCCCCCAGCTCTGGGGACAAGTCAGTGTCTTACAGATGAATTCTGCTAGCCCCAGAGATGGAAGGCATTTTGTCTTCAGCCCCCGGACTGCAAAATCCACCAGTGCCTGTGACACTGGGACATGACGTGCCAGCCCTAGTGGGAAAGAGGCAATGATGTGGGAGCAGCAGCCTCTTTGCCAACCAGCTCACGCTGGGCTCCATGGAGGAGATATGAGCTAACTCAGCTCTGGCAGGTTAAAATAATTTGGGGGGCCCCACATTCAATGTAGCAGGTTGTCCTCGTGGGACAAGCAGGAGGGCACTGTAGGCAAGACCTACACGTCCTGCCATCGCTTCTGCAAATGAGTCCAAGCAATCTCCCAAGCAGGGTCTGGACTCATTCTGAAGATGTCACAGCTTGGTCAGGTTCACACAAAAATCCTTCTTTGAACCAGGTTTGTAAAAGCCCCCAAAGTGCTTATTTTGACCTATTTCATGCCTAGCCAGCTCAGCTCCGCACCTCGCTCTTCAGCAGAGGGTGGATCCCAGGTCAGGTATGCAGCTACCATCTGAGGGCTCTCGGAGACCCGGCAGCATGGAGAAGCTGTTGATCTCGTCTCAATTCCAGCTTCCTGCTCAACCTGCCAAGAGCTGATCCCAGGGAGAAACATCTCAGCCAGGCAGCCTCCTCATGCTGGAATCATGGTGAGAGCAGACATACTCATCCTCTCCTCCTGGCACCAGACCTGCCCTGCCTTCTGCTGTTTTCATCTTGAGTTTCCCTTCCTCTTCCTGGTATAGGAGGCTTTTTTCCTGCTCCGAATGCTGTCTGGTGTTTCTGATGCTGCAAACACACCTCTTCACCCTCCCATGGCCAATCCTCCAACCCAGAAGTGGTTGCATTTCACTGGCAGCCACCCCAAACCCCGCGTGGGGCTTGCAGCCACCCCAGCAATCACCACGGGCCTCTACACCATGGGGGGATGGGTGTGAATACACCCATTTTCAGCAGCACAGCAGATGTGGAGCAGGGGGCAGCTCTGTTCCTTGGGGCAGATTTCCCCTCCTGGTTTGCAGGACAGGTCGGAGAGGCCATGAGATATTTGCTTTAAACATGAGGTAACGTCTGGGGTGGAAAGGTTACAACAAAGATGCTTCCAGTATTTATGCTAGTGAGACCAGCAGCCACCAGCAAGCTGTGCCAGGCAGCGGTGTGGTAATGAGGAAAGCAAATATTATGTTATATAGGTGCAATGAGCTGCTGTTGCTTTTTAATGCTGGGCCCATCCAGAGACAAAAGCCTCCTTAAATAGTTGGGATTCCTCTGATCAGCAGAGGGATGGGAGGAATAATATTTGGGAGAGGAACACACCCCGAATAACAGCGTCTCTGTGCTGGGTGGAAAGCAGAGAGCCAGCAGGCATCTCCCAGCCACAGATGGTTCCCATCAAGATGAATTTTTCCTTGTTAATCCCAAAACAAGCTTGTGATATATTTTCATTTCAGAGTTAAGTGGAGAAAAAAAGAAACTCCAGCATGATCCCCTGTTTTTCTGGCCACACTCCCTGCATGGCCTCTGCTCTGAGCAAGCACAGAAAATGCATTTCATGTTAAAGGGAGGTCCTAGCAGAGACCCCAAGATGAAAAACTCCTGGGGTGGTTCTTCCAGCTCTTTTTGACCTGGAAATTTATCCCATTGAAGCTGGAAATGAAAGTGAAAATCTAAAGCCAGGACTACCTCACTCTGTTACTGAACGGAGCCAGAACAGGGAGCCTGAAGGGAGTACTGAGATTTGACAAGAGCAAAAATGTCACCCTAAATCTCCTTGGGGTTTGAACCCCTGTCATGCCCCCATGTCCTGCCTGTGGCCTGCTTCTCAGGAGGAGCAGAGGGTAAAGACAAGCCACATATAAGAAAGCAAACAGGTTAACTCCCAGATAGGATGAAGGGAGGAAGATCTTCTGGAAGAAATCTGGCTCCACTGTGGTGCGGACGAGCTCCCACTGCACCCGTGGAGGGAAGGGTCCCCCTCGCTGTCCCTCCTGAACCTGTCACCATCTTAGGGACTCGTTCTTTTTCTCATTTTATAGCTGAAAGAAAGCAGAGAGGAAATCAAGGGCTTGATAAAAATAACCAGGACTCCTTCAGGCTGGCTGAGAGGAGCATCCCTACAGCCAGCAAGTGCTTGGCAAGACAGCATGATTTGGGGATGTGTATTTAAAGATCTTCTGGGATTTAAAGCATCAAGGGACTGTCTGTGGGGGTGTCAGCAAAGGTGTCCAGCACAGATGATCTGCCTGTGCTGCAACTCTCACCTTTAAATGTTAAACCTGCTTTGAGCATCAGGGATGAAGTCCTGAGCTAACGCACACCTGCAGCCTTCACATGCTCAGGAGCATTTTTACCTAAAAAACCCTCCAATGATACTAACTGCATCAGTGGGGGGACTGGGAATTATCTACACTCAAAAGACATCCCAAAAGCCCTGCTTTGTGGACTTGCCAGTCATTCCTCCACGGCCTCCCTGACAGTATGGCTTGTCAGATGGCGTGGTTCCCCAGACTTGGTGTGGTGAAACTACCAAGAGGCACCCCTTGGCATGTCCCAGGACAGGTCTGCAAGGGCAGCCATGGGTAGGGATGTGCCACACCTCCCGAATGATGAGCTGGGGGGCCATCTGAAAGGATCTGGATGGAGGCAGGGCCAAGCAATAACCTTTCCTCATGGGGTGACACTTCTGGTCTGTGGGGGCCCTGCTAGAAGCAACCCTGCTAGGTGGTGACCTGTCCCTGACAGCTCAATGGGTTTCATTAATAGGGATTTGTGTCCAGACAGATCTTCTACCTGGGACACTTACAGCCCCCGATGAGGTTGGGCATCCCCCGCTCCTCTCCAGCACCTCCCTGCAGTGACTCAGATGTGCAAATGCTGACTCATTGCAATCTCCCAGCAGTGTCGAACTTCCCACACGTTCCAAGACAGGGTGGTGGGAGGAAGAAGATGCTCTGTTCGCCCTCCCCTGTGCCTTGAGGACACGTCAGAGGGCATTGCAGACACATCAGCAGGGTGGGCAAACCGGTGTAGGCTGGGGCAGTGCAAGGACTCTTCTTCTGGACAGGGATAAGATAAGGTGATCTGGTCTGGGAGTTGCTGCCCAGCATGGGAACAGGTTGCCAACCATCAGCTGGCACACAGTGGGACCTGCCCTGCAGGACACGCACTTCTGGCTGAGAAGAAGGGCCAGGGATAGGTTTAGGGAGAAGGATTTGCAGAGGTGAGGAAGAGGATGGGTAAAGCCAGGCTTAGTGCCTTGTTTTGGGGTCTGCAAAGGGTAGTAGCACAGACCTTGTAAAATTAGGGAGCCTGGCCGTGCCAATCAGAGATGTCAGCACAGGTATCAGGAGATGATTATTCCATACAAGGATAAAAATCAGTGGTTTCTGCAGCAAACAGCACCACCAAAAAGGCTGCCAAGCTCTCGAGTCTGTGACCATCCACTGCAAATCCTGCTGGAAGATGACAGAGAAACCTGCAGTCACTCACCAGGGATGAGGTGGACTGCTCTCCCAGAGATCTGCAATGTAAATGGTCATCCAGATACAGAATTGGTCATTCTAAAAAAGATATTTCCCCATGGCATTGCAGGCTGTGGGGGACAATGCTCTCTGACTCATTTCATATGTAAGTCAGAGCAGACAAACAAGGTGATCCCTTCCAGACCGAAAAAATAAGCTTTAGCAAGCATCCCAGGTGTTTCACCCAAAAGATCCCATGATGAGAGCGTCTTTGTGCGGTTGGGATCCAGGTGTCTGCCGCACTTCTCATGTGGACGGATGGACGTTAGCAAAAGACAGGGATGCAGCATGGCTGGGCACTGCTTGTCTGTGCAGCACCTCACCCCAGAACCGATTGCATCCTCAAGGACCTTTTTGCCAGTGTGAACAGCCCTGCCACATCTCAGAGGCATGCACCCACTCTCAAGTTTCCCCATGGCCAGGGCTGTATCTCGTTCATTTACATCACATTCAGCTTTTCTGCTCCTTTGGTCCTGGGCAATGGTCTGGCATCAGCGGTGCATGGCCTGGGGCAACGGAGCAGCTGCAGCAATGGGTCCATCACCCTTCTCCTCCACGGGCCACTTTTGCCACCCACTCCTTCCTTCCCCGTCTCACATGGGCTTCAAAGAGCCCAGGAGAAACCCGGCGAGAGGCCCAGACACACGCAGCAGCAAACAGCAGGGTGCTTTCCCTGCCACTCTGAGGGGGCAGGCCTGGGGCTGGGACAGGTCTGCAGCTGGGGCCACCACGGTACCTGCTCAGCACCAAACCTGGGCTGCCAACGCCAGCTGGCCCAGTGGGATTTCTTCAGCAGGATGATTTATAGCCACTTGGCGACCTTTCTGCCTTTGGCTTTCATGCCTGGTTAAATTACTCTGTTAATTATGCTCTTCTGAATTAATGACCCAATTAGAAACTCCGAAGTGTCTTACTTGGAGGTTAAGCCTCCAGATTTACCCATGTATAACCATCCTTTCAACTGCATCTCTAGAGCATTCTTCTTCCACCGTGGGTTTAGTAGCACATTACGTTTCAGATGTCCTTGGACTGTTTTTAGAATGAGGGATGCTCTGGGCACATGGTACAACTGAGTCACAACCAGGACAGGCTGTGGCCATAGAGGCTTTCTGCCATGTGGATTCTCAAGTGCCTCGTAAAGGGTTGTGCTTGTATTCGAGCCCTTCCCCCATGGATTATTTATAACTTCACTCTGCCTACCCAGTTTCACAAAGCTTGGAGGCTGCTACTGCCCATCAAGTGTGTCTGACATTGGCCCCAAAAGTAGTTGGATGGGACAAAGAAGCAGAAAGTGAGCCCACCTAAGCCTTGTCTTCCTTTCACAGCAGAAGCAGAAGGGATGAGCGATGCAGTGCCCAAGCCCATTACCAGACACTAAAGATTACAAGCTAGTCCAGAGCAGAAGGATTGTAGGAGTCAATCCCATTTAAGCCTTTCTATTTAAAGGAATAAACTACCCAGGAAAAGCAGCCTAAGATTAGAAACTCACAGGATTTCCTCAAATTCCAGCCATCAGCCAAAGATTCAGACTGGGGGACCAGTTATTATTCTCCTGGTGCATGAATCCTGCACCCCGGCAAAGTTAAACACAGATTACACTCTGCAGCTCTATCACAGAACCAAAACACATGCTCAGAGCTGGTTTAGTGCTGCTCCCTCTCTGCCTAAACCATGTCCAGTATTGCCTGACTGACAAATAGCTTTATAGGCAGGAGCGTTTCAGCTTTGGTGGAGAGGCATGAGCAGGAGATGTTTCCTACAAAGTGCACGCAGTGGTTTGTCGCTCAGAAGGAGACTCTCGTGCAGAAGGATCTTTCAGAAAATGGAAAGCTAAAAGAGTGGGAACCAGAAATAAAAACAGTGATAGGATTGCTGTCGGTGGTCGGCGATAACAGCACAAACGTGGGGATGTGGATGGCTTGATCTCAAGGCAAAATGCCACAAAAGTAAATGTGAAATGGAGGAAAAGCTGATAGGGAAAAAAACTCAGAGGGTTGGAAAGGTGGTTGTTGCAGGGATAAGGAGGCAGAGGGGTTTGGTATGGCTCCAGACCTTGCTCTGTGATGGCACTGGTACTGCATAGCACCGAGTGCTGCATCCAGGCCCTCAGGATGCTCCCAGACCCAGCAGCACAGATAAATCTTTGTGCCTGACTATCAGTGGTTGTGAGCGAACAGTTTGGTGCTGTGTCTATAAAATGGGGTAGTGTCTCTCCGGGAGATGGGAAGGAAAATGATTTTTGCATCCTGCAATGTGCTGGGTTTTTGGCATTTGTTCAGTTATTCTGGGGTTCACACTGCACCCTCCACTGCCCACCCCCACCCCCCATCCACCCCCCACCCCCCCAAAAAAAATAACTAGGGATGTGAGTAAAATACAAAAAGTCACCCTTATGCTTTGTGCCTGACTAGCTAGGAATTGGGCAGTCATTTGGGATTTGGTTCCCATCTCTGCTGTTCTTCTCAAACCTGAGTGAAACTCCAGCCTAATTTATCTTAGAGCACAAAAAATATAAAGCCTGTTCCTCATGGAAGTGTGTTGCAACCTGGTAAGCACCACACAGGCTCACAGACATGCATGCAAGGGCAAGTTCAACCAATTAACATTTTCTGAAGAAAACCATTTTGCAAATAAAAACCCCACCAAAACTCAACCATGGTTTTTTGCTAGAAATGTCTGGAGGCTGGGAGCATGTACACAGCAGCTTCCACAGCACGCCCGCGGACAGCTTGCTCCCATGCAACAGTCCCACCCCCAAACCAGGGACTGGAGGAGCTGAGGTTCCCTGTGGGTGGCCACTTTGAAATGCACGGAGCACAGCAGGAATATTCCTGCTTGGAGAAGCATTCTTACACCAGCCCGACTCCCTCAGAGATCCTTCCCCTCTTCCCTTCTCCCCATCCCACAACACAAACACCACTGGGCACTTCAGAGTGATGCTAAGGCAAAGGCTCATGCATGGGAGAAGGGGTTGCAGCCTCCCAGCAAATATTCAGCCTGCCACTCATCCCCATCAAAACAAAGAAAGCCAAAAAAAAAAAAAAAAAAAAAGTGATCCCAAAGGAACCACGGAGCCCTTCTTTACCTCCAGCACCGCAGCAGGATGGGAAGCAGTTGCCAGTGGTTGCTTTTTCCAGGCGTAGTCGTGCACGCGGAGCGTGACTCATCCCTGGCAGGAATTTCCATCTCACACTGTCCCCTCTGTGGGAGCACCTCCAGCCCCTCTCTCTGCTTGGAGATTTTCGGCCATCCCCTGGAAAACAACAAGGAGTCGTCTCAGGGTGAAGACAGCTGTCAAGAGCAGCCAAGAAGCAGAGACCTTCTCTGGCCCCAACTGTCAGCAGCTGTGCAGGGATGTGTCCCAGAGGCCCCTGGGGTCCCCGCTCCCTCCCAGCTGCCAAATGCATGTTTTGGAAAGAAGGAGAGGTGAAATTCTGAAACACTGGGGAGAGCTGCCCCATCATGACAGTTAGGGGACTGGACATCAAAAGAAAGACATCTCACGTGCAAATTGTCCCAGTGATGGTCCCTAGATGCAGTCAGGGCTTTTGTGGTCACCAGGGCTGGGCAAGGCACGGTGAGGGACCCCAGCCCTCCCAGGAAGCCTCAGGTCTATTTACCAGCTCAGATTAGCTGCATGTGCACAGACAACCGGTCCAGCCATGTGCTAAGAAGGAGACATCCAGGGATGACCACAGTGCCAGGTAGCCCGTGACTCATGGCATAACCACATCCCTCATCTGGGTAAGCTGCGGTCACTCACCCTCTGCCTCCATTTCTCCTTCCAGGCAAGCAGCAAACCCCCAAGAGCAGAACGTGCCTCTGGCTGCGCCCATAGAGCGCACCCTGGTCCTGCAGCCCACATCAGTAGGAGCTGCAAATACCGACGCCGCAGCAGCTGCTAATGTGATACAAGACCTTAGCTCAGTTCACCCCAGAACAGCAAGAAATCCAACCCTGCAGGCTTTACAGTGCTGATGGTGGCCTAGGGTACCCCTGGGGGCAAGCCTTGACTTCTCAAGGGGAGCATAACATGCAAAGCCTGAAAGGAGATCTTGGAAGACTGGAGGTGGAAGGACAGAGTCCAGATGTGGACTCACTGGCAGCAATATACCAGAGGTCACCAGCATACAAGGACACAGCAGCCACCAGCAGCAGGATGGTCCTGTCTGAGCTGGGCCAGATGTTTGCAGTCTCAGTCATGGCTTGTGCTATTTGGGATGGGTTTGACTTACTGCTTGAGGGATGTGCTCACGAGGAGACACCTTCCACCATCACAGCAAGCCTGAGTTACGTCGAAACCATAATCCTATATTGAAACTGTTCAAAATTCAGGGCCTTCCACAGTTTCATCAGATGTTTTCACTGAGCTTCATTACGGGCTCAAGAGGAATTTGGAAACCTGGGTGCAGTCCTCATTTGCACCAGGGAACATAACCTAACCTCACCCAGAGACTGCTGAGCTCTTCCTAGAGTGAGTCAGGTTTTCTCACTTCTCTGCTTTGGAAGGGAGAGAAGCTGCCGGGAATGGGACCTTCTGATGCTGAGAGTCCTCCTCTGGCCTAGCCATCACCCAGGCTAGTCCCTACTGTCCCAAAGTTGTCTCAAAGTCACTTGTTTTTCTCTCCAGTGTGTTTACTATCCTTTCCCTCTCCAGACTCCCTACATACTTGCGGACAGTGATGCCTCATCATTTGTTTTCCTAGACTAAACAAATCTTTTTCACTTGGATTCACAGAGCCCTCACAAAGCCACTGAGACATCTGTTGCCCCAGGCAGGCCCAGCAATGGTACATGTTTATCTACCATGTGATTTAAGACCTCCAGTGATGGGAACTCCAAGCCCTCTCCAGCCTCCTGTTTCTTCATTCTTACAATTTTTCACTAATGTCTGACCTCAATCAGTAGGATTTAGGCCTCTAACATCTCCTCCTATGCATTCTGGGCAAGGAAAAATTTATTCCTTTCCTCTTTGTACCAACTTTTCCTATGTATTTGAAGACCGTTTTATGTCTCCACTTGGTTTCTTCTGGCTAAAAAATCCCACCTCAATCCATTTCCCCCCAAGACATTGCATTTTCCTGATTGCCAGTCTCTCTCATCATTTTTTCCAAGCCTCTCGTTGGTCCCCCCATTTTGCTGTCTGCAGTGGGCTGCATACAGCCCGACAGCCAAAGGTTCCCCAAGGCATATGACTGCAGGCAGCCTGTTGTTTCCCAGACATGCATCCCAGGATGATGCTGACCTTTTTTTTCACATCAACACCATCATCTGTGCCTGGTGTCCCAGCAAGTGATAGATCAATGTCCCCTCTCCAAACCTGCCATGTCTTGAAGAACCCATCACTGGCTCAACAGCACTTGCTCCAGATTGACTTGATTTTTCTTGATCCAAACTGCAGGAACTGTATGTGACATTTCAACCGAACTTCAGCAGGGCCTTAGTATTTCCCAGCCCCCTTAGAAATACTCTTTATGGAAGTTACAGAGTTTAAGGCTGCAGATTACAGTGGGCCAACTCAGTGTAGATTCAACGCAAACAAAAACATCCACTTGGAGCAAACAAAAGAGGGTTGAAACAGGTCTGAGCTCAGCTGCTATGAACTGAACCCAAGAGTGCATCTGTTATATGCCCAGCTGGGCTTTCTTTCTAGCCTAAGCTGTGCATTTTATGGAATAGCTCTAGATTCAGCACCCTTATGTGAAGCCAGCCATTAAGGAATGCAAGTTCAGATCTCAGTACCAAATCCAAATCTCTGCCTTGCTCAAATGTATCTCCAGGTTGATCCATCACAGAGATGAAAATCTGGTCACTGGAGCTTGGTGTCGGTCCTTTGGGGCTTTAACCTGTCCCTGGTTTAAAAATACAACACAGCTAAGAGAATATACCAGGTGAAACTGCAGCCTGGCTTAAGAAACATGATGTCTTGCACCAAGAGATGCAATGGGGCAAGGCAGAAAGCGGTATTTTTATCACATTACAAAAACATACTTGGAGCTGAGTTTGATTTCAGAGCAGCAAAAATTCAGGTGGCCCGCACTGCTTGGCCCTGTTAGGCTGCCAGAAAGGAGTTTTCTTGACATCTTTTTAGTGATACTCCTTTAGAGGAGAGCTCTGCAGGAGACATCCACAATACCAT
The DNA here is from genome assembly GCF_963210335.1 of Falco punctatus. Taxonomy (NCBI): domain Eukaryota; kingdom Metazoa; phylum Chordata; class Aves; order Falconiformes; family Falconidae; genus Falco; species Falco punctatus. The sequence goes on from NC_137581.1 coordinate 1,085,587, forward strand.
GGAGAGCTTTGATCCTCCTCTGTCCCCTTCTCCAACCTAACAGAAAAATGGCAATTTAATAGAGAAGACAAGTATGAGCAGAACATCTGGGCTCTGGAGATGACATCCAAGGTCCAAAGGGCTGAAGGCTGGTCTCCAATGCACCCTGCTATGTGACCCAAAATCTTCATGGCATGTGTAAGTATTCCCAATTAAAAGTCTGGTGCTAAGAGGTCTAGGAAGCCTGGGAGAGGATGGTGCAGCCTGGAATTGCCTCTGATGTAATTCAGCCATGTTCAAGAACAGCATGTGGAGATGAGCCTCCATGGGCAGTGCTGCTGGCAGAGAGCTCTGTAGGGCCAGCATGGGACTGGCAAGTCAGGGGAGAGGATGGCTGAGCATTTAGAGCACTGGATGGGGCATCAGATGCTTGAATTCACGTTCCTGCTCTGTCAAGACTCCCTGGATGTGCAAATCAGTCTCTGACAGCCACTGGGATCAGCAGGAGTTTGGTCCCTCCAAGGATGTGGGCTGGTCCCTCTGTGCCACCAGCAAAGTGGCTGTGCAGGAGGAGGAGGAGGTATCCCAATGGGTCTGTGCCACAGCTCTAACACTTCTCTGATCTGCTGAAAACACCCTTCCAGGTACATCTGGGGATCTCACTTGCCTTTGCTCACGCAGCATCACACACTTAAACATCCAGCGACCAGCCAGAGTTCCCCTAGCCATCTCCTCCTCCTTATGTCCTCCAGACAAGCTCAGAAGTGGCAGGGCTAGTGTCCATCCCCCAGCATAGGACGTGCACACTGGGAAGGACATTACTCCAGCCCTGAATGGCATCAAACCCTGCTGGACAAGGGCATGGCCTCCTCTGTTCTTCCAATGCCTCCCAGGCTTGTGCCATCCCTTCCCATCATCACAGCTGGTGCCAGGGGCTGTGCTGGACCCCAGAGCTGGTCACATCCATTGCAAACTGTGTTCAGGGTAAAACAACAAGTCCTTTGGTCTCCTAGAGGGAAAAGCTGTTTAAACATTAGAAAGTATTATGCGGCATGGGGTAGGTCCTTCCTCCATCATGGTACTGATCCTCAGATCTGCTGTGAGAAGCTTTCTCTCTACAGTGCTCACGCTGGCTACTCAGAAGAAAATTTCCTATGAGAATAGAGAGGTCTTTGTAATCCCAGCCCAGCAGACTCTACTCAGGAGAAAAGGCTGCAGGTAGAATCACAGAAGGGTTTGGGCTGGAAGGGACCTTCAAGACCAGCCAGTCCCACCCCCCGCCAGGGGCAGGGCCCCCTCCCCCCAGCCCAGGCTGCTCCCAGCCCCGTCCAGCCTGGCCTTGAGCCCTGCCAGGGATGGGGCACCCACAGCTGCTCTGGGCAGTCTGGGCCAGCGCCTCACCGCCCTCACGGGGAAGGGTTTCTTCCTCATATCTAACATAAATCCCCCCTCTTTCAGCTTAAAGCCATTCCCCCCTGTCCTACCACTACACTCCCTGGTAAAGAGTATAGCAGATAGCGATATAGGGATGGCAGAGAGGTGCCTCCATCTCCTGGGACACTGGCCGGCGTGCTTTTCATTCACCAGTTATGCAAAACATGCCAGCTCACCCTTTTTTTCCCCCCATCCTGTGCAGTCACAGATTGAATGTCAGTGGAAAATAATTCCTTTAATGAGAGTGCCGGGACAGATCAGCTGACTGGGTTTGCTTCAGTAAATCTCATGGTCACACAGCCCTAAATGTGCAGCAGTGTCTGTCTAAGCCTTTCCGTTTATAGGACAGAGATGGGAGCCAAGAGGATGGAAATAAAGTGTTTGCAAGCAAAAGGCCATAGGGTTTAGAGCTGGAACAAGACTCCCCAAGGGAAATGAGCTGCGATTGCAGAGTTTTGCAGGGTGGGTAGCAAGCACATATCCAGGCATGAAACAAAGCGGATCAAACATCCCTCTGTGCATCTGATTAGCCCTCTGTGCAGAGGTCAGGGCAAGGGCTGTGCAATGAGCTCTGGGCATCAGGAGAAAAGCACTGGGGTTTCTTTGGGAAGGCAAAGCCCCAGTGGTGCTGGGACCTGCCTTCCAGGTTGGGTTGGTGATGCAGCTTTGGAGTGGTTACAGGAGGGATGCTGGAAGTGTGAAACCACCTCTCTGCTTCCTTGACGCAGCCTGGTTCATCTCTCCAACCCCGCTTCTCACCGCCTCGTTGCATAGAAGCAGAAATCTGGCTCCGGAATAAATCACAGCTGTCTCCGAGGCAGGGTGCAGCGTTGGCTTTCCCTGGGCAAGCTGCCATGCCATGATAAAGCAGATCCTCTCTCAAAGGCAAGACACTGAGCTGTTGCTCCTTGGGAAGACGGCCTGTTGATGAACTGTGTCAGCGAATAACATACGCCTTTAATTCCCCCTTCATTCACCAGATCCCTGCGGGACACATCGTGTCCTTAAGAAAGGCAAATGTGAAGCACCTGGAGATGTGTGCATAGGCACTCAAATGCCTGGTAAATCACCACTTACAGGCTGTAATAATCATGACAGGCTCCAGTTGCTCTGTTCTGGATATATATAGGGTAAAACTTATCACTTCAGTTGGTTATTCCAATGCAAGAGGCTGTTAGAGCAGGTCTGAGTTACTCTGCAGGGTTTTTCCTCACCGCTAGCAGCAATTGCAAAGTCAGGAGAGGAGGGGATCTGAGCAGAAACTGCTCCTGATGTTTCATTTAAAATATCCATTCCCTGAGCATGAAATGGTTTGTGTCAGATCTGTAGGGCTTTTTCAGGTCGGGTGGTAGGTTTTGCTGGCATTTGCACCAACACCACCGAGGCTGTCAGCTCCGATCATGCACTGCATGGCTCAGGGCTCACTGGTGATTGAGAAAATGTTTGGTCTCCATCCAGTTCAGATCGAACTAATTAAAATAAAATGCTTCCCTACAAGCCAAGCCTCCCTTTCTGGTTGATGTTTGATGTGAGGCTGCAGTTTTGGGTCAGACCCAAGTGGGAGACCATAAGCCTATCATTGCAAGCCTGCTCTGATGACTCCAGCCCTTTATTTTCTGGATGCTAATGCCTTGTAGGAAGCTAGCCTTTCCCATCCCTTGCTAAAGGGATTGCTTGCTGCTTGGGATGGTCTCTGCACCCTGGCACATCCCTCAAGGATGCATGGACGTGTCCCAGAAGCAGGAGATCTGGCACCTCATGGTGTAGTGACTAATAGCTACAGCAACAGAGGGCAGCATGTCCCTCTTCTCAATATAGCCACCAATTTTGAAGCATATTAGGATACCCAGAATATGCCTGGACATTGAGTTTCCACCCAAAAGGACCAGCAATCCAGAATAGGGAAGAAACAATGTACAGCAAAAACTACCAACATCCTGACACTAGGGCTTAAATGACACATACCCTGACGCACCAGTGACGTGAGACACCATGGGATGTGGCCTCTTCTCTTTGCATCACTCAGAAATGCTCCGAGGTCCATGTTGTCTCCAACACCGGGTGTTAAAAGGTTTCTGTGACTGCAGGACTGGCCCTGCAGATCCCCAGGGGGCTGCCCCCAGCTCTATGGCAGGTTTCTTCCTCCAGTGAAGCTTATAGAAAAGACCTGCAAAGTGGGAAGAGGGAGAGAATTGAACATAGGTGGATTTAAAAATAGTAGAGGAGATGGTCTGGATGAGATTCAGTAGCTAACGGAGGTGGCAGCACACAGATCAGATTAATGTGCTGCAGGACTAATTTAGACCCCAGGGCGAGACACCAGCCCTGGGCAGGGCTTTCCCCCCGCAGACTCCCCCCATGCCCGTGGCACTGCTGCCCCTGCCCCTGCCCCTGCCCCAGGGGGGTCCCGACCCAGCAGTGGCCAAGCACGGCTCCCCCGGCTCCACCGTGGCCCCTTGCTGCGCGGCGCCGAGTCCCACCTAAGCCCATCCAGCGTCCCGCACCGCAGGGCTCGGGGCTGGCACCCCCCAGCCTTGTCCCCCACGGAGGGTCTCCCCTGGCTGCCGGGAGCCTGGAGACCTGCTGCTGGCCTGGGCCGGGGAACCCCCCCCACCCCGCACCGTGCCCCTGTCGCCGTCTCGCTGCTCCCCCACCGCCCAGCTCCTGCACCGAGCCTCGGGGTGCGCGGCAGCCTCCGGCCTCCCCCTCCCCCAGCCCACGCCTCGCGGCACGGGCACCTTGGCAAGGACATGGGCACCCAGGGGGGCACGTCGGGCAGCCCGTCTGCGCCGCACAGCTGCTGCATGTCCCACAGCTGGTGGTGGCACAGGGCTCCCGCGGCTGCGGCGCCTGCAGAGCACAGAGGTCAGGCGCCTCGGGCCCCCCGTGCAGGGACACGGGGCTCTCCTGCCACGTGCTGCGGGGCCACCGCTCTCCCCGGCCAGCCCTGCCCGCTGCACGGAGGAGAGCGGAGCAAAGAGCCGGCCGGGGCCAGGCAGAAGACGGGCTTTGACCTTCCTGGGGCAGGAACCAGAGCTCCGGCGCCCGTGGATGTGCACTGGTCGCTTCTGGGCCCTGGCATCGCTCTGCAGGGGGACGGTACCGCTCCCTCCCATGGCTGGCTGCCTCCGCTCCTGGCCAAGGGCTGCCTGCAGGCTCCTGAGCACCTCCTGCTCTCCGACCTCGCTATGTCACCCTCTCCGGTGGTGGGTCACCAGCGACCTGGCACGAATCCTCTGTAGTTTCGATAATAGTCAAGGACAGAGGAAATAAGTTATGTTCCCCTCAAGGCCATGTTGGACGGGGCTCTAAGCAACCTGGTCTAGTGCAATGTGTCCCCACCCGTGGAACTAGATGGTCTTTGCAGTCCTTTCCACCCCAAACCTTCTACGGTCTATGATTCTACGATTTTACATGAGAGAGTTGCTCTTAGTCCCTCCTGTTCTACGCTCTTCCCGCAAGGTTTTCCTGTAGATCCCGGTTGCTCCCTGCTTCTCTTCCCCTCCCTGTGTGGTTCAGAGTCCTCATTGCGTTTGGGATTTGGGCAGTCTGGGGAAGGAATGTCTTTAGGAAAAAAGGATCCTGCAGGCGCCTCCGCTAGAAGGAGAAGGGCTCCCTCTCCCTGCCCGCCAGCAGAACAGCAGCGTTGACCAAAGCTTTGAAAACAAAACCTGAAAAGACACATGGGATCTCCTGGTGGGCTGCGTGCTCGTCAGGCACCCGTTCGGTGCTGCACAATTTGGGAACCTCAGCATCTGAAAGGGAATGGGATTATCTATACTATCATTGCCTTCTTTCTAGTTTTAACTCGAATAAATCACATTTTAAATAATACTTCACGAAGTCTAAGTGTCTTTCTTACCAGGATGAACCAGGAGAGAAGACAAATGCAGAGCCCCAGGGTGTCACTCACATCTGTGCCCCGCTCTGATAGATGCTGGGCAGAAGTAACTCTAATTCATGGAAATCCATCCCAGTACCCCAAAAATAAACTGATGTTATAGCCAGGCGTATTGCAGCCAGGGGGATTATCCCCTGCTCGCAGCTGAGGGTGGGCTCTGAGGGTGCCCCAGATCTATCACAGCACACAATTTACAGCTGAAGATCTTAATACCACTAGGGGAAAATATCTCTTTAAGTTCCCATCAGTTCAGGGCCAGCACTTGCAGGGGGAAGGCCTGCAGCCCCCCTGTTTCTCTGTCCCACCCAAAACCTGTAGCATTGGAGCAGCATCAGCCCCCCAGGGCCACAGCTGCCCCTAACAGTGTTACCCTGCCAGAGCAGGTAGAGGCTGGGTGAGTGCCCAGCTTGCTTTAGCATCTCTCGTGCTGGGGAGTCGCAGGTCTGGCTGCCCCTCCTGGGAAGGCCAGCAACGTGTGTTGTCCCCAGAATGTCCCCTTAACTAGGCAACATGTCGCACCAGCCGAGTGGCACATCAGAGAGTCACGGGGGAGTGTTGTGGATGCTACGAGTGAGCACGGCTGAGAGATTAATCTGCACAGGGCACAGCGGTCCCACACTGTTAAATGGGAATGGTGTTTCCATGAAAGCAAAGCCAGGTCCCTGCTAAATCAGTGCCTGTTCCTCCTCCTGCTAAGCTTCTCTCCAGCGTCAGCAGAAACATCTGCTGACAGCTATATAAATGCCACGAGCTGTTTGTGCCACCAAGAATAAATTACCTCCAGGCTGGCTACCCCAGGGATGCTGAGAACTCTCTTCCATCACCAGGAATCTTGAACCTGTTGTAGAGCTGGTACAACGAGCAGTGAGCCAACCTGAGCTTCAGGAATCAGCTATAAAGAAGAAAGACGAGACAAGAATTTGAGGACAGAGGATGGGAGAGAGGATGGTTCCATCAAGAACTAAGGAAAAGAAAATGTTCCCTATGAAATGTGGTGCAATGCATCCATCTTTGCTTCATTTTTTCCCTCCTGGTCCCACCCAGCCTTGTTACTGTGCTTGGCTCGGAAATACACATTCCTTATAGTGCCACTGGCTGTAGAAACAGCCTTGGGGTCTCCTGTACCAGCCTGTGGCCCCTCTCATCCTGCACCCCCCTGCTCAGGACCTCCGTTGCCACATTGTTCTTCTACCCTGCACCTGTCTAGCAGAGGCACAAAAATTTCACTCCAAAGAGATAAATTGTGTGTTCCTAAAGTCTATATGAAACTTTGGTTACAGCAGACAAAACCAAGCAGAAATAAAACAAATTAGCCATAGCTACTTGGTTATGAAAAAAACCCTGCTGTTACAACTATAATCAAAACAAAAAACTAAGCCTCAGGAAGCTCAAGACAAGTCAAGACAAAGCAGGGCTGGCAAACCCCATTCCCAAGGTCTTACAACCCGGCACAAAGCCTGCAACTTGGCCCTAGCAGTGGCAATGCTGCATTTACTGGGCCACAGCATCCATGAGGGAGAAAAAGGAGCCTAAGACCTTCATCAGCTCTGTGAAGGCTTCATGCCAGGTCGCTGGTGACCCACCACCGGAGAGGGTGACATAGCGAGGTCGGAGAGCAGGAGGTGCTCAGGAGCCTGCAGGCAGCCCTTGGCCAGGAGCGGAGGCAGCCAGCCATGGGAGGGAGCGGTACCGTCCCCCTGCAGAGCGATGCCAGGGCCCAGAAGCGACCAGTGCACATCCACGGGCGCCGGAGCTCTGGTTCCTGCCCCAGGAAGGTCAAAGCCCGTCTTCTGCCTGGCCCCGGCCGGCTCTTTGCTCCGCTCTCCTCCGTGCAGCGGGCAGGGCTGGCCGGGGAGAGCGGTGGCCCCGCAGCACGTGGCAGGAGAGCCCCGTGTCCCTGCACGGGGGGCCCGAGGCGCCTGACCTCTGTGCTCTGCAGGCGCCGCAGCCGCGGGAGCCCTGTGCCACCACCAGCTGTGGGACATGCAGCAGCTGTGCGGCGCAGACGGGCTGCCCGACGTGCCCCCCTGGGTGCCCATGTCCTTGCCAAGGTGCCCGTGCCGCGAGGCGTGGGCTGGGGGAGGGGGAGGCCGGAGGCTGCCGCGCACCCCGAGGCTCGGTGCAGGAGCTGGGCGGTGGGGGAGCAGCGAGACGGCGACAGGGGCACGGTGCGGGGTGGGGGGGGTTCCCCGGCCCAGGCCAGCAGCAGGTCTCCAGGCTCCCGGCAGCCAGGGGAGACCCTCCGTGGGGGACAAGGCTGGGGGGTGCCAGCCCCGAGCCCTGCGGTGCGGGACGCTGGATGGGCTTAGGTGGGACCCGGCGCCGCGCAGCAAGGGGCCACGGTGGAGCCGGGGGAGCCGTGCTTGGCCACTGCTGGGTCGGGACCCCCCCGGGGCAGGGGCAGGGGCAGGGGCAGCAGTGCCACGGGCATGGGGGCAGTCTGCGGGGGAAAGCCCTGCCCAGGGCTGGTGTCTCGCCCTGGGGTCTAAATTAGTCCTGCAGCACATTAACCTGATCTGTGTGCTGCCACCTCCGTTAGCTACTGAATCTCATCCAGACCATCTCCTCTGTCTCTACTATTTTTAGATCCACCTATTTCCACTGGTCTGTCTTGCTTTGGTGCAGCTTTTTCCATACAGTTCACTGACACTACAGCCCGGAAAGTCCTCCTAAATATAACTGTTCTCCAAAGTGTAACCATCAGCTCCACCAGGGATCAGAGAGAGCAGCACGGGGATTGTGCTGCTCCTTGTGGGTTTATGGCACTTATGGAAGCATGGGAAGCTGCTGGCCACCGCCACAGGCAGCCACAAGTGTATTCCCAGGGCAGGATTCAGGGCGTGGGATTGGGGCTGGGAAGGCAAGAGAAACCCTGGTGGCTGTCAAGGCTGGGGGAGGGTTCCGCCTTGATCTCCCCCGCTACGGGCACAATCATGCTGTCCCGGGATGCAGGGGTGACATCAAGACACACAATTTTCTGTTTATCTGAAGCAAGAGCGCTGAGGTTCTCCAGCTAATGGGAAAATAGAGGTGATGAGGTTGTACAGGACCTGTTGCAGAACATGCTGCCGTGATACATTTGTCCCAAGTGGACAATGAATTTCACCATATCAAAAGAAGTGTGGCCAGCAGGGCGAGGGAGGGGGTTCTGCCCCTCTGCTGAGACCCCCCCACAGCGCTGTGTCCAGCTCGGGGGCCTCCAGCAGAGAAAGACCCGGACCTGTTGGAGCGGGCTGAGAGGAGGCCACGGAGCTGGTCAGAGGGCTGGAGCCCCTCTGCTGTGGGGACAGGCTGGGAGAGCTGGGGCTGTGCAGCCTGGGGAGGAGAAGGCTCCGGGGAGACCTTAGAGCAGCTCCCAGTGCCTGGAGGGGCCGACAGGAAAGCTGGGGAGGGGCTTTGGGCAAGGGCAGGGAGCGGTGGGACAGGGGGGAATGGCTTGAAGCTGAGAGAGGGGAGATTTAGGTTGGACGTGAGGAAGAAACCCTTCCCCGTGAGGGCGGCGAGGCGCTGGCCCAGGCTGCCCAGAGCAGCTGTGGGTGCCCCATCCCTGGCAGGGCTCAAGGCCAGGCTGGACGGGGCTGGGAGCAGCCTGGGCTGGGGGGAGGGGGCCCTGCCCCTGGCAGGGGGTGGGACTGGGTGGTCTGTGAGGTCCCTTCCAGCCCAAACCCTTCTGTGATTCTATGATTCTATGTCTTGTTCTTCCCTGAAACCTTACATCGGTGAGGATTTATTTGCACCAACTCTACATCAGCCCTGTGGTGCCCAAGATGGTTCCTGCATGGCTTTTGGGTGTCACCCCACCCTGTGGCCCAGTGACTCACCTTTGTGACATTCATAGCCCCTTCCACATGGTGGCCACAGACCTTCTTGCAAATCCTGGGGCTCAACCTGCCATCAGGAAAGCTTGAGGCAGCAGTGAATTGCTCGATTCAAAGGTACAGGGTGACTCAGTGGCAGAGCCCAGAGTGGATTCATTATGCATCCCACATTTTATGAACTTGCCTCCAGCAGATCCAATTATTCTGTTTGCTGGAATTAGGGAGAGAATGATTGTTAGATAGTTAAATCATCAAAACAGGCACTGTCACAGTGACTGAAGGTACTTCTGAATTTGGGGTGTTTGAAAAATGAACACAAAAATAGGACAAAACCAATTAAGCAGTTTGTTTTGATGGCTTTAATTTGTTTTAATTTCTTTTGTCTGAAAATGATACTTGAGGCTACATTAAGCCCTTTTTTACTTTAGAAGAATAGTGAAACAAAATGTTTCCTTCAAAGTAAGTGTTGTGGTTTTCTCTTTTGGCCAGAAAATCGCCCCTTCTGACTTCATTTGTCCCAAATGAACAATGAATTTGAGCGCCTGCAATGACCCTTGGGACAAAACCTCCACTCCTCCCAAAGCTGTCCCTGTAACATCAGAAAGGGTTTGTGTGTCTCCTCCACCATCAACAGAGCACCACTTCTAGCAGGTAATTCTTCTCACCACGGGCACGTAGGAAACATGTAACATTTCATTTTGAGTTGTATAGGGTCATGATGTCCTAGAGATAGTTCCACCACCACTGAGGTCACTAAAACTTACTGTGCTGGGGTGACTCCCTGGCTTGCAGAGGAGGGTGGAGAAAACAACATCATTCACACCCAGCATCCGATACCTGCCAACCTCTGGCTGCTCATCACTCATCAGACTCTTGCTCTAGACCCCCAGACTCTTGAGTAGCCCCCAGCAACCCCCACACCTCAGCTTTCTGCATGCCCAGAGACGGAGCTGACCCTATCCCAGGAGACCCTATTTTGTGACCTTGGTGACCCCACTGGTGACTTCCCAGACATGTGGGTGCTGCACACATCAGTTTACCTTTGTTTTAATGAGGCTGGGCTAAGAGCTTTCCACCAACGTGGCATGGTTAGACTGGAAATGTGAACTACCAGCTCTCTGGCACTTTAGCATCTTCTCACTGCTACATCCACACGTTTACACTTCCCTCCACTTGAGATCCAAACCTGTTCCTTTGTAAGGTGCCTCTCAATCCCCCCTCAATTCCCTATGCTGTCCACCAAATGAATCAAACACAGGAGATTTTCCTAGCACCAAGAGCAGCTCTGGCCCCTTAGAAGCGCTCTCAGCGATTTCTTCCATGGGGGAAATTCAGATGTTTCTGTCCTGTGTTCCTAAATGCTCCAGACTCCACTGCCTACTTCCCAGGGTGACCGTGTGATGGTGATGCCACAGGAGAATTGAGACCCACTCACCAGCCGTTAAGATACACAGGCAACCCAGTCATCTGCCTGCACTTCCTAACATCAGCAACAACTGAGTAATACACAATCAAATCAGCTCATAAGCTGATTACCCCTGGGTTTGCAGGAACAGAACACGGTGTAAAGAAGAGTGAAGGTGGCACGGGAATAATGGAGGAATAGGGTGAGCAATCCCACCAGGCTTGGTGTGATGCAGGTGCTCGTGGAGTCTCATCAGGGATGGGGAAAACATGCCCCTCTCACAGCTTGGCTGTACCAAATGCCCACCCCTGATGGGCACTAGGATAAAGGAAAGGTCAGTGTCAAGCACGCCTCAATTTTCACTTCACCGTAAGATGTTCCCTGGCATTCGACAGTCACTCCCTAAGAGCTGCTGATATGAATTCTCCAGGTGTACAATGCTCCCAGACTTCAGACATCCTGAGATGCACCATTGCAATCCAGCCAAGAGGTGGATTAGCAGCTGGAGGTCAAGCCTAGAAAGAGGGTCTACATGTGCTCTAACATAAGACTTGATCTCAGACTTCCTCCATGGTCTGAAGGAGGACCTAGATTCATCTCATGAGGTTCCCATCTCTTGGGAGAGACCCACGCATTTAATTTAGGTGCTTGAAAGATTCTAAGACCTTTAGATATGTTAACCAAAGTGAAAGTCATGGCCCAACATGCCCTCACTGTGAATTATCCCCTACTAGTGGCTATGTGGAAAGTTTGTCCTAGGAGTCCCACCACAGACACATGCTCAAAGCAGAGGTGCAGGGTCTATGGAAGAGATGGAGAAATGGCTTTTCTTTTAACTCCTGCATTTGTGTCCAGACAGAGAATGGGAAAGGGTTAAAAATAAACTTTAAAGGTTGAAACGTAAAAACAAGCAGGAAGAAAAAAATGGAGATATTCATGGGCGATTCCTGAAAAAATGTGAAATCAAGCCTGGAAATGTGGCATTGGAGGCTATGCATGAATCAAGGTAAAGAGGAGACACCAAATGTTCTGCATTTTACTCTGCAAACCCCTCATCACAAATGTGTTCACTGAGAAAACAGATTCCCATGCCACTGCAGGTTCCCATGTGGATGCTGGGTGTCTGAATTGGTGCCAGAGAGCTCTCCTAGAAAAGGATGGTGAAGGGAGTGCTTGCTAGGTGGGTTACAGCTCGCAGACACAGCACCAAGGGAGGCTGCTGGGGCGGGAACCATTTATGGGCTTGAAAATAAACTGGCATTTGGGATCTGGAGATCTTCCAGCTGTCTCCACCTGGAAGCAAATTTGGCTTGATTACAAACCGTACAATGTACAAATTACAGTTTCTCCGTGATTTTGCGTGTCCAGCACACAGCTTTGCCGTTGGAAACTGCAGTCAACAATAACCACAACTGGGTATTGCCATATCCAACAGATACCTGTGGCCTTCAAAGTTTAGGATTTGAGTGTTTCCCTTTAAATAAACTGCACCCCTTGATTCTCATCCTGAACTATTCAAAGCTCGGAAGCTGCCTATCATTCTTTGCTGCTTTTGCTCCATGTTCGGGCAGCAAATGAGCTTGAAATAAATTCCAACTGGATGGGGCTGAGCCAGATCCATGCAGGAGAGAAGAAGGGCAGCTGTAAGAGGCTTTGATTCATATGTGTCTTTCTAACCACAGCATGCCCCTGGGTACCAAACCTGGAGTGATCACAGGGGGATACAGGTCTTGCTGTCAAAGCCAACAGAGTCCCGAAGTGCAAATGATTTTAAAGACTAAATTCAAGCTGTTTGTGCATGGCTGGTAAACATCCAGTGTCTCCCTGAAGGTAATCAGGAACGAAACAATGGTTCTCATTCACCTAATCCTCCCACCCTACCTCTCCCACGCTTGCCCAACCACCTCTGCCCCACACTGAACAAGAGACCTTGTGTGCAAAACCAAATTCATCAGCACCAATGCCTCCTCCAGTGTTGGAAATGGCCTGTCAAGTCCCGGGTGCTGCGCAGAAATGTTTAATTTGCTGTGTGTTGAGCCAGGAGCATGAACGCAGCTGCCTTTGGGCAGCCCTGTAGCTGGAGGTGCAAAGAGAGGCAGTTTGTGCATCTCTTCCCACTGTGGGAAACAGACAGCCCCTTGCTTAAAGCAAAATTTGGGCATCCACATTGGAGAAGGGTCATTGATCACGGTCCCACGGTGCTAGGGCCTACAAAAACACAAAGCAAGACTTGTTTCTGCCTGTGGTTTATGGCAGACTAACCAGAAGCAGGGAGAGAAAACAAGGACACAGAGGGCTGCTCTGTGGCTGTGAGGACCATGCATCCTGCCTGGCCATGAGGTCCAGCTCTGTTGGATGAGATCTGAGCTGGGGTAATTGCAAGGGCTCTGCCCTGCTTCGGTACAGCTGGCAAAGAGCAGCTTGACATCCCAGGGTACCATCCCTCCAGGCAGATTACCTGTCCAGGGAATGAGAAGATGCCTCCGTGACTCCCTATACTCAGCATCCTTTTGGAGAAGGAAAACAGCACAAACCAGTGGTGCAGGAAGCCTGGCTCTGGTTCTGCCCCAGACTTGCTCTCTGTGCCTCAGTCTCCTTGTCTTAAGCTAAGACACTCAGCCTTGCCCAGCTTCCTAAAATGCTTGGACATCTGCAGATGCAGATCTGATGTGATGAGTCAGATCTTCCCTTGTTGTGACTCAGCTCGCAGATGCCGAGCCCTGCATCACCGTGGCCATCTCCCATTGAACAGCTACAGAGCTTCCCCTGCTCCAGGATCTGTATTTGCTATTCTTACTGCAGCAACACAGCCACAGATGTCTCCTGAGTGCCTGACTATTTCCACAACTACTGTGAGTTTCTAGACGCATTTGGGAAGACCAGGAAAAAAGCCTTTCTAAGATTAAACACTTCTGTTAGCAATACAGGGGTCATAGCAACATCTGCATCAGTGTGTTATGAATGAATATAACCCCTGGTCTATGCAATGATGCAAGAGAGAGACGAAGGCCAGGGTATGTTTACTACAGTAACTGCTGCCAATGCCCAGAGTAGCTAATATAGCTACAGGAACAGCCAAAAGGCATTTCTACCCCCTCCATCCCATCCCAGTTACCTGCCAAAGCCTTCAGGTTCCCGATGGCCAGGACACCAGCTGAGTGTAACAAGACTCAGCCACAGGCACAGCTTAAACCCTGCAAGACTTGCTGTGTCCAATGGCCAGAGGGCAATTTGCGAAGAAGAAGCAAAGAAGAACTGTTTGCAACAGCTGGATGTGTTTTTTTGTGATTTCAGTGAAGCCTGCACCAGCTGTGATTAATTCTAAAATGGGAAATAGAGAAAAGTTCACTGGATGACTGGCAACTTTCATCCCTGCCTGCAAGTTCTAAAAGAAAGAAAATGGAAATCTAACAGTGTCTTTGCTTCTAAAATTAACATAACTCTCCCTGACACATGAATGTGGCTCTGCATACCAGCAGCACTAACTACGGCACTCTGGCAGGACAGAGATCTGACCCTGGGAAAGTCTTTAACGTGTGGATGCAGCCTGTTGACATCTGGAGAAAAATGCTAGCAACACCTTCTAAAGATTACACTAGCAGGCATCGCTCTGCAAGAATGCATTAATGTTGCATCATGTGGGCTCCTTGAACATTCCAGAAATCCTCCCTGCCACCTCTTTTCTGCCAAGTTTTCACTGAAAATCTATACAGTGGCTAGGAAATACACCCTGCAATTCTCTGCTGGCATATTTTAAACAGCCTACTATTTAGGCTAAGCGTAGCATTGTGGTTTTTAACGCATGGGAACATACAAAAGACATCCCTTTTTGCTAAGGGTCCCACATGCAGAACAAGTATTGTGGGATATAAGAAACTTCAGACAGAGAAATATGTGGTTAAACATATTAAACAGTACGTGTGACACTATGTATCTATCATGCACTGCTAAATGACATCAGAAGTAGCATTAAAGCTGCAAAAAAGCACTAAAAAGCCTGAAAGGCCAAACTAAGTTCAGCTGGGTAACTTTCACTCAAGCTTAACCACGTTTATGACAGAGATCAAAGAAACCCTCAAATACCTTACCTCTGTTCTGATCAATGCATGGTCCCACCAGCTGGCCCCCTTGCCTTGGAGACTGGTCTTGGCCCTTTGCAGACACGTCCTAAACTGCCACAAGTTGCCACAAACTGACCCAATTTGGATCTACATGAAGGGACCCGACAGGTGTGACACTCGCCTCCCATGTGGGTGCATTCTGGCATCCCAAGCAAAGGCACAGCAACTCAGATCTAGACACAAACTGGTTTGGTCCCACCAGACCAGCACAAGGTCACCAGGGTTGGGGCAACCAAGAGCCAGTGGTCCCTGGATGCTGGGAAGGATGAAGCCCCTTCTCCTGTTGTATCTCTCTGAGCAGCTTTTCTTTTGCCTCTCTAGAGCAGAAAAGAGAAAGAGGCTGCCAAGCCCCTTCCTAAGCATCCCTTTGCTTACATATCCGCAGCATGTGGGTGATGAGAAATGCACATGCAGTTTGCTCCTGCTGGACTGGTGCCCAGTGCAGGGGGGGTGCCGAGCCCACCATGTCTTTCCTCAGCTTCAGCTCTCCCCTCCTCCTTTCCTGCCTTAAAACTGCTGCATCAAGCACCCTGAAGTCCACAACGATGCAAAAACACCAGCCCCAGCCCTGTCCTGCATTCAGCCCCTGCATCCCAGTGGTATCAACAGTGGCAGTTTTGCAGCTCAGCTTGTTGGGGACCTAATTTCCAACAACGTCACCACTTTGAGGGACACTGATAAGACTAGTGAGACAAGCAGTTGTGTAACTTGTGTGATTACACACAAGCAGGCATGCACACATGTGCATACGTCTGCACAGGCGTGCACACGCTGAACCCGCCCCAGCGCAGCTCTGTGCTGGAAGCAGAAGATTGGCTGGCGGAGGATTTCTCTCCAAGCAAGGGTCGGTTGTAGGGGCGTTTCTGTTCCCTCAGCTGGCTCCAGAACAAATGGTTTCCTTTTATATCCTGTTTCCTTACAAGAGGCCTAAAGCAGACGGCCAGGAAGAGCTTTAACATCACAGCAGATAGGAGCTCAGCGTTTAAAGAGACATCAGAGATTCCCTCTCGCAGCCCCACTCCGTGCACAACTCTGAGCAGACCAGCCTCCGCGTTCCTGGGCCTTCTCTGTTCATATTTTATCATAAGGGATCCAAAACGGGAAATGGCACGCTCCTTGCTGCCTGTGTCTCAGGCTCCTCGCAGTGGGGAAACTGAAGTTCCAGCATCCCAAATCACTGGTTTCACCCTGTTCTCGCAGCCTGCCCTTGAGATGGCCCTGGTGTTTGTGGGGACTGACGTGGCTGAAAAACTAACCACCGTCTTTTTCTTTCAGTTAACTTTTGGGTGGATCCAGATGGTCCTGGTCAGTGCACGGCAGAAGGGCGGGGGTAAGGAGTGCTTATTACCAGTCCAAGGCAGTCACCCAGCCAGCCTGGGAAGGGCACTCCAGAGTCCTGAGTCCTGTTGGTTTCCCACAACCCTAAACCAGAGCTCCTGTATCAGTGTAGAGAGAGCATGGGACGTGGCAGGCACGTGTGTCCTCCCAGCTTGTCACCCAGGGACAGCAAACTGCCCCTGAGCTGTCCACAGGGACCCCATCTACTCCCCTCACATCCCAGCTCCTGGGAAGGTACGGGATGCAGGGGTTTGCAATCTGACCTGCCGTCACCCACGCTGGACCTCTGCCGAGGCCACACAGATGTCATTCTTTCCACCCGAGAGCACCAGAGGAATTCCTCCCCCCGCCTCAACGTGTTGGCTGGAGACCCTGTGGATTTTGAACCTTTCTCTGGCAGTATTAAACAGGGATTATGAAATGGGATCAAGGGAGTCTCTCTCCTCTGTGCCCTGTGGGAAAGCTGCAGCTGTGGCCTTGCTAGCCTGTCCTTTCTTGTTCATGCATCACGGCATACCTGTGTGATACCACGGATAGAGAATTCGCTCCCCTCCAGGGCAATCACAGTTTTTTTCCTCTTTCTTTTTCTCCTCCATCACATCTGCTGAAGAAGCAAAAGCTGACTGATGCTATACAGAGGATTTGCACATCCATGCGCAGAATCTGCACCTTCAGGGCATATAAACCCACCCTGTGACCTCCCAGAAAGCCAGGGGCTGGCATCCCCAGCTCTGGGCACAGCGGGCTAGCAGAGATGAATTTGGCTCATCACTGCTGCAGACCAGACAGGCCAGCGCACAGATCCACAGGACACTCAGCCTTTCAGCTTCACTGCCATCCTTTGTGTGCCGTCTATTCAGATAAAGCGGGTTGTTTCCAGCTCCAACCAAACTGGGATCCGGTCACGGCTGCAAGCCAGAGTGGGGGAAAAGGACTGCGATTCTGCTCAAGTCCGAGACATCGCTGCCTGGAAAACCATCACTCTGTGACGCCTTGAGCTGCATGAATGAGTTCAGAGTGGTAAAGGAGGATGTTGCAAAGGAAAAATTAAAGCATCAACCCTGAACTTGCCCTTGAGCTGAGCAGAGAGGCAGAATCCCCCCCAAAGCCTTTGCATCTGGGTACCCAGAGAACCAGGTGGTTCTAGCTCTAGGTGATTCCTAGCTCTGGATGGGGAAGCCCTCACCCAACACATGCTTGATATGCCCAGAGGTGAGGCCATGGTGTTTGAGTGCTACTGGGAACTCACCTGAGACTGGAGTCATGTTGGCTGCGTCATCCCCTGCTCCCAGGGCTCCTCACACAGCTCTGAGAGATGACTTCAGGTTGGATCCCTCCATCAACCACGGCTGCTTCCAGGCTCCATCCAGACCTTGTTTGCTCTGGTTTGGGGAGAGATTTGGCTGATGAAACTGAGACACATGCAAGTTCCTCAGCAATCCCAGATGAATCAGTGATAACATTGCTCTTGGGCTACCCTGGGAAACTCTGAGAAATGATCTGGGGAGAGCTGAACTGATTTAAGAAGGTTTGACCTGACCTAAGGCAGGTTCCCTTAAGGCTGATTCACCTTCTCTGTCCATTCCTACTCATTAGGTGAGAAAAAGATGCCCAGCAGATGCAGGCAGGAGAAGCAAGAAGTGGTGCAGAGGCAGGGGAGCATTCACATCAGCGCTGCCTTTGTCTCACCCTTGCAGGCAGGTGAAATAATGCTGTCACCAGGATGGGAGACACAACAGGGACATGCAGGTTCAGGAATTTGACTGTATCAGGGAGTCTCCCAGACTTGTTGCATCCTCTGCAGGAAGACTAGATGCATTCAAGGTTCAGGCTGCAAAGAGGATCAGTATTACCTTTGCTGCCCCCCCTGTGATCTTTGCAGGTCCCATGGTTTTTAATCCTCCAAGAACTAATCCTGCTATGTGCTCTGCTCCCTCCAAGAGATGTTCAGCACCTCAGGATGGCCTCTCATGCTGGCTCTGAGCATCCCTGCCTTACTCATCTCTAGCACAGAGAAACCCAAGGTAATTGAGTTACTTGGAAGGAGAAGTGAGGCTTATAAACT
Organism: Falco punctatus; assembly: GCF_963210335.1. Taxonomy (NCBI): domain Eukaryota; kingdom Metazoa; phylum Chordata; class Aves; order Falconiformes; family Falconidae; genus Falco; species Falco punctatus. Next base: position 1,103,648 of record NC_137581.1, read on the forward strand.
CTGAGGCTCAGAAGGACATACAAAATGTCCTGCTAGGCCAGAGTGGTTCTTCTAGCTCTGCTCCACCAACAACCATGCAAGAGCCAAGCACCTTTAGGGCAAGCAACTGGTTCCAGCTTGCTTGTGGTCCACTGCACTTGTGCGACCCCAGCACCCAGACCTGTTGGATTAGGGATGTTCAGCGTACATCCCTATTAATATCTACTTCTTGAACTAATTAGTCTACTTTGTCTAATCCTTTTAGATTAGATCCCATCTGCCTCCTGTGGCTGCAACTGCATGAAAAAGAACGGCCTAAGATCTCTTTTAAAATCATCGCCTGCTAGCTTCTCCCTAGCTCCATGCTCTTAACTGTAGGATCTGGTGAACAGCTTTAATTTCCTGCCCCATTAAAGTTGAGAGTTACAAGAAAGGATAAGTATCTGTTCTACAAATTGCCTTCACTGCTATCCTTGCTACAGACCATGCTTGATCCTGGAAAGCAGAAATCCAGCACCAGCACTGCTTCATGGCAGCTTAGAAGATGACAGACTCTGTCACTGACACAGGAAAACAAGGGTCAGTCTGCTGGGTCACTGCAGCCTACGGGAAAGGATGAACGTGCAAAGCTGCTGGAGTTTATATTTTAAAAGTTCTGTCCAAAGAGCCTGTTAGACTGCAGTGTTTGCTTTTGTTGGCTTTTGTAGAAATAAAGTGCTCCTTTAATATATAATCAAGTGAATTAGTAACACTGCTTTAAATAAGACAAGCCAAACAACCACGACAGCATCAGTTCAGATGTTTTATGTCTGGGCATGGGTTGTTTACCGCACAGCTGGGTGTAGGAGTCCCAGTACCAGCCAGATTTCACTGTCCTACACCCCAGCAGCTCCCCCACGCCCGGCACAGGCCCTGGGACAACAGGCTGCAAATCTCGTCTACTTTGTCAGAGTGCAGAGGATCAGACCCATATCACAAACTGTTTGTGTTTTTGTTAATTAAAGTATGTTACAGCTCAGTAGATCTGCAGTCCCCTAAATCCAAAGGCTCCCCAGGGAGCATAACCGCACTTCAATTAACTTGCAACGAAAGAAATTCAAGTTTTGCCCTACGAGCAAGTGTGTTTTAAAGCTGTGCAGCTGGAGGGGAGGAGCTGTGCTGGAGAAGCAGATGTGTCTTTTGGCAGCTGGGCCCTCTCATTAAAGGAGCAGAGAAGACGGAAGAAGGCAACTCCCAGTATCGCTCCCCCCTCCCGGTCCTCTCCCCCCATCCCACTGCTGTAGGATCTCCTACGTGGCACTGTGGAGGCAGGGAATGCTAGCCAGAACGCCTGCAAAGTCCAACTGCACTTGGAAATCACTCAAAGGCAAAAGAAATCTCCCCCTGCAATGCAGATCAGCCCGATTCCTAGCACTTTTGCCCTGGAAAAAGTGTTCATGGTCAAGATTAAGCTGATTGCTGACGTTTTGGTAGAATTTACTCGTTTTCTACACATCCTAACATCCTGCAGATTTATTGTGGCTGTCTTACAGCGATGCGCTCAGGATTGTGTTGTCTGGGGAGATGAATTAGTAGCATGGAGCAGTTTGCAAGAGCAGGAATAGGTTGGACCCAAAAGTCAGGCAAAAATTTGAAATATCTTTATGCAGGGCTGCCTGTCCTCAAACACAAATAACTATTTTAATTGAACTCCTGATACTCGTTATTGAGGCAAAGCCATTTAAAAGGACTGAAGCACAGAGCCCTGTACTTGTGTCAAAGGAGTTTGGTTCTGGGAGGCATTGAAAGAGATCAAGATTAAAAGTTTTAGAGTTTATATTAAATTTCACTAAGAAGAAAAAAAATTCTTATATGGGAAGTGATTACACAGAAGGGTTTGAAGGTGGAGCAATTCAGAGCTTGGCAGAGAAAACCAGCTGACACTGAAATTTTAAAGGAGGTTTTCTCATTTCTCAGCTGGTACATACCAGTAACATTTCACCTGTGTCTTGACTGCTTGCTATCCACAAATTCATCTTTTATTATAGCAATGTAGTAATAAAGCAAAGATTGTGCTATAAAAACCCCGGGGCCACATTCTAGTCATTTATGCAGACACAAAGCCAGGAAAACTGCTCCAAATATATACACTAGTGAACACAAAAAATACGATGCTTAAGGTACTTCAAACCTCTTTCCCACCAATTCCCTCCCAGAAGGCAGTGGATCTCTGAACGTCACTGCTGTGAAGCCATTAGGACCGTCATCATTAAAGACTGCAGCGTAAGGTACCTGCTTGAATGCAAAATGCCCAGGGAAGATGGCAGCTGGAAATGTGTTTTGTTCAGGTATTTCCTTCTCCACACACACACCACTGAAAAAGCAAAAAAAACCCAAACCCAAAAGTAAACAACTCACAGAAAGATAGGAGCCTTCAGGCACCCGAAAGGTCTTCATGCTTGGCACCCAAAAGGTCGCCCACTGAGTGAGACCCCTTGGCACTTTTCCCCTGTAATAGCTTTTGTGCAAATGACATCGCATGGATCAATTCAGCCATAATAAAGGCTATTGGGAATGGATGAATGGTATAATCTTTCTCACCGCCAGAAGCAAACACCCAGTGACCAGAACAACCTTCCCATTATCTGCTACTGCTGTTATTAAGGTCTTGTTGCTGCAAACTGTGCTGTGAGCGAAATCATCGTAGAAACACTGTGTTATTGCACATGGTGGAAAATTTTGTACAGGGAGGGCTGAAAGACCTCCCCTCGTTTGAGGTGTGGAGTATCTATTCACATAGCATCATCTGAATGGTTTAGACAGAAGAAAAATGTTGCTTTCTGATGCCATCTTCTACGATCAGTGGACTGGTGTCATGCAGTGGAACAGACAGTGGAAAGATGAGGTGATCCTGATGCAAGGTGCTTGCAAGACAACCCAGGTCTGAGAGTAGAATATTCAAAGCCAGAAGACAAAAATCAGGTGCTGTTTTCTACTATAGCAACAAGAGACAGCAACCCACAGAGACCCCCTGTCTTCTGAGGGAAGCCGAGAAACTTGCAGAGCCAAAACCAGGGCAGGGAAATGAAATTACACGGTGATTAGGAGCAAGGGAAGACAGAGACATCAGTTAAAAAACAGAATGATGCAGCATCGTTCTGGTAACATGGTAAATGTCAATGAGAATGGTGCTTAATTACTGGGTGGTACCTAGCATATCATTATTTCCCAGATTGCTGTTAGAAAAAATCCCATGCTATCTTAAATTGTGACAGGGTTGAAACCAAGTGGTGTTCAATACTTGTGACTCAGCGCAGAAACTTCCCTACGGCACATAACTTTGCTGTAAGCCCTCTGGCCAAGGCAGTCTGGCACCAGGCAGCACGAGCATTTAACTCCTTCAACGTTCCTGTGGGGGCTGTGGATATCTGCTACCATAATGCTTTTCTAAATTGTGTGAGTTTGCCAGACATGAGGATTTTGCCACTGTGTTACACTACAACAAAGAACAGACCCCAACTGCCCTGCTCATCTCGCACCTACAGCACAGGGGGAATTTGGAAGTATGGAAGAATTGATGGGTAAGAGGTTCACCACTCCATCAGCCCAGCTGGTGGGGAAAGGGAGAGATGGGTGTTAGGCACAGGTGGGGAGATGGATGAAAAACCAGTCTCTGGGATACAGCAATACAAAGAAGCTCTCCAGCTGCCTGTAACTCAGCCATTGGGTCCCTGCAAGGCGAATGCAGGTCCTCTTGGGTACCCCTGAGCCGGCGGGGGGGGGGGGGGAGGGGCAGGGGGGCATTTCGGATGGCAAGATGTGGCTTGAACCAGGTACAGATGTTAACATGTGCTGCCTGCGACTGTTGTGGTTGTGGCTGAAGCACTTTGCAACATCCTTGACTTCATGGAGGATGGCACCCCGGAAAAAATAAATAAATCACCCACCTGACATGCCTACAACCACCCAGCCTCCGGGGGGCGGGGGGAGGCAGGGAGTGAGATGGGCCGCTGCCCCGTCAACATGCAAAAGCACGGGTTTGACTAGGGAGAGGGTCCTGTCCTGCTGCTGCTGCAAGGCCCGGCGGCGAGGCAGCTCCGGCAGAAGGAGGGAGCCCGCGGTCCCCCGGCCCCCCCTTCCAGCAGCAGCAGCGGGGCCGGGCGCTCCCTGCCATTGGCGGCAGGCCGGGAGAGCTGGATCGGATCCTCCCCTTCCTCTCCCTCCCCAGGCGGTTTTGAGAGGTTTTTCCCAACTTTCCAGAAGTTTCTCGCCTGCCCCTTATATACCCCCTCCACGGGACCGGGAGGTGCACAGGGGAGCCCAGCAAAGCAGCGCCCCGGCTCGCAGCGCCGCAGGTAAGGGGACGCGGGGGGGGGGGCGGGGCGGGGCAGCCTGGGCTCGCAGGACCCCCGGACCACCAGACCACCACTAGGCTGGGATGCGGCCAAGCTGAGGCTGCAGCAGGCCGAGTGTTACTTTGGGGTCTTGCATGCTCCTGGCTGGCCCCACAGGGCAGGGAGGTCGGGGTGGGGGTATTGCACGGGGGAAGGGGGTTGCAGGGGGAGGAGGGTTGCAGCGGGGTGGGTTGATGTGGGGGATGTGGGTACGGTACAGACCGTCCCACAAGCTGGGTCTGTTTTTTGAGAAAAGATGTGAGATGATCCCTCTCCCCACCACCTCTAGTTTGCTAGAGATTGTTGCGGTGAAACTGCATCCTGGTTTTCACACCCAGGAGAAACTTACAGGGGGTAAACAAAGACGAGAGGAGGGTAAAAGCAGCACCAACTTGGTCCAAGTCATCCCGGAGCAGCCCTGGCCGAGAAAATCCTCCAGCCCCTGCTCCTGCCCAGCCTGGGAGCCTTCGGGATCCTGGGCACCAGCCCAGCGCAGGGGGCAGAGCTCCCCTCCCTGCAACGAGACTGACTAACCCTGCCCTGCCTGCCTTAACAAAGTGTCGCGGCCCGCTGCTGACATGGAGATGGCCTTTTGCTTGCATTGCCTCCGTCCTGTGGCTTTGCTACTTGGTCACAGGAGAAATAAGCCCTCGAAGGGGTGCGTGCCTCCGGCTGGCTGTCGTGGATGATGGCACCTCGAAACCCTGCCAAAGAGCGGGTCCCCACAGCCCCGAGGAGGTCTGTGGAATGCCACGTTGGCGTGGGGCGGCCCCTTGCAGGGCTGGGCCGTACAAATGCAAGAGAGGATGTTACTGGCTGCGCCATTCTTCTAGATTCCCTCTTGATTTTCACCTTGCATTATGAATTCACCAATAATCTCGGCCATAATCCAAGGATGGGCAAAATTTCTCTGTCCTGCTGCCGCAGGCTGCATCACTCATCACAGCCCAGCGCACCCGGCCAAACTTCTCCCCAGTCTCTGAAGTAATGAACCTTTTTTAAGCTGAGGATGTAAGTGGCGGGGGCTGCCCATTGCTCACAAGAGAACTACTCCATGTATCTGTTTTCTTTCAGAATGAAAAAGGCAAACGTTGACCTCACTATGAAACAGTTTCAAGGTATCTCTAGAAATAAAAGGGAAGAAAAAAAAAAAAAAAAAACCCTCAGATTTTAAATGCTTGCTGCACCCAATCCTGTCTGCACCTTAAAAAGTGTGACAAGGGCAGTTTTGAGCCTGTTGCACAAGTCTTTGCTCCTAAGTAGCTGGGATGGCTCTTCCAATGGAGTTCTACTCCTAAAAGGATTTTAGGATAAAAATTGCCTCCTTCTCTGAGGCTACGTAAGTCCCACTCTGGCAAAGGAACCCTGGTGCAACTGCGCATTCCCTTTGCTTCGGGCTGTGTGCATGTTTCCTTCCATATGTAATCCCAGCGGGCCCTTCGCTTCCTGCTCTGTTTGCTTTAACCCTGAAGCTGCCCCGTTGCAGCCTTTTCCTGTCTCCCAATGCAAGCAGCAGCTTCTGAGGCTGGCCAGGAGCAGGGCAGAAGGAGAGGACCAAGGTCCAAAACGTCACTGTAACCTTGGACATGATGCAGCCTGTCAAGGAAAAGCTCACCCAAAAGCTCACTGTGGGCGTGAAGGTGGAATTTAAGCCCTGAGGATCTGCCATCAGGAAGGTTTGCTGCAAGCAGTGTGAAGTCAGGAGGGAGGGAAGGTCTGTGGACAGGTTATAGCCTTGGAGGCAGGTGGGATGAGCTCCAAAGAGCTTTGAGACACAGCATTTAAGACTGATCAGTCTGCAGATTTATCAAGAGCTAGTAGCTCTGAGCCCTCACTGGGCCATGGGTGCACCTACCTAATGCATGAACCTATTGGGAAGGGGCTCTGCTAGGGGGGGAAGGGGTCCACCACCTTCCTCTGCCCCAGTACCCCCCTGGCAGGGCTGTACAGGCAAACCAAAGTCAAACAGAGCTGAACTGAGAGGGTTGGTTGGATCTTCTCGAGGGGCCTCTCCGGCTTAAGCTTGGTGGAATGGAAGCTCCTGTGCTCCATCTAGTGTCTAGAAAGCTGAGCATCTGGGTACTGGGCTGAGGTCCCCCGGCAGGATGAGCTCTGCCATACACTGACTGCAGTAGCCCCTGGATCGACAGGCAGCACCGTGCTATGTGGTCCCTGGGCAGCAGAAACATTCCACTTTTAGCTTTCCCTGACAGGGCGGAGGCTTGACTTTCTGCTCTGAGGAGAGAATCACAGAAGGGTTTGGGCTGGAAGGGACCTTCAAGACCAGCCAGTCTCACCCACCGCCAGGGGCAGGGCCCCCTCCCCCCAGCCCAGGCTGCTCCCAGCCCCGTCCAGCCTGGCCTTGAGCCCTGCCAGGGATGGGGCACCCACAGCTGCTCTGGGCAACCTGTTCCCATGTCTCATCACCCTCAAAGTGCAGAATTTCTTCCTTATACCTAATCTGAATCTGCCCTCTTTCAGTTTAAAGACATTCCCCACGATGTCCTACTGAAATTGTATGAGAAATGTGTGTTGCTTCCAGTCCCTGGCCCCTCCTTAAATCATTTACTGTACATAAGCACGTAGTAACATAGTAAAATTGCTTAAAAAAAAGCAGCTTTCATTCAAAGCGCACAGGCTCTGCATGCCAGAGTGCAGCCTGGCCTCTTGAAGATTAATTGTTGCTCAGGGAAAGAGCCCAGCACAGACTTGGCATTGTTGCACCCCAAGTGAAACCTTAATGCAGATGCTGTGGCTCTCACTGGAGCACAGGAGTGGGTTTCCCTGGAAGAGCCCCTGGGATCTCTGAACACTCCACGAAAGGCTTGAATCATGCTGATGGTGAGCTCTTCTTGCCCCCCAGCAGGTCCTCAGAGGTGTCCGGTGCTGCCAAAGCCATGTGGATTATTCTGGTGTTTGCTCTCTGCGGCCTCGCTGCAGCTGTGCCCTCGGAGGACAGGAAGCTGAGTGACAAGGCAACAACGCTGGCTGACCGAAGCACAACACTGGCCTTCAACCTCTACCATGCCATGGCAAAAGACAAGAATATGGAGAACATCCTGCTGTCCCCTGTGGTCGTGGCTTCTTCTCTTGGCCTCGTGTCCCTTGGGGGCAAGGCCACAACTGCCTCCCAAGCCAAGGCAGTGCTCAGCGCAGACAAGTTGAATGATGACTACGTGCACAGCGGGTTGTCTGAGCTCCTTAACGAGGTCAGCAACAGCACAGCCCGCAATGTCACCTGGAAGATTGGCAACCGCTTGTACGGCCCCGCCTCCATCAACTTTGCTGATGACTTTGTGAAGAACAGCAAGAAACACTACAACTACGAGCATTCCAAGATCAACTTTCGAGACAAGAGGAGCGCCCTGAAATCCATTAACGAGTGGGCAGCACAGACCACAGATGGGAAACTCCCAGAGGTCACAAAAGATGTTGAGAAAACTGATGGAGCTCTCATTGTCAATGCCATGTTCTTCAAGCGTAAGTTCCACCTTCAGTTCTTGATATAAGTGACCCAAAACTTGGCCTGAGCCAATACAGAACAGCCCAAATTGGAAGCTGAACTAATCCTAGGCCCACTGGAGGTATGCTCTTTTTCAGAGCATGCAGCTGGGAGCTGCGCATGAAACTACTACCCATTCCCTTTTCTTACAAGCTGAATTTCTCTCTCCTGTAGCTCACTGGGATGAGAAGTTCCATCATAAGATGGTGGACAACCGTGGCTTCATGGTGACCCGTTCCTACACTGTGGGAGTCCCCATGATGCATCGCACCGGTAAGTTGCAAACCTGCCCCATGTCAAGACCAACTGAAGGTACGCTCACTGCTGCTCCATTATCCGGTTTTCCACTAGCTGCTTCCAAGACTGTTTTGCCTCACTTATTAGTGAGAAAGAACAAAGCACGCTGCGCTTGTTCTGCTGACTCGGTCCCTCTGAACAGAGAGAATCCACGTTTACCATTGGGTACTTGGCTGTTAGGAATAAATCCTAGCTCATCACGCAAATAGGAGCTGCAGTTTTGAGTTCTTGCCAGCTCCAATAGCGCTGGACCAGTTCCCAAAACAGCATTCAGACTCACTTCGCTTGCTGGCTGGGGAAAGTCCAGGGTGAATTCACAAGGTTGTGGGTAGCTTTGCCTCTATTCCACACCTCACCATTTCCTGCTTCTGATTTCAAGGTCTCTACAATTACTATGATGATGAGACAGAGAAGCTCCAGGTGGTAGAGATGCCACTTGCTCACAAGCTCTCCAGCATGATTTTTATCATGCCAAACCATGTGGAGCCTCTGGAGCGGGTTGAGAAACTGCTGACCAGGGAACAGCTGAAGGCCTGGGCTGGCAAGATGAAGAAGAGATCAGTGGCCATCTCACTGCCGAAAGTCATCCTGGAAGTCAGCCATGACCTTCAGGTAAAGAAAAGTCCTTAAAGAAAACAGTGGGGCATTACAGTTCTTTGGAGTGGGAGGGAAGAGAGCGGGATGACAGGTTATCTAGGCCCATCATCCTTTTTCCAGTGGCTAGTCTAACCATGGCTGGAAAGGATTGCACAGTGTCATCTCCGGGAGGGTTGCTGACCTCTTTTCTCCTCCTAGAAACACTTGGCTGATCTGGGCCTGACAGAAGCTATTGACAAAACCAAGGCTGACTTGTCAAAAATCTCTGGCAAGAAAGACCTTTACCTATCCAATGTCTTCCACGCTGCTGCTCTTGAATGGGACACTGAAGGAAACCCCTATGATGCTGACATCTATGGCCGAGAGGAGATGAGGAACCCCAAGCTCTTCTATGCTGACCACCCCTTCATCTTCATGATCAAGGACAGTAAAACCAACTCAATTCTCTTCATTGGCAGGCTCGTGAGGCCCAAAGGAGACAAGATGCGTGATGAGTTGTAGTTAGGTTGTTAGGGTGGTGGGTTTTTTTCCCAGAGCTTTGGTTTGTGTGTTTTTAGCGGGGGATTTCAAAAAAGGGGAAACACTATTTTGTATCCTTCTCGAACTATGGGTGCTATTCAGACCAGGGTGCATTGTGATGAGAAACCAGCATACACTTTACCTCACCCCAAAATACTTATTGCACAAACCCACCTCCAGAGAGGATCAGTGGAGCCTGGCACAAGAGGGTCACCAGGAGGGGAAGGCAATGGGCATGCACTGAGCTGCTGGCATACTCTGCCAAGACATTCAGGCTAACGCCCAGCTCCTCCCTGCACTCGAGTTTAGCCTCCTGTAAGCATCTCGCTGCTACCATCAGCCCTGCAAAGGCACAGGCTCTCCACCCTTCCATCTCAAATGCTTCTGCACATTTAGCTCTGCCACTTAATTTTCTCCCCCTTTGATGCTACACAGCACCACACCAGAGCTGCTCTGGTCACTTTGCAGTGTTCCTTGCTTCTCTCTTGTCTTCAGTGGTGCGTAACAGCTGTGCACCACCCCTCTGGGGGCAACATCTGGAATTAAACATCCTGTAGCAGGCACAGAGGAACTCTCTTGGTGCTTCTGCATCAGCACACAGGGCTGGGAAAGAGACAGTGCTGTGAAGGTTCTCCCAGTTACAACCAGGGCTGTGACCTGTTGTAGCAGGCTAAGGGACTGCTGCTGGCTTCTCACAGGGAGGTGGATCATGTTCATTTCCTCTTTTTTGTTTAAATACAAAGCTTTAGAGCTGCCCTTACCTGACTTCCTAATGACCCTTTTCTGAAGATCCTCTCCACCATGATACTTTAACTCCCTGTTGGCTGACCTGGACAAGGGCATGCTGAAAAACAAATGTATTTATAGTTATACTCGTATTTATGTCTGATGATGAGCAAGTTTCACAGCCTGATCCAGCCTAGACTTGGAGGCTACTCCTATCTTCCTCCTTCTTTCAAAGATACCATTGGGTTAACACCATTTAAAGAAGTAACATGATCCTGTGAACATTGAAGCACATCAGGTAAGCCTTGCTACACACTGCAAGACATCGCAAAGCAAGTAATGACAAAACTATTGAAATGAGAGAAATCTGTGTGTCACAATGTAAGTGCCAGTTATTTAAAAACCAGCAAGGAGAGTGACTGCATTGCTTTGCTTTGTTTATTTCCCTGCCAATGTGCTTACTGTCAGGTTGCTACACAGAAGCCCAATACTGCATTTTTTCAGACAACACACAGGACTATGTCCACTTATCAAGTTACAACTCCAAAGTTTATTAGGCTTTCCCACAGGCAAAAATGCAGCAGCTTGCACTCCCAAGTTTGACCCAACCATGCCTTCTCCAGGTTTGTAAGGTTACACAATTGCAGACGAGCTCATCTGCCCCAATTCCTATCCAAGCCAGCGAGAATGGGAGATTATTCTCCTTAAGCCTCTTCCCAGATCATATTCCCAGGTACTTTCCCTGCTGTCTTGGGAAGCAGGAGGCAATCCACAAGGATGTACCCAAATGCACAGGAAGCCTAAAGCCCGCTGTGTATGCTAGACGCTACCCAGTGAATCAGTGCACTGAAACTCGCACAGGCTAGCACGTTAACGGAGGATGGGGGTGGGTAAAGGGGGTGGGCAAGGCAAGAACACACTGTGTGATATTGTGAATAATTTGCATCATATGGATGCAGGTGTCTGATGGCTTTTATTACCTGTTCTTGTACCACACAATGACAGTTGTATAATTTTGCAATAAAACTTTTTCAATGAACCTCTGGAAGCCACAGTCACTTGGAGGGTTTGGGTGGAGACAAAACACTTCAACAAAAGCCAAGGGGTTCCTTGCCACCCTTAAATCCAATACACCTTTCTCAATCTGGCAATTATGGACAAGAATTACACTTAATACACAACAACAGATGAATTCCTGTGACATGGGAATTCCTGTGACATGGGAAAGGAACACTATTAGCAGGTCAGCTTTTCATTTCACTTTTGAGTTTTTCTCCTGAAACTGCAAGTATCCAGCATCTTTAATACTTAACAGGTAAAGGACCCACTGCCCTGCCGTTTAACACAGCAGCAAATGACTGTTAAAATACGGTAGCATAGGAATGAGAAGTGAGCTGTTGGCCACAGGGACCAGCCTTCCTGACCTGAGAACCCAAAGCTTCTCTAGCTGGGATCTAATAAAAGGAAACAGCAGGAAAAAGAACTGCAAAGAACCTGCACCATCACTGTGGCTATACAGCTAAAGATGCCTTCCGTAGCTGAAAAATCCAGCAGCATCAGACCCTGCTGGCCCATGTCCTTCCACTGCTGGAAAGGGATTAACTTGCCGTCCATTCAAGCATGCAACCTTCTGTCACACAGCCACAAGCAACTAAAAGCCAGTCATCTCCCCTTTCCATACCAAAACAGCCACATCTGGGATGGGCAGGCACACACACCCACACAAAGCTCCTCACGGACTAAAAAAGCACGAAGTGCTTGCTGGATCAGTGTTTCACTGCACAAAATTACAGAAGCCATCTCCAGCACTAACACCCAGTAGCCCAGGAACATCATCAACCCCAAATGTCAATACAGCAACTTAAAAGCTTTCCAGAGCTCCTGAGTTTATCCTGCCCCCAGCTCATCTTGCAGCTTTAAATGCTCATGGTTTTCATCCCAGAGAAGGGAGCACCCTCATGGCACAGAGAACTGAATGCTCCCTCTAAGTCTACTTTAGCAGCTTCTTCAAACAGCTCATAGTGGTAGTATACGCCAACCAATGCACACCAGACAGGTATTCAGTTCACGCATGCAAACTTTGACCATTATGGGGTAATCAGAATAGTCTGGGTTGAAGGGACCTTTGAAGTTCTAGTCCAACCCACCTGCCACAGCCAGGGACATTTTCAACTGCATATGGTTGCTCACAGCCCTGCCCAATCTGGCCTTGAACGTTCCCAGGGATGGGGCACCCACAGCTGCTCTGGGCAACTTGTACCAGTGCCTCACCACTCAGTGTGAATAGTTCCTTCCTTACACCTAGTCTGAATCTTCCCTCCTTTAGTTTAAAGCCATTCCCCCTTGCCCTGTTGCAACAGGCCCTACTAAAAAGTCTGTTCAACTCTTATAAGCCCCCTTTAAGTACTGAACAGCTGCAATAAGGTCTCCCCGGAGCCTTCTCCTCCCCAGGCTGCACAGCCCCAGCTCTCCCAGCCTGTCCCCACAGCAGAGGGGCTCCAGCCCTCTGACCAGCTCCGTGGCCTCCGACGGGCCCGCTCCAACAGGGCCATGTATCCTGTGCTGGGGACCCCAGAGCTGGATGCAGTACTGCAGGCAGGGTCTCACCAGAGTGGTAATCCTTGATGTTGTCCTCAACTTCTCACAACATGATGGATCTAGCAAGAGAGGTACAGCAATACGAGTCTTAAACACACTACTCACACACCTCGATCTTACAGACAAGCAACTAAGTATCTCTTGATTCTACCAGTGATCTGCACTGTGATATTAACAGGCTGATGGACTGGGATGGAAAGCTTTAGACCAGAAAGAAACAGCAGTCTCCAGGAAAGTCAGCCCTCACTAGAGGACTGCAGGAGGAATTTCTAGCTGATCATCACCCAGCATACCAGGACATTTAAGAATTTATAGACACAACACACATGGCCTTGCACTGCGTGTCACTCTTCTACTGCTTAGAGCCTTCCAGCTTTTACGCATTTCCTGCTCCTATAAAATGACAAACCTGGTCTGTCACCACTTTTCCCCTGGAATTCTTTTCCAAATTCAAATTTTTATTTCAAAATAAATAAATTGATGTATTATTCACCCTAACACTTAACATATAATAACTTTTTTTAAAGCTTTCCACTGAAAGATGGCACAGAAACCTGAGATCAGACTCATTCTCTGACACCGCAAGAAGGCACATCTGTTTCTGACAGACTTAACCAGCTTCTCAGCCAGCACCCTGCCAGGCTGGGTTTCCAGGCCTGCCAGAGAAGCCAGGAACAGGACTGAGGCTCACACATCCACACATGCTGCCAGACAGACCAGTTCTTGACACTGTCTGTTTAAAATTAAGTTTGTAAACTGCCTGCCTAGCTCCTGCAGAGAAGCCTCCTAAAAATGGAAATCTGGATGTAAAAGCTATTCCTAAGAAATTATTTTGCAGAATTGTGCTACTTTTGTTAATGCAACAAACAGATATCTCAACAAAACAAAGCCTTGATCCTAGGCACAACATGATCAATTATAATCTCTTCCCATTACTACACTGGACTTTGAAAAACACTGGGAAAGGAGCTGACAAAACTAGAATCTCTGCCTGAAACTTAACCAAATGCTCAGTGTGACTGCTTCAGCCACAGGGCTTTAGCCTGACCGCAGCAGAGAACAGCACCAACAGTAATTAATAGAGCAACGGAAGAGAGGTAAAAGCACACCTCTGCCTACAGACTATGCAGTTCAATAGTCTAAGTAGCCTTGTGATCTATCATCAACATCTACCCATGTTGTCTTACAGCTCATTAAAGCCAGTTGTTAATAGTGACACATTAATGGACTGTCTACTCAAGCCCTGTAAAGTTTCCTCCCCAATCACTTCAACATATTTCCATCCCAAAGCTTAGGGCAGAAGGTTTGAAATCCACAGTGCACACTCCCCCCACCCCAACTAATGTCTAAATACCTACTCAGAAGTTTGTCTCACCCCACGTCTCCGCCAGCTAAGGTCACCTGACCCTAACAGGAGCTATAATGTTCCTATATGGTCTAAAGCCCTGAAAGTCACATACTGAATGTCTTTTCAGTGATGACAAGGGAAACAGATGCACAGATGTGAAAAAAGCATTTAGTACACTGTAGTAGTGTTTCACTTGAAGCCAGAAAGATACCAATTACTGCAACTGCTTTGGACACTACTAAGCTTTCCCCTTCTGGAAACCTCAGAGAAAGGGACTGGTAAGTAAGTGAAGAGTTACCAGTACTACTCCAGTTAATGGGGTGTTATTAATGACCCCCTAAACACCAGAACGCTGCTCCAGCTCTACCTAGAAATCAGCATTCTTCCCCACTCTTAGATCAGGATCTGGTGAGTTCACTCCAAAAGGGTTACACAACTCCGTACCAAAGATGGGAACAAGGCTTTCCTGGAATACATCTTGCAAAAAAAAGCACCTCCACAAACACTGTCTTTTGTGATTTTATTAAGACATGTTTTCAGGACAGTCAAGCTTCTGGTTGCAGATGTTACAAACCCTACAACAAAAAACAAAATACCAAGTGAGATGGTGGCAAACCATTTCCCATAACCACTAATAAACAAGTTTCAAGTTTTCGAATTAAATGGCACCTCTAACTTGGTGCATTTTAGCCAATGATCCCCCTTTCCCCAACAGGAGCAGACCTTGCTAGTCAGATTCCCTTGTTTCACCGTAGCTCTGCAAACACCCTGAACCCTCCCAGTTCACGCAGGGCTAGCTTCAGTCAGAGACCATCACAGCCCGGTTTTCACTAGTGGCAAAGGCGGCTTTCTGGAAGAGGCCTTAGGCCCTGTGCCTCCTGCTGCTCTCAAGAGAAAGCGAGCAAAACTTTCAGAAGCAGCAAGTTGCACATTTTCACTGGGAACAACCCCAAGCAGGTCTCAGGCAATTTCAAGCTATCAGTTTCTGTCTTTAGAAGCTACTCATTCAGGGAGACAGGATTTCAAACCTTGATTATTTACTTACAAAACTAGCCTACATGTTGTACTGAACATCACCAGCTTCTAAGTCTATCCCAAACCAGATCCCATGGAGGGAGGAGTATCTAAGAAATATACACCCTGTCCCAGAGACAATTCACTGGCAGCAGGTGGCACAATGTGAAAACATCAAAGGCACTGAACCCTTCTCAGACAAATGCCTCTAAGTCACTCAAATTGTGACCCAAGGTCCCCAAATCCATGCTGCAGAACACAACATGAAACCGGGCACTTGGACAAGGATATTCCCTTTCAGACTCGTCATCTCATCTTCACTGAAGGGTGTGCTTAGGTGGTTTGCGGCATGCCTTTGCAGATGCCCCCTTCGCCCATGGCAACACTCAATCCAATCCTGCTGACCACTGCACTTGGTGCAGCACAGCAGCTTTTCTTCCCAGTACCCCAGTTACATGACAGCTTTTTTGGTGACAGACACCTTCCCCACATGGATCCTCACCAAACCCACCTCCCACTGCTTCAGGCACTTACCCCTCACGCAGTGGGAACTGGCTGAGGCATAGCTGGCTGTTCTGGTTTGCCACCTTTCTGCTCTGAAATGGGGGTGGTGGGCAAGATCTCTTCTTTGGGTTCCACAATGCTGACATGGTCTGGCAGAGGCTTTTTGGGGCCAATCTTTCCACTTGGGTCCCAGGGCAACATAATCTTTACTTTGATGCCCAGTACTCCTGTGAAGAGCAACAGGAAAACAGACACGCTCATTCAACACGAAATATCAGCCACACATTCACTAGGGACAAGCCCCAAGGTTGCAAAATATGCTACCTGCACCAAAAACATCTCCTGACAACACTGAAGATGCAAGCTGATCAACACAAACTTGTTACAGCTTAAAAATCTAATTACTGTGAATTTACATCAGCATGTTTACATTTATCCAATTCATTGCCTTTGCTAAGCACAGCCTGGGACTACGATGAAAACATGCTAACTCTGAAGTCATGCTATCCCTGCTTTTAAACCCTGTCCTTCCTGGGGTAGCTCAGCTCACTTTCCTGGGAAATTGCACTGGTTTTTTTGCATCCCTTCTCAGACAAATGCCTCCAAATCATCCAATGAGTAGGACATCCTGCCCAGGACAGCCTTAGCACAGCACCACAGAACATGGCACTGAACAGGCTGCAATGACACAAGGACATCCTTTCTGACTTGTCATCGCATGATCACCAAAGGGAACGTGAAAAATAGCTTTGTCTATGCTAGTATCCCCACATCAGGTGTTCTGTAATTAAGTAACCCAAAGCCACTGAAGATGGGTAAGGCATTTGTGTTTTACCAGAAGGAAGGATAAGCGTAAGCAGGCTTGGCTGGTTTAGCTGGGAAGACTTGCCAGGGCGCAGCTATGGGGGAAAACTGTCTGACACTTGCTTTTTCATGGGTCTTGTAACACCTGTGTTCTGCCTGCCTACCCCTAAGAGCCAAGAAAGCCAGAATCTAAACTGCCAACAGCTCTTACAACTCAAGTCAATGTGTGTTTCATTTGCAAGTTGTTTTGTAACTGGCCACAGGATACAAGTGAGAGTATCTAGAAAATCTAGTCACATTCTCAACTGGAAACATTCAGCCACCACCACTAGAAAAGTGGGTGACCTGGGATGACTACATAAAATCCTGTTGTCTGCTGAAGGCCCCTTCCTTCTCCACTGCCCATTCTCATACACAAATACAAATAAAGTTCTACTTCAGATGTAATGTGCAAACTCCACAGTGAGAGCTTCGTTGCAAAAGCCCAAGAAAATAACAGATTTTCAGTAAGAACAACTAGCAGCAGCACAATTGAACCACTCTGCAGGATCCGTGGTGCATCAGTATCATGTGAGTTGCCACTCACAGGTGACAGAAGGAAACGTCCAACCTGCAGGCACAGGATGCCAGGAGTTGAGATCTTAGAATCACAGAATGGTTTGGGTCAGAAGTGACCTTCAATATCACCTAGTTCTAAGCCCCTGCCATGGGCAGGGGCACCTTCCACTAGACCAGGCCGCTCAAAGCCCCATCCAGCCTGGCTTCGAACACTTCCAACTTTGGACTCTGAAAACCCAGAGAAGGAAATCAACAGAGCTGCAAAGGGATCTGCATCTCAGCCACTCACCTTGCCGGAGAAGGACGTGACGCACAGCTGTGTCAACATAGTAATTCACGGGGTCTCCACTGTGGATCATCAAGCCATCTACAAACTTCATGGACTTGGCACGCTGACCTCTAAGTTTGCCAGACACAACCACCTCACAACCCTTGGCACCACTTTCCATGATGAAGCGAAGGACACCATAGCAGGCTCTGCAAGAAGAGAGCAGGCACAGCATTACTCCCACTCTGCCAAATCTACATGGTTCCACAGAGGCATTTTACCCCAATTTCAAGCACAGGCAATCACACTTGAACTTTTGTTTGTAAAGTCTTCTGAACACACACCCGTGCAACCAAAGCTCTGTTAATGTTACTCAAAGCAGCAAAAATCTTCACACCGTTTTAGCACTGTCAAACCCAGCCTAAGAAAACCCTTGTGACTTATGGTCCTTGTAAGGTGGTGGAAACAGTGACAGGCACACCTTCTTTGTGACACAAAAGCAGCTCCACAGCTGAAGGTGGCCAATACACCCATGTCAGGAGTGCAGCTCCTCAGCCCTTCTCAGACAAATGCCTCTAAATCATTCAATGATGAGAGGATGCTCCTGCTGAAGAACCACCCACAGCATCACAGAACATGGCACTGCAGAGGTACTGCAACAAGAGCCACCCACTTTTCTGACTCGTCATCTTATCATCACAGAAGGGATCTGAGAAGCAAGGTCACTGTCACTTGATGAGCTACAGCTCAGCAAGAAGGTCTGAAGTAGTGTTTCAGTCCTCCACCTATTCATTCACAAAAAAAACCCCAAATGCAAGCTTTATGCACACCAGTCAGACAACTTGTAATCTGATCCAAGACTCTAAAGACTTCAACTTTTACGCATAACATACATTATCTAGCAAATACCTCCTTCAACTGTGTACAAACTGTCAAAAATACGAACTGCCCTCTCTAAGTGCAGCATTACTAGGTTAAATTTTCAAACTACAGATGGGTTGGCAAGGAGTTTTCCTGAAATAGTATTTGAATTCTTCACTATGCCATCACACTCTATTTGCTCTACTCACCGACGCACTGCTAAACCTCCCAGCAGCTTGTACCGTAGGGACTCTGCCTGAGCGATTGCACACAGACCTCTCGTAGCCACCTTCTCGGCATAGAGCTACAAAGGAAAAGAAGTAAACTCAGAAACAGGGCTCTACTTCAAGATAGTTTTAATTTCACAGAACTGGAGCTTTGTACTACTCTATGCTCCACTATCTACACTCGGTTCAGCTAGTCTTTCCACATTTGCATGCAGAAGCTTCATCCTTGTACACGACACACCCTTAATACATATGGTGCCTGTCTCCTACTCCTGGCAGAGCTGAGACACACTGATGACACTTCACTGAAAGTCAGAAGCCACATCCATGGCGCAGTCTCAAAGAGCTGCTGCTTCAAACAGCCCCAAAACATTAGGTATCACTGCAGAGAGGTATCCAGACCGTCACAAGAACTTCACTTAAGACATGGTTTCTGCAAAATATCAGTTACATCAGTTTGCTTAAGTATTAAAATCAAACCTAATAAAAGGTTTGATTTTTGAAAGCTAGGAGAGTGAGCTAGGAGAGTATTAAATCTAACCTCTCCAAGAGGCCAAAGTCTGGTATGTCAGAAGAAGCTGACATTCAAAATCAGGCACACTATATTCCTAGAGCTGACAGATCATGCTGTGCTTTGTGAGGGCTTGTGCCATTCAGTATGTTTAAGCATTTGCTGGAGATCATCAGCAAAATTCACCGTATAATGTGATCCAGCAACACTGGCCCAGCAAGTGTAACTATGAGCACCACCCCAGATCACACATTCCCCCCCACCCCTGATTTGTTTGACAGGGAAGTACTAGTAAGGACACCAGGTTCCAAACATTAAAATATCAGAAATTAATGGTGTGTCACTTCACTGTTTATTTCATTACAGTATTACATTCAAATATCTCAAATATTTGCACCAGAACAGTTTCTCTGTAAGGACAGAAACATCATGAATTCAATAAAGGTAATGCTAACACATGAATAACAAACATTACGTTGTTAAGACAAGCTTCTCACTTCAATATTGGGAAAGCAACATCCCCTGCAAAATATTTACAGAGAAGTTTAAAAAGTTTTGTCTGCATCCTACTTACTGGGAAATCAGAGAAAACCAGCCAAAGCAACAGCACTTCAAAATACCACAAACAATAATGCTTTTTGTACTTCAGTGCAAGAGAGTTTTGTAAGAATAGATAAAACATGCCCCAAATTATCTTCCAAGTCAAACTGCCTTTCAGCTGACACCATCCAGACAGTGCACAGAACCAACTGCACAACCTGCTTGCTACTGTTTTAACAGAGACAGTTTTACCTCAACACTTCCCTCAGGGAATCCAAACCGCTTCTGCACAACAGCTGTCAGCTCCCGGATGCGACGCCCCTTCTCACCCAGGACATTCTGAGTTCTGGAAGAAAAAAAGCGCAGTATGACTGAGAAAAATGCCTCCAAGTCCGGGCCTGTAATCATCCCAAAATGCTTCCAGGCTGAACATCTAAATTAGTTCAAAGGTTGTAACACTGCTGTATCACTAAAGATCACTTCAGGATCTCTTTCCCAAGTAGGTTCCTTATAATGTCATCTACCACTCCAGCCTCCAGCAGCCTCCCTTACAGCCTTGCACAGTTAGTCAACAGCAGCATCTCAGTTACCTGGTGGCAAGTATGATAATCTCAGTCCTGGTTGGAGTGACTCGCACTTCTACTCCAGAGTACCCATCTTCAGCCAGTTCACGAGTCAGAAACTCATTCAACTCAGCTTTGAAGATACCGTCAGCAACAAACTAAAAAACAAACGGACAAAGTCAAGCTCTGTTGAAGAGCGCAGCCTGAACATAAGATTTTCACATTTTGAGTCTGGGTGCAATTCATCCCTGGGAACATCATGCAGACCAGCAGTTTCTCCCCCCACGAAGAGGAAGCAGCAGTGGGGAGCAATAAAAAGCATCCTCCCTTAAGTTCCCAGAGACAATTCCGTTGTAGCAGGAGCCTACACCACTGCCTGCTCCACACCTCGCCACAGCTACACTTCGTGCTGAAGGCTGAAATCATAGCTCGCTGCTACGTCTCGCGGTGGTACTCTGATTCGGGTATGAGTTTACATAAAATAAAATAAATACAGGGATCAAATCCCTTTACCAGCCCCACAAGGGCCTGTTGCTAGGGCTCTAGCTTCCACCGTGACAGGGCACAGGCCCCAGGCCTCCCTCCCTCTCTCAGACAGGCAAGAGCCCTGCCGGCCCACAGAAGCGGGGAGTCACTAAACCCAAACTTCTACTACTACTACCTACTACTACTACAAAAAAAAAAAAAAAAAAATTAGAAAAACTAAGTAAGTTCAGCAGCTTTCAGCAGCGTTCCGCATCCCCACGCACAACCTCAACCTGTCTCCCCCGTGCACACAAGCCCAGAGCCCCGTGCAAGCCCCACACAGGCCCGGGGGGGAATCACGGCTCCCTCCCGCCCCGCGCGCTCCCTCACCCCGGCCTCCCGCCGCCATGTTCCCCGCCGGGCCTCCGATCCGCATCCGCCGCCATCCTCCCGCATCCGCCGCCATCCCCTCGCCGCTGCTTCACCCCGGTGAGGCCCGGGGCCGCTCCGGGCGTGACGCCGCCGATATGGAAGTGCCCCGCAGCCGCAGCTCGGCGGGCCGCCGCCCTCACCTTGCGCTTCTTGGAGATCTGCACCGCCATCTTGAGCCGCGCCGCCCGGCGGAAAGGAGGGTTCCAGCACCTGAGGGCGTGCTATATCTGCCTTCCGTGGTGTCCCATTGGGCCGGCGGTATCACGTGGCCGGGCGAACGGGGGCCGATGGGAAATGTAGTCCTTCCGGTGCCCGGACACGCCGCCATCTTGGGGAGGCTTCCCGCTGCTAGCGCTGTCAGTGCCCGGGCAGGCTGCTGTGAACGCCTACAGCCGGCATTGAAAAAGGCGGTGAAAGAGATATGTAATGGGTGCAGGAGTTAGCAGCATGATAATTCAGCCCCATTTTCTACCTGGAGCCTTGCTGTGGTGGGAAAGAGGCCCTTCCCTCACAGTACTGCGGCCGGCCAGCCCCGGTGTGAGGGGAGCGCAGCCGGCGGGCTAGCAGGAGGTGAGGGGAGCAGCAGAGCCCCTCTCTAACAGGTTGCTTCTGTAATTTAAACCTTGGGTTTTTTAAGGTATTCACTAATGAAGGAAACTCCCGTCGGGAAAAAGGTGTGAAAATTCACATACAGGCTATTTGGTTATTTCCAGGGAAACATCAGGGATCTTCGCCGCCAGAGAATACTGTATCCAGTAATTTGCTGCTTTATTCAAATTTTAACAGTAACTGTTAACAATGTATAGTTAACTGTAGATACAGACAATAGCTAACTAAACCTAAAGGTATTGCAGGTCTTCCCTACAGTGTGTACAGCATCTTGAGCAACAGGGCTGTGGTCCTTGCTGAAAGACAAATGATTCAGTAAATAGGACAGTTGCAGTTCCAGGACAGATCTTCTGTGGGTTTATTTTTTCTCCTATGATGCAATCATCACCTCTACAGTGTGGGCACTGGGTTAAATTAGTAACAGCTTGAAACTCTCACTTGAAATTCTCGCTTGAAACTTCTGTGGTAGCCAAAAATGGGGAAAGCAGCGATTTTTAGAATGATTTAGGGATTGTAGGGGATTACAGGGATTTGGTTGTGACATTTCGATTAGAAATAATAATAATAATGGGAGGAAGTGATGCATGAAAATACCTGGACGCTAGTGGGTAAATATAGTCTCTTTGGGAAGAGTCAGCAAAGGGAAGTCCTGCCTTGCAGACCTCCCAGAAGGGAGCCAGAAGATACAGGGATAAGGACAAAAAAGGTTGAGATAAGCTGCTTGGCTTTTTGTAAGGCTTCTCTTGGAAAACCTTGCCAGAGGCTTTACAGAAACGAAGCAACCATGGGCGAAGGCAGGGGCATTGCACAGCTTTGCTCCTTACATGGATGCTGCAGGGAACTGTGCAACAAAAGAAGAAATTAAATGTTAGAATTATTGGAGAGAAAAAAAAAAGAAGAAGAAAAAAGAGACAATCATTTCATGGGTCTGTAAATAATTCCGTGGTGTGCCCACTGGGTACATCTGGTCCTCTTTCTCCAAAAGTGTGAAGGAGACCTGGGAGAGGGGCAGAGCAGGGCAGCAGAGAAGCTGACCAGTTCGGGAGCACTTCTCTGTGAAGTAAACTGTGCAGGTTGGGACTCAACCTGGGAAAGATAAAATGTGGTCAAGATCTACCAACCCACAGAAGCTTCAGGAGGGTGGGCAGGGTGTGACTGTTCATAGTCCTCCCGCAAAGGGCAGGTGAAGGCAGTGGGAGGGTGGGTGTTTGCTGCAAACAGGTTTGTTGTATTTTGTTTCCTTTGGGGTTTTGGCTACAGAAAGAAACTCTGGACTAGATTACTTCTGAACCAGCACGGCTGCTCTCTTGTTTGTAGGTAGCTGACAGTAGCGGATTGCAGGTTAGGGCCAATGTTCAAAATTAGACAGTTGATGGCCCCGATTGCCCCACCAAGAGGCATTGCCACAGGCTGGTCTGCCTGGCAGCCATCTCCCACACTGCCTCCATTTCGGGCTGGGCTGCTCAAGTTGTGCGAAGTTGATGAGCAAAGAGCAGGTCCCCATAAATGTGCCAGGCAGCAATTAGCATCACTCTGGGAACAGCAAGGTGGAGAAGGCACCTCTGCTCTGGAGCTGGTACCAACCACTGAAGGGAGGACAGAGCGGAGTGGGACCTCTGCTACCCACTCTGAATCCATCTAGGAGCACGGGTGAGGCTGTCTGACATGGCCCAGCCCTCATCCAGCTGTTTAAGCTCTCTCCCAAACAGGGTCACCACATCTCAACACCTCTCGAGGTTTGGCCCATGTCACCTCCTGGGCCATACCCCACCGGGGCCCCGTTAACAGTGTCACTGTACCAATGATGGTGTGTTGGGGCCTGTGATTTTTTTGGCACTGCTTTGCTGCCTTGTTAAGGTGTAGGCAGGCAAACTATGCAAGAAATACCAGTATGACCAGTACAGCGCTGGTAAAACACCTCTCCTTCAAACACCCACCCCAGCATGGCCCATGGGGAGCAGCGGGGAGTCGGCTGTGCCTGAAGGAGCCAGCTCTCCTCTTCGCCTTGCCAGGGAAAGGCCTGGTTTGCCACTAGATGTCAGTGGAGACAGTTTCCACGGAGGGAAAGCTTCGTGTCTCTCCTCTCCTCCCTCTTCCCTCTCCCCCAGGGATTCATTTGTCCAGGATTTGAGGGATGGCGGAGCACCGATGAGACAGAGCCTGTCCGGAGCAGCTCACAGTCTACTTTGCAAGGACAGCTGCTGCCAGTGAGGGATTTGTGTCCTCTCTTGTCCCCAGACACCTTTCTCTCACTTCTGTGTGTCCAGCCATCATGACCTTGCCTTGACCAACTCCTTCCCCTCTCTCTGGGCCTGTCCAACCTTGGCTGTCCTACACCTACCACCCTGCCACCCCTCTCCCCTCCCTCTGCAGAGAGCTGTGGTCTCTTCAGAGAGAAGGGACATAGCAGGACATGCTGTCCCTCACCCCCACTCCCCTTTCCTGCTCTGATTGTGCCTGCTGTCCTCTGCTTCCACTCTCTTCCCTCTCTCTCTGGCTGCCAAAACACACCAACCTCAGCAAGCTCTGGTGGCCCCATCCTTCTCTCTCTTTTCATCTTCGTGCTCCTCAAGTGCCAGTTACTGTCCACGGACCCCAGCAGTACTGTTCTCAACAGGCGCTTCCTCTTGGCCAAAATTAAGAGCCACAGCTCCATCGATCTCCCAGTCTCTGCCCCGGGGACTGGGGCTGTGGCGGACTGGAGCCAGGTTGACCACGGATGGATCTGAGGGGCACTGAGGGTGCAGGGCTTAGACCGGGCTGATTTAGCGTGGACAGAAATACCTGTTTAGGCACTCTGTGAGCTCCTCTAGTCTTCTCCATCTGCATCCCTGGACACAGTAGACAAAACCAGCTCATTGTTCAGGTGGCAGAAGAGGTGCTGGTCTCTTCCCAGTGCTATATAAATCTCTGCTGACACTTCCTCCAAGCCTGTATCTGCAACAAATTGGCCTAGGTGTAAGGCACCCTAACTTCTGTCCTCCCATCTTCAGGTTGCTCCTCACCGTGCTTTCGGAACTGACCCCTCAGGGGATCCCACTAAGTCTTATCCTCCAGAAGAGCTGGGGCCGTTGGGCTGCATGGAGCTGTGGCAGAGCTGCAAGGGACTTCAGGAGGAATCCCAGAACTTAAAGCAGGTAGGATAAGGTGACGGGCTAGCCACCTTATGAGGAGATACTAAAGCCAACAGGCCAGAGATATGCCCCAAGCATCCCTAATCCATCTGGACCATAGGTCTGAGCGGCACAGCATTTCTGCACTGGACACAAACGCGCACAAGTGCATGTGTGACCTTTCCCTAGCCCATCACTGTGACACAAGATGAGCAGGAGAAGTCTCAGTTCCGAGGACAGCTTTCATTTTCTCTTCCAGCATGATGCAGTATCGCATTTTCCCTGGCAGCAAAGAGGCTTAGAGCTCTCCTCTTTCCTCCCTCACCCCTTGCGCCTTCCTCCCCCTCCTCCTTGTCCCATCCCACAATTTCTGGAGCCCGGCTGTCAACCAGCTCCCAGAAACGATCCAACACAAACACATATATTTTAGAGGAGGTTATTTAAAGCCCTGCTCGTTTCCCTGCTCCAGCCCAGCTCCACAGCAGCCTGTGAGCACCAAGGAGAGGGCAGCAAATTACAGCAGGGGGGATGGGGCCAGGCAGGAACGATTTCCTCAGAAGACCACAAAGGTGGTCAGGTTCGGGGTGGCACTTTGGGAACCCATGGTCCCAGCACTATGGCAAGTTGAGGGGACATCTGTGTTTGAGGTCCTCACCCCAGGGTAACGCCAAACTATCAGATGCTGGCTTTGGAGAAGTGGCCAGGAGCTGAGGATGTCTGTGCAGGGATCCAAGCCCAAGACCCTACTGATCAAGGCTGCAAATAATTTTTAAGGAAAGACTCTCCTAACCTGCACAAAACCCACTCTGTTTGCTGCTTTCCAGCTTGGGACCACAGTACTGCCAGAGCAGGAAGTATCTGCCCAAGATCATCGTGGGGTTTTTTTGAGGCTGAGTTTACCCAGGAGAGACTCAACCAATGTATTTCTGGATCATACAAAGACAGGGAAAGACACAACATTAGCAAAAAGCCTGGCCCTGACGTGCATTGCCTTTTGCATGCCCTATTAAGGAGAAACTATGTGTTGTGTCAGCATTTCGGGGTCAGCATCGACAACCGGAGCCAGGGTCAAGCTGCACCCTGGCACAAAGCAGGGGCCTCAGTGGTGTTAGGCAGCAAGGGAATGTCCCCTCTCCCCCCTAGACATGGCCCAGCTAAGCCAGTGGGCTCCAAGCTGCCTCCACAGCCAGGAACATTTCAGTCCCTTCCACAAATAGCAACGTGGGATTCCTCCCTCAGCTCTGGCTGTGCCCAGCTGCAGCCTGACCCAGCCTGTACGGCTCCCAGAGATACGTGGTGATGCTCTGAGATGCTGTTTGCAGCCAAATGGGGATGAGTTCATTTTCACTTTATCCCTGCCAAAATGGAGACCAGCAGCATCTCGAAAAGGCTGTGATGTGCCCACACCCCTCATCTCTGAGAGCTCAAGTCTGGTCCAGCTGTTTCGAAGGGTCCTGGTGGCTTCCCAGCCCGCAGTGGGGCCAGTCGGTGGCTTGGATCTGCAGCATGCCTGGGACTATATGTAAACCCTGTGATGGGGGTGGCTGTCACTCAGATTTCTGGGGCCAGACAGTAGGGGAAGGGGTGTCCCCCTTGAGGATTGCAGCCCCACTGTCCCCCACTTCCCCACCACCAGCCATGAGAGGCCAGGAGCTGCCTCACGGCTGGGAATGGAGCATGTCCAGTGAATGCTCTCTGTCCTCAAGGCCCAGGAGGATGGAAAACGCCTTGGGGTTGCTGCAGCAAAAGCAAAAGGTCCCCAGCTGCATCCCCAGAGCATCCTCCCTGGCTTCCTCATCCTCTGAGCACCAGGCAGTCCCCTGGGATAAACAGGGGTGGCCAGGAATGTGCCAGTGGTGCCACTTCTGTTGCAGAGCCTGGCCTCACTCCACTGCCCAGCACCTGAGGTTAGTCCCTGTAGGCTGCCACAACGATGGATGCCACCAGCTACAGCTTCGATCATGACCCTCCACCTAGCTCCCTGGCACAGGGTGGGCATCCTTGACATCCCACCTGCCCCCAGTTGGCATTAAAAACCCTGCTGCTGCTCCCACTCTGGCATGCAGCGCTTGGATCTCCTCTTGCAAAATCCTCTTGCTTGGATCTGCACTTCAAAATGGGTTCCCTTTCACAGCCATGAGGAGCAGCAAAAGCAGGGGATGCACGGGAGGGATATTACCCCCAGATGTGGGATTTGGCAGCACCAGGGACCCCCTTTGTGCCCCTGCTGAGGTCCCCTTGCAGGTGCCGGGGGTTAGCGGCAGGTTTCCTCGCTGTGGGGGATGCTGGCTTGGAGCAGGTTCGGGAATCGGGAGCTGGCCTGCCTCCCCCCAGCTCCTTTCATTGCCCAGACAGCAAC
Source organism: Falco punctatus (assembly GCF_963210335.1). Classification (NCBI taxonomy): domain Eukaryota; kingdom Metazoa; phylum Chordata; class Aves; order Falconiformes; family Falconidae; genus Falco; species Falco punctatus. Next base: position 1,130,415 of record NC_137581.1, read on the forward strand.
ATGGTTTATGGCAGCCGAAGGCCATTGCACAGGCTCAATTAAGCCGGCATCCCAGCGTTTTCTCCCCGGGAACCTGGCTCCTGTTCAGAGCATCCGGGAGGGGCTGGCAGCCCTTCACAGTGAAGGGGCCAGGACAGCCAGCGGCTTTCCTGGCTTGTAGGCATGCTGGATTTTGGGATACCCGGTGCTTTCTGCGTGTGATGGTAAAGTGTTACATCAGGAGCAAATGTCCTGCCTGGGAAGGTCCCCAACTGCCACTGCTGGTGCTTTCACATGGCAAAATAATGCCGGCACTGCAGGGAGATCCTGCAGGCACCCAGGGACCATGCTGGCTCTGCAAAGGAAGAAAGCATCAGGGAACAGCCTCAGGGTCATCAAAACTGCCCCCAGACACATCAGTACAGGCAGAAACACAGGGCCTGCTCCTTCCCGCTGTGCCAAGACAGCCATCCCCCAGTGACACCGGGCAGCTGTGGCCCGGTGCAGCCTCTTCCACCTGCGCTCACAAAGCAAGATGCAAACTGAATTTCGAGAGAAGGAGAGAGGTGAGGTAAAATCTCATCCCTGTAATCCCTTGAGCTCAGATGGGTGTGGGATTTTGGGTTACAAACTGTGTCCCTGCCCAGGCCAGCCCCTGTCACCTCTCTGGATATGCCTGAGCAGTTCAGAAACCTCCCTTGCAGGAGCCTGTTTCTTGATTTCTCTCCCTCTGAAAACAAGCCGTGGCGCAGTCCTTGGGGCCATGCTATGGGGGGATTTCGACAGCCTCAGCAGAGGCCTTGTCTCCATCCACGGCAGACCCTGAAAGAGCCCCCTGAGAGTGTGTTCCTCACTATGGACTCTCTTCTGAGCTCTGGCTCTGAGGGTGCACCTCTTTCCCCCAAAAGCTTTTTGGGGTGTAGGAGGCATGTCACTCCTGCCTCTAAAAATATTCCTTTCACAGTAGATGGGCTTTTCTCCTTGCAGCTGGGGGCAGCAGGAGATGGAGCTGGTGCTAAAGGAAAGGCGGGGGCTGCTCAGAGGGAGCTGTCTGGATGTAAATCTACTGACTGAGGCTGTTAGATGGTTTCTAACAGATGGGCTCCCCAGGGCTGGCTGTTCCCAGCACGATGGTGTACTAAAGCCCCATGTTGTTGGGACAGAGACTCCTGGACCTGTGATACTGGACTAAAGGCCAGTACAGGGGTCACCGGACCCCAGTCACCTGCAGGCCTGAGGAACAGCAAGGAGGAGCTGTGGAGGACCAAGATCACTTCTGCAAGGAAACAGCTGCCCCCAGCAGCAAGAAAGGTGATGATCACTATTACAGAAATAACTAAATTGTATAAAGGAGGAGAAAAAAAACCACACTTACACCAGTCAGCTCCCAACCACACTTCTCAGTAGTGAGGAAGCTCTCCTGCAGTGGGGTGGTCCCAGGGGTGAACATCTGCTGTGGGAAATGTTCACAGAGCAGAAACCCCAGCCCAAGCTAAGGCCCTGCTGCAGGCTGGGAGCTACATCACGGCAGCCCAGTGCTGCCAGGACCAGAGGAGGGAGCAGGATCACACACAGAAGCAGCCCAGGGCAGAAGCTCTCTTCACGTCTCTAATGGAGGCTGCTGAGCAACCTCCTCGTGGAGTGTTTCACTGCAAAAGAAGCCATTGCCCTGAATCAGAGTAATTTGAGCATGAGCAATCCAAAATACCTACTCGGACGAGTATCTGTTCAGACATCATTCAGACTTGTTTCTGTCAGTTCTGCCCAGCCAGGATGAGAGCCAGGCGACAAGACAGGGCACAAGACCTTGTGTCTGTAGGATACTGCTGTGTCCTGTGAGGATCCCAGAACTGGGCCATGGTCGTCATCAGGGTCCCAAAAGTGGGCCATCCTGCCTGTCCCCCACTCCCGAGAGCCTGACCCCCATCCAAAGCTCTCAGGCCCTGCTGTGACACTAAGAAACAAGACCAAGGTCAATGCTCGAAGTTAAGCCCATGTTGCACCATCTTTTTTGTACAGGAGCTGGAGACCTAGAGAAGAAAAACATCCAAATCACCATCCCTACAAGCAGCAATTTCACCAGAGGCACCACAGAGCTCATGCATTTTCCCAGCAAGTAACTGTGGAAAATGAAACCCAGGGTAGAGATGGACAAGATGAGACAGTTTGCATTAAATGAATGGAGACCAGTCCTGGAAAGTAATTCAAGTAGAGGTATGATGAATTGCAAGCACCAGTTGTAAAGCGTTTGTAAAGTCTGACTCAGATGGGAGTTTTATTGCAAGAGCTGGAGTATTATAGTTGATTGCTGCAGTTGGAGCAGCTGCTACTGTTCGAGTTGAATTGCCATGTCTGTTATAAATCCCCTCACCGAGTTACTCACAACTCTTTGGCAGCTCTGGAAAAGTTCCTGAGAAATGTGTTCTGCCCCCATGGAGCCGGCTGCCTTATGGGGAGCCCAAGTCTGGCGAGCCCCTTCCCGCGTGGAGCAGCCCGAGGAAGCCATCAGAATGGGGTGAGATGGAGTGGAAGCACAGCCAGAAGGACTGGGAGTCAGGGCCGCGTTTACAGGCCTTTTGTAAACATTTCACGGGCAGGGGGATTTTCTGTTTCTTGGCCTGGCAAGAACATGGGGGACTAAGTGCAGCAAACCTTCCAGCAGCTGTGGAAGGCGGCGTGATCCTGCAGGACAGGGAGGGGAAAGGGCACCGTGGTTCCAGGCAGAGAAAGCATTCAGCTGCCCCCATCCTGTCTCCTTCCCTGCAGCTGGCTAAAGGAATCCCAGAGCAGGACTGAAACTGCAGCAGAAGCAGCTAAAGACGAGTAACTCTGCTTTAGTGAAATGGGGCTCTGGAAACATGGGTGTGAATCTCCAGGAGGAGACTTGCGCACATGTGAGAATGTGGTTAAAGCTTTCGAGTCACAGGGCTTTAAAATCAACACCCCTAAACTTATAAATGGCCAAACACAGAAGTTCTGCACCAGAAATTCTCTGGACTTAGTGCACAAATTGCAGCAATCACCAAGCCATTACTGAAGCACGGAAGTCTGCCCCACCAGCCTGACTCCATGATAATCCTGGCCCATTACCTCCGTTAAATCTGATAAATTGTTGGCAGCGTTTTAGTGGCTGTTCACAAATGGGTCCCTCACTCTTTACACTTTCCTTTCGGCATCTGCCCTGGTAAACGAGATTTTTCTTCACTGCTTGGATTCACTTAAAGGATTTAAGCACATTAGTAAATAATTTATACTTCCTTTAAAAACAAGAAATGAAATAAGGACAATCGGTGTGCTATTTAGCTGGAAACTGCTCGGCTCTTTACTATTTAATGAACCGACTGGCTGCTAACAGAGGTCATTCCAGCAGCTCACACCCTGGCCCTACAGCTCTGTGCAAGGTATGTAAATTGAAACTTTAATGGGCATTTCAAAGAGCAGTTTGCCCTGGTAGTATCACTTGAAACCCATCAGCTTAAGTAAGTGATTCTTAATCGGCTTTCAAGCTCCAGGAAATAAGCAGAGGGTAGGAGGTGGCCGCTGTGGTCAGTCTGTCCGTGTGTCCCCCAGTGCCACATTTTATGATGATTCATGGGTGCATCTGTATCAGAGGCAGTGAGATAAGGCCGGTCGCAAAGGCCATTACCAGCTCTTCCATGCACCCCATAAGATGGCAGCTCATGCTTTAACCACTTGCCATGGTTACATGACACAGGAGGATGTGGAGAGCCCAGGATTGCTCCGGACTGTTGAGATGGACGTAGGTGTGCAAGAGCACGCACTCACTCAGGATGGGGAGAAAACAGGGAAAAAGGGTTTGCTTTTGTTCCTCTGGCCAGCAAGCGAGGAACACCACAGGTGCTCCAAGCCCGAGGCTGGCACGGATCCCGCAGGAGGCATTTTTGCTGCTTTATATTGAGCGGGAAAGCACCGTAGTGCCAAGTTTCAGATCCCTCTGTTCCTGCCACTGCTTTTTGCCCTAACGCATGGCAACACATGGTGCTGGAGTGCTGGGGCTGCTGTAACGAGGGACATTCATGCCTCATTAGCTCACCTGGACAAAGCCTCCTGACCTGATGGTGATCTCAGCTGCGGCAGTGTCAAGCGAGGAGGGCTCTCCCTGCTGCGGCTGTGTTTCTCCTACTTCCTCTTCATGTGGCTTTCAATTTTCTGCTGGGAGAGCTGGTCCTCGAGGGAAGTAATACTAATGCCCCAAAGCACAGCATGAAAAAACACAGCCTGAAACCTCAATGTGCTGCTACCTACAGTCCTACGCTCCTTTCTCTGCTAGGTAATAAGATGATTAAAAGCAGTAATTATAGCAGGAGAAACACAGCACCAGAAAATTACATCCTTTTTATATTCTTCACAAAGATGTCGTGCTGCATTGGAGACTAACTGCAGAGGAGCTTTTCCTCCTGCCAGCAAACATTTCCCAACAGTCCAGAGGCTCAAACATTGTGGTGGGATCCCTGGGCTTTTTTTGCACGTGGGCGGAGGAGAATGCCTGGCTGTGATGCACTTGTGGGCACGCGGGACTTTCTCCCCAGAACTCAAGAGCAGTGGCATGTGCTTTCCACACCTACGTGGTGCACTTGTATCCCCCTATAATGGAAACATCCCTTATTCACTGTTGTGAAACAGGACAGGCAAGAGAAAAGCACGCACGGAGTGCAGTGGTTCAGTAGAGGAGAGGACACAGATGCCTTATCCACTGCACCAGTGTTTTGTTCCTCACGCCTCCCCACATGCACCCCATCACCGACTGTGATCAGCTTAGCCCGTGTTACTCCCCTTTTCTCCCAAATGGGAGTCATGCTTCTGTTGTTCCTAAGCTCCAGCAGCCATACGGCCTAACACAAATCCCTGACTCTTCTCTTCTTCACCCAAAATTTGGGAAACAGTGCATAAGAGCACAGGTTTAAAAATACTTTTAAAATACCTTCCCCTGCCCATGCTTTTGGTAATGGAAAATGTCAGCACTGGCCCCAGCTCCAACGGGAGGATCGCAGGACACCCGCTGACATCCCACGCTGGAGCTGCGTCATTTGGGGATGATCACGAGCCCGCCCCAGTTCTAGGCTCAGCATGTGGCACTGGCGAGCAGAGCCTTGGCAGGCAGCTCAGGGGCACCCGTGCCAATGTGCACACTGAGCACTAAATCCCATTGCTACGGCAGGCATCAGATGGGAGCACGAATATCAGGTTTCCAGTGGTTAAACTGGCCTCTTTTATTTCTCTTTTTAGTGTAAAGCAAAGAAGTCAGCACAGTTCGGCAGAGCCGCTTCTCCAAGGAGCACCAGTCCATAGGCTTTCTCCACCTGGCTTGCTCCTGCATAGCTGCCTCTGGTGACATTCACGCAACCCCAGCTGTGGCCGTGACCAAACAGTCACTGTGGACCCGTCAGCGCTGCTATAGGTGCTATAGGGCCGGTTCCAATAATTTCCTCCCTTACCTGCTGCGGTGCAGCCCTCCGCAGGCAGCCAAATGCAGCCAATATCTCCTACAGCACTGTCAGGCCAGGGCTGCAGATCAGCACCACGTCACACTCACACCCATGCACTCCTCGCTGGCCACAGGCTCATGAAAACAGTCCTTATTTTCCCACTACTACTGTCGAGTGACAAAGCCCTGAATAAAACTACAGCCATATCAACAGCCTGTGTATAATGAGGCTATCAAACACCAGACACTGAGGCTGGGTGACATTAAGTTGGCCATACTCAAACAATTTAACTGCCAGTTCTGTCTCTCTATAAACATGCAACACCTACGCTCAATGCTGTCCTCATCTCTGGAGAAGGCAGGCAGCTGCCTTCCAGAGGACATGCTGCTCAAGAATGTGAAATCTGTTATGCTGCAGTGATAAAGATTTGGATTTGGTTTTTTTTTTTTTTTTACAGTAGATTTGGAGGATGTAGGATTTTCCCTGCTCAGGAGAATGAAAGGAGCTAATCGCAGCCCGACTGCAATATGGTGAATGAAAACAAAGCTGATGGTGAAAGATTCCACGTGGGGAACAGTAACGTGCAAGGCCCAAAAGGGCCAGAAATTAGCAGTGTTTGCTCTGTCTCTGAGACACAGCACTTCTCTGCGGAGCCATCCATCTCGGGGGGCGACACTCTCAAAACATTTAATTAAGAGAACTAGAGGCAAGTACTGGTGAAGTGATCGAATAAGGCTGCAGCAGGAGTCAGTAGGACAGGTCTCAATGCCCAGACCCTCAGTCCCAGATCTTCGCCTCGAAAGATTTCAGCTGTGTCGCCTCCTTGTTTGGGTTAGGGGAAGCTAAACTACTTTGCAATGCAGAGAATGAAGATGAAGGCATCAAAGAGGCAGCATCCTTATTTGTAATCAAACACCAGGGCTCCTCGGGGAGGCTTTCTGATCCAGCACTGGCTGACCTCCATCCTGCAGTTCCTTCTAATGGCCATTGGCAAGAGGACAGACAGAGTACTAATGGGGTAAAACACTCTCTGGAGGTCCCATCACCAGCTGAGTCTCGGGGTCCAAGCCCATCCTTCACAATATGTACATCTGATCTTTGTAACGGATGGTTTGCCAGGCTGCTGGCTGAGTGAAAACCCTGGGTCAGCCAGCCGCGGCGGGCAGGAACACATCAGGGCGCGGTGGGGCGGCCGCAGAGTGGGAGCTGTGCATGAGCAGCGGGGCAATAACCTGGGTCTTGCCTTGCCCTGCCCCCGCAGGCAGTTCTCCACCCCCGAGAAACAGCAAGAGAGCAGCAGTGATAAAATGGCTCTTAGTCTAAGCACAAGGTTATTTTCTAGGACATTAACTGCAGCCCTCAGAAGCCAGCTTGCAAGAGACCCATGAAGAGCGAAAAGACACCTGACCAGAATGCAAAAGCAGAGCTGCCAACTTAACACCTTTGTGTGTGTGTGTGTGTGGTTCAAAAATAGCTGTACAGAAAGGGTGAGCTCACACCGGTGTTAGCAGTTTGAGTGGCTATTTGCTTTACAAAACAAGCAGTTTCAGCAAAAATATCAAATGACTGTCATCCAGAAAGCTCTTATTTTCAGTATCTCAGCTATTCACATCTCTAAATAAAACATTCAAGCTGCAATACAACACAACCGTTTTGCAGGGGCTAATAAATAAATTAAAAGTCTTTACCAAGCCCGCTTTTCTGCAGGAATAATACCCCTAACATCCTAGAATTATCTCCATCTATGTCTGGCTACGACTTCAGATCAATAAATTGTCTCCTCATCCTCGGATTAGCTCAGTCAGATAATTTCAAAAGCAGCGGCAGCAGTTCCCTGCTATTAGTCATAACAGCTCTGCCAGCTGAATTAACATGAGATCCCCCTTGTTATCCGAGAACAAATCACACTCTGCCAGTGTCCTTGGGTAATAATTTGCACTGACCTCAACAACAATCTGCAGCAGTCTGAGCATCAAGGTGTGATGCGGGTTTCCCTTCCAGGAACATTAACTGCCTGGCATTTAGCCTTCTCACACCCAGCGTGGCGTCTCTCGCAAGAGCTGGGATGTGGTAACGTCACTTGAGGGAAGCAGCGCTGATTTATGGTGCAGGGAGACCTGGCCTTGTGAAGCCAACGGCAATCAAAAGCCAACTAGCACGAGACATTCACAAGATGAAGGCTGGGTTAAAGGAGATCACAGCAGTAGAATTACCGATGCACTTCTTGGTCCAGCCAGCCCTCTCCTCTGCTGCAATCCCTCAAATGTCACTCGGGGCGAAGAATTCAGCACTCCCCCTTCCAGTCCTACAACCATGCAGCTCCTGGGGCTGCCTTCTGCATTGTAGTGGGTTTCCACTTGAGATGTCTGCGGGCTTTTCACTAGGGGGGATGCCCAAAACACGGCATTTCTGTTCTGCTCACAAGTCTAACATGTCAAAAATACATATTTATAAAGTTTAATATTTGGAATTAAATTTCTGTTAAAACTCTGGCAGAACCCCCCACCTGTTTCACAACAGGAGGCAGATGCCGTGAATCCTGGATGCCATGACCCAAAAGAGGGTCCCCGTTACCAGCAGGGAAGCCCAATAAAGCATCGAGGGCTTCTTGGCTCTGCACATGGCTGGTCCTCGTCTCTGCGTGGTGTTCGTGGGCTTCCAGCTCCACACAGCTGCCTGCTTCTTGACCCTGGTGGGAAGGTCTGTCTTCAGTGGAAACCTGGGAGTCCCCAAGGGGACAGCAGGAGGACTCAGCGGTTTGCGAGCCTCAAAACCCCGTGGGGGGACAACACTTTCCAGCAATGCTCACCAGGACTTGGCGTAGTCCTCTCCCAAGCTTCCACACAACTGTCTGAAGCAGTAAAGTGTTCTGGTTTATCTACTGCTACAAATCTTTAAAAGGTTTTGCCAAACCAGCATTTCCTAATGAAATCTACTTCGTTAGAAAAAAAAATGTTAATGGTTTTCCCAGTTTGCCTTCTCATTTCAGAAACAAGACACATCCCAGCGTCCACCAAGACAAAGCTGAACCAGCCCCAGTTTGTTTCTGCTGAACCAGCTACAACCAGCAGCACAGAACTCACAGCAGCTTTCCCTTGCCACGCTGCTGCAAGGGAACGTGCGACACTGGATTTGACACATCAGAGTGACACAGGCAGATAACCCCCAGCCCGCTGGGACAAAACTGAACCTGCTGAAGCATTTTGGACACAGCTGAGCTGGCAGAGGGAGTTTATCTGGACCAGCGCTCCACAGGGCCATGGCATTCCCGGATTAGCACAAGGTGCCCTAAAGCTGGATTCGCTCTGTCACCGAACCATGACCTCAGAAAGCCTCCTGCCACTTTCATGCCTTAACAAGTGATTATTATCTGGCTTAGTCTCAGCTCTGCTGGCTCAAGCACCCCAAGAGGTGCATTCAGATCCTTGCACTGAAGTTCCTGGGAAGTTCAAGCACTCACTGCTTCCCTTTCTTTCAAAGCTCTGCCAAAAGAAGCTTCCCTCTGCAGGGTCTTTCTCTTCTGGCATCCACACACGTTCTTCAGCCACAGTTCCCTCTTTGCCTCTTCTCTTGCTGCCACCTAGAGCACCTCTTCCTCCTTTTTAAGGAGCAGCAATAATTTCTGTCATCTAATTCCCGAGAAAAATGCCAACTCCTCTGTTCTAAAATCAGCTCTGCTCATTCCACAAGCAACACCTGCAGAAATAAACCAAGGGAGCATAAACAGAAAAAACACACAATACAATGGATCATACCTCACTTGTCAGAAACCAAGATAGCTTTGTGAAGGAGGACATGGAATTAATACAGGAATTTATAGGGTTTTTTTTTATATCTTGTAACCTTACTTTTGAAGGGTCAGCTGCTGACGTCTCTTCATGCAAGTTTACTCAGCAAGTTAATCCGAGGTTGCTGTGTTTTCTGTCCACACCTGATGCCTGCAGACAGGGTGCCCTCACTTCACCATGCTTCTTCACTAAGCAGGAAGGAGGCCCCAGTCTTACAGAAATTAATTAGTGCAGTAACATGCCTGGGACACAGAGGTGAAGCTGAGTTTGGCCCACTTTGCAGGATTCAGCTGAGTAAAAAAGACAAATAGCTGTGCTATGGGATTTAAAAAAGCTGCTGTCAGCATTCCCAATGCAACCAGACCTGGAAATTCATTCGCCTTTCAACAAACAATGGAAAAAGGAGAAGCAATTACAACAGACAAAACTAATTACACCAGAACAGAAGCATACCTCACAGCAATTGCTCTTGAATCTGCATTAGAAAAGAAAAATCTAAACCAAAAAGCATTCCATTAAAAAAAGCTAAGAATATTTGAGCTCAGTAAGACCAATTTCAAAACAGAAGGGTACTTCATCATGCAGCTTGATAATGCACAATTTATCTTTCTTTTAATCTTTTATTTTCTCAGTCATTTATCTTTGTAAAGATAAGTCTTCAGTGGATGCTGGCACTGTTCTGCAAACAGGACACAGGGGCACAGGGAGTTTGTTCAGGGAGGTTAACATTGGAGCGGGGAGCAGAAATGAGCTCCCAGCTCCTCAATCCAATGTTTAATGTAACTGTCTCTTCCCTGATCAGGCCCATTTCACATCCATCTCACTAATGCCACGACAACGTCTGTGTTGACTGGTAACGCTGCTCTCTCAGCCCGACCTCTTCTTCCAAAGCATCGCGTTAATTTTGGTTTTGTCCTCACTACAAATCCAGCATGCAATGCCAAATAGCATGTTCTTGTGCCGTCAAATCCCATGGGTCGAATCGTAGCCGCATATTTAGTGAGGCGTTCTCTGCTGCGACACCCCACGTGGGTGTACTGGGGACCCAAGCCTGACTCTCGGCCTCCACAGCACACTCCGTCTCCGTAAGCACTCAGAAGGGGACCCAGAGTTTTCTCCCTCTCTGGCCCCCTACGCTGCCGGTTTTTACACCCAAGCACATTTTTGGTGTGATGTATTTAGGTGCAAGAACTGCAGCAGCTGGGGAAACCATCTGTGGAGCTCAGCCTGCAGATTCCAGGTTGAATAGCTTCTACTTTCATAGTGAAGACGAAGCACTAAAAAGGCAAGCTGAACCACGTCTCCTGTCCTTCACAGCAAATACTGGATGACCCGGGAGAATACTTAAGAGATATTCACAGGGTTACGTTTTTGTTGGGTGGAATGATGTAAGAGAATCCAAATCCTTCTGCAAAGTCCATTTAATCCTTGGCCACTGCCCAGGTTGTCAAGGAGCAGTGACAGTTTTTGTGCGAGGCAATGCCTGCTCAGTAAGGCTAGATGGAGATCGCCAGGCCCGTTTCCTCCACCACGCCTTCCTCAGCTACCAGCTGTGAAATTCAGAAGACAGCAAAAGAGGGTTTTAAACAAAGTGGCGGAAGAACCACTGCTTAACACATCCGAGACAGGCCAAGAGGCAGGAAAATTGATGGCAGGGAGCAAACCTGAAATGGGAAGAGGAGGAGGAATGATACTGGGCTGCAGGCTGATCTGGCAGACACCACCCCGTGCCTCATTCAATTGGTGATGCGATCTGGACTCGGGATTTGAAAGCCTCCACCAGCTGCTTCCAATGCACAAAGCAGCAAGTCTATAGTATGTGTCCTTTTTCCAAAGCGCTTTTGGGACCAGAAACAAGCCCATGTCAGCACACTGCTTTCATGGACCGTTAAGGAGGTACAGTCTGAAGCCTGGACCCTGTAATCTGATTTCCGAGTCTCCGTGGCCGTTGCACAGCGCCTGCCCCAACACACTGCTCAAGACTGAGCTTCTCTGTGTCAGAGCAAGTAAGCTTCAGGCCAGCTGAAGCAGCAACCTGGGATCCGCAGACAACACAAAGTGCGCAGCGCTTGCTTTCGGAGAGGTTCCTGGCTGATTTAAAAGCTCTTCTTCGCAGGGCGTGCACCCAGAGTGCAGAGAAAGGAGTTGTTCAGCCTGGAGAAGGCTCAGGGGGACCTCACCAAATGTGTACCGATACCCGAAGGGAGGGTGCCAAGACCACCGAGCCAGGCTCTTCCCAGCGGTGCCCAGTGCCGGGACCAGAGGCAACGGGCACCACCGGGAACAGAGGAGGGTCCCTCTCGACATCAGGAAACACCTTTTCACCGTGCGGGTGCCCGAGCACTGGCAGGGGGTGCCCAGGGAGGCTGTGGACTCTCCAGCCTTGGAGATACTCAAAAGCCACGTGGACACAGTCCTGGGCAACTGGCTCTGGACCAGAGGAACCTCCAGAGGTCCCTCCCAACCTCAACCAGCCTGCAATTCTATGATGCCTTTTCAGGTGACAATCTCATCAGCCTTCAAACAAAGCAGCACCGTATACTCACACAGAAAACTCAGTGATGGCTGTCTACAAGAAATAGTTTTAATAACTACATTTACTAGCAGATACCTTTTTTCACTCAGCCCGTCTCAATTTTGTCCCCCACTGGGGCTGCTGTATGTGATACAGACTAAATTGTAGTCTGCTATAGATAAAAATAATTCCAGGGTGTATTTTTGTGGGAAGGGCTGAGTCTTCCCCGAGGACGTAGAGCACATTCCCGCATTTTAAATGACAGCCTGGCTACCTGCTGCCTCCCCTGCCTGCAGTTTTTCCTTCAGCTTGCGCAGGGAAGTACAGCTGTGACATGACTGTGCCCAGACTCCACACACAAATGCAGCGATGTTGAAACAGTGACCGACTGCGCCTCCGCTGAAGCAAACCCCCTGCTGCAAACCGAGGGCTGGTTATTCACTGCGGGTCCGGTGTTGGTTCCAGTTCAACTCCGCTAACTGCAGAGATTTCTCACCTTCTCCAGTCCAGGCCCGCTATCACTGCAGTGCTTTTGTGTTCTGGATTAAATGACCTGCAATGCAGAGGCTCACTTGCTACAGTGATCCTTCTGCCAGATCTGTAATCCTCAATCCCCCTGGGTAATGCCTGGAGTAGGAAACTGCTTGGTATAGTAAGCACGTCTGCATTTTCCTAGCTGCATTTTTTTATTGGCTCATTTGCTGCATCCCTGACTTCAGCTAAGTTTTCCTTCCCTTTATCCCTTACCTTCTCCAGCTTCCCCCTGTGCCTTGAACCGAGGTCTTGATATCGCCAAGCTCACCTCTTGAAGCAAGCTGGCCAGATGTACAAAAGAAGGGGGCAGCACACTCCCTCCCATCCCATCATTTTTACGTAGGCAGCAGATCTGCAAACGCAGAAAACGTGGGGAGACAGGATGCTTTGCGCGGCAGCAGCATCTCCCCTCCTAAGCGTCCTGGAGGCTCACTAGAAGGAGAGGCTCATTAAGGAAGATTTCCGGCAACTTCTGTCACTGCCGTGCTGAGATTTGCAGGTTGTTAATTATAGGGACATCACTGGAGGAGCGAGCAGGAAAAAAGTGCAAGTTGCAGAGCAGCCAGTCCTCCACGTTCTATGCAGAGCAGCAAAAGATCCTTCACTGGGAGAAGAGGGTGGGTTTTTGTTTTCCTTTTTAATTACTATGAACAGTGAGAGATACTTGTGCTATATGGGAAAGACAACTCACCCACATGCCCGGGTTTCTTCTAATATTTCCATGAAACAAACAAAAAGAAATCACAAATAATTTGTAGTAAGGTCGAATTTCTGTCAGTCTTATCCTCTTTGAAAATCTGGGAACTAGAGCCATCAGAGGAAACCTCGGCTCCAACGGAGATAGCGACGGTCCTGCTGCCGACCTCCAGAGACCGGTATTTTAACCTTCGTGCTGGGCAAGTTCCCCATACTGCTTCTCTGTATACCCCGAGCAGAACATAATATAACCGCGGAGCCTTTGGCGTTCCTCAGAACCTTTGTTTTGGGTTTTTTTCCCTCTAAATGGCTCCTGTGTGCTGTTAAAACTGCAGCCATCTCCCTGATGCAAGGCAAACGGCAGCAACGGGGGCTTGCCACTCAGCTGGGAAAGCATTTCAGGTGAAGAGATTTTCATGGAAATAAATATGCTCATGATAATGGCAAGAATGATGCAATCCCAGCACACCTGCTAAACGGGCATTATCTGCTGGGTTTGTTTTGCCAGAGCACAGCTTTTAAGGAAGGGGAAAGGAGAAAAAGTAGAGGCACAAAGGGGGCCTGTTAAAACACAGAAGAAATGAAAAGTGGCATCATTGGTGGATTTGAGGATTAACATCATTTATGAGTGGTACTGACAGTGAAAAGTATCACAAGCCAAAAGATTTGCGTGTGATGCAGCAAGAAAAGGAGAGATTCAACGAGCAAGAAGCTAAAGAAAAAGACAATGTGGTCAAAGCAGCAAGCCAGGACAGTAATTTTTGGAGGAGCACGGTGAATGCATCTAAAAAGCATGGGAAGGTGGAGTTTCTCAAAGGAAGAGGCTGCAGGAGCTCAGGGAAAAAAATGATGAAAGCCTGTGTAACAGTTCTGCATGAACAGTGGAAATGAAAGATTAAAGATCTAAATCAACACCGTGGCAGCGACCCGCGGCCGATTGTGCAGCGAGCTGTGTTCAAAAACTGGGTAAAACAGTCTCGAGCCCGAACAGCTGAAAGCAAAACCCGTGAGGAAATGGGCACACAGAGCTCATGTATTGCTCAGCACCGAATGCAAAAAGAACTCACCTCCGAGAAACTGAAATCAGCCAGGCAAGGAGCTGGTCACCGGCCGGCGGCTTCCCAGCGCTGGTAAATAAATAAACCATGGGAACACAGAACAAAAAGGGATCCTAAAGCTAGAGATTTGGGATGCAGTGGAAACACTCCTCACAATTAGGCAAATCAACCCTATTAAAGGACAATCACACTGAAGAGTTCTTCTCAATCACCCTTCTCTTGCTTTCTTTACACAATTATGCTAATTGCATAAAGGCTATTCAGCAATTATTTTGATAACTGCAGCTTTGTTACTGGCTCTTCATTTTTGGCATGGTTTTATTCCTCATGTAAATACCACCTTAAAGAGATGTTAAAAGATCACTTTATGTACATGCATAAGTGTTTTCCTGAGCAGGAGATGCAAACTTTTGTGTAAAAGCGTAAACCATACAAACGATACCCAAGCAAATGGACATTTTTATCCCTCAGTGCCAGGTTCTCCCTCAGCCACAGATCTACGCCCAAACCTTCTAATGACATTTTGCCGCAGGGGTAGTGGTGTCTGTAGCAAGGCAATGTCATGGATTTAGTTCCACTTTTTTATTATTCAACTTTTTATACATAATAAATACAAACTTTTTACAGCCAATATAAAGAAAGCATTTGCACCTATGCTTTCAGTGTACTGACGCTGTACACGATGATACGTCGAATACATGCCCTGTATGAAGAAATCATAGTTAAAAAGGAGGCATATTTTTACAACTTTTTTTTTTTTTTAAATAAAATTAGCAGCTCTTACAGAAAATATTTTAAAATACAACTAAAGAGACTTTAAATAACACTTTCTGAATTTTGAAAGTCCAGGTATGAAGGACACAGAAAAACTGGCCAAAGAAATTGAACGTGAACGTTATTGGCAATACTTGCCTTTCTTCTGCATTGTGAAGCTTTCAAAATTTTTGCAAACAGTTAAATCTTTTTTAAAAACTTTTTTTTTTTAAACTTAAGAATAAGTTTGATAAACACATAAAAAGACCTCAAACAGATCAACAGGACAAGAGGTGCAAAAGAATGAAAAATATGGAAAAGACTTCATTGGACAGTCTCCGATTTCAGAACTGACCCATGAATTGTTTTCTTCAAACAGCCCCACTCTTGGTTAAAGATCCCACTGGGAAAGGAGATTGGCAAACACGAATGTGTCAGAGACCCAGCCTGGGTTGGGATTTACAAGTATGTGCAAAGTTTATGATAAAATCTTGTTAGATTATTTTTTTTTTTTTTTGTAAATGCAGCCTCAAAAAATAGCCCTTGTTAGTAAACTAAAGGTAGAAAACTTACTGGCTTAGGAAAAAAAAAAAAAGACAACATAAGAGCGCATTCAATAGAACCCATATAACTGCTCAAAAAAACCAACCTTGCGATGCCTTTTAACTGAAGCTTTGATCTGATGGAGATTGCTGAGTATAATTTAGGAAGTATACAAAGAAAAACCTGTTTTCATCCAGTTTTTCCCTTTCCTCTGACCATTTCTCTGTGTGTTATAACCTCAGAATATCCTCTGCCCTTTTCTTTCAAACAACAGCAAAAAGCTTCCTTTGCAGAGATCTCAGATTAAAATGAGTTTTGAAATTCTTTTAGTCTCTCTTCCCTAAGAGTAATTTGAGACTGTGGTCTGGGCCACAAAGGCGGTGTGAAGGCTTTGCAGAAACCAGAGCCTTCCCTGGCACTCTGGCTTTGGCTAGTTAACGGGCTTCGCATGGGAAAATGCTACAGGACCATCCAATGCAAAAACTAAATAATGCATGTAAATACTCTACATGTAACTTCTAACTCTAGCCAGATGTTTTGATGACGAAGATATACTGCTAACGTCAGATAATAAAGTACACGGCAATAACTGGGATAAGAGTGACCCAAATACTTTAAAAAAAAACACCAAAACCCCCAAAATCTGCTAAGAAAAAAAATGAAGCTCAATTTCCAGATCTAGACAAAAATCTCACTTACTTTTCTACCAGTTGGTTTATGCTATGGAACAAGATGTTGCTACTAATTCAGCACCTCCGTATTAGATACTCTATTACTAAATGTACTGCATAAATATTAATACAAAGAACATAACAGTTTAACTGTTAATTATTGAAGAGGTGTGCATTAATGTAATTAACGCCATATGATCTGCATCAGTTTTCCTTATCTATAAGATTATTTTCCTGTTTCTTCCTTTCTGCAAGGGGGTTAAAGAGGAGCCAGCCTCTCCTTATACTTATTTTTCAGTTCCCTTTTTCATTCCGCAAGATCTGATTAATACCTAATCAGACAAGTAATGCTACTTGAAGAATTGACAATCTTTAACACATTCCTATGGCAACAGTAATATACTGTACTAATGCACGTGGATCGAAGTATGCTATGACTAAGTTGCATGAACGAGGCTCTTTCCTCAGCCTCCGTATATAAAAATTGACCATCTTCAGCCAAGAGAGAAACCTGCTCCAAGGCAACCCTCTGCTCGCTGTTTGGCCCGACTTGGTTTGTGCTAAGAGAGGAAGAATGATGTACAGAAAACAAAACCAAAAAAAAGGCACAAAATAGTCATGACTGTGGGAAGGAATCCGCCATGTCACTGCCACATAAAATCCTCCCTATCTCTTGCCCTATTAAAAGTCTTCATCATGCAAAGGTGCCTAGAAACGAGATCGACCAAATACTGCATTTGGTCTTGATTGTAGCACTACTACTTAACTAGTCCAATCATTACACCAGAGTAATTTCCACGTCCTCTATCTTCTCTGTTGTCCGGCGATGATGCTGTGTAGGGGGTGGTGGAGCTGCTCGCACCTGAAACAGCCAGAACCAGCCTGTAACTATCAGAAAACTGTCAAAATTTCACAACTTGTATAGCCTAGAACTGCAACTTTGGGCTCATGCCTCGAGATGACAAATATACAGACTCTGTGTTAAGATCAGCAGAACTACAGCGAGTAACCAGGTCTCCGATCAAGCCATCAAGGCTCTTTGTTACAACCTGCCACCACTCTCAGGTGGTTTTTCTCCAGGATGACCAGCAGTCACGACCGGGCAAATATTTCACCGAGTGAAATAACCTATCTGTTCTGCCTGCACCCATGGAGAATCTGGTATGTAAACCAGGGGCAGACTTTGGACTTTACATCAAATGATCTGATGACACCTTTGCCTGCAACTTACGTGGACTGGAAACTACAAGAATGCCTTGTTGCATCTAAGTGGCTTACTTGTATTTAATCAATCACTGGCCTGAACAATATACTCCTGAAAACTGATGTTTCTACACTCTACTACTACATCAATAAAGTTGTTATTGTTCCTGACAGAGATTATCTTAAGTGCTAACAGCATTTCACGCAAGACTTTTATCACATGATTTCAGAATACGTCAGAGTGACTTGCTATGGAAAACATGAATTGCGAAGCAACACTGTAACAAACTTCATAATGTTTTCAAATCAGGCATGTTTAAAATGCAATTTTAACAGAAATCCTTTCAATGAAGGCATGACACTGTAGTAGTATCTAGAAAATACAGTAAATTGCAAGAAACTTGTGAAGAAAATATAAATCTACAAAATGGAAAAGCTGAATCAGTGTCTTTTTACAAGGGAATATGATAACCTGAAACTTCCCTGTTCAATACTTAAGTACTTAACAATGCAGTACTACCCCCTGCCTCGCCTATGTCAACAAGTAAGGATAACTCTCTGACTACTGGAATATTCAGAATATAATTTTTGAATATCCAAAAGCACTCTTCTCCTGCAACCTCATTCATTGAGAATGCCAGGAAAATACAAATGTTACGTCTTAATATGACGTTGTTTAGGACTTTGAAACCCCCAAAACTTGGTTTCAAAGTCAATCCTAGGAGATGGATTTTGCAAATTCTAAGTGATTAAATTTCCTTTCCTTTTCTGGCAAAATCTCTCTTCCTAAGCAGCAAAGACATCACAAAATAGATAGATCTTATCATTAAGAACTTTTAATTCAAACCCCCCAAAATCAAGGGGTTCGGAAATAAATTTCACCCTCAATGCAATGGAGTCTCAAGGACCGCATATTATGTCAAATATCTGCCGGCAAGCAGATTTGTCTGCCAGAACTTTGGAAAAGCAGCAATTGTACAAACCATGTGATTAAACTGTTCTGACATTTATTCACCACCTCTTTTTTAGTTCTGTTTAGGGGTTATTACATGTGGCAAGAACAGAAATAATCTCCTACCGCCTGAAAAGGCAGTAAAACTTTATCGCCTAACATTTATTTTACTATCATTACAGATGTAATTTCCTTCCAGGTTAGATTTCATGATTTGTGCGCCTTGCACAGAGACGTGCAGGTATTACAGCTATAAAGGCAGATAGGGAAGGGCAGCTTAGATGCAGGATAGGCGATGGATAAGATTCAAGGTCATCTTTAAACACAATGACTTAACTGTTTGAACAAATGCAGCTTTGTTTTGTCCTAGTGTTCACTTAATCTCAAATGGCTTTCGTGTTCTATAGCTTTTTGACACATCTATGCTATTATCAAAGGGGAGTGAACAGACCTTTCCGCAGCACTCACCTGAGATACCGCGGTTTTAGACGTAGTGATTGGATTTACAGAACACAGAGCCAAACGATCAGGTGCTGTATCACCACCCTGCTTTGATGTACCTCCCCCCATTTACCCAGGCTTGCCCATACAACTTTGTAGAGCCAATAAAAACAACAGTACTTGTTTTTAACTTACAGGTCGCAGTTTGCCATACGAAGTTTCAGGAGGAATTCGCGGAGGCTGTGAGAATCCAGGGGACTCTGAACTGAAGCTATTTTCTGAAAAAGCAAGCAGCAACCCGTCACAAACAAGCCACTCGGTATTGCTGAATTAACTTTATGCTGCAAAAAAACCTCCCCCCCGCCCCCCCCAGCCTCGAAATGTGAACTTCTAAATGAAGCATTTAGCTGAAACGTTTCTTTTGCTATCACAACATTTCTTACCATTAGTTGATGGTGATCTGGGGAAGTACTGAGAACCTCTTTTATCTGGACTGTGGTAGGGACTAGTGGGAGGCTGGTCATAGAGGGGCAGCGGTGGAAGGGTGTTATTAGGCTTTGGAGTCGGGGATACCTGTGTCAAAAAGAGAGAGGGGCTGCAGAAAGCCTTTCTCCTCGACAGTTTTTATGTACACTCACCAAGGGGCAGTAAGTTGTCTGACACGTCAGAATGTCATCTGCAGAAAAACGATCTGTCAGAAGTGCTTTCAGGTATGTTTGGGAAGGAAAACCAAGGTATCCAACAGTGACTATATAGATACGTTTTTTTAAATCATAGGTTGCCACTGAGCAGAAATTTTCATCCTCTACCAGATAATTTAGACCCATTTGTTGGAGGTTATTTGAAAAAAGTCATTTGGCCAAGTGTGCCTCTCCACATATATCCACACAAAAGCATGAAGATCACGAGTTTTATCCCAACTGAATTGCATATATGTCACTTAAATGTGAAGTTTTCATGTTCTTCTCAAATCAAAGAATAAAAATACTGGAGGGATTACTTTGTAGGGAACACAGAATTCCAGTGTCTAGCACCACAATCAGACATGAGAATGTGTCTGATTTTCTAATATGATATGAGGATTACAGAACTATACTGAAATGAGGACATTTTTGCAAAAATTACTGTAATACAATACTCGGCAGTATGCTGCCCTTCCAAAATTGAGAGGATGCAGAACAGATTTAAGTATGAAAACATTAAATTAGGAGTGACATAGCCTGTAATTTTCTTTTTGCCAGGTTGTGTTTGATGTCTCGGTCTATGCCATAAATTCATTAAAGTGAGTGTGAATTTTCTCCTTTGGTTCGTTCCCCTTCTACCAAAATACTTGCCTTTATTCACAGATCTGTTACATTTGCCAAAATGTATCAGTTGGTAGTGACTGGGCTGGGTAAGAAACTAAAAGGTAAGCACTCACCTTTTTTGTTTTTCTCTTAAATTGGTTCTGATTGGTTTTTTCCTAAAGAAGCAGCAGATCTCTGCAGTCTTGCAAAATTCTCCTAACAAGCTATCACCATATGTGCATGTGAACACCTCAGCTCTTTACATACCTGAATATCTCCAATCCACTGAGTCTCCCCATTTTCTGAGGCTGTAAGCTCTTCAACTAATACTGACGGGAACACCCCAATGCGTCCATTGAATTCTCCTTCCCAAAAGCCATCATCATCTTGATTTTCCTTGTTCAAGATGCGGATGATTGCTCCTTCCGGGAAGGACAGCTCATCATCCGTCTGGCCCTCGTAATCATAAAGTGCTTTTACAAAACAGACTGAAGAACAGAAGCAGAAAAAATAAAAAATGTAATTGGCATGAGCTTCAAAAACAGAAGAAGTACTATATATAATTTTATGGTTGGACTTAACAATCTTAGAGGTTTTTTCCAACCTAAATGTTTCTATGATTCTATAATTGCTGAATCAAATAATTTTAGGTTTTTTTTTTATTTTAGTTTATGTTAATCTCAATTCTATGAGATAGCCAGGTAAATTATGCAGATTTGATATGAGATGGATAATTACTGAGAAGAGCTGTACTCAGATACAGGTCAAATACGGGAAATTCTCACGTGTGATAGGCAAACTCAATAGGCAGAATGCTTCTGAGAACAAGCTTAATAAACTATGTATTTATTTATTGGCATTTACCACTGGAGTCTCCATTCAGGCTGCCTGAGACTAAGTCAGCCTCAGTAGAGTTGTTTGAGGTGTGTGATCGACTATCCAGTGCTGCGAGGGACTGCAGCATGCTCAGCAGACTGCTGGATGTTGGGAACTGCAGGTACTTCTCCGGCACATAACCCACTTGACCCGCCTTATTCCGTGCCTGTAAATAAACAACATAAAAGATGCACTGGTGTTGCATACTGCTCTGAGAATAATCCAAATACTTTCTTCCGTTCCAAGTTCTATTTCTAAAAGGAATAGTGAAAAGCAAACTGTCTCAGAAAAATGATACCTTTACCCAGTCTTCCATATCTCCGTCTTCAATAACCTCCAGTACCTCATGTTCCTCTATGGTCAGTTCATCTGGCTGAGAAGCCTGAAGTACAGAACAGGAAGACCAGAAAATAAAAGTCTTTTCAGGCGACTGGGACAGGCAGTGTGAAGAACCTTCTCACCCAGACTTTTATTAAAACTTTTGTTTTTTTAAAAATTGAAAATTTAGTGACATAACGTATTTCAAAACATGTTTATAAGCGTTCTTCTGTATACCTACTGACCTTCATGAGACTCTTTTTCACTCAAGAGGACAGACGGAAGCACCCTGACCACCACCCAGTGCGCCGAACCCTATTTACTTTTGAAACCCTAATTACTCTGTACTCTAAGACTACGTCTGCCGCTGGCTTCAGCTACCACAGCGGTGTGATGTACAACTGACCTAGGAGTGCTTGCAGAAGTAAATTAGCATGAATGTAGTTTGTCAGCAAAGCTTTAACTCATGAATGGTGGTTTCACTATGACAGTACAGAGAAGAGCTCTGTCGTACAGCACGCAAGCACGTCTAACACCGAGAGGGCATTTCTAACATAGCCACACCGGCTCAGCCACAGAAACTGCATCTTCCAACGGCAGGCACACACAACCGGTCTCCCTGAAGCCGGACAAGAACATCTCTGCATGCTGCAACTCATGCACAGACTTCGGCGCTCTGCTGAACTGCAGTTTCAATGTGCTTCACCGCGGTGTAGACTCTACGCTGCTGCAGTTTTCCATGGCTAGATGTTAGCTGGATCTAATGTGCACCATTACGGAGTCAGATGCTGACACCCTACCTCAAAACTCCCACAGGCACAGGCACATCTATTGGTTTTTTTTTCTTCCATAATTCATTTTTCTAATATATATTTTTTTAAGTCACAAACCTTATATGAATAAACAACTTTGCAGGTGAGAGGA
This sequence comes from Falco punctatus, assembly GCF_963210335.1. Taxonomy (NCBI): domain Eukaryota; kingdom Metazoa; phylum Chordata; class Aves; order Falconiformes; family Falconidae; genus Falco; species Falco punctatus. The sequence goes on from NC_137581.1 coordinate 1,152,399, forward strand.
TAATTTCTTAGAGTACCCGAAGGACTAGAACTGCTGTCATCAAAAACATCCATGCTGTCTTCAAACTCTTCACCTTCTTCCTTTTCTGCATCAGCATTGATCTATTAAGACAAATCGAAGTTGGCATTATACTATCAAATAAAAATAAGTGAAATAACAGTAAAAAGGAATTCATCTGTATTCTTCAGTGTGGTTTCTTTACTACTACTGATTATTGAAAACGGACAAAAAACCCAATGACTAAATAACATTGAACATATGATTCTCAAATGACATGAGAAAAGCAGTCAACAAACAAAGCAAATACAGGGAAGCAAAAGAGTAAGAACTGTCACCAAATTACATCTTTGCTTAACTCAGCTGTATTTCTTGATTCAAGCACAGGCCCACAGACTTTCAAAAGAACTGCAGAAGCTTTTGGAAGCTCCATCTCCACTGCTGGACAGTTACCTGTTTTTTACACAAGCTGTGAAACAGTGACTAATGTACTTCGGAGATGCCATTTCAGAGGCACAGCAAATAGTTTTAATGGAAAAAAGAATCTTACTGAGAATTATGCTACTAAAGGATTAATGTACCTGTGACCACCAGTTCTAAAATGAAACTGCAGTGAAATTACTTAAACTTGAAGAAATGAGACAAAAAAACCCAAAAAAACAAAAGCCCAAAAAATCAGCCTTCCAGCTGGTGTCTTCTGCACAATAGATTGCTGCAGTTTATTAAAAAAAAAAATCTTACAGAAAGAATTATGATTAAAAACTAGCTATAACAGTTTAAATAAAACCTAAAGTCAATACTCTGGAAAAATACAAGTTTCTATAAATGTAGTTTGGGCAACACTGACATGAGCTGTGCTTTGGCCTTGTGCCTGGATTAAATTCTGAATAAACACTTTATCTCATGCGAAAACAGGCAAGTTCTTTGAATCAAAGGCAACACTGTCATGGATTTGCCATCTTCCCTTTATTTATTCCTTTTAATTTGGGAGTGAATTTGGTATTGCTCATGAAAACTGAAAGGCTAATAAATCAAGAGAGACCAAAAAGGCACCGTGCAGTCTCGCTGAAGCAGCTGTCTCTGCACCTCCGCTCTGGAACACCTTTGCTTTAATAGACCTGGAGTAGAAGAGCACAAAGCTTCATCATTTTCCGATTTAGATTAATCTTTGTTAGGATTTTTAGACTACATCCTTGTAACTGATACTATTTTCCCCCCACTCGTTGTCATTCAAGTGCCATTTACATCCTTTGCTACTTAAATGCATTCACGGATGTTGCGGTAATAAAAAAAAATCACTGTCCTACCTAGCTAATGCTTTGATACATTACAACCAACTATAAACTGCAACAAGTTCAAGGTTTCCTCCTCCAGTTTCTAATTGCTTTTTGCTGGACATGGTCTATGTCCCAGCAGCCAACACTGCCACGCAGCTGACAGCCATATGAAACACCACGGAAATTAAGTGTATCATGTCCAGAAAGACTCATTCGTAAAACATCTGCTCCTGGTTCTCTAACACGAGGAGGAAAAAGACATTTTAATTTTTAGTGTGTGGGCTGCTCAAACTGCTTGAATAGCATCATTTGCGAAGTAGGCACACCAAGGGAAAACAGCAATAATGGTACAGAAAACTTAGTGGTTTGTTTCATAAAGCTCATCTTTCTACAGAGGCTGGTAAGGACAGACAGCGTAAGCAAAGAATAAACACATGAGAGACAACTATCCCGAAGGTACGGAACAGACAGCAAACACAAGAATAAATGCAGGTAAGAAGGTGACAAGATAGCTTGATTATACCTGTGAAAAAAGGTATGCGAATCTATCTATCTATATCTTGTTTTGTTGAATATCCTACGCAAAAGAGATCAGATACCAGAAAGAATACCAAAAGCCCTTTTTTTGTCCTCGGAAATGGAGACACCCCAGCAGCAACAGAGAACACACTTACACTGAGCCACCATCCATCTGATTTGGACATTTGACCTGCAGGAGCCAAAAAAGGTGGCGGTTTCGTGCCGCCTGGCTAACGGAGCGGTCTGCCGGAGCACCCGCGGCTATCCCTCGGCCAGAGGCCGTTTGCAATACATGTGTTTAGGGGCTGAAACCACCACTTGTTCCACACAGGTTGCTGGTATCAGATGACGATCAGGCTTGAATATGAACTGGTAAGTTAATTACTGAAAGACGCCACAACCTTTTACAGTTAAAAGGTTCTCTATCCCTTTGCAGTTAAGAGCATCCATTTTCAGGTTCACAGGAAACGTACTGACTGCAACCTTTATTTCTAACTCTGCCATACTGCACTTCTACTGTACAAATGCTTCTTGCAACTCTACTGTTTCAAGTTCCAGCAAATACAGAACACAAACACCATAAAAACATTGTTCTCTCTTCCTTTTTTTGAATAAATGACATAGTGTTTACAACACTTTTGTTGTAGGCAGCACAGGCACTGCATACATTTGCTAGATGACATTAAAACTCAAAATGACGATGAACTTTTTTGGCATGTACACTGGAAAAAGAAATAAATTTATTCCTTCCCATCATTACACATTTCCTCATTATATCAGAAAGTCAGCCAGCTGGATAGGTGGTGCGATATTAACTCCTTCAGCTTGTTACATTACTGTAGCAAGTTAAATAAATACGGTGATATCAAAGCATCAATGCTGCTTTCTTCTTCTTAGCCCTTTAAAAGAAAATACCTCCAGAGCTTTGCTGAACAAATTATGCCATGACAACTACCGGCACAAAGAGCAACGCTGTGCACAGTACAAGGATGGCAGCTAGCTGGTTTCTGAACATTAAACACTGCCGGCTCTTCAAGGATGAAGTGAAAATGCTGCTTGTTCTATGCTGCAGTAATTCTTCTAATAATTGCAAGCAGCGTCATTTTGGTAACAGTTCTGAGAATTCCATCTCTGGGCTGTCCTCACCCGGCCTGCCAAAATCAACAGCATCTTCTTTTTTTTTTTGTCTTTTTATCTTTTTTTTTTCTTTCATACAGGAGCGTACATAAGTGTAAAAGAGGAAAGTAAGAATCAGAGTTTAACCTCCCCCACTGTGGCATCGGCTGAGTCGCCGACGACTAGCACGGGGCTTGGCTCCAGGGCCAACTGTTGGCCCGTCTGATGAGACAGAGAACAAGGTACTGGACAGCATCCAACGTGCACGACGGGAAGTTAAAGGAGGTGGAGTACAAGAAGCAAGGGGAAAAACCCCACTGTTAAACACAGCTACGTAACATATCCTCATCTATCCTAGCTAGAAAGGATCTGAAACGAAACTCAGCACAAGAAGTCCTTTGGGATTTGGGAAGGCTGAAGCTTGGATCTGCATACTACAGCTTTACTCTCTCATTATACTACTAGCCGTGGGAATAAAGCCTGCAGAGACAGACTATGCGGAGCCGTGATTATCACCTTTACTGCAAATCACTGTCACGGTGTTTGAGCTCCATGTGTCATGTTCTAGAAGAAACATCCTCACGCCCTGAAGAAAGCAAAGAGTGCACTGAGGAAGCATTCGCTGAGACTCCATCCAGTGCTTGCTCACTTCTTTGAGCTGGAGTTGACATAGATGGAAACATCCATACATCCAAAATAAACCTTTCCCTCTAAAGGATGGCACAATTACCAAGATGACAATAAAAGCATGAAGAAACATGGGAACAAGCAGGACTTCTTGTGTGTAGGTAGCACATATTTGTTGAAATTGAGATTTTGTTTTTCTTAGGTGGCCAGCGAAAGCAAGCCATTCTCCAAACCAGCTGCCACACAATGAAAAACCACATCCCCATTCCCCCCCAAGTTTTGTTATACAGAAGGTCTATTCCGGCTGTCCAAAGCATTTAAGAGTCAAAAGAAAGCGTGAATTAAATAATTTTAACAGCGTATGAAGACCCTAGGTAGGAAAAGTATCCACATGCAAACCGAGACTTTACAAAAGCTACTGAATTTTGTTAAACATTACATATATAAACACGCACAGAAAATCCAAAATTTGTTTGAGGCAAATTAACCAAACCTTCAGGAATTTTTTTTTTTATTGGTTGCTGGTGAAAAGCAACAGATTGGTTAGTTTTACTGTCAAAGGTGACAGCTCAGTATCACAAGCCATGTAGGGGAATAAAAAAAAAAAAGGTATTATGAGCTCTTTTAGCCCTCCCTCTTTTCTGAACAGGGTTTCTTGGTTCAGGCAGCTGTTCAATTCAGCCATCGCTATTTATTTTGAAATACATCATTCTTCGGCAGGAGAGAGGGGAGGAAAATGAGAGTTTGCTTTTTATTCTTTCTTGAATTACATAAAAACATGCTTTCTTCCAAGCTAAACAGATGGGAGATGTCTCTGGCCTGTTTTTCAAACCAGCTACAGAAACTACAAATGCAATTAGTCTTACGTACAACTGAGTAAAAACCCATTACCAATCTTCCACTGATCCATAAAGTTTCTTTTTGGTTCAATCTTGGGTATATTTTCAAAAGAGTTAGCGTGACTTTGGACACAGCAAGACATTCCAATTCATGCCATTGGAATTCAACAGTTTAAGAAGTTACCAACTTTTTGGATGAAATGCAGTAGTGATCAAGTTTGTGGTTTGTTCCAATTTAACCTCTTTACTGCTTTAAGTGTCACTATTCATACATAAAATGTCAAATATTTTCTGTATCTCAAATAACAGGGCAGTAACTTGCAGGTGAATAGTGGCAACATCCGCGCCTATGACGAATCTTTGAGGGCAACATCTAACGCTGCTCACAGGAAGGGACAGCCCATTTTCCAAGGCCTTAAGCTGATTTTTAATGAATCAAATTGTCTTCTAAAATATTCAAATCAATTTGGAAAACAGGCTTTGCTCTCCTGATGACTTTCACTGTGATCTCTACATAAACAACTCTAAGAGGTGATGTAGAGTCTACAGTAGTTTTTTAAACATTTGGAAGAATAAAGCCTTTCATGCAAATATCCAGGATAATACTGTCAACAAGGAAACTTCAAAGAAACATGCCGACATTTTTCTTTTCAGGTGATGGCAAATAAATGTTATGGCACTTATCCAAGGTTTGAAACATCCATCTAAAGTAAACTCAGGAACAGAACCCAGAAATCCTTTTCTTCGTTTGTTTTTTTTTTTTTGCATGAAATTCAGACACATGCTTCACCCATGTAAAGCTACAAGACTTTTCCTGTTAGCTAACAAACAACCAAATATTATCAGTTTTGGTTTATATTCATGATTAAGTTCAGAGTTGCTACTAGGAAAGAGCCACGTGGAAATGAGGTGGGGTTTACACCTTGGAAACCGTACCAGGTGGGAAGAGCCGTTGTTGGTCACTGAAGGCAGGCTGGCCCAGCGTTCATTTTCCAGTTCTTCCATCACTTGGTTCATTGCACTTTTTAGCCACGTATCCACGGACACACCGATCTGCTTCAGCAGATCAAGACGGGCTTCTGCTTTCAGCTTAATTATCTGCAGAAATAAACATGCACAAGTTAGAATTCTTTCAAGATTACATTTCACTCCTTGCCACGATTTAAATGTGTTACTTCCTGATCCGCAAATTACTCAGGTGGCTCCAAAAGCTGCTCCACATGGAAATGAGTCCAGTTCTTCATTTCCTTGCCTGCAGGAATGCAGTGTGAGCCAAGAGACGGGGAATGGTTTTCTGGAGATGTAAAACTACAGGCACAGAAAATTTCACAAGTTGGTGCTTTTAAAATAACATCTATTAGTTTATGCTAACCTTCTATCCATATATTCTAGTGGTTGGTTAGTTTAGATTCTTTTCAAAGTCTGAAAACCTGGCAAAAGCCAGTGCTTCACAGTATTTTTAAAATTAGGAATACTCCTGAGCTGCAGACCCTGGATGCCCTTTTGGCTGGTGCCTAAACTGAATGTGATACACAAATAAATCCCATGTGATACAGTCGCACAAATCCCCCAACCCCCCAAATGAGGCTATTTTCCGTCAGCACTTGCCAGAGATCACAGAAAGCTTATTTGTTATGGAAACAGAGTATCTTAATAACTCCAAAATTAAATAAATATCACACTTCAGTGAATAGTTTCATGATTTTTTGTCCTTTGAACAGAATGAAAATTTAGGTTTTCTGACAGCTGGGTTCACTTCAGCATCCTGGCACGCTTTCTGGCCGATGGAGCCAAAGCTTTAACAAATTCATGGCAAACCAGCACCCTGATCCAAATTATTTAACAATCTAAACAGAAGGAATGGAAAGAGCAGTATGAAGAAATTCAGAATTTCAAGAAATGCCACATTTAGAACTTCCAGAAAAGAAGAATTTCAAGAAAAGCAAAGGAGAATTTCAAAGATGTCATCAAGAAGTGGGGGGCAACCCTAGGAACAGAACCAAGGATAGTTATGGCCAGTCAGCCCTATCATCCTCCCCCTGTGGCACTTGGTCACCAGAGGGACAAAACCCAAGTGATTTACCAAAGGTCCTTCAGTAAGTCACTGACGGAGACTCAGAATCCCACTGAATCACCCTGGAGTTTTTCCTGCATTTCCTTTCACAGCATTGCTCTTTCTTAGCAAGTTACTGTGCAGGCAGCAAATTCTCATCTCCTTTCTTGCCTTTCAGCCCTTTCCACGGGGATCAGAAGCACCTTATTCAGCCCTACTGCCTGTACTGACAAACCAAACTGTCAGCAGCACTGACAAGCAAGCCCAGCAAAAATAGATGGCTCTAAGCAAAAATTAGAGGGAAATTACTTTTTCTGTAGTGGCCAAAGCACACTAGACTATGTAAGAACATATGTACAGTGAACTAACATGCCAACTGGTGCTACGTACATTTTTATCTCTGTTACATATATCCTAACTGTATACAAAATTTTGTGTGGAGCTCAAATGATACTCATTTTTTTCTTGGTATTGACATGCTGCTGCACTTTACTATTATCCTTCTATTAAGAAAAGTCAGAAAACAGATGACTGTAACTTTCATTCAGCTGAACCCCCAAACATTTTCATTTTAAAAACTATTTGCAAGTGACTTTTAAACCTGTTTCAAACAAAAAACTACTTTTGAGAGATATTGGGTTTCATTCCATTTAGAAGAAATGTGACTTTAAAAATGTAGCTAAGTTATTAAGAGTAAAATCTATTATGTAAAATGTGTCTTTGTATGGATACAGGTGTATGCACACTCTCCCGCACAATTGGGTATGGAGACTGAAGGGTCGGATGAGTTTGAGAAGTATTTCCCACGACAAAAGCCAAAGTCACTTAGCCAAGTGAAGTTTTGCACTTCTCCGTGCGAACAGACTTCAGGTGAATGATTAACACGTCTTGTGAACACCGTTCATATAGGCGAGAAAATAAGGAAAAAAGTAATATATATTAATGCACATCACACTACTTCAGTCAAGATTCAGAAAACAGTGATTTAAAAGGAAAAAAGAGCCCAAAGATTGATCCACACATCAGCATTTCCATTTGAAAGGCAGACTCTTTCAGTTCAACTGCGGCACAAAGCATCTTCTGAAAACCCCGTAAGTTAGTACGGCCCAGCCCCAGCCTGAAATTTGTAAATATTTACAAAAGCAATACCTATGAAAAGATCTGAAATCAGAAGTGTGAGATGGTGTTAACAGTTTTGAGTTCCGGGGGTGAATGGAGTAGGCATTTCATTTGTCTTAGAGAGGCAATACCTCTCACTTGTTGTTTTTCCTTTTGTCCCTGCTCATATTAGTTTGTATATTTAAAAGCTGTAAGAACATGGAAACAATAACAGTTTTAATTAAGCATTAACCTTTTCTTTGGAAAAAATCGTTTTAGGAGCACCTACCAAATTGAGAAGTGGATTTCTCGCTGTATCAGGCTAAACAGAGAACACACTTTTAAACCAAAGATGTTAGCACAGAAGGGCTGCACCGAAAAAGCTGAATCCAGGGATGCCAATTTCTGCACATGAACACACACCTCTCCTGTTAACAAGTATTCGAGATTTTGAACAAAACCACTTTCTAACCACATCTCCTTTGGAAGAAGGGGAGCTGAGCGGCTCTGCAGCCCCCAGGGAAGATGAGCGCTGATCCTGCCTCTTACCTGGATGCTCCTACACCCAAGATAACACCCTGCTAGCCCGACGTTCGAGCACGGTCAGCTCCAGCCTGGCCTGGCAGCTGCGTGCGAGCAGGCAGCTCAGACATCTGCAGCATGGCAGCCACCTCGCCAGAGGCAGCTGACTCAGCCGGGATGGGTTTGTGGCACCGGTAAGGCACGGGTAGGTTACCGGCTTCAGTGGAACACATCACCCTCTTACTGTTTTTTTGGAAACTGTGATAGATTGACCTCATGCAGGTCGATGCAAGCCATTTGCTTTAGCTTGTTAATGAGAAACTCTGCATTTTATCATGTTACCAAGCTGAGGTTCCTCTGCGTATACATATACACACACTCATAAAGTAGCCATTCCCTAATTTACCTTTATATTCTGACACTGTATTACGAGGACCTTCCATATGCCTTCAACAAAAGTTGCCTAGGAAATGATCAGCCTAGTTGTTCTGCTGCTTCACCTCGTTATGCAATTTCCAATTAGCTTGAGTTATGCAACAGCAATAAACATTAGTCTAGGCATGCTATAAACATTTGTCGTTCATATTAGTACTCAGTCTGCTGTAAACCATGTTGTTTGTACAAACTTGTTAGCTAAAATAAACAAGCTGCTCCACGATCCTTGACTGTACTTGCTAAGGGTCAGACATGAGCTTCTAATTCAAGGTACCCAGCAAATCCAGCTGAGTTACCCCATTCTATTTACACATCGTAGGCTTAATATTCAACAAATGTTTGTTCCAAACCACAAATGTTTTGAGTTTCATTCCATTGCAGACAAGCCATAAAAGTACTTACAGTATTAGGTCAGGCCTGCACTTGAAAGATGTAGAATGCTATTTACAAGCATACAGATAAATTTTTACCTAAATAATTATACTGGTAGACCAGGGTTAACAGCTTCCTACCTATAGAAAAAAAACACAACCAAACCCCAACAAACCAGACAGTAGTATAACTTATTCCGCCGCTGACACAGGAACAGCTACATGATTAAAAATACAAGCACTTCATTCAACTATCACTATGTCTAAATTAGCTGGGGTTTGATGCTTTCATTGTGTCACAATAAAATGTTAACTAAGAGGGAAAAAAGGGATCACCTGGAGGAAATACTGGTGTTTTCACCAGCACCAAGCTTTTCTGTATGTGTCCCAAAGCACAACTTAGGTTCTTCCCCTTGGCAGGTGAGGTTTCTGCCAGCTGGAATCCTCACTTCATCAAGGAGGGACCCACTTTGCACAAAGGACGTGACTTCAGCTTGCCCAGTCTTCCCTTGCAGTTCCTGACGCGGGAAGGGAGCCAAGGAGTGACACAGTGGCATCGGAAGAGCCGCGGTGCGCTTTCTGACACACCGCAGCTTTGGATGCACTAGCTCTCAACGCCTCGTTCCCTCAAAGACATCCTACATTTCACGTTAAAAACTACACAAGGCTTTAATCGCCGATTTCCCCTCTCAACAAAAGGGACCCCAGCAGACACACATGCCATACTCCTGACTGAGAGACCTCCACTGGCAGAAGCTCACAGACCGGAAAATTCTTTCAATCAAGTAACCCCTTGATACGTTCCCAGCAATACCAAGTATCTCCAGGAAGGCAGCTGAGTTTCGAAAGCACAGGAACGCTGGAATCCAGCACTCGCTCTGAAATGTCATCGTTATTAAGTCTCACAGTAGGACAAATATTGTCCTATTTAATAGTGAAATTGCTATTTACAATTACTATTCACCAATTACTGTTTTAATAGCTAAAGACTAGGATTATCTTTACCCTGATTTAAAAATCATCAGCCACCCACAAAATTTACAAACAGCTTTCTGGGTGGTTCCTGCTTCTCTGAGCCTTTCTTTTGCCTTAGCTGATGGTAGGTTTTAAGAAGATGAAAGGAAAAAACTCCAAAGTTTTAAAAAATATAAATATTGTTATCTATTTCTCACATACCTATCATTGCTCTACATGGAAGAAGGAAGATTTTTGTTTATTTACTGTTCCAGTCTTAATTAAGTAAAGGCTTTAGACCTACAGCTTGCACAAGATGAAGATAAACAACTGCTTTGGAAGTCATGAAAATTAAATGCAGCAAGAATACATTACATAGTTGTTCTCTGTTCCCAGAAGGAAAAGCGCCTGTAGAAACCCAGCGTTCATGTACATTCCACAAACACCTCAGTTACAAGTCCTTTAAAGTAATTTATAAAAGTGTTGGGGTAAAAAGCAAACACAGACACCCACCAGAGCTGATCTGACGTGGCCCCCTCAGTCTGGATTTTAGACAGAAGTCCTACTTAGGAGCATGTTCAGATATGAAAATTGGATTAAATTAGAATTGCAAGTAGACCTAAATCATCGGTTGTGAGAACTACTTTATTGCAATGCAGTATTCTAGCGGCAGGAGCAAAATCATTAAGGGGGTTGGACAGCCTTATCTGGCAAACTGTTTTAGCTAAGAAGAAACAACACGGAAAGGTTTTGGCAAAACATTCTGGAAAGATACTATCTTTATTTTTTCCTCTATTTAGAAACATTTTTGTTTGAATTCTAAGCTGTTTTTAATTTTAAAAGGTATTTACATGAAATAATTCTCTTAATTAAAAACAATTTAGCATTTAAATTTTGGGGTACCTGATTTATTTGCACAGTGACAGCTAGAACTAACTATGAGTACAGTAAAAACAAGTATTGGAATGCCACAAATTTCTCAAAACCCAGCAGAATCCCTCCCATGCAAACCAGTTTTAAATCGTGGTCCAGTGCTATTAACGTAGGGATGCACAAGCAAATAATCTGTGAAATCCAACTTTCACTGCTTCCTGATGCTTGGGGTGGAAAGACAGCTATGCTGAAACCACCCCAATAACAAAACAAAACAACACCCCCCAAAAAAATACCCTATCCACCGCGACTCACCTAAAATTTTGATCTCTGAGCTCAGCCTTGAGAGGGGAGCCTATCAGTAATTTTAGCTGTGCAGCATTCATCTGCAGTACTGTAAATCAAGACCATGAGATGCCACAGATTTATTAAAAAACCAGTAAGAAAAATACTCTTTCTGCTCTAACCTGTGTTTCCTTTCTCTTTTCTGCAGCAGACACCCTACACTTGCAACCTGGCTAAGGAGCGACCCGAACTAGCGAGGAAACCAGCTAACAAAGGACATTTTTCAACACAACCCCGAGTGGGCTTTTTATAAGTGGGAGGATGGGTGGGAAGCTTCTAAGCTTCTAGCTTCTGCTATTACAGCAGAGTTAGTTAATTTATATGCTAAATATTCTACACGGAGTTAAATCAAACGAGACCGTTCGGGTGAAGCAAAGAGGAAATGAAACACTGACACAGATAACACGTCTCCAGAGTGAATGCCAAGGCAATGAAAACAGAGGTGAAGCTGTTAATGGAGAAGAGCCCACCTGCGTAGCTCCAGCCCAACTGGCAGGCTGATTTTTCCCAAGCTCAAGCACATAAAACCATCAGAGATGCCTAAACACAGAAAGCAGTTGGTGGGGAAGGAGATGGACAGCAGATGAAAGCAGTATCAAAGCATTTTGTACAGTTTAAGAAGTTGTTCCCAGGCTACTGGTAATGGGACTGGAAAGAAAATACCTGAATTCTGTAAGCAGGAAATGAGATGAATATAAAATATATGTATGCAAACTGTTATTAACACATTTTTCTGCAGTCTTGGTAATAAATATCATTAATTAATAGAGTGGAAGATGCTGTATACATTTCATAGTCAAAAGATTCAGTAAGATTTAATCAGAGGCTGGACTACAGACACCCTCCAAAGCCCATAACCTGAACGACTCTGTGAAACGACACCATACTCAAACCACAGGTTTAAGGAACTGAGCTGGATTTTCAGTGTGATCCAGCTTCAAAAGAACTGAATAATAATAAAAAAAAAAAAAGACAAAAAGGAGATCTACAAAACAAGCAACGTTAATATTACTGTTGCCCAGACTAATCCCTGACCCCTTTATCAAAAGATCTGAGAGACAGTCTATCCCCGAAGTCCTACTGAAATTATTCTTCATCTCAGCAACGTTTAAAGTAATGATGACTATTATTTGTGGGATGTTTTCAAATTTACTTATTAATTTGTTTCCATATATAAGGACATCTAGCCTTTATAGTACACAGGGATCTGTAAGATACATACAGAGTAAATATGGCTCTTCAGTTGACTACATCTTCCAGGAATGTTTACAACTGTATTTCATCATTAGCTTCGAAACATCTCTGTGTTTGTTCCTGCTCCTTCTTCCCCAAAAACACCTTACTCTGTTAAATGTCCACTAACGAAAAAAGTATCCTTTATTATTATGGTGAATACGTACGACCCAGTGTTCTGAAGACGTCCCTTCTCATTGTTCATACCAGAACAGGCAAGTTTGTAAAAAGATATACTGTGAAATATTGAAGTAGGATCTGAGCATACTGCATGCCATCCAAATTTCTCACTTAAAGCAAGTCCCTGAAAAGTAATTATCAGAAAGTGGGAATTCAGTTCTCATAGGTGGTAGTATAATTTTTGAACACTGCAATCAGAACGATTAAGTGTTTGGATACAGCTGATAAAGTACTAAGACTTGTACATCTTCATAATATCACAATATAGCTTCAAGGCTCTGATGGTGTTCCTCTCAACGACGGTCTCAACTCTGCAGATGTCCTCACTATTTTTCACCAGAAGAGTTCGAAATTCCTGATCTGTGGATGGCGGCAGCCTCCTTCCAGGCTAGTTCTCAATCTGCCTGGCCGGAAAGACTAACAGCTCCTACGAATCTCCTGCCGAGAAGGCAATCTGTTTATTTAGCACAGCTCTCCCAAGCATATGTTTCCTGAGCAAAGCCAGTGATGGCAGCAAGTGACATTTTACAAATTCAACTTTTTGGGAGTTGCTAGCCTTATTCCATTTCGTTTTAGTGAAGCACATGGAATTAGCTTTTCTCACACTGCTTATGAGCAGAGAATGACGCCACTCCTGCAGCTGAAAGGTTCAAGTGGAAGAACACACAAAGAACAACAGGCTGGAGCGTAGCTACATCTACTTGAGGTGCAGTAGGACCACGTGCAGCACACAATTAATAGATTAGCTCCTAAGATAGAACAGGAGCCCAGCCAGCAAACACAACTGTTATCACAGCCCAGTAATAAATATTCATAGCCAAATATAAGGGGAGGGAGAAAACAGCTCTCCATTTACAATTAAAAATGGACCTAAGCTTCTGAACTAATCAAATGAAGTAAACAGCACCATAATGAGTCTTAATCAAATCTTATCTGGTACAAACACTCTCTTGAGAGTTGTAGTTATCCTAATGATGAGACAAAATTCATCCCCCTATAATTAAGTGGAAATAGGATTAATTGCTGCGGAGGCCCCAAGACCTTCTTTGAGCATAGACCTGAGCACAAGTGGGAAATCTCCCATCATCACCGAAAAAATGTCAGCCCCCGGACCAGCTACACTGCTGGGTGAGGCTCACACCGGGCGAACAAAGTATCCGAGTCCTCAGTCTGATGGAGACAAAACAAGATGAGAGGAAGAATTCAAGTAACCCCAGCCTCAGGGGCCAGGATGCAGGCTGAAAGGAGGATTAGAGAAACCAAAGAAATAGCTTCAACTTTTGCTTATTTCTGCAACACAGATCAGTGGAGACAGGAAAATTCTGTATTCAGTAGTTTAAAGATATAGGGAAAGAGGCAGTGGAGACATGGGAAGCTGTTTTAAGGCAACTGGCTGAATTAACAGCTGTACAATGCCCAACAACCCTCACCACTGTTGTCACAAAAATGTAAGCTTAAAATACAGTTCTGCTTCAGTTACCTGAATCGTTGGGCAAGTGCAAAGGAGCTACAAGAATGGTTTATTTTCTTAAATTAATGAATTTCAAAGGTGTCGACCTCCTTTACAGATGATGCTTGAATCGTGCCACCTTTAATTTAAATGAGCACCCTCTGCTCTCAGTGCTTGTCTTCTGGATCTAAGCTCTATGGTGTAGCATTAACCACAGTCGATTTTAGCGCTCAGCCTGTGCTGAAGTTATTATCAGACACATTCCAACATTTCCTTTAAAAACACGTGAGCAAAACAAACAAAAAACCTTTATCAAAACAGAAACTTTGAATTTTTAAGAAGAAAATACGTGTTCTGGTTATCAGTTACAGCCATTGTGTATCATCTGCCATGTATCAATTTTACAGGAGCGCTCTAATATAAGCTGTATTTTCCCCCAAACTTTAATCAAGGAGTCTGCTCCCTGAAACATCACAAGGAAAAACACCTCGTACCCCCACGGAGAAAACCATCCAAAATAACCTGCTCAGCTGTGAATGTGCCAATCTAAGGTTTTTATGACCAGGCACTGCATCTTGCAGAAGACAAAGAACTTTGCTTCCTCCGATACGTCTCGATCCTATGCACACTTCTACTGTATGTCTCTGCTGTACCTTCCAATTACGCCTGCTTCCACAGCCACTGCGCTTGTCAGAAAAGACCAAAGCTGGACGTACGGTACAGTCCTCAGTCCCTCTCAGTTGTATGATTTCAAGGGACTCGGGGTCTCTGAGCAAGAGGGCAATGAGAAGAATACACCTATGCACAATACACCCTGGAGAAACCCCATTACCAAGATATATTGTCTCTAAAAGGTGCTGACTCAGCTCCTGTTGTATTAGATGGCACACAGAGACCAGTTTCTCTTCCGATAGTTAAGCAGGCTGGCGCTGCACCGATGTGTGAAGAATGTAAAATTCTCCAAGGAGAAACATGCAAGTGGAAGTGTCTAGTGACGATTAAATTAGCTTTTCCAGAAGAAACACAACATTTAATTCCAATGAGCTTGCGAAGTTATCTACCCCTTCAGAAAAGATGAAAGAAGAGGAGGAGGAAGACAGCATATTCTCAAAGGAAAAAGCATCAAGGAGCGGGTCAAGAAGCTAAAATGGGATAGAACAACAGGCACGCTACTCCAGAAAGGAAATAAAAAGTATTTCAAGAGAAACGCTCCCCCCAACCTCCCCAACCCGTCCCCTTCCCCCCCCCCCCCCCCCCCCCCCAAAAAAAAAAAAAAAGGAAAACACCTGTGGAATGAAGAATGACCAGACACACTACCTAACACACCACGGGAGGAGAGAACGCGGTGCACACAGATGTGCACACACATGCAACCTACAAGTAACATTCAGCAGAACGTCCATGCCTTCGAAGCGCTAGCAGGACACAGACACGATCCTTTAGGGATGGTAAGTGCCCCACGTGCTGCTTTACAGCTACTGCAGGTTGATGGAACCACTGACTTGAGGAAATTGTCTCAAGGTTATGAAATTCATACCCCGCAACCCTTGTCACCTTCCCGATGTGCTATCCTCTACCTGCTTTACTCCGTTAGAATGAGCGGGCGCTTTCCCCATCTGAGACTCGACCATCGTGGCAACGCACAGCGGTGCATTAACCAATACCTGTTGCAGGCATAAGCAAAGCTGCATTGATCCCTCCCCAGCAAAATAGTTTTTTTGGTTTTTTTTTTAAAACAAAATCAAATCTACATGTTATCATCAAACACTTTCAGACACGGCACCAGAACACATTACTCTTCCTGTCGCAAACACAGCAGTATCCACAAAGTTTTGCAGATGGTAAGATTTAATGTGACAAGGTGATAACGAACCAACTAGCGTTAAAGGGCAAATTACTTCGGGCTGTTCACACAGGGTACAGCCATGCACGGTGTCAGGCAAGCGTAAACCACCCTGCCTTCGGTAACAGCTGCAAATGCAAACCCCATAAACCACCCCTTGCATGTTTTGGGGACTTTTTTGTTTTCTGTTTTACTTTATCAATTACATACATCAAACTGACCTTCAGAAAAAATAAACAGAGCCTGTGTAATCTTTCTTTTTCCACTTTCCAAGTCCCCTTTTGCTGAATAACATGGAGGTGCTGAAAAATCTTTCTCCTTCCTAAGCTAGCACCTTCCAATAATCGACTGTTGACTCCTGCCAACTGTCCAGACACCCTTCTCCCCACCCCCCTTGCTGTCCTGAGAAGGACTTCTTTGAAGGACTGAGCTAACTGAGGCTCTCTTTGCTTTGCTTTTTGCTTGCCAGCTGCAGCTGCTCGACCCAAACACAGCGCAGCGAGGAAGGGGAAGGTACTTCCACAGCTCCCCTGCAGCCTGAATTCGTGGCTGTAGCTTTCTGCACAAATACCATTCCCCGCCCCAACCATCAGTAATTCCAACTTTATCAGTTGCACTTAAGTATGCAGGAATGCTGCCCACGTTTGATTTTCACATACTGAAAAGAATTATGATTGTGTTACAATAGAAAATGTTTTTACTCAAACCTTACCAAGTTTATTCTTCTATGGATCATAAGTGTGCAAAAATCTCTCATCTAATTAAAGGCCCTGACATTACTTAATAGTGCAACTTAGAAGAGTGGGGACTAATAAGGGTTGAAGCTAAAAGGAAAGGCCATCCTTAAGTAAAAAAGCTCAACTTAATTCATCTGTTAGCTTCTCTTAAAATAATTCTACACTGTAAATAACTTACGTGGCAACATATACGCAAACACAATGGGGTTTACACAACTACCACTGAAAAACGCAGAGACAACTTCACGTCTCCAAAATACACACTAGAAAACTTGTTATCAAAAGAGGAAGAAGAAAGTCAGCAAAAAACACCCAGCCACTGAGCCTCCTTAAACTCAAGTACTCGGTGTTTTCACTGTATTCTGCAGTAAAATAGGACACGTGTTAAATGTCTGGAGAGAAGGGATGGTTTAACGACAATACACTTGCTAGCACTGGAAAACCATGGAAATAATCATTTGTCTGTATTAGCTGTCTACCAAATACTGTAAAACACATCTCAGAGAAAATTATTCATGCTCTCCACCCCTTTGCAGTACTGTTTGGTGTTTGTAAGGATGCACATACATGACTCCGCATTTGCTCCTCGTTAGATCTGAGAACCGCATGCTGTTACTTCCCCCTTCACCACTTTTATGAATCCCCTCCCCGGCCATGCACTTCTTGCCCAGTTTGTTTCCCAATGGAGCTCTACGCCTCCCTCTGCTTTTGGAAAAGACCCCTACCTCCTACAGCACACTACAGAGTTTATTTCTGATCGCACATCTCTTTTTTTATATATACATATATAAACCTTTCCGCTTCTTGGCACTGCCCTTCTCAGTTATGTTCTGTGGTTGTGGCCAAGGAAATTTGCAGCTTTGTCTCAAGCTCTTTCAGCTACATCTCTCAGAAAAGTCAACCTTCTGCTGAGCAAAACTTCCCGTGTGCTCTCAGATTCCTTCTTTGCTGCATCTGCATGGACAGTAACTGCTGTGCTATCCCTGCCTTGGTGTCCTCTGTGTCATTCATACGGGACTGTGCCCTAACTTCTATCGTGGAGATCCTCCTTAGCCATTACTATTGCAGCTCTTACTTTCGAAGTTCTAACTTCCCAGAACGTAACAAATCAGAAATACTCATGTCAGTTTTTCTCTCCACCATCTCTGCCAAGGAAATATCATCTTTCTTTGCTCAGCTTCCACTGATTTACTGGGTTCTGTTAATTATGCACTCTTAAGACTTGCAATCACTTAAGTTCCAGGCTGATTTCCTTACCTTTTATAATATTTCATGTGAGAACCTTCTCTGCAACTTCTTGTCCTGATTTTATTTCTTTCTGCTGCTGCTTCTGTCTTTCATTCTCATGCTCTCTGCCCTTGCATATTTAATTATTAACTATATATACACGGAAGTACTTTGGAGTACAGTCTGTTTGAAATAGTTGACTCGGAATCACAGAATCGTTGGGCTGGAAGGGACATTAAAGACCACCTAGTTCCAACCCCCCTGCCATGGGCAGGGACACCTCCCACCTTCAAGGCCCATCCAACCTGGCCTTGAGCACTGCCAGGGATGGGCATCCTGTGCCACTGCCTCACCGCAAAGAACTTCGTCCTAATACCTAACGTAAATCTCCCTCTTTTAGTTCAAAACCTTTACCCCTTGTCCAAATGCTGCAGGCCCTACTAAAAAGTCTGTTCCCATCTTTCTTATAAGCCCCGTTTAAGTACTAAAAGGCCACTGCATTTTAAAACACTGTTAAGAGAGCATATTCTGAATTTGTCTTAAAAGGAGAGCCTAACATTTATCACACAGTAGGAGGAATAATTTTGCTCTGTATTTTCTAACCTCTTGAACTGTAAATCACATTCCTAATTACACCAGGCACTCCAAATATCTAGCGGTATGAGAAGCACTTAACTGAAACAATTACATTTGCTCTACAGTTTTAATTAAGGAACCCACTCAGCCAAAAACTAATAGATTAGTTCCTGTCCCTTGCAATAGGTTTTTTGAATTGCTGGCCACAGAAACAGTTAACTTTAACCAACCCAACGCTGGCAGTCAAGTATGAAGCTTGATCTTTTCATGAGCTTTCTTAACCCAGAACAGGTCTCATAAACCTCTGTAACCTTTTCAAAAGGACCCCAGAGTAAAGTAGAAAGATACAAAGGTTATTTAAATTATTTTCCCATCAACATTACAAATCAATATGTGTATCAAAAAATACTAGAACAGAAGGCACATCAGCACGTGGCAGTTGGTTCTAGAAGCCATAAAGCATGAAGACAGAGAGATGATCACCATTTTCTGGTATTAATTCCTTCAAGCAGAAGGAAACTAGTAAACCTGAGGTTGTTTTTAATACATTTAAGACAAAGCCCCTAAATACAGACACTACAGACCTTTGCACAATAGTGGGAAATGCAGTAAGTTTAATCACTCTTCATCAGGATTTTTTTTTTTTTAATATTACTCTCCTAATCTCAAGTCTTTCATTAAGTTGATTCAGTGATTTGAGAAGTATGAAATGAAGGAAAAAAAAGACATCTGAAAATTACCTCATTTTTGATGCTACAAGCTTACGTTTCCACAAACAAAATTAAATAGCTGTAATGTAAATCCGTCTGTGGTTAAGAAGCCAAACACGCCAAAATAATTTCCTTCCTTACCTCAGCCTTGCGAATACTCTCTCTGGCTTCATCTATTTTCTGCTCCAGTTCTGCTCGGGTTTGCTCAGACATCACAGGCCCATGGCATTCTAGCTCTTCAAGTGTCTGAAAATACACCACAGACGTAGTAAATGTTAGCAAGCCATTTACATGATAAATATTTATGGTAAGTCAGGGAAATTATTGTTTCATTAGATGCTGGGTTGACCAATAGTTGTCCATTCCAGGAAAAAAGATGATGACCAAGGGAAAACACAATTTAACAGCACAGTATTTCACATGGAAATTCCACCTAGAGGAACGCTTCAACATCTTCATGAAAACATGATACCGTGGTATGAAGCCACTCATCTGTATGTTGCCAATTACATATTTAAAATGGGTATGTCACTCCACGGGAATGTCAGGATGGAAAAAAAAGAGTATCTTAAACATGGAGAGAGAAGTTGCTAATGGTAGTTGTGTTGTAGGGGAAGCCAAGCCAGGTCTCCTGCATTTGCAGGAACACTGTGTCCAGAGGAGGATTTGCGGAATCATGGAAGACAGATGGGAGTTTCTTAGGTTCATGCACATGTATGTTGACTCTACAGATCCAAATGAAAAATAACAAAAGCATGTGCCTGCACAAATCATCACCAGTTAATCTGCAAATCTGTGTCTGGTTCAGTGACTCTTTATGCATTTTGTGTTAGTCACTGGAGAAAGAGCAGGAGCATCAGGTGGTAGGGCCAGAATCCAGGATGCTCGCTCCCTCCTCTGAGGAGAGTTTTTCCTATCATATTTTGGTCACAAACACTGTTAATACCCCCTGCCAGGTGCTACAACTTCTGGAGTTTTGCTACAGAGTGGCCCAGGTTCAGCAAAAGACAGGTACGATGGTAAACACCTACTGTGGTCTTGTTTCTTGCTCAATGCATCCTCCTGGGCAGTTTGAGGAATGGCTCAAACCTCTAATGTAGGACTAGAAGCCAGGTCTCCCACCTCCTGGGCAGCAGCTCACTGAATATTACACAATATAGCATCACAGAATCATAGAATCATTTCGGTTGGAAAAGACCTTTGAGATCATTGAGTCCAACCATTAACCTACCACTGCCAAGCCCACCACTGAACCATGGCCCTAAGGGCCGTCTTCTGCCCCCCCCATGGACGGTGCCTGCACCCCGTCCCCGGGCAGCCTGTGCCAGCGCTTGGCCACCCTGTCGGGGAAGACATTTCTCCCCGTGCCCACCCTGAACCTGCCCTGGTGCGGCTGGAGGCCGTTCCCTCCTGTCCTGCCGCTGGTTCCTTGGGAGCAGAGACCGACCCCCCTCGCTGCAGCCTCCTGCCAGGCAGCTGTAGGGAGCCAGAAGGGCCCCCCTGAGCCCCCTTTTCTCCGGGCTGAGCCCCCCCAGCTCCCCCTGCCCCCCCCCAGAGCTGTGCCCCAGCCCCTTCCCTTACCTGAAGACCCAGTTAGGACAGCCAAATAAAGCCCTAGGTTATTCTATGTTGAGCCACGTACATAGAAATCAATTTATCAACACACACTTAATTTTGTGTCTTCATGTTAGATTTAACTGTGCATTACTCATGGGTTTTCCTAGTGTTGAAAGACTTTTGATCTCCAAATGAATAAATTATTTTTTTCTATGGGTAACATATACATGATATAGTGGAGATAAGGGAATCCCTGAAACTAGTTCAAACAGAGGCAGGCTGTGTAGAATAAAGGAAGGTCTGTATATTATTTGCAGCAAAGTAGAAGCTGTAACTTCAGATTTATATGGGATCAACAAAACATACTGATAAACCAAAAAGTTAGAGGAGCTGCTAATCTGGCAGTTTGAGTGTATTGTATCAAGAAAGGCTACGATGAAAATGGCAGGTTGCCTGGAGAGGTAACAGGACAAAACCAACTCCTCAGTGCTTGCAACCGCTCCTCTTTCATTTGGTGGGGAGCTGCAACAAATAAAATCTGTAATTGAATGTTTTCCTAACCTACCCGCTGGCTGTGGATGATGTTTTTGTGCTCACGGGCTACCCGGGTAGCCCATTTCCGAGCCTCCTTGTTGAGGCTGTGCTCTTCAGTCGTTCCAGTTTCTGATTCCAGTTGTCGACTCTGCAACAGAAACAACGGGAGAACGAGTCATGACATAGACCTGGGGCTACCTCTGTAGATATGACAGTATTTAGTTATAGGATAACTTTATATCATATTTATCAGCCTGGGATCTCGTTTCATAGTAAACAAGAAAGATTAAAAAAAAATATCGGCTCTCTTCCTTATGAACTTTGTGATGGTACCAGGTTGTGAAAAGCCAACAACAAAAGCAAATCAAAGTTCACAAGAATTGACAACTCAACTGTTTCAGGAACATCAGTGTGATACTGATTACTAAACACAGTTCTACTGCAATGAGAGACATTCACGATGAATAAAACTGAAATACTGTTTCACTCGTGCACTGTATCAAAGAGGTGAAGAATAACTAGCCAAGAAAGTCACGCACTTTCTGAAGTAAACATGCATTATAGGAAGCAAATCTGAAAGGTTAAGTGTGTTCCAATGGGCAATTTAGGCTCATTCTTTGCAATTTGTGATCACATCATAATGCCATTAAATATTTTAGAACAGCATGGCAATTCCTGTAAAAAAAAAAAAATCTTGTCCGCAAAACAGCAACTGAAATTTCAAGCAATGTTTTTTGGTATTATTTCATCTTATGCCTGCTTTTATTGTGTCAATAACAAAACAAAAAAAATTTCTCCCCCTCAAGAAATGCCAACTAAAGCAAGATGAAGTAGTTCTCTAATGTCTACAGATTGAGCAGAACCCGTCTGTAACTCTCAAGGCAGACTTCCCATCATTTGATTACTAAAATAATTTCCAGTCTCTCTATAATTTTCATTACTGCACCGCCCAGTGCATTAATCATAGAATCACAGAATTGTTTACATTAGACAATACCTTTATGATCATTGAGTCCAACTGTAAACCTACCACGCTGCTGCTGACACCGGCCAGGGCGCTGCTGGCCATCATGGCCACCTGGGCACGCTGGGGGCTCACGCCCAGCCGGCTGTTGGCCACCCCCCCACGGCCTTTTCCACTGGGCATATTTACATAAAGATCTCAGTATTTAGGATGCAACTCAGTCTCCATCTTTTCACTAAAGTAGGTTCCCTGATATTCCTTCTGTATTTGTGGGTATTCTGTACACATTTACTGCACCTATTCTGCATAAGGAGAACTATTAATCATGACTCTGGAGAGAATCCAAAAAACGGCTATGAAGGCTGAAGCACCTCTCCTGTGAGGAGAGGCCGAGGGATCTGGAACTGTTCAGCCTGGAGAAGGCTCAGGGGGACCTCGCCAAATGTGTACCGATACCCGAAGGGAGGGTGCCAAGACCACCGAGCCAGGCTCTTCCCAGCGGTGCCCAGTGCCGGGACCAGAGGCAACGGGCACCACCGGGAACAGAGGAGGGTCCCTCTCGACATCAGGAAACACCTTTTCACCGTGCGGGTGCCCGAGCACTGGCAGGGGGTGCCCAGGGAGGCTGTGGACTCTCCAGCCTTGGAGATACTCAAAAGCCACCTGGACACGGTCCTGGGCAATCTCCAGAGGTCCCTTCCAACCTCAACCAGCCTGCGATTCTATGATTATTTTTTTTTCTGAGCCAGTCTCATACTCTTCCCATCAGTAAAATTAGCTGTGAGAAGGAAGACATTATGTCCACCCCACCTTCCCAGGGTGTGCTCCTGGAACGACAGAACAGATTCTTACAACAGGCATTTCAGCTGTTTCCCAATTTAAGTTCATCAGTACTCTGAGACGGATTCTCAAGAACAACTCCTTTTCCTGGAAGGCTCACAGACTCACGCGCATCTTCCTAGCAAGACAGTTGGTAGTTACAACAGTCCAGAGCCACCCGCATTCCTTTTTATCACAAGTCCTCTTCAGGCTGATATGATCTCACACAATCTTTCAGATCAACCCAAAAAAAATCCCTTATAAATTATCACTCAAGAAGACAGTGTATGCTTGGTGTCGTTCAAAACAATCGGAGGCTGCGTATGCATACGCGGAAGAAAGGACCACTGCTCCATCAATTTCTTGCTCTCACTCTCTATGGTCCAAAAGACAGGATTGTTCTTTGTCAGGTGTAGTTTGAAACTAGAGAAGATCCCGTTAGTATGAAAAAGTTGCTTAGGAAGGAGAAATTCAAGGTTTGCCAGCAGGAAAAGGGTAAGAGAGCAGAACGACAAGGAATTATTTTCAGGCCAGGTGAGAAGCCTGCAGCTGATGCAAAAGAAGAGATGGTGGTATCAGGTATTTTAGCAGGCAAGGGCTACCATTTGTGTCAAGGAAGGAAGATAATTTTAATACCAGCATTTGGTATAGACCGGAGTAAAATCAAGAGATACTGGGAAGCAAACTGAAGTCATATTAAAAGCAGGATTTTTATGCCTTTAGATTACACTGCCCTCAGGGGAGAGGCAAAAATACCAACTTATGTTAACATCCTATCAGAGGATTTAATTGAAAATGAGGCAAAAATTGGTTCAGCTTGTTATTTTTATTTCAGCTAAGCGCCTTTTCATCCAAATTGAATCTGGCCTTTATTCCTATTGATCCTCTTATTACAAGAGAGCTGAGGGTAGTGGATTCAGGGGGCTGTGAAAGAGATGATTTCCAATGGTAGAGGCAAGCAAGGGAAAGGAAGACAACCTCTACACACACTCGCACCACAGGGCTCTGATGCTTCGGGTGACTCCTGGGCCACTTTCTGCCTCTATTTCACAAAGCTGTAACTCGGTCAAGAAGCTTGCACTGCTTCAGCTTGTCCCTACAGAATGCCTTAAGGCATACGCACGCTAACAGACATCAAGAGGCGTGGAAGGGAGGCAGCATCCCTGCGTTGCTTATAGCAAGCAAAACCCCCTAACCCCAAGAGGCTTTTACAATCCAGTATAAGATGTCAAGATATTTTAGCTCAAAGCTGGAAACAGACATTACCATGAGGTTCACCCACTGGTGTAGGACAGACCTACAAAGCCTGTGTTAATGGTATTTTCCAAGTAAAAGGAATTGTTGGACAAGATGTAGAGCAGCTCTGAAGAGGAGGAGGTAAGTTACAAGCACGTGGCTCGCTCTGGCATGAATGAGTAGGCAAAGAACAGAAAGGTTCAGCTCTCTTCACCCATCCCCTCCGTTTAAGTATTACGTTGGCTTTTGCCTGCTTTTATTGAGATGGCTTTATATGATCATTACTGTTTGACCTCCTCAACTACCTACGTTAAGCTACTCCACTAGGGCACTGTAAAAACGTAAAGATGACAAACACATGGACTCATTTAGGCACAGCCAATCCTTAAGATAACATTTGACCTCAGTTTTTACCCAGTTTATTGGAGTCAGCATTTTTGTACAGCTTCTTCCACAACTTCCAGATGAGTCTTAACAGCTGCAAATCTGAGCAGAATCGTTTGACATTGCCTCTCCCCTATAAAATCTAACGAATTTTCAATGTTCCCAATGGCCTTGCTACTACTCATCATTGCACTTTCATTAAGAAAGAATACAGACTTCTTTTCAGTCGCTTGATAACCTTCTGTATTATCCCAAGCGTGTTTTCAGGTTTTAATCTCTTCATCAAAAGCACTTGACCAGAAAAATGAATGCAAACTTTGTGGCTACTCCTAAGGGCATACTAAAAAAGAAATTAATTGTTATTGGATCAAAGCGGTTATATTAGTTATTCATAAAGCAGTATTGTATCCAAGCAGACCTCACCCTCGCTTAAAGGTCTGAAAACAGACAAGTTAAAAATGCAGTAATAAAAAGAGTTGGGGAGAAACTTAGAGCTGTGGTCTGTGTGGATACCAAACACATAGGGCAAAGCAGGAGACGAGATCAAGAGGCAAAATATAGTTTCCTGGGAAAGAAGCTGAAAACAAGGACTCTCCAGCTGGACAAGAGCAGAGAGAGTGGTGGAAATGCACAGCCTAAATACTTGGCTGAGAAGACAGTGCAAGGAGAAAGGTTTCAAACCCATCAGCACCTGGAAAGCTTCCCGGATAAATGGAGCTGTTAAGGCAGGGAGGGACTTCACCTGACCTGTAAGACCAAGCTGCTGGCACTTAAGAAGACTGTGAAGGAACATATAAGCAGAGGAGCAGTAGCAAGCTCACTGGCATGGAAGAGTACGTGCTTCAGGAGGACTTCAAGGATGACCTGAGAAGTCCGTATCCTCAGGTAAAGACAGGCTAGCGGGGTACATCAAGGAAGCAATGAAAAACCAACTGCCATTTAAACAGCTGTGAAGAAAGGAGCTAAACCAGAGATTTATCTGCTACAGACCTAAAAATCAAAATTGTAGGGAAGAAGGTGGGGGAACAGAACTGTCTGGTCCTAACCTGATTTACTAAATAAAGCACTTGCTTAAGTGTTTTCAGGACTGGTACTTGGTGGTGGCAAAATGTCCAACGACTCAATTTAACCTCTTCCAAAAGAGAGAGAAACCAAAACCACGTATCATGACCAAGGAATGAAGGAAGAGCACAAAAGACCTGAGCTAAACATAGATGGACATTCTGCTGTTCTCTCAGGTTTTGGATTACAGCGAAAGCAGTGTTTAGTGCTAAAAATTCAATCAGTAAACCAACAGAAAGTACTAGATGACTCCAACCAGCTAAAAAGCTTAGAGGCTAGCAATGCCATTTCTTAAATTAACAAATGCATTTAGTCTGTAGACACGTGTTGCTTCTCCATTTTTGTCTGAAATGTTGTTGCAGGTGCAGAAGTTGCCTTATGACAGGGACAAACACATGGGCTGCGTTCTCAAATTTATTTATGCAGTTATATCTGGATGCAGATAGCACACGGACAGTTTTAAAAGCAAGAAAAAAGTTGGCTCTAGAGCCTAAAAGGTCCTTAATTTTGTAGCTGAAGACTAAAAAAGTTGACTTCCACAAAGGGAAAAAAAGTAGTAAATATTTATTGCATGCAAATCAGCAACACAAAAGCATAGCCATTTCTTTTAAAGAGGTGAAAATAACGAGGTTACCATGCCAATGTTGAGCAGCAAGCTCAACCTTATGATCAGCAGTTCTAGGGAGGAGGAAGGAATATGCATGACACTTTTCACACAGCTCATAGTTAAATACAGCAGTTACAAGAAAATCGTGAGTCAAGTTTGGTGCTCCTTTTAGTCTATTATTATAGAACTAATTTAATTTTAGCTTAGCCAAGAATGAGCTGACTTCCATTTCAGTAGGTCTTCAATGTTACGAACAGGACACCTCACCCCCTCCCCCCCCCCCCCCCCCCTTTCTTTAAAAATAAAGATTAGCATACACAAGGGCTTTTGCTCCACTCAGAAGAATAAAAAAGGACCTACATCCGTTATTAATGTTATGTAAACCTCTGTACATGTTATGATAAAGCTAAACCGAAACCAATGTGCTATTGCTGCTTTATATAACCACATTCTGCTTTTTAATCTAATAAATTAACATCTCACGATGGTGAGTGCTGGGTGCCGCAGAAGGATAAGGAACATCCTATCAGGCAGGGAATGAAGAAAACAATTAAACTCACCACAAGAACAATGGTTCTGGGGTATCCAAACAGAGAAAGGGGATCCTGGGACTTTTTGATGTCATCTGGGCTGAAAAATAGTCCCAGCAGCATGACTGCCTGGTTTTTTTACTAAAGAAATTTTCTATAGCAAAATATTTGAATCCCAACCAATACTGAAGCTATTGTCTGACATCTGCTGTAACTGAAACTCTCCTTACTAAAAGCACCCATGAACACAACAGTTGTTCAGCCATATGTATGAAATAATTTATCCAGTAGATTTTTAGGGGGTTGTTTATTTTTAATTCTGGTTCAATAATTATTTTGGGGTATCATTGACCATTAGCTAGAAATCTCTGAAAACGTACTGTGCACGCAGCTTGTTGCAGCAGCTGACGCCAAACACATTAGAACAGGGTTTCTGTAAAGGTTGTAGCTCTCTTTTTTTCCCAACTCAGGGTTTTTGGTTGTTTCTGGAAAGACCAGGATCTTAAAAGTACTGCTTTTTGTTAGATGTCAGTGATTAAGAGAGCTTTGCTTGTCCTGGTGCCTGATGTTTTTGTGTTAAGCACTTCTGTTATACAGCAAACATTAAAAGCCCAAGTCTTTTTCAAATTATAATCTTACTTATTTTCAAAAGTTTTTAATCTTCTCACTGAAATTAATTTTGAAATTGGTGTAGCATATTTTCGCTAGTGTACTTCCATTCTCACCCTCATAATTATTCCCATTTGCCTCAGCTGTCACAGCAGCTGCATTCACATCCGACTTTTCCAAAAATCTATAGTGCATTCTATTATAACTAGAAATACAGAAAAATTGCTCCCACTAGGTAACCAAAGGACAAAAAGAGTACCTCTTAGATCAGCCTTGACACGGAGAAATTGATTTCATAGGTATCCTCAACGTAACATAAACAAAGACCTTTAATTTCTTGAGTGGCCACTTCTTTCAAGTATTACTTCTGCACTCTAGTCTCACTGTTAGAAATCTTTCTGAGCTTTGCTTAAACAGTGTTTCCCAACTGTAAAAATGAGAATACTAACAGCGTGTTCTCTAAATTAGAAAAAAATCAATTGGCTAGTGAGCCAATTCCAGTTCATTATACTTAAAGTAACTCAGAAATGATGTTAACATTCAACCCAAGGTAACTCTAGGGTGTGGATTTCCCCTTCTCCTCAAACTCAACTTTCAATACCAACCCCAAATATGAGTACTATTATCTCAGACCTTATTTTAACCAGAATTGGGGTGGGGGGAACTACGTAAAATCAGTTTTAGTCACGTTGGCCATGCACAAGACGTGTCAAGTTTTACAGGGAACGTACAGCTTCGCCAGACTCCTTCCACTTGCATCTACCAACAATTTCTTCACCTGAAGGGCTGTATTACTCCTAATTCCTAATACTTTATACAACGATAAAATTAATTCATAACTGTTTTTTTTTAATATTTAGCTTCAAAAAAGTTATAGTTAACAACAGTCACATTACTCGGTTCTGGTATTAAAAGCACATACTACTCTAAACCAAGAAAACGTAGTGCACTCTCTGAGTTTGTTAGTTTGGGATTAATTATGTGAGGACTACTTTTTACTAGCAGTTTAAATTTCATTAACTCTTTATTTAAGTATTTATATCAAACAAAATATTTATAGTCAGTAATGCTAAAAAATACAGTTTTATTTAGAAAACAAAGACATTTCAAAATACTTAAATATATTTAAGTTTTAAATATATTTTAAATATTTAAATATAAATGCTGAAATGTGTAAATACCTCTGCCTCCGTATGCATGCACAGAAACCTGCTAGAAGTCAAGTCTGACAAAGCAGAGCCCTCGACCGAGCCCCGGTTCCCATTTATACAGTAATTTCTATTTACTTCAAACCCCTGAGCACTTGCAGAGCTGAGAAAACATGCCTTGCCACAAGCAAGAACGACGACCTTTTGTAAATATAGCTTATATAACATACAACATAGCTTAATATAAGCTGCTCAGAAATTCAGGATACTCTTCTGTGTATGAGAGTGAACTGAAATTCATCCTTATTCTCACAGTTGACCCCTAAAACTTGTACTTCCAAGTCACAAGGGGTGAACCTGCAAAAGTTTCCACCAGTCTTACAGATACGTTGTTTTCCTGCAAAGTACAGTGAGAAAACACATTTTTTCATGTTGATAAGCTGTCGTGCAAATCAGATTTGGCGACGTTTTTTACATGCACGCTCAAAGAAAACGACAGCATCAGTAATGTACAGGGGAAACTATAGGCACAGGCAACACATAGATAAAAAACAGGAAAAAGGACTCAAAAGTTTAGTGTCAGCTTTTTGTTGCCATTATCCTCTGGCACTATGGACATGCTTTTTGCTGTCTGGCTCATTTTCTCACATGATACCATGCAGTTCAAGAAAAAAGAATCTTTTCCAAACAGGAAACAGAGAAAAGCTGGCTAATTTCCTTTATATTTTGCCCTGTTCTTATGGCTAGGGCTTATCTGCGAAGCACGGGGACAGTATGTTTTCAATGCAATAGATTTCTGCCGACTTAATAAATATCACTTGCCTCCTGGGAGGATGTTTGATGATTAAACTGTCACTACAGTGAATATAGCAGCAGCCTCTGTGTAGAGGCCAGCATGGGCTGACTGGTTTTTCTTGTGAGGCTAAAGGTATTTCAAAAGACACTTTTATTTTTTCAATCTCACTGCTCATAAAGGCTTAATCCATTTTGTGAATTAATTGCTGGAAAGGATTAAAGCTGGTTGGGAATTTATCAATGATTTCTTACTGAATATTTTTAAAACAAACCATTTCCTTTAAGGGTAAATGTTTTTTTAAAAAAAATTCAAAAACTTCCTTTTTTTTAAAGAATACAAATTTATGTGAGTCAAAATTAACCCAAGACACTAAAACCATCTAAATAATTCAGTATATACAAAGTTAAGCTCAAACCAATTCTTTAGATAACGGAAAATAGTTGATTGACGTAAAATATTTTGTAGTGGGCTTCTCTTTGTGGACACTCAGAAGTCCACATTTCAGCCAGTGTTAGTGTGATGTTGGGGAAACAAAAATCCTGAAGATTGATGGAAAACCATTTCATACCCACCTTTCCTAGGAAGAGCCTCTTTTGGAGGCTCTGACTATGCATGTTGATAATATTTTGAAAGTAAATTGAGCTGTGGGTTTTGTACCTGACTCAAGGGTTGCACAGCAATTCCTCCTACATTACTCTTGGCAACAGATCTCTCCTCATAACACAACATTTTGAAAGGGACCACGTAAAACTAGAATTTAGAACAGCATTCAGAGCTTTCCATGTAGCTGAGTTCCACATCCATATTGTTTATAATGATCTTCTTGCCTACAAAACTCTAAATTTCATCCTAGTAATATTTAAATGCTCCAAACTTTGACCCCAGTCTCAGTGGATCAGGTATTTAGTCTGAAGAAAGGCCATAATTTGGTCTTGGAAAAGCTTAACATTAAATACTTGAATAGATGTATTAATCACTCTTATTTCTTTCAGTGTTATCCTTCGGTGTGAAAATTATCATGCATAACCCACAAAACCGAAAAGCCAACTGATAAACTCTGCAGATCATCTACGAAGAGACTACGTGGCAAAAGAATGCTTGATAATTGTTCTTCAACTAAATGTTGTTCAATCAATTAGAAAATGTACAATTTCCGACAAATTCAAAAGCCTGAGCAAAAGCTCTCATTCTCTTGTAGTTATTGATTAAAAATAGTGAATATGTAACTTGCAAGTGCCCAGGTAGGATCCTGTTAGCCGAGTGTAATTATACGGATCATAAAGAAGCCTGCATAATTTACCTATTTTTGTGAAAACTGGCTACAGCATGAACAGCTAGAAGCTCACAAAAATGCAGTGCAATGAAGAAATGCAGTAATTCTACAGCCCAGGTGGGTCAGTCGAGTAACGCAGTCACTGCATCTGAGGTACGGAGACAGCTCTAGACATGAACGACCCATTCTTTGCCTTCTAGAAAGTTAAGCAGTACGAGCAGCACACGTGTACGCTGTCAGACCACACAAGTGCCACGTCAAAGACTCATGTAATTTTTAACGTTGAAGAGTTTAATAAGAGTGAATTACAGTTCTATTTTACACAGGGACGGCCCTCTGGAAAAAGGAACAAAATTAAATTAGTAATAGGACTGCATTTCATCAGTGCATGCTAATAGCCTCCAGTTGTTACACAAGCTTCCCCATTCACATTAGAGAAGTAACCAATTATACACACCGCTATCTGGAGCTGTGAAATTTTAATTCATGCCCCCAAAAGATTAGAATATCAATTACCAGTGCTGTGCAAGTGCAAAAGATAAGTGTGAAGTCAATCTCCACAAATAACACGGTTAAATTGCTTTTTCCTTCTTTAAGTCTTATTGTGGAAAAAGTTTTTTAGAGCTATATATATATTATGCATTCTGTTGCCACCTCCACGCGAGTGTAAACTCAGCATCCCAAGCCACATGCATACTGATAAGGACACAAACACCAAAGGCTGATCATAAATACTATCATATACCTCTGCTATAGTCATTCTCATAGCACTGACAGGTGAGGGCTCAATATCCACCAGCTGAACTGCGTTAAAACTCTGGATGCAGAGATTGCACAAGGTTGAAAACACACAGCAACAAAGGTTAGAAAGGCAGGGCAAAGGCAGTTAGAAAGAATCTGCTCACAACCTAAAACGCTATCGAAATAATTAACTCTATACAAAGGAGTTGAAAGAAAAATCAAAATCACAGTTTGTTAAAATGGAAAGACACAGGAAACTGTGTTACAGGTGTTAGTATGTCTGGGAAAATCACTCTTACCTAGCTATTAACAGCGTTCTTGAATTTAATCACCTGAACTGGAGATCAAGACATTTCTGTCCCAAATCACTGCACTAATGTATTAAAGTAATAAAAAGCTGCACAAGGTTAACTTTTAAAAAAACTCTAGACTAGTTTTAAACTGTGATTTCTTAAAATAACATTAGTAATGTCAGTGGGACACCAACAATTCACTTTTATTAAAGTGCTCTTTGGAAATGTATTTACATACTATGATTTACTCAGTTTTAATGTCATTAATTGCTTTGGAAGCAACATGTACACCGAAATTATATTTTGTGATATTATTTTGGAATGCAATGTTTTAACAGTATTCCTTCTAAATTAGTAACTTCTTATATGCATCTAGAGTATTCCTTGAGTAATTTTGAGGTAAATGGACACTTTATTTGGCATCGCATCACACGTGGTGTAACCTAGTATTAGTAAATATTATGAGAACCTCAGCAGCCTAATAAAAAGGTAACAAAATGTTCTAAGAATTAAGCTGAAAGTACAGAAACAGGACTGCCAGCCACAATCCAAAGCAAAAAAATATTCTGCTCTTCTGTGGGTGACATTGAGCCTGTTTGATGCTTTTGTTATGATTACCCACCCACTGCAAGCAGTGCTGGTGGAATCAGGCCACTTTCCCTTTCTTTTCCAAAAATACAGCATGAGGTTAAACCAGACTGGGATACCAGTGAGCACTATTCTCTTCCCATTTATAACAATATACTTAAAAACAGAGCAAGAAGAAATAAATCAAGGAATTCGGTTTTCTTACAGTGTCACTGTCACTTGGTTGGAACTGGAAAGGCTGTGGTTTGTGAAACACAGAGTTCTCCTGTAAAAACAGCTGTAGATTGTAATCCCGCACCACCTGAGAAAATGAAAGATGCCATTTAGATTCATTATTTTGTAAACTTAAAAACATGCTGTAGAGTAAAATTAGTACGGTGTTGCAAAACAGAGATCAAACCTGTAGCAGAACCTTGAATGCAACAAAAGGAAATAGAGGACCTGATGCTGGGCAGCACCACCCACAGTTACGCAGAAGTGACTGGCAGGACACACACGGGATGGCAAAGATCTAAACTATATTTGCCATTAACCCCCCCAAAATACTGCAGAGGCAAAAATAGGGGGAAACCCCCAACTATTGAGTATACGGTATGTGGTGTCACTAGTATAAATATTTTCTCTCTCCTCTTGTGTTGTAACTTCTTGTGCACAGTTCTTTCTTAAGATGAAATGTCTTATTTTTATACAAATTATTAGTTGCGGGAGCTGAAAAGACTATTTGGAATAATGCATACAAAATCAGTTAGAAAATTCATCTCTTCTTATTAAATTGCTTTCAGAGAAAACTCTCAAAGCTTGCATTTTGCTAAACCAAAACTACTTCAGCTACTAAATTTGTTTAATGATACATTTCAGATAGCATGACACATATCCCCAAACAAATCTCTGTCACAGTTTACACATATTTACAAAGAAAAACTCAGCGATTGCAATATAAAAAATAGTATCACTGCTTGAAGAACTCTACAGAGTACTCACTGCTTCAATTGATGAAAAGGCGTAAATAGCAGCATGAAATTATAAAAATCTATTGCCCAAATGAGGTTTAAATGTACAGAAGTATACCATAAAGATGGTATTTATCCAGAAATACCAGCATCGTCTATGACCAAGAATTCTGATTGCACTGTATTTACGATGGTAAATACAACATGTTCTCTAATGCATCAAAATGTTGATGCTTGCGTTACTGAAATACTGAACTGTAAAAAATTAATCTCCAGTTAAAGAAAGTAAATAATCCTCCAGGGCCAATAATGCACTCATCTAAAACAGTAAAGTACATAATTACTGCACCAATTTCAGCAGTTGAATGTAAACACATTCAAATGCACAGAAAAAAGCATACAGAGAAGGCATACAGGGAGTCTGTATTAGGAATTCCCCAAAACAGAAATTTGGAAAATACTGAAGGAGGGATCACCTGCAGCTTCAGATGATGCTCAGCACTGGCTATGGCATCAAGATTTACGTTAAACCGCTCTGGTTTTCACACAGTCCTTTAGACATATGTGAGCACTGCCCACAGCACACAACTCTGTGCCACGTCAAATATGTGTGACTATTTTAAACCAACTTCAATTAGAAAAAACCACAAAGCGTAGCTACTGAGGATGTGAAAACCTCTATGATTATTTTAATGCCATAAGCCATCGCTGTAGACCTCCAGCTCAAAAGCAACTCAGTTCTTCAAAGAAGAAAAAGCATCTTTACAACAGCGCTCAAGAAAATTTCCCTCAAAGCATCAGTACTTGTTAGAAATGAGAACAACTGTTACCATAACATGAGACTTGGGAGGGTGGGCAAGTCTGGTGAATTAATAGCCCGGAGCATTTTGCACAATAT
Organism: Falco punctatus; assembly: GCF_963210335.1. Lineage (NCBI taxonomy): Eukaryota > Metazoa > Chordata > Aves > Falconiformes > Falconidae > Falco > Falco punctatus. Next base: position 1,186,370 of record NC_137581.1, read on the forward strand.
ATTTGACGATTTTTAAAAAGAAAATAAAAAGACTCCTAAGCAACACAGTATTCTCAGGACTGAGCAGCACCTTTTCGAAATAGATTTCGTGTTATTCCGATACTAACTCAACATTCTCACCCAGTTTCTTTATGAAGTCGATGTCAATCGACATGTTCAAATGGACTTGAAACCAAATGTTAAATTTATACCGTATGCAGAAGGAAGGCATAGTCAGAAACGTGCATAAATGAAATTATTTGCCCTAAGTTGGTGAGCCTTCTTACCAGAAACATCACAGAAATGTTATTCAAAACAGCAAATGGAATTTTAGAAAATGTTCCAAAGAAAATCAGATTTTTTCCAAAAGCAAAGTGCAAGAAGTACAAGTCTTGAATAAGACTGTTCATGTGAAAAGGAAGTTAAATTTTTCATTTTCGTATATTCAGTGTCAGAGGATAATATTTCCCAGACATGCCAGAGAAACGACATGGGTCACCCCAACCTAGCAGTAATAAACCCTCTAAAGCTGCAATAACAATGCTACGATAAACTGTGAAAAACGTTCATTTTATACAGAAAACTTGTTTTCGAGAGGTTTCTCTCAATCTGCATTAGCTTTAGGTGACTGACAATTTCCTAAGCAGCTGAACACAACACAGCCCTGCCCATCCAAAGCAGCCACCTCCGGCTCTCCAACGTTCAAGAGGATAGCACAAACTTCTGGGAAGCTACTTGTCTCCTTCTAAAGCAAATATAATTAATTCCATTCTGTAAACAGAAATATAGTTCAGATGGGAAAACAAAAGCATTTCTACCAATGATTTAAAGTGTCCTTTCTAAACACAGCTTGGCAAGCTTGTGATCTTGTACCTAAAACAAACAGAGAAAAGGTGAAGTATTAAAAAATCCTAATAAAATATTTAAAATCTTCGCTTTGATGGCAGGCTGGGTTTTACTCCAAATTACTAAATTGCTAACAAATTTCTTCCACCTTTAACGCTCAGGCTACTGTTGAAAAACATGCGCAGCTTTTGATACCAAGTTTCTACTCCAGATTCACCTCTCCTTTTGGAGCTGACTGATTCCTGCAATGTGGACCTACAGGAAATGCTGAAAGTTGCAATGAAAGGACAAGCAAAAGTCTGTGGAATAATCCACCGATTAGTATGTTTAGTATTTCAGAGCAAGGCACACATTTTCAGTAGTAATGTAATACAAATTTTTCTTCTCTGCGTTCTTGAACTGCAATGAGAGGAGAAAATTGGTGCGGATGGGCTATAAACCAGTTGTAAAAATCCTGTTCGGACCTGACAGCTGTTATTTACATTTTTGTTTGTTCTCCAGGCATTTGTAGTTACTTAGTAAAGCAGAAACAGAACTGTTTTCCTCAAACATATATCATGACGTTGTTACTGTGTAAAGTAAGTCAGACCTGCAGGCTTGTAGCCACACAGAGGCTTAGGAACACAAGCTACCACAGCTCAGCACACGCAAATAGACGACAAAGGTATTCCTACACAAATAAGCTGCTTGGAAATGACAGTTCAGTTAGATGCAAGACCCACCAGCCAGCACCCCCAAGTATTCTGAATAGAAAGGATTTAATACAATATTGAGAAATTAGCTATGAATATGCAGCCATTATATATAAGCATATTTAGTTAAAAGATTCAAACCCAGCATTTTTGGGGAAGATACTTTAAGCTGACCTGAATGATATACAGCAAGGTGAATTATTGAAAGTCCTTCTCCAACAGAAGGTAAAACAGTATTTTCATTACCTTTACAGTTGCTGCCAAGTAAATTCAAAGACAAGTCAGCATGAAGCCCATTTTTAATCCACTCACTTTACATCTAATAAGGTGTGAGTTAGCGTGCTTGCAGGTGAACAAGGAATGTGTTAAATAAGTTTTTTCTACGTAAATCCCTGCATAAATGAGCTCTGTTTCTGTGCCGGTGGTTAAGGTAAATGTATAAAGGAGTATTATGACTGCACCAAAGCAGCTCATTTGAGCTCAATGGCAATTTTTTTTTTTTAGCCTGGCAGACGAATTATTTAAGTATCAAAATTATCCTGGAAGCAATCACCTATTTCTGATTCTGGCTTCTCGACAAAGCAAACAATGTCGATGACAAGAGTCTAACCTGTTTTCTGTATTTGCCATTCTTAATTCAAGGGAGAACACACTGTAATATTTTGGTTTTTAAGTTGACAGTCAATTATTAAGAAATGATCCAAACAGTTTCACAGGTCTTTACTGTGATGGATGACTAATGAGGTTCCAGATTACACAGTGCAGAACTCTCAGCTGCAATTTCTTTTTCCAAATGTGCACAGTGAGTATAACGGATTATCTCTTGATCACTGTTCTCTAAAGATCCTGTACTGTGCAAATGCACTCATGAGAATTCAGTCTGGGTGGCAACAGGAAAAATTTTCCCCAAGAAAACTGTCTAGTTTCTTTTAACTTAATACCATTCAGGAGTAACCAAAAATAATAACTCTTCAGTTCTGTCATTACTTTGGAAGCAAATCTTAAGCCGGGGAATTTCTATATGCTGTAAGTATTCAGTTACCACGGATCATTCAGTTAAAACTTACCCTGCTGGAAGTCTCCAGTAAAAACTGGAATGTGTTTTGTACAGCTTGGCATGTCTCTAGTTCAGTCCTGCTGAATGCCATTAAATAATCTTTAAGGTGATCATATACGTTTCCATCAAGAGCCTGTATGAGGGAAAGAATTTAAGAAAATTAAGCAGTATGTACTTTTGTGTAGAATTTATTAGTATTCACATTTAAATTTGTAAGGTGCTTGATACAGTTAGGTTTTTGTAAATAATTTTGAAAGTTGGCGGGGGGGGAAGGGTGAAATTGTGCAAGCTTTAGGAAATGGTTTCTGCCCCAGCAAAACCAAGCCCAACATTTAAGACAACGCTAGCAGACACATGTAAATCCGACAGAAATAATTTGGAACTTAAAGATGAATGCAGGAGATTTTCCTTCTGCAAAAAATGTTTCACTCCCCATCAGCACACAGCTACAGCAACCACCAGAAATTAAAACGAAAGAGCTACAGGTTAACTTCTCCAGGCTCTTACAAGTGATGTCAGCCCTATCAAATAATCTGTTAAGCATCATCCCCCACCTGCCCCCCCACCAAAAAAAAAAAAAGAAAAAAAAGAAAAAAAAGAATTACGCCATATGAGCTTACATCTGGGATGTTTGATTGATAAAACCATCAGGAAATTCCCAACCACAAACCCGTAAAACCCCACAGCAATACATGTAGGCAGGTTCAGCTCTTGCCTGTCTCGGTATAGGCACAGTTTTACTGGGATTCATCCCGCAGTGCACACTCAGTTCATACAGCCTCGTCCCAGTGCCGCGTGAGGACTTCAGCACTTGGTGTGCTTCTACAGAGCTAAAGGGACCAGCCCTCACCACACGGCTGCACGAGCCCCGAAGTTACCACCCCATTTCAAGGGCATTTCTTTTCACGTCAGATACACACAGTCTAAATAGCAGGTCTCTCTTGCACTTCAGGGAACACAAATGATGTCTAGAATTGCCCAGACTCGCTGTGCTGTCGGGAGAATTGCTGTACGACAACAGCGATCCTGACACTTCCCCAAAACGGCACTTGAAGTTTTTTATGATTGAGCATATCTATTCCTAAAGCTTTTCGGATCAAACACCAGCCTGGAGTGCAACTCTGCCAATAAATGCAAATAGTTTAACTTGGCAAAGCAATTATAAAGGCTCGGTTTGCAAAGCAGCTGTGATTTTTGCATTCTAGTATGCTATAAATGAGTATTTCAGAGCTCCCCCCCCCTGCCTTCATATTAAGCCCGTATGTTCTTTTTATGTTAAACCCAGCAGGAGGGGGTCATGTCATTTAACTTAAGTCTTCTACAGTGCAGACACCTACGATGGAGTTTGTTACTCCAGGTCCTTTTTAGGGTCGATGGAGAGAAGCCGGTACCTCTGTGGTGTGATTCACCTCCTCTAAGAGAAATGGTTAAAATAGGTCAGATGAAACGCAGCGTGCTAAGTGCCTATTGCTCTTCACTGACCGTAAACAGCGCCCAGACAATTAGCTTAGATAGACATGTCTACACAGTGGTCATATAAAGCTGGGTGAGACAAAGCCAGTCTCAACACGTGTTGATTCTCTGCCATTATTATCTACCAAGCATTAGGAATTAATTCGTCTACAGCTGCATTCTGTAGTTCTAGGAATATAAAAAGATACAGAAGTATTAACTTCATTATTTCCCCACTCCTCTTGCAATGACCGCAGCTCTCAAGTTTTTTGCTGAGATACCAATATACCCCCCTCAGGGTGACACAGAGATATGCAAGAAAGATATACAAGAAAGAACATCAAAGAAAAGTATGGCAAAACATTAGGAAGCATACAAATCTTTCAGCATGTGAAAACTGTGTTACAACCTTTCTCTTTTCATTAATTAAAAGTGGTTTCAATATGATGAAGTTCTTAAATACCAACAAGTGCTGCCAGAACTGAAGTTATTAAAGTCAGTGCAACACAAACATTTTTGTCAGCCAAGTAAACCCATGGCCAAGCGTGCAGCATCAACACGCTAAAAACCTCGTCGCTGCACTGAAAATGTGACATCCCATCAGTTACTGGATTACAGAACTGGTTGGTTACAAATTGCTTTCAATGATAATGTACCTATTCATCCTATAAAATGGTAATTATTATATCAAGCTGGAAATGTTAATGTTAAAACAAAACTGAACTATATATAAATTCACATTTGTGTGCAATTTTATAATCTGAATCTCCTTTACTTACAAACACTCTGACTCAAACCACTGAACATCACAATTTAGGATTGAAATAAAAAGTCTTTTCAAAATTTCTGATCACACAACTTGCAAGGGAGACAAAAAAATATTCCCCTCCCCCCAACTCCCAACATATATTGTTCCACTACAATGGCTTTTGTTCTCTTCCTGAATCTCAAAAGATTACTAAATCACTTACTGTGTTACAATCAGACTGAAAAAAACTGTCTTTTTTTTTCAACATCAAAAGGAAATCAAGATTTTTCTTTAAAACAAATCTGGCATCAGAACAAAGATAATATGAAGTTCAGTAACAGAGAACTACAATTTCCAAGGATAGAAAAAGTCAATGTTTGTTAAGAAATTATTTCTTTATAGTGGAACTGTCATAGTAGAAGTGCAAAACTACTTCCCCACCTGAGTCCAGGCTTAGAAGATAATGGCTGAAATTGGGACTGAGAAGAACCAAAACTGTTAACAAAGGGAATGGATACACAACAAAATTAAAGTGCATTTTTGGAAGAAATCCTATACATGAATTCAAATAAATAAATTATGTATGAGGGGAACGAGAGGAGAACATGTTTCTCATTTCAACATTTTCAAGTATAACATAACATAGTCTTCCTGTGAGCAAAATTTCAGTCCCAGTTCAGACCACAATTTTGAGGAGGCTTTACTTTTTAATTCAAGAGATTATATTAAACAGTTTAGGAACTTGGATGCATTGGGCTTAATCATTCTACATTCTGTAAAGATTTTCCCCAAAGCAAAGACGTAAATAAAACTATCTTAGGTATTGTTAGTACATTTGGTTATCTTTGGGACTTTGCTCTTGATCTGAGATAGGAACACATGATGTAGAAAAGACACCATTGAACATATCATGATCATACATGTAACTAACTTCGAGGTCTCTTCACTAGAGTATTTACAAGTCTCAGTAACGCTCCATTTAAAAATTACCATTTCAGTTCCCTGGAGAAGAAGGAGAACAAGCTAAACCACTATGTATTTTTTTTATTTTAAAAGACTCATTCCTTCTCAAATCCCCAAGAAAAAATGGGAACCATTTGACCTATGCATAATGCAGACTGAGTTGTGCAATGCCACCAAGGCAAGTCTTCCATTTTATCTCATTTATTTCTGAAATATTCCTGGTATTCTATTCATGTTTGTCCTGCACAGAAACTGCTAAACTGTGCTGAAGCTCTGCATAATATTTTTGAGGTTTAAACTCAGGTGTTCAAATTAAACCTCTCATTTAGCAATCTGAATCCGCCAGGCAACAAAATCTGGACCATACAGTACTAAGTTAAAAAAACACAATTAAAACCACACTTGTAAAGCCACATGAGCTTTTACTGACTAATTTACACCAGTCTTGTCTGAATCATCACTGCCTGGAAATAATTTTATATTTTCAAACACGGGCACTTGTATGCTGATATATTTTTGAACTCCCTAATCCTTATTGGAATCTCATTCTTTCAATAAGGTGACCATCATGGAAAAAAATAACTTTTCATTTGAAAACATTCATCCTTTTGTGAACTAAGCAACTCAGTATTTTACCTGTTTTAATTTTGTTCATGCCAAGCATTAAAAGCCTTAACAAATGCTTTGTAAGCTGCCACCACTTTGACAGAAACAATATAGCTGATGTTGAAGGCAAAGAATTTCCTTACGTGGGTGGAGGTAACATAACAAAATTAGATATGATCCTACCCCACCCTGACTACAGTCTGAAAATGAAATGATAAGGAAAAGTTTTAAATGAACTGAACAAAAATCATTGTGTTTGTGGAGTGACAGCTCTTCTATGAAGTCAATGGTATTGCATCATGGTAATGTGACATATTTTCCTGTTTAGTAATCAAAGCAAACCCCTCAAATAGAAAGGGAGATCTGTATCATAGATGCTCCCTTCTCTCGATTTTAGGTAGCTTATTAAGAATTAAAATTCAATTCTTATACCACTCCCATTTGCATCAGAAACCCTGTTTTATCTGTCCCCGATCTATTTTATTTTGAAAACAATCTGTAACCCATTAAATACAGGGACTTTGTTTTTGCAGCCTACATTTATGCAACACTACTATAAGCTTTTTCTTACTTAACATTAAAAAACCCCCCATCGATATAGATTACATAAAAAGCACGACGAGCGAAGCTTTTTGAGTGTTTGTGTTTAAAGCTTATGCCTATAATCCATGAAATAAACAGTGTGATCTCATAGATGGTACAGTCTGTGAATTTTCAGTTGAATGATTTTGGTAAATGAGACTCCAAGTGTTTTAATTTTTACATGCAAATAACTCAGAATATAAAAAGGAATACAAAAAGGAAAGGCTGGGATACGTACAAGAATAGCTTAATAGTTAACAGGAATTCCTGCTGTTAAGAGATTCGCTAAAGCATCCTTCTGGGTCTACAAGAGGTTAACAAAAGCAGTTTGCATGTCTTTTATCCCAAGCATTGCAACGGATCTCATATTATTTGACAGTGGAGGACAGAGCATTTGAAAAACTCATCTAAAACTCAGGAGTAATAAAGTCAACAACTTGAATCAGCTGGCTTTGCCAAACTCAGCAGTATTTGGATCAGTGATATGTAACAGTATTTCCCAAGGACATTAGGAGGGAAAGGAGGGAAGGTCAGGAAAACCCATCCTTTTCAGATAACAGCTACATTCCACAGTGATTTTCCTTTAAAAATGCTGATTCCTAGTAGTAATTTATTCCAGGCATCAATTTATCCTAATATAGAAGAGGAGCTTGCTTTCTTTAAGTCTTTTCCTTTTTAAATTCTTCCAGCACTGCACTGTATGTCACCGCTGAAATGCCCTTCTTCTTCATCAAGTCATCCTAACATAAAAGTAAACCAGGTCTGTATTTGTCAACAAAACGTGACTTGTAGGTACAAGTTGCCAACAAACTCAAGATCAAAGCGACTGAAGTGCCCCTGAACAGCACGCCTGCAGCAACGTGTAACGGCTGACACTAAACCAGCGCGAGCTTCTACATTTTGCAGTCGTTGCAATCCTGTATGAACAACTGCGCCGTGTCTGCACCGATCACGATACTGAAGTCTGAATTAAAAACGAGGGGACGCCTGCTGCCTAGCCTGCCTTTTACAGGCTCGCCATTCATAAACCCCCTATTTTTCTGCTAAATGCAAGTACAGAAGGTTGCTAAGAAAAGCTGATGACAAAAACCTACCCTCTTTGCTGGATCAAAAAGTTATTTATCAAAATTATCAATATATCAATATTATCAAAAAGCTGGATTTCCTCAGCCTACAAGGAGAACATACCATCTAAGCTGAGCTCTGTAAAAGCAGAATTTCAAGTTAGCAGTAGCACAGCCACACAGTTTGCATCCAATGCAAAACAGTGCTAGGCTAAGGCTGTAAAACTATCTGTATCCCAGGATAATCGTGCACATCCAAAGCTGCTGTAGCGATAAGCCTGCTTTACAGTCAGGTCCAAATCCAAATCTTAAGCATCACTAGCTAAGTTCTGCCCGTGAACATCTGGAACCTAGCTGGGTCCCACTAAAGGGAAACACAGCTACCCTAAAGCAGACACATCTGGGCAGAGCGAGCAAGGCCTCTATTCAATTTGAGGCAGGCAGCTGCTATTCAAAATGCAGAGCTGCCACAGCTGGGACAAGTCCCAAAGAGCAAGTGCAGAAAGGAGCATGGAACTCCAGCTCTTGGATTTTCTTAGGGGACTGCTGCCATGCAGCTACTTGGGACGTGAGCAGGGAAAAAAGCTTTCTACGTAACAACAGGGTGCCAGCAGCATTTGTTCCTTACCCAGTGTGTGCATTCCTGGGCAGAATATTGTTCATCTGCTCATGCTGGTCTCTTCAACACTTTGTAAAAATTACATACTGCAGCAAAACCACTCCACTTTTACTGGAATTTGCCAGTCAAAAGCTGCTTTTGAGCGCTTCCTTTGTAACACGGCACCTTCAGCTCTACTCTGCAAGTATCTCAGGAGATACAAACCCTCAAGTACCGGTGGACGCCAAGTGTTCCTGTGCACCTCAGCTGTTCTCAACTCCTGCAGCATGCAGTTTCTTTGAAAGTCAAGCATTGTCAGACACAAACTACCAGCCAAAACAAAAAAAAGTGGTAGTAACTTGTAGACATTTTCACTGTGTTAGTCCTAACTGCACTTAGAGCAAACCCTTCCACCTCCCCAGCCATTAACCTACTCATATCTCCTTGAAATGAAGGTTTTGGCCCCGTAACTCAAGAGTCCCCACAGAAAGATCCTCTGCCACCGCTCCAGCTTCTGCTCCTTCTTGCAGTTACATAGAAAATAATGCTAAGGAATTTTTATAACTGCCTCGCTGTACTGTTGCTGCCAAGCTAATTAGCTCCTCCTGTTTCTTTCTATTTTCTTTTTCTTAAATCAACATCCTGCATGACTGCAAGTTCTTCAGAAGTACATTCTCAGCCAGCTGTGAACAAGGAAGTGAAAGATATTCCAGGGACATATCCATACTGCTGAGGAACATGGTAATGATAAAAAAAACCCTGGGAATGAGTGGAAATTAAAAAAAAAAAAAAAAAAAAAAAGACCAAAAGGTAGGAAGAGAATATGATGAAAAAAGATGTATAGTGCAAGATGTATAGTGTCTATTTAAACTAACAAAGGTTGCAGAAGTGATCTTAGTTTCCTCCTCTTTCCCCCCAACCTAGAGAAGGAGCTTTCATCATGGCAAACATGGGAACAATAAACACCAGAAGACAAGCGCCCTGACTTCAGTTTGCTTGCCTTTCGGCTCGGTGCTCATAAACACACTTTGCACTTTCCCTTACCCCAGAGCTTTGTATTTTCTAGTGTCAATAGTTTTGGGCTTGTTTGCAAGTTCTTTGTTTGGTCTCATTAGTCACTTGATGATTGTTCTGCACATCATTTTGTTCCTTTACAATTTAGCCAGGGTCATTGTTTTTAATGACAAAGCCTTTGTTGCTGGTGCACTGAAGTCTACTCTGAGCACAGAAAAATAGGGAATGGCCACCAACAGATGCCCATCAGCCTTCCCCAGTCCAGAGACAAAGTCCCTTTAAAACAACTAGAAGCAAAATGCATGATAATATTAAGTACTCCTAGATTTGCCTCCATAGACCTCCTGGTAGTGCCCTGTAGTTGTCACATTTAATGATGAGGGTCTGGTAGGTGAACACAGGCATGGAAGGAAAACTTTATAGGTCTCCTCCCCAGGAGGCAGAAAGTGATGAGTTATCTGATGAAGACAGCATTAAATTAACACTTTAGGGTTCAAGAAATATTCTGCTTAAATCAGCGGGAATACCCTGATGGAAGATTGCCATAAGAACGGAAAATCTTCAAATTGTACCGCACAAGGCTTAAAAAAACCCTGGAAGATGAAAACAGATGCTTTATAAGCTAGAAGTACACCTACTTTTCCCAAGAGTTTTTAAGTATCAACCCTGAAGACTTCTTGGACCTATTTGCTTTTTCTTTCATAGCAGTGGAATAAATCCCATGAGAATCCTTCTTCTGACATGACTGATTGTCAATAAATTGCACTGGTGTGATCATCTTTGCTTTTGTACCTCCTTGTTCTTGGAAAGAAAAATAACTCTGGCTTGAATCCAACACTCAGAAGAAGGTTTTGTGGCAGACTGTCACCGTCACGTTGTCTTCGTATCTGAAGAGTACTCTATACTGTTCCTGCCAATAACATTTGGATTCCTTCACATGGAAAAATGTGTATTTAAATTGTTCAGCATGTTAGCACTGATTACTGCAATTCAAAGATTTTTATACTGACCACATCATCATGATTGTAACAACAGCAATGAAGTACGTGGGATGTCTAACAATTGCAGCTGGCTTTCTTATTTTTTCTTCAGTAGGCAAATATACCCAACGATTAGTTATTATATTGCTCAGTGAAAAAAAAATAATACATGATTTGGGAAGTAGGTTAAAGAAATGTATTTTGCTCAAGAATGGGCTAGAACCATGACGATTCTTAGCTCCGATGGGACTGATAGGCACAAACACAGACCCATTTCCACGAAAGCTCTTGAAATTCTTCCTCACTACAGACTTCCACTGTGTCAAAGCTGTGGATTTACCAGCAAGTCTCCACATAAGCCTTCATACTGTAGATAAAACATCCTTGACTCAGACACACTAGCTTATCTCAAAATCTTCTATGTTCTACAAAAGTTTAGACTAAGGAAAAGAAACCTTGAATGGACACAAACGTGCATGTGAAAATGCATTTTATACCAAACGCCATGTTTCTTAACAGTTAAAAATACTTCCTTAGCAGATTATATAAAAAAGTGTAAAAAAAAAATAATCAGACACTGGTCATATCATATGCATTCCTCATAAGCTTTTTATTTACCCTTTTGCACTCTTCCATTTTTTTAACCATCTGTTTTGCCATTGCTGTTTTTAGTTTTTGTTCAGTGATTCAAACTCTGTATTATCATTTTAACAGCAGTTAATTTTTTGTCCAGTGTGCTTTTCATTTACTTCTTTAAATAAATCTGTTGAACAAAACCTTTTCTGCTCCAACACAGGCTGTTGTTACCAATTTGGATTTATCACTTCCATATGTTTTTTTTTCTGTACATGGGTTTAAAGTTACCTGTCACACTTCCAGCAAACAGGCTTTTCAAAAGATGCTCACAGAACAAGTTTAGTGATGGCAATATTGCAGTATTAAAAACTTTAATAAATTTATTCTATTACTAAGCATTTCAGATTCTTATCACACCAAACAGACATAACCTGCAGATTGATGTGGTCCTACAGATGTAGCATTGCACCAATTGTCTGATCTACAACACAAATGGTCTTTTCAGAATAATGAAGACATTTTCCAACTCAAAACATGTTTTTAATTTTATATTAATGTATGAATTAATTAAACAATATAAAAAGAACAGAGCGTACTTCATATAAGCGAACCCCATGTTCCTGAAAAAGCACTCTGCTGAGGGATTCCTAAATACTCTGCCAGTCATACTAAAATCTAAGGACCAAACTAAGTGAACCTATTTTCAGGAATTTTTGTAATCTAGACAAATGACCAACATGTTCTTAAAAGGAAAATGGCTCAGAGTCACAATACTGTGATTATGATAATAATTATAGAAACACAGAACAATGAAAAATATTATCTTGAACAATAAAGGAAAAAACATCATAGGGGTATGCCAAAGGTACAGCAGCTGCATTGCAGCACAGAAGATTAATACCTGTTTCCCAAATATCGCTCGGGAATTCCATGTGCCAATTATGCTTTATTACTTTTAGTAGTCCATTCTCATTTATTCCCAGGGGAACCATGCTAACAATTTATGCATGCACTCCTTATAAGCACCAGTGAGTGAGGAGAAAGATAATTTTAGTTTGAAGTCTGTAATTGAAAATATTGTGAAAGATTTCTCCCTTTTAAACAGATCCACCCCACCCCCAACACAAAGCCTGGCACAACCCCCCCCCATCACGGAGGGGCTGGAGCATGTCCAGAGCCGGGCAGGGGCTGGGGAAGGGGCTGGGGGAGCTGGGGGGGCTCAGCCCGGAGAACAGGGGGCTCAGGGGGGCCCTTCTGGCTCCCTACAGCTGCCTGGCAGGAGGCTGCAGCGAGGGGGGTCGGTCTCTGCTCCCAAGGAACCAGCGGCAGGACAGGAGGGAACGGCCTCCAGCCGCACCAGGGGAGGCTCAGGGTGGGCACGGGGAGAAATGTCTTCCCCGACAGGGTGGCCAAGCGCTGGCACAGGCTGCCCGGGGACGGGGTGCAGGCACCGTCCATGGGGGGGTCAGAAGACGGCCCTTAGGGCCATGGTTCAGTGGTGGGCTTGGCAGTGGTAGGTTAATGGTTGGACTCAATGATCTCAAAGGTCTTTTCCAACCGAAATGATTCTGTGTATTCCTAAACCAGTATTGATGGGTTTGCTGGTTGTATCATTTTATCCAGAAGCTGACAGTATTTTATAAGCTTCTATTATTTGATACCAGACAGTGCTGGGTAAGAAAAACCAACAGAAAAGTGAACAAAATGGGATCCAGTGGTGTTAAACTATCTTTTAATTAAATCACTTCTTAAGCATGGCCTGATTGGAAACACCTAAATATATTTTACTTTCCTAGTATCATTTGATGAACATAACTGTATTAAAGTAAGCTTCTTTTCAAACTTATTTCAACAGACCTGCACACTATGATTAATGCTCAAAACTTTTATAAAACTACTTAATTTCACAGTAATACTGCTGAGAGGTCCTAACAACACTGTGTGGTCAGAGTAGAGCAAGCAGTGTTTACATCACACAAGAAGAGATGTCCCAAGGATCTGGTAAGCCTGGGACTTCTTTGACTCAAGGCTATCTTTAATATCTAGCCTTTGCAATTAAATAAATCGAGACTTTCATCAAAGTTAATTCAATGAACACTGTTTCTGATATCCCCTTTTAAATTTGAAATGGGGCTTTTAGACCCAACTAGATAGCAGGGTCTGTACTGAAAATGAATGTTGATACATGTATTTTAAATAGAGATATTCGTACCTGAAATCACATATGCATACCATAAAAATACACCGTAGTAATCCGGCTGAATGAATGCCCACTGAGACAGTGAAGCATGCAGAAGTGGGTCAGCTATTAAAACTTGTTAAATCATTTGGGTATATACACAGTCACAAATATTTTTGAAGATTTTACTTAGAAAAAAGATGCTTCTCACTCAAGATTTGCCATCTTCTTTTTATCCACCTTTTCCTTAGGACTCCGTACCTTTTTCAATTTCTCTTTTATTAAAGTGAATTCT